>NC_140582.1:1032258509-1033542138 GCF_964204655.1 Triturus cristatus | reverse complement strand
ATAAAGGACTACAATTACTACCATGATCCCTTGCAAACAGGAGACACAACCAGCAGCAAACACCATTACACAGCAACCACAGACGCACTCACAACTCACCCATCACACAACTCACACACCATCAGCACCTTATCCAAAATCACACACACTTACAGCCAGCAGAACCAACACCAACCCACCCTCACTTGCACCCTCACACACACATCCCTCACCACCACCACCCATCACCATGCCCCCAAAGAAGAATCCAAAGTTCACAGATAGTGAGTTAGAAGTGCTGGTAGACGAGATCATCAGAGTAGAGCCACATTTGTTTGGTACATTGGTCCAAAGGACCCCCCATGTCACAGAAAACCAAGATGTGGGCGAGGATTGTGGACAAGGTGAACGCTCAAGCACCAGCAAGGCGCACAAAGGACGATATCCAGAACAGGTGGTATGACGTGCGCAGGAGGGTCAAGAAACTCAGCGAAAAAGATTATGCCCTGAGTCAGTGCACTGGCGGTGGCCCTCCTGCCAAACCAGTCTACTTCAGGACCCGGGAGGAGAAGGTATGGGACATCCTACCACCAGAGAGCGTCCATGGGCTAACAGACATACCAGAGCCTGGTGTGTACACAAACAACATACCCAATATTGTGTGGCAAGGGAACAGTGAAACCATGCACCGCAAGCAAAGCCACAGTAACCAATAGATAATCATCCCAAGATGTGTATGCCAGTCAGACAAACACAATACCTGCCATCTCATAGTGACTTGGACTGTGTCATGACGTGCACCAACCTAAAAACAGATAGAGCAAGGCAGTGGCACAAAGCTAAATCGACACTGCCAGACAGTTTGCCACCACAAACACACTACCTCACAGTGCAGCTGACTGACAGGAAGGAATAGTGGGGATGCAGGTGAAGTGAGTGTATCCAAAAACATGATGGGATCTGTAGTCACAGATAATGCTCCCCCTCCTCATATGCCCATCAAGACGTCTCTGAACCATGCCCGCATCACAGGGAGTGGAAAATGACTGACAAGATGGATGACACTGGGTCCTGCTGTGGGGAGCACAAGGCCCGGATAGGGCATGTCCGCAAATCAGAAGCAGGACACCACTGACTGATATCCTGAAAGACAACTTGCACGCCCTCCAATGGAAGCACGTTTCATGATGGGAAGTCTGGCCGGGTGGGAAGGAGGACTGACAGCTCTGACCATACTTACCAGCATGTGGAGACACCCCCCCCCCCCCTCAACACAAACTCCACTCAACTCACTGGGTAGAATGCATTGACCCACACCTCAGTGAAATATCAGCAAAATATACCCCGTACTGGGTGCTGCTGTGTGAAGCACAGGGGCTCTCTTTGGACTTGTAGCAAAACAAACACCAGGATTTCACAGTCAGCCATCTTGCCATTGCTGTCACACCCCATCACAGGAAAGCAGAGTCAAGAGGGAGGAAGTATGGGCATGCTGGGAAGGGGGGTGTAGCCAAGAGCATGATGGGAGTCGCAGTCACAGACAATCTACACCCACCCACATGGCACAGCAAGCATACACTGAACCATGCTCGCCTCACAGGGAGTGGGAAGGGACTGACAAGATGTCTGACACTGGGCTCTGTTGTGGGGAGCACAAGGCCCTGCTGGGAAATGGGCAACAACAAACACCAGGACTTCACAGTCAGCTATCTTGCCATTGCTGTCACACCCCCTCACAGGAAAGCAGAGTCAAGTGGGAGGAAGTATGGGCATGCTGGGAAGGGGGGTGTAGCCAAGAGCAATGATGGGAGTCTCAGTCACAGACAATCTACACCCACCCACATGGCCCAGCAAGCATACACTGAACCATGCTCGCCTCACAGGGAGTGGGAAGGGACTGACAAGATGTCTGACACTGGGCTCTGTTGTGGGGAGCACAAGGCCCTGCTGGGATATGGGCAATAACAATCTCAAACTCTGTCCGTGACACGCTAGAATAAAGCAGTGTACAGGCAGGCATCTGTTCGTACAGTAGAAAATGTCATGTTTGTGAACCATTGATACCTGTAGAAACATAACTCACATTGTGTGTCTCTTCCAAACACAGGTGGTGCTGGGGCCCCAGCACCAAATGAAGAGGATTCCCAGGCCCAGACTCTGGTGTAAACTGAGCTCTCTGGTTTGACTCTGTCTCTGTCCTCTTCGGATGACGACGGCCAATCTGGCCTCTCCGGTGTGAGTCATCATGCAGCACCAGCAGCATCAACATCTGCACCCCTTGTACCCACGCCACCAGCATCTGGACACCAACAGGGCACCCCCGCCAACACGGACAGACCAAGGCCACTGAACACCCACAGCACAGGGACACAGGACCCTCTGAAAGCTACAGAAAACACCACCAGCAACACCACCCAAGGGGTCCTAGTGTCACCTGTGCATCCCGCCGCTTCTCCTGCCCGTGTGGATAGGGGTGCTGGGAGGGGTGGGAGGCAGAGGGTGCGCCTTGCAGAGGGGTCTGGACTGCATGATGACCCCCAACTGGCATACATCATAGATGCGTACCAGGATAGCACCGGAGGATTTGGCCAGGTAGTGGGGATCCTTAAGGACATGCAACAGGAACAGGCTGCCCACCATGCCCGCATGGAGGCCAAGTGGGATGCCCTTACTGCGGAGCATCGGGACATACTCCAATGCCTCCGCCAGATCAACACAAACCTGTCCACACCTCCCTGTGTGGCCACAACATCTGTTGCAACACCATCTGCCAGCGCCACAGGGAGGGAGGAGGACTCTGGCAGAGAGTCCCCTACACCGCAGAGGCCTGCACCTGAGGATCCCCCCCCCAGGAAGAAGAGGGGTCGTCCGAAGAAGGACATGTGAGAGGCAGATGTCCCAGCACATCCCCCAGGGCCTCTAAACCTGTTCTGGACAATGTTCTTTGTGCGCAACCCGCTCACCTTGTCCAATCGCACACAACTCGCCCACATGACATGGAGGGTTCATGTTGGGCCAATGTAGCAGATGACTGTGGACTTCACTCTGGACATTTCATCTACCAGCACTTCCAACTCTAATGTGAACTTTGGATTCCAAAACCAATGTACAGCACCCACCATCCTGTGCACTTTCCTCACACATGTTCGAAAATAAACTCACAAGTACACCATACTTGCCTTGTGATTCCAAATTGTCATGTGTCATGGAGATGTCGATCTGTTACACAACACAGTGCATGCCAAATACTGCAACAATGTGACCAATATCAGGTGAGTCATGGTGACGTGACACATGTGAGGGAGACACACCACTATGGCAACACAACACATACTCACCATGGCCATGTTACACATCACACACAATGATGTTGAGATGTTGACCTGAAACACATAGGTATGCGCAACCACAACACCTATCCACAGTCAGTGGTAACAAGTCCACAGGTGAGGTAAGCAAATGTCACTCAGATGTGGGAAGACAGCCAACGCACCTAACAAAGCATAGCACAGGTTCATTACACATCAGCAACATGTTTATTGGAAAATAGTTGCAAGGCAATTGTGCGTTACGGTGGACACACAGTCACAGAGTGTCTGAGAATTGTAGTCCAGGGGTGTGTGGAACATCACTTGATGTCAATTGACTACTCCCACACTGGTGTCGGATTCTGGCTGTTGGGGGTCAGTGTTAAACAAACAACAGGCAAATTACACAGTGAAGGACAGACACAAGACACAGTCAAAAGCACAGCAAAACAGGAGAGAAATGCAATACACATGCACCAAACATGTCACAATAAACCTACACAAAAACAAGTTAGCAGTACTACCCTATTGTGGAGTACACACCAACTGAATGGACACATCACTGCATGCATCCAGTCAAGTGGCACACAGACAAACTCAGACAGCAACAGAGCAGCCACACACATTCCAGGCTAACTCCATACATTGAAATGACAACCCTGAAAACTCACATTCAGGTGAAGAAGTTGTTGATGAGCTGTGAGCGGACGTCACCCTCATCCTCATCACCACTGGCATCTTGGCCCAGGCTGGGATCCCCCACAGGTGCCGGAGGTTGGTCATCGTCATCGCCATCCTGGATGAGAGGCACCATTTTCCGCACTGCCATGTTGTGTAGCATGCAGCATACAAGGATTATTTTGCACACCTGCACAGGTTCATATGGGAGGGTCCCTCCGGTCTTGTCCAGGCAGCGAAAGCGGCTTTTCAGGAGGCTGAATGTCTGCTCAATCACCCTCCTGCTCCGACCATGTGCCTCATTGTAGCGCATCTCGGCTGGTGTCACAGGGTTCCTGAGGGGTGTCAGCAACCACGGCATGTTGAGGTATCCGGAGTCACCTACACACACAAAAATGAACAAGTAGCTGAGTTTTGTAGGAGTGCGGAATACAGCATTGCCAAACACACACAATGATAAACAGTCAGTACACACCGACAAGCCAGGCATGCTGAGCTGTCATCTGTGACATCAGCGTTGCAATGCGACTACTCCTCATTATGTAGGCATCGTGCGCAGAACCAGGGAACCGTGCACACACATGTGTGATACACATGTCTGCAAGACATACCACCAGAGCATTGATCGAGTGGAAATGTTTCCTGTTACGGTATGCCTGCTCATGTGCCTGTGGTGGTATCAGGGCCACATGTGTCCCATCAATAGATCCGATGACATTCGGCATCCTCCCCAGTGTATAAAAGGCATTCTTTATTTCAGGGAGTTCAGCTGGGCTAGGGAGCTTGATGTACAGGTCAAGGAAATGCAAAATCCCCTCCAAGACATCGCGTAGCACACGACTAAACATAGTTTGCGACATACCACCTGCTGTAGCCACAGTGTACTGGAAGGTACCAGTAGCAAAGAAGTGCAGGGCTGCCATCACCTTCATCTCTGGGGTCAGTGCTGTAGGGTATGTCCGGCCAGGTAACAGATGTGGCGCCAACTGCTCCGCCAACTCCTCAATCAGTGGCCTGGTGAAGTGGTACTGTCGGTTGCAGTCGCGTTCCTGCATGGTTGCAAGGTCTGGGAACGGTCGATGGACAGCTGGTGCCCTGCAGAACAGAGATGAACAAAGGAAGATTGTCGGTTCATCCACCCATGTGGCCATGACCAGGCTCAATATCACATGATAGATCATGACATTACACAATGTACTGAGGTGTGTGCTGTTGGGCATGGACACACATGTCACCTACATGACCATCACCTCACATCTCAATTCCACATGTCCACATGAGTCCCATGTAGTGCAATGGCCAATCATCTGGCTGTGTCACCCGACCTATATACTGCTGTGACGTTACAAATACACACCACAATGACAAGTGAGGCCTGATGTCTCCCAGGCATCACATATATTTGCCATGCAGATACCCAGGGTCCCAATATTGCCACATCGACAATGCCATGGACATGGCGTATTACGTACACACCACACAGCAAGTGTGAGTACCACAGGTAGTGGCCACTGTTGTCCCTGCAGGCCCTACATGTACGTCTCTTAGACACACACACACTATCAAGGTAGGTGCATATACCACATGGATGTGGAGACTGTCTACCATTGGGCACATTTGATCAGCCACATCTGAGACACAACATGCACACAGAATTGTGGCTGCAGGTCTCACTGTGACATACATGCCATCACCCCCAGGACTCAGGGTGTATGTGACATGTCCTAAACAGATCCAACATGAAACTGTGTCCATGACTCATGCCCATTACTGTACATTTGCACATCACAGTGGTAATGTGCATGACACACAAAGGATTCTGTCCCTATGAACACGTGCACAGCCTGGGAGTGGCTGAACAAAAGTGCCACCCAACAAACTAAATGTGCCCCCCCCAACACACAGGGAACGCAGCCTTACATGCCATGGGAGACTGTGTGGGCAATGCTATAGTGTGGTAGGTGCGCACAGGTGTCCCTGGCAAGTAATTGTGTTTTGAATCCGTCGAATAGTCACACCAATGAGGTCCGACGCGGGTGACAATGCGTACGCATTGCACGGTTCATGACCGAGCCGTGCGTACGCTTTGCCATTGACTGCAATGATGTCCGACGCGGGTGACAATGCATATACATTGCACGGTTCATAAATTGATACTTGTATAGCGCACTACTCACCCGCAAGGGTCTCAAGGCGCTTGGACGAATACCGCTGTGGAACCCATCCTGGCTTTCCCTGTGAGGCGTCCACTCCTGGGCACCCCCAAGGTGGAGGCCAGGCATCCTTAGCGTTGTGGGGGCCGTTGTGGAGATTAAGCAAGCTATTGCCCAGAGTTGCAGAGTGGGACTCCATGATTGGAATAGGCACCGAGGCGAGAATTATCATGTCCGTGGAATTTTTGAGCCCAAGACCCGCCGAGGTGGGGAATTGAACCCTGGTCCCGGGCTAGACCTCTGCATCAGGGTCTGCCACTCTAATCATTGAGCCACACTTCTCCACATGACCGAGCCGTGCGTATGCTTTGCGTTTGATTGCAATGAGGTCCGACGTGGGTGAAAATACGTATGCATTGCACGGTTCATGAACGCGCCGTGCGTATGCTTTGCCATTGACTGCAATGAGGTCCGACGTGGGTGACAATGCGTACGCATTGCACGGTTCATGACCGAGCCGTGCGTACGCTTTGCCATTGACTGCAATGAGGTCCGACGCGGGTGACAATGCGTACGCATTGCACGGTTCATGACCGAGCCGTGCGTACGCTTTGCCATTGATTGTACTGAGGTCCGACATGGGTGACTATCATGCATACGCGTCGGGCAGGCATGGTCCGAGACAGGCGTACGCCTTGGACATTGAATCGTATGGAGACGGGTGCATGTGTATCTTCAAAATATGCGTTGTACTGTCATTTCCCTTTGTGATGATGACATGTATATCCAAATGTGTGCAGCACAAATATGGGGCATGTGTGTTAATGTACTTTTAACTTTGTCATCCTCACAGGTTGATGCCCACCAGAAGCAAGAGATATGGCTGATCATCACCCGGGCAGTTCATTCGGTGGGGGTCTATAAGCGCCGGATCCGCAACTGCCAGAAGAGGTGGCAAGACCTTCGGGGCTGGACCCGGAGGATAGCTAGAGTCCAGCTGAAGCTGTCACCTCCACGCAGGAGGGGCGGACACCGGACCCTGACCCCCCACGTGCTCTGGATCCTGGCAGTGGTCTACCCGGACCTGGATAGGCAGCTGAAGGCCAGACAGCAGCAAGAAGGGGGTAAGTCCATGCCTAATCTGTGTACTATGTCTGACATGGGAATTGCAGTTGTTTGGCCTGATCACACTTCCACATTACGTAGGTCTTGTAGTCTAATACTCAGGTCTCTCAATTGTGTGATGCACCCTCCTCATCTGTTCCACAGGTGTGGCCCCTACAGTCTGTTGCTTGTGTCACTAGGGCACTGTGCCCCTGCAGTCAGCTATGCTTCAGCTACCGGACAGCATCTGTCCCCGTGACTCTGTTGTGTGTTTCATGGGTGGTTCAATTGTTTGCCCAATGCCTGTTATCTGACATGTGATCTGTGTGTGCCCTTGATATGTGTTCCAATTGCTGATCTGACTCACCACGTGTGGCTGGGGTATTTCAAACAAAACCATGCAGCAGGGGACTCCAATTTGTGGGCCTCAGGAGTATGTATATCAAGTATGTCACACTTGCTTAGCCACCTGACTACTGTCCAGGGCCAAACACTGTTTCACGTAGACCTGGGCAGTCATGCCTCCTCAAAGGCATTTAGAAACACTCTGTAATCCCACTCCTGTGTATCAACTTACAGGTTGTGCTTCGTGACATGTGCCTTCAGGTGTCTGCCTCTGTGTCATTATGGTGTGGCTTCCTGTTACGTACAACTGGAGTGTCCATGATTTTGAGGGTGAGCAGGACATCTGAGATGTGACTGTGTGAGACAAGACCTGTGTGACATATAGGTGTGTGATCATCTGACAGCGCACAATGGTGTATGCAACTGTGTACTTCAGGCAGCTGGGTTACATGCACGGCAGACTGTGTTGTGCTAAAGTACATGGAGTTGTGTTTGCAGAGACTCATATGTCTGATTTGCATGATGTGGGGTCTTCTGGGTCCTGGATATGTTGTTTGCAGGGGATGGGCAAGTGCACTTGTCAGCGGCAGAGTTTGCTTTACCCCTTAGCTATGATTGTGACACAGTGCATACTGTTGCTGTCTGGATGCCCTGTCCCTGTGACAGGAGACAGTGTTGACTGACTTTCCAGGTATGCCAGTGCCATGGCATTTAATTTGCTATGAGTGATCCTGCATTGTGTTCAAGTGTGCACCATGCACCCCATTGTGGCATTGACTAGCAGGACATGAGAACATCATAGTGTGTGTTGCTGGCATGCATCACAAGCATGTGAAATGAGTTTCTGCCCATCCCTTCATCCGGACACCTGTACTGAGTCAGTGGCAAGAGATGTGCTGTGTGTATAGTGACATACTCCTTCATGTTCACTTGCATGTCCAACTGATGTGTGGGTGGTGCATGTCGGGACATTGGGGTATTAGCATCCAACATGCAACAAACATATGGGTGCAAGTCAAGGAGGGATATGTGTGCCATGGTTGATGTTGAGAATGACAATTGGCTTATTCTAAACAGTGTTGGCACTTTGAGCAGTGTTCAGCTGATGATGCCAGAGCTTTTCGTGTGTTGTGATGTACTCACTGTGGTGTGTGCAGTCAGTGCAGGTGACTGATTTTATTCTCTTTCTTCCTATTCCTATCCAGATACAGAGGGGACAGCTCCACGGACCAGGAGGAGCCACAGAGCCTGACAGGGACAGAAGGAGAGGAGTCGGGGGACCCAGTGGCACGGAGGGCGAGTGGAGCCACACCGAGGAGTAGTCAGCACCATCCCCCCCAGCTGAGGGCCACAGCAGCTCTGAGGATGACTCCCTTGTGGAGGCGGGTGTCAGCAGCCACCAAACCCCAGCTAGTGAGGCTGTCCCTGCCACCGCCCCACCACCACTATCACCACCCTCCCATCGGCTCCCATCCCAAAGGTCCGTGGAGGCTCCCGTGTTCGGGAGCATGTCTCCTTTGTGCCAGGCACCGCACCCCCTGCCCCTGTGTCCCCTGCTGCCCTGAGTGAGGAGTCTGTAGACTTACTTAGACAGATCCATGTAGGGCAGACATCGATGCTGAGTATCCTCCATGCATACACCACTCTGTTGACGCAACTGGTGTCATTCATGGAGGGCATTTCATCGGGCATGTCTGCCCTACAGAGGACCAATCAGTCCGTGGTCTCCTCCCTGACAGCAGTAGTGTCCCTCCTCCAACAGTCCCGCACCCCTCCTACCCCTGCACCACCCACGATTCCTAGCATCCTACCTATCCCAAGCACACACACACCTGCACATTCTCACAAAGCCACAGACATGGGTAGCACACAAACACCCAAGCCAAGGGCTAGACGTGCACACAAGCAAGTGCAGGGGACTGATACCACACTCACAGGGGATGGTTTGCAGTCACACACACAGTCATCCACTACCACTCCGCAGTCCTCCGAAACCCCTCCCTCCCAGCCGCCTTCCCTTGCCTCACCTGCAACCCCATCTCCCCAGAAGCTCTTCCTCTGTGACCTTGGCCTCTTCCCCACCGACCCAGCAGATCCAGATTACAAGGGGAAGAGGAAGTCCCCTCACACAGAGGGTAGTGCCCCTCATACCCGGACACCCTCCCCTAGGTGCAGTCAGACTGAGACCCCCACCGCAAGTCCCCCAGGAGCCGGAAGAGCAAGACCCCACCGCCGCCACGCAGCTCCAAGTCTCTGTCCTCTATCCCCCAGGCCACCACTCCAGAGGTTCCCCCGCCACACCCTTCCCCGGGTTCCCCCACCCACAGATAGGCCATCCCCAGAATGCTGAGGCCCTCCCCCTACCAGTTGCTCCTCCACACCCGATCAGACGGTTAGTGCCACTGATGTGGGGACCGTGTCCCCCCCCTCTGTCCTGCCGACTTCACCTGCACCCTATTCCGCTCACATGGATTTAGGCACTGCAGTGGAGTCCACGACCACCCCGTCTGACTTGGGCACTGCAGTGGGGACCCAATCCACTCCATCTGACCTGCCCACTGAAGTTGTGCAGGCACCCACCCCATCTGACTTGTGCCCCACAGTTGTGACTGCACCTACCACTTCAGTCAGCTCCACTGCAGTTGCAAGTGACTCTCCTGCATCCACCGCCCCTTCACTTCCTCCTTCTGCTGCACCCTGAACCTGTCCCTGCGATGCCTGGCCTGCCCCCATGTATGCCCCTCCGAGGGGATGTCCCCTGTCCTTAGTAGTGCAGGCAAGCAACGTGTGACAGTTGTCACTCAAGTTCACTCCTTGTAATTTGATGATGAACTGGCCATTGGCCTTTTGTTTGAACGGACGTTTCAATTTTCATCTGCTGAATAAAGCTTTTTTCTTTATCCTTGTGAACTTGATTTAGCTGTACATTAGGTTGATGATGTTTAGCATGCCCTTGCACCTGTAATGCTTGGTTTCCAATGCTGGAGAAGTGTGGCTCAATGGTGGAGAAGTGTGGCTCAATGATTAGAGCGGCAGACCATGATGCAGAGGTCTAGCCCGGGACCAGGGTTCAATTCCCCGCCTCGGCGAGTCTTGGGCTCAAAAATTCCATGGACCTGATAATTCTCACCTCGGCGCCTATTCCAATCATGCAGTCCCACTCTGCAACTCTGGGCAATAGCTTGCTTAATCTCCACAACGGCCCCCACAACACTAAGGATGCCTGGCCTCCACCTTGGGGGTGCCCAGGAGTGGAAGCCTCACAGGGAAAGCCAGGATGGGTTACACAGCGGTATTCGTACAAGCGCCTTGAGACCCTTGCGGGTGAGTAGTGCGCTATACAAGTATCAATTTACATTTTAATGTTGAATACTGAGGTGTTGATGTGAGGTACTCCATGTGGTCCATGAGATGTGTATCCTATTCTGGTCGGTATCCATGTCATCCTTTGCAGCTAACTGGGTGTGTCATGATTAACAATTTTAGAACATCTCTGTGAACATTTCATTTGCATGATCACATTTGTGGCTTGCACCCATGCACACGTGATGTGCTTCCCATTGTCCAATTTGTCTATTTCCCTGACTTTGGGCGCATCTCCACTGGATTTACAGGTGTGGGTATCATTGGTATAGGAGCAACTGGGTCCTCTGTGCAACTTGCTGTACATATGTGTTGAGTATGTGCAGATGACTTAGGGGAGAATCACGTACCCAGGCTGTTGTGACCAGTTGGTGTTCATTCCAGCTTGTGTCACATGTGTCTGTTGTGCTCCCTCTCATCTCACAATGCCTGATTGCCCACTAAGGGTGTCCCAATGATGGTTTACTTTTATATGGCGCTGTGTCCACATCTGTGTCACTGTGGTTCAGCCCCCCTCATGTGTTGTGTATTTGCCTGGGGATACTGAGACACACACACACATGTTGTGTCAGATGTGCAGTGTGAGGTTGCCTGTTTGTGTTTGTGCATCTACATCAGTGCATTGTTATTGCTGTTGTGGGCCATTGTCTGGATGCTGTTTCTGTGATATTCCCTGCAGTCCCTGTGAGTCTTATCACATCATTGTGCACATTCATCTTGGTTGTTAGGTGCCATTTCTGACATGGAAAGGGAGTTTGTGAGCTGACACCTACAGTCTACACAGGTTGTTTTGATTGGTGTGTCTATTTTCGAGATGTGTGTATGCTTTGTGATGGTCACTTCTGCTCTTGTACACTGTATGCATTGCCAGCCCCCATGTGTGGTGCTTGTCTGCACATGGCCGCAAGTATGTTTTGTTTTCACTGCACTATTAGCCTCACCACATCTCTGTGGGTATGGGACACAACCACTAGTTTGCATCAGAAGTGTTTAATGTGTTGGGAGCAGGGGTCATACATGCTGTTTGTTATTGGTAGCTTTGACCATGATGCTACTTACCTTTTGGTCACTATGATGAGGGGGGGTTTAGACCCCATCACCACAATGCTCAATATCTGCTGCAGTTTGGACCCCACACTTAACTTTTGTTCTACACAGTGATGGAGTGTTAGTTTTACATTGACACAGTGCTATAGTGATGCTTACCTTGTGTAGGCCACACTCATTTGTTGGTCACACATGTGCTGTTAGTTACATTGTATGTTCGAAGTCCATAATCACTGTTGTGGGCATTTGTCACAGACTACACACTGTTGTCATGATGTTAGTGGGGATGTATTTTGCTGACATACGTAATGTTGATGGATGTGTGGCGCATCACACATCCTATGGGTGGGGGTGGCAGTAGTGCTAGGCAACAGGTCCCCTATGAGTGGGGTGGCAGGGGTGATGGACAACATAAGCCCTAGGGGTGGGGGTGGCAGTAGTGATGGGCAACAGGTCCCCTATGAGTGGGGGTGGCAGGGGTGATGGGCAACATAAGCCCTAGGGGTGGGGGTGGCAGTAGTGCTGGGCAACAGGTCCCCTATGAGTGCCGGTGGCAGGGGTGATGGGCAACATAAGCCCTAGGGGTGGGGGTGGAAGTAGTGATGGGCAACGGGTCCCCTATGAGTGGGGGTGGCAGGGGTGATGGGCAACATAAGCCCTAGGGGTGGGGGTGGCAGTAGTGATGGGAAACAGGTCCCCTAGGAGTGGGGATGGCAGGGGTGATGGGCAACATAAGCCCTAGGGGTGGGGGTGGCAGTAGTGATGGGAAACAGGTCCCCTAGGGGTGGGGATGGCAGTAGTGCTGGGCAACAGGTCGCCTATGAGTGGGGGTGACAGGGGTGATGGGCAACATAAGCCCTAGGGGTGGGGGTGGCAGTAGTGCTGGGCAACAGGTCCCCTATGAGTGCCGGTGGCAGGGGTGATGGGCAACATAAGCCCTAGGGGTGGGGGTAGAAGTAGTGATGGGCAACGGATCCCCTATGAGTGGGGGTGGCAGGGGTGATGGGCAACATAAGCCCTATGGGTGGGGGTGGCAGTAGTGATGGGAAACAGGTCCCCTAGGGGTGGGGATGGCATTAGTGCTGGGCAACAGGTCGCCTATGAGTGGGGCGTGACAGGGGTGATGGGGGCAACATAAGCCCTAGGGGTGGGGGTGGCAGTAGTGCTGGGCAACAGGTCCCCTATGAGTGGGGGTGGCAGGGGTGATGGGCAACATAAGCCCTAGGGGTGGGGGTGGCAGTAGTGCTGGGCAACAGGTCCCCTATGACTGGGGGTGGCAGGGGTGATGGGCAACATAAGCCCTAGTAGGGGGGTGGCAGTAGTGATGTGCAACAGGTGCCCTAGGTGTGGGGGTGGCAGTAGTGCTGGGCAACAGGTCCCCTATGAGTGGGGGTGACAGGGGTGATGGGCAACATAAGCCCTAGGGGTAGGGGTGGCAGTAGTGATGGGCAACAGGTCCCCTAGGGGTGGGGGTGGCAGTAGTGCTGGGTAGGCCTGGGCCAAAATTCCGTTCCGTTCGCGGAAATTGCGATATTTTGGCATTTTCGCGTTCCGCGGAAAGCGTGAAAATTTCAAAATTTCCACATTCCGCAGCTTAGCGATAATTTGTTTCTTGCTCGCGCTGGAAAAATTACATTCTCGCGTTCACGTGATCGCCTTACCTGAATCCTTGCGTTCGCCGACAAGTTTTCCCGACCCGGTCGTGTTCTCCACGAGATGTTGGATTTTGGTAGCCATTTTGCGCTGTCTCGCGACAGTTCGCGGCCGCATTAACGTCATTTGTCGCGCGATCACGTCATTTGTCGCGTGATCACGTCTTTATTCTCCTGCACCGCGCGAGTATGAGAAGATTGAGATCTCGAACACGTCATTCTACATCGCGAGCCAGAGGATGAGGACGCGGGCACGTCTAATCGGACGCGAACAGGAGAAAGAGACCCCGAACACGTCATATCCAACGCGACAGAGACAAAGAAGAGAACGTGATCATTTCGTTTTCGACACGCCGGCGGAAGTAATGTGAAGCTCGAGAACGCAACAACGTAAACTTTTCAATTTGGAGAGGAATATCGGCTCTAGCAGCATGAAACCTTCTGCAAATGCTGATTTTGGATGAAAACAACTCCTTACATTGACATTTGGCTTTCCTTTTTTGTGCAAGGAGTCATTTTTTTAAAAGGTGGAGAGAGGGAGGAAGTGACACAGAATCTCCAACTTCCTGTTCCTGTCCAGCAGGCTCCTCCCAGTGCTTTGTCCATCTCCTGCTCATTCTGCCTTTGGATTTGGAGCTGGAAAGATCACTCTTTTTGTCTGCTGCATCATTGCAATTGGATTTGAGGATTTTTGTAATAGGATATTTTACAAGTAAGTGGTTGTTGTGTTTGTTTGATTGTGGGCATTGCAGTTGTTGTAACTACAATTTATTTTTGATAATTAATTATCATCATTCCTTTTTTTTTGTTTTTTTTAATTTTGTGGGTAGTAGTAGTAGGCCCGAGCTAGCCATGGGCATGGCCTCATGGGTGTGTGTGTTGTTTTTTGAATGTATTTCATTTTCAAGCACATTTAGGGCATGGATGGCATTGGATTGAGTTGGGGAAGTGTGTTTTTTGGGGTGGCCTTTGTGATGTTGTTGGGCCTGGCCATGTGGCTGGTGGCCATTTTGAAGCCTAGGCCTGCAAGCTTGTCTGGCCTTGTCTGCCAACAGGCCTGCTTTTTCATCCAGTAGGATCAGAGCAGGTAGCCACAGCTTTATTAATCAAGTGTTTTGTGTGTGATCTGTTGAATTTAGACATCATTTAGGGCATGGATGGCATTGGATTGAGTTGGGGAAGTGTGTTTTTTGGGGTGGCCTTTGTGATGTTGTTGGGCCTGGCCATGTGGCTGGTGGCCATTTTGAAGCCTAGGCCTGCAAGCTTGTCTGGCCTTGTCTGCCAACAGGCCTGCTTTTTCATCCACTAGGATCAGAGCAGGTAGCCACAGCTTTATTAATCAAGTGTTTTGTGTGTGATCTGTTGAATTTAGACATCATTTAGGGCATGGATGGCATTGGATTGAGTTGGGGAAGTGTGTTTTTTGGGGTGGCCTTTGTGATGTTGTTGGGCCTGGCCATGTGGCTGGTGGCCATTTTGAAGCCTAGGCCTGCAAGCTTGCCTGGCCTTGTTTGCCAACAGGCCTGCTTTTTCATCCACTAGGATCAGAGCAGGTAGCCACAGCTTTATTAATCAAGTGTTTTCTGTGTGATCTGTTGAATTTAGACATCATTTAGTGCATGGATGGCATTGGATTGAGTTGGGGAAGTGTGTTTTTTGGGGTGGCCTTTGTGATGTTGTTGGGCCTGGCCATGTGGCTGGTGGCTATTTTGAAGCCTAGGCCTGCAAGCTTGCCTGGCCTTGTCTGCCAACAGGCCTGCTTTTTCATCCACTAGTATCAGAGCAGGTAGCCACAGCTTTATTAATCAAGTGTTTTCTGTGTGATCTGTTGAATTTAGACATCATTTAGGGCATGGATGGCATTGGATTGAGTTGGGGAAGTGTGTTTTTTGGGGGTGGCCTTTGTGATGTTGATGGGTCTGGCCATGTGGCTGGTGGCCATTTTGAAGCCTAGGCCTGCAAGCTTGCCTGGCCTTGTCTGCCAACAGGCCTGCTTTTTCATCCACTAGGATCAGAGCAGGTAGCCACAGCTTTATTAATCAGGTGTTTTCTGTGTGATCTGTTGAATTTAGACATCATTTAGGGCATGGATGGCATTGGATTGAGTTGGGGAAGTGTGTTTTTTGGGGGTGGCCTTTGTGATGTTGTTGGGCCTGGCCATGTGGCTGGTGGCCATTTTGAAGCCTAGGCCTGCAAGCTTGCCTGGCCTTGTCTGCCAACAGGCCTGCTTTTTCATCCACTAGGATCAGAGCAGGTAGCCACAGCTTTATTAATCAAGTGTTTTCTGTGTGATCTGTTGAATTTAGACATATATTTAGGGCATGGATGGCATTGGATTGAGTTGGGGAAGTGTGTTTTTTGGGGTGGCCTTTCTGATGTTGGTTCTCTTAAAGACATGCTTTTGTAGTATGTGTCTGGTGTGTTGGTGTGCAATGCATGCACCCTGCAGAGCTTTTTGGGGCCTGTGAATGTTCGTATTTACATTTTGTTGCATTAAAAAAGCAGAGCAGTGTGCTTTAGCAGGCATCCTTTACCTGGCTTTTATAGGCCTTTTGTCAGCTCCTGGTGTTTCCCAGGCCCCTGGCTTGTTTGTGATTTGTGTGTGTCCATGTGGGTGGTGGCCTTTTTTGGTGTTTGGACTGTGAGTTATTAGTGTCCTGCTTTTGCCATAGGCCTGCATGGTTTTCCTATTGGCTCTTTGGCTTACTGCTTCCATCCATCCACCCCCTTTGCCAGCAGCAGCTCCATGGATGCTGAGATACTTAAATAATGCAATGGTCCACCCCACTTCCATTAAATTTGTATTTTGTTGTTTATTATTAACTTTCCTATCCTTCCTGAGAGTGTAATGTGTGGCTGTACACAGTACTAGTAGTATAACATAGCTCTAGTTAAAAAAAAAAGTCATAAATGGCTAGACTATCTTTTGTTTGCACTAGTACAGTACTAAGTAACTGAACCACAACAACAAATGCAACATTTCACTGATGTTCTTCTCCTGTCTTATTTGCTTTTAGGTTCACAAAAGACAGAGTAGGAGGTGTCATCAGCATCACCCGGCTACCCGTTGTACTGCCAGCCAGACAGAAGTCCTGCTGCGCATCACGTCCACGTGAGACCAGAACTTGTTGTGCATCTGCATCCTGCCTGACATCTGAAGAAGATGGCCCCAAAGAAAGGTACCAGGTCCAGTACCAAGAAAGTTGCCGGTGAGAAGAAGGAACAGAAAAAGGAAGTGCCATTAACCACGACTGATGGTGTGCCGGCCAATGTTTTTTTTGGCACCAAAGCGTTGTCCGGGAACCAAGCTGGGAGCAGCTCAGCGGTCCAACCCCACCAACCTAGGCCCAAGGGCTTTAGTGTCGCAGAGGTAGCCAGTCTACTAATGAGCAGCGATGTTGAAGAAATGTCATTACCGCAAAGTAGTACACAATCAAGTTCAACGCAGGCGCAAACTCAGCAGATCAGTGTGCAGCCGCCGCAACAAGAACAGCAGCAGCCGCCGCAACAAGAACAGCAGCAGCCGCCGCAACAAGAACAGCAGCAGCCGCCGCAACAAGAACAGCAGCACCCGCCGCAACAAGAACAGCAGCAGCTGCCGCAACAGCCCACCATAGTAGTTGTTGCTCCTGACGTAGGGGCATTTCAGGAAATCGAGCTTCCTGCAGACAAAGTGGAGCAAAGTCAAACCACTGTTTCAGAAGATCTATTGTCTTCCAGACCACCAGCAAGGAAAAGGAGGCTTAGTCCATCATCTTCTTCTTCAAGCCCCGCTTCTGATGATCGTGATGACACTTGGGTCCCACCAGCTCGGTCTGAGAGTGATATACGCCACAAGACAATGCTTCTGAAAAGGAAGGTCCCAGAAAAACTTAGAGTTATGGAGGTAGATGTAGAAGAGGGGGGGGATGATGTTGATGAAGACGAGCCAGTCATCACGCACATTACTCCCGCCCCAAAGGGATTGGAGACCGACATTCTCACCCTATCCAGAAAGGCTGCTACTGAGCGGGATGTAGCACGGATCTCACCAACACAGGTTACACCACCACTACCTCCAGCTGCCATATTTTCCAAGGCCCGGCAGGGACCTACATCCAGCTCAACCATCTCAGTAGGAAGTGGTAGTAAAAGTCACAGTGTAGGTGGACAGGGTCACATATTTTCAAGGACACCCTCAAGTTCATCTGGTGTTGAAAGTGGCACATCCAGCAGTGCCAGAAAGTTCTCCTCCCCAGTTTTGGACTTCTTTTCTGTTAGCGCCAAGGAGGAGAACGTTGCTATATGCTCAATTTGTCTGCAAGGTGTTCGGCGTGGTAAGCTTGGTACAAACTATGGTACCGGAGGACAAGCAAGTCATCTCAGAATACACCACACTATCGTGTGGGAGGATCACCTACTTAAGTTAAAAGAAAGTAGAAAAACTAAACCCATTGAAGTTGGTCAGGATTCAGAATCAGGGAGCGATATTATTGTGGTGGCAGGTGAAGAACAGGGAGGCATTTCTAGCCCTGTCTCCAGTAGTGCAGTCACTGCAGTGGTAACGCCCACATCCTCCTCAGTAACATCAGAGTGGCACCGCAGTAAGAGCCATACTCAGAGTGTGGGTGAGACACCAAGGCGACCGGCGAGTACCTCAATGAGACAATCTGTGTTGTTGAGCCTTAGTGGGTTAATGAAAACAGCACCACTAAGGAAAGTAAGCCAGCCTACCATTGAGAGCATGTTTAGGTTGGAGGGGCAGTTCCAACACAACCACCCAACAGAACGATTGTACAATGCGAAGCTGGCTAAAATGTTAGCACTGGACCTTCTTCCTTTTTCATTTGTGGAAGGGGTGGGTTTCCTTGAATTTGTGTCTGCCATCTGCCCGAAATGGAAAGTTCCCAGCCGGTCCTATTTCGCAAGAATTGCTGTTCCGGCACTACATCATGATGTGCTGGAATTAGTTGGTCACGGTTTGCAGCAGAGTGCTGTGCACAATATCCACCTAACAACAGACATGTGGAGCAGTTGCCAAGCCACAGATTACATGTGCATCACTGCACACTGGATCTCTTTTGTGGGGGTTAGAGATAAACTATCTGCACGAGGTGTTGTTGACACAGCTGCAATTTTTGAAGGTACTCGGAAACATGCAACTGTAGTCATGTTCGTCATGGAGAAATCTCATACGGCTGAAAACATTTTAGAAGAGTTTCGCACCAAGGTTTTGGAATGGCTGCGGCCCAGAGGGCTTGGTATTGGTTTTGTTGCCACAGACAATGGCAGTAATGTACTTAAGGCCATGGAACTTGGTTCCTATTTTAGGGTTCCGTGTTTGGCACACTGCATAAACATTATAGTGCAAGATTTTCTGAAAAAAGAACCCATAGTCAGCAATTTACTGGCAATCTGCCGAAGAATATGCACTCATTTCAGACATTCTATTAAAGCTCGGAAGCAGCTGAGGATCATCCAACGTGAATTTAGGATGCCAGTCAAGGCACTCATCCAGGAGGTGGCAACACGTTGGAACTCAACGTATTACATGCTTGATCGTCTGTACGAACAGCACAGGTCACTCCATGAATATGTCTGGTACAGAAGCAGTGATGCTAGTGTTAAAGGCATGACCCTTCAGAGGGAGCAATGGACCCCTCTGAAATGCCTGACTGAGATGCTGTCTCCTTTTGAGGTCTTCACACGTGAAGTCAGCAAGGAGGAATGTACAATGGGCCAAGCTATCCCATTATTGTAGATGCTAGAGCATGAGCTGAATAATGTGTCTGAATCCTACAAAGGTGTAGAGGACAGAAGGCAAGCCCATGACTTGGTGGAGAGCTTATCCAGGCGCTTAACTGAAAATGTAAGGATACAAAATAACATTTTGTCACAAGAACATTACATTTGTGCCACAATTCTGGATCCACGTGCAAAATTAGGACTAGTTAAGACATTCCTTGCTTTTTCCGACAATCATGTTGCCCGCTACAAAAGTTGTATAGCTGAAGCAGCCATTAAGTTTGAAAATGAAGGGCTGCTAATTAAAAGCCCGCCACATCAACCCACAACAAGTACTGATACTGAAGCAGGCCATGCAGAATCAAGTGCAACTTCGTCGGCTGAGGGCAGTGTGGTTGGCTCACAATCACAACACTCACCATCACTATCGACTACAGAAACAAAAACTGGATCATTAGGCCGAGTACAATCATTATCATTACAGGATTGGTATGTAAAGATGGGCTATTGTAAGCACAGTGCTGATGCACAGAAAAAACAGCACAAAAGCTTACCATCAGCAACCCTGAACATTGAGCAGATGGTCCAGGCCTATCTGGATGACCCAACAGAGGTGTACGTTGATCAAAACCCATTGCAGTATTGGTATAGGAAAAGGTCTGAATGGCCACAGCTCAGCAGGCTGGCGATAAGCTATCTGGCTTGCCCTGTCGCAAGTGTCTCTTCCGAACGTGTTTTCAGTGCTGCTGGTTCCATTGTAACATTGAGAAGGACCAGTCTATCTCCAAAAAACGTGGAGAGGTTAACAATGATCAAAATGAATCAGCACTTCATACCACCGAATTACACAATACATGAATCAACAGAGGAAGATGAGGACAGCGGCTCAGGTGACGGAAGTATTGTGTCAGATGATTACCTACTACTGGAAGAACCCCCAGAGTTTGAGGACGAGCTATACTTCCCTGACAATTAGGCTCGCACTTACTGTCTTCCTCCCTTTTTTCCCCCTTTGTTTATGTGTCTGTCGTTCCGGTTATAAACTTGTGAATCACAACAAATCCATTATCACCGTCTTCTACTCTTCTAATTTAATATACAAGTTTCAGGTGTCTGCCATTTGACAGTACAGTCCTCCGAATCCAGCTCCTCCGCTCGATCATACTGAATCTCCTGCTCAATTCCATTTCCCTCATGAATGATGATTGGATGATGGTAACAACAAATTCAAACTTTCCTCATCCTTCCAAAACAAGTGGACCATGAATCAGATGACTACTATAGCTATCCTCCTTTCAGAGCCGAGAGAGACTGGCCATTAACTGAAAATAAGATGGAACAGGTAATGATTGATGCCATGCATTGGACGCAGAGTCGCAGACTGAATGATTTAGATTTTGTTGTGTTTGTTGTGCATGAATTTATGTAATTGTGCACTGCCACTAATCAACTTCCTACAGAACACACTATTTTTCCCCTTCTTGCAAATATGAAATTTGTACTTCTCCTGCAGCTTGGTGATGCATTGCTTTTAATTCAATACAGGAAGGGGACTCACTCAATCTGCGCAATGCGTATGACTGTGACACAACAGCACCGTCCATGATGATGATGGCGAAATAGACTGCCCGTTAACAAGATGAGATGGAACAGGTAATGATTGATGCCATGCATTGGCCGCAGAGTCGCAGACTGAATGATGTAGATTTTGTTGTGTTTGTTGCGCATGAATTTATGTAATTGTGCACTGCCACTAATCAACTTTACAGAACACACTAAACTTAACTCAAGGTGAATTCAATTTTCCCCTTCTTGCAAATAAGAAATGTGTACTTCTCCTGCATCTTGGTGATACATTGCTTTTAATTCAATACAGGAAGGGGACTCACTCAATCTGCGCAATGCGTATGACTGTGACACAACAGCACCGTCCATGATGATGATGGCGAAATAGACTGCCCGTTAACAAGATGAGATGGAACAGGTAATGATTGATGCCATGCATTGGCCGCAGAGTCACAGACTGAATGATGTAGATTTTGTTGTGTTTGTTGCGCATGAATTTATGTAATTGTGCACTGCCACTAATCAACTTTACAGAACACACTAAACTTAACTCAAGGTGAATTCAATTTTCCCCTTCTTGCAAATAAGAAATGTGTACTTCTCCTGCATCTTGGTGATACATTGCTTTTAATTCAATACAGGAAGGGGACTCACTCAATCTGCGCAATGCGTATGACTGTGACACAACAGCACCGTCCATGATGATGATGGCGAAATAGACGGCCCGTTAACAAGATGAGATGGAACAGGTAATGATTGATGCCATGCATTGGCCGCAGAGTCGCAGACTGAATGATGTAGATTTTGTTGTGTTTGTTGCGCATGAATTTATGTAATTGTGCAATGCCACTAATCAACTTTACAGAACACACTAAACTTAACTCAAGGTGAATTCAATTTTCCCCTTCTTGCAAATAAGAAATGTGTACTTCTCCTGCATCTTGGTGATACATTGCTTTTAATTCAATACAGGAAGAGGACTCACTCAATCTGCGCAATGCGTATGACTGTGACACAATAGCACCGTCCATGATGATGATGGCGAAATAGACGGCCCGTTAACAAGATGAGATGGAACAGGTAATGATTGATGCCATGCATTGGCCGCAGAGTCGCAGACTGAATGATGTAGATTTTGTTGTGTTTGTTGCGCATGAATTTATGTAATTGTGCACTGCCACTAATCAACTTTACAGAACACACTAAACTTAACTCAAGGTGAATTCAATTTTCCCCTTCTTGCAAATAAGAAATGTGTACTTCTCCTGCATCTTGGTGATGCATTGCTTTTAATTCAATACAGGAAGGGGACTCACTCAATCTGCGCAATGCAAATGACTGTGACACAGCAGCACCGTCCATCATGATGATGGCGAAAGAGATGGCCCGTTAACTTAAGATGAGAAGGAACAGGTAATGAATGATGACAATTAATGGCATGCATTGGACACCTGACTGAGCTATTGGTCTTTGTGTTTGCGTTGTTTGTTTGTTGTGCACAAAGTGATGTCAAAGTGTACTAGTAGTAATCTATCTTTCTGTACACAATAAAGAATGACTCAAGTCAGTAATATTTATATTTCTACTCTTGTTGTGTCATAAAAATTATACTTATACTGCAGGCCGATCTTCAGTCAGTCAGTAAAAGTATCAGAGATGATGATGAAGTCAGGAGGATGTTTCAGGAGTGGCATAAAACGGAAAAGTCTAAAGGTAAACACGTCAACAACAACCACGGCAGACCCAAATGTCTGTGTAGAAGTTGAATAGAGTGTAGCGGTGGGATGACTGCAGTGCATTGATTTTACTAACTTAAACTGTAAAATGCTATGTTTGGAATGGATAATGTGCTTTGCGTTTGTCCAACACTTTGAGAGAAAAAAAAAGGACTCTAAAGTGTTAACGTAGGATGTGCTAATGCTAAGCACTGTGGGCCTGCTCTCTCCTGTTACTGTTGAAGGTCAATGCTGGAAACAGACTAGAGTAGAGATGATGCATACATGCCACCTCGGAAACTGTGTTCTTGTTGCACTACACCATCACTTGTGCATTTGTTTTCACTTTCTTTCTCAATATCCCCTTTGGTTTTCCATCTACAATTACAGGCCGGGCCTTGCCCAAAACTTTGTAAAACATTACAATGCATATTAATTACCTTACCAATCAATCACCTTTTTTTTTCCAGCCAGGCAGTGGCGAGTGGCGAGGCGACACACCCAAGATTGATGGACGAGAGGCGCAAGAGGAATGCCGAGATGCAAAAATCCAGTCCACATTTTTGACCAGGATAAGACAGTAACAGTATCCACTTTTAACTTCTTTTAAATATTTTGATTAATATCTTGTATACAATCTTTACAACAGTGTGTTCTTGGAGTTGTTATTATCAATCATCATTAGGTTTGCTCTGTGTTTACGATTCTTCCCTACCAATATTTAAAATTTCTATTTGCTATCTGTTAAAGTATTAAGGCCGGAACAACAGAACAAGAACTAGAAGTGCATGTAATCCGGGTCTCTCATCATCATGCATGCATTGCCTTTTTCTCCCTTAACATATGGATATGGTAGTCTTCAATGATTGTCGTTTGTTTGTCTATGTATGCATACTGTTTTTCTATGTCAAACCTTTCCCAAAAACCCCCTTCCCATCCATTCAACAAACCCTAACCCTCTTCCCCCGGGCTGTGTGACTTATTGTCGAGGTGTAACTAAATTAAATGTACACCAATACTTAATCACACACTTGCTGGAGCGGATGTGGTGAAAGCAACACTACTTCAATTTCAAGGCAGAGCGATGATCTTCTTCTGCTTGGCCACCCATGAGTAGGATATTTCAGAGGTTATTTTATTTAACAAAGGAACATATACCTCAGCATGAATTGCCAGCATTGATTGGATTTGTTTGTTGTCATTCCTAATATACAGCACTAACTGTTAGACTGTAGGCATAGTCAAGTGACTCGACACAACTATAGTTTGTAACTCTGTCTAGTAGGCTATCCTCCTAACCACCATTCAGTTTTTTTGTCAAATATTTGAGCATATTATTGTTGCTCGGTAAGTTCTGTACTGTACTTCATTCAACTACTCCTCTAACAGTCTCTCAAAGGCGATTGACTGTCTCCTTTTCTTTTTTTGGAAATGCTGCCGCCCTGCCAGTGTCTACTACTACTACTATACTACCACCACCACCACCCCAATCATGGCATGTATGAAAAAGGAAACCATCTTCACCATGTAGCTAGTGCTGTGCCACAGTTGGACATAAACATCAAGCACCGGTAAGAGAGACGTTTGGGGGAGGCAGAATTAATAATGGACATGTTGTCAATGATTTCATTTTCACACACCACTCCAAAGAATGCATAGACTACAGGACAGACTGAAAGTACTAGAAGGACCAGTCAATGAGTGAGGTGTGTCGCATCTATCTGTTTGTGTCTTATACAGTCAGCAAATTATTGAAATCAAACACAGGCTATGGGCGGCCATGCACCAGCAAGGAAACAGTGTGATGTAAAACAGTTACCCCACATACAAAACATTAACAACATTGCATGTAACATAGAAAAATATATTTAATTTACCCTAACAAAAATAAACTAAACCCACAAAAGCTGACCCACCCCCCTCCCTAACCCCAACCAATGTCCATAGAAGTCCGTAACACCCAAACAAGTTCCCACCCACCCACCCAAACAAGAATTAAAAAAGGGGCAGAACAGGATGACAGGGACTAAGTGGTGGGGCGGGACTGAAGGAGGACACGCATCTGGCGCATCTCGTCCTCTAAACGGGCGACGCGGCGTCTAAGGCCGCGGCAGTTGCAGCCACAGTGGGGGGGCACCGGAGATGGCACGGTGGCGGCGGGCAGCCGCCAGACGGTGGCGCTGTACCGCTGGAGGGCGGTGGCTGGGGCCCGGGGCACTGGAGGAGGCTTGAACAATTGCTGCCGCAGTCTCCTCCTCCTCCTCGGCTAGGACCACCGGACCGCCGGTATTCCCGCTGGATTGCCTCCAGCTTCCGGCGCCGTGCCTTGGTGGCCAACTCCTTCCGGTTGAGTTTCGGAGTAGCTGTGTATCAAAAAGAAAAAAACAAGACAATTGTAAAATATACTCTTAGAAAAACAGTAGGACAAGGTAATTATTTATACACATAGTGGCATGGTAGAGTAGCACTATAAAATAAAGCACAGTAGTACAGAACATTTTAAATGTCGCCCATCCTTCTTCCTTCCACCCGTCTTTCACTTTTTAGTTGAACAGTGCACCAGGTGCTCTTCTCCATAAAACTTTCAAAGCGGAGTTGAAATCAGATAGATGAGGCCATTGGTTACTCAATACTCCAGCCCCTAGTCCTATGCCAATTAAAGGGAATTCTAGTCTTCTAGTTCACTCTTCAAACGTCCCCAACAACTCATACTTACTTACGACATCGGATAGCGTGCGGACTTTGTCCGCCCGCCATCCTCATGCTAAAAAGGGTGGGAGTCCCTTGGGGACAATTAATTAGGATGATGCGCCCGGCACAGTGGCGGGCGCATCCTGTTTTTTTTTTTACATTCTGGTTGGCTTTGCTGAAAGCAATGCTAAAATGTTGTGCTGCTTTTCCAAGCACAACATGACGGGCCCCGCACGGAGCCTGTCACGTTTTGCTTTGAAAGGCGGGGGGGTACCATAGCATAGGTAGGTACCCTCCATGGGGGCCCCCAAGCATACTCTGCAATGTCAGCATGCCTTTCCGTGGTGGACGGCAATGCCGCCACGCAAAGGCATTCCAAAATGCAGATTATATGGCTGGCCGTGTGTTCAGAGAGACACCACCGCCATATTGAACCCTTTTCCGCCTGGTCGACATGTGGGGGGGTCTGAATATTTTCTACAGGGATGGCGGGAGGTTTGCCCCTGCGGTGTCGGCAGTGAATTCCAGCCGGCCCGGCGGGGGCAATACGCCCACCATCCTAATGGGGCCCTAAGTCACAACTGTACAGTATACATATACATACAGTTCACCCTTGCAGTGAGTGTGCTGTCAAGTTCAACAATAGTTAAGGATTATGAATCTAACTTACCACCGCCTGCCACTGGTGCTGCCACTCCCCCTACCGCTCCATCGTCGGTATCGGCAGCAACTGCCGCATCGTCTCCCTCCGCGTCGCCTTGTTCGCTGGCCCCGGCACTGGTGGTCGGTAGTGCCCCTAGAAAACATTACACATTTATTAGGCGTCATATACACCTCCCCCCTATTGATCAGTTGCAAGGTTGAAAAATGAGGTAATACTAACATACATCACTAGTACAAATCAGGTAGTAGTAGAGTAGACACTAATAGTTATATATGATCATTGTAGCCTTTGCTTAATTAGCCCTAGCCATGCTACCATTTTACCTTTGTGGCTTTTATTTTTGCACATGTGACGTTACCTTTACCTTGCAGCTTCTTAAGACACCTTTGAGCCCACATGACCTGCCTCACACTGCTACTGTCTAGTCTACGCGCTGCGTACAAGCGGTCCACAAACATTAACAAGCCACTTTTTTAGGAAGTACTGGTGTACTACTGTTACTGTTAGACCATATTGCTTATCCATAGATGCTACACTTTTTGGCACGGCTGAGAAATGCTTGCAAGTTGCAATATACTAACGCACACAATTTCTTTTTTCGCATTACAGACGCAAGATTCCCTTCTACGAACCAGAGCTTCTGAATGATGCAACAACTACCAGTCCTAGGTTCTTCTAGGTGAGGGGTCCCTTCACTCACATCTTCTTTTATAAATTTATATAAACTAAATTGCAATGGGATGGTGGTGGGATGGTGGTGCTGTCTTCCACCACTGTTCAGTTATCATGATTTAATTCCCAACTGTATAAGTGTAACAATGTATATTGTTTTAATGTTATTGATTTTCCGGTTGGTGCTGCTAAGAAAACAGTGTACAGACCTTCTCAAATTGAAATAAACATTTTGAACTTACATAGACTTGGTGGTATTTGGTGTGGACTAACTTACACGAGTGAGCAAATTAAAGTAAGGGTGTGCATGTGAATTGCTTCCACGACTGAGAGGTTGGGTGTGTTATGTTCTGGGTTGTCTACTTGTTGGGTATCTTGGGGGGAGGGTTCCGAGACCTAATAGTTATGACAAGACAGTACTATAGTCAAGCAGTGGAATTGTGGTGGGTGCGGAATTTCTGATTGAGGTGTGCAAGGAAGGTCCAACCTACTATCACCAACATCCTATTTTCTGGCGCAAATGTATGTGCAAGATCCCTGCAACAGTAGTATGTCCTATAGGGTATCATATCAAAATAGTAATAAATCTGGTAGGGCTGTTGTTGCTGTGAATTTTCAAAGCCTCGAGATCAATAAGAGTAAAAGTAGTACAAGACGACGACCCAACGGATTGGACTCAATGGCTCGAGCTACTGGTGAATATTAGTTTTATATTACAACCTTTCACAAAGAGTGGCACTGGCCAACTGGGCAAGACTAGCTACTACAGTACAGACAGACTGATAGTATGTAGTAGTAGTAGTACTCAGAGTCATCATAGCGGAGGCAGGGATAAGATTTTTGAAACCGTACAGATCGAAGGATAATTGGTGGTAAAAAAATAGCATTTGGAAACCAACAATAGTTCAGGAAAAATATGGGGCAGTAAAAGTTATGGAATAAGAAATATTATTAAAAACAAGAAGACTTACTGGGGCCAGCAGAGGATCCCTCAGCGGTGTCCTCCTGGTGGTGTTGTTCCTGTCCCGCCGACTGCCCAGTCCCTGTCGGTCTGCCCCTGGGTGCTGATGAACAGGAAAGATATAAGAAAGAGACAAACATTGATGGATGGTGTCAAACAAATAGAATAAAACACTTATGTAAACAACAATTGCAATAACTACATTGACCGATCTCATCTGGTCAACATGTAATATCGGGGGATTCGCAGTTCGACTACTTAAGTTACTATTTATCAACAGTAATGCAGTCTTCCATTCTGATTCCAGAAAACTAAGTTACAACTAAGCCTAAGTACAACGTACCACCCAACCTAGCCCACCTATTCCAGGCATGCCAATTGTACATTAAGTATGCATTTCCACTGTATTCCTCAACAATGCGTATGGTCAAATCATGGAGGACACATGAACATGACTACATTTATTGTATATACCAAATTTTGGTTTGATTGATGCTGATCTGCTACTGCTAAGTAACTGCTAAGCCTACCACCACTCATTGAACAAACTAGAAAAGGTTCTAAAGACTGCCGTACTAGCAGCATGTCACGTAACTGAGTGAGGGGGCATCACGCATACCACTAACAAATTAGAAGCTCATACAAAGTAGTGTACCTAAACATCAATCCGCCCCTATCTATTAGTGATGGGACAAAGTAAGGAGTGGACTAGAGTCACTGTAGCATTACGTAACTTAATTTCTCTAAAATAAACTCGTAAAGAATCACGCTAAGCAAGCGCAAATGCAAAGCTGCAAACAAGTAAGATTAGTAGTAGCGCAGAAGAGCACCATAATCACAGAAGACTTTTAAACGTTATTAACCTGGAATGTATTGTAAGCAGCAACATTCTAGCTGGTTGGAAGGAAAAAAAATATTCGCAATATATAACACAGAGCAGAAGAACAGACACAAAGTTGTAGTAATTAAATATGTACTCACCATGCCCCGGGACCTCCACTCCTAGCAGGTCCAGCAGGTCCTGCTCACGGTCCAGGATGTCGGACCACCGGTGCGTCAGCTGTGCTTGGGTGCGCCGGATCCCAGAGATGCACGACACTGCCCGGCGCACCTTCCCCCACCGCTGCTGACGCTCCCGGAGGCCGTACCCGGACCCAGGCCTGCCACCTGCTGCCAGGGTTGAGGGGAGGTGGCGCTGCACAAAGAAAATTAGTGCAGCCAACTCCTCCTCCCCAAATAAGGCCCGTGCCTGCACCCCTTGTGGGCGCCGCCTTCCGCAAGGAAGGCAGTCGCACCTTTGGCTGTGCCGGCGAACAGCCCTACCCTTGGACATGGTTCTGGGGACGGGGCGGGAAAGAAAAGGTAAAATAAATAAAGGAGTAAAGGAAATAAATAGCAGGCAATAGAAAGAGGAAAAAGTAGCTAAAAAACGAAAAAAAGTAGACAAAAACCAAAAATATAGAAGCAGGAAAATAGTTAGAGAAATAATAAGTAATAATCAATCAATCAATCAATCAAAGCATTTATATAGCGCACTACTCACCCAGAGGGTCTCAAGGCGCTAGGGGAAGGGGGTCCGCTACTGCTCGAACAGCTAGGTCTTGAGTTGCTTCCTGAAGGCGAGGTGGTCCTGGGTCAGGCGGAGGTGGGTCGGGAGGGAGTTCCACGTCCTGGCGGCGAGGAAGGAGAAGGACCGTCCCCCTGTGGTGGCTCTTCAGATGCGGGGGCCGGTGGCGAGGGCGTGACCGGACGATCGAAGCTGGCGTTTGGGAGCGTAGAAGTTGAGGCGGCTGTTGAGGTATCCTGGGCCTTGGTTGTGTAGGGCTTTGTGTGCGTGGGTGAGGAGAAGGAAGGTGATTCTCTTGGTGACCGGGAGCCAGTGCAGGTCTCTCAGGTGTCCGGAGATGTGGCTGCGACGGGGAATGTCCAGGATGAGTCGTGCTGAGGCGTTCTGGATCCGCTGAAGTCTTTTCTGGAGTTTGGTGGTGGTTCCAGCGTAGAGGGAGTTGCCGTAGTCCAGACGGCTGGTGACGAGGGCCTGGGTGACCGTCTTCCTGGTCTCGGTGGGGATCCACCGGAAGATCTTTCGTAGCATGCGCAGGATGTTGAAGCACGACGAGGAGACGGCGTTGACTTGTCTGGTCATGGAGAGGGTGGAGTCCAGGATGAAGCCCAGGTTGCGTGCGTGATCTGTTGGTTTGGGTGCGCTGCCTAGGGCGGGGGGCCACCAGGAGTCGTCCCAGGTGGAGGGTGAGGATCCCAGGATGAGGACTTCCGTCTTGTCCGAGTTCAGTTTCAGGCGGCTGTTCTTCATCCATTCGGCTACCTCTTTCATCCCTTCGTGGAGGTTGGCTCTGGTGGTGGCGGGGTCGTTGGTGAGGGAGAGAATCAGCTGGGTGTCGTCGGCGTAGGAGATGGTGTTGAGGTTGTGCTGGCGTGTGATGCCTGCGAGGGGGCTCATGTACACGTTGAAGAGGGTTGGACTGAGCGAGGAGCCTTGAGGAACGCCGCAGATGACTTCGGTGGCTTCAGATCTGAACGGGGGGAGGCGGACTCTCTGTGTCCTTCCGGCGAGGAAGGAGATGATCCACTCCAGTGCCTTCTCCTGGATTCCGACGTTGCTGAGTCGCTGCACTAGTGTACGGTGGCAGACAGTGTCGAAGGCCGCAGAGAGGTCTAGGAGGATGAGGGCCGCTGTTTCTCCGTTGTCAAGCAGAGCTCGGATGTCATCGGTGGCTGCGATCAGGGCGGTCTCGGTGCTGTGGTTGGCCCGGAAGCCAGTCTGCGAGAGGTCGAGGGATCCGTTCGTCTCGAGGAAGGCGGCCAGCTGCTTGTTGACGGTCATCTCGATGACTTTTGCAGGAAACGGGAGCAGCGAGATGGGGCGGTAGTTCTTGAGGTCGGTGGGGTCGGCTGATGGCTTCTTTAGTAGAGCGCTGAGTTCGGCGTGCTTCCAGCTCTCCGGGAAGGTAGCGGTGTCGAAGGAGGTGTTGCTGATGTCCCGCAGGTGGGGTGCGATGACAGCGTCGGCCTCGTTGAAGACGTGGTGAGGGCAGGGGTCGGTAGGAGATCCGGAGTGGATGGAGTTCATCGTGCGGACGGTGTCTTCGGTGCTGATCGGGGTCCAGGCGCGGAGGGTGGTGGTGGGGGGCGGTGGTTCGGTCGTGGCGTGCGTCGGTTGAGTGCTGAAGCTGTTGTGTATGTCCACGATCTTGTTGTGGAAGTAGGAGGCGAGGGAGTTGCAGAGGTCTTGTGAAGGGGTGATGTCGTTGTTACCGGCGTTGGGGTTGGAGAGCTCTTTGACGATGTTGAAGAGTTCCTTGCTGTTGTGTGCGTTGTTGTCCAGTCGTTCCTAAAGATCAAAAAAAAGTGTCTATAAACAAAGGATTGAAAGGATTTTGGGAGGATTGAAAATCAGGCCCCAGAACCATGCAATAGAGTGAAAAACAAGATGGCCGCGCCCATTGCGACCACGTGCGCAAGTTCGCGCGATATTTTCTCCCCGAGCAAGCAAAAAGCAACGCGATCAAGTAAAAGCGGTCGCGAACCGGAAATTTCAACCGCGAACGGGCGCGAACATGCATTGCGCGACCCGGAACAGGAAGTAAGCATTGCGAGAGGGCGGGACAAGTGAAAACAAGATGGCCGCGCCCTTGAGCAACCGCATGGGTAAATTGGCGACCCGCGATCACGCAAAAAATACCGCGAACAGGCAGGAAAAAAACATCCGCGTCTTCGCGATATTTCCGCCGTGTTTGCGGAGATTTTTAGCATTTTCGCGACAATTTGCAAAAGTTAATTTCCCAAATTCCGCCCACCCCTAGTGCTGGGCAACAGGTCCCCTATGAGTGGGGGTGGTAGTGGCGATGGCCATACAACCCCTATGGTGGCCTGTTGTTAGTGGCCAGGATGTGGATCCCCTGTGCGTGTGTGCCATTTTGCGGTATGTGTCGTTTGTTTGTGTGGTAGGTGTCTGAGTTACCGTTTGCACCGTCGGCGTCGGTTTCTGATCCGGTCATAGATGTAGAGTACTGGTATGACCTGCGCGATGGGATTCATGATGTGTTTGTGTCGTACACGCTGCTTGATGCTCCGTCTCGTACCCGTTGGAAGCTGGTCCGTCTCGTAGCCGTGGATTGAGTTGTGGCGCGAATCGTAGCTGATATGCTTGTTTTCCGGATGCTGTGACGTACCGTACGTGGCGACCCGTCCAGCACGTAGGAAGTACGCATTGTACTTGTCAGGGTGGAAACTGCTATGGATACTGCTTTCGGGCGACTCGGTTCGGCGTTCGGGGTTACGGCTCGGACGGAGAATGAAGCTTGAATCAAAGCCTACGTGTCGGTCTTGTTTTTGGCAGTTATGCGCATCGTACTTCATCTACAGGACGGACCGGCTACGGGTACGTGTCGGTCGCACGGTAAGGCTATGGACAGCTCTCGGAGAGCTGTCCGACCCGGATGGGAATCGACCCCGTAGTGCTTTCCCATGACATCATGACATTTCATGGATCACTATTACACCTTTTCAAAATCACTATAAAAATAAATATAAAATCTATTCTTGTAGGGTAGAATCTTATTGTTTATTAGGTACTCTTTAAGTGCCCCCTGAACTGGTTCAAACTGGGTCCAGGGCCCTGTACCAGGGCAGAACAAAGACTTGGTGCATTATAAATATTGGGGCTGTGACCCCATGTCTTTTGAGATTGCTTGGAACTGACTTGGATCTGAAGAGCACTTTGCCAGGAAGAACCGCCATGGTACTCAACTGCTGCCTGCTAGGTGGTTGGAGGGGCTGCCCTCTGCAGGGAGGCCCTGCGTGCTGGCCTGTCTGTGCCCTGCTCGGCCCTTGTGGGTTTCAGGAGAAGAGCGCTGTCCGCTCCCTGTTTGTGTCCTTAGATGGGAGACAGGTTGAGCGCTTTATTGATGGTTTCCCTCTGAATCCAGCAAGGGGTGAGCACTCTACCTCTGGTGCCTGGGAGGGGCATTGTGCCAGAGCAGCGTGGGGAGAAAACAAAAGAGCGCTTTTTGTCCTACAGCACAGAAGGGGGCAGTGTTGCATGCTCCCAGGCTGCCAGACATGTGGTTCTGCAGCCGGGGCTCTGCTGCGTGGCCCCGGGCTGCGAGGAAACATAGAACCAGCACGGAATCCTGGCTGGGGATTTTCCCGAAGACGTGGGCGGCGAGGCCGCCTCACTGGAAGCCCACGAATCACCCGGAAACCAGGCAGATGCGAAGCCTGATTGGGGGCGGGGAAGCCCCAGGGAGCGAAACCGCAGAAGACTCCACCCTGGGTCCTGCTCCTGCCTCGCAGGGAGCTGATGTGCTTGATCCGAGGAGCGAGAACAACGAGCCTGCTCCCAGGTCCCTGCTCTTGGTATCAGCCCGGAAGGGGCCAAATTGCCTTAGGCAGCTGAAACGCAGGTTAGCGGCATCCACCAGGTCGGTGGGGTGTGGAGACCGGTGAAGGTCTCCCAGGTGGTGAGCCCGCCTGGGGCCCACCGTTGGAAGTCAGACCGTTGGAACGAGCCTTGTTTTACTGCTGGGGGCATTTTGACTGCCCGCTTTGTGGGAGCACCGAAGCGATCCCCACATTCCTCATATTGTTGCAGCTGTGCCGCATAGTCCCGGGCAGCTGTGCATCTCTTGATGTTGGGTGGCATGATGTACTTGTAATATGTTGGCCCTAATGATAATATGCATATTGGGCTATGCTCAGTACCGTTGTTAAGTTTACGCCTAAGAGGTGCTCCTGATATGTGTACTGCAAGTGTTTACTTTGGTGCCCTGTTGCTGATGCTTATGCATCAGGTGTTACGCTCAGTGTAATATTGCCAGTAGTTACTGGTTGTCAGCATTAACTGTGATATATGTGATGATTATGACAGTGGCCCGACAGGCCAAGTGATTTGTGTAATTTGTGAAGTCATGACTACATATGTGATTGCGTTCTAATGTGTTTTTATGGATAATACACAGGCTATTTTTATATAACCTTGTGTGGAGTTTCTTTTGTGGTGTGCCTAGTGTGTCTCTGCTGTGTGAGTGTGTTGTGCAAATGCTTTACACATTGCCTCTGGGATAAGCCTGACTGCTCTGCCAAGCTACCAAGGGGGTGTGCAGGGGTTATCTTCAGCGTGTAACTCCCTTGCCCTGACTAGAGTGGTGGTTTCTGCCTGACTTAGGCGTATGCCCTACCCAACCAGAAATCCCATTTCTAATGACCTTTTCAAGGACGCGTCGCTGTTAAACCTGGCATCCTTGGTGTGGTGTTCCCTTGACTTTTTGCCTTAAGACCTATTGATTTTGCTGACATTCGGATTCTGCACACTTTACCACTGCAAATTAGTGCTAAAGTGCTTGTGCTCTCTCCTTTAAAACATGTTGGATTGGCTTATACCCAATTGCATATTTAATTTACTTGGAATTCCCTAGTAAAGTGGACCTATCTGTCCCCAGGGCCCGTAACAATATGCTACCAGTGGAACCTGCAGCACAGGTTGTTTCACCCACTTAAGTAGCACTTTAAACATGTCTCCGCAAACCATGGTTTAAGCTACTTTGTTCAGTGGGCCTCAATGTATCACCCGGGCCAGCCAACGCTCTATCACGGTCACCCTGAACTTGTGACTTTGAAGTGTTGCACAAATACTTTACACACTGCCTCTAAGTTAAGCCTGACTGCTCTGTGCCAAGCTACAAGAGGCTTGAACATGGGTTAGTTTAGGGTTGGATTGTGCCTCATCCTGACAAGGATTGTGGTTGCTGTTTCACCAGTCAACCAACAACCCAATTTCTCACAGTTAACGCAATTGCAGTTCTGATGAGGCTGCGGGCAGCAATGCAAAGTCTTGAGTTGGTTTTGCGTAGCAGTGCTGTTTCGATGCAGAAATTCTGGGAGTCGATGCCTCAACAGTGGCTCCTATGTGGAGTTTCTGGGAGGTGATGTATAGTGCTGCATCTGTTCAGCTGGAACAACAGTTGGAGCCCCTATGGGTTAACTTCCAAGGGTCCAGGTCTTTTAGGGGCTGATCACAAGTCTGGCATTCCACAAACCGCCAGACTCATGAGGGTGCGGTGGTGGTGGTCTTCCTACTACCCTATCACTATATGGGCGGTTGGACCGCTACAACCCCACCGCATCCACCAGGGAACCGCCATTCCCTGGTGGTGTTGAAGAGGTCAGGAGGCAGTAACATGCTTGGCCTGACCACCACGGTCTTGCCAAGCATATTAAAAGTTTCCTCTCCACAAAGGTTTTCATGTCTGTTCCACTGCCATGAAAACCGTGGCAGAGACGAAGCAGTAGTGTCCCCTGGTGCCTCACACCCTGTGGATGCACACAGGTGTGCATGCACTCCTGTTCCTGCACAAATGCAAAAACAACAGTTGATGGACAGAATGCAGAACAATGTCATACATTTACCCCAGTACAGAGATCTGGGCCTAAATCCATCGTTCTTTTGCTCACCATGCCATTCCAGTTTGAACCCAGCCATATGCAAATCAATATTGACCCTGTGCCTCATGGGAACAGTCCAGCCCGAACTGCCAAGCCAGGTCCTCACTGGACTGGAATCAAGCATCCTAGGACTGGTTTCGGGGTTTCACCCCTCTTCAGCCAGGATAGCTTGATTCCAGTGGCATGGAGAGCACGGGACCCACGTCTGGCCCACCTGTCCCACTCGGGGTCACAAATGCAAAAACAACAGTTGATGGACAGAATGCAGAACACTGTCATACATTCACCCCAGTTTTATGCTGTAAATGTTTTTGGCGTTCCCACGCGGTGCCCATTTTCAGGGCACCGGTGTGAGAGCATCAAAAGCAAAGCCCGCCAGACAGGAGGACACTCCTAATCTGGCAGGAGTTGTGACCACAGCTTTGGTGATGTAGCAGCGGGGTGGACCCTGCGCCGCACTGCCAAAGTCGATATCAGGCACTTAGTGGCACCACTTGGGTGGGCAGAACTCATGACTAGCAGAGTCTAGGTGCTGGAGTCTGTTCTGTCACTGAGACTCCTTATCAGGAGGCCAGCCAACTGACCGTTGGAGTCACTCTGGTGGTCCTGGATCCTGGTTCTTCACTAAGTAAGCAGTGAAACAGGCAGCAGAGCAACAGAGTGGCAGCCCTTCTTACAGAGCAGCACAACAGTCCTTCTGAGTCTTCCACAGGTCCAGAGGAGTACTGAAGAGTTGGGGTCTGAGGCCAAATAGCTATACATGGTGACCACTTTGAAGTGGGAGACGTTTCTAGGGCTTTCGCCCCCATGAGGTATAAGGCATTCACTTCCTTCCAGCCCTGACCCCAGCTTGTCTAGGGACACAAAATACCAGTGACAAATCCTTTGTGAGTGTGCTCAGGCAGTGTCTTTGTGATCTGCAAGTGAGGTAGGTGACAGCGCCACCCCCTCGTTAAGGCAGAGTGGCCTATCTACAAATATCTAGCTTCCCTTTGTCTCACTGTCTGGAAGCAATACGCAAATGCCAACTGCCATTTACGCCTAGTCATGTGACCCAGGAACAGAGTGCAAGCACCAAATGGTTAGGACAAGTAAATGTGAACTTTCTAAAAGTGGCATTTTCAGAACTGTAACTTAAAATCTGACTTTACCATTAAAGAGGGCTTTTAGTTACAATTCTTTAGACACTAAACTCAACATTCCTACCTGCTGTCCATTGCAAGTTATTCCTTATTAAAAGTTAATCCAATGTTATCCTATGGGAGAGGTAGGCCTCACAATAGTGAAAAATGCATTAATGTAGGAGTTTTTTACCACCAGTACATGTAAAATATTAACATACATGTCCAACTTTTTTAATCTACTGCACCCTGCCCTCTGGGCGGTGTAGAGCCTATGCTAGAGGTGAGTATATGTATTAAAAAGGGACGATTGAGTCTGGCAAGAGGTTTACCTTACAAACAACAGGTCTGAGACATGTTTAAAAGGCTACTCCAATGGGTGGCACAATGAGTGCTGCAGGGCCACTAGTAGCATTTAATTAACATGCTCTACGTACATGTAGTACCCCTTTACTAGGGTCTTACAAGTAAATTAAATACACCATTTGGGCGTTAGCCAAGTTTACCATGTTTAAAGGAGGGAGCACAAGCACCTAAGCACTGTTTAGCAGTGGTAAACTTCACCGAGTCCTAAAAGCCAACATAAACGGGGCTTAGAAAGTTGAAGGCAAAAACCTTGGGAATGACCCTGCAGAAAGGGTCAAGTCCAACATACCCGACAGTCTTATCTCTAATTATGTCTGTATGTAAACCGTTTCCTCTCTGGTGACCTCTGTTTTCAATTATGTCTCTCTTTGTCTAGAGTCATCTTAAGAAATGCATATTTCTCTTTTTATTTCCTAAACACTTTTTGTTGGTTTTAACTTATTGGCAATAAGAACAGTAAGCATTTTCATCTTTATGCAGGGAAGGTATATTTCACCTGTTTTTGAGTGACTCCAATTCCTGAAAGTTTGTTTGGCATTATATGGGCTTGAATTAGCAGTAAATGGGAACAAATTTAAAGTTGCTCTGAACAGTGGCCCCCAAAATATGCCTCGCCCAGTGCCATACATATCTTTATGATGACAGCGGGGAAGATGATAAATGGGAGACAGGAGGGGGAAGCTGATGATGCAGGAGGGGGATAGAAAGTTGAAAGATGGTGTAGGAGCGAATGCTGAAAAGCAAGTGCACTATTAGCAGTGTTAAGCAGTTGGGCCCTTGCAAAAAGGAAACAAAAGTCATAGATAGCAAATAAAGTGTAGGGAGCAGGGTAATAGGGAAAAGAGAATTTAAGGGTTCTTCCAAGGAGAACCTAAAGTTAATAAAAAATAGTCTCCTCAAATCTGTGGTGGAAGGGTATAGTTCAACTAGGTAAAACAATGGGAAATAAGCTATGCTACAGGAGAGTTACAAAAATAGGAATAGGAAGGGAAGCCTGTGATAGAAAAAAGCCATCCAATGAGGTGCTTGGGCCAACCCTAGGCCACTCTGGTTATGTTATATTGTGGCTATTAAGTCTTCGGCAACAGACAGCTAATCTGGCTATATGTGGAGATCTAGAACAACCTGCAAAAAAAGCTTCATTTTTATAGGCTAATAGATTAAAAGCCACACAATTTCCCTCATAAAGCGTACATGAATTGAAAAAGAACAACTGAATTAAATATTCAGAAAAGTGCCAGACCTTTAAAATGTTCGAATTCTTTAATCTCTGTAATAAAAGCGTCAGTTGAGTATTCAGTTTAAAATATCCATATTTAAAAGGACTGGAGTGGCGCTGAATCATGAGATGTGTTTGAAGAGGCAATTCTAGCTGCTGCCTCTAATTTGTGATAAAATACATGGCTATTAATCATGATGAATGCTCACTTGTGGAAATGATGGCTTTAGTGAATTACATCTTTATCCAAATAAACCCATCTGAATTTGGCCTGCTGTAACAGGGACCAAGCTTTAATCGCCGCGTTTTAGATCTGCTCATCAGCAAGCATACGATGCAGGTTTCATGTTATTAAGATTTAAATAGTGCTGAATTTCCTGAAATCATTCCATCCTATTTTGGTCCTCGAATATGCGGCGAGGCATTGTCCATGGCAACCATATGCTTGTCCTTTGTGGAAACTCGGATACTATTGCAAAAGGGTTATGATCTCTTTAAAGGGCCTTTCTATTTATGTGAGTGCTGGTGTATACAAATTAACCATACATTCAACATCAGAGGCAGAAACAGAATGGACGTTTAGGGGTATTATTATGACATTTCCATGCATTAGTCATCTTTAGTTGCGACATCATGGTTTGAAATAAGGACGAGTCCTCGGATCTTAGACATCCTCAATAAGGAGGTTATCTACTTTGTATTTGCTCATTCATAATCTGGTGATATTCCACCAGTTAGCGGAATGTTTACGTCACTGCCACTCAGTCAATCAACCTCAAACAACAAGATAAATCGACATAAACCACAGAATTACCCCGGACAAAACGGAGCGTGCAATCTCACTGCATGTAATCATTGTGAAAGGTATTTGCGAGCGTTTTTACCACCAGTTCCTCCCATTATAAATCGCATGGGCTGCGTCGTCCAGATGACAGCTATAAACTCCAAAGGATGGCCCTGAGAAACTATCCCTGAAAGTCTGTACCCCAAAACAGCACGTAAATGCATGCAAACTGAACATTCGACAGAAAGAATGTTGAAAGATATGCACACCACCCAACATTTACATGAAAAAATGCAAATATATGGACGTGAAACGTAAAATGCTGAAAATATTTTGTAACCAACAATAATACGCCACAGCTGCCTAATGAAACCAAACAGAACCAGCAGGAATGTATCTTTACACATATAACGAGAAAACACATCTGATCTTTACAACGAGCAGTCATACTGGTGAGGTAGACATATATAGACTGACTGCATTGGAGAGATGGCAAGAAAAAGAAGGTGAAAAGGAGAGGGGGGCACAATATGGGAGGGAGGTGAGAGGGATCTTGACCTTAACTATCTCACATAATTCTTTAATAAACTTAAAAATTTACATTTTCTTTGCTAACTTAATACTGAGGGGCCGATTCCAATCTCGTTGGGAAAGCCCTTCATCCAAGTCTGATCCGGAGGGTTTTCCGACCGAGCCGTGCCCCTGGAGTCCGACCGAGCGAGTACGATGCAGCCGTATGATGACGGACTCAGGTCGCTCCGACTCCCATAGAAGTCAATGGGAGCTGGTCGTACGACGTGTAGACGGGCTGCAATTGACTGAATGGGTGCGTTGCGGACAAGGGCGCCCCCTGTAGTGTGTACGCGTTGGTGCCATCCGCACCATACATGCATGTGTAGGGGGGACCCTTGGGTCTCCCCCTGTGACCGATTCGTAAGGCTACGAGTGAAGGGGGTCCGGCTACGGACCCCCAAAGTCTGCGTCCTGGCGCGTTTGCATGTCGGAGGCTCTGACTCGATCCGGCTGCCCGAATCGTGCATCCTACTGGCTCGGTCGGAAATCGCCTCCATTGCACGGCACGGTTTGCTTACGGAGGAGACGTACGGAGCGGTTTGGACCGGAAAACGAGTTAATCAGCAATTTCGCGATTCTCGCATCGTACTTGCTCACTCGTACAGCTGTACGGGTCGATCTGTAAACACGCGTACGGCTCGTACTTTTTCCGGATGGATCGCGTTCGGAGCCCTTCCGAGCGAGATTGGAATCGGCCCCTGAGTTTTAGACCTGGAACCATTGGCGTGGGTCTCCCCTGTATTTTTGCCTTGACCTCCGGTGTTTTTGCTGTGTGTTGGACTCAGTTTTGCTGGTCTAGATGCTTTGGGCACTTTGCCACTGCTGTTCAGTGCCAAAGTGCAAGTGCTCCATTTGTAAATTATTGTTATGGACTGGGGCTTCCATGATTGGCATATTTGATTTATTAGTCAGTCCCTAGTAGAGTGCACTGTGTGTGCCCAGGGCCTGTAAATCAAATGCTGATAGTGGGCCTGCAGCACTGATTGTGCCACCCATATAAGCAGCCTGTAAATGTGACTCAGATCTGCCACTGCAGTATCTGTGGGTAGTCTAGTACAGCCATGTCGATTTGGCAAGTGCACCCACTTGCCAGGCCCTAACCTTCCTTTTTCTTACATGTTAGTCACCCCTAAGGTAGGCCCAATAAACCCCTGTGGGCAGGGTGCAGTGTATGTGAACGGTAGGACATGCCCTGGTGTGTGTGGCATGTCGTGCTAGTGAAATACTGCCAATTTTGTTTTTCACTATCGCAAGGCTACCTGTTCCCATAAGATTGATTGGGGAGTTTGCTGATAACATCTTATAAGCCTAACTACCCCTGGAAACAAGGTAGGAAAATACATTTTAGTATGCCTGAACTTAGAATCTTAAAATGCATCTTTTAGTGAGGGTGATTTTTACATTCTGTGTTTGAAAATACTACTTTTAGAAAGTAGGTATTTTCTTGCTTAGCCATCCAGTGTGCCTTGGCTGGGATTTGGATTGACTGGGTTTGGAGTGTCAGGGGCTGGAGAGGTGCATTGGCTCCAGAGAGTCTGATGAGTCAGGTCTGGGCTGAATAGACCTGGGCTGCATTTAGAGTAGGTGGAAGGGATATCCTTTCACCTGAATGAGCCTGGTCTGCCTTCCATAATGTTGTCTCCACCTCCTGTCAGGAAGCTGCAACAGTGAGGACAGAAATGATTTTGGCTGGGCACAGTCACCCTTTTCCTTCAGAGAACAAAGGATTTTGCTGTATAAATATTGGGGCCCAGAACTTTAGATTACTTCTGGGAATCAAGAGGAACCTTTGCCAAGTAGAAGAGCCGGAGAAGCTGAGTAGGAATACTGCCCCTGTGCTGTTTGCTGTCTGGGGTTGGCCTGCAGTGGCTACTAGCTGCCAAGGGAGGGAGAAAAGGACTTTGCTGTTTGCTGTGTCTTCTGCTTGACGAAGGTCTCCAAGGGCTTGAAACTGAGCTTGCTTCCTGTTCTGAAGTCTCAGGGACACAAACAATTAATTTCTTCAGTCTTTCTGCATCTGGAACTGCTGTTTCAGCTGCCACAGAAGGAAATTACAACACCAACGCTGGCAAGAGACGCTGTAACCTGCAACAAAGCAGTGGGCACAGCGTGTGAATAGCATGACACACAGCCCGACTTGCACCGTAGGCCCGACGCCTGCTGACGCCATGCCGCATCAACTTCGAAGCAGTCACCGAGGCCACTGCCTGCACCGGAGCCGATGACACTGCTCATGATGTCAACAGTGCGCCGTCTCGACTTGCACTGCAGCCACGACTTCACCGATGCCGGTGCTTCATCAACGCAGAGCCGATACTCGACATTGGTGACTCCCGAATCCATCGACATCGCACAGTCATAAGGAACCGACACCTCGCCGCCACTGTGACGTCACCTCCCCGACACAGTAAGAAACCGACATCTCACCTCCCCAGTGTTACAGTAAGATCCCTGGGGTCATAAGGAATCAACGACGCCCGGCACCAATGAAGCATCACCTCTTCTAAGCGGTGCACCATCTTTGCTTTCATCGTTTCCAAGGTACTGTTCTTGGGGGGGTCTGCATGACCCCACGTCTGACGTAGCACACTTAACGGTTGGCGCCTTACTTTGTGTTGTTTTTAATCTGCCACGACTTCGTAATAACTCTAGGTGGAGTTATTTGTTGCTACAAACTTTATTTGACTGAAAAACCTATTTTTAAGGATATCTTGCTAACTGTATTGTGAAATGTTGTTGTTTTGGTCTTGTTTGGTTTAGATAAAAATTACTTATTTTTCTAAACTAGTGTGGTGTCCATTTGTATTGTTTTCACTATATTACTGTATATGTTCACAAATGCTTTACACACTACCTCTAAGATAAGTCCGTCTGCTCGTGCCAAGCTACCAAGGCTGTGAGATGGGGTAATTTTAGAAGTGTTTCCCCCTTACCCTGACTAGAATCAAGGGTCCCTATTTGGACAAAGGTACCTACCTCTGCCAACTAGAGACCCCCATTTCTAGCAAATGAGCTACATTTAGCTTTCTCATTTCGGACAGGGGCCTATTGTGCTCACTAAGAGCCCGGTTATCCCCCAATTACAAATGCTCCCAGCATTGCATTGCTTGGGCAGAAAATGTACACAATCACTGAAGGATTTGGAAGACCTACTCGTTCTGTAGCAACATGTAAAGCAATCCCTGCAATATGAACCGACAGGTGAATCACTTATGGAATGGGGGTATAGCTCTACACAGGTGTGTTGGAAGTCAAGGTGCTTGCAATGCATTTCAACCCCTTCAACCTGGCTGAACATAGAAGGCGTGGCCGGAGTCACCAGAGCCACAATGCCGAAGTAAGCATACGAGCCACCAAAAACCACCAAGAAGAGAGTGCTCTGAGTCAAATACTGGGGAATAACCTGAATTTAGCAAATAGCCAGCTAAATATGAAGATTATAGGATAAGGCAGCAGAGAGCTGAAACTTTCTTTACCATGCTAGGTAGAGAAGCATATCGGACTACATATCTGTTGTAAAGTATAATCCCTGAATTACGAGTAATGTGGATTTTCGTGCTGTGATACCGTGATATTTACAGCCGGTATTCTTGCATGGATAACTAGGAATTACAAGTTAATCATTGCGGAATAGAGAATATTGTGCAAACCAGGATTCTCCAAGTCAAATTCCACACACATTTCCAATTCTCTGAACAGGTGGTAATGGCAAGTGAGGAGGGGGCTGATGCAGAATGAGGAGTCGGGCGAGAGTGGTGAGAAGTGTGCAGTGGCCAGGGTAGAATGTGGCCTAACAGACTCCCTGTAAGGGAAGAGGATCAGGAAGCAAGTCTGGGCTCCATGTGCAACCTTAAACTAAAGCAATTTTACAACCCAGAATTTCAGGCTGGAAAAATTGAATCTGGTGTTCCGGCATCTAGAAAATCCTGACAATGGAACACTGGAAAGTTATAACTAGCGGAAAAGGTACCCAATGTGGGGATACTGCTTTGTCAAATTTGTAAATGGACCCTTAATTGGAAATGAGTACTCTCCTCCTTTAAAGACAAGGGGGCTTTTTTTGAGTTTGGTGTAAAGGGTCCTACGCATACAATTTGGTGGAGTACCATGTCTGCCAAACTAAGAGTTCCCCCACTCGATTTAGAGGCAGCACAATAGCCATGTTTCCAATGGCAAAGCATATATTGTCTCCGTTGGAGAAAACCTTTTGCCGATGCCCGACTAACATTGGTCATAATATCTATTTAGTACATATGTTCTGATATCATTTTTTCTTGTTTGTGAATGCGAGGAAAGACCTGGTGTTCCTGAACAGGAAAAAAAATACCTTGTGCTGGTAAAGAATACCAGCGTGCCAGGGCAATTTATTTTTGTTCTTCAACAAAAACAAAAAACTGTGCTGTGTGAACACATTGAACATGGTGCCTCAAAGCTAAATTTTAGTACCATAAGCATAATCTCTGTGTCAGTGGCTCTGCTGAAGACACAGGGACCTACACCTGCCTGATAGAAATTTCTAACTATGGTGAGCTGTACTCAGCCAGGGCATCACTCGGCTGACCTGACAGAACAGAGTACATCCTGCCAAATGATAAATAGGGCCCAAAGTCTTAAAGAACAGCACAAGAAGATAAGATCTTGAGTAGCAATTCACAGAATTTTAGCAATTTTATTTTGATCAATTTTTAAAGAGGACATCCATTAAAAAAAGTCACAATGTGTCTCAAAACCACAATCAACAGCATCAAACAAAGGAAAATTCTAGAATGTCTATTGTAACTAGTTAGCAAATTGTTTATCTCGGGAGAACCCCCAATAAAACACATATAAAATACATTTGGTACAATAATTCACCACTAGCAATACCAAAATGTAAGACAGTAAGCATAAAAAACAACAGTGATTCCTTCACATAATAATTCTAAAGCCTTACAATTCTTTAGCTAATCTAAGTAATAACCGCCAGGCAAAATATAAGTACAATAACCTCCATATTATCCTATCTTGAAATTGCTAGTGTTTCTATGAAGTGCCTCATGCCTAGAGACAGCAAATTTGGATTATCCTGGTCTTCCTTGAGGCCAAATTCCAAGCTCAAAACTGTTAACTGGGCACTTTGTAGCAGATTGAGGATTCATCTCATAAACCAATTTTTTCCTTTTGTCAAATTTATGATATTGTCTGCACTCCAAATCTCAGCATCATAAAGTGTAGCAACTAGATCTCTTGCAAGGTAAATCGGAAACTCTCTAGCGGTGGTGTTATCAGACGAAATTTGGAGGATTGGTGATTTTTTAATACCGCTAATCCTATGCACTGCAATGTCATTTGGCTTTGGGTAATTTGGGGAGACCCTTGAAAGGTATTCGCTAACCACACCCACAGATAATTAAAATTCTTAGCTCCAGTTTAGTCTCTCAACTTCACCTACCCCCTAAAGGACCTATGTGGATGAAATGCCATAAATTTGGCTTTATTAGCATTTATTTCTAATTCATACTGTTCTCAGAATGGGGAAAATATTTTTTAACAGATTTTGTAATGCCATAAGAGTTTTAGAGATTAATAAAATGCCATCTGCAAAAAATAGAGCAGGAACTGTCTGACCAGCCACCTTGTGGGAATCACTGTTACAAGCATGAAGCATGCCAATCACCTCATTTATGTATACCGTTAATAAGGAGGGAGCGAGAACACATCCCTCAGACCCCTCTCTTGATGTTAATATGGTCTGTCAGTTCTCTCTTCCTTCCCCATCTAACTTGAGCATAGTTGTTACTGTAAAGATGTTTTATTAGGTCAAAGTAATTGGACAGCAATTTCAATTCCTTAAGTATGACCCACATTTGCGCTTGAGGTATGAGTTTAAAAGATGTCCTTAAATCAATGAACACTACATACAAGTGACCCTTGCTAAGGGCACCTGTCATCCAAAGGATTGGAACAAAATGAAAAACCTGATCAATAGTTCTCTTGTGAATTCTCAATCCTGCCTGGAGGTGGGATCACACATGCATTTCCTCCATCCATACTTGGACTTTGGCCAGTACTTGCCAGCTAAAGATCTTTTGAACATTGTCGATCAGGTTCAATGGCCTATAATTAGCAGGTTTATCTTTGTCCCCTTTATTATATAGGAGAATATTCTCTGTTCCTCTCCATTATTCAGTTATCGCAGCTCCCCTAGCAATTGCATTAGATAAGGCATTTCACAGAAAACCTGATACAACAGGCTCTGATCGATAGAGATCGCCTGGAATCCTGTTTAATCTTGGAGCTTTAACAGCTTTCAAAGTGTCTGCATCTACTAGTGTATCCTCCATAGTGAAAGAGACTGGTGAATTGCCATCTGAAATAAACATTTGAGTATGTTCTCGCCTCTCCTGTGCTCAGTCCCGTCCTGGGAATTGTAAAGGTTTTTACAATATAGGTGCCGATTCCGATCCTGGAAAACCGGGTACGAACCGTCGGACGGAGCGTTTTCTACGTCCGACTCGTACCCGGGAAAAACACCTTACAAACCCGCAAGTATGATTCGTACAGAAACACCATTTCCGTACGAATCGTAAAAAACACCGACTGGCTAAAACATACCCACAATTCCGATCCGGGACACCGCGTACGCGACATTTGCACAGAGTCAGGCAGCGTTTTATGGACCAGCAAGTACGATTCGTACCCACAGCACTTCGCACGGCAATATTTTTAAGGGACCCAAAAAGTGCTGGAAAAGCTAAGTACGCCACGATGCACGGCGAAAAGGGGGCCCGGTACGCACCGTACCCCCATCCCTACACGACCGCGCCGTACCCAGAACCCCCCCATGTCTGTGCCATACCCCAGCACCCCCCATGTCTGCGCCGTAACACCACCCCCGTAGGTACGACGTGTACCACCACCCCACCCCCGTAGGTACAGTGCATACCCCCACCCCCATAGGTACGGCACGTACCACCACCCCCGTAGGTACGGCATGTACCACCACTCCCTTAGGTACGGCACGTACCCCCACCCCAGCCCCGTAGGTACGGTGCGTACCACCACCCCCGTAGGTACGGCGCGTACCCCCACCTCACCCCCGTAGGTACGGCGCATACCACCACCCCATAGGTACGGCACGTACCACCACCCCCGTAGGTATGGCGCGTACCCCCACCCCACCCCCGTAAGTACGGTGCGTACCACCACCCCCGTAGGTAAAGCACGTACCACCACCCCCGTAGGTACGGCGCGTACCCCCACCCCACCCCCGTAGGTATGGCGCGTACCACCACCCCTGCTAAGTGCTGGGGGTCCGCACCGTACCTACGGGATGGTGGTACGCGCCGTACCTACGGGGGTGGGGGTACGTGCCGTACCTACGGGGGTGGTGGTATGCGACGTACCTACGGGGGTGGTGGTACGCGCTGTACCTACGGGGGTGGGGTGGGGGTATGCGCCGTACCTACGGGGGTGGTGGTACGCACTGTACCTACGGGGGTGGGGTGGAGGTACGCGCCGTTCCTACGGGGGTGGTGGTATGCGCCGTACCAACGGGGGTGTGATAGGGGTACGTGCCGTACCTACGGGGTTGGTGGTACGCGCCGTACCTACGGGGGTGGGGTGGGGGTACGCGCCGTACCTACGGGGGTGGGGTGGGGGTCCGCACCGTACCTACGGGGGTGGTGGTACGCGCCGTACCTACGGAGGTGGGGTGGGGGTACGGCGCATATGTGGGGGGGTGGGCTGGGGGGCTGTTCGGCACGCATGCGGGCACATGTTTGGACGACTCCATGGTTGCCTTGGGAGTTCGCTCCATACGGGGTTTTTTCCATACGGTTGTGCAATCGGACGGACGGGAAGGATCGTACTTCAGTTTACCGATTCGTACGTACAACTGTCTGGGGACGTGTCGGACACTGTTTCCGACCCGAGGAAGTGTCGGGGAATGTTCCCAGTGCGATTCGTATGGATTTTTTAACATACAAATCGTACTTGCCAGTTTGTACGGGACGTGTACGATTCGTACGGAAAAAAATCCGGATACGATTCGTACGGGGAATATTTTTAACGGATCGGAATCGGCACCATAGTGTCCAAACCTGGAGATATGTGTAAAAATCTTCGTCCCTAGCTATTTTGTGGGTTACATGTGCAAGCGTAAGCCAAAATGTCTTAGGGTCCTTCATTTTCTTTTGTAGTGGCAACCAAGCCGGTCATATTGCTTCCTGTCAGCTCTTTCTAGCTATGTTCTGGACTAACTTATATTATTTTCTGCTAGCGACTACTAGTTCTCTATTTCCAGTTTTTTTTAAGTTTAATGTTTATTGAAACAAACTGATGAAACATATAATAACTTCATATATAATACAATTAAACATAATGAACTAATAATCTTCAGCAAAACTAACTTAAGGGGATGAAAATGTCAGGAAAACAGGGAGGGGAGAAAGGGAAGGAAGAAATTAACAAGGGAAGGGAAAAAGTTCAAAATAAAGGACAACACCTGAGTTCAAACTGCATAAGAATTAGAAAAAGAGGTTTTGCAATAATTAGTGAAGTTGTAATTAACAATACAACGAAAAGGAGTATTCGTGAACACATATTATAATAAAAATCGAAAACCAACAGGTAATTCAGGGGGGTTTCAAAACATCATCGGAAGTGTTAACTGGTGTGGAGCTAATGGAAGTAGCAAGTGTAAGGTAGGAGGATAAAGGAAGCCATAAAATATCCCTTTTAATGGAAAGAGATATTGGAGTAACATAACTGGTGTCCAGTCTATGATGAAAACAAACCGCATTCCACCATGCTTTGAAGGTGATTTTGTCCGCCTGTTTCCAGTTAGAAGTTATCAAGTGGAAAGCTATTGCTATTAATAAATCCACTAACTTAGAGGTATGTGATGTAGTAGACCATGAGGGTGATAAAGAACCCAAGAAAATGTTAACAAGGGAAAAGGGAATCTGAGTGTGGAATATTTTGTAATTTGAGACCAAATTAAATGCCAGAAGCGAGAAATGGGAGGATAGGTAAAAAGCATATGTTTTAAATCAGCCATTAACCAAGGGCAAGACCAGCAAGTAGAGGAAGATTCTGGAGAAATAGAGGCTAACTTTGCAGGGGTAAATAAAATACGTTTATAAATAAAGTATAAGGTTTGAGAGGTGTTAGCAGCTCTGGATGTCTTGTGGATTTTCAGCCATATTTTATCCCAGAGAGAGATAGGCCAATTTTCATCAAAATCTGTTTCCCAAGCCAATTCAGCCTTTCCTTTATTCCTAATAGGAGAGAAATATAAACATCTATATAAAGAAGAAGCCGATGCTGAGGATGTTATTAAAGGATAGATAGTAGAACACTTAGAAGGAGGAGTGGGTAGAGATGGTATAGAATGAAGATATTGAGAAAGAGAGGAGCACAGTAAAACATATTTAGCCTTACAGGAGGGTAATATGGACAATTTTGACTGAAGATCTAAGAAAGATATAGGAATGTTATTAACCAATAATTGGGAGATCCAGAATAAACCCTTAAGTCTCCACGATTTCCAATAAAAGGTGCGATTATTAATGCGTAGTAGCTTATTATGCCAAATGGGGTGTTGATTTAATGAGGATAAAGAAGGATAAAAAGAAGGTGAAAGGATTTTATGTGTATGAGAAATGATTGGAGAGCGAAAAAGGGAGATATTATTAGTGAAGGCAAGAGATTCCTTGAATTCAAAAGGAGATATAAAATGTTTTTCTATATTCAACCAAATAGGAGGATGAATCAGTTAATCTTCAGAGAGCCAGCGAGCGGACTGTTTTAAAGAAAAGGCATGGTGGTAAGATTTAAAGTCAGGGAACTTAAGACCTCCAGATAATTTATCTGCCTTTAGAACGGAAAGTGCGATTCGAGGGGGTTTATTCTTCCAAAGAAATTTGGTCAATATAGAGTCAATCTTCTTAAAATAAAGAATAGGAATGTGAACCGGAATCATAGAGAGTAGATAGAGAATCAGTGGGGCGAGCATCATTTTGATGGAGTCCAATCTTCCCCACCAAGAAAGAAAAAGTGGGTGCCAGCGGTCAATAGAATCGGATAAAGTTTTAATCAAACAATCAAAATGTATTTTTAATGTTTCAGGAATGTTAGAGGAGAACCACAAGCCTAAGTATTTAATCTTAGAGCTTTGCCAAGAAAAGCCTGTTTGTATGAAATCTTGCTTAAGACAAAAGATATTTTATTGGCTGAACTTCGCATTTGTCTGAATTAAGACGATAACCAGATAATTGAGAAAAGATATCGACTTGAGATAAAAAGGAAGTAACGGAGGTAGCCGGATTGGAACAGTACAAAAGGATGTCATCCGCATAAACAGATAATTTGACATGAAACGTACCAAGTTGAAAGCCAGTTATCTTTTCATCTAGTCTAATTTTGGTTAAAAAGGGTCCTAACGCTATTATGAATAAAAGAGGAGAGAGAGGACAGCCTTGGCGCACTCCTCTAGAAAGAGAAAAATAATCGGAAATATTGCCATTCACAAAAATAGAAGCTTTAGGACTTGAATATAAAATAGAGATAAGAGAAATCCTATCCATTTGAGTGCCTGAAACATAAAATCCCATCCTATTCTGTCAAACGCCTTTTCTGCATCTAAAGCTATAGCAGCAATGGGGTAATCGAGAGAAGATGCCTTGCTAAGGATATTAAAAAATACTCTGGAATTATCTGAGGATAGACGACCTTTTACAAAACCTGATTGTTCTGGGCCAATAAGAGTGGGTAAAATAGGGTCAATGCGAAGTGCAATAATTTTTGCAAAGATCTTATAATCCAAATTAACTAAAGAAATTGGTCTATAGTTTTTGCAGAGAGAGGGGTTTTTATTTTCTGTAGGAATTAGACATCATATGGCCTCTTGAAATGTTCCAGATGAAGAACCGCAAGAGATAAAGGCATTGTAAAGCGATAAGAGATGCGGTAGTAAAAGATTTGCAAAGTGGACGTAAAACTCAATGGTAAATCCATCAGGACCTGGAGCTTTCCCTCTCTTCAATATTGAGAGAGTGTGAGTAATTTTAGACAACGTGATATCAGCCCCTAAGGGAGAAAAGTCGATATCATGAGGTGTAGGGGGATCAATGGATTGCAAATAAGAAGACAGATCTGTACTACTTGGTTGTTGCTCAAGGGTATACAATTTTTTATAAAAAGAGACGAATTCATTCAAGATGTCATTGTCTTTAAAAAATGATATACCTGAGTCATTCCGTATAGACTCTATTTTGGTCCGTTCTCGTCTAATTTTCAAGTAATTTGCTAACAATTTCGCCATTTTATTTTGACCTCCATAATACCGAGCGCTGCTTTTCAATAGTTAAGAGGAGGCGGCTTCTGTGGAAATTTTATTAAAGGTAAATTTTGCTTCAATTAGGTTTTTTAAACCAGATTCGGAGTTTGAATGATAATAAGTATATTCAAGGTTTTTATTTTAGCAAGTAATTGGGAGTTTTTATGTTCAAACGCTTTTTTCTTTTGCGAAACAAATTTAATAATAAAACCTCTAGCAGCGGCTTTAAAATTTAAAAGAGTCCCAAATCATTACTTGTGAAGAATCCAGGGAAGAGTAAAAAGAAAAGAATTCAGAAGCAAAAGAGGTGAATTGGCTTGTGAAATTGGGATCTGATAATAATACATTATTATAACGCCACCTTCTTGCGTGAGGTGTAAAGGGTAGTAAATCAAAATCAACCAGAACTGGAGCATGGTCAGATATTAAAATAGAACCAATTTCAGAGTGGGAAACTTGTTGAGTTAAGGATTTACTAAAGAAAAGGTAGTCTATACGAGATTATGAGTGATGTGGGGGAGAGTAAAAGCTGTATTCACGGGTATCAGGATTGCAGAGTCTCCAAACATCAACTAAGGATTTACGATTAATGGAGGAGGTAAACTGTGTGTGCATCTTTGTGTTGGAAAATTTGACAGTAGAATGTCCATCTAATATATGGTCAAAAGCTTGATTACAATCTCCACCCAAAATAACATATTCCTCATTAAACAAAAGAAGTCTATCAGATACGAGGTTCCAAAAAGTATTATCCACAGTTACAGGTGCGTATACATTATATAGAATTAGAGGTATTTGATTTATAAGAAGTTTAACAATTATCCAACGACCTTCTGAGTCAGTCTCTTGATGTGTAACAGAAATCTGATATTTCTTATGACATAAGATGGAGACTCCATTTTTCTTACCTAAGGCAGGGGAAGTAAAGACATTGCCTACCCAACCACGTTTCAATTTAGATGCCTCGTTGTGAGATAAATGTGTTTCTTGAATTAGTGCAATATCAGCATTCAATCTAGCTAAATGTGTTATTACCCGTTGTCTTTTAATGGGATTATTTACTCCTTTAACATTCCAAGTTACAACTCTAAAGATAAACCAACAAATATAACTTGAACAGGTGATGTATAATCAGAATAGAAGACAGAAATGTCCTTACAAAAATATTGGAATTGATGAAAATAGGATTTAAGAAAGTATCTCAGGAAAGGATATAAAAAGAAAATTATCATACAAAAATTGTAGTAAGATGAAACCAGTTCAAAGAAGAAAGCAAAAGAAAGAAAAAAGAGAATGAAAACTAGTAAAGAGAAAGGAAAACAGAAAACAGAAAACAAATACCAATCAAATGTTTGACCATAAAAAAAGTGTCATAAAGACATACCGCAAAAGAATAAAGAAACTGGGGATGGTGGTGCCACATGAGGAAGGCAGCACACCGGACCCGAGACTCTATCAGGACGCGACAAAGGGAGAGCATCCTCCAGGCAAGTGTGACAAGGACATACATCAAGGAGCACATCATTGCATCTAACGGAAATTAAAAAGAAATACCATTAATCATATACCTCACAACGGAGCAAAATACAGCAGGTATGATAGGGTAACAAACTTCAGGACATACAAAAATGCAAAAATACACAACAATAATGACATAAAAGAAATTGTTGAAGCCTCATTGGATCTTCATAAGTCGTCGTTTTGTTATTATACGTCACTTTAAAGAGGCAAGGGTGGAATAAGCCATAGCGAGCATTCAAGGAACGAAGAGCAGGCCTCATATCCAAGAACTTCTTCCTACGATCAGCAGTAACCTTGGCATAGTCTTGTGCAAAGAAAAGATTAGAATCATTCCAGGTGATCTTCCCTTTCTGTTTGGCAGCTTGAAGAACTTTAAGTAGATCTGTATATTCTAGAAAGTACAGAATAACTCCTCTAGGTTTAGTTAGAGTTGAAGTGGCATTAGGAGAACGTGAGATTGGACCTAGACGGTGAGCTCGTTAAATATTTAAAGATAAAGAACCTGGGAGATCAAGAAGTGTAGGTAAAAAAGATTGAAAGAAGGATATAGCATTCGATCCCTCAAGGCCTTCCGCCAGACCATAAATGCGTAGTTTGTTACGCCTATTTCGATTTTCCAAATTTTCCACTTGTTGCTTAAGGTTGTGAATTTCCCTGTGTAGACCGGGAACTTGTTCAGTGGTTAATTGAACTAAAGCCATTTTCCTCTCCAAATCTTCAACTTTTTGTTCAGTGTGTGACCAATTATCTTCGAGATTCTGTAGACGAGAATTTGTTTCTTCCATATAGGGTTTGAGAGAGCGAATTTCCTCAAGAAGAAGTTCCATTTAAATAGAAGAGGGAGTATTAGTAGGAGAAGGAGGGTTTGTTTTCACTCGTTTTCCTGGCGTGGAAGCAGAGGACGTTTTGGGAGAAATTTTTGAGCTAGAGCGTGAAACATCATTTGTTGCTTCTTCCATGTTGTCTTGTAGCACACTGAAGGGGTTGTTATCTTCCAAAGATATTGTGTTTGCATTAATTTGTTGAGGAGTATTATGGGTGTGACGCGAGAGCGCCATTGAAAAGTTTGAGAGGAGAGAAAATCTTTGTAAAACAAGTTCCAAAAGACTAAAATGGCTAGAAACGATTAATGCAGGAAATGCTGAGTGAGAATTCCTGTAGTGATGGTCAAAAATCAGCGTACCCTTAGAGGAACTGCAGTGACAACAGCAAATAACGAATATCCAAATTCATCGTCCCCAGCTGTGATATACTAAATTGCGAAAAATAGCTGAAAAACTCAAGAGGTATAGCTAAAACAGAAAGTCCATTATTTGCCATGTGGGCTCTGTGAGGTGAAGAAGTCTTAGGTTTCCGCAAAAATAATCTTTTTCCAATTAGTAGTCAACACGTATAGTGAATGAAGACAGCATTTGGAGGTTGGAAATCATTATTTTGCAGCATGACAGAATTAGGGAATATATCTGTGAGGGAATGGAAACACAAAATGGCGGTTGCTTCTTCATCTGTGAGGTACGAGTGAGTTCTTCCCTTAAAAATGCAACGTTTTTCCACCCCATTCAATTGTAAAATGAAATTCTGCTTGAAACATCATGGCAGAGAAACAATGGACCGTTTAGGCAGGAGACGCGGGGTAGGCGAGCAGAGAGAGCACACGGAGATTTTGACAGCAGCAAAATGGCGGACGCGCTCCATGCGCGATCCGCGGGTGCGAAGAATCTAAAGAAGCAGCCTTCACTGCTCACCTTATCAGCCCAGAAGTTCAGGAATGAAGATGGACGTGTTTCGCGACCTCCCGGTGCATCTTCGAAGACCGTGTGAGTGTAGAAGTCACCTGGAGGCTCCCGTCTTGTTTACGTTCTGACGGAGCTCCTCAACCCGGCGGCCATTCTCCTCGGCACCTAGCCACGCCCCCCTCTATTTCCAGTTTTAGCAGTAATTAGTTTTAATTTGGATTGCCTTCAGGATTTATCAAACCAGAATGTTTTTTGCTATTTGTAAGGTTGGGTCTTCCCACTTGTATAAAACGACTTGTTAAGAGATTCAGATAGGGTATTTAAACAGTTATAATATGAATCTCTTCCAAGGAAGTATTTTCCTCTTACTAATCAATTCATCATAGACCTTAATGCTGTTTTGATACATCTCACCAGTTGTTTTTTGGTAGCATTTCACATTTGATAATTGACGTAGGGCTTCATTACAATACTGTTCTCTGGTTTGCAATACCACGTTTCCCCCCTTATCCGAGGGTTTTATAATGACAGTCATTATAAAAACCTCGGATAAGGGGGGAAACGTGAAATGCTACCAAAAAACAACTGGTGAGATGTATCAAAACAGCATTAAGGTCTATGATGAATTGATTAGCAAGTGGTACAAGAAATCGATGCTGGGACCGGAAGAACATTTGTTCCTACGAAGCTCTAATCCAGTGATTCCTACTTTCTACCACATTCCCAAACTACATAAGGACAGCCAGCAACCGCATGGCAGGCCAATCGTATCATCTCTTAAGGGACTGACTGAACACTTATCAATTTTTATTGATCATTTTTTATTTCCTTTTGTGGCTCAGATAGATTCCTATGTGAAGGACACAAAGGACTTTTTGAACAAAATCATGCATGTGAGATGGGATCCCACATACCAACTAATGGTATTAGACATTACTAGTCTATATACCTGTATATGTCATGAAGATGAGGTGAAAGCTGCTAGGTTTTATTTGGAAAAACGCCAGCTGCGGTATTCAGAACATAACCAAATGTTAATTGAATTTATAGAGTTTTGTCTGAGGAACAACATTTTTCTGTTTGAAGAACAACATTACAGACAGCTGTCTGGTACGGCGATGGGCACCTGCTTCGCCCCCAGCTATGCGAACTTGTTCGTTGGCTGGTGGGAGGAGCGGGTGCCCAGAACCTACCAAAGTGAAAATGAGAGCGGTAGAGTAATTGAGTGGTATCGATATATCGATGACCTGTTCATTGTGTGGCAGGGAACAGCAGATTCAGCTCGAGGGTATATTGACCTTCTCAATCAGAATGATGTAAATCTGCACTTTTTGGGGACAGTTAGTCCGGTGGCAGTAGACTACCTAGACCTGAAATTGTTTGTAGAAGAAAGCCATATTCAGACAGCTCTCTACAGCAAATCCACTGCGGGCAATTCAATATTATTTGCTACTAGCAGCCATCCCCCAAAGCTTGTCAACAGTATACCATATGGCGAGTTACTTAGGCTAAAAAGGAACAGCACTAAGGAAGAAGATTTTGAAGCGGCTGCTTCAGAAAGTATAGCCAGGTTTATTGTGAGGGGATATAATCCCATGACATTGAATACCACGCTACAAAGAGTGAGAGGTATCCCAAGGGATAAACTGTTACAAGACAAAGATAGACCCGCGGGAGATAAGGATAAACTTCGGATGATTACCCCTTACTCTGCGGAAGCTAACCATTTAAAACACATGCTCAAAAAGAATTGGCACATTTTAAAAACTGACAGTACCATATGCGAAGATATTCCTCCTTTTCCACTAGTCACTTTTAGGAAAGCAAGGTCACTTCGTGACATGCTGGTGGGGAGCCATTTAGAGAAAATACCACAAAAGCGGGCACTTTAAAGGAAATGATGGGCTTTTATCCATGTAGTAGGTGCAAAGCTTGCGCCAACAGCAAAAGAGTCTTATCATATGCAATTCCAGACATAGGAAAGATAAAGAAAATCACCAAATTTATAACATGTAGCACGCCATATGCAGTTTACTGTCTGGTATGCCCATGTGGGCTACGTTATATAGGTAGCACAATCCACCAATTGAAGATCAGAATATTAGAACATCTAAGGGCCATTGACAAAAACGATCAGATGTATCCTGTAGCATGTCACTTCACAGAAAAACATCAGAGTGATCGTAGCCTGCTGCAATTCTATGGTTTGGACTATGTCCCTTTAAGTGTCCGTGGAGGCGATAGAGTAAGGAAATTACGAAGACTTGAGTCACGTTTTATAATAGATTTACTAACTAAATTTCCTCGTGGTTTGAATAGTGGAGAGGAATTATCTGTACACATAGGTTTATGATTGAGACCCTTTCTATGGTCAATCTCATCGGTTTCAGTATGTAAGTCCTGCTGCAATAGGTTTAACGGATGTTAAAACTATATGACATGTCTCAGTAAAGATAGAATTTTAATAGATATCAGAATTGAATTATAAGAAGTGATATTGAAATATACCTTGCGAGGTTAATGAATTGTAATAAAAAGTAAAAAATTGAAAAAATTGAAAAAAATGAAAGAAATTTAAAAAGTACAGAGAAAAAAACATAGTTATAACAAGGTAAAATGTAAAAAGGTTTTTTAGGAAATATATTCAAAGAAAGGACATGGGCCGATCCACGGCGAAATTAAATGTATGTACCATGATACAATGTTTGCTCGTAAATCGATATACAGTTGATGATTGAATAATGTGTGAATATGAGTTTATATAAACTATGCACATTGTAGTAAGGTAGTTTTGAAACATTCCTAAAGGAATGGTAAGGTACAGTGAATAGGAGTGTATACACCCATTACAAAATGGTGCCTATGTTGGAGCAAATGTGTTAGTCCTTTCTTTGTGTTTATGACAATGGCAAAGTTGAAAAACATGGCGTTTCCGGTGTGCTGGTGACACCGACAAAGGCATTTCTGCCGAAACGCGTCTGTTGCTGGTCATTTGGTCACTAGAATAAATTTTGTTGAAAACGCCACCGGGAGTGCGATATTTTCCTTTGGACGAAAACAGAAGGAGTGGAGCAAAATATATACGGAAACTAGGAAGATAAGGTAATGGAAAGTAGGAAAAGAAAAATGAATCAGAGAATGAGTATAGGACTCTATCAGAAGCAGAATCAGAAAATGGAGCAAAAAGAGGAAAAAAGAAAAGGAAAACAAAGCATTTTGAACAGGGCAATATTCCCCTTAAAGGAATGGTAGGTCTGAGCACCTTAAAAGAGAGGGGTGTTGTTAGGGGCAGGCAAACTAAGAAGAGAGGTGTCCTATGCAGCATGCAGGATTGTATTACTCAAGATTAGTTTTTAGAGACTATATCTTTGAAAGGGGATCATGAATGTATTGATGAAGATGTGCTAGACCTCCAATAGAGGGATTATGGAGTTGTTGACCCTTTTGCAGATGGTGCACCATCTACTTCAGAAGACTCTATTAACAATCCTCTAAGAGAGGACATGTTCTCGCTCCATAACATTAAGCATCCTAGACGTGCAGTGTGATGGTGCCTGGAACATGTGGACAACTTTATAAAGAAAGAAATCCTCTTGGAAAAGAAGTGAGAAATATATTGAAAGCAGAGTGTTGAAGGCCAGTAATAGACGATCTGTCTCACCCCTAATTAAGATCCTGAGATGATCACATTCTTCTTGAAAATGGGCAGAGATCCCAGTGAGGAACTAGAATGGTTGTTGAAGCAATGTCAATATTGGCTCTTGGTTGGTTGTATGACGTTACAATACATTCCGTTGCAACGCATGCCTTTACCACGCATGTGTTACAACGCGAATGCCATCACCACGCATATCCTTTACCACGAAAATACCTTACTTTTACAACGATTTTCGTTGTTAAACTATGCATGTTAATGGCATTTTCATGTTAAAGGATATCTCCGATCCCTACAAATTAACACTAAAAATGTACCCTTAAAATTTACCCCTACGCGAAACCACCCCCTCACCTCTCCACTCCAAGCACTTCCGAGTCCTCTAACGATGCCGATTGCCTCCACATCTTTTTTCTTCTTTAACTGAAAATGACGGAAACAGGTGCGTTTTTTTTTCTTTTTTAATTTTTGGGGGAAGACCCCCCAAATCCCCCCCTTTTTTTTTTATCTTTATCACACATGCCTTTACTACGTATCCCTTAGAAAAAGTATGCGTGGTAAAGCCTATTCGTGATAACCATGCATGCGTTGTAATGCATGCGTGGTTATGGTTATGCGTGGAAACGGCCGCGTTGTAGTGGCCGTTTCCCCTCTTGGATGTGGTTGGCCCCTTAGCCCGTATAATTATTATATCTAAAGAAGCTCATATTAGAGGCCTTCTGCTAGATTTAGACCTGTTAAGAGGTTGGAGCCAAAGGGCTATTGTTTTTCTGGGTACCACTAATGCGGGACGAAACTAGGAAAGAAGGAAAGCAGAGTTTATGAAAGTAAGAAAGTTTGTGAAAATCTGGAAGGATTATTTTTTGAAGCATGTATGATCAACAGCTTGGGAAAATATATCACCACTTTCCCTGCCCTTGTAAAGGCACAAAATAATATGAGCAGATTAATTAGTGGGGGTGTTTTTGGCAGGGCCGGAAGAATGGGACTTTCTTCCAGCGAGTTTTCCAGAGGTCCCACTTCAACAGCTAAAGAATTAGAGGTTATAGAAGAAGTTACCAAACCACTACAGAGACACACTTCTATCTTTCAGTGAGGAAGAGCAAGTAAGTCCCGTGGTCAGGGACCATCTGGATCCTGGGGTGAGTACATTGAGTTCTTCTTTCCAATAAAGAGTAGGTGGTCAAGTAAACATTTCATCGAAATATGGAAAAAGATAACACAAGACCCATGGATGTTGCAAACTATCCAGTGTTTCCAAATATATATATATAAGAGTCTTGTGTATATATTACCTACTGGCGGTTGCCAGTAGGTAGTTATAGTTAGGACCACGTTTCCATAGGAAAACCTCAACATTCTATTTTGAATAACTTTGGCGCCGGTCAACGAATCCTCGCGAATTTCTCAAAATAGGTGGGGCGCTACGCTCCGCTCCTACCCTGAAAGTCTCGGGGGGATCCGTCAAGCGGGGGCTGAGATAAAAGGGGGGTCCCAAAACGCGTTTTTCCCATGCATTTTTCCATAGGACCTTTAGAACGAGCTACAGCCCGAACGGCTGAACAGAATTACTCAAAATTTGGCAGAGAGGTAGTCCCTAGGTCAAGGAAGTGCCTTTTGTAGGTTTGGTGTAAATCTGTTCAGTAGATTCTGAGAAAATAGCCTTTAAATCAATATATATATCTGAGCCCGCTTACGGTACGCTTACCGTACGCTTACGGTAAGCGTACGGTGGCGTGCGCGAGCGCGATTCTGATTGGCTCTTAGATCTTAGTAAACATTCGAATCGGCCGAAACCAGGAAGCGGCGGCCGCCATTTTGTGTATTTCACTCTGAAAAAAAAGAGTGAAAACAAGGAAAGGGGGCAATGAGGAGAGTTACAGACCCCCTAACATTTGTAAGGGGGTCAAAGAAGGACAGAAAAGTACAAAGAAAACATTTATTGATTTTAAAAAAAATCACGGGGTACGCGTACGGTAAGCTTACGGTAAGCGTACGGTAGGAAAAAAATAAAAAATAAATGAAAATCAGATTTAAGTGTTTAGATATTAGGGGGCTCTAAAAAGAGCTGTTGTGTTTATGAAATGATTTTTTAGTGGTACCTACAAGTAAGTACCGATGCAGAGTCTAAGGTTCAAGAGGAAGACTCTGTTCCCTTCATCATTGAAGTGCACACCATCTCCTCTATAAATGTCTTGCATGTCATAACGCAAGTTGTTGTGGTAAATGGCACCCATACCATAGTCACGGAGGAAAGCAGAAACAGATTTGTTGACGTGCTTTCTTGCTTTGTCATCGCACCGCGTGCCCACCGTGCGTGCACGGCACTAACTGCGTAAAGTGGGCGCGCGGTGCGCGAAGCGCACCGCGTGCTCACTGTGCACGCACGGTGCGCGAAGCGCACCGTGCGCGCACGGAACGAACTGCGTTAAGTGGGCGCGCACGCCACGAATGGCGTAAAGTAACTTAGCATTTAAAAAACCGTACAAATTCACTGAAAAAACCATAGGTTTCACACACGTTATAGTTAGGAATTAGCATTTAAAAAACCTTGCAAATTCACTGAAAAAACCATAGGTTTCACACATGTTATAGTTAGCGGAACTTTTACTGATAAAAAACCAATGAAATTCCCCCGTTATAGTTAGTGCAGGCAACTATAACTCACGCGACCGCAATCTTCTGCTGATGACATATGTGTCTTTATGAAAAAAAAATATTTGTAATATATGTATAGCTAAAAATGTATGGAAGAAGACATGGGCAAATAAGTGTCTAAATACAGTATTAGCATCAGCAGAGGATTGCGGTCGCATGAGTTATAGTTGCCTGCACTAACTATAACGGGGGAATTTCATTGGTTTTTTATCAGTAAAATTTCCGCTAACTATAACATGTGTGAAACCTATGGTTTTTTCAGTGAATTTGCAAGGTTTTTTAAATGCTAATTCCTAACTATAACGTGTGTGAAACCTATGGTTTTTTCAGTGAATATATATATATATATATATATATATATACATATATATTACCTACTGGCGATAGCCAGTAGGTAGTTATAGTTAGGACCACGTTTCCATAGGAAAACCTCAACATTCTATTTTGAATAACTTTGGCGCCGGTCGACGAATCCTCGCAAATTTTTCAAAATAGGTGGGGCGCTACGCTCCGCTCCTACCCTGAAAGTCTCGGGGGGATCCGTCAAGCGGGGGCTGAGATAAAAGGGGGGTCCCAAAACGCATTTTTCCCATGCATTTTTCCATAGGACCTTTAGAACGAGCTACAGCCCGAACGGCTGAACAGAATTACTCAAAATTTGGCAGAGAGGTAGTCCCTAGGTCAAGGAAGTGCCTCTTGTAGGTTTGGTGTAAATCTGTTCAGTAGATTCTGAGAAAATAGCCTTTAAATCAATATATATATCTGAGCCAGCTTACGGTACGCTTACCGTACGCTTACGGTAAGCGTACGGTGGCGTGCGCGAGCGCGATTCTGATTGGCTCTTAGATCTTAGTAAACATTCGAATCGGCCGAAACCAGGAAGCGGCGGCCGCCATTTTGTCTCTTGCACTGAGAGTGATTTTTAAAATATCAAGCCCAAAAACATGTAAAGGGGCTGTTTTGACAACTCCCTCCCACATAGTCATGTTGAGGGAGTCCCCAAACATCCCCCAAGTGCAAAAACGGTTTTATTTTTTTTTCGGCAATTTCGCGGGGTACGCTTACCGTACGCTTACCGTAAGCGTACGGTAAAAAAATAAAAATAAAAAAAACACTATCCACACTTACCCCACCCCCTGTGCTTTTGGTGGCCGAAGGCCACCAAAAGCACAGGGCTTTTGTTAAGGGCAAAAAACACTATCCACACTTACCCCACCCCCTGTGCTTTTGGTGGCCGAAGGCCACCAAATGTACAGGGCTTATTATAAGGGAAAAAAACTTAGCATTTAAAAAACCGTACTAATTCACTGAAAAAACCATAGGTTTCACACACGTTATAGTTAGGAATTAGCATTTAAAAAACCTTGCAAATTCACTGAAAAAACCATAGGTTTCACACATATTATAGTTAGCGGAAATTTTACTGATAAAAAACCAGTGAAATTCCCCCGTTATAGTTAGCGCAGGCAACTATAACTCACGCGACTGCAATCTTCTGCTGATGACATATGTGTCTTTATGAAAAAAAAATATTTGTAATATATGTATAGCTAAAAATGTATGGAAGAAGACATGGGCAAATAAGTGTCTAAATACAGTATTAGCATCAGCAGAGGATTGCAGTCGCGTGAGTTATAGTTGCCTGCGCTAACTATAACGGGGGAATTTCACTGGTTTTTTATCAGTAAAATTTCCGCTAACTATAACATGTGTGAAACCTATGGTTTTTTCAGTGAATATATATATATATATATATAAAAAAGTTTCTTCAAATGACGATGCACACTCAGGAGTCCATTGCATCCACAGGTGTTTATTTCAAACAATCGCTACGCGTTTCGACACACAGAGTGTCTTGATCGTGTGATCAAGACACTCTGTGTGTCGAAACGCGTAGCGATTGTTTGAAATAAACACCTGTGGATGCAATGGACTCCTGAGTGTGCATCGTCATTTGAAGACACTTTTTTGTACTTATTTACCGGCTTGGGTTTCTGCCGGTCGACGCATCACCTGGCGAAGGGACTGATCCCGGAAGGACCCGTATTTCTCTTGGTATATATATATTACCTACTGGCGGTCGCCAGTAGGTAGTTATAGTTAGGACCACGTTTCCATAGGAAAACCTCAACATTCTATTTTGAATAACTTTGGCGCTGGTCGACGAATCCTCGCGAATTTCTCAAAATAGGTGGGGCGCTACGCTCCGCTCCTACCCTGAAAGTCTCGGGGGGATCCGTCAAGCGGGGGCTGAGATAAAAGGGGGGTCCCAAAACGCGTTTTTCCCATAGGACCTTTAGAACGAGCTACAGCCCGAACGGCTGAACAGAATTACTCAAAATTTGGCAGAGAGGTAGTCCCTAGGTCAAGGAAGTGCCTTTTGTAGGTTTGGTGTAAATCTGTTCAGTAGATTCTGAGAAAATAGCCTTTAAATCAATATATATATCTGAGCCCGCTTACGGTACGCTTACCGTACGCTTACGGTAAGCGTACGGTGGCGTGCGCGAGCGCGATTCTGATTGGCTCTTAGATCTTAGTAAACATTCGAATCGGCCGAAACCAGGAAGCGACGGCCGCCATTTTGTGTATTTCACTCTGAAAAAAAAGAGTGAAAACAAGGAAAGGGGGCAATGAGGAGAGTTACAGACCCCCTTACATTTGTGAGGGGGTCAAAGAAGGACTGTAAAGTACAAAGAAAACATTTATTGATTTTAAAAAAAATCACGGGGTATGCGTACGGTAAGCTTACGGTAAGCGTACGGTAGAAAAAAAAAAAAAAAAATGAAAATCAGATTTAAGTGTTTAGATATTAGGGGGCTCTAAAAAGAGCCGTTGTGTTTATGAAATGATTTTTTAGTGGTACCTACAAGTAAGTAACGATGCAGAGTCTAAGGTTCAAGAGGAAGACTCTGTTCCCTTCATCATTGAAGTGCACACCATCTCCTCTATAAATGTCTTGCATGTCATAACGCAAGTTGTTGTGGTAAATGGCACCCATACCATAGTCACGGAGGAAAGCAGAAACAGATTTGTTGACGTACTTTCTTGCTTTGTCATCGCACCGCGTGCCCACCGTGCGTGCACGGCAGTAACTGCGTAAAGTGGGCACGCGGTGCGCGAAGCGCACCGTGCGCGCACGGAACGAACTGCGTTAAGTGGGCGCGCACGCCACGAATGGCGTAAAGTAACTTAGCATTTAAAAAACCGTACAAATTCACTAAAAAAACCAAAGGTTTCACACACGTTATAGTTAGGAATTAGCATTTAAAAAACCTTGCAAATTCACTGAAAAAACCATAGGTTTCACACATGTTATAGTTAGCGGAAATTTTACTGATAAAAAACCAATGAAATTCCCCCGTTATAGTTAGTGCAGGCAACTATAACTCACGCGACCGCAATCTTCTGCTGATGACATATGTGTCTTTATGAAAAAAAAATATTTGTAATATATGTATAGCTAAAAATGTATGGAAGAAGACATGGGCAAATAAGTGTCTAAATACAGTATTAGCATCAGCAGAGGATTGCGGTCGCGTGAGTTATAGTTGCCTGCACTAACTATAACGGGGGAATTTCATTGGTTTTTTATCAGTAAAATTTCCGCTAACTATAACATGTGTGAAACCTATGTTTTTTTCAGTGAATATATATATATATATACACAAGACTCTTCTTGTGTATATATATATATATATATATATATTATCTACTGGCGGTCGCCAGTAGATAGTTATAGTTACAACCTAGTTTCCATAGGAAATCTCAAAATTCTATTTTGAATAACTTTGGCGCCGGTTGACGAATCCTCGCGAAATTTTCAAAACTAATGGGGCGCTCCGTTCAGCTCCTACCCTGAAAGTCTCGGGGTGATTCGTCAAGCAGGGGCCGAGAAAAAAAGGGGGGTCCCAAAACGGGTTTTCCCCATGCATTTTTCCATAGGACCTTTAGACACAGCTACAGCCAGAACGGCTGAACAGAATTACTTGAAATTTGGCAAAGAGGTCGTCCTCAGGTCAGGCATGTGCCTTTTGCATATATGGTGTAAATCCGTTCAGTAGTTCCTGAGAAAATCAAAAGTAAAATCATATACATATCTGGGCGGAGCCTAACCACACATCTCATTGTGAGATCTGATTGGCTGTCAGCGCTTCATCCAAGAAGTGTTGGCAGCCATCTTGGGACCAATATACATGATAGAACCTCATTAAAAAGCATTGCAGTTAATAGAAGGTTTTAAGACTTTAGTTACATTATAAATCATTTGTTGATGGTACCATACTCATTTTAGGAATTGTAGTATGTTCTAAGGTGATTTTACCATGTGAAAAAGCCTTCTGCTGGGATATCATGAATCATGTTTGAGAGAAAACTATTTTCACATGCTTTTCCCACAGAGGTTTGGAAGGTGATCTATAAGCTAAACTGAGAGCATATTTTCTGTAAATTCACATTATCTTTCTCAGTCATGTGAGAATGAAGTCTGACATTCTCAGTAAAACATGTACATCCAACAAGGGCAGAGACTGTCAGTTGATTCCTTTGTGTTCTACTGCAGCTTCCCAGAGTGTTCCAAAGAACAACTAGAGCGCTAACAGTCTTACTTATGACAAAGGTATGGCACACCTGAAGCCATCTTGATTGGAATAAAGTGGTAACATTTAAAACATTTAATTTAAAAAGGAATAAAATGAGAGGGTTCATTTTGCCATAGAATGTATGATTAGTGCTGCAGAAAGAAAAATTAGGGCACATTTTGAGTGACTTCTCAAATCCTCTTCTATTTCATTAAAGAATTCTGACATGCAGACTGAAACATGCACTTTCAATACCAGCAGCAGACTTCCCTGGTGAGCAGTAGCTTTACTACAGTGATCTAATGAGCAACTAGAGTGCTAACATTCTGAATTTATGGCAAATGTGTGACACATCTGAATGCCTTCTTCATTGAATCAAAGTAAAAAACTGACAGTATGCCTACTGAGGAGACTGCAGTAAATGAGGAAATTAGGAAACTTCATAACAAGTCTCCCAAGAGGGCCACCAGAGACAAAAGAGCCCAAATGTAGCACAAATATCACCGAGATGTAGCCCAAGTATAGCCCAATGATAGAAATCCTAGAGTGTTTTAAAGAACAACTAGAGCGCTAACAGTCTTACTTATGACAAAGGTATGGCACACCTGAAGCCATCTTGATTGGAATAAAGTGGTAACATTTAAAACATTTAATGTGCAGAGGAACAAAATGAGGGGGTTCATTTTGCCATAGAAATTATGATTAGTGCTGCAGAAAGAAAACTTAGGGCACATTTTGACTTCTCAAATCCTCTTCTATTTCATTAAAAAGTTCTGACATGCAGACTGAAACATGCACTTTGAATACCAGCAGCAGACTTCCCTTGTGAGCAGTAGCTTTGCTACAGTGATCTGATGAGGAACCAGAGTGCTACCATTCAGAATTTATGGCAAATGTGTCACTCTGAATGCCTTCTTGATGGAACCAAAGTAAACAAGCATTGAAAATGCAATAGGTCTCGCCCTCGTTTAAGTTAAAGCAATTCTGTTTGTAACTAGGTGGCTTTTTAGCTTTGCTTTTATTAGTGTTTTTCAAAATTTCATGTAAATAACATGCATATCTGTATATGTATGCATGCATTTATATTTGTATTTATATAGATATGCAGATTATATATATGTTTATATATGTATGTATATACATATATATATATACACATACATATATATAAATGCATATATGTGCATATGTGTGCGTGTAGAGAGAGGTAGAGAGAGGTAGAGAGGTAGAGATGTAGAGGTAGAGATGTAGAGGTAGAGAGGTAGAGGTAGATAGGTAGAGAGTAGTAGAGAGAGGTAGAGAAAGGTAGAGAGGTAGAGAGTAGAGGATGAGTAATAGAGAGTAGAGAGAGAGTAGTAGAGAGAGTAGTAGAGAGTAGTAGAGAGAGTAGCAGAGAGTGAGTAGGAGAGAGTAGTAGTGAGTAGTAGAGAGTGAGTAGTAGAGAGTATTAGCGAGTGAGAAGTAGAGAGTAGTAGAGAGTGAGTAGTAGAGGGAGTAGTAGAGAGTAGTAGAGAGTGAGTAGTAGAGGGAGTAGTAGAGAGTGAGTATTAGAGAGTGAGTAGTAGAGATTAGTAGAGAGTGAGTAGTGGAGACTGAGTAGCAGAGAGAGAGTAGTAGAGAATGAGTAGTAGAGAATGAGTAGTAGAGCGAGTAGTAGCGAGTAGTAGAGAGTGAGTAGTAGAGAGTAGTAGAGAGTGAGTAGTAGAGAGTAGTAGAGAGTAGTAGAGAGAGAGTAGTAGAGAGTGAGTAGTAGAGAGTGAGTAGTAGAGAGTGAGTAGTACAGAGTGAGGAGTAAAGAGTGATTAGTAGAGAGTAGTGGAGAAGTAGAGAGTGAGTAGTAGAGAGTAGTAGAGAGTGAGTAGTAGAGTGAGTAGTAGGGAGTAGTAGAGAGTGAGTAGTAGAGTGAGTAGTAGAGTGAGTAGTAGAGAGCAAGTAGTAGAGAGTGTGTAGTAGAGAGAGAGTAGTAGAGAGTAGTAGAGGGTGAGTAGTAGAGAGTGAGTAGTAGAGAGTAGTAGAGAGTGAGTAGTAGAGAGTGAGTAGTAGAGAGTGAATAGTAGAGAGTGAGTAGTAGAGAGTAGTAGAAAGTGAGTAGCAGAGAGAGTAGTAGAGAGTAGTAGAGTGAGTAGTAGAGAGAGAGAGTAGTAGAGAGTGAGTGGTAGAGAGTAGTAGAGTGAGTAGTAGAGTGAGTAGTAGAGAGAGTAGTAGAGTGAGTAGTTGAGAGTGAGTAGTAGAGAGTAGTAGAGAGTAGTAGAGAGTAGTAGAGAGTGGTAGAGAGTGAGTGAGTAGTAGAGAGTGAGTAGTAGAGAGAGTAGTAGAGAGGGAGTAGTAGAGAGAGAGAGTAGTAGAGAGAGAGAGTAGTAGAGAGTAGTATAGAGTGAGTAGTAGAGTAGTAGAGAGTGAGTGGTAGAGAGTAGTAGAGAGTAGTAGAGAGTGAGTAGTAGAGAGTGAGTAGTAGAGAGTAGTAGAGTAGTAGAGAGTAATAGAAAGTGAGTAGTAGAGAGTGAGTAGTAGAAAGTAGTAGCGAGTGAGTAGTAGAGAGTGAGTAGTTTAATTTAAAAGGAACACAATGAGGAGGTTCATTTTGCCATAGAAGTTATGATTAGTGAGGAAAAAAGAAAAATTAGGGCACATTTTGAGTGACTTATCAAATCCTCTTCTATTTCATTAAAAAATTCTGACATGCAGACTGAAACATGCACTTTCAATACCAGCAGCAGACTTCCCTGGTGAGCAGTAGCTTTACTACAGTGATCTAATGAGCAACTAGAGTGCTACCATTCAGAATTTATGGAAAATGTGGGACACATCTGAATGCCTTCTTGATGGAATCAAAGTAAACAAGCATTGAAAATGCAATAGGTCTCGCCCTCGTTTAAGTTAAAGCAATTCTGTTTGTAATTAGGTGGCTTTTTAGCTTTGCTTGTATTAGAGTTTTTCAAACTTTCATGTACATACCATGCATATGTATGCATATATGTATATGTTTGCATGAATTTATATTTATATAGATATGCAGTTTATATTTATATGTTTATATATTCACTGAAAAAACCATAGGTTTCACACACGTTATAGTTACGAATTAGCATTTAAAAAACCTTGCAAATTCACTTAAAAAACCATAGGTTTCACACATGTTATAGTTAGCTGGACATTTCACTCAAAAAAAACCAATGAAATTCCCCCGCTATAGTTAGTGCAGGCAACTATAACTCACGCAACCGCAATCCTCTGCTGATGACGTCAGATATTACATCACTGTATTTAGACACTTATTTACCCATCTCTTCTTCCATTAATCTTTAGCTATACATATACTACAAATATTTATTTTTCATAAAGAAACATATGTCATCAGTGATGTAATATCTGACGTCATCAGCAGAGGATTGCGGTTGCGTGAGTTATAGTTGCCTGCACTAACTATAACGGGGGAATTTCATTGGTTTTTTATGAGTGAAATGTCCAGCTAACTATAACATGTGTGAAACCTATGTTTTTTTAAGTGAATATATATATACACAAGACTCTTCGTCGTACTTCGCCGATCCTCCTCCTGATGACACCGGTGCCAGCAGTGGTGACGACAACCGCATTACTTGTATCCAAAATACGTTACACTTCCGGGACTCCGAAAAGATAACAGGCGACACTGGTGTGTATGTTTGTTTAATTTTAGAATGTTGTTTAGCAATTTACGGAAGCAAGAAGCTATGTAATGTTTGCTGGATCATTTTGTTTAAAATCGTTTAGTAAAGAATGTATGATATAAAGCTGGCGAAGTGATTGATTTTATCATGATGGTAATAGACTGCGCTTTATATATGGGAAAGTTTTTATTGTTTAATGTGTTTTTAGAGCACAGACTTACTGCTAAGTGTTTTCTCGTGCATAGCTACAGGAGCACAGCGTGCCCTGCACGAGCGAGGTCCAGTCCTTGAGACATAGTGCCCATCACAAGCATGGCTGAGCCCACAAGCCAAAGCGCTCGCGGCGAGCAAAGTAGAGACTACAAGGGAAGCTGCTCACATGCCACTTACCAATATGCACGTGACTGAATATTGAATATAAACAATATGCAAGTGACAGTTCCTTTGTTAGAGGGAAGATGTGAGAAACAGCGAGGAGCTGTAATCCCACAGAAACAAGAAATCATCTTGGATTGGGCTTGTCCGTATGTAAAAAAATAGAGTATATGCTGCTGATTTTTTATGAAATAACACGACAAGCTGTTTTCGGAGAGTTACTGTATTGGTTTGAGGTGAAAGGTGGTAGGAAAGAGGTAGTTTCTGAACATACAGTTCGTTAGGTTGTGTCATTACTCAGTTTGTGTTTGGGCAAGATAAAAAACTTATTTTTTTTAAAAATGGCAGACAATATTAAAGATGTGCCTGAAATCCCTGAGGGAAAAATGAATGAAGAGATACTTAAGAGATTAATACAACATGAAATGATGTAAAACTGTATGCAGGAAACTGTAGATAAGGCTATGGAAAGTAGGAAAAGAAAAATGAATCAGAGAATGAGTATAGGACACTATCAGAAGCAGAATCAGAAAATGGAGAAAAAAGAGGAAAAAAGAAAAGGAAAACAAAGCATTTTAAAAAGGGCTATATTCCCCTTAAAGGAATGGTAGGTCTGAGCACCTTAAAAGAGAGGGGTGTTGTTAGGGGCAGGCAAACTATGCAGCATGCAGGATTGTATTACTCAAGATTCGTTTTTTAGAGACTATATATTTGAAAGGGGATCATGAATTTATTGATGAATATGTGTTAGACCTCCAATAGGAGGATTATGGAGTTGTTGACCCTTTTGCAGATGGTGCACCATCTACTTCAGAAGACTCTATTAACAATCCTCTAAGAGAGGACATGTTCTCGCTCCATAACATTAAGCATCCTAGACGTGCAGTGTGATGGTGCCTGGAACATGTGGACAACTTTATAAAGAAAGAAATCCTCTTGGAAAAGAAGTGAGAAATATATTGAAAGCAGAGTGTTGAAGGCCAGTAATAGACGATCTGTCTCACCCCTAATTAAGATCCTGAGATGATCACATTCTTCTTGAAAATGGGCAGAGATCCCAGTGAGGAACTAGAATGGTTGTTGAAGCAATGTCAATATTGGCTCTTGGTTGGTTGTATGACGTTACAATACATTCCGTTGCAACGCATGCCTTTACCACGCATGTGTTACAACGCAAATGCCATCACCACGCATATCCTTTACCACGAAAATACCTTACTTTTACAACGATTTTCGTTGTTAAACTATGCATGGTAATGGCATTTTCATGTTAAAGGATATCTCCGATCCCTACAAATTAACCCTAAAAATGTACCCTTAAAATGTACCCCTACGCGAAACCACCCCCTCACCTCTCCACTCCAAGCACTTCCGATTTACATTTTACATCATTAAGACATTAAGAGGAAGCGGAAGTGTCTTTCCGAGTCCTCTAACGATGCCGATTGCCTCCACATCTTTTTTCTTCTTTAACTGAAAATGACGGAAAAGGTGCGTTTTTTTTTCTTTTTTAATTTTGGGGGGGAAGACCCCCCAAATCCCCCCCTTTTTTTTTACCTTTATCACACATGCCTTTACTACGTATCCCTTAGAAAAAGTATGCGTGGTAAAGCCTATTCGTGGTAACCACGCATGTGTTGTAATGCATGCGTGGTTATGGTTATGCGTGGAAACGGCCGCGTTGTAGTGGCCGTTTCCCCTCTTGGATGTGGTTGGGCCCTTAGCCCGTATAATTAATATATCTAAAGAAGCTCATATTAGAGGCCTTCTGCTAGATTTAGACCTGTTAAGAGGTTGGAGCCAAAGGGCTATTGTTTTGCTGGGTACCACTAATGCGGGACGAAACTAGGAAAGAAGGAAAGCAGAGTTTATGAAAGTAAGAAAGTTTGTGAAAATCTGGAAGGATTATTTTTTGAAGCATGTATGATCAACAGCTTGGGAAAATATATCCCCACTTTCCCTGCCCTTGTAAAGGCACAAAATAATATGAGCAGATTAATTAGTGGGGGTGTTGTTGGCAGGGCCGGAAGAATGGGACTTTCTTCCAGCGAGTTTTCCAGAGGTCCCACTTCAACAGCTAAAGAATTAGAGGTTATAGAAGAAGTTACCAAACCACTACAGAGACACACTTCTATCTTTCAGTGAGGAAGAGCAAGTAAGTCCCGTGGTCAGGGACCATTAGGCTCCTGGGGTGAATACAGTGAGTTCTTCTTTCCAATAAAGAGTAGGTGGTCAAGTAAACATTTAATCGAAATATGGAAAAAGATAACACAAGACCCATGGATGTTGCAAACTATCCAGTGTTTCCAAATATGATTACAGAGATGCCCTTTCAATAAGAGCCACAGATGCAATTAGTGTTGAATTCAGAACAAGAGAGTATGGTAGAAGGAGAACTAAACAGTATGTTACAGAAAGGTGCAATAATTGAGGTAAAACAAAAGAAAATCGTGTTTATAAGTACTCTGTTCCTGGTGGAGGAGAAAGAAAAGAATGGAGGCCAGTAATACACTTAAGAAATCTGAACAAGTTTCTAGTATACATACATTTCAAAATGGAAGCTATCCATCTTTTGAGAGATATGCTATTGAGGCACGATTAGTTGGTAAAGTTGGATCTGAAACTTTACGATACCGATGGCAAAGGACAGGCAACCCTTTCAGTTTATTTGGAAGAATCAGGATTATCAGTTTCGCTGCCTTCGGTTTGGTCTACCATCGGGCCTTGATGTTTTACCAAAGTAATGAGAGTAGTGGTAGCTTACCCGGGAGAGAAAGGAATTCAAATGATTGTTTATCTAGACAACATTCTGATTATGTCTCAAAGCTTGAATCAACTTCAGATAGTGTTGGAGATAGTAAAGAGTCTATTGGAGAGTCTGGGTTTCATTGTAAACAAGAAAAAGTCAGAGTTGATTCCAACGCGCCTTTTGGAATTTTGAGGTTTCCTAATAGATATAGTCAATGTAGTCTTACTTCTTCCAGTGAAGAAAGTGGACAAAATAAAGAAAGACATTTGTGAAGTATTGAAAAGAGATTTTTTGACATTGAGGCAACTAGCGAGTTTGATAGGCCTGTTATCCTCTTCATTTCAAGCAGGATTAATAATACTGGGGCTTATAAAGCGCGACAGCTACCCCAAACAGGGGTGTCCCGGCGCTGAAGCAGCAGGTAAATTACGACCAGAGGAGTAGTGGACATATCAATCCATGTTTATCTGCCCTGAAGAGCCACGTTTTTAAAGCTTTTCTAAAACAGGTTTCTGTATTAGCCTGCGGCAAAGAACCTGGTAGGGCATTCCACAGCGAAACTGCACCAACTGTGAAGGCTCTGCCGCCCAGACGTGTTTTCGCAAAGCGTGGGGTGCGCATACGTTTTGAGAGTTTGAGCGCAGCGCGCGGTTTTGCTTATATAGACACAGTCTTTCCTTCAGGTAACCATGGCATTTTCCATTAAGGGCCCGATATGCCAGAGTCATGGCCTTGAATTTAATTATTTTCTCCTCTGTAAGCAAGTGGAGCCTCTGTAGATGCGGAGAGACATGGTGTCGGAAAGGGATACGCCGAACCAGTCTCGCAGCCGCATTCTGTATCATCTGGAGACGACAGATGGCATATTTGGGAAGGCCAAAGTATAGGCTATTTGCATAGTCAAGCCTGTATGTAACTGTGGCATGTACTATTGATTTGCGGCAATCCTCCGGTAAAAAGTGTAGAACTTTCCGGAGGTTTTTTAGTTTACTAAAACAGTTTGACGAGACCTGCTGTATTTGGGCTGAAAAAGAAAGGTCCGCCTCCCATCTCACCCCTAAATTACAGATGCGCATGGCAGGAGATGGTGGTGAGCCCATTTCTGGCGGCCACCACAACTCTGGATCTGGTACTGGGCCCTTGCCGAAGAACAAAACTTCTGTTTTCCCAGCATTGAGCTTTAATTTGTTTGTATTCATCCACAGTGCTATGTCGCGCAAACAGGCCTTGAAGTTCTTAAAAGCATCTGCCGTCCGCTCCTTAAATGGAAAAACCAACTGGGTATCGTCAGTGTAGGAAATCGCTTTCACACCCCAGTTGGCAATAAGGGAGAACAGTGGAGCTAGGTAGGTAGAGATTAAAAAGTAGAGGGCTCAAGGCTGAGCCCTGGGGAACGCCGCAGCAGAGCTGTTTTGGTTTGGATTCAAATGGTTGTAGGGCAACTCTCTTCGTACGTCCACTCAGATAAGATGGCAACCAAGTTAACACTTTCCCGTCTAAGCCCACACCTTGTATCTCTGGACCAATATGGCGTGGTCGACAGTGTCGAATGCAGCGGACAGATGCTGATGCTCCTGAGTCCAATGACCATCTTACTGTCTCTGCCACCTCGAGGAGAGCGGTCTCCGTACTAAATCCTGCTCGAAAACCAGATTGAGTATTGTGTAAGGCGCCATTCTGCTCAATTAAAGTGGTCAATTGGCACTGAACCAGTTTCTCTAGCATTTTACCTGGTGCGGGGAGCAGGGAGATGGGTATCAGGTTGCTAAGGTCACCTGGGTCGCCATTTGGTTTCTTTCTCAAAGGGAGAAGTGTCGCATGTTTCCATTTATCAGGAAAGATGCCCGTGTCCAAAGAGGTGTTCCATATATGACGTAGCCCATCCGTCAGGGAAAGGGCTAACATTTTCCACAGTTTGGGAGGGCATGGATCATCTGGAGCACCTGAACGACATTTTTGAATTTCAACTAGCGCCTCCTGGTAAGAGATCGGAGTAAAATGAATGAGTGGCAAAACCTCCACTACGCCTGGGGATATATCCGCTTTCTCAGTTGCCTCAGAGGTCATAAATGAGTCATAGACCTTTAAAATTTCATCTTCGAAATGACTGGCAATTTTTTCACATAAGGCTAGGGATGGTGTCACTTCCGTCTCTATTGCCTTGGGTTTAAAAAATGTTTGTACTACTTTAAAAACTTCTCTACAAGAGTGATCTGCATTCTGAAAGCGTGAAACAAAATAGTCCAGTCTGGCTGCTTTTAGAGCCTTATGAAACTCTCTTAGTGCTTCTTTGTAAATTTCCTTAGCTAGAGCACAGTAGGCCAACCTCCACAGTCGTTCCAATTTTTTGCACCACCTTTTTAGTTCAGGGCAGCGGAGAACCAAGGGGCAGAGGGGGAGCATCTAGAGGGTTTCACTACTCTGATCGGCGCGACTAGCTCCACCGAATCAGCAACCCATTGATGTATAGCAGCTGCATCTGCATTGGGGTCAGAGGAAATACGGGGATAATTGTCCAGCAAAATAGGGCTTAATGATGCCTCAGACAAGTTCTTCCAATTTCTCTTTTGAATGGTTCAGTTACTCTTAGCTTGCTTTGTTTTTGGCAAGGTAATTGAAAAAGAAATCAGGAAGTGATCTGACCAGACAAATGGGAGCGGGGTCTCCATATTGGTGTCAGTAATATTCGAAAAGACTAAGTCTAAGGTATGTCCCGCTATGTGTGTCGAGGAGGACACCCGTTGTAAGAGATTAGCCCCTGCTAAAGACGAGATCAGTTATGCTGCTTGTGAACAGTTCGAGTCATTCACGTGAAGATTAAAATCTCCCAGGGCCATAAAATTGGTGTACACTACTGATTTTTTAGTAGTAAGATTACACAAAGTCTGCAAAGCAGACGTTGCACAGTCGTGTGGTCTATGAATAAGAATGCACGCAAGGGTAAATGAGGGGTTGATTTGTAAACAAAAATGTAGGCCTTCTATGCCCTGCATAAGAAGAGGGGCTGAGGACACAAGCTCCCATGAGTCTCTAAAAATATTAGCCACCCCACCCCCTCTTTTCCCACCTTCTCGGCTGGCATAGCATATTTTGAAACCTGGTGGTATTGCTAGTGCGATTGTTGTCATCGCATCCACGCTTAGCCAGGTTTCCGTTAAAAACATGACATCCCAGGTCGCCTCAATTAGAATTGACCATACCTCTTCCACATGCTTGGACAGCAATCTACAATTTACAAGACATGCCTTAATTTTATTCTTACATTCATTAACCAAGCCCCAGGACGATGCCTTTCTCAAACTAGGATCCTTAACGTGCTTCAAAGTCTGGCCACATATGCTACAGCAATGCGGTAGTGGGAATTTGGCTAAATCAATCTGGTGTATCCCTTTGCAGATTGAACCTTGGAGGCCCAGTAGTTCATCTTACGACCAACATATACTCTCACCTCCTCCTTCGCTGGCAACATGGCCGGCGCTGGCTGCGCTACGGATGCGGACGGGCGCAGACAGGCTTGCCTGTGGCGCGCCCGCTGCGCGCGTCAGCTGCACGGCCGACGAGTCATCTGGAACATATACCCGGGGGCAGGAAGTAATGAGCAGTGTGGGCGGAGTCGCATCTGTCCCGCCGTACAATTGGCACTGTTCGCCGTGACGGATCGGGGACCGCGAAACCAAAACAAAATCAGACCCCACAAGTAAGCAGCAAAATACAGACATGCCAGTTTTAAAAAGCGAGGTATTTTAAATGTGCAAGATTGAACATTGAGTATTTTAAATGTGCAAATTTAAGCAATAGAGAGTAAAATTACAATTGTAATAAAAGCAATGGCAAGCCTCTCGCGGCGCGCAATCACCTAATGCTGCGCGGCCGACGAGTCATCTGGAACATATACCCGGGGGCAGGAAGTGATGAGCAGTGTTTGCGGAGTCGCGTCCGTCCCTCCGTACAATCGGCACTGTTCGCCGTGACGGATCGGGGACCGTGAAACCAAAACAAAATCAGACCCCACAAACCACAAGTAAGCAGCAAAATACAGACAACACCGGTTTTAAAAAGCAAGGTATTTTAAATGTGCAAGATTGAACATTGAGTATTTTAAATGTGCAAAATTAAGCAATAGAGAGTAAAATTACAATTATAATAAAAGCATTGGCAAGTCTCTCGCGCGCGCAATCCCCTAGTGCTGGATTCCCAGGCACTTTATATTATCAAGCATTGTAAAGAGTAAAGGCGAGAGCTGCTCGTTTGTTTGGGTTCGGGCGGGGGTACCGTTTCAGAGTACTGGACAGGTGATTGACCCTGACGGTAGATATGTTATGGTGACGGGGCGACTGGATGGCAGGGACATTGTTCTAGGGAGTATCTATGCCCCAAACACGGATCAGGCGGTACAAAAGGGGGGTGGTGATGGACGGAGCATCAGAACCAATCAAACACTCACACCCAGTCAACAGATCTGGGTTTAATCCATAACCGTTCTTTAGCCCACTCTGCCACCCCAGTTCAGACATGGCCATATGCAAATCAGTCTGACCCTGTGCCTCATGGGAACAGTCCAGCCCAAACTGCCAAGCCATGCCTTCCCTGGAACGGAAACAAGCATCCTAGGACCGGTTTCTGGCATTTCAGCCGTCTTCAGCCAGGCTTGCTTGAATCCAGTGGCAAAGTGAGCAAGGGACTCACGTCTGAGCATACCCTGCCAACTTATGGCGAACAAAGCGTAGCCCACTCTGCCACCCCAGTTCAGACATGGCCATATGCAAATCAGTCTGACCCTGTGCCTCATGGGAACAGTCCAGCCCAAACTGCCAAGCCATGCCTTCCCTGGAACGGAAACAAGCATCCTAGGACCGGTTTCTGGCATTTCAGCCGTCTTCAGCCAGGCTTGCTTGAATCCAGTGGCAAAGTGAGCAAGGGACTCACGTCTGAGCATACCCTGCCAACTTATGGCGAACAAAGCGGTACAAAAGGGGGTGGTGATGGACGGAGCATCAGAACCAATCAAACACTCACACCCAGTCAACAGATCTGGGTTTAATCCATAACCGTTCTTTAGCCCACTCTGCCACCCCAGTTCAGACATGGCCATATGCAAATCAGTCTGACCCTGTGCCTCATGGGAACAGTCCAGCCCAAACTGCCAAGCCATGCCTTCCCTGGAACGGAAACAAGCATCCTAGGACCGGTTTCTGGCATTTCAGCCGTCTTCAGCCAGGCTTGCTTGAATCCAGTGGCAAAGTGAGCAAGGGACTCACGTCTGAGCATACCCTGCCAACTTATGGCGAACAAAGCGGTACAAAAGGGGGTGGTGATGGACGGAGCATCAGAACCAATCAAACACTCACACCCAGTCAACAGATCTGGGTTTAATCCATAACCGTTCTTTAGCCCACTCTGCCACCCCAGTTCAGACATGGCCATATGCAAATCAGTCTGACCCTGTGCCTCATGGGAACAGTCCAGCCCAAACTGCCAAGCCATGCCTTCCCTGGAACGGAAACAAGCATCCTAGGACCGGTTTCTGGCATTTCAGCCGTCTTCAGCCAGGCTTGCTTGAATCCAGTGGCAAAGTGAGCAAGGGACTCACGTCTGAGCATACCCTGCCAACTTATGGCGAACAAAGCGGTACAAAAGGGGGTGGTGATGGACGGAGCATAAGAACCAATCAAACACTCACACCCAGTCAACAGATCTGGGTTTAATCCATAACCGTTCTTTAGCCCACTCTGCCACCCCAGTTCAGACATGGCCATATGCAAATCAGTCTGACCCTGTGCCTCATGGGAACAGTCCAGCCCAAACTGCCAAGCCATGCCTTCCCTGGAACGGAAACAAGCATCCTAGGACCGGTTTCTGGCATTTCAGCCGTCTTCAGCCAGGCTTGCTTGAATCCAGTGGCAAAGTGAGCAAGGGACTCACGTCTGAGCATACCCTGCCAACTTATGGCGAACAAAGCGGTACAAAAGGGGGTGGTGATGGACGGAGCATCAGAACCAATCAAACACTCACACCCAGTCAACAGATCTGGGTTTAATCCATAACCGTTCTTTAGCCCACTCTGCCACCCCAGTTCAGACATGGCCATATGCAAATCAGTCTGACCCTGTGCCTCATGGGAACAGTCCAGCCCAAACTGCCAAGCCATGCCTTCCCTGGAACGGAAACAAGCATCCTAGGACCGGTTTCTGGCATTTCAGCCGTCTTCAGCCAGGCTTGCTTGAATCCAGTGGCAAAGTGAGCAAGGGACTCACGTCTGAGCATACCCTGCCAACTTATGGCGAACAAAGCGGTACAAAAGGGGGTGGTGCTGGACGGAGCATCAGAACCAATCAAACACTCACACCCAGTCAACAGATCTGGGTTTAATCCATAACCGTTCTTTAGCCCACTCTGCCACCCCAGTTCAGACATGGCCATGTGCAAATCAGTCTGACCCTGTGCCTCATGGGAACAGTCCAGCCCAAACTGCCAAGCCATGCCTTCCCTGGAACGGAAACAAGCATCCTAGGACCGGTTTCTGGCATTTCAGCCGTCTTCAGCCAGGCTTGCTTGAATCCAGTGGCAAAGTGAGCAAGGGACTCACGTCTGAGCATACCCTGCCAACTTATGGCGAACAAAGCGGTACAAAAGGGGGTGGTGATGGACGGAGCATCAGAACCAATCAAACACTCACACCCAGTCAACAGATCTGGGTTTAATCCATAACCGTTCTTTAGCCCACTCTGCCACCCCAGTTCAGACATGGCCATATGCAAATCAGTCTGACCCTGTGCCTCATGGGAACAGTCCAGCCCAAACTGCCAAGCCATGCCTTCCCTGGAACGGAAACAAGCATCCTAGGACCGGTTTCTGGCATTTCAGCCGTCTTCAGCCAGGCTTGCTTGAATCCAGTGGCAAAGTGAGCAAGGGACTCACGTCTGAGCATACCCTGCCAACTTATGGCGAACAAAGCGGTACAAAAGGGGGTGGTGATGGACGGAGCATCAGAACCAATCAAACACTCACACCCAGTCAACAGATCTGGGTTTAATCCATAACCGTTCTTTAGCCCACTCTGCCACCCCAGTTCAGACATGGCCATATGCAAATCAGTCTGACCCTGTGCCTCATGGGAACAGTCCAGCCCAAACTGCCAAGCCATGCCTTCCCTGGAACGGAAACAAGCATCCTAGGACCGGTTTCTGGCATTTCAGCCGTCTTCAGCCAGGCTTGCTTGAATCCAGTGGCAAAGTGAGCAAGGGACTCACGTCTGAGCATACCCTGCCAACTTATGGCGAACAAAGCGGTACAAAAGGGGGTGGTGATGGACGGAGCATCAGAACCAATCAAACACTCACACCCAGTCAACAGATCTGGGTTTAATCCATAACCGTTCTTTAGCCCACTCTGCCACCCCAGTTCAGACATGGCCATATGCAAATCAGTCTGACCCTGTGCCTCATGGGAACAGTCCAGCCCAAACTGCCAAGCCATGCCTTCCCTGGAACGGAAACAAGCATCCTAGGACCGGTTTCTGGCATTTCAGCCGTCTTCAGCCAGGCTTGCTTGAATCCAGTGGCAAAGTGAGCAAGGGACTCACGTCTGAGCATACCCTGCCAACACGGATCAGGCTTCCTTTTTTGCGCACCTTTCTGGGAAATTGGCTCCCTTGTTGACTGGCTCAGTACTCCTGGGTGGCGACTTTAATTGCATCACAGATATCTCCCTGGATCGCTCTCATCCCCCTCTCGCGGATTCCCCGATACATCAACTGGCTATGGTGCGGCAAGACTGGCAGCGACAATGGGGGCTGACTGACACCTGGAAGGCGCACCACCCGGTTGAAAGGGACTATTCTTATTTCTCATCGTTACACGACCTCCATGGACATCATCTGATCATAATCCACTGCTGACAATTTTACACTGGCTGCGGGATCGCCCTGCCATTCCCATGTGGCGACACCGACCTGACACGTTAGAGAATCCAGTGTTTCGTGCTACTATTGTGTCGGCCATTGAGGAATATTTTCGACTTAACGCCTGACGGCATCGTCCCTGGAGGTCGAATGGGACGCCTTTAAGTCTGTAGTTCGGGGGTGCTGTATAGGCGAGGTAGTGGGAGCGCGCAGTGTTGCTGCAAGATGTCCAGAAGGCAGAACAGCGGGTGCGCGATTCGGAGAAAGAGCGCCCGGAGCGTCCGGACAGGCAAGCTGAGTTGCTTGAGGCTCGGGAGGCGTTAGCAGTCCAAATCAAGAGATTGCGCTGCTTTGACTACAAGGCCTACATAGATAAGGCGCACGTGGAACGTGATAAGGCGGGGGCATTGCTAACTTGGCTGGCCAATCCGGCGCATAGGGGGACTCTGATAATAGAACTGCGGGGACAGGGTGATGAGGTATTCTGCACCCAAAAGCACATTAATGATTACTTCTTACAGTATTATACCAAGTTGTACTGGAGCAGGGTGGGTCCTGGGTACCCGGGGATGAGGAATTTCTGCCAAAGGCGGAGTTGCCACAGCTTGAGGCTGAAGACGCTGAGGCTCTGGGTCGGGACATTGAAGCGGGCGAGGTACACAGTGCCATAAAGCACATGGCCAGGAACAAACCCCTGTGCACTGATGGGCTCCCCGTTGAATTTTATGCAGCCTACACGGATGTTCTATCTCCCTGTTTGGTGGCGGTTTATAACACGGCACGCCGGGAGGGTGCCCTCCCTACCACCACGCGTGAAGCCCTCATAGTTCCCCTTCTTAAGCCAAGCAAACCTGCTTGGGACCGTTCCTCGTATAGACCCTTAGCGATGTTCAATCTTGACTACAAGATCTTAAGCCGCATCTTGGCTAGTCGGTTGATGCCCCATATGACGAAACTGATCCATGAGGACCAAGCCGGATTTATTCCCTCACGCAACACTGCGATGAATGTACGCAGACTTTTGCGGATCTTGGGGTCCGACTCCTATGACAAGAAGGAGGCCTGCATTTTTGCGGTTGACATTGAAAAGGCCTTCGAAAGTCTGGAGTGGCCTTGCCTTTTTAATGTATTGCGAGCGTTCGGACTGGGGGAATATTTTGTACAGTGGACGGCGCTGCTATACAGTGCTTCTACTGCTAGGGTGAGGACAGGGGGCTTGATTTCTGCTGCCTGCGCGGTCGCTCAGGGGACGAGGCAGGGGTGCCCGTTGTCCCCCTTATTATTTGCTCTGGCGATGGAGCCCATGGCTGCTCACGCCAGGTCAGGACGGTATTTTCCAGGGCTATTAGTGGTGGGACGAGTGTAACACATAGCATTATATGCGGACGATCTCCTCATGTTCTTGCCGGACGCTGGAGAAGCCCTACGAGGAGCGAGGGACTTGCTGGAGACCTTGGGGAGGGTGGCGGGCCTCCGGGTGAATTGGACCAAGTCGTGTCTATTCCCTACCAGGCCGGATGGGGAATGCCGGTGCTTGCCATACTTGGGGACTCAGATCTATCATGCTCCCGATGATCTATTGGAGGGCAATGTGGGGTGGGCAGTGCACGGAGCGAAAACCTGTTTTGATTTCTGGGGGACTCTCCCATTATCGGTGGCCGGCAGGGTCGCCTTGGTGAAGATGGTCATTTTGCCCAGGTTTCTCTATTATTTTGGGACCCTCCCAGTTTGGATGCCGGGTAAGCTCTTCGCACAGCTGAACACTTTGATTACAGGATTCGTCTGGGGAGCTGGGAGACGGAGGGTGGCGTTAAATACTCTGCAGAGACCCAGGGCAGAGGGGGGACTTGTGTTGCGAGACCTGGAGGCCTATTACCATGCCGCGCAGCTTCAATGGTTTACGAAGTGGGTGGAGGGTCATATTAGGTACCCGTAGGACCAGGGTGGGTCGGATTCGAGTTGCCACCTTTTGTCTTGTGCGTTGCTACGAGTCCCGATGAGAGGCGCCTCAGTGCCGCCGGATTTGGGGACGGTACGACAATGCTGGGCGCGCCTAGCCAGGAGGACGCATGTCGCGACCCCTTATGTGCCCGAGATCCCTTTGCGGATGTGTGAGATGTTGCCTCATGGGGGAGATTGGAGCCGGTTGTTGGCCAGCGAAGAGGCGGGAGTTACGGCAATAGGTGATCTTTATGAGGATGGTAATCTTCTCCCTTTTAACAACCTTAGAGAGCGCCACGATCCCCGCGGGGGGACTTCCTCTTGCATGCTGCTCTGACTGCGGCTATCAGGAAACACTGGCGAAAGGGACTGTTGGAGCCGGATACAGCTCTCGCTTGTCAATATGTAGTGATGGCGGCGGATACTTGTAAGGCGGTGACCTACCTTTACCGGCAGATTACTTGCGATATGCACCAACCCCTGACGGCGTTGTGACTCAAGTGGGAGGCGGATCTGGGGGAACCCATTGCAGAAAAACCTTGGGAGGAGATCGTAGAGCGCCATGGAAATGTTCTCAAAACGCGCACTTCCAGCTCATCCAATTCTATGTTTTCCATAGGGCATACCTCACGCCTAGTAAAATTGCGGAGTATTTTGGGGGGTCGGCCACTTGCCCCCGTTGCGACCAAGATGGGGCAAATTTTCTCCACATGTTCTGGGACTGCCCGCAGGTGGGAGGCTTTTGGCGGGAGGTGACGACTGCTCTGCTAACTGTGACGGAGAGGGAGTTAGCGGTGGTACCGGGGGTCTGCTTGTTGCATTGGCTCCAGCACACTGCCAAGACTAAGGTCACCAGCTGGTTCATTGACCTGGGGCTAGTCTTGGCTAAAGGGAAAATTACTTCCCAATGGAAGGCGAGGCAGGGGCCTAGTCTCTTGCGCTGTAATAGGGAGATGGTGAAATGGGCAGGAACTGAAGGGAACTATAGATTACGTTTGGCTCAGTATAATGGAAGTGAGAAATCACAAGAAATGGCCCGGGCATGGGTGGCACTCCTGGAGCTGCTCAAACATCCGTCTGTAGACGACGAAGAGGCTCTTGAGGAGGGGGATATGGCACGGGGCCATTGAGAAACCCTTCACGTCTGTGGGAGTATAGGATGAGGGGAGGGCACTGGCACCATGATAGGCAGCTTCCCCCTTTGCTTTTGATACACTTACTGCTGCGCCATGCGGGAATGGGGAGTCTGACAGGTGGTACGGGAGGCATCTTTGTCCTCATGCATAACTTAGAAGCTGGCGACATGCTTGGGAGGATGGTTGGGGTGGGGGGTTCTGTTGGGGGAGTTTGAAAGGGAGAGGGGTGGGGGGTCTTTTTATTGCATCACACCATTGTCCTTGATCAACCATGCGGACGGACTGCGCTGCATCACGGACGATTGGTGTGACTTTGTAATCAGATTGGCGGGCTGTCCGTTATTCTTCATCCTGGTTTCCTCTGTTGGCCAGTTAGTGGGCGGGGGAAATGAATGTGTAATTTCATGAAACTCAATAAAAGTCTGTTTAAAAAAAAAAGAGTAACGGCGAGAGCCGTTTGAGCAGGCTTATGGTATTGAGATGAGGCAACTCTAGATCATAACTCTAACTCAGGAGGCAAGGATAGAGCTGTATTGGTGTTTGGAGAATTTAGATGCATGGAATGGGCAAGTGATATTTGGATACATATCAGATTTTGTTGCAAGCCTATCCTATGGTGGATTGGAATCAAACATGGAAAGAGAGCAACATATGAACTGTTTGGACTTAACAGAAGGATTTTATGCTCTCATGAGTTTCAGGCAAATTTTGCAGGGGAGAGCAGTTTTGTTAAAAATGGACAATGTCTCTGCAGTAGCATATATACATCGATCAGGGGGCACAGGGATTGACAGATTTGGTTATTTTATTTAGAGCACTAAATCAGTCTGACAGCAGAATATTTACCTGGGAAGCAAAGTGTAACTTCGGATTGGAATTCAAGGTTTTAAAGATTTTCTGAGATCGGAAGTTGAATCGGAATTCTTCAGGAACATAGACAGACTTGGGAGCCCTATTGAGTTGGATATCTTTGTGAGCAGGTTAACATTTCAGGTGAAGGATTATTACAGTTGGATGCCGGATCCAGGTGCTTTAGCTGTGGATGCATTTCTACAGATTTTGAGAGGAGTGATCGCATATGCGTTTCCCCCTTTGCTATGATTTAGAGAGTTCAGCAGTATGTGAGGAGAGAGGAATGTCTTCTAGTGTTGGTAACTCTATTTTGGGGGTCACAAGCATGGTTTCCAATGCTTTTGGAACTTGCATGCAAGGTGCCCTCATATCTACCTTCAGAAGAGGGTCTTTTGGGAGATGGAGAGGAACACCACTTAGTTCATACGGGGGTTTTGAACCTTCTTGTTTGGAAAATGTCAGGTGATCTTCAGGTGTGTCAGGACTTTTGGAAAAGGCAGAGGAATTACTCGAGGAATCTTGGGCATGGGGTACTAGGCGTAGTTACAAGGGAATATGGAAAATATGTTTTTTCGGTGCAAGTAAAGGAGTTTGGATCCTGTGGTGGCTCCTGTAGTGGAAGTGGTCAATTTTCTGGTCGTGCAAGTTGAGAAAGGACTTAGGGCCTGATTTAGATCTCAGCAGCTGGGTTATTCCATCACAATGGTGACAGATATTCCATCCACTTAAATATAAATCCCATTCTATCCTATAGGATGTATACCTCCGTGGACGGGTTATCTATCACTGTTGTGATGGATTAACCTGTCAACTTGATCTAAATCATACCCTTAGTTATATAACTTTAAATTGCTACAGACCTGCAGTGTCAGCCAAACACAGTCAGGTTGATGGTAAAAGTGTGGGAAAGAATGAGTTGGGTTATACAGTATTGAAAATAATCAGATTTTGAAGACCTCCAAGAGCAAGATATGAGGTTTTGTGGGATGTCAATATGTAATCTCTTTTGATCTCGTGGCCTACTAATAGATATTTAGCATTGTAAAGACTGACTATGCTTAGGTTTATGTCACAGAGTTTCTGATGTAAAGGCCTTGGAGGTGATTAACAGAATTTATGAACATGTTGGAGTGATTTTATATATTTAAAAAAGAACTAAGACAATGTTGGATATGGTTTTCTGTCCAAAATTTGAGGCTTGTGCGAAGCTGTGTGTGGTAGATTATATGAAAGATTATGATTCTAGAATGGAAGCATATCGTCCGGATGGAGTGATCAAATTGATGATTTCTTTTGTTAAAGATTTAAAGCTGTCACAACTGCAACAATTGCAAGATGGTTAAAATGTACTATGCAACACGCTAGTGTTGGTTTACAGAAATTTCAAGCCCATTCAGTGCAAGGCTCTATGGAAAACCAAGCCTTTAGGAAAGGTGGGAGGTTGGAAGACATTATGAGAGAGGCTGATTGATCAAATACTTTTGTTTTTGCAAAACATTTTTGTAACCCTACGAAGCATCTGGCAAATATGGTGTTAAAGGGCTACCAACTTGCATGTTGATAGTGTCTGGTCTTGTAATGAAATAGCGATTCTCCAATTACAATTCAAAGAGAATCTGAATTTCATTTAAGAAATGGAGGCTAGCATGATCCAGCCTGCCACTCTCAGTTTTAATGGAGATAAATGATTTTTAAAAAACATGTAAATGAAAAGTAAAACATTTAGAAATGGCTTGTGTGTAATTTGTATTGAAAAAGGCTTTAAGATAAAAAAAATTCTTGTTTCAGAAAACAATCAATAAGGAATCAGTGAACGGAGGATGATTATTTTCAAGAAGGAGATTGGTAAGAGAAGGATAAGAAGATGGAAGAATGTTTAGCATTTAAAAGAGGGAAAGGTTTCCGAGAAAGGACTATTTATGTGTTAGGGAAGGCTCTAGTTCTAGACTTTTTTTTTACGATGTAATGTATTCTTTAAAGTGCTGCATGGAGTAGCATTAATAGGATTAATGCATAATGCTAGCCTCCGTGTCTTTAATGAAATTCAGAATCTCTTTGGATTTTAATTGAAGAATCGCTGTTCTTTGGGGTCTGTCTAGTAACATGCCAGTGAGATACACTCAGAAGGGATTAGAATAATCAAGTCTGTTGGAGATGTGGCAAGAGCTGGATGGACAGTCAGAGAGGAAGCAACGATTTTCTTGAGGAAGTGAAGTTCTTGGAAGCAAGAGATCACATTCTTGATTTGGGTTGTCAGGGCAGACATGTGATCGTGATGTGTTTGTGTGTAACCAATGGAGGGCCTCTGACTGCAGCTGCACAACAGATGACTTTACTTTAAAAAGGTGGGTGCTGCCAGTTACAGCTCGACAGAAGATGACAGTTGATGAGACTCAATTATGGAATCTTACTCAAGTCAGAGATCCAAAAACCACAAGGTTAAAAAAAACACACAAAAAAACTAGAGAGGTTGTGGGTTGCTGGTCAGAACCGACCTCCTCACAAGCCCTTAGAGTGTTCCTTCTTCTTCTTTCTCCACAAACGCGTCTAATTTCCAGATTGTGGCTTCTCTTTTCCCGTGTACAGGCTGCTAAAAATACATTCATCTACCTTCATAAAGAGAAAAGAAATCAAGCTGAAACTGACAGTTTGACTCGCAAATACCTGCAAAGCAATAATTGCTATTTTCGTATTATTTTAGAAAAAAAGAGAAACATGTAGCCTGCCTCTTCGTGTCATCGTGACATCAGATGGAGGAAAAAAATAGAGTTTTACATAAACTTAATTGCTCTCTCTCTCTCTGTGACTTTTCCTTTAATTTTTTTTCTGAATAAAATGTTTCATCATTCATAGTTACAATGTGGCTTTTAACATCTCTTCAATACAAATGACACCAGCGTGTGAGTTTTTAATGGGCAAGTCATGCGTTTCTATGCACGTCTGAACCCTTGCTGATAATTCTGCTTACATCAATTATATAATAGTGATGAAATGTGGATTTCGTTTGCACCTAGCCCTAATTACCTTCTGTATCTGCTGGGTACAAATTCAAAACACAGAACTAGAGCCCATCTTCTCCCACTTTGTCAATACATGTGGTTGTTGTATTATATATTAGTCGGTTTACTCGTATCTAGATCAGTGGTATGTGCTAAAGATTTGAGCGCTGGTATAACACATCAGTCATGCCAGGAGGTGCATGTATACTTCGTAGTGCAAATTGTACAAGACGTGTTTTCGATAAACAATGAAATATGGTCGAATAATTGGTAATTACGGGCGAGAAAAAAAGTCAATGTGACGTTATTGCTGCGTTTCACTAACGAGCCGGTTAGCCTCCCTCCCGTGTTGCCATTTGCATTTCCATCTGGGGGCAGCAACATAACCTCGTTATTAGCGTGATTATGCTAATTATGGTGACCTATGTAGCCCTTGTCACGTGGTCCCCACGCCTTCAACCAGCCAACGCGCGAAGGAATGGCCTCACAATGATGCATGCTTGCCACACACCGCTCAAGACATTAGCATTGAGAATGCCTCTCTCTGATGCTTTCGCTCCGGTGCTCTAATGATTTCCTCCCCCACATATTTTTCATGCTTCATAACATGTGCATCTGCTGCCACCCCCTCCTCCTCCCCCGCCACCTTTTTAACGCTGCCTCTTTGCATAGCAGAGCAGCCTGGAGATAATCTGACACTCCAGGTATCAATGCAACATGTGCTGCTCTTAGTGAAACCTGAGGCGCCGCTGGGATTTGTGCAAAGGAACGTTTAGCCAGTTAAATAGCAGATTAGGTGCGCAAAATGGCACCCCTGGAACAGAAGCCAAGCCAATAAAAAATGATCACATTTAAAAAAATGAAGGAAAATTGTATGTAATGGGAACAGAATACGATACAGGGCTTAACAATACTTAAGCGATTTAAGAATAATGGAAACATTTTGCAGTTCTCTAAAAAGATTATATCTCTATAGAAGCGAACCAACATTTCAGCGTAAATTGCAAATATTACTACAGTACCAATGAATGGCAAAAGTACATTTAAACATAAGCATCAAATATCCGGTTGCAAAAAGACGAGAATAATTTTTTTAAAGCATTTCAGCGATGGGCCCACTATGAGGACGAAGCCTTCACGGCCATTGCTGCCTTCTTCACAAAAGCTAGAACACATTTTTCGAAACAGGTTCCAAGAATGAGAGATGATGTATTAGCAGCTCTATCCAGTTTCAAACCACTAGGCTTTGATAGTCTTGTCCTGTAAATTAATAATGGATTTGTAGCAAAGAGGTGGTTTTCCTTGAGACCACTGCAAACTTTCGGTTGTCCACAATAGGATTTTTTAGCCAGCCCTGTGTTTTTTGCCTCTGGGTGTTCTCACCCCAGGCAGGTATCAACTTCTTCTTCATCTCTTCCTCAGACAGACCTATCTTGTCCCTAGACCAGCTTCAGTTTATCACCACATCCACTAGGCAGTGTTTCTTTTCTCCCTCTCAGCTAAAGTGCAGGCAACTTTTCTTTCATCAGTTAGCTTACATCTGTCCTCAGCTGATCACTTGTAGCATTCCATAGGCAAGCTTTTCTGGCTCAGGTCAGCATCTTCCTTCTATTTCAGTGAAGCCATTATGGATTGATTGTGCCCCTTCAGATTACTACTCCATCCTTTTTACCAATGTAATAGACCTCTGACACAGACTTGTGTTGTGTCATAAGATTTGGTAGAGCCTCATCCTCCTAACATGGGATCTCTTAGCACTGTAGCAACTGGAAACCAGCTACGGCCCGTGCAGGTAACAGCGGTGAGGCCGGGTGGGGGTGATTTCGAGGGACGATGCCGGGGGAAAATTATTTATTTATTTAATTTCCCCTCTGCATCGGCCCTCGAAATCCCATACACCACCCTGCCCCACAGCCACACCGCTGTTACTTGCACAGACTGCAGATGCTGGAAACAGGAAGCACATACAAGTAACCAGTCCTTTTTAGATGAAAAGTCAATTTTCCAGAGAGTGTCAAAATTCCGAATGTTTGCATTCTAGGTGAATGTGAATCAGAAATGAGTTTCAGATGTTAGTGTCATGGAAAGATGTAGCCTCCAATAATGTCACATTAGAAGAGAGGGACCAGAAGTAGTCTCAGGAATACAGATTTCAGTCTACATTGAGAAGATGTTTTACACATTTTTCCTGAAGGAATAGAGGTTCAGAATCATCTAGATACTGTGTACAACACAAAGGGATTTAAAAATAACCCAATTATGTGTTGAGTGCCAGTAGAGCGAATGCAATGCCTCCTTAGGTTCACTAAAAGCTATGCATCAGTAGTTTGAATTAGACTGTGTTCCCGTAGTCAGTTATAGAAGAAATAAAAGTCGTCAATTGGAGCATCTATGTGGCAGAATGTCAGAAATGCAGAGTTCAATTGAAGACAATAATCTTATGCAATCAGGATTTTGCTACTTAGGGGTGGGAGTTGAACCTTTTTGCCTCCCATTAACAGCAGCCTATCATCACAGCTTCAGCCAAGTGAGGTTTCTGCAGAGAACATTGACAGTTCACCCCAGCATTCACACATCTTTCCTGACGAAGAGAGTGGCACCTATTTCATATAATTAGAGGTGGGGCTTAGCGGTTACAAGACTTCCGTTTCGAGTCACGCTAGACGCCGGACTCCAGCATGGTTTCTCGGACAACAAGAGTGGCACTTAAGATATTTAATTAGAGGAAGCCCAGTACTAGAATCAGAAGCCTCCACACATAACTGTAAATTTGAGATTAGAGATGCTCAAATATATGTCAAATTGACCTGAGAAAGGGAGAAAAGAACAAAAACTCTTTCGGAAAGTAGGTGCTATTAACACTGCCAGTGCACAGTTGCAAGTGAATCTTCACCATAGTAGCAATATTTGAAATAACAATATTCCCCATATTACAAATTTCGAAGCTACTACATTGTTGTGCAGTCCTGAAGAAGGTGGTTGGTCGAATTTCATGCCCACAAAGAAAATTATGCTACATATGCATTCTATTTTTATGCAAAACAAATTTTATTCAATTTCTCAAAGTGCCTCGTTTGTTAGTCCTAAACAACACATTTAAACAAAATCTTTAGAGAGTCTACATGTATATTTTAGCAATTCTTTCCATGTACTATGAGATAATGACTGTATCACAAATGGAGATATGTTTAACTCTTATTTTAAAAACAAAAATGCAACAATGCAAAGAAATCCCCTATGTACCAAATCACACACTCTTACATGCATCCAGAGTCAAACACTATCATTCTCAACATTTATACCAAAACCCAGCCTCCTGCACATACTTAAAACAAGCACCGAAACGTGCAAGAAAATCGTCAACAAACAACTGACCCGCTACCTCAAGGAGAACAGCATCCTGGACCCTACCCAATCCGGATTCCACAGCAACCACAGCACCAAAACCGACCTCATCGCCGCCACCGATGACATCAGAGCCCTGCTGGATAATGGAGAAACAGAAGCCCTCTTCCTCCTGGACCTGTAAGCCGCCTTCGACACGGTCTGCCACTGCACACTACGAACACGCCTACACGACGCCAGGATCCAAGAGAAGGCCCTGGACTGGACCACATCCTTCCTCTCCGGCAGAACTCAGAGCTTCCGCCTCCCCCCCTTCCACTCCAATGCCACCAAGATCATCTGCGGTGTTCAACATCTACATTGCGCGCCTCGCCCACGTCGCCCAACAGCACGACCTCAACATCATCTCCTATGCCGACAACACCAGCTGATCCTCTCCCTCACCAAAGACCCTCACACCGCCAAAACCAACCTCCACGTAGGAATGAAGGCCGTTGTGGGGACTGCGAGAGTCTCAGAACAGAGCAGGCCAGTATCCACGGGAGCGAAGATGATGTCTCCCCTTTCCCCAGAGACCACGCACCCCAGCTGAGGTAACAGCTAAAGAGGTACGCAATATCAGAGAAAATGGGAAGACCGGAATGAGCCACCAGGAAGGCTCGAGTGGAGTCTGTGGTGCGGATGGTCAAGGGAACAGGAAAACCTGCAGAGGGAAATACAACAGATACAAAGCATAGGTTAACTCTATGACTCTTTTTAGTCTAGCGGGTAATCGCTAAAAATGCAATTGTGTGTACTTTCTCACTTACACAAAGGTTCACGAGGGAGATTGATGATTTAGACCAATATGAAGTTTGTTCTGAGTGTAGTACAAACAGTAACTGAAGTGCCTGGTTAAATATCACTATACTCAGGAATCCGGGACACCCAAAAAGAAAAGAAGGCACTGTCCCAATGCTTTCACTGGCTTGAGTCTGACTGACCAAAGTTCACAAGTGTAAACACCAATGATTCCCCAGCCCCTGAGGTATACTTGCGATTTAGTTGACAGTCAGTGGAGAGCGCTTCCCAGCGCGAAAGGAACTGACACGTTGACTCTGTTCGTAGTGTGCTCCTAAGGTACTCAAAGCAAACACAAACTCCGGACTTATGGTTTTGCCGGGTAGCGCCACCCCGCGCGGGCCGTTTAAACTACAGAGGTCGAGGGTCTTGGTTTCCGAGGCCAATCCTTACAGGCAGGAGATAGTCAACCCCAGCAGGTCCTTGCGTCTAAACGTCCTTAGCAGGCACCAGTTGGGGCACCTAAAGTTCAGCGCTACTTTGCGCTCGAGGTTTCAATAAAGTTCAGCAACCAATAAAAAGAAACCGAAAGAAACAAATAGCGCGACCAGCGCTTCCACTCAGTTTTGAATATAGGAAATGAAGGAAACAAATAGCGCGACTAGCGCTTCCACTCCAGTTTCGGTTATAAACAAAAAAGGGTCCTGGCACTTGACAACTAAGATCCAGAACCTTCAGGTCCAAAAGCAGGTCACCGGGAAATGCAACGGAAAACGTCCTCTTCTATCAGCTACAGGATCCAGGTGTGGCTCACGCTCCAAACAACAAAGCCAAGCACCTGGGAGTTGTTCCGGCTTGCTTATAAGCAGATTCCAGTCAGCTGCTACCTCTCAATGTATTGTGGGAAAGTACACACCCTCGCTGCTCCTACTGCATTATGGGACCTGTAGTATGTATGTAGTGAGATCTAACAGCCGTCTCCGACTGGATGAGGAACAGCCGACTGAAGCTGAATTCGGACAAGATGGAGGTCCTCATCCTCGGCTCCACCCCCTCAGCCTGGGATGACTCCTAGTGGCCGACAACACTGGGAACAGCCCCGACACCCACCGACCACGCACGCAACCTAGGGGTCATCCTCGACTCCACACTCTCCATGACTAAGCAGGTCAACGCCATCTCCTCATCCTGTTTCAACACCCTCCGAATGCTCTGCAGGATCTTCAAGTGGATCCCCACCAAAACGAGAAGAACAGTCACCCAGGCCCTCGTCACCAGCAGGCTGGACTACGGAAACGCCCTCTATGCAGGAACGTCGGCCAAGCTCCTGAGACGGCTGAAATGCATCCAGAACGCCTCTGCACCTCTCCTCCTCGACATCCCCCGCCGAAGCCACATCACACCCCACCTGAGAGACCTGCACTGTCTTCCCTTCAACAAGAGAATAACCTTCAAGCTCCTCATCCACGCACACAAAGCACTCCGCAACACCGGACCAGCATACCTCAACAGACAAATCAGCTTCTACACCCCCACCCGCCACCTCCGCTCCACCGGCCTCGCCCTCGCCACAGTCCCCCACATCCGGAAAACGACAGCCAGCGGCAGATCTTTCTCTCACCTCGCCGCCAAGACCTGGAACACCCTCCCCACCAACCTACGGCAGACCCAAGACCTACTGGCCATCAGAAGAATCCTCAAGGCCTGGCTCTTCGATCAGTAGCAGCACCCCCCCAGCGCCTTGGGACCCTCACGGGCATGTAGTGCGCTTTACAAGTGACTTGATTGATTGATTGATTGATTGATTGACCATTGACGGAATAGTGATTCCAGCCCACAACATCTCAAAGGATAAAAATTCAATCTGTTTTTCCGTTGTTGTTTGTTTAAAGTATGTGCAAGATACACTTTGAAAAATTAAATAAAATTTGTTTTGTATGAAAATAGAATGCATTTGTAGCATATTTTTCCATGGGGAACGTAACCTTGAGCACTTGGCAGGCACATGAGAAGAAATACAGGTCAAGTGTGTGTTTTTCTCTTTATAGTATTACCCCCCCACCCATGCCTAAAAGCATCAATATTGGGGGTACCTTTATCTATTATGAGATCACTGACAGACACAGGGACATATTTACAATCCCATTGTGCCGCCAGGTGCGCCACTTCTCGTGATTGTTTTTTGTGCAGGAATGTGTTCCTACCTGCACAAAAAGAATCACCCCTACAACACAGAAACCCTTGCACCATGGCAAAATGGTGCCTGTTTTGACTCATGGCAGCCTATCATGAGCCACAGCATGGGAAAAGGACAGGAATGGGCCGTATCTTATAGATACGGGGTATTCCTGCCCTTTTTTTTTACACACGGCAGCGCATCAAACCTTCCTGTGTCAAATATTGTAAATAAGACCCACAAGTTCTAAAGCATCACCCCCAGCATCAGTCCATCTGGAATCCTAATGCTTGCTGAAGCCCCATGATCCACCATGAGCCTCTGTTCCTGAGTTTCCTTCAGATGAGGAAGACCAGGCGTTCTTAACACCAAACAGTCAATTGAAAATACAAAACTAATCTCTGCATGTGACAAAGGGAATAGCTTTGTTCATGTCAATTCAATCTAATCGGATTCAATATTGTCATCGTGAACAGAATTAGATTCATCTGTTTTGTTGGCTCCGCGTAACAAATTTGTACAGACGCTTTTCAGCCCGCTTGTTGAAAACATGAGATGTGCCTGCCAGATTTAACCTATGATCCTAAGTGAGGCGTTCATGATATTTTGTGTTCCCACCCATCTGCCATTTGTGCTAAACAGAATCTCATCAGACAGACTCAGCACAAAGATATTTTCTAAAATATTGCTGCAAGCCATCTAAGCTGCTCAATGGCATAAGAGCTCATGCAATCAAGGGCCGGGAAGAACACAACCAACACAAACACCACAACACTCACGGTGTATGGCACTGGTTACCACACTTATTCATCAAAGAACCTACCACGAATAAATGAAAGGAAGATGCATCACTTTTTTTTACCTTTTAAGGATACTGAAAGATACTGAAATAAATACTGAAAACAACTCTCCCCTACATCTGGTCTGATCTTCAGACAACAGTCTCTTTGGTGTTATCGAGGGTGGATTACTGCAATGTCTTATACTTGGGCATGCCGCATGGCTTACTAAAACAGCTCCAGAGGCTGCAGATTGCAGCAGTCTGGCTTCTGAAAAACATTAGAAAATGCGAATCAGCCTCCAAGGGGTTGGATGAGCTACACTGGCTCCTGATAAAAAACAGCCGCTTTTAAAGCACTCTATATTGCGCATAAGGCCCTTCATGAGATACGTGAAGAACATCTGAAGAAAACAATTCTATGGTATTTTCCCAGAAGATGCCTTTGACCAGCTATGGCTAAAACGATGCAGGTTCCCAAGATCTCTAAAACTACTGAGAGTGGCAGATGTTTTGTTCATGCCACCTCTTTGATTTGGAATCAAATGCCTCTGCCTCTGAGAAGTCAACCTAATTTGTTGACTTTCAGTTAGCATCTAAAAACATGGCTTTTCTCTCTCAATGGTCATGCTTTTGGTCCATCTGAGCAGCATTGTCCGGGTATATGATAGGGGCAAGACGCCATTGGGCATTTATCGCGCTATACAAAGAAAATTCAAATCAATTAAAATTAAAATCAAACAGATGTCAATTACTGTCACATCACTTGGTGTATCTCTGTGTAAATCATTATAATTTAAAACGCATTATTAAATTAGCTTGAATAAATACCACTTTTTAAAATAAGCATTGGTAAAGCCAATGTCTGGCTGGTGTTTTGAATGCCAACTCAACCTTTATTAAAAGCCTATTGCAGAGAGAAAACAAAGAACAAATTATGACCTTCTATATGCAGTTTATCTATGAGAAAAAAAGTATAATGGGTGATGATTCAGAGTACTTTGGAGAAGAACAATAGCTCTTCATGCACTGTAATGCAAGCACTCCACGCATTGGTGCAATAATACACCAAACAGCCAGTAACATTTGGTGACAGAGTGTTAATCCTCTGGGTGGAGACAAAGCCCACTCTATGTATATTTTAAAGTAGTGATAACAATAGGTTAGGTACACAGCTGCTCTATTAATCCAGACCTACAGAGGAGTACACTGCTTGGACTCAGATACTTTTTTAAAATGTGGGGAATGGTAGGAATCTAAAAACGTGGTATGATTCCCAAATACTCTACAATGTTGAAATCTGCATTATGTATTTAATATTAGGAATTGTCTTTAAACTTATGTAAATGCGCTTGATTTAATCAGTCAAATATGCATTCTGTATGCTTAGTTAAGTACTTTTTGTTTGAATATTGTTAAATTATTGGGTGTTTAAAAAACAGTTAGCATCCTTGCGCACAACGCTCAGAATTAACTTTAATAATCAATATTGATAAAACAGGAATATTTTATTTTCCCTCCTAAATGGCAATAACTCCTTAAGTCACGGCTATTTAGGCAGAAAATTCTAAAGCCTTTCTGCGGGATAAGTAAAATATATATTTAAGAGAGCAATTAGATTGTTGCCATGGTATTTGTGGTATTTGTGTGACTGACAGAGATTAAGGCCCTCAATTCAAGACTTAAGAATGATAGTCATACGGACATACACAGTACTTTTAAAGTTGTGCTAGAACACAGACCCAAGATATATTTTACCTTATGGCTATCCTTCATTCCCATGTGTAACTTGGAAAGTGTGGCAGTACCACACCACCATTACAGTACCCCATTGTTTGATTGTTGTGGGTGTGCTTTTACTACTTTGATTGTTCCCCACTACCTGTCATTGCCTCAGGTAGTCTGGACTGTTCATGCATTAGGATAACCTTTTAAAACTTACCGCTGACCCTGGCTCCACCAGTTGCTAGCACCTACTCTCAGAAATGATCTCTTTCAGGGACAATCATTACCACCCTTGCTACTGTACTTTGAATTGTGTGTCACATTTTCTTTATTTGTTTTTCAAAGAAATGAATTCCTCTAATCACTATTCGCTCCAGTGTCTGATCATACAATCCTAGTCCTGTCTTCAATTTCCGAGATAGATCTCGCTCTTCTACGGTGGTAGTTAGCTGCAGAAACCTTTCCATCGTCCTAACTGTTGATGGACATCCTAAAATCAAATAAAAAAACTTGAGGCTGAATCACAAGGGCATTTAAGAGTATGGTAAGTAGTACCACTAGTACACATATTCATAGCAGCATTTATACATTGACTACAAAATGTCCAATTCCCTATTAGTAAAAGGGTAAAAAGGGCAAAGTCCTTTCTATTTCTATTAATTGTATGTGAATATTCCCTGAATATTTCCATTTTATTCCCATTTTAGATCTGTTGGGGCCAATTCACAAAGGCATACAAGAGAATGTAAAAGAGTATTACAGGAACACTACTTTACATACTCTAAAATGCATCTGTGAATAGGCCCCTTAGTATTTTAGCATTATCCTCACGGATATTTTGTGAGCAGCCTGATAATCGGTGGGATGTCTAATTTTGAGCTGCGTTATGGAAGCCTCTGAACCATACAATCAGGGTTTTTCCCTCATTTAAACAATTTCAAGTTTCTTGCACAGAGTCTGGACTGTTATCTCTACCTATCACTGAACAGATGAAATGACACTCTTTCACCTTGGACTCTTATCACCCTCCAATACTTGAAAAATGCCTGGCATCCAGCTATGCTTGCCACTGCATGACATGGCCATGCTCTTGAAATATTAACACATACCTACTATTCTTTGAAAACCGGTCTGGGAAAATAGTATTGTGTATTATGTTTTCTGGTCTTACAAACTGGACTTGGGTGTACATTTTGGAGTCTAGATGTCCAGCAACATCACACCCTCACAAGACTTTTGCAACAATCTCTCAGGATTCTTTTGAAAAAACAAATCTCCATATACAGCAACTTCAACCTTCAACCAGACCCTGTCACTATCGCAACACATTTTCCCATCATGGCCAGTGAATGAACTCTTACCTTGTGGTCTGCCATCACTACCATTGAAATCGCTACTACAATGAAAACCATCCACTAGGGGGCTCTAGCTGACCCTTGTCCCCACCACAACTTCACCAAAGGATTCCTACTAACAGCGAAGCACTAACACCCATTTTTAAAGCCGCCATTGGCTCAGCCACATTCCTGAACACCTGAATACATGACACCCCAATGCCCCTGCTCAAGAAACCATGCACTGACTCAGCCACACATTCCAACTAGGCTATCTCATTAAGTGAGAAGCCTTGGCCATTATTATAAGGCGGTCACATTAGGATCAATACCCTGCCCTACAAAGTAATGCAAATTACAGCTAGCCCCAATTCGACCTCAACAGATTCTTGTGCAATCTTAAAATAGCCCACCATTGTTTCTTCTCTTCATTTAAAGGAGACAATATACCCAAAGGTACATTTACCCCCTACAAGTCCATTTGATGATGACTGTTTCCAGTGCCTACTGGTACTTATCATGTGGATTGCTCTCCTCTTCAAGTGCAGCCAGCCCCAGCCAATTTCAGTCCTGATGAGACCGGTTTATCCCTACAGGGGTTGAAATGGCATCAACAAATGTACACAGGCAGACTGGTTTTTATTTTCTGTGATGCAATGATTTATTCCTTGTGTCTTGAATTGTATTGAATTTAAAGTGCTGTCCTTTGATATTAAGTAACCAATACATTGCTTATTTTTGCATTTTACTTCACTGTTCTTCTTTGATTTCGGTTTTGTTAGGCTTTACACCTGGGGTCCACCCATTTCTTTCTTTTTGTAAAGTCTTCTCATGGTTTTGATATACACCCAAGAAGTGTTGATCTGAATAAACTTCGTTAAATTAAACTCGGTTCGGCTGAAACACACTTACTCACAAACACAGGCTTTGCTGTCTTCTTGATACTTCAGAACAAGCTTGATGTTACAAAGATTTAATCTACACAGAAAGATCTGTGATACTTAAGAAAACCTTTCAAAATGAATTCCAAGTGAAGACTTATTTCAAGGACAACTTGATACCCCAGTTCACATGGACATAAGAATTGCTCTTGTTTGTGTTTAAATATTTCCAACTATAGACCCATCTCCCTCCTACCACTATACCACTCCTCTCGGATTCAGGCTTAAACACAGTAAAGAAACACACTGATTTCTGTCACAGATGACTTCTGCAAGATCTTTGACAGAGAAGACAAGGCAGCCCACATTCTCAGTAACCTCTCTGCAGCATTTGCACGTTCGCACACCCCATCTTCCTCAAGCCCTGCACAAGATTGGCATGCAAGGACCTGCTATATGCTGAATCTGCCCCCTCTTAATGGAGAGGGCACAAAATATCAGCCTGGCACCTTACTCCTTAGTAGCCCGCAAACTCATTTGTGAAGTGCTTAAAGGTTAATCGCTCAGCCTCAACTCATAAATTATCCCTCTGGCAAACATAATTTGTGCACACAACATCATTGTCGACATAGATGACATGCAACTCATACTCCTACTCGTAAACTGGTGACTGGCTGAACTTGGATCAACACCCTCACCCAAAGCCAATCAAGGAACCTAAGAATAATCATTAACAGCAAACTGAAGATGACTGTACACATCAACACTGTCACTCCCCACCATGAAAATGTTGAGGAAGATCATCAAATGGCTCCCAACCAACACTAGAAAAACCCATGCCCTAGTCACCACTAACATGGACTATGGGAACTCCCACTATGCCAGGATCACCAAAAAACTCTCTAGAAGACTACAAACCATCCTGAACTCTGCAGCGAGACTCACCCTGAACCTCTCACACAGAACTCACATCACACTACACCTCAGGGAACTACACTATCTAAACGCATGAATACCAAGGCCAGACTGTCTCACTCAACTTGACATGTCATTTTATAAAATGAAAATTGGGCAATTGTTGCCACGTGGTGTTGTATCTATAAAAAGATCTCTCTGAAAGACTAAAATATAAAACCATAATGGAAATCAGAAAATAACCTAGAGTCTGCCAACCTTACAAAGCTTTACATTCATTGAATAGGTAACACAATTATATGTACCTCTCAACTTTATGGATATATGCCAAGAAAGGATATACAAAGGAGAATTACATGTATAGTTCACTCATTAATATATTCTTAGCCAGTGGTATACTATACTAACTAACTAGAGTTGTGTTCAGACTTTTCTACATACATGGTGGGTCTCGTTATGCATACAGTAGAAAGGTAAACACTCATACCACTATGTCTTACAAACTCACATCTTTAGAGCTTCCCATCTGTGTCTGGGTCTCTCTCCTCTAGAGTTATCTTATCCACTCTACCCATCTTACACAAAGCTCGACATGTTTGCGAGCATAATAATGTTTTGCAACAATATCACAAGCAACACTGTGTGACTTAAAACATCTGTTTGCTCTAAATTTCCATGCTTTAAGTCATGTAGATTAACTTTGATATGTTGGTATGTCTTTTTTGAAACATTTCTTTTTACTGGGATGACTAATACAGAACAAAGGCTTGGTGAGGTTTATGGTTTTACTGATAAATTTGTATAACCTTTTTCTTCTACCTCATATGAAATTTGTGTATCTCACGCTCCTTGGAACTGAAACAAACAAAACGAAAAGTGGACCCTCACGGTGAGTTAAGGAAGGAACCTAACCCAGACTGTCTCAAATTTTGGGACATTATCATTTCCTTTATCAATGATCTGTTATTGTGCAGCTTTATCAAACATGTTACTCAACCATGTGTCAGAAGTGGATATGGTCAGTGTTTTCCAGTATCAATGGTACCTAACTTAGACACTGCTATTTAAGGAGAAAATTATCATCTAGCATGGCAGGAGATATTCGTAAAATTTCTTGTGTCATGTAGCATTTTACTCTAAACAGTAAGTGGGTCAGTTACTTTAAGGCAGGTTTTCTTCTCTTTAAATATTTTAGACAGTCCCAAAAATATACACTTTATCTCCTCTTGACTGGTTAAATATACAGTACTCAGAGTTGTGGCTCAGAGGTGCTGCTACATTGTGGGAGCTTAAAATAAATAGGTTTCTGGCATTCTTTCCACAGTCCCCAGTTGCCTTGTGTAAGGAGCTCTTCTTAGTCATTGTCTATGAATTTGGGCAATGTACCATTTTCCCACTACACTCTGAGGCAGTCAGTCTGAAGAATACATGAAAATATCACAAAGGCTTGATACTGTCCCATTCAAAGCACTCGCTTTCTGCAAATATGCTAGTATTGGTGAGCTCTGGACCTTAATGTATCTTGACCTAAAAACTGTAGCAGGCAATGGGACAATTGCTGGTGTTTCAAATATTGGGAAGGCGGCAATTTTCAGGTCTAGATACAAAACTTTAAAAAGGTTTAATCATGTTCTGTCTCATCCTATCATCAGTTGTCAGCACGTCCTTGTGTACTCATGGCTTCCATTGAATCTACTTCCTGCCACCACATCGCATCTATGTAATTGTTCATTTGGGCATAATTTCATATTATCCTGATGTCATGCATAAGCCAAGTTACTTCAAATAGGGTTTGTCACTAATGGTACCTTCAGGGCCCCTTCTTAGTACCAGTTCCCTCTCAAGATGTAGGGCATCTATATCTACATATTCCCACAGATAGGTATCTAGGACACATATTAGTCACACATGCCAGCTGATGGGCCAGCCGGTATGACTCCATGTGGGGTAGTCTAAAGCCCCAGCAGTCATGGCAGGATGAGGTTTTGCAGGTCCAACCTGGACTTTGAGAGCGTTCCTACAAATGATTCAATCTTTCCATCTTTCAATTTTAGCAGGTTGGGTGGGAATCTCATAGGAATCATGCCAAGACAGAATTATATTGTGTGGCTTTCATCATCTCTATGACTTGAATTCATTCTGATATTGACAATTGTGGTTTAGACAATGGCGATAATTCAATAGTCCTTTTGCAGTAGAAGAGACAAATTATTCCTAAACATGCTTTCCAGTTCTCTATTAATACGAAGTACCCAAGTACTTTAAGTTGGTTGTCATCCATCAAAGAGGTAACAATTGAACACTGTTGCTGTGATGCACAATGGTTTTTACTTTTTTGTAATATTTTAGGTTTACTTCTTCGATGTGCACCTTGTTTGAATTGATTTGTTTTTCAAATATGTTTTCTTCTTTGCAATAGAGTATGTACACTTCTAAATGTCTCAAATTACATTCCTTCTTCTTTAAATTTCTGCTCTTCTCATGAATCAATCTCCTGATTGTCACATAAATTCTCTTACTTTGAAGTCAGAGAAAGAAATGTAAATACCAAGTTTCCTGAAAGGCAGAGCCTAACGATTGACCTCTGTCTTTGTATGCACAGCAGATTTGACAAGATAAGAACAAGGGGCCTCAATGACAAACATTTGACGCACAGCGGCACAGCAGGACTTGCTGCTGTGCTGCTGTGTGTCAAAAGAAAAAGCCAAAAATTGGCCATATCTACAAGATACAGTACATTCCTGTCCTTCTTTCCTGCGCTGGTGCACAAAAAGCAGCCATGCACCAATGCGGACACCCTTGTGTCATGTTGCAAGGGTGCCTGTGTTGCAGTGATGATTGTTTTTGTGCAGAAAGGGATAGCTTCCTGCACAAAACCAATCATTGATGGAATTTTCCTCTTTCCTCTTTCTATGCATGCTGAAGAATGCAGCATGCATACAAAGGGGAAACAGCAAGGAGAAATAGAAGTATTTCTCCTTGCTTCACCACTCCTATGCCTAGGATTCTGATGCATTCCCAGGTTTACAGTTCCTTGTAAATCTGGGCACACTTCAGATTCCATGGGTGCTGCTTGTGAACACACACAGCAACACCTATGGAACGTCATTTTCTCACAAAGTCCGGTGTAAGAGGGGCACATATTTACAAGGCCATGATAAGTCACATAAAGTGGCTTTGAGTGGCCTTGTAAATATGCTGCTGCACATTGTGCCACCAAAACGTTAAAAAATGTACGCTCCGTGGTGCAAAAGTTCTGCTAGATCCTCGTAAATGAGTCCCAAGGTTTAAAGCCTGTTTACGGAAATTGAGTACTGTTGGAAGAATACAGTAAATAGGGGTTGGGGCAGGGAAGGGACAAACTCAGGATGGACAGTCCAAAAGAAATAAAGACAGCAAACAGAAAGCAAGCAAATATGAGTTACAAACCACAAACCCAATAGTAGGCAACGGGCGGAATGCATTCCCAGAGCAGCTTTCCGAATGTCCGCTAGATGTTGTTAGCAAACCAGACAGCTGCTCTCTGGTAGGCTTCGACCTAAGAGGAGAAAGTGGGAGCAAAGAGTGGGGAAACAATGTTTGGGTCGGGTGAGAAATACTGGAACTGGTGAAAAGAGGGTTGTCTAGACAATTCGATCCTATAAAAGGTAGAGTGCACTTAGGAAAGCTGAAAAGACTTGAATGTGCACAGTTCTTTTTCAACCGAATATGCAAGTGTCTGGGTACTCCTCAAAATAAGTTTCGTGGAGCAAATTTGACTTAAAAAATAACAAATAATACAACAAATAGTGTTCAAAGTCGTTGAGATAAATTGAATTCCCAACATAAGAACCTGCAGTGTTTTTAATTATTTTAAAGGTTAATTATTTTAAAGGGCTGGTCGTTCTTTTAGACGGGCAATCGCCATCCTTTTTCATTTGCATTTAAGAGCCAAACACATTCACGCTCTAACATTTCTTAAACATTTCTTAATTTTAAATGCCCATTAAGCGAGAACGTCTGCAAGGAAAGGCAACTTTTCAACTGTTTAACAAAAAGAAGACAGGCACAGAGCTCTTCAGGGATTTAACAGTTCCATTTAAAAGTACTTGAAGCATGTCATCCGCAAGGAGACGAGTAAATTATTGTTGAGTGTGGGAGTAAGTAGGTGTAACAAGAGAGCATCCAAGCTAATGTTAGACGTTGGCGGAGACGGAAAGCAGTGGGATTTTCTACAATAAAACTATGTAGCATGAATTAAAAGTGCTGCACGGTCCGTGTTAACGGTATGATTGAAAGTTTGGCTAAACATGAGGCTTGCTCAGTTTAAAATCATCCATTTGTTTAGTTGTCATACATAATCATTTCTGAGAATTGAAATGATAATGAAAGACATTTGTCATCAATTACATGTAATCGCATGGAACATGCACACAGCTCCAGAAACATATATAAAAAATCAATTCATCAGTATGCTTCTTTGTCCAGAGCAAAGTGGATACTGTCATGCACAGGGCTGGTGGCGCCGGGTGCAGCAATGTGCGTTGGTGTCCCCCCTCCAAACCCCTTTCTCCGACCACTTTCACCACGGATTCCCTCACTACCACCCTTTAACAGTGCCCTCAAGTCTCCATAACCACACTGCCTCAGATGCATTTGTTTTATAGTGCCACTCATACCAGTGTAAGGTGTCCGAGCACTTTACATTACACACACATTGCACAGAGACAATCAATCATAGGTGTTTAAATCAGTGTAAAGGAAATGTTACATAAGACAGAGGACTACAAGGTGTAGGAGTCACATGTCATCCATGGTGGGAAGCAGTATAATTTGAATGCTTAGTCAGGAAAAGCAGATATTCTGAATTTAAAACTTATCACTGTGGTTGAGGGTTCTAATTGATTTCTACTTAAATGGACCTCTTTTGCAACATTAGGATAATGAAAGACGGGAAAAATCATAGCGCTCTTATCTATATCTTGTAGTTTGCATGCAGCTCTTTGATGACGGTTAATAGCTCACTGTTCTACATTAAGATTTTAACTTATAAACTGCAAGTACCAAATTGATCTCTCTGACAAAAGCAATAACCCACCGACCTATCTAATTATATGCACTTTGTGGACTGCATGGGGCACGTTCTTTGCAGGAGACATATTAACCCTCTGTCTTCCTTCGATTTCCCTCAAGGAAGAACATTGATCACCAGAGTTATCTTCACTTTGATCATAATATACTTGCACATATGGAGCCCCCACCTGAAGTCAGCACCCGGTCATGCATTTAGCATTGGTTTCGCTAAAAACATTTCCACATATTGCAAAGTGGAGCTGCTTTGCAAAAAAAAGTGGCCCAAAAACCTACACTCAAGTACTGCACTAGGTACTCATACAGAACAAAAGAAAAAGAGGGGCATCATTAAGTCATGTCTGTATAGAGTAGGTGCAGGAAGGTTAAAGCCATGCCATTTTATATGGAGAAGCTCTCTGTCTGTGACTTGTTCCTGTTCGTAGTCACCTGCATCTTGACCACCCATGCTTCTTGATTGGGACACATGGTCTGAATGGCAATCATTTTTTCCTGTAGAGCAGGATGTGTTTTGTTCTCAGGCAAGCAATCCCTCTTCATGTTATTTGCTTCAACTCCCACACTTCTCATTCCTTCTGACTTTTAATGAAAATACGGGGGAATTCACATTAAAACCAGAACAATCCGAGAGTTTGATGAAAAACTGCAGAGTTTAATTTTACTATAGTCATTTTTGGTTTTGACTTTACAGCGCAGCAGTTTACCAGATCTCATGTAACCGTAAATAAACAGCAGTATTGATTGGTCACAAAAGGGTTTTCCCCATTTGTAGATTTCTACTTTCTTATGAATCTTGATAGGACAGTATTAAAATCAAAGATGACTGATAGCCTTGAATTTCTTTATTGATAGCAGTACATCCTTCCAGCTGAGGACTCGCAAACAACGGAGTCTTTTATTGGAAAGCGAAGTATACAGTTCTACGCTAGAACCTGGAACGCACTATGAAGAATAACAAAGCGCATGCCACTGATACAATAGTATTGGCACTTAAAGTGATATGAACATAAAATACAACACATCCCCCTTCTTTAAATAAAGAAAAGAATGCAAAGGAAAAAAAGAGAAAAGAAAACTAAAATTAAAGGAAAGAAAAACATAAAGTAAGAAAAAGGAAAACTAAACATAATCATTCAACTTCTTAGGAAAATATTTTACACTGTTAGAGGTTCTGGCCTTAGGACAAAAGGAATTGTCTTTCCTCAAATTGCCGGATTCACCAGAGGTACCAGCATTACCTTCATTAACAATGTTTGACTCATCAGGAACATAAATTGGAGAATTGCTCCTCACACTGAGAGGACACTTTGCAACCCTTCTAACATTCCAGACTTTACCATCTTGAGTGGCAACCGAGTTCCTAAATACTCTTTTAATTTGAATAGCTTTACCAAATTTGCTAGCACCCTTGCTGATGATTCCTGGCTTTAGAATTCTAATCCAATCACCAACTCTAAAAGTTGGTATTTGAGTTTTCCACTTTTTATCAAACCACAAACAAGTTTTCTGTTGTTTGTTCTTTACTTTTGAAGCAATATCCTTAACACATTCACTGCTCGTAATTTGATCACACACTTCTCTCGAAACCACCAAGGACAAATCTTAGAGGCTGGCTCCCTTCCTTTCAACAATTTGAACGGACTAACTTCAGTTGTAGTGTCAGGAGTGATTCTGTATAGCCATAATTTCTCTCTAACTCTATTCAACCAATCCTCCCCATACTTTATAGATTCCACTATAAAGTCCTTCAAAACTCTGTTAAACCTTTCAACCTGACTATTTTCATGTGGTCCATAAAGGGAGGTGAAAATATGTTTTATTCTACATTAATTTACAAAAATGTTCATCTCTGAGGAAGTAAATTGCACACCGTTGTCAGTGACAAGATAAGATGGACAACCTAGACGTGCAAAAATTTCTCTTAGAAAGTTTAAAACAACTTCTGTTGTAATTGTGTTCACAAATTTTACCTCCGGCCACTTAGAATGGTAATCTACTAACACTAAGGCAAATTTAAACTTTTCCGGAAGCATATTAAAAGGACCTGAGATGTCGAAGGCTAACTTTTGCCAAGGTTCCTTTGGCCATTCAACCATTCTTAAAGGAGGAGTTTTAACGCTGAGCATCCTTTCACTAGAAACACATAGCTCACATTCCCTGACTACCCGATCAATGAATTTGTCAATGCCTGGCCACCCAAAAAAATTTCTCATGAGGCGTTTCATAGATGAAATGCCAGGATATGTCTTGTGAGCAATTTTAGGGATAACATCTTGCATTCCTTTTGGGGGAATACACTTACAATTCTTAAAAAGAAAATCCCTTTAAATTCCAGATCGCCTGCGACCTTGAACAAAGGTAATAACTCAGGTCTAATTAGATGTTTGTTAGGCCATCCTTCAATGACATATTTTTTTATGTCCAACCAATCCTTATCCTTATTAACACACTCTTCCCAAAGGGTCACACTAATGTCCTGAAACTGTGCAGGCATAATGTCACTAATGTTAAGGACAAAATCAGTCTCTTTTACAACATTGACACCACTTTGTACACAAGGTAACCTTGATAGAAAATCAGCTGTGACATTCTTCTTCCCAGGTGCGTCTTCTGTCTTAAAATTATATTCTTGAAGCCTAGATGAAAGCCTAGCAATTCTAGCGGTAGAATTACACCCACCACCAGATGAGTGAATGTTAACTAAAGGTTTGTGATCTGTTCTTAACGTAAATTTGCCACCCCAAACATACAACTTGAAATGTTTGATGGCCCAAACGCACACAAGTAATTCTCTTTCAATAACGGCATACTTCCTCTCCGACTCATTGAGAGTTCTTGAAGCAAAGGCCACATTCCATTCTTCTCTACCGTACCTCTGTGAAAGTACACCCCCAATGCCATACAAGCTAGCATCAACTGTGATAATGCACTCTTTTTTTAACACAAAATGGCTTCAAAGTGGGTGCACGCACTATTTCTTGCTTGATATTATCAAACGCCTTTTGTTGGCTACTACTCCAAATGTAGTCTGCATTCTTCCTAAGTAACACTCTCAAAGGTTCCATTTTGCTTGCAAAATTACATACAAATTTGCTATAATACTCACACACCCCCGCAAAACTCAACAACTGTTCCTTGTTTAGGGGATGGAGCATTGATGATAGCTTCCACATTGGATTTCTTTGGGACGACACCATCACCTAAGACAGAATGTCCTAGGTACTCTACCGATTTCCTGTACAATTTACACTTGCTTTCCTTGAGCGTGAGACCATTCTCTTCCAACCTACTGCAGACCTCTTTAAGATGAACATTGTGTTCTTCCTCGGTTTTTGAAAAGACTAATATGTCAGCTTGAAAGCATTTGACAAATTGATCAATATCTCTGAAGATTCTGAACATAACCCTTTGAAAAACAGATGCGGCTGAAGCCAAACCAAAGGCATCCTGGTGTAGCGATACAAACCTTGGGGGGTAATAAATGCCGTTAGGTTTTTTGACTCTTCAGACAGACAGATCTGATGATATGCATACCTTAGGTCTAACATTGAAAATACTTTTGCGGCAACATAGATGCTACTTCGTTTATATTTGGGAGAGGATGGCAATCAATCACAATGTTGGAATTTAAAGATCTGATATCAACACACACCCTCAAATTCTTATCAGCCTTGCGTACTAAAACAATGGATAAAACCCATTCCGAAGACTCAATTTCCTCAATGATACCTTCATTAGTAAGTTGTTTCAACATCTCTCTAAGCTCTTCTCTCACATTATTGGGTACACCTCTCAATTTTTGTAGTACCGGAAGTGCATTAGATTTCAGAATAATTTTGTGTTGTAAATCCTTAAGCCTTCCCAACTTATCACTGAAAACATTTTTATACTTGTTTACTAAGTTCTTCCCTTTGTCATTTGGATCTAAAACAGCAACTTTTCCTTTTGAAAAATGATCCCCTAAAATGACAGGTTCTATAGCTTGTGGGTTTAAAATAATACCCAGCTTCCATTGATCACGCCATCCTACCACATTTACACCTTTTACAGCAATGTACAATTTAATATCTGCACTTCTACCTTTGAACCACAAAGTAACACTAAAATATCCTTCCATATCAATTCTTGTGCTGTCAAAACTCTCAGGAATAACATCGCTGGCATGTCATTTTTTTCCATTTCATACATTCTGCAATTTTCCTTCAAAATATTCTTTTGAAATTATTGTCCATGGCGATCCTGAATCAGCCATGAGGTGTAATTCCACACTCAACACTTCAACCTTACATTTGGGAGACTCTAGTAAATGTTCCTTTCCCTCACTTACACCTTTATTAACAATGGAAACAACGAAACCTCTCTCACACTCAGTATTCACACAAGTTTCTTCCCTTCCCCGTCTCATTGTGAATCACTTCATTACCACTAACTGTGGAAATTGAACCGGAAGCAGATGTGGAAGGATTAATCCTTCTATTTTCTCTGCAAACCATACTAAAATGACCCAACCTTCCACACTTCCTGCATTCTCTGTATATAGCAGGACAACCTGTAAAAGATGCCAAATGCGTTTTACTTCCACATCTAAAACACACGTTTTGACCTCCCAGGTTCCCATTACTTCTAAATGCATTTCCACTGTTGTACCTGTTGCTTATATACCTCTTTTAAACAACATCCGGCTTGTTGTTTTGACCCTGCATGCTACTTCTCGTATTATTCTTTATAGCACATACCTCTTCCACACTTTCACTCTTCTTTGTACTTTGCCTAACAGTTTGCATCCAACTTTCAGACTGTTCCACAGTTTTGGCATTAGCAATTGCTTCTGACAAACTTGGATCACCCATCACCCATAAGTTCTCTTGCACTTTCTTGTTCCTCACATGCACAATTATCTGATCCCTTATCATTTCATCAGCCATCATTCCAAATTTACAATGCACACATAAGGATCTTACTGCAGTCAAAAAGTCATCGAACGATTCATCCTACTTCTGCGCCCACGTGTAGAACTTAAATCTGTTCAAAGCAAAACTTGTAGTTGGTTTGAAATGTTTTTCTAGTCTCTGTAGTGCCTCGCTATACACGTTCAAGTTCTCTTCTCCAACTTGTGGTGTTACTTGAGGTAGCGCTCTGAAAATGTCTTGTCCTTCTGAACCTAAACAATGCAGTAAAATGCTTTTTTTTCTTTCCGCCCCCATGCGTTCTCCATCAAGCACCTTCATGTATGTTAAAAACTCTTCTTTCCACCTTGACCATGGTAGAGGTGGATCTCCCTTATTCTGTAAAAACTTTCCAGGAGGATCAAATTGCATACTTCTTTTTTTGTGTTATTGACCCTCTTCACTCTATCCTCTATCCTTTACTAACTTTCCTTTTTAAATCCTTCTTTTAATAATTTAATATATATTCGTGGAGTTCGTTCCAGGTCTTGGCTGCGCGGTAGGAGAAGGATCTTCCTCCTGCTTTGGTCCTGTAAAAACATGGGACGATGGCTAAGGAGAGGTAGGCTGAGTGTAGATTTCTCTTGGGGGCATGGAGGAGGTTTTGGGGTCCAGTGTTGTGGAGGGCCTTGTAGGCATGTGTAAGAAGCTTCAAAGTTATTCTTCTTTCGACAGGGAGCCAGTGAAGGTCACGGAGGTGTTGGGTGATGTGGTTGTGCTGTTGGATACCGAGGATAAGTCTGGCTGCAGTGTTCTGGGCGGCCTGGAGTTTGCTGATTTGCTGACTTTTTGTTGATTGCGGCATAGAGGGTGTTGCCGTATTTCAGGCTGCTGGTCATGAGTGCGTGAGTGATGGTTTTCTTAGAGTCGGGGAGATCCACTTGAACGTCTTGCCAAGTATGCGGAGGGTGTTGAAGCTTGCGGAGGATACGCCGTTGATCTGGCTATTCATGGTGAGTCAAGTATGATGGAGAGGTTGCGTGCATGGTCCGTTGAGATGGGTGGATTTTCGAGGGCAGGGGGCCGCCAGGTGTCATCTCATGCTGAGGGGATGGAGCCGAGGATGAGGACTTCTGTTTTCTCCGAGTTGAGCTTCAGGCAGCAGCTGCTTCTCATCTAGGTCACAATGGCTTTCATCCCTTCTTGGAAGTTGTGTCTGATGATGTTGGGTTCCTTGGTGAGGGGGAGGATGAGCTGGGCATAATCTGCATAGGAGACAATGAGGGGCCTGTGTTTTCTTACAATGGTTGAGAGGGGGGCCATGTAGACGTTGAAGAGTGTGGGGCTGAGGGAGGATCCTTGGGGTACTCCACATCTGATCTCTATTGGTTTTGAGAGGAAGGGCGGGAGACATATTCTCTGTGTTCTGCCTGAGAGGAATGATCGCATCCAGTCTAAGGCCTTTCCTTGGATGCCAGCGTCATGGAGTCTGGTGGCTAGTGTATGGTGGGAGACGGTGTCGAAGACTGCTGATAGGTCCAGGAGGATGAGGGTTGCTGTGTGGCCTTGGTCAAGGAGGGTATGGATATCATCGGTGGCGGTGAGAAGGGCGGTCTCAGTGCTGTGGTTGCTGCAGAATCCAGATTAAGAGGTGTCTAGGATGTTGTTGGTTTCTGTGAAGTGTGCTAGTTGGGTGTTGATGGCCTTTTCAATGACTTTGGCTGCAAACGGCGGAACAGTGAGATGGGCCTGAAATTCTTGAGGACTGTTGGGCCTGCGGAGGGCTTCTTTAGGAGGGGGTTGACTTCCGTGTGCTTCCAGTTGTCTGGGTATGTGGCTGTCTTGAGGGAGCAGTTGATAGCTCATTGTAGCTCAGCTGTGATGGTCCTGTGGAAGATGTGTGGCGGGTAGGAGTTAGAAGGTACTCCGGAGTGGATGCTCTTCATAGTCTTTAAGGTGTCTTCTGTGGTGAGATGGGTCCAGGTGAGAAATGATTATTGGGTGGCGGTTTTGGGGGTCGGGGTTGAGGCGGTGCAGTGTCCTTGGTCATCAAAGCTGTTGTAGAGCGTCTTGATCTTGAGGTGAAAGAAGGAGCTGAGTTTTTTGCAGAGGTCTTGGGAGGGAGGGACGTCAGTTGTTTTGCTTTTGGTTTTAACAAATTGCTGTATGATGGCGAAGAGTTCCTTGGAGTTGTGGGCGCTGCAGAGAATTCTGTCTTAGATGAAGTTTTTCTTTGGTGATTTAATGAGTTGGTGGTGTGCTGTGAATGCTGTTTTGTAGGCGGAGCGTGCTTCTGAAGTTTTGCTGTTTCTCCACGTCTTCTCCCGTCGCTGGCATGAGCGCTAGGATTCTTGGAGATCTGTGGTGAACCAGTTGACTTTCTTTTTGTGTTGTCTTGTGGTGTTCTGGATAGGGGCGAGAGTGTTGGGGCAATTGGTGATCCATTGGTGGAGATTGCTTGCCGCTGTGTTGCCATCTGTCGTAATTGGTAGTAGAGTGCAGGTGAGGGTAGCGGTGAGGTGTTCTTCTGAGACTTTGTTCCAACTACTGCATGAGAGGCAGCGTGTGTGCTTGTGTGCGGTGGGTTTCGTGAAGGAGAAATGGATGATGTGGTGATATGTCCAGAGTAGTTCTGTGGTGTGGCTGAAGCTAATGTTGTTTCCTCAGGTGAAGATGGGGTCAAGTGAGTGTCCTGCTGTGTGAGTAGGGGTGGAGACAAGTTGCTTCAGTCCTATGTTGGTGAGGATCTCTAGGAGGGCGGTGGTGTTGGGGTCGCTGTGGTTGTCCAGGTGGAAGTTCAGGTCTCCAAGTAGTGTGTAGGCTGTAGAGGCGAAGGCGTGGGGTGCGGTGTGGTCAGCGATGATGTTAGTGAAGGGGGTGCGGGGTCCCGGAGGTCTGTAGGTGAGTGTTCCATGGAGCGCTGTTCTTGGGTTGGGCTGGATCTGGAAGTGGATGTGTTCGATGGGGGCAAGGCATCGTCCGAGTTGGTGGTTGTCAATTGGAGGGAGCTTTTGTGAACAATGGCGAGGTCTCCTCCTGGGCAGTTAGGGTGGTCTTTTCTTAGGATCTTGTATCCATCAGGGATGGCTGTTGCGATGTTGGGTGCGGAGATGGCATTGGTCCAGGTCTCTGTGGAAAAGGTGACGTCTGGCGTGTGAATGTTGAGGAGGTCCCATGATTTCTATGGCGTGTCTGTGCAGGAAGTGTACGTTGAGGTAGATGCAGCTCAGCGGTTTGTGTCTGGTGGTGTCCGGTGGGTTGGGGGTTGCTGCCGGGGTCTGGAGGTGGGTGAAGGTGTGGCAGCAGTGTCAGCAGGAGACTGGGCCTTTGGTGTTGTCGAGAGCTGGCAATTCTTGTAGCCTCCGGGGTTGAGTACGAGGAGAGTGCTGGGGTCGTAGCAGTTGGAGGTCAGGGGAACAGGGTCTCTGGCACTGGTCGCGGTCAGATCGCGGACGGGCGCAGACTGGCTTGCCTTTGGCGCGCCTTAGGTCCACCAGCAGTGCGGTCGCGCAGCAGCTGCCATTAAGTACTGGCTGGGAGAGGGTGAGCAGCTGGGAGGCGGGAGCAGCACCTTGGGGGGGATGGGCTGCAGGGGCAGCAGTGGCGGGGAGAGTGAGAAGAGGGAGCGGGCAGGAGAGAAGAAAGAGATGCAAAAGGCAATAGAAATGCAAAGAGAAAAGAGGAAAATAGAGAGAAATAAATAAATGGAAAAGAGGAAAAATAGAAAAAGATAAAAAAAGAGGCAAAGAGACAAAAGATAAAAAAAGGCAGAGAGAAAAGACACAGAACTGAGCGGAAGAGCCGAAAAGCAGGGTACTCTTCCACTAGACCACCAGGGATGAGGCGCAGGCAGGAGCCTGCTGGTAGCGGAGGGGCTCGAACACCTACCTGGAAAGGAGCTCAAACTGGCACTAAAGGCAGAGTGGGGGGAGAGCAGTGACTCTGACCAGGTCAGATGAGCACTGCCAGTAACCTACTCCTGCAGTTCAGTGCACAATATTTTTGTCACAGATACTACGCCTGAGCTTTCTCCATGCTCCTGGCAGGCAAGGAAAAAAACATGTATCTGTGTTTCTGATATCTGAACCTGCAGCAACACACTATGTTCCATACATGACAGTAGACCTGATTCAGGCTTTGAAGTCAATGGGAGAAAACAATCTCCAGATTTTTTTCGTTAAATCGCCCCCTTTCTCTTCTAAATTGTTGTCATATATGCTCATGCACCTGGATGTTGTTATTCTTCTCACAGAATGGGCCTTGCAGGGTACCTAATCACAGCAACAACTTTTTCACACTTCCCTAGCATGGTAGATAGAGTAAGGGCACGCAGAAGGAGTTCTGGCCACAGTGTCTTTGGTGCACAAATGGACTGGGCACTAAAATATAAAGGCATCTTTATGTACTCGCATGTGACAATTGGACTAGCCTATTCTTAATGGTAAAGATGTGGACCTCATACTGCCAATGCAAAAGGTTTAAACACAATAAGTGCTGGCATGTTTGAAGCCAGTTAAACATATTTGGGGTGGGAATCAAGGCCCAGCCTGTCTCAAAAAGCAGAGCTAAACTGAGTTATCAGAGGAAAGAAGAGGCTTCGGAGGAGGTGACTGGTATCCATCTGAAAAAGTGATTTTAAAGCATGGTCCTCTGAGCAGCTCAACAAAGAGATATGGACAGTTGGAATGCAAGGCGCTTCAAGTGAGGGTCCCCTGTAGTATGTGCTGTCTGGAAACTTCACTAGGAAAATATTGCACAGGGTGAGCACTCCCTCTCATTGGTATGGTAGCTGGTCTTCCATGGGTTTGCCTCGTCTGGGTTCATTGTAGTGTAAGGCACCATGTGTGCAGGGTTTAGTACTGAAAAGAAAGAGTACCGGTGCCAGAAGCTCTGCTCAAAGCCACAAGGCTGGTGCAATTAAATCTCAGTTTATGTACACCTCTTGCCTCCTTAATCCACTATCAGGCATTTCCTGCCCTTTGATCTCACTCTTGCAGGGTCCTGCTCTCTCCCTTTGTGACAGTTTTGCCATCTTCCTCTTCTTCCTTCGTTCCGATCTCTGTGTTTTCCCCTCTCTTGCGCATGAAAAATAAATGATGTGGAAAATAAGTGCCAGTCCCCAAACATACAAAAATAAGTGCAGGTGGCCCCACCCCCAACCACCAGTTCAAATTAAGCAATGCATGTGTATGACATTTCTCCCCTCACCCAGTGCTTAATTTGTAAAAATGTATGTGCCAGGGCTCTGGTCAGGAGGTCACTTCAGCGTACACCAAACAGTGCCCCATGTCATGCTGCCAAATATAGTAACAACACAACTACTAACCATCACACTCATGCAAGTGGCACAATTCAGACTATTTCAGACCTACTAAGCTATGAGAATGGCTTGGGCATAGGCAATAGTCTTTTTTTAACATATTTTGAATTAATAATTACCTGTTGTTTTGGTCATCTCTAAATTAGGCAGACAGCGCAGCCTTGTGGAAGACTGACACAAGCGCCGGTGTTGACAATTAAGTGCTGGTGCCAAGCACCGGAAACTACTGGCTCAAATTAGGCACTGCCCTCATCCTATTCATTAATCTTATTGAAATAATGATTTTCCTTAACAGAGGAGTCTGGTCCAACCTCAGTGTTTATACTGTGTCTGTGATGCATTTTCAAATGCAGTCCTTTGCATTAATTCAGGCGCTTCTTCCGCCAAGCCCTGTGAGTAGGAGTCTAGGGTGTGCCAAACACACAGAGTCACATAGTGGAAGCGACTGTTCACAGCCACTTGTGTTTCTAGTTAATATCCCACCTTTTCCACAACAGCAGAAACATTTTTGCTTATAGAATTGCTTTCTCTAATTCTTACTGGGTGGTTATTATTGCACATTTATCTTATCAGTTACATTTTTGCCTAAGTTTCATGTGTCCTTTACAATGACAATGTAATGCTATTATACATTTATTCAAGCACACCAGCACACAATTTAGTTTTTTCAAATCTCAGACTCAAACCAACCAGCAGAAACTGGGTGGTTTCATAAAATCACACCAATATAGACACGTACTGAAGTGGTGTGTAGTGAACTGGTGTGGAACAAACTAAAAAATATTGCCTCTCAGGGTTCCTGCGCAGTCATGACCTGTTCATTTTCTAACAAAATATTAAATCCTTAATCGCTTATTGAAAATTAGATCATCAAATAATTTTTTAACAGTTATCTTTTCAAGTATAAATATGTCATAATAATTCATTGGCGCACAGGTCTTTGCTGTAATTACAAGGCCAAATAAAGCCACCCTGAGTGGCTTTTCATGGCCTATAGACATAGAGCAAGGCAGAGCAAGGCAAGTCGCTGCCTTGCCTTAATCTGAGTAAAAGAGGCGTTCTATGGCTGTTGCTGTGGGTGTTTTCACTCAACACCTATGGAATTTGATGCTGCCCCAGATTTACAACATCAGGTAAACCTAGGGCAGGCTAAAAAAACTTGTGCCTCCCTAGAGCAGGTGAAACAAGGATACATGTGTACATTTCTCCTCATTGTTTCCTCTTTCCCCATGTGCTGCATTCTACATATAGAAAGAGGAAAGCTCCTCTCAGGATTGTTTATGTGCAGGAAGGTTCACATTCCTGCACAAAAAGCAATGATGCTAACAACACAAACAGCCATGCACATTGGTGCAAGGGAGCCTGTGTTGGCACATGGCTACAAAGCATGCGCTGACTGAAAGGACAGGAATGCCCCGAATCCTGTAAATACGGTGCATTCCTGTCCTTTTGAATTGACGTAGGGCAGCGCAGTAAAATGATTTGCGACGCTGCCCTCCCCTAATACCTTCTAAATTTGACCCAATACTTAACTTTGGTAACAGTCTTTCAAGTAGATACTCTGCGTATCAATGTCACCCCTGTGCGCTGACATCAGTTCCTCTTTTTCGGCACTCTTCAATTTCCAATTGCTTTGCAGACGTTTTTCAAGCTTCTGTTGAAAGTGTGCAGGGATGTCTCCCCCTAAATTACAGGCTCTTTGCTGTGCCACGTGTTTCCCAAGCAGATGTCAGTCATGGATCTGAGTGAAGTCTGCCTTTACTGTCTCAGCATCAAATGTGACTTCAAGTCCTGTAATAAATGTTTCCTGATGCATCCAAAGGCCATCAAGGAGCAGGAAGCCAAACGCTACATCGCCCGGCCAAAGCACATGGTTTCCGTTAAATAATGCGTCATGTCCCTAATTGGTGAAAGAAAATAAACAATACATTGTAATCATTTGGAATTTGCAAATGCAAGAAAATAAGCTGGAATTAGTTTCGCTTTAGTAACGTAACTACTTTACCTTTAGACAATATAAGGCCATACTGAGGTGCCGGACTTTGAAATAGTGAGGACGCTGCCACACACAGCGCATTACTCATCCATATAGGACTGAACGCTATACTTGAATGCCGTATGCATATATATTGACATGTTGACTTGACGTGCTAAGATACAAGTTGTGATTGCTCTGGAAATCCCTTATTTTCCCTGCCATATTGAGGCTGGGACGGAAGTACAACCAGCCAGAAGGCTTACATGAACTTGCCATTAATATTAAGCCCTGAGGAAGTCGCGGGTCTCTTGTCCTGAATGACGAAACACGTGTTGGCTGGAGGGTCTACGAAAATATTAAACTTTGCTTATCTGCTATGCTTGTTCTCTTACTATAAATGATATATTAATGATACTGTCGATTTGATTTGTGTGCTTGGGCTTGATAGATACCAACATGCACTTAAGCTGCCATTAAATGACCACATTCCTTCTTTTCAAGGAATGTGGCAAATTTAACATAATTATTTTCTCCAGCAAATTGATGTTAAACAACTTCTATGAATAAACACCTATAAAACAATGCCGTAATTAGTTTTCTTTATATTTAATATGCACACACATCGACCCACCCACCCCCGACTCTCCTAAAAGAAATACATCAATGTATATGTGGCTGACTAGCAGCATGCAATGCAACGGAAAATAATAGGTAGTGTTCCTTATGTCACATGACCAACCACATAGCCCTGATTAAAAGCAGAAGTATGTCACCATCTGTTTTCATGACACTGTCCCTGTGGTACATACTGTGACCACAAGCAACTACTATTCTGCAATCAAAAGGAAATGCTACTGAATGTGTATTGCATTTAGAGATTATAGACAATGTAAAGAATATATTGTTGTTTATTGTCTTCCAGTAAACTACCAATAATCTATGGATAGAGAATGTTATACAGTGGTTCATTTGTTCTATGAAATATCTCTTTACATGTATCTAGGTATCACAAAATGTACATTAATTCTCCTATTTCTCTTAGGCATTGTAGCTACAGATGCCTAATTAGTAATACTGCGCATTATCCAACTTTCTCCACGTACAACAACTGCACTTGCCTACAAGGCTTACCCAATTTAATCATAGACACCCACAAATGTACCCACAGTAATTCTATGCTGTATAGGACTATTGTCCATTTTCTACCAACTGACTTTTTTAAAATTATGCAATAGTTTATGGAGTAATGTGACTAGCATGATTATAGATGATGTCATTAGTAATTTCATGAGTCAAGCCCTTAATTATATCATTTAAGATGACATCTGTGATGTAATCAATTAAGTCATTTAACGTGTTATGGGTAATCTAATATGTGAGTTCATAAGCAGTGCTTGATGAGGGGCCAAGTTATAGTTAGTTCACTAAATTCTAACAGTCCAGTTTCAATGCTTTTTCAGTTTTTAAACATTCATACTTATCTTATTTCAAAACTGAACTATGATACCACTTTAAACTTTGTTTTTTTCAGTGAATTTCTCTGTTTTTAAAAATAATTTTCCAAGTTAAGCATACGTCCAACCCCTCTTAGACAACCTGTACCCAAAACCCTGAGGACAGACAAGTACCCCGCTGTGACGTGCAGAGTTAGGGGGCTGGCCATAGGGCCTGGTGTCTAGACACGACGTGCTCCCAGCTGCCCCCGGGCTGGTGATTTTCCCTCACATATTTTTCCAACTCCCCGTTATGCGCAGCTTTCAGTCACGTCAAGCAAGGGATTGGCCCTGCTACTATCCCTCCGCACGCAGCCAACCCCTACGGTGCACAGCATATGGCCTGCACAATGGCAGTTGACTGCAAGGTCTTCTACCTATACAGTTAGAACTATTGTACCACACAGGAGAGCCTCACTCAGTACTGTGGATCAAGCCAATGCAAAAACAGTTCCCATGACCACATATAATTTTATTATAAATTTCAACCTGCGGGAGGGACCCTTGAGGACACCTTACGTGGGTCTTGGAGACTGGGTGTGCTCGCCTTGCCCCTTTGTGTTCCCTTTCTCATATCTTTTCAGGACTAAGGCACCGAGCCCTGTATTGGCAGCCGCACTGTTTTCGCTCGTGTTGCTGCCAGCCAATCAGATTGTTTCGGTTCTGCAGGCTTTTCTCTGGAGCCACAGTACCTAAATGTCTGACAGAGTAAAAGCTCCTGTGGCAATTAGAAACTGAGTTTTAAGAGATGTTTGAGACAATGGGTACTACAGCGATATCCAATGCTTCAGATATCTCAAATTGTTTCTGAATGTTAACACCTTCATGCCCAATATAACCCGCCCACCTTTAAATGATAATTTCTCAAAAATGGCTGTACGGATTTACACCAAATCACAATAACAACACCTTCTGAGTAAAGCTCTAACTTTGTGCGAAATTTTATGTAATTACGTGCGGCTGTTTTTTTCTGTATCGGAAAACAAATATATTCGTTAAAATGGAAAACTGACCTTTTGGGGCCCGCCTATAGGATCAGTGCTAACGTTCCATGAAGGAGTCAATATGTCTGACCTTTTTTAAGAACGTTTTGTGCAGAATTGTCAAATGTGGAAAATCTCTTTACAAAACAAAAAGTGCCTTTCCTATGGAAAGTCTCACCAAACGATAAGTACACTGGGGAAAGCTCTGGCAGTGTAAGATAGATAGATAGGTAGATAGGCAGATAGAGAGATGAATAGCTAGGTAGATAGATAGATAGATAGATAGATAGATAGATAGATAGATAGATAGATAGATAGATAGATAGATAGATAGATAGATAGATAGATAGATAGATAGATAGATAGATAGATAGATAGATAGATAGATAGATAGATAGATAGATAGATAGATAGATAGATAGATAGATAGATAGATAGATAGATAGATAGATAGATAGATAGATAGATAGATAGATAGATAGATAGATAGATAGATGCACAAGAGTGCAAGGGAGCAAACCACTTAATGAGGACACTCAGAAATATCAAACCTTTACTTCCACAAAACGATTTCAAGCAGGTGGTGCAAGCGCTTGTCCTGCCGAGGCTTGACTACGGCAGCGCGACCCTCTGTGGCCTTCCCAAATACTCCCTGGCTCAATTAAGAGCATCACTGAATACAGCGGCTAGACTGGTTACAGGCTCCAAGCGAAACAAGCACATATCCCCAGTCCTAAAATCTCTCTAATGGTTGCCTTATGAAGCACGTATTCAGTTAAAGATCGCCGTTCTGGCACACAAAGCCCTTCACTTCAATACTCCCAGGTACTTTGCGCAAACACTTGAGCTTTCTTGTGATGTATGAGCCTCAAGAAGCGCCAATACTTTCCTCTTGAAACCACTCATCCTTAGGAAGAAGAGAACTTGTCACAGAGCCTTCTCCGGCGCTGCCCCAAAGATATGGAACTCTCTTCCACCGGAAGTACGCCGAATCTCTTCAACGACGACATTCAAATTGGAAGAGAAAAAATTCTTTATGAATATATTCTTACCCTAATTGGGCTAGGCTCACCTGCACGAAGACATTGTTCTTACTTCTATTGTACTATCATTTGTTATTGCTCTTTTTTTTGTGCAACTGTCCCTGAATCTGCAATCATTCCTGTTTTTTACTCCTACTTGATGTCGATTTTGCATTTATGTCCTTCCTCCCATCCTATTGTAAAGCGCTCTGATATCCCTCGGGATCTTGTTTGCGCTATATAAAACTTTATAAATAATAGATAGATAAGCGTAAGGATGGACGGACTGACAGATGGATAGATAGAGTTGTGGCATAAAGCAAGCTATAGTTTGGTAATGCTTGTTGAATAATTGTTGAATAATTGGAACAAGGCAGTTGCTCATGGTAAATGTACTCATACCTTGTAAAAAATGGGAAAAAGGTGCTGCAAATGAAAGCGTCTGGGTATTTCCCTACAAATGGTATCAAAAAAGGGTTTGCGGGGCTAAAATCACCATTTTCCCAGCTTTTAGGGAATGACAGACTTTTGTCAGAAATCCAAAATGTTTTACACAGTTTTGTCATTTTTCTGGGACATAGCCTATTTTTGCTATTTTTTGTGCTTTCAACCTCCTTCCAGTTAATGGTAGACCTGGGTATGAAAGCAATAATGGATCCTGGAAAGCTATACATTTTTGAAAAGTAGACAAAATTCTGAATTTAGCAAGGGATCATTTGTGTAGGTCCTTTAACGTTCCTTTATAGAAACTAACAGGTAAATATAGGAAAAATTGAAAATTAGTTGAAAAAAACAGCCTCTTGTGTCAACGTTTTCACCTGTAACTTCTTCTAATTATGACAGCTCTTTGAAAGCAATATACCGTTACATCCGCTGGACCTTACTGGTTGTGGGGATATATAGGACTTGTAGGTTCACCAAGAACCCGACGAACTCAGAGACAAAAACTGAGCAGCGACTTGCAATGTTATTTTATTATGTACCGGGTAAATAGCAATTATTCTGGGAAAATGTATACATGGAAAAATCAGTAAGAAAGACACCTATGTATTTCTGAAATGGGAACAAAATATAGATTTTAGAAACAGTAGATATTTGCACATTTACGAAATTGGGAATTCTCATACTAGCATGAGAATTATCGATCATTTTTCAAAATTACTTTGTTTTTACACATTGTCTTTCATTTGGAAGGCAGAAATGCATCAAAAGTCAATAGGTAATAACAGTTGCTTTACACATCTGAATTACCCTAAGTCTCCCGATAAAAATGGTACCTCACTTGTGTGGGTAGGCATAGTGCCCACAACAGAAAACAGCTCAAAATGCAACGTGAACACACCACATTTTCACAATGAAAAATTACCCTTTTTTTGCAAAGTGCTTAGCTGTAGTTTTTACCCTAGCTCTGCCGGCACCTAGGGAAACCTACCAAACCTATTCATTTTTAAACTAGACATCCAGGGGAATCCAGAATGGGGTGACTTGACTGGCTCTCACCAGGTTCTGTTACCCAGAATCCCTTGCAAACCTAAAATAAGTTTAAAAAAAACACATTTTCCCCACATTTCTGTGGTGGAAAGTTCTGGAATCTGCATGGATCCACAAATTTCCACCCACCCCATGTTTCCCAAAGTCTTCCGAGAAAAATAGTACCTCACTTGCGTGGGTAGGCCTAGTGCCCACGACAGGAAACGGCACAAAACGCAACGTGGACACACCACATTTTCACAATGAAAAATTACCCTTTTTTTGCAAAGTGCTTAGCTGTAGTTTTTACCCTAGCTCTGCCGGCACCTAGGGAAACCTACCAAACCTATTCATTTTTAAACTAGACATCCAGGGGAATCCAGAATGGGGTGACTTGACTGGCTCTCACCAGGTTCTATTACCCAGAATCCCTTGCAAACCTAAAATAAGTTTAAAAAAAACACATTTTCCCCACATTTCTGTGGTGGAAAGTTCTGGAATCTGCATGGATCCACAAATTTCCACCCACCCCATGTTTCCCAAAGTCTTCTGAGAAAAATAGTACCTCACTTGCGTGGGTAGGCCTAGTGCCCACGACAGGAAACGGCACAAAACGCAACGTGGACACACCACAATTTCACAGTGAAAAATGACCCTTTTTTGGCAAAGTGCCTAGTTCTGTTTTTTTAACCCTACCTCTGCCGGCATCTAGGGAAACCTAGCAAACCTAAACATTTTTGAAAACTAAACACCCAGGGGAATCCAGGATGGGGTGACTTGACTGGCTCTCACCAGGTTCTGTTATCAAGAATCCCTTGCAAACCTAAAAAAATGTAAAAAAAACCAACATTTTCCTCACATTTCTGTGGTGGAAAATTCTGGAATTTGTGTGGATCCACAAATTTCCACCCATCTCGCATTCCCCAAAGTCTTCAGAGAAAAATGGTACCTCAATTGCGTGGGTAGGCCTAGTGCCCGCAACAGGAAATGGTACAAATCGCAACTTGGACACACCACAATTTCACAGTGAAAAATGACCCTTTTTGGGCAAAGTGCCTAGCTGTAGATTTTGAACACTAGCTCTACCGGCACCTAGGGAACCCTAGCAAACCTATACATTTTTGAAAACTAGACAGCCTGGGGATTCCAGGGAGGTATGGCTTGCATGGATCCCCCAACATTTCCTTACCCAGAATCCCCTACAAACCTCAAATTTAGCTGAAAAAAACACTTTTTTTCACACATTTTTGTGTGGGAAAGTTGTGGCATCACCGGGCTGACACAAATTTCCTACCACCCAGCGTTCCGCCGGGTCTCCTGATAAATATGGTGCCTCACTCGTGAAATTTTGCAAGGGGGGTCACCTGGGTTTTTGGCCCGTGCTCGGTGGCCATCTAGGGAATCCAACCAAACCCACACATTTCTGAATACTAGACACCCGGGGGATTCCAGGGAGGTATGGCTTGCGTAGATCCCCCAATGTTTCCTTACCCAGAATCCCCTGCAAACCTCAAATGTAGCTGAAAATATCACTTTTTCCTCACATTTTTGTGTGGGAAAGTTGTGGTATCACCGGGCTGACACAAATTTCCTACCACCCAGCGTTCCCCCGGGTCTACTGATAAATATGGTGCCTCACTCGTGTGGGAGCCCAAATACACGCGGCAGACAAGGGCCCAAAACTTATTGAGGCGACATCAAAATTGCCTATCTCAAAACGACCTGGTTTCGCAAAGGGGATCGCCTGGAATTTGGCCCCCTGCTCGGCGGGCATCTAGGGAAACCTACCAAACCCACACATTTCTGAAAACTAGACACCCGGGGAATTCCAGGGAGGTATGGCATGTGTGGATTCCCCAATGTTTCCTTACCCAGGATCCCCTGCAAACCTCAAATTAGGTGAAAAAATCAATTTTTTTCACAAATTTTTGTGTGGGAAAGTTGTGGCATCACCGGGCTGCCACAAATTTCCTACCACCCTGCGCTCCCCCGGGCCTCCCGATAAAAATGGTGCCTCACTCGTGTGGGAGGCCCAAGTACCCGCGACAGGCAAGGGCCCAAAACGTATTGAGGAGACATCAAAATGGCCCATCTCAAAATGACCTGGTTTCGCAAGGGGGTCACCTGGGATTTTGGCCCCGTGTTTGGTGGCCATCTAGTTAAACCTACCAAACCCACACATTTCTGAAAACTAGACACCCAGGGGAGTCCAGGGACGTGTGGCTTGCGTGGTTCCTCCAATGTTTCCTTACTCAGAATCCCCTGCAAACCTCAAGTTTAGCTGAAAAAATCACTTTTTTCACACATTTTTGTGTGGGAAAGTTGTGGCATCACCAGTCTGACGCAAATTTCTTACCACCCAGCGTTTCCCCAGGTCTTCCGATAAAAATGGTGCCTCACTCGTGTGGGAGGCCCAAGTACCCGCGACAGGCAAGGGCCCAAAACGTATTGAGGAGACATCAAAATTGCCTATCATAAAACAACCTGGTTTTGCAAGGGGGCTCACCTGGGATTTTGGCCCCGTGCTCGGCAACCATCTAGGGAAACCTACCAAACTTAAAAAATCCCTGGTTTCTAGTGGGCTTTCTGCCCCCCAGGGGGGTCAGATTGGGGGCTACTGCTCCCATCTGCCTCCCGGGGGGGCAGAAAGACTGTCATTTTTGAGGGGGGAATGTGGGCATTGGCGTGCTTGTTTTGGGCAGCCCCCACCCTAAAAATATTTGCGCAAAAAAATCCCTGGCGTTTAGTGGGCTTTCTGCTCCCCCGGGGGGCAGAAAGGCTGTAATGGTGGCGGGGTGGGGGCATTGGCATGCCCATTTCGGGCAGCCCCAACCCTAAAAACTAATCCGAAAAAAAAATCCCTGACACCAAGTGGGCCTTATGTCCCCCCTGGGGGCAGATTGGGGGCTACTGCCCCATCTGCCCCCCAGGGAGGCAGAATGGCTGTAATGGTGGCAGGGGGGTGGGGGCCTTGGCATGCCTGTTTTGGGCAGCCCCCACCCTAAAGCAAATTGTGCAAAAAAAAATCCCTGGCATTTAGTGGGCTTTCTGCCCCCGAGGGACAGATTGGGGGCTACTGCCTGGGGCAGAAAGGCTGTAATGGTGGCAGGGGGAGGGGGCATTAGCATGCCCATTTCAGGCAGCCCCCACCCTAAAAAAAATTGTGCAAAAAAAAACATCCCAGGCGTCAAGTGGGCTTTCTGCCCCCAAGATGGGGCAGATTAGGGGCAATGCCCCATCTGCCCCTGGGGGGGCAGAAAGGCTGTAATGGTGGTGGGGGCATTGGCGTACCCGTTTCGGGCAGCCCCCACCCTAAAAACAATTGTGCAAAAAAAGATCCCTGTTGTTTAGTGGGCTTTCTGCCCCCCGGGGGCAGGTTAGGGGCTACTGCCACCATCTGCCCCGGGGGGGGCAGAAATGCTGTAATGTTTGCGGTGGGGTGGGGGCACTGGCATGCCCATTTTGGGTAGCTCCCACTCTAATTTAAATATGCCAAAAGAAAACCCCTGGTGTCTAGTGGCCTTTTTGCCCCGGGGGGGGTGCAGATTGGAGGTTACTGCCCCCATCTGCCCCCCGGGGGGGCAGAAAGGCTGCAATGATTGCAGTGGGTGGGGGCATGGGCATTCCCTTTTTGGGCAGCCCCACCCTTATTTTTACATGCTTAAAAAAATCCCTGTTGTCTATTTGGGGTAGCAAAGGCCCTTACCCAAGGGGCCGCTCCCCCCTCCCTGGTGTCTAGTGGGTGGATCCCTGCTTGGGGACCACCCTCCTGGGGCTATCCCCAAGCAGGGATCTACTGGGGAGGGGTACCATTGGAAAGGGAAGATTCTCCCCTTTCCAACGATACATCTCACGTCTTTCTACGTGCTCAGGGGGCAAAGATTGCCCCCTAAGCACATAGAAAGGAAAACTGAAATGAGCCTCTTGGCTCATTTCAGTTTCAGTTTCACTGAAATGACGTCAGTGTGACGTGCGTGCCGATCGTCATTTCAGGGAAACCGGGGGGTGGGGGGGCCTCGGGAGCTGGGGAAGCTCTTCCCCCACTCCAGAGGCTCTTAGGGTGTAAAGGGAATCCCTCTGGTGCCTGCACCAGAGGGATTTCCGGGGCCATGAGCCATGAGCCCACCGTGTCTCATAACGGCTCCCAGCCGTCATGAGCACCGAAGGCGTTAAACAAAAATAAAAAAACCACATTATGAGCACATTAGGAGAAGTCTTTCTATCCTTCCATCCTTTTTCCTTCACACAGATAGAGTGTGGGTGGGCAGTGGGAGCCAACTGTGAACAGTACTTAATATATGCAGGTTAGCTACCAGGTCGTGAAACTATTAAAAATGGTGGAGAGTATGGGTGTAACTATAGTAACACACATTGCATCTTAACAATAAAAGATATATCATTCTCTTATTTCAAACTTAGAAGTTTCAGAAGTACTCCCAACAGGCAAGGATAATGTGACAATATAATTGTTCTTTTTTTGTAGGACTTTAGTTATTTACCTGCTATGGAATACATTTATTGAAACTGTAAAAAAAAAACATATGCTCGTTGCGATGTTTTGAACTGTGGGCATCAAGAGTACCTGAGAGACTCACAGAAAGACAATAGATCATGGAAAGGGAATAAGACAGGAGAAAGGGAAACAGTGACAATGGATGTCTGCACCTCTCCTTTTCTTACTGCTGGACTCAATCTACATTGCAGAGTTGTTGATATGTAAAACAAGTATTAATAATAATTATTGTAGTGTTTGGTCAAAGATAATAAAAGTTGCTATTTCTACAATGAGTGACTATACCTTGTGCAATGTATATAAACAACAAAAAAAGTAGTGGCTATGCTCTTTGTCTGCACATCAATTGCATAGTATCCGGAGTTTAATCATTAGTTTCTGTAATAAAGCAATTTCCGATAAGGCTCTTGATCAAGCAAAACAATAGGCAGTCCAAACGGGGTGCTACCGTGGTGACTGCACCGATCCACCCAGGGGGGTGGGTGTCCCGTACTGTGTGTACAGTTCAGGCAAGTTGTAGCAATGGCACTGAAGTATAAACTTATTATCTCACTGTGATCCTTGATAAGACAAAGTACGTAGTCGTTTTTTAGTTGTGTAGTCTCTCCATTTATAATTCAATATGACACAGTCTGGACAGTTTGATCATAGAGGCAGATGACACGTGTTTTGTCCACAGGACTTCTTCAAGGCGAAATTGATTTTCTGGTATGTACCACATGATTCAGTTGGTCTGTATAAATCCCTTCTAACTGCAACAGCAGAAACACTGTAAAACCCTGTGTGTGCTACAAAATGTTCCTCAGTAAGCACGAATTTGTGGCCCCTAATTGACCCAGGTGGTATGTTGCCTACAGTAGTCACCACGTGTTGTAAGCCCCAGTTAAATGAAGTGCAGCAAGACCATGATAAGCCTGTGCTATCCCTTGTACTGGCTCACAGGACACCAGACTTTTGTATACACAGTATACTTACATGTTGGGTTAGAAATGGAGTTTCTGGTTGGCTAGAGCATACACCTAAGCCAGGCAGAACCCACCACTCTAGTCAGGGCAAGGACGTTACACACCTAAGATAACCCCGGCTCCCACCTTGGTAGCTTGGCAGAACAGTTGGGCTTATCCCAGAGGCAATGTGTAAAGTGTTTGCACAACACACACAACAGTGACACACTAGGCAAACCAAAAAAGAGACTCCACCCAAGGTTATATAAAAAAATCTTTTGTATTATACTTAAAACACATTAGACTACTATCACATAAGTCACTTTGCCAACTAGGCAATTGTCATAACATCACATAGATCATAAATCATTTTGCCATAAGGTAATGTCCTAAACATAACATAGATCATAGATCACTTTCACCAAGGCAATGGTCATAACATCATAGGTAGTGTACTAAGGTAATCGCTAATGGGTTACACCTGTTAGAAACCATCATTTTGCATAACCCCACCTTACATCATCACTGTGCTCACTATGCAGTTTTTGAAAAAGAAAATACCAGTACTTGTTATTTTGTTAATGTAAGGCATAAACATGATAAAAATTCCAAACTTTCATTTGTATATGAATAGCCAATTCTATATCACCGCTCCCATGCAGGGTAACTCCCCTACTATTGCAGAAAACCCTTGGGGGCAGCGCTCTTGCTCTTCTACTGATATTTGGGAGATAACTGGTCCCCTACACATAGGTGCACCACCACATAGACAAAGAACAGCGGTAGGAGACCTTCCTTGGTCCTCTCCTGCATATGCAGACTTAGTTAAGGGCAGCTGCCCGTGATCGCACGGTGCAGCTGCTGCCATTACAGGGGATGTGATGAATGTTTCCTGGGATCGGAGATCTCCGTCGAGGTCTTCCCCTGTAAGGCCACCAGAACAAAATGCCGCTAAGGTCCGCAATGGAGCCGCGGCCTACAGTAGAGGGCCTCACCCTACCCTCAGCTTGGTGGTAGTCCCCCCTGAACTGCCTCAGACCCCAGCTGGGTCAGACAGCATGACAATCCTGGATCCAGCTGCCTGTGACTATTTGGAGCAGGTGCTAAAGACAAGGGTGGCTTTCCCAAGATGAAAGAGAAAAACGGGACACATTCCCCGCCGCCGGTAGTGTAGTGGTGACCGCCTTGACTCCCGGGCCCGGCAGGCGACGTGCTTTCCCACCAGTGACCCCATGGGCTCTGTGGTTGTCCGGCTCTATGGAGAGGGGTGGCCACTTCGGCCCCGGGCCGGTTTTCAGTTGCTACGGCAACCAGCCTCAGTGTAATCAATGCTTTCCTGGAGACGGGCCCCACTGAAGGGAGTTATTCATAGTGCAGCCAGTGCTTCGCCCGCAACGAGAGCCCGGCGCACTGAGCGTAGTGCAGAGACCACCAGAGGGGCTCCCCACTTGCTCAGATCCAGCAATCACGTGGGGATCAGTAAAACACTGATCTTCTCCTCAGGAGCAGTGCTCACCACGCGCTGGACAGTATGAGTCCCAAAAGGGCCCCTAATGCAGAGTGGCTAAGCATGAAGTGCTACACACATGCTGAGCGGCAAAAGTAAGCATCAGGTGACGGTTTTTCTTAGCAAGATGCTCAGCCTGCGCTTGGCAACTCATGGCTCCTTGGAATATGGAGAAATAAGCCACGTGCTGGGAAAGACACACAATGAAGTGCTCTTCCAGGCTTTCTTCTTGCTAAAAGGGTAAAGAACAGTCAAGTCCTTCTCCTGTTACAGGCAGGTCGTTTTTAGTTCTAGCACAGATCTTTCTCCTGATTTCTTTTGTATCCCTGAGACTTCCAACAGGAGACCAGCACACGCAAGTCCTTGGAGATTCTTCACAAGCAGGATACCACAGCAGGGTAGAAAGATTCAGTCTTTTCCTCCATCACAGACAGAAGCAGCAACTGCAGGCCAAACCACCTCTCATACAGAAAAGGCAGCGCTCCTCACACATCCTTCTGCTCCTCTTCTTGGCAGGGTCCTCTTGTCCCTTGAAGTACTCTGTAGTGCTGGTCATTATTCTGTTAGTGGCAAGGGTCTCTGAACCCAGTCCAAACCAGTCCTGTCCTCCCTGGTGCAGCATGACAATAGGGGGCAGACACAGCATTGTGAAAAAGGAGACACAGCATATTTAGGTGCAAGTGAAACTCCTCCCACCACTCTAAATGCAAACCAAGTCTATTCAGCCCTGCGATGAGTCACCCTGGCAAGGCAGGGCACAACTCAAACCCCCTACTGACTGTCTAGAGTGAATGCACATCCCAGCGCCTGTCACTCAAACACCAGAAGCTGAATACACAAACAGTCAGAGGCACATTGAATGACAAAGTGAGAAAATGCCCACTTTCTAAAAGTGACATTTTCAAGGACATAATTTAAAAACCACCTTCACCGATGGGTGTGTTAAGAAATTTGGAGTTCAGAGGTCAGAGAAAACTCCATATTTCTATCTTGTCCCTATGCAAAGCTACACATGTAAAATGTTACAGCGCCGTCCCAATGATAAGCCTATTGAAAAACAAAATACAGAGTTTTTCACTGTCAGGACATGTCACACACCAATACATGTCCTACCATTCACATACACTGCATCCTGCCCATGGGGTTCTTTGGGCTTACCTCAGGAGAGCCTTAAATGTAAGGAAAGGGAGGGTTTGGGTTGCCAGGACAACATGGCAGTTTACAACTGTGCATGCAAACACTACAGTAGTAGGTCAGAGACATTTGCAGGGCTACACATGTGGGTGGCTGGGTGCAAACTGAGGTGTCACGGTGGATGAAAATTGATGGATTGGGATGCCGCCTGAGTGATTGTGAGTGACTAAAATTAATTTAAGCTTTCCACCCATCACCTTGTTGTTTTTGTATCTGAAGCTTTTCCATGCTGTGCCCAAAAACTCTTTATTTTCTGAATGTTGCACTAGCTACTGCCTTGCCAACTTCTATGGGTATGCTACTCTGTCATTTTAGTCTCGACTAAAGACATATTTTAGCTGTTTGCTGTAGAAAGACCTCTTGTGGACCATAGCAAAAACTTACAGTGGCTTTAAAGACCGCATCTTGCTTAGCATTCATTGAAAATCTTGTTTGATCAATGGCTTTCCTTCATCTTCCAGTGTTTATCCCTCCCCATCCTTTTGATGGGCTGAACTTTATCCTTTTACTGCTCACATTCAGGGAACTACTTTTTCCTCTTTCATGTCCTCCATGTGTTTTCAATCTCTCCCGATCATGTACTACTCCAACAACTCTAAAATCCCACCCATGCTTTCAGTGTTGCTCCCTACCCCTCCCAGCTTGTCTCTAAAAGTACAGCAACAGGTATATTTTTGCTAGGGCATGACTAAAGAGCAGCCTTTAGGGTTATTTTAATTTAGCCCCTGTATTCCACATATCACATGCATGCACCAGCCTTGGCACACGAATGCTTTTATCATGTTAGGGGACTGGCTGGCTGCTTCATTCACAGCCTGCATTTTAGGCAGAAGGTGACTTAGCATGACTGAAAAAGAGATGTCTCTTATCCCGAAGGCCGGCAATTTTACTCTATGGATTATTGCAAAGGAGCAGAAGCCTGGAACGTGTTTAAGGTCTTTGTCCGGAAGGAAGTAAATTAGGCCTTTGCAAGTGTATTCATTTACATTTTGACACCTCCCTTTTCTCTTTAAATTATGTTCCGAGTTTCCTGAGGGAAAAGTAGATAAAGTGGGTCATTTATAAAGATTGAAAATATTGAATTCAAGCTACTATTTTTTAAATACCTTACAACCTCCAACATTTTTAAATGCTTATTTTCTTTTAATTATTTAATATATGCGGCACAAACGAGAATTGATAAAGCCAGTAGCCAGGTACTTGAATAGTTGAGGTGACACCTATTGGCTTTGCTCATGCTTGCTTTTCTTGTATTTCCTTTCTTTTCTTCTTATGTCCATTTTTGTGTTCCACAGCCACCTGTATAATTGTCTTTCTAAAGAATGAAGGTTGTGCCATCAGCATATTCCCCCAGATTCCTCATCTCATTATGCCACATTCTACTTAACTTTTTCAGAGGTTCCCCATCATACATTCACACTGCCAGGTGGCTGGCCTGTGGTCTGCCTATTTCAGACCCCCTCTGAAACTCCCATACCACCGATAGAATCTGACAAACACTCAACTGTGACTTGCACTATGCAACTCACCCAACATGCGCTCCCTCCAGAACAACCAAATCTCGCAATCTCACTAACACATGCACTAATGAATGTATATACTTACCCATTTTCTAGTTTTAGAATTTAAAATACACATAGCCTTTGTCAAGTTTAAGAAGTCTAACTTTTGAAGAACCTATTCTCTTCTGTTCTCGTACCTCATGCTTCTTTTTCTACAATGAATAGAGATATAATGCATTTACTTTACTTCCACAAATTAACATTTTACAGACAAGAGATTGACATGTCTGTCAAACTGCCATGATAATAACACATCCGGCAACGGTGAGGACGGTGGTGACAGATTAATTTCAGAAACAGAGGTTTTTGATATTCCTCTCCAGATGCAACATCAGAATCTATTTTACACTGTCATTTTATATAAGGTTACTTGATGACTCCATATCTCATGGACACAACCTATCCAGTTCTGCAATTTCAGATTTGCAAATTATGTTTTTCAGGTCTGCCAGCTCAAATAAATTGTATCAAGGTTAAAAGTAACATTTACAAATATTTTAAATATCAATGTAAATTCAATGTACATATTGATTTTAAATGTAGGACAATTCATTTATAATTTAATGTTTAATTAATTCAAGTGTATTAAATTTTAAAAAATCTGACGTTAAAATTACAAAATGAATTGCTACTTATGTAAAAAAAAAAATTTTGATTGTGTATTATAATTATTGAAAGTGATGCATAGAATTAATTAAAGGTAATTTAAGTATATTTTAATAAAAATTAATTTTGCATTCATTTAAAAATTCAAAAAAGATTGATAAGATAGTTTATTGTTAAAATGTATAACATGAAATCATATTAATTTATATTTGTGACCAATTTAAATAATTTAATTTCATTTAAATTCTATGGGGTTGTTGGATCTGACCTTTTTTGCAGGATTATCCCCATACTTTTTACCTTCCTCCTGTATTTGTCTGACCTTCTTTTTGTTGGTTTTAGGACTCAGGGCACTTTACCACTGCTAACCAGTGCTAAAGTGCAAATGCTCTCTCCCTAAAATGTAATGATATTTGGTTTCTCCGTGATTGGCATATTTTATTTATTGGTACGTACCTAGTACAGTGCACCATGTGTACCAAGGGTCAGTAAATCAAATGCTACTAGTGGGCCTGCAGCACTGATTGTGCCACCCATAAGTGTAGCCCTGCAAACATGTCTCAGGCCTGCCACTGCAGTGTCTGTGTGTGCAGTTTTTGAACTGCCATTTTGACCTGGTACCCACTTGCCAGGCCCAACCCTTCCCTTGTATTACATGTAAGGCACCCCTAATGTAGGCCCAAGGTAGCCCCATGGGCAGGGCACAGTTTATTTAAAAGGTAGGACATGATGTTTACATGTCCTGATAGAGAAATACTGCTAAATTAGTTTTCACTACAGCAAGGCCTTTCTCTTCCATTGGTTAGTATTGGAGCTGCCTTGTAATATATCTTACAAGTGTGTCTGTCAATTGGGAGCTGATAGAAAATTGGGGTTTGGTGTTTCTGGACTCTTAGTAAAGTTGGTTTTTAAATTGCAGGTCTGAAAATGGCACTTTTAGAAAGTTGGCATTTTCTTACTTTAACCATTCTGTGACTCTGCCTGTCTCTGAATACACATTTGGGTCAGGATGAAAGTTGGGCTTTTTGTGCATTCACTCTAGACAGTCACACAAATGGAGCTGGGGTGTGCCCCACATATCCTGATGGCCCATCAACAGGCTGATGGAGTGGTGGAAGGAGTTGACATTGACACCTGAATAGGGATGTGCCTGTCCTCACACAAAAAAGTCTCTACTCCCTGTAGTGTGTCTGGAACCAGGGCAGAGAAAGGCAGGGTCTTGTGCACTACAAAGAATGTCCTTTGAAGTTTGCCTATTTCAACTGCTGAAATGGGTATAAGTACTGGTCCTGGGACACCTTGCTGCCTCTGTGAAAGGACAGGGCTTTCCTTTCTACATCCTTCTTCCAAGGTTCTCCAAGGGCTTGAGTTGAGCTTGCCTTCTGTCTGTTAAGAAGTCTCAGGGTCATCAGAGACTTCACCTGCAACCCCTCAGCCCCTCTTCTGAGGAGTCCTACTTGCCAAGTAGTGCCAATAACAGTTCCTGGGCCCTTGGAAGTGAGTTTGTGGTGCTACTAAGAAGAAACCTAGGCATTGATGCCTATCAAATTCGGAAAAGGCGTCTGTCTGCAACTCTGACGCTGTGCCACTGTCTACACCAGAGCTGTGATCTTGCTTAACACACCAACCATGAGTCGCAGGCAACGATGACACCACAGTGCCTCCGAAGCTCTACCACTACATGAGTCTCAAACACCCCACCACCGTGGCACACCGCTCTGACGCCTGTGGCCTGGTCCAACATCTTGGATCCAAAGACTTGCGGATTGACTTTTGAAACCTCATTGACGCATTAAGGAACTTAGGTACCGCACCCACAACCGCAGCATCACTCCCAGTAGCACTAAGGAACTGACAAGGGAGGTGTTGCAACAGTGAGGAACCAATGTCACACTGACTTCTGCAACGCCTCACCTCCCCTGCGTTGTCTTTGTTTTTCACAACTCCAAGGTACAGTACTGGGGTCTGCCCAGCTCTGTAACCTGCCCATGCTCCATTGAGGTTGGACTGACTTTGTGTAGTCATCAGCGTCAACTGTGACCAATTAGCCTTGGTTGGAGCTATTTTTGATTTCTAAAAGCTATTCTGGATTTAATCTTTAAAAGTGATATCTCGATTGATGTGTGTTGGAGTTTTGTCATTTTGGTCTTGTTTTATTGAGATAAATATTGACAGTTTTTTCTAAACTGGTGTGGAGTCCTTTTGTAGTGTTTTTACTAAAAAATACTGCTGCTTTTTGGCATCAATGCTATGAACCTGCAGTACAAAAGGGGGTGGTGATGGACGGAGCATCAGAACCAATCAAACACTCACACCCAGTCAACAGATCTGGGTTTGATCCATCACCGTTCTTTAGCCCACTCTACCACCCCAATTCAGACATGGCCATATGCAAATCAGTCTGACCCTGTGCCTCATGGGAACAGTCCAGCACGAACTGCCAAGCCATGCCTTCCCTGGACCGGAAACAAGCTTCCTAGGACCGGTTTCTGGCATTTCAGCCGTCTTCAGCCAGGCTTGCTTGAATCCAGTGGCAAAGTGAGCAAGGGACTCACGTCTGAGCATACCCTGCCAACTTATGGCGAACAAAGCGGTACAAAATGGAGTGGTGATGGACGGAGCATCAGAACCAATCAAACACTCACACCCAGTCAACAGATCTGGGTTTGATCCATCACTGTTCTTTAGCCCACTCTGCCACCCCAGTTCAGACATGGCCATATGCAAATCAGTCGTACCCTGTGCTTCATGGGAACAGTCCAGCACGAACTGCCAAGCCATGCCTTGGCTGGGTTCAAACTGGAACGGCATGGTGAGCAAAAAAACGATGGATTTAGGCCCAGATCTCTGTACTGGGGTGAATGTATGACATTCTTCTGCATTCTGTCCATCAATTGTTGTTTTTGCATTTGTCACCCCGAGTGAAACCCCGAAACCGGTCCTAGGATGCTTGTTTCCAGTCCAGGGAAGACCTGGCTTGGCAGTTCGGGCTGGACTGTTCCCATGAGGCACAGGGTCAAGACTGATTTGCTAATGGCTGGGTTCAAACTGGAACGGCATGGTGAGCAAAAAAACGATGGATTTAGGCCCAGATCTCTGTACTGGGGTGAATGTATGACATTGTTCTGCATTCTGTCCATCAATTGTTGTTTTTGCATTTGTCACCCCGAGTGGGAAGGGTATGCCCAGACGTGGGTCCCTTGCTCTCCATGCCACTGGAATCAAGATATCCTGGCTGAAGAGGGGTGAAACCCTGAAACCGGTCCTAGGATGCTTGTTTCCAGTCCAGGGAGGACCTGGCTTGGCAGTTCGGGCTGGACTGTTCCCATGAGGCACAGGGTCAAGACTGATTTGCATATGGCTGGGTTCAAACTGGAACGGCATGGTGAGCAAAAAAACTATGGATTTAGGCCCAGATCTCTGTACTGGGGTGAATGTATGACATTGTTCTGCATTCTGTCTGTTAGATCTGGGGGTCTCTAGTTGGCAGAGGTATACACCTTCGACCAAATAGGGACCCTTGCTTCTAGTCAGGGTACAAGGACACACACGGTAGATAACCCCTGCTCACCCTCTAGGTAGCTTGGCTCGAGCAGACAGGCTTATCCCCAAGGCAATGTGTAAGGTATTTGCACGTAGACACCACAATGATCCCCACTCCGTACACCACAAACTTAGACCACACAGGTGAGTTATATCAAAAATAATATATCTTTATCTAGTTTCCGCAGTTGGAATCAAGCATCACAGGTTTACACCATATTCGCTTTCTTGGTTGGTCGGGATCGTAAGACGATAGTCTCTAGTCTCTTGCGTGATTTGATACTCACTGAGAATGAATCAGTTCGTAGGCTCTTGTTGTTTAGGCAGCTACGTTGCTCCGTCGGCATCACTGCGCTCGTTGTACAAAGCGCTCCTCTGGCTGTTCGGTGCAAGGTTTCCACAACTCCCTCGACGAGCCCTCAGTGACGATGTCGACGTCACCGGAGTCAGCCACTCACAGCGCGGCTTCGTAGAGCAGGGAAGTACGACTCTCGGTCTGCTTCAGGCCTCCGGGTCGTGGCAAGGCACGTGCCGATGAGCACGTCGGTCTTCTTGATGAGGCAACCGGTGTCAGGCCCGGATCAGCGTGGTACTCTCCAGCAAGACAGGGAGCAGCCAGCCCACTTCACCGGCAGAGGTTGAGAAGCTTGGTAGAACAGTCCACGGTCCCTGCAGCACACAGCAGCGCAGGGGGGGGGGGGACACAGCAGAGTCTTGGGTTCTGGGCAACCTTTCTATCCCTGGGTTGCGAAACAGGAGGCCAGCTCTTCTCAGGCCCTTGGAGATTTGGTTTAAGACACAGCACACAGCAAAGTCTTGTTTGGTCAAGTGGGTAGAGTCAGCACACGGCAAGACCCCTTTCTCCTCCTCAGCTTCAGTCGTACAGCAGAACAGGTCAGCCCTTAGAGCACACAGCAAGGCAGTCTTCCTTTAGTTCTTCAGCGGTCCGTCTTTCAGCAGAGGTTCCTCTTGATGGTAGAATCTAAAAATCTGTTGTCAGGGGTCTTGTACTTATACCCCTCAAAGTCTTTGAAGTCTTTGTGCAAGTGGGTCCTGAGCCCGGTCTGATCCAGTTCTGGGTGTTGCTGGAGCACTTTGTTTTCCTGGCTTCTACTTTCTTTTCAGAGTGAGGGGCAGAGTCGTCAGCCGCCCAGCAGGAGGTGGAGCCAGCAGTGTGGCAGGCAGGCACAGCCCTATTCACCCCCAGGTGCTATCTCCTCCCTCCACTCTCCTTGCAAATGTCACCATTCAGCAGAGGGCTGACTCAGCCAACCTCCCAGGGGATCCCCAGCCCCTGTCACTCTCAAGCCAGACAGTCAATCCACAAGCATGCCCAGGCGCACAGAAGGGTCAGACAAGAGAACAGCTACTCTCTAAAAAGTACTATTCTCCAACTCAGGATTTAAAAACAACCTCTCCTAAAAGATGTGTTATTAAATACTGAGCTCAGGGATATCAAACACTCATGTCTTATCTTGTTCCTATGAGAAGATAGGCGGATAGCCATTGGCACCAGCCTCCCCCATGTTAGCCTATGGAGCAAGATAACCTTGCAGCAGTGAACACACAAAATGGCCGTTGTTCACTACCAGAACATGTTACCTGCACTAGTACATGCTCTACCTTTTACATACACTGCACCCTGCCCAGGGGGGTACCTTGGGCCTTCCATAGGGATGACTGATGTGTATAAAAAGGGAAGGGTTAGGCCTGGTCAGTGTGGACACTGGCCAGGAGGACATGGCAGTCCGGGGACTGCAGGCAGGCCTGCGGTGGCAGGCCTGAGACACCATTTTAGGGCTACACAGGTGGGTGGCGCAATCAGCGCTGCAGACCCACTAGTAGCATCTGTCATCACCAGCCCTGGCACACACAGTGCACTTTACTAGGGACTTCATGGTGATACAAATATGCCAATCAGGTATATCCAATCAATATGATATTTTACACAGGGAGCACTTACACTCTGGCACTGGTTAGCAGTGGCAGAGTGTCCAAAGCATCTAAACCAGTAAAAACGAAATCCATCACAGCATCAAAAATCCAGGTAGCAGAGGCAAAAGATAGGGGAAAAACCCACGCCAAGGATGTCAGGTCTAACACGTGTCACCTCCAGCTGAAAGTGGGGAGAACCACCCACCCTCTTGGGAGTTCTCATCACTAAGGCGGAAAAACCTGGACAGACCATCAGCATTGGCGTGCTCTGTACCGGGACGGTGTTCCACCGTAAAGTCCATTCCCTGTAGGGAGATGGACCACCTCAACAGTTTTGGATTCTCACCCCTCATCTGCATTAACCATCTGAGGGACCTGTGGTCGGTCTGAACACGGAAGTGAGTCCCAAACAGGTAGGGCCTCAGCTTCTTCAGGGCCCAGACCACAGCAAATGCTTCCCTTTCAATAGCGCTCCACCTCTGTTCCCTGGGGAGTAGCCTCCTACTAATGAAAGCTACAGGCTGGTCCCCGCCCTCGTCGTCCATCTGTGAGAGTACTGCTCCCACACCTTGCTCTGAAGCGTCTGTTTGCACTACGAACTCACTCGAAAAGTCAGGCGCCTTAAGCACCGGCGCTGTGCACATTGCAGTTTTCAGGGCATCAAAAGCAGTTTGACAGGCCTCGGTCCAATTCACTTTCCTGGGCTGATTTCTAGAGGTTAGTTCTGTCAAGGGGGCAACAATGGTGCCGTATCCCTTGATGAACCGTCTGTAATACCCGGTGAGTCCTAGAAAGGCTCTCACCTCTGTCTGCGTCTTGGGGGGTTCCCAAGCCAGAATGGTATCAATCTTCGCCTGTAGGGGCGCCACCTGGCCGCTCCCCACCTGGTGTCCCAAATACACCACCGATCCCTGCCCTATCTGGCACTTACTGGCTTTGATAGTGAGGCCTGCCTTCTGCAGCGCCCTCAACACTTCACAGAGGTGTTACAAGTGTTCCTCCCAAGTGGGGCTGAACACAGCAATGTCGTCCAGGTACGCGGCGCTGAATTGCTCCAGCCCGGTCAGTACCCGGTTGACCAGTCTCTGGAAGGTGGCAGGGGCATTTTTCAATCCAAAGGGCATGACGGGAAACTGGAAGTGCCCCTCCGGTGTGGAAAATGCCGACCTCTCCTTTGCCCCTTCAGTTAAGGCAATCTGCCAGTACCCCGAAGTCAAATCGAAGGTGCTGAGGTACCTGGCAGCTCCCAACCGATCCACGAGCTCGTCAGCTCTGGGGATGGGGTGCGCGTCAGTCTTGGTGACTGCATTGAGCCCACGGTAGTCGACGCAAAACCGAAGTTCTGACGGGCCACCGGGTGTAGCAGATTTCTTGGGAACGAGGACCACTGGGCTAGCCCAGGGACTGCTAGAGGGCTCAATTACCCCTAACGCCAACATCTTGGAAACTTCTTCCTTGATGCTGGCCCTGACCTTGTCAGCTACTCTGTAAAACTTCTGTTTCACAGGCAGACTATCTCCAGTGTCCACATCATGGACGCACCAATTGGTGACACCTGGGGTCAGGGAGAACAGGGAGGCAAACTGACCCAACACCTGGCGACAGTCTCTCTGCTGTTCTGAGGTCAGGGTGGGCGAGAGGACCACACCATCCACTGACCCGTCTTGCTCCTTGGTTGCCAGGAGGTCAGGGAGAGGATCACTATCCTCCTCCCCACCGTCATCTGTAGCCGTGAGCATCGTCACTTCAGACCTCTCGAAGTGGGGTTTGAGGCGGTTCACATGCAAGACTCTAAGGGGCTGCCTAGGAGTCTTCATGTTGATCAGGTAGGTCACCTCACTCTTGCGCTCTACCACCTCATATGGCCCGGTCCACTTGTCACGGAGCGCACAAGGCTCCACCGGCGCCATTACCCACACTTTCTGCCCAGGATGAAATTCAACCAGAGTGGTATTCTGGTCGTACCATCTTTTCATCTCCTCCTGGCTGGCTTCTAGGTTCTCCTGAGCGAGCTTCCTGAAGCGCTGCGTCTGGTTGCGGATGGCCAGGACATAGCTGAACACATCCTGGGGGGTTTTCCCACGGGACTTTTCCCACCCCTCCTTCACCAGTGTGAGAGGTCCTCTAACAGGGTGGCCATACAGCAGTTCAATGGGGCTGAACCCTAAGGACTTCTGAGGCACCTCCCTGTAGGCAAGCAACAGGCATGGTAACAAGACGTCCCACTTCCGTCTCATGGGCTCCGCTAGGCCCATAATCATACCTTTCAGGGTGCGGTTGAACCTTTCAACCAACCCATTTCCTTGAGGGTAGTAAGGTGTGGTGAACTTATAAGTTACCCCACACTCCTCCCACAGAGACTTCATATACCTAGAGATGAAGTTGGTACCCCGGTCGGAGACCACCTCTCGGGGGAACCCCACACGGGAAAAGATCCCCATCAATGCACGGCCCACCACGGGTGCTGTGATTGTCCTGAGAGGGACTGCTTCCGGGTACCGAGTGGCGTGCCCCACCAAGACCAGGATAAACCTGTTGCCTAAGGCGGTCTTGGGATTCAGGGGCCCTACGATATCAATGCCCACCCGCTCGAAAGGGGTGCTCACTACAGGAAACGGCTGGAGGGGCGCCACGCACTTCCCTCCGCTCTTACCACTGGCTTGACAGGTTTGGCAAGACTTACAAAAGGTACCGACGTGCTTCTTCATCTGGGGCCAGTAGAAGTGGGTGACAAGCCTGTGATAGGTCTTGTCTTGCCCCAGATGTCCTGCGAGAGGCACGTCATGAGCCAGACCCGGTAAGAAGTTCCTGAAGCGCTCGGGTACCACCAGCACACGGGCTGCACCGGGCTCAGCAAACTTAGGCTCACTATAAAGTAAGTCATCCTCCCAGTAAATCAAATGTTCCTTGGACCCTAGGCCCGCTGCCTGGTCTGCAGCCTGCTGCCGCACACCAAGGAGAGAAGGGCACTCTTTCTGAGCCTGGCAGAATTCCTCCCTGGAGGGACCACCCTCTTGCTGCCAATGGGTCAGCTCAGGCAATTCCCCCAGTTCGGCCACCTGTTCCCCTGTAGGTTCCAGGGCATCCCCCTCAGGTTCTGCTTCCTCCGGGACCGTGGGAACAGTGGGGGCCGGTCTCCCGCGCCCTCTGCCCCTTCCTCTCCTGAGAGGTTCCTGGGCCATTGTTCGAGGCTCCGGTTCTACTAATCCACCCTTACTGGCTGTCATGGCACGTGTGGATACACAGATCCACGCTGGCAGTCCTAACATCTCCAAGTGAGTTCTGTGCTCTACGTCCTTCCATGGAGAACTCTCCAGGTCGTTACCCAACAGACAATCTACTGGCAAGGCATCACTGACACAGACTTCCAAGGTACCAGAGACTCCCCCCCATGTAAAGGGAACACGCGCCATCTTGCAGAGGCGCACTGAAGTGTCAGCTGCCACTACTGGGCGGAGCACATTGGGAATGACTTGCTCTTCAGACACCCACTGACACCTGACAGATGTCACACTAGCCCCGGTGTCTCTCAGAGCCTCTATCTCCCTCCCATTGATGGTCACCTTTTGCCCGTATTTCTTAGTGTTAGCGGGTGTCAAGATATCCTGGACCATCTCTTGGTCTCCTAAAGAGACAAGGGTCATCATAGCTAATCCCTCCTCCCCACTGGAAATCAAATCCCCTCCCAAAGCTACACTAGCTAACCCTGGGACGGGAGCAGCAGCTGGTGCTGGGGGTTTCTTGGGACAGTTAGGGGCTATGTGGCCCACTTCCCTACAAGCATAGCAAGTAGGCGGTGGTCTGTTGCCCTTAGGGGGCCAAGACCTCTTAGGCTTGGGGGCTTGGGACTCCTTCTCCTGGGAACTGTTTTGGGGCCCTTTAGAGAACTCCTTACTGTTACCCTTGTCCTCCCCACCTTTCTGCTGGGGACCCTGTCCACCCTTGGCTGGCATACTTACCACCCCTTTGTTGACCCTGGTGCTAGTCCAGCGGTCTGCCTCTTTAGCAAGCTCACTGGGATCAGTTAACTTGCTCTCTAAAAGATGCTGGCGCAGCTCTGGAACACATAGACTACTCAAGTGCTCCCAACTAATCAAGTGACACAACCCCACATAATCAGTTACTTTGCTGCCCTTTATCCAACCTTCCAGTGCACGCGTGTACATACTCACACACTCCACCCAAGTACTCGAATCAAGTTTCTTGAAGTTCCTGAACTTCTGGCGGTACTGTTCTGGTGTAAGCCCATACCTGAGGCATAAGGCCTCCTTCATCGTGGGGTAGGTTAAGGTCCCTGCTGCTACTAAGGGTGCTAAGACATCCCTCCCAGAGGCCTCAAAATGCTTCCACAACCCTGCTCCCCAACTCTTCTCAGGCACTTCATTCATCTTCAAGGCAAGCTCATAGGATCTAAACCATGCATAGATATCCTCACCCCTCTGATAATTCTGTACCAAATCTTTCGGTATGTATACTTTACCCGCCTGTACTGGTTGTGCGCTGCCACCATTCGGACTGGACTCCACTTGTTTGGCTTTAATGTCCAGCTCCCTCATGCTCAACTCATGAGCCAACTGGAGTTTTCTCTCTTCCAAAGCAAGAGCATTCCTCCTCTCCTCCGCCTCTTTCTCACTGTCAAGGCGCAGTTTCCTTTCTTCCGCTTGAGCTTAAAAAGTTCAATCTCATGGGCCCTAATCCTCTGATTTTCCTCCAGCTCCTCTGGAGAAAGGCTCCTACAGGAATGGGTGCTGCCAGCCCTAGACGCTGGCCTATTCACTGGCAGATCATCGGATCCAAATCCGTGCTCCGGTGTGCCATCCCCTCCAGTAGTTTCCTCGGTTGCGCCATTCTTGGCCTCCCACCAGGCCCTTAAAGCTTTCTGTAGCTCCGTCTTGTTGGCGCCGCCCTTCACTGGGCATCCAAGCTGCTTGCAGAATTGCTTTAGTTGCTCCTTCTTATATTCGAGCAAATTTTTCACTTCGAATTGCAATTCCGACTCCTCACCTACTCCATTCAGAGACATGATGCTTCGTCGATCCTCCAAGAATAGCCATCGCAAAAACTTCGTGCAATGCAACTGCTTACTAGATTAGTGATGTACGAAGAATCACTGCAGGTCAAGTGCAAATACTGGTTCTAATCCGCACCGCTGCCCACCAATGTTAGATCTGGGGGTCTCTAGTTGGCAGAGGTATACACCTTCGACCAAATAGGGACCCTTGCTTCTAGTCAGGTTACAAGGACACACACGGTAGATAACCCCTGCTCACCCTCTAGGTAGCTTGGCTCGAGCAGACAGGCTTATCCCCAAGGCAATGTGTAAGGTATTTGCACATAGACACCACAATGATCCCCCCTCCGTACACCACAAACTTAGACCACACAGGTGAGTTATATCTAAAATAATATATCTTTATCTAGTTTCCGCAGTTGGAATCAAGCATCACAGGTTTACACCATATTCACTTTCTTGGTTGGTCGGGATCGTAAGACGATAGTCTCTAGTCTCTTGCGTGATTCGATACTCACTGAGAATGAATCAGTTCGTAGGCTCTTGTTGTTTAGGCAGCTACGTTGCTCCGTCGGCGTCCCTGCGCTCGTTGTACAAAGTGCTCCTCTGGCTGTTCGGTGCAAGGTTTCCACAACTCCCTCGACGAGCCCTCAGTGACGATGTCGACGTCACCGGAGTCAGCCACTCACAGCGCGGCTTCGTAGAGCAGGGAAGTAACTCTCGGTCTGCTTAAGGCCTCCGGGTCACGGCAAGGCACGTGCCGATGAGCACGTCGGTCTTCTTGATGCGGCAACCGGTGTCAGGCCCGGATCAGCGCAGTACTCTCCAGCAAGACAGGGAGCAGCCAGCCCACTTCACCGGCAGAGGTTGAGAAGCTTGGTAGAACAGTCCACGGTCCCTGCAGCACACAGCAGCGCATGGGGGGGGGGGACACAGCAGAGTCTTGGGTTCTGGGCAACCTTTCTATCCCTGGGTTGCGAAACAGGAGGCCAGCTCTTCTCAGGCCCTTGGAGATTCGGTTTAAGACACAGCACACAGCAAAGTCTTGTTTGGTCGAGTGGGTAGAGTCAGCACACAGCAAGACCCCTTTCTCCTCCTCAGCTTCAGTCGTACAGCAGAACAGGTCAGCCCTTAGAGCACACAGCAAGGCAGTCTTCCTTTAGTTCTTCAGCGGTCCGTCTTTCAGCAGAGGTTCCTCTTGATGGTAGAATCTAAAAATCTGTTTTCAGGGGTCTTGTACTTATACCCCTCAAAGTCTTTGAAGTCTTTGTGCAAGTGGGTCCTGAGCCCGGTCTGATCCAGTTCTGGGTGTTGCTGGAGCACTTTGTTTTCCTGGCTTCTACTTTCTTTTCAGAGTGAGGGGCAGAGTCGTCAGCCGCCCAGCAGGAGGTGGAGCCAACAGTGTGGCAGGCAGGCACAGCCCTATTCACCCCCAGGTGCTATCTCCTCCCTCCACTCTCCTTGCAAATGTCACCATTCAGCAGAGGGCTGACTCAGCCAACCTCCCAGGGGATCCCCAGCCCCTGTCACTCTCAAGCCAGACAGTCAATCCACAAGCATGCCCAGGCACACAGAAGGGTCAGACAAGAGAACAGCTACTCTCTAAAAAGTACTATTCTCCAACTCAGGATTTAAAAACAACCTCTCCTAAAAGATGTGTTATTAAATGCTGAGCTCAGGGATATCAAACACTCATGTCTTATCTTCTTCCTATGAGAAGATAGGCGGATAGCCATTGGCACCAGCCTCCCCCATGTTAGCCTATGGAGCAAGATAACCTTGCAGCAGTGAACACACAAAATGGCCGTTGTTCACTACCAGAACATGTTACCTGCACTAGTACATGCTCTACCTTTTACATACACTGCACCCTGCCCAGGGGGGTACCTTGGGCCTTCCATAGGGATGAATGACGTGTATAAAAAGGGAAGGGTTAGGCCTGGTCAGTGTGGACACTGGCCAGGAGGACATGGCAGTCCGGGGACTGCAGGCAGGCCTGCGGTGGCAGGCCTGAGACACCATTTTAGGGCTACACAGGTGGGTGGCGCAATCAGCGCTGCAGACCCACTAGTAGCATCTGTCATCACCAGCCCTGGCACACACAGTGCACTTTACTAGGGACTTCATGGTGATACAAATATGCCAATCAGGTATATCCAATCAATATGATATTTTACACAGGGAGCACTTACACTCTGGCACTGGCTAGCAGTGGCAGAGTGTCCAAAGCATCTAAACCAGCAAAAACGAAATCCATCACAGCATCAAAAATCCAGGTAGCAGAGGCAAAAGATAGGGGAAAAACCTACGCCAAGGATGTCAGGTCTAACACTGTCCATCAATTGTTGTTTTTGCATTTGGCACCCAGAGTGGGAAGGGTTTTCCCAGACGTGGGTTCCTTGCTCTCCATGACACTGGAATCAAGCTATCCTGGCTGAAGAGGGGTGAAACCCCGAAACCGGTCCTAGGATGATTGTTTCCAGTCCAGGGAGGACCTGGCTTGGCAGTTCGGGCTGGACTGTTCCCATGAGGCACAGGGTCAAGACTGATTTGCATATGGCTGGGTTCAAACTGGAACGGCATGGTGAACAAAAAGATGATGGATTTAGGCCCAGATCTCTGTACTGGGGTGAATGTATGACATTGTTCTGCATTCTGTCCATCAATTGTTGTTTTTGCATGAGCCTGCAGAGCACAAAGTAGTCCCCGCCCTCATGACTGGTGGTGTTTGGGGTCAGAGAGGCCTGCTAGCTTCTTTCCTGGTAGCACCTCTGTGGGTAGGGACAATTGGCAACAGTTTAACTTTTCAAGTTAAAACGGTTCATTGTCTTCAGCAACCTCAGTTTTTTTTCTCCCCAAAATGCAACTGCTCAATTTTGCACAATTTTGAACAGTAGCACTGCCTTGTAGGCTCTCTGATGCCCCTGCAAAAAGAGACGAGAGTGTGTGTGTGTTTTTGTCTGCACGTGTATGTAAAAATCCCGACAAACACCTCACCATACCCGACTTAAAGCACTTGTACACAACTATTTATTACATTATACATTTATTAAGGGTGTGTAACACCCTAAACACCCCCCTGAAGCTACACTCCTGGACTGAAGCCAGGGGTAGCAATTATGACTCAGAGTGAGTCTTAAATGACTTACATGAATCTTCGGTAATTAACCATACATTCCATGGCTACAATGTGCCATTGTCTGCAAGGCACAGGTACTGATCTTTAAAGGCCACTAGGTTTCATGTGTGAATTTTTATCTGGCCACATATAGCACTGGTTGACACACACACATACACACACATACAGGTGTGGCTTGGTCAGTAAGACTGGTATGGTGTGAGCTTCAGATTATTAGACAATCACACTAGCATACCATGTTAATCATTCTATGGGAAGCATGTTTTCAGATCTTTAAAATAGAGACAAGAGTGTGTGTATTTTTGTCTGAGTATTTAAAAATTCCAGGTGAAATCCGACAGACACCTTATCATACCTGACGGAAAGCTCTTGTATCTAACTGTTATTAAATTGTGAATTTATTAGGGTGTGTAACACCCCAAAAACCCTCCCCCCCCAAAGCGACATCCCTGGACACACACATTTAACATCTACAGATAATATAATAACAGCATTAAGAATCCCCAGTGCACTGATTATGCACACATTTACTTGAAATTCTCCTCTGTTTCAGACAGCCAGTGCCTCAAATACTGCTTGCACATCATCAAGTCCTAGTGCCTACCTGAAACTCAACCCATCAAAGACACAATTCCTGTTATTGGGCAAGAACAAAAAACACAAAACAGTACTGACCTGCTCAATAAAATGAACTTTGATGGTTTGGAACCCCAACTTTCTCTAAATCCCAACTCACTCGGATTCACCCTGGACAACAATCTCAGCCTCAAGGAACACATTGCCAAAAAAACAGACAGTTTGATACTAGCTCTTCTAAAAAGGGGAAACAGTTTCCATCAGAAAAGAACTCACTTTCAAATGGTGGGAATGCCTGGTCCTTGGCTTCCCAGACTCCACACTGGGACACCTTGAGGGCATCTTACATGACATAGCATGCCACATCCCGGATATGAATATGTATGATCACATCACCCCCATCCTGATGGAACTTCATTGCTTACCATGCTGGTCCGCTCCATCTTTAGGGGCGGGCTTAAATCCTGTAAATTACTATAGAGTTATTTTGTGGAATTACAGCAAAATTATGAAAGATGGCACAGAAATAGCCAAGGAGTTTAACCCTGCATTTGGCACTGTTTTCTTAGCGCAAGATGTATCCTTTCACCCGATATGAAAGCAATAACACTAAGCGCAAAGAACACGAACAGCAGCAAGCAACTGCTCAAGCTCTGTTTCTGTGCAGTAGGCATTTTGGCATAATTCATATCATTTCCAGTAATTTTGTGTCGCAAGAGTAATGCAAAATTACTGAAATTACTCCAATTCCGCTGTTAAACATATCACCCAGGCCTAACCATCTTCAAAACCAGCTGCATAATTTACAAAGCCATCACAACCAACACTCCTGCTTGTGTTGCAGACAAGGACACCATCTCTGGGAGTTCCTGGCACACCCACAGGCAGAACACCATCAGATTTTAGACTAAGAAGAACAACATTCACATATTCAACAAGACTGCCACAAAACTGATTTAATTTAGGAAAGCATTGATGATGCACTTCTATAAAGAACATTACATCACAATGCATTACACTACCAGCTACCTCTCTGATCACCCATTGGCTCTGTGCTTGTGTCTGACCATGTGCAGCACTCTATTGTCCTTTGACTAGGTTTGTGCTATAGAAATGCAACGTAAATACATACATTGTGACTCCCTTACAAAGTGGTTTGGTAATGACAATCTCAGAAAACTGATTAATGAATCTTCTAAGGAAGTTAAACAAAGCCCAAAAACACCTGTGTAGTCTTTTTTTATAGCAGTAGATATGGTCCAACCAAGGATTACTGATTTATTTTGTCATCCATCATAACTTCCTGTGGGCTAATACCATATACCTGAAATTCTACTCATTTGATATGAGATTCATACTTGCCAATAATTCACAAAATATGGTGGTCTCTTAACCTGTGTAATCCTGCCTTTACATGTTGCACATATGTGTCCATAGCTCAAAGTAAATTAAGATATCATCTAAATATACCCTCTAAAATATATCAGCTCATAATCAATGAAAAAACTGAAACCAGGAGGGAAATTAATTGTCCAAAAGGCATGTATTGATATTTAAGCTCTCCGAGCTTATTGTGAAACACAGTTTCCTATTAAGCACCATCTTGCACTCTACCAAATGTTTTGCCCCCTTAAGATCAAGCCTTGTAAAAAGAACAGATATCAGTGATAAGAGGTGCCTGTTTTTGACTGTAGTCCTATTGTGTGTTCTAGTTAGTACATGGTCTTAGATCATCCTCTTTCTGAGTACAAAAAAATAAAGGAGAGGAGGCTGGGAACTATAATGACCTAATAAACCAATTATCTAATTTGTGATATAAGTAAGTATTTCCTACGTTTCTGATTCTGCATAATACACATAATGACAAGGTATTGGCGCCCAAATTACAAAACAAAATTTCAATCATAACTTCAACATGGGAAGAATATATTTACTTTATTGTTAGATAACTGTGTAATATATAACAAGTTGACATTATCCCTGGAAAAGACACTGAAGGCCGACTGTGAACTTGCTGTTATTTAATTATTGTTATTATTTATTATTATTTAATTCCTACAATAATCAGAATTAATGTCTATTGTTCTTGTCACCCAATCAATATTAGGATTATGAAATGAAAGAAATTTGTTAAGCGCGAACAGCTGCCCTGAGGCGTCCAGGCGCTAGGGAATAGAATGAACCTTCTACTGAAGTTGATCACAGGGAGTAAGTTTGTTTTTAGTTAAAGAGGAAGGTTTTTAATTGTTTGCGAAAGGTTAGAAGGTTGGAGTTGGACCTTAGATGTAGGGGGAGAGAGTTCCACAGTTTGGATGCATTGTAGGAGAAAGATCGACCTCCTGCTCTGGATCTTCGTATCTGCGGGACAACGGCTAGGAAGGCTTGAGAGGAGCGAAGCTCTTTCTTGGGGTGGTAGGGAGTGACCAGGGAGTGGTTGATTACAGGGCCGGATTTCCAAAAGGCTTGGTGGGTGATGCACATGGCCTTGAACTTAATTCTTTCCCTGACAGGGAGCCAGTACAGAGTTTTTAATCCCGGCCCTATCGGGGTTCTGCGGTGGATTCCAAGAAGTGTACGGGCTGCACAGTTTTGGATCCGCTGTAATTTGTTCAGGCAGTATTCAGGAGCCCCTAAATACAGGGCATTGCTAAAGTCAATACGGGACTGAATCAAGCCCTGGATGACTACCTGTTTGGCCTCGAAAGGAAGAAGTGGGAGGATTTTTTTCATCATCCTGATGAGACCAAAGCATGTTGCTGATAGTTTGGTGACTTGTGTATTGAATGTTAGGGATTTGTCTAGGCATATTCCGAGACTTTTTATGTTATCTCTGGGTGTAGGGGGGGCACCTAGGCTGGGAGGCCACAATAGCTCTAAGGTGGAGGGGGCAGATGGACCGAGGAGCATGAGCTCGGTTTTATCCCCATTGAGCTTTAAGCATGACTTCGTCATCCAGCTCTTTACCTGCTCCAGACAGGGAATCAAGCTGGTCTGTGCTTGCAGACTGTTCTTATGCGCAAGGGAGACCACTAGCTGGGTGTCGTCCGCATAAGTGACGATCTTAATGCCATGCGGACGGACAATCCCTGCCAGTGGTCTCATGTATGCGTTGAATAACATGGGGCTTAATGAGGAGCCCTGCCGTACCCCACATTCCAGAGGCTTGCTTAAGGAGACTGAGGCTCCTTCAAAGACTCGGAAGGTGCGGTCTTTTAGAAAGGACTTGAGCCAAGCTAGGGCTCCTCCTGATATTCCTAAGCTCAGGAGGCGGCGAAGGAGGATTTTATGGTTCACCGTATCAAAGGCGGCGCTCAGGTCAAGGAGGATCATTGCCACTGATCCCCCCTGATCTAGGATCCACCTCGCTTCCTCTGTGACTGCCACCAAAGCCGTCTCCGTACCCTGTTTGGGACAGAAGCCCGTCTGGGTGGTGTCAGGCAGATGGTTGCTCTCGAAAAACCTGGTTAGAGAGGTGTTAATGTGTTTTTCGAGGACTTTGCTTGCCCAGGGGAGCAATGAGATAGGGCGATAGCTGTTGAGGTTGCCAGGATCGAGGTTGGGTTTCTTCAAGAGTGCTCGGACCCTGGCATGTTTCCAGGTTGGTGGAACTGTGCTAGTCACTATCGAGGAGTTCAATAACTCCAATAGAGTGGGAAGAATCACCTGGCTAGCCGAGACCAGCGTATTCGGTGGTGCAGGGTCGCATGGAGAGCCAGATTTTATTTGGTGCATCAGAGACTCGAGTGTTACTGAGTCTAACTGTGGGAAGTGGGCTAAGGTGTTATGAGGCGACTCCTCTACTTCAGCTGCTGGATAATGTCCTTGGGGGAGTGGGTCCGAGTCAATGTCCGGAAAAGATGTGTAGATTTTGTTTACCTTAAGGAAGAAGAAATCAGCCAGATCGTTACATCGGGAGGGCACATTGGGGTTGGCGATTGGTGGGGGTGGAAGCGTAGTTAGGCTTTTTACCGTTTGGTACATTTCTTTAGGTTTACATTTGGCCGACATTATTTTGTCATTGTAATAAATCGATTGTGTCAGTTTTATTGCCGATTTGTAGGCTCCAATGGCCTCCCTGTAAGTGGCTTTGTCCATAGCAGCGTAGCTCAGGCGCCACTTCCTTTCCAGCCTCTTACAGATGCGCTTTTTGTCTCTAAGTTCTTCTGAGTACCAGGGCGCTGTTTTCTGATGTCTTTTTGAGCTAGTAGTGCGGGGGGGGGTAATATGGAGTCTAGTGAATTCGTGATCCAATTGTCGTATTCACTGTTACCTTTAGAGGGATCGCCGTTGAGCACAGGCCTAGTTTTGGTAAGAATGTTGGTCCAGTCGTCCAGACATAGTTTGGACCAATTCCTCATTCTGCGGGGGATGTGGGAGGGTGGGACACATTTGTGCGTAGTCCAGGTGAGTGGGATCAGGAAGTGATCAGTCCATGGAAGACGACTGATAGTGCCAATTGTTAACTGTGTGCAGTTGCTAAATACAGGGTCTAGTAGGTGGCCTTTTGTGTGCGTAGGGGAAGAGACAAGCTGCTCTAGTTTGACTGCCACTAAGCTGGCCGTCATCTCTGTGGCGACGCTGTCCTGTGTATTAACGAAGTGTATGTTGAGGTCGCCCAGTAGTGTGAAATTTGCCGGTGAAGTAATTAGTTCGGCCACAGCAGAAGGTAGCGCTGTCTGGAACTGTTTGAGTGCTCCAGGAGGGCGGTAGATGAGAATGCCAGTGAAGCTTTTGTTAGGGGAGAATTCGATGACAAAGTGCATGCTCTCACAGTCTGCAATGGACTCCATAGGGCAGCGACAGGAATAGATGTCTTTATAAATGATAGCAAGCCCCCCGCCTTTCCCCTGGACGCGGTCCAAGCGGGCGATCTGGTAGCCTGGTATAAGGGCTTGTACCAGGTCAGGCTCTGAGTCCTGAGTGAGCCATGTTTCAGTCAAAAAGACTATGTCCGGCATGTGCTCACCCAGCAGCATTGATATTTCCAAACTGTGTTTGGGTAGGGATCTGCAGTTTAAGAGAAACATGTGGTAGTCCCGCAATTCCTCTTTGTGAGGAGGGCTAATGAGCTCTGTCTTACAATGAGGGCACAGGTGAGGGATCTCCAGGGGGTGAAACACTTGGCAATATTTAGTTTGTTGCAGTGTTCCTCAATTGGTAAAGAGAATCAAAGCTATAGTGCCTCTTTATTCCCAGTGAAGGGGGGGAAAGGGTTGGGGGGGTGGCCTTCGGCACGCTGGCGGCGTGCCCACTGCACGCGTCCGCTGTGCGCGTCCGCTGCGCGGCCGGGGGAGGCACATTGTTATAAGGGAGGGGGAGGCGTGGTCCACGGCAGTGGGCGTTACTCCCGGCTTCCGCCTCAGGAGTTGGTTCCAACTAATGCGCGCGTTGAAGAGGAAGCGCGACTTATATAGTTAAGAGGGGCGTGGCCTCACGGCAGTGGGCGTGGCCTGTGGGCTTCCCCAGGAATGGCGGCAATCGATTCTCCGACCCGCAGCAGCACTTTAATCGGGTGCGCGGGGAGAACCAAACAGGTTAGGAGGGGGAGTGTCCAGGGGCAAGTGAAACACCACACAGATTAAAAAGTGGTCACAAATAAAAAAATTTTTTAAAACGAGCATTACTCCCGGCTTTCCGCCTCAGGAGTTGGTTCCAACTAATGGAAGGTTAATCCGGGTATATCAAAAATCACCGTAAACTGGCAGCTTGTTTCAAGTCAAAATGATTTTCAGAAGGAATTGTAGCTCATACCAAAGACATTATGGTGCCGATTCCGATCCGTTAAAAATGTCTCCCGTACGAATCGTATCCGGTCTTTTTACCGTACGAATCGTCCAAGTAGCGTACAAACTGCCAAGTACGATTCGTATGGGAAAAAGTCCATACGAATCGCATTGGGAAATTTTCCCCACACGTCCTCGGGTCGGAAAATGTGTCCGACACATCCCCGGACGATTTACCGTACGAATCGGAAAAGTGAAGTCCGACCGCGCAAGTACGATCCGTCCCATCCTCCCAATTTTACAACCGTATGGAAAATACACTGTACGGACCGAACTCCCATAGCAACCATCGAGACATGTGCCCGCATACGCGCCGAACACCCCCCCCAGCCCCCGAATGTACGCGCCAAACCCCCCCCGGCGCAGATGTACGCGCCGAACCCCCACCCGTGTATGTACGGAGCGTACCCCCACCCGTGTATGTACGGCACGTACCAACACCCCACCAGTGTATATACGGCGTGTACCAAGACCCCACCAGTGTATGTACGGCGCATACCAACACCCCACCAGTGCATGTACGCGCCGAAGCCCCACCCGTGTATGTACGGCGCGTACCAACACCCCACCAGTGTATGTACAGCGCGTACATACACTGGTGGGGTGTGGGTACGCGCTGTACATACGTGGGTGGGGGTACGCGCCATACATACGGGGGTGGGGGTACGTGCCGTACATACACGGGTGGGGTGTTGGTACGCACTGTACATACACTGATGGGGTGTGGGTACGCTCCATTCATACGCGTGCGGGGGTACGCGCCGTACATACACTGCTGGGTTGTGGGTACGCACCGTACATACGCGGGTGGTGGTACGCGCCGTACATACGAGGGTGGGGGTAAGCACCATACCCAGGCCTTTAGAACGTGGGTATGGGCCGTACCGCCATTGTTGGGGTGACGTAGGTGTGGGCGTGGTACAACTCGTACCCACGCTCTTAAGGCGTGGGTACGGTACGTACCGGACTTGTTGTGTTGCTGGTTCGTGTCATCACCCACTTCCGTTGTAGCGGACGCATGCGTTGTTGGACATGCCCCCACCCCCATCCAAGTGACCACGCCCTGACGGTCAGGTATGTCCAGGGCATGTGTGATTTGTAACTTGGGTGGGGGTCGTGTGTCCTGCCCATGCCCCCCCCTTTGCCCCTGGGTGTTGTTCTGACCTTCTGCGGCATCTGCGTCGGTTCCTGTAGAGCAGGTGGACTGCTATGAAGGCTGGAATGACAAGTAGGTTGGTGTCAATGGCTGTCCGTCGCGTACAGGTGCTCCTTGTGCGTGTCGTCCTGATTTCCCGGCAGTTTTTGGCAGTCGGAAAATATAATCCGTGCGGGGTGACGTCGGTACGGATCGTACTTCCTGGTTCGTGAAACGCAGCCTGCATGCGTCCCGACGTCAAGTCGGCGCTTTCCCGGATCACATTTGTATGGATATTTTCGTCGGTCGGTGTTTTGTACGATTCGTGCGGAAATGGTGTTTCCATACGAATCGTACTTGCTATTTTGTAATGTTGTTTGACCGGGTACGAGTCGGACGGAGAAAACGCTCCGTCCGACGATTCGTACCCGGTTTCTCCAGGATCGGAATCGGCCCCTATGTGTGTACACAAACCCTTAAGATAATGTTGAACTATATAATGGCTTTAACCTCTTATGGAGCACTCTTGTTGATCAAATATATCTGTAAACATTTAGCAATTTTAATAACCGTAGTGACTCCAGTGGTTTCCTGTCCATGGGAGAAAGCCCTTTTCATAGGAACTTCTAAATGGGCAACTGAAATCTGCACAGTTATTTCAGGGGTGGGCGGAGATTGTGGAGTTGCACTACGTGGAATTCAAGCGGAGTTGCTTAAAAACTTAGTGGAATTCTGCAGAGTTCTGCTGCACCCTAGTAATGTTTCTAAGAAAAATAAATACTTCACATGCACTCAGTGTAACAGTTGGACATTTTCCTACATGATATTCAAAAGGGGTGGCGGAGGGGTTTATATACTCCGTGTTAAAACTTCTGTAGATGTCGGTCTGGCTCCGTTCTGTGATAAACAAATTGCAGGTTGAAAGCTTCAACATTAGCTTTCCTGAACTGCAGAAGGGCACAGTCTTCGTTTGATGGACATATCATTTACCTTTAACCAGCAACATCCGCACTTTCCGTCATCTTGCTGACTTACTAAGGCGTCTTGTACATATTTCTGACAGGTTGTTTTTCTGCTTGACAAGATCTCACACCCCAGTCAACAAGTAACCCAATTTCTAACACAGCTCTTTTATTGTCAAGGAAATCAGTTTTCCACTAACCCTAGCTTTTCTAGCTGTGATGTTAGTGGTATATTATTCTTAGAAATCCTTGTTTTTTTTGTGCCAATCTTTCACAAAACTTCCACATTTATCAAAATACATACACAATCTTTTTTCATTTTTTCCCCTTTACCTTTGGCAGAATACCTTTAAGCGTACTTAAATGCATTGGTAAAGAACTGCTAGAACTGGGGGTCTCTAGTTGGCAGAGGTAGGTACCTTTGACTAAGTAGGGACCCTTGCTTCTAAGTCAGGAAAAGGGGATTGCACTACTGGATAACCCCTTCTCACCCCCTTAGTAGCTTGGCACGAGCAGACAGGCTTATCTCAGAGGCAGGGTGTTAAGCATTTGTGAACACATATAGTATAAAAGTGAAAACACTACAGATGGACACCACACAGGTTTTATAAAAATAAGTATTCTTTATATAGACTTAACACAAGACCACAAACAACAAAAATCCACAATACTGTACTCAAAATTGACTGGTAAAATTAACTTAGTTCAAGTTGATGGTAAATCCGACACAGTTCTCACAAAAGTACCTGGATGCGTAACGCAAAATAAACAAACGGCTCGTAGCGTTGGAGATGCGTCGGTTCCTTGCTTCGGGGGAGACGATGCGTCGCGCATCAATGCTTGCGCAGAGTAGGGGATGCGTCCTGATCCTTACCAGAGAGGAGGTGATGCGTAGATTCTCGTACTGCGGCCCGGTTGCGATGCAGCAAGATAGCGCCTCGATGCGATAAGACAATCCGGTGCGATGCGAAAAGATGGCGCCCTAGATGCGACGATGTGAAGATGATGTGTGCACGCCCTCGCTGCCATGCGGCGAACTCTGTACTTTGGAGCCGCAACAGGCCCTGCGACACTCTTCTCCGGTGATGCGACAGCGACCCTCACGGTGGCGACACACTTCTCCGGTGATGCGACGGCAGACAGCAGCGACGAAGACACGCTTCTCGGGAGATGCGGCGGCGGCACGCTTCTCCAGCGATGTGACGACTACAGCTGCAGCGGCGACACGCTTCTTCTTGTTGCGTCGCGCTTCCAGCTCCCAGCGACACGCAGGCTTCTGCAGATAGAATTCCTAGCAAGGAAATTCAGAGGGGAGCTGGTGGTGAAGTCTTTTGTCCCTGAGACTTCAGCAGGAGGCAAGCACAAGTTCAAGCCCTTGGAGTAATATTCTGCAAGATGATGAAAGTCCTTTGAAAGTTCCTTCTCCACTCCTTGGCACTGAAGACACCACTGGAGGCCCACCCAGCAACACAGCACACTGGCAGGGGGGGCAGTACAACTCCTACAGCTTCCTTTGGTTCTTCTCCTTGGCAGAGGTTCATCTTGTTGTTCCAGAAGTGATGTAAAGTCTTGGGGTCTGGGTCCCCATATTTATACTACTATTCTCTTTGTTCTCTGAAGGCAGAGAGGCCTTTGCCTAGTCCAAACCAGTTCTGGTCAGTCCTGGAGCACTTTGTTGACAAGACTCCTTTTTTCCTTTCACAGTGCAGGCCAGGGACATCAGACGCACCACAGGAGGTGGAGCCAGCATTGTGGAGGGAAGGCACAGCCCTATTCAGGTCCCAGGTGAAGCTCCACCCACCCATCTACATGTAGATCTCTCTATTCAGCCCTGCGCTGACTCACCCTGTCTCCTGGAATCCCCCAGCCCCTGTCACTCAAACTCCAGACACACAATACACAAGCTAGCAGAGGCAGGCTTGGACAGTTAAGCAAGAAAATACCTACTTTCTAAAAGTGGTATTTTCAAACACAGAATGTTAAAACCAACTTTACTAAAAGATGTATTTTATCATTCTGAGTTCAGGCATACTAAACTTGAATTTCTACCTAGTTCCCTGAGTCAGTTAGGATTATATAAGATGTAATAATCAAACTGCCCATTCTGGACTATGGGGAACAGGTAGCCTTGCAATAGTGAAAAACGGAAATGGCTGTAATTCACTATTAGGACATGCCACACACAGCAGGGCATGTCCTACCTTATACTTACAATGCACCCTGCCCTTGGGCTTACCTTAGGGGTGTCTGATATGAAGAAAAGGGAAGGTTTAGGGACTGGCAAGTGGGTGCACTTGGCCAGTCAACATGGCAGTCAGAGACTGCACACAGGCTCTGCAATGGCAGGCCTGAGACACACTTTACAAGCTGCTTATGTGGGCGGCACAACCAGTGCTGCAAGCCCACCAGCAGCATTTGATTTACAAGCCCTGGGCACACATTGCACACTCTACTAGGGTCTGACAGGTAAATCAAATTACCCAATCATGGAGTCAATAATCAAGACATCAATTTAACATAGGGAGCACTTGCACTGTGGCACTGAATAGCAGTGGCACAGTGCCCAAAGCATCTAAACCAGCACACATATCCAAAACAGAGGAGGCAATCAGATAAAAATGGAAGGGAGACTCACACCAATGGAACCAGGTCTAACAAGAACTGTCTAAGCTTTTATATTCTTGCATGGTAGGATTAGCTATTCAACTCTTGTCCATGATCAGATGAATGATGATATAAATATTCCACTAAATTTATGACTTCAGAACATTTTGTAAAGGACTACCCAGCTAACACATGTGCTAAAACATATTTTAATTGATTGTATAACTCTTGTGGCCAACCAGTTTCAACTAAGAGATGAATAAAGGTGATAATACAACTTTTTAAATCTTGGTAACCCTATTTTAAATGTAGTAATTCATTCCTCAAAGAGCAGGTGACTTTCCCTCATAAAGCTGAAAACCTATACCACATTTGATTACTGTTCTCAACTACTGAAATACCCCAACTGGCAGCATTCCTACTCAAATAAAATAGAATAAAGGTGCTTTATTTTGATCATCAGAATATGTCATTTTATTACATAAGAAATGCAACTGACACTGATTAAGAACTAATGCAAACTTTTTAGGATTACCAGGAAATCTCTCTAATGTTTTAATGATATTACAGGTTGTATTTGTGAGCATGAATGCATATAAGAATTCAAGTACCTCACTTGGGGTGCTAATGATAAAAAACTAGCGGCCTTTGTTTCTGTAGGCACTGGTTTCTGACTTGTGTCCATGCTCTCCAGATTCAGAAGAGAACCTAATTCTCTTTTGATTTGAAGAAACAGAGTGTTGGGTGTCATGCTGGCAGAGGTATGCAACCTATCCAAGTAGGGAATACAATCCTAGTCAGGGTAAGCTAGATACACACTAAAAGATAGCCTGTGCTCACCCTCTGGTAGCTTGGCACAGAGAAGCCAAGCTTATCTAAAGAGGCAATGTGTAAAATATTCATGCAACACACACACACAGTAACACAATGAACCACCACAAAAATACTCCACATAGGTTTAGGAAAATATTTTTATTAGAAAATCAAGACCAAAACAACATAAATCCAATAAGTAGAACCATAGTTATGAATTTTTAAAGAATAAACTAAAGATAGTGCTTAGAAGTCAACAGCACTAAGGGGTTACTTGAGGTCACACTAGACCGGGGTAAATTCAAAGTTCAGACTGACCGCAATGGAGGTCAGGCTGGCTACAGGACTCAGGCAGGTCCCACTGACAAAGTATATTGGATGGAGCAAGCATCGACATTGAAGACTCGATGCAAGTAGTCGAGGCGGTCCTGCATCATTGTCTATCCCGTGAATGGAGGCAAAACGTCAACGCTGATCCACGCAGTCAATGAAAGCTTCAGTGTCAAATCCCTTTACGATACAGGCACTGAGTCAGGGTCGAGCCGCACTGTCCATTGGCATTGAGGTGTGCAGTCCCTCAGGGGATGTCGTCGATCGGCTCCTGTGTTGAAAGTCAATGCATTGTTTCCAATCAGCGCAAAGTCCTCACTGTGTCGATTTTTAATGATTGTGGACAGCAGAAATCAACTTTCAAGGGCCCAGGACTGGATTGGCACCCCCTGCCAGAGCAGGACTCACATATGGCAGAGTTCAGGTGTTGTTGCAGAGTTGAAGGAAGTCTTTGATAGCCCTGGGACTTCAGAACAGGGGGCAAACCAGCAAGCCATTGGAGCCACTCTGAGTTCAAGTGAGATGGTTCCAGTCCTTGTCCTCAGCAGGGCAGAGATCAGCAGGCAGTAAAGAAGCTCAGCCAGGTAAAGTGGCAATCCTTGTAGCGCAACAGTCTTTACTCCTGGAAGAGTTCTTCACAGGTCCTGTAGTGTACCATTTTGGTAGGATCAGAGCCCCATTCTTTATACTCAGTTTTGCCTGTGAAGTGGGGGGGACTTCAAAGCAGGTCCTTGAAGTGCACATATCCCTCTTTCCTCCCAGCCCTCGCTCCAGGCTATCGGTAGGGGGTAATCAGCCTTTTGTGTGGGACACAGAACACTGCTGATTCAGGTGTAAGTGTCAGTTTCCATTCCCTCTTCCTGCCCAGGAAGAGCTATCAGAATATAGATGAATGAAGATGAGTTCTCTGTCACACCCAACCTTCCTGTGTATGTGGCTGTCTAAAGGGAATGCACAAAGTTTAGATCTCACCAGTCCCAGACATGTATTAGAGATAGACTGCAAGGCACACAGAGCAGTAAGAGCAGAGAAATGTTCACTTTCTAAAAGTGGCATTTCTAAAACAGTAATGTTAAATACAACTTCACCAGTAAAAAAGATTTATGATTACCATTCCAAAGGTATGAAACATGATGCAGCTACTCCTTTCTAAGCAGAAATTACAGCTCAAAAGTCTTTTAAGGAACTTCCAATGCTGCCCTGTGAGAGGAGTAGGCCTCAGAGTAGTGATAAACGACTTTAGCTATTTGTCACTATAAGAACATGTACAACTCAAACTACATGCCCTACCTTTTAGTCTCACTGCACCATGCCCTTAGCGCTACTTAGGGCCTACCTTAGGAGTGAATTATGTGTATTTAAAAGGAGTGTTTAAGGCTTGACACGTGTTTTTAAATGCCAATTTGAAGTGGCAGTAAACTGCAACACAGGCCTTGCAATAGCAGCCGTAAGACAGGTTTAAAGACTAATTTTTTGGGTGGTACAATCAGAGCTGCAGGCAATGGCGGCCAGTGATATTCGAAGATGGTGGGCGTAAAAGTTCAGGATGAGTGTCTTGGAGCGAGTGAGCGTAGTGAGCAAGACCAACTTGTTGTAAAGAAAGTTTTGGGGGGTTCTCCCCTGAAGAAATGTTTAAGAAAGGAGTGGGGGAATGGTGCTTTTTCAAACAAATTTGAGAAAGCAAGAAGGCAAATAAAACAATAACATACTTTAAGATAACAATGCTGAGTACCTCACGCATAAGTGCACTGCACATGCTTTTTTTGGGCCGGGAGACATACCAAGCAGCATACTTAATGCACTGCTGCATGGTGGCTAGAGGACCAGCCTCCCACCTTTGAAGGTATTTCCCAAGCCTGCTTATGATTGTAGACAAGACTGAGATTGCTCTTGCACATATGATCTGGAGCAGAAATGTGCCCTTCCAAATTATATTATTCATGTAGTGAAGCAACACTTACGTGTATAAACAGCATTGTGGATAAGGCCTGGAGCGAGGTCCTTTGTAGGTGCAAGATGTTGGCACTGAATGTTGTAGTGATTTTTTTTGAGGTGTGAAGAAAGATCGGAGATCTGACTGCTAAAATGAATAAGTGCGTGCTTTGTACCTACGAGGATGGCACACATGTGTTCTAAAGGGGCTACTGACCATCAGGGGTGTGACTCATTGCTGTGAACTGGTTTCTTCTCGAATAATTCCACATAGTCCTGTGGAATTCTCAGGTAATTCTGTATGATTACGCTAAATGGAATTACATGAGTAAAACTCACCCTTAATTTCTACTATGACATTCAATATACGTTGTTGGGAATCTCTACATAACCCATTCTCTGTGGTTGCTGAAAACTCTCTGACTTTCTAGAGTTAAAAGGTATAAATAAACTTTGTAAATAATGTATGCCATAACAAGAATGGTGATCTGCATTCTTACACCTATAACTACCTTCAGCGAGTTAGAAATCAAGTCTGTGATCTGAATGATTCTCAATACGCAAAGTTCATCAAGTGTAAAAAATACATCCTCATTAGTAGTTGGCTTTCACTCACATCAATATGCCTTTACTTCCTTCCCTCTACTTTATTACCATAGGTGATTCAAGCGATAGAAAGAAAGGGCCATATTTATTGTTTGGTGGACATCCTAATCTGCTACAAATATGGTGGGGTACCATATCCTCCAAACAGGCATTCAACACACTCTGTTTATAGTCAGTCAGAAAATCATGTTTATGTCTGCGATGCCCCTGCTGATTGTGCCAGCCGGAAACCTCAAATCATAGGTCAGATGGTCTTTGGGCTTTCTGTGTTGGTACATCATTAGACCATCTGCCCTATTTAGATATAGCCCTATGGTCCACATACAAATAGGAACCATTGTCTTTGTCCACATACAAATGTTAGTAGACAGGGCTTTGTGTCAAAATGTTTGTGCGGTTGAATAGGAACGCACATGTACCTCTCTTGCAATAGCCCCTTGATGCAAAGCAGTGCAAAGCAGCACAAAATCACTATTTTGTGTTTCTTTATGGGGACTTTCTAACACAAAACAAGCTTTGCACTGGAAAGAAAATCCCCAATCAATCTTTTGTGCCAGGTTGCTTTGCCAGATGAACTCTGCACTGCCATTTACGAGCCTCTCAGCTCTGTGCTTGAGACACAGCCAACTAAGCTGTGTTCAAGCCCTTCTATGTCAGTATCTACACAACGAGCCCCATGAATCATGTTGTTTCCGCCTTCAAATTGTGCTTAACATAAAGCAGACATTTAGCAGGAGAGCATCTGAATACACAAACCATGGAATGTAGACATTTTGCATTCTTTATTTCACCTAGCATCTAGTGAAACTTGTGGCTGTCTGCCTTATGGTCTCGATGCAGGGGGCCTGGTTCTGCATATGGCAGTATAATATAGTTGAATGAGTATGCAGAATGCGTATCCAGGCTCTTGAATTTGCTTAACTTTCCCTTAGAGTACCTTTGGGAGCGTTTGGAACTAGGATCTAATGTGCAGGGGCAGGGCAAATGTAGGCATCCAGAGACTTAGTCGGCATGAGGTCTTCAGTGACTGATTTTTTTAACCCGCTCTCCTTCTTCCACTACACTTTTATGTACAATAAAGTATATTAACGTTATTTGATCTGCAACTGAACTTCAGTGCATTTTTCATAAACTGTAGCACTATCAAACGGTACAGGGAGCTATTTTGTGAGTGTAGTGTAACAACGAGGACCACTGGCTCTAGAAGAAGACACGTTTAGTGCATGCTCGAAATTTTGATTGGTCCTGTTATTTTCACTGGAATTAATTTTCCTGAAGGTCATATTTTGAAATCAAACGAATATAAACACCCCCAGTTTTTGGCTGAAAAGGACACAAAACAACAACACGATCTGCTCAGGAGCACATGTCACTAGTCAGTTCGGAAAGTGGGATTTGAAACTAGCTCCCTTGCTCTGTAGACCACCAAAGGGCCTATAGACACTGTGCCCTTATATGTTGCCCAGGGCGGCCTGTTTGTTAAAACATATCAGTCCGGGATTTTTAGGTCTAATGTTAGCCATCACCGTTTTTTATTAAAATATGCGTATAATATACTTACTTTAAGGGGCTTTCAGCCACCTCTCTTCGTCCTTTGGTCTGTTTTTGTGTCATTCACATTTTGATTCCGCCCACTACAGCATAGGGCATTGGCCAGCCTACTTCAGCCACTGGATAACTTCACTTTGATGACTGCATTTTGCTCTTTCTCAAGGAGCTCATCCACACACGTTAGTTCCTTTTAGTGTCAGTGTTTTTGTTTTTAGTTTAAAAGTACTTTGGGGTTGCCTTTTCGCTTAACCCTTTCTGTGGCAAGGACGTAACCACGGTGGCCGTGAGTCAAGGACGTAACTGTTACATCCTCTGCACACGTTCAGGAAACCCCTCTGCTGTTTATAGCAGTGGAATTTCATTCTTTTGTGGGAGGAGGGGTTGCTTTGTTTTCGCATCGTTGGGAGCTGGGCAAGAGCTTCCCCTGCCATTTGTATTAAGAGATCAGAGGAAATGCTGAGTGGAAGTAAGTATGTGGCTCCCTGCAGATTCCAGAACTTTCCAGAACAAAAATGGGAGGAACATTTTTATAGTCAATGTTTGAGGGTTAGGGTTCCCTGGGTGCTGGCTGAACTAGGGTCCAAAATCTAGGGGAACAAAAATGGTAGAACAAGTGTTCTTTGGTGTCTCGTGGTTCTAAGCCAGTGACCAGATGGATCTGGACCAGTCCACCTCCGTCCTGGGCTCCGTCCTCGGGCCCCCTGCCTGCCAGATCACCCGAGATGGGGTTGTGCCATCCACGGGAGGCCTCACCTGTGCATCTGGGTCCCGAGGCCCCGCCAGGCACTGGAATGGTGAGCAGGAGTCCCCACCCTGGGCTCCATTCTCTGGCCTGCCCCAAGGCTAAGGTTCCTGGTCTGGGGTCCATCGCAGGGGCAGGCCTCCCCCTCTTTACCTGCATGGCAAGATGCCTGAGTTGGGGCCCCACCGGGAAGCACCCTCGCATCCCCATCCCTGAGGTGCAGTTGGGGCTCCGAGCCCCCAGGATGCAGAGCTCCCAGCAGGCGGGAGCCCTTTCGTTAAGGAGCAGGGCTGGTAAATTGCCATCCTTCTGGCCCAGCCATCTGGTGGCGTCCAACCCCTCGGCCATCTGCTTGTGTGCAATGCTTTCCAATAGCGCTACCAGATGGCTGCCGTGGAAGTCCTGATGAGGGCTTGTTCGGTCCCACGAGGCCAGCCAGGGCTTAAGGGCCTGCTCCACCAAGGGCCTGGGACAGGGTTCTGTCGGGATCAGCGAGTCTTCCTCTGCTCGGCCGGGTTCAGGAACTCTGACCATGGCTCCTTAGGGCCCCCACCCCATCCTCGGCTCCGTCCGTGGGCTTGCCGTGAGGAAAAGTGCCCAGTATGGGGTGCCGTGAGCTTGGGAAGGTGTCCCCTGCACATCTAGAGCTGTCATCCCCAGTAAAGCCCAGGGGCCACAGCAGGCCCTGGGGTGGGAGCGCCCTCCTTGGGCTCTGTTCCCAGCCTGTGGCTCTGCCAAGGGCACAGGACATTGTTCCATTGGGACCGGCGAGTCTCCTCCTGCTCGTCCAGGTTCAGGAGCTCTGAGGGCCCGACCCATTATGGGATCCTTCCCCCAGCCTGCCGCTCCGCTAAGGGCCCAGTACGGGGTTCTTTCAGGGCCGGGGAGTCTTCCCCTGCCTGGATGGGTTCAGGAGCCCTGAACGGATGCCGAGGCCCATGTGGCAGACCCCCTCCCTGTCCTGGGCTCCGTCCTGGGGCCTGCTGCATGGCAAGGTTTCCTGGGATGGGATCCCGCTGGCCTGGGCTGGCCTCCCTTATGTGTCTGACCCTGGGAGTTCTGACTGGGCCCAGAGGCAGGTGTTCCCTCTCCGGGTTCAGTCCCCCGGCCTGCCGCTCCGCCAGGGGCTCAGGACGGGGTTCCGTCAGGACTGGCAAGTCTTCCCCTGCTTGGCTGGATTCAGGAGTTCTGACCATAGCCCCTGAGGGCCCCATCCCCATCCTAGGCTCCATCCTCGTGCCTGCCGCGCGGCAAAATGCCCGGGTCGGGGTACTATGGGCCTGAGGAGACCTCTTCTGCGTGTCCGGACCCAAGTTTACCGGCCAGGCCCAGTGGTCCCAGGGCGGGTGCTCCCTCCCTGGGCTCCGTCCCCCGGCTTACCGCTCCGCCAAGGGCCCGGGAAGGGGTTCATCAGGCTCGAGGAGACTCCCTGCTTGGCTGAATTCAGGAGCCCTGAAAGAAAAACCTGTGGTGGGCCCCCTTCGCATTCTGGGCTCTGTCCTCGGGCCGGTAGTGTGGCACGGGGCCCAGAACGGGGTCCCGATGTCTCATGGAGGCCACCCCTGTCCGTCCGGGCTCTGAATCCCCCAGCTATGCTCAAAGGCCCTGGCAGGCCCTGGGGAGAGCGCTCCCAGCCTAGGCTCTGTCGCTCGGCTCGGACTGATGTGATCCTGGGCAAATCAGTCTCTCACTGGGCATCCTGCCTTTGCTTACAAAAATTGTAATTGGTTCCACACATGCTTGCAGCGATTTCATTTTTTGGTATCTTTAAAACTCTTCTTGCTTACTGAATTTGACTTAGAAATATATTGCACTCGAAAGCAGTATATTTTGGCGATGGGTAGCAAGACTTTAGACAGTTCCATCACAGGCCAATATGATGTCTGGTGTTATCCTGATATAGAATTTTCTTGCATATTGTCTGAATGGCAAAAGTCTTTGATCTCCTTAGCTTTCTGAGGCCGGCATTGAATGCCACACACATAGAAAAAGTAAAATGCCTTTGAAGATTATTTTTGTGCAGGAAGTTGTTCCTTCCTGGACAAAAGCAATCCTGCCTGTAAAGAAGTACTCTTGCACTATGGTGCAAAGGTGCCTGCACTGTTGCCAGTCAGCACACAGTGCACCAGCGCCAGGAGACAGCAGAAATGAGCCATATCTCAGTTGATATGGCGCATTTCTGTTGCCTTCCTTTCTCATAACAGAGCGCAGCAACTTTGCTTTCTGTCATGTGTTGCGTGAAAAAATGAGTAAATCTGCCACTAAGTACTGATTTGGTCTCTTCTTTAAGGTGAAACTGTATTGCATATGGGAGGAAAGGTGGCTATATAGTGCTTGGCCTTCTGGCTTTCTTGGGAAGATTTACTATACACATGCTCCAAACCTGTCCTTTTTAACAGCTTCAGCCTGAACCATTTTTTGCTTTCCTTCACTATTCCAATATGCTGTTTTATGGTTTTTCAAGACAATACCTACCTAACCTACGAAATATGCCAATGATACTTTATCATCTAATATACCCCAGTGGCAGCTCCTCCGCTATGGCAGAGAAGTGTATAACATTTTATGTTTGTGCTGCTTTGTGGGCAGGCGGGTGGTGAGTTCAATTAAGTATGCTTGATGGTTTGGCAGGCCGCCTTGGGCCGGCCAAACAGTCATGCAGAGGTTCTTCACCCTGCTGTATTGCACAGGGCCTGGGTGGAGAATATGCAAACGGCTCCCTGTCTGAGTGCCAAACCACAGTGCTCAGACCAATCACAACGCTGCTGTCATACTGGTGACAGAAATAACTACAGGAGGTAACCCATAAACCCAGTTGAGACCCGGTTAGATCAAGTATGACAAAACAACAGGTAATAATTTAGTGGACAATTAAAAAAAATGTTTAATTACAGTACAAGGTAAGAAAGGGAGACAGCAAAAGTTAGAGGAAACGTATAGAATGCTCTGTATTTGGACAGCAATAATTATTTCAGCACTATTTACATTGTATGTGGGAGTAACCCAAACAATTATGTGCACATATGTGGTCGTGTAGGAAGTGAACAGCGCAAGTGACGTGAAATAAGGTGAGAAATAGCTAAAAAGATGGCACAGAGAATGATTTAGAGAATAGATGCTAAAACAGTATATTGATAGTCCATGAATAATCAACCCATTTAAGAAATCAAAAAATGCCCAAGTATGCGCTAAATTGTTGACAGCGTTTCATCCTGTAAGAAATTCAGGTCATCATCAGGACAGGATTGCAGAAAGTTTGGTCAGTGCTGTAGTAGAATAAACCAAAAGACACACAATTGATGGAGGGAATGCAGAACTAATCAAAACATTCACCCCAAGTCAAGAGATTTGGGTTAAATCCAACATTTTTTTCCCCACCATGCCCCCCCAGTTTAGACCTGGCCATATGCAAATCAGTCTGGACCCTGTGCCTCATGGGAACAGTCCAGCCCGAACTGCCAAGCCAGGTCCTCCTTGGACCGGAAACAAGCATCCAAGGAACGGTTTCAGGGTTTCGCCTCTGATCAGCCAGGATAGCTTGAATCCAGTAGCACAGTGAGCCCGGGACCCACATCTGGGCATACCCGGCGCACTTAGGGCGAGAAAGCAAATGACACACAAATGATGGACGGAATGCAGAACAAATCAAAACATTCACCCCCAGTCAAGAGATCTGGGTTAAATCCATCATTCTTTTGCTCACCATGCCACCACAGTTTACCGGCACAAGGTCACTGTCATCTCTTTGGGCCTGAATAAATCAAGGGATCGAAGGCATTTATAAACATCTGGGTAAGTGGGTAATTGATCGCGTCTAATCTAGAGAAAATATGCTTTGCTGTAGGAGCATGCGGATCAAGGTAAAGTCCTCTCGTAGTTCTGATAGGGAAATCCTGCGTCAGACCCGGCAACCTCCAGGTTAAACTATACAATATACTGTTTTGTAACCATTCTCTAAATTATTTTCTAAGCCGTCTTTTTCCCTGTTTCTCACCTTATTTCAACTGTTAATGCCTCTGTTAATCCCCTACACAACCATGTATGTGCACACAATTGTTTGGGTAACACCCACATACAATGTAAATAGTGCTCATGTAATTATTGTTGTCCAAATACAGACCATTCTATATGTTTCCTCTAATTTTTGTTATCTTTATTACCTGTACTGTAATTAAATTGTGTTAAAGGTTGTCTACTAAATGATTTCCTGGTGGCTGCATCCCTTCCCCTTACCTGAGGCCATCGCAGAGTATTTGCCAGCACCTGCATCTTATATTCAGCCGCCACGGGTGGGAAACTCAGGGGCTGCCACTGGCAGCAAAACACCAAGCTATGCCACTGGATAGGGGAGTCTGGGAGCTTGTGTGCTTCCGGTTTACAGAAGGAGAGAACGGAAGAGAGGCAGCGGCAGACCAGCTGGCTGGCAGGTAAGTGATCTTTTCTTTTTTTAACCCCTCCCACCCCAACACTACTCCCTGGACGTAGCCGGCACTGATGCCTCATCTACCATACACAACCTTCCATATCAAAACTACCACACCGATCTATAAAATAACTGCACACAGGCCGCTAGACATTCCTTCGACCATGTACACCAATGAATCAACAATTTGATACTCATATACACAAAAACAATAGACATATGTATTCTAGCACAGTTCACTTCTGAGTTTAAACACAAAAACTGAGAGAGGCATTGTTATAAAGGCAAAGATTCATAGGGTTTAAATTCCACAGATGATGGAGGACATCGATGACAGAAATGGTCAGTCTTTCTCTACATGGTTTTGTAGATCCTTTTATTTATTATTAAATACACAACAGCCAACGCGTTTCACCCTTGCGGGCTTCTTCAGGGCCAATAAATAGTTCACACAGTCCAGAAAGGGAATTCCAAATGATAAAAAGATTCGAAGTGACAGGAGTCTGCCCAATAGCCATTTGAATAGGCCGGCGATTGAGCGCAAAACACCCCACACACCCTGCTCCCTGAATGGGACAGTGATTATGGACCAATGCACATTGAAAAAAACGTCTTTCAGACTCCACAATTGAGTTAAAACACTTAAGAAAGAGCCAACAGAAATGTGTTTACATCATTTGGAATTCCCTTTCTGGACTGTGTGAACTATTTATTTGCCCTGAAGAAGCCTGCAAGGGTTAAACGCGTTGGCTGTTGTGTATTTAATAATGAATAAAAGGATCTACAAAACCATCTAGTGAAAGATTGACCATTTCTGTCATCGCTGTCCTCCATCATCTGTGGGATTTAAACCCTACAAATGTTTGCCTTTATAACAATGCCTCTCTCAGTTTTTGTGTTTTCATGTTGTGTTTGAAACCATAGTGGGTGGCTGGTTTCGGGAGGTGGACATTGATTGTTAGAAATTATATGGAACATTTTTTTAATCACTTATAACAAACACTGGTAGTTGATGCAGCAAGATATACCCTGCCACTAGCACTTGTATGTATTAGACACTTCTAGGTTTAGTGTTATTCTTGCAAGGGCTGCAGGACCAAGAGAAGTTATCAAATTGCACTGGCATAATGTTGGTTATTGATATATATATTGTGAGCTTTTTAAAATATTGAGATCTACTGGCTTTGCAAATGCTTGTTCCACAAAACATCACACTGAGGCAAACGCATTTCTGTATGTATTTATTTTGTTGAGCAGTACCATTTTGCCTTTTAGCTACTTCAGATCAATCACTATCACAGCCTGGAAGTTGTTTGTGCTGGGGAGAAGTTTGTAATGACTGGGAGTGTTTCATTACTGTAGGTCTAGCCCAGTGGTGAGCTAGCAAGAGTGGAGAGTCAATGGAAAATGTACTATGTGCGTCCCTACACATCCACTAGGAGTGCACAGCATGAAAGATGTGCCGCTCTCAAAATGGGGTCCAATCCTTCTTTCAAGGGATGGGATGACTTCCCATTTCCCATAATGTTGGAGAGAGTCGTAGGTTAGAACAATAATTCTTTACTCAGACGGACATTGTGCTTTGCAAATACGTTTTGACAATGTGACTACAATCCTCATGTTGAAACACAGTCTGATAAAGCAGGAGGCCTTGTGACAGTAAGAACATCACAAGAGCATCATGGTGGACAAGTACTTGTTGGCAGATTATAAAAGGCAACTGCCTGAAAAACATTTGCTAGTGAGCAAGCCATCTACTTGTGTCAGCACTCATGTCTCTGTACCAACTCCTTCAGAAGTGCGGTGTTCTTCTCCAGGTTGAAGGAGTGTTAAGGGGACCTCGTACACCCAGATGCATAGCTATGCAGTATAGGTTGTCTGGCACGTCACACGCACATAATAAATCCATTTGCTATCAGCCTCTTGGGTCCTGGGACTCTCAGGTATGCTGGTTTCAGTGTCGGATTTCTCCTTTGATTTGAAGCACTGGCAGTGGCATAGCTAGATGTACTGCTACCCAGGGCAACCTCTAAGTTTGCCAACCGGGTGCAGGTAATAGCAGTGGGCGGGTGGCATGGCGGATGACTTGTTTACATGGGGGTGGGGGTGGAGGCAGACGGACAAGTTGTTCTCAGGGCTGGGGAGATGGTGGTTGTCAACAGAAACAATGCTCCTTGCCTCCCTGCCCCCCCATAGCTATGCCACTGAGCACTGGCGTCACAGAAGCCTGCATCTCAGATTCGCTGAAGTATTTATTTAAACTGACCTCGCCTTTCTAGATCCACATATAGACAAATGCATATACAAAATAATACCCACAAACATTTACAAATAAAGGGTATAATTAAGGCATTCAGAGATTTGATGGCATTTGTAACATAGCCACACGATTCTGTACACCACTTTTCCAACACATTCATCTTTTTTTGTAATCTGTTTTATTGACCCCAAGGACAGAATGTAGTTGTCAGGAGAGCATCATAAATGTGAGGTGCTATTCATAACAAGCTATTTTTGTCTGCAAAGGGCTTCACTGCTACTTGAATCTGAATGTATGCTATATCAAGGAACTAACATAAAATCAATAATTCTTGAAGTGACATGCACATACACACAATTATACAAGAGTGGTATATTAACCTACCAAGCCATTTTTTTATTATTGGAATCTGTGGCCTACAGGTTACACACAGATCACTGTTGCAGACACTCAAACTCCTGGGCTCATTTTTTGGGACTGTAGTTGAAACCTGCAGAAGGCAAAGGATCTGGGGACAGGCACTAACACACCCAGGTTTAGACCTGGGTGTAGTTGCCTTCAATTACATGGGCTGCTGTGCAACGGTAGGAAAACTGTGGCGCAGTGGCAGACATTAACATTGTGGCTCATCCACCACCATATTCATGGCCCTGTTCCATTTGCAGGCCATATGCATCTGCAATGCGAAAACAGCATGTGGTGGAAAATCTCAAGCCATGTGGAATCCTTGCCATGCCCTCAGTGCAGGGCGGGTCCTGAGCATTCCCCAGATTCAGGACTGCCAAGGCAAAGTTAGTTACAATGATTTTACCTTTCCTGGGGTGAGCACACATCCCTACCTATCAAAGGGGAATTTGCTTACTAGTACTGTACATGCTTTGGTTATCAGGAAGGAAATCCCCTGTGCTCCCTTTTTACCAACTGTGCTTGTGCATCACATGGAAACTAATTCTTGGGATTACTATGGTGCCTAGGGGCAAGAGCCATATCTGCCTCCCATGGACTGAGGACTCCTTAGCGATTCCTCCACTGGGCTGCACATGTGTGGAGGGCAAGTGGAGGCTCCCTCACTTGGATTTACATCATAGGGATTTGGCAGGCCACTGGTGATGGGTGAAGCAGGGGCAGAACCATCTGATTGGTGTTATCTGTTCCTTCATCTTGAAAATGGTAGGTGTGTGGCATTTGGTGGTACTTTGTTGAGTGGTGCTATTTAGGGAGGCTAGATTTACCCTAAGGCACCATTTAAAATGGCAGATTTTCACTAGCAGTGTTTCTATTTTCTCAAGCACTTTTTGTACAGCATACGGATACCTCAAAGCTTAGAGATTTGTATATTTTCAAGACTGCATTTTAATTTTCAAAATATAGTTTTTTCTGCCATTGAGACACACAACAAACCCTCAACCTCCTATCCTCCTAACATCCCTTAACCACACCTAGAACATTATGATTATTGGGAATCACAGGCTCGCCCCCCTCACCCCCACCAATATATTGACAAAGATATGCCCCAGCGAAAACCAATGGTATGATGAAGGTCTTTACTAATTAATGGTGGGCTTTCAAATCCAATTCTGATTCTTAAAGAACAAAACATGGCTGCCCTTTTTCACCTCTTCTGTTTCAGCTTGCTCTGGAAACTCTGGCAACTGCTATAAACTGACATATGTATGGAAACCGATATTACTTATTACAGTTTATTTGCAGGTATACTCAGATAAAATGATTATCACCTTGCCCAATCCTCTTATGTCAATTCTGGTGCAATTTGAATTTGTATTTTGCTCAGAAAACTATCTGACTACAAACTACATTGGGATAAATCTTTCATTTCTCTCCTGTCTAGAATCACATTTAAAAAATCAATATGATTAATTTAATCTAGTATGGGATGAGGCCTATGTGAAGTGCTTAGGAATCAATACTCCATTTGATCTGCAGAAGCTCTTTTCCATATCTTGGAGCCGGTGATAACTCTAGCTAAACTGTGTTTCACAAGATGGAAAATATGACTGTAAAGTTTAGACTAAGGAGTTAAATCAATGTGGAGATAATTATGCTGCTTTCCAAATTCTCACTTGAAGTAATGCGAATAAACTCCATCCAAGTTGAGTAGCAGCTGAAGTTTTTTCAAAGCCACACAAGCACTACACCTGGAATGTCCCAGCACAGAGTAACCAAAACTCACAGCAGGAACAACCTAAGGATTAGGATTTGGGGACCCTGCGTCAAACCTATTTTGCGGAGTCCTCTCAGAACATCTTTAAATTTATTATCCAATTTCAGCTCTTATTTGCCTTTAAGTGATTTCACTGGGAATGTATAGACATGGACCATAGGCACAAATACATTTAGTATGTCCATATTTGGACAATTTAGAATTCATAAGATGTATAAATTACTGAAATCCAAAATGCAATTCTACATATGAATTCATGGGTAAGGATGAATGACTTACAACAACTACAACCTAGGTTGTTCTATCATAGGAGGCAGACATGATATCAGTGTAAGAAATTGGGCTACTGGTTGAGGGGGGAGAAACCCTACTCAAGCAGCAACCACAATCCTTGTCAGGGTGAAATGACAAGCCAACCCCAAATTAACCCGTGTTTCTTCATTAACAATGATAAATGTTTGTTCCACCTTTTGCAATTGTTCCTGCAGCAGGTGCAACAATCAGATCTCGTGGCTCATCCTACTTTCTTACTTCTGGTGTCATTAACTTAAAAGGGAGTATCATTTGGATCAGACACTCCACTGGCCCCAATTTCTTTCAGCTCCAATGTCATGGTTTTGGCAGTTGCATCGCCTCTCCCTCGAATTACATAATCCTTGAAAGGCTGTTGGCTGTACTTCTCAAACAGGGGTTTCAGCATGTAGTGACATGATGGCACTTCCTGTATAATGGATTTTACAGATACTTTGTCACAGTCACGTCTGGTAGAATTTGAAAGCAGTAGGGTGTAAGAAGAATAAATCAATTAATGCTAGCGAACAAGGGAAACGAATGAGCCTTACATAGAAAAGAGGGCTTGGGGGGATTTTCCCCCTGAGAAATGTTTTAGAAAATGGTGTATTTTGGTGTAATTTGCACAACTATTTCTGTGATAAATGGGCCAAAAATATTTTTTTTATCTGCATTTGTAAAGGAAAATTAGAATTTTGGGTTACCAAGCAAGACTGACCTCCGAAGGGGGTAAAGATACCAGGCAAGGCACTAGTAGCTACGTAAAATAAAAATCTGTCATCTGCATATTACATGATGTGCTTTACAGGAGACATATTAACCCTCTATGCTATTTTGATTAAAAACTGAGACTAAATAAAACAGCCATCTATAAAGCAAATGCGTCAACCCCCAGGGTTATCTTTCCATTATTATTGTTCATTGAGAAATCTGGGCACACAGGATCTCTACCACAGATGCCTTAACCCCATAAGATATCCTCAAAATCAGACTTTGCAAACAATTGAGCAGAATAGATTTAATGCCACTTTCTTCTTGTTGTCAATTTCTTTATGGCAGAGTTTAAAAAAAGAAATGTATAAGTTGAGGTCCAGTTTTTACGTAGGGGTTGCATAACATTTTTGGGCACAATCCCAATGCAAAATTTAAATTGTTAAATATTGTAAAAGCACCTAAACGTACTCTTGATAGACCTGCTAAACATATGTGTAGCAATGCTATGTGGTTAAATATTAAATTGCAAAGTTGAATATTTAATATTTTAAGTTTACCTTATCAGGCAGCTTCCGTCCCCATCAGTCCTGCATGTTGATGATTTGAGGGCACGGTTGATGTGCTGCCTGTTGCTATCACAATGGTCGGAGTCCCAGCCTTAGCCACGTTTCACAGAGTAGCTGAATGTGAAAGCTCATCTCATAAAATTATTTTGCCATCAAAAAAAGACCCATGCAATAACCACATGACTAATAATGTGCAAACATTTTCCATATACTGGCTGGTTTCATGAACCTCATGAAATATATAGATAGCCTCATCAATAGATCCTAAAATCTGAACCAACAGTGCACTTATAGAGGGTACTGAGGAAGCCTATTTAGTAGTACAACCATAGCCTGCATTAACTTCCCCCATTCATTATCTAGGTGACATTGGGTCATAAAAGCCATAGCACAGCTCACAAATGCTAGCTCTATGTACAGACATCACAGATGCAAAAAGAACAATTGATAGACAGAATGCAGAACAATGTCATACATTCACCCCAGTACAGAGATCTTGTCCTAAATCCATCGGTTTTTTGCTCACCATGCCATTCCAGTTTGGACCCAGCCATATGCAAATCAGTCTTGACCCTGCGCCCAATGGGAACAGTCCAGCCCGAACTGCCAGGTCAGGTCCTCCCTGGACTGGAAACAAGAATCCTAGGACCGGTTTCGGGCTTTCAACCCTCATCGCCAGGATAGCTTGACACCAGTGGCGTGGAGAGCATGGGACCCACTTCTGGGCATACCCATCCTACTCGGGGTGACAAATGCAAAAAGGACAATTGATAGACAGAATGCAGAACAATATCATACATTCACCCCAGTACAGAGATCTTGGCCTAAATCCATCGGTTTTTGCTCACCATGCCATTCCAGTTTGGACCCAGCCATATGCAAATCAGTCTTGATCCTGTGCCCAATGCAAACAGTTCAGCCCGAACTACCAGGCCATGTCCACCCTGGACTGGAAATAAGCATCCGAGGACCGGTTTCGGGGTTTCACCCCTCTTCAGCGAGGATAGCTTGACTCCAGTGGCACGGAGAGCACGGGACCCACGTCTGGGCATACCCATCCCACTCGGGGTGACAAATGCAAAAAGAACAATTGATGGACAGAATGCAGAACAATGTCATACATTCACCCCAGTACAGAGATCTGTGCCTAAATACATCGTTTTTTTGCTCACCATGCCATTCCAGTTTGGACCCAGCCATATGCAAATCAGTCTTGACCCTGCACACAATGGAAACAGTCCAGCCCGAACTGCCAGGCCAGGTCCTCCCTGGACTGGAAACAAAAATCCTAGGACTGGTTTCAGGCTTTCAGCCCTCATCAGCCAGGATAGCTTGACTCCAGTGGCCTGGAGAGCCCGGGACCCACGTCTGGGCATACCCATCTCACTCGGAGTGAACAATGCAAAAAGAACAATTAATAGACAGAATGCAGAACAATATCATACATTTACCCCAGTACAGAGATCTTGGCCTAAATCCATCGTTTTCTTGCTCACCATGCCATTCCAGTTTGGACCCAACCATATGCAAATCAGTCTTGACCCTGTGCCCAATGGGAACAGTCCAGCCCGAACTGCCAGGCCATGTCCTCCCTGGACTGGAAACAAGCATCCTAGGACCAGTTTCTGGGTTTCACCCCTCTTCAGCCAGGATAGCTAGACTCCAGTGGCATGGAGAGCACGGGACCCACCTCTGGACATACCCATCCCACTCGGGGTGACAAATGCAAAAAGAACAATTGATGGACAGATAGCAGAACAATGTCATGCATTCACCCCAGTACAGAGATCTGGGCCTAAATCCATCGTTCTTTTGCTCACCATGCCATTCCAGTTTGGACCCAGGCATATGCAAATCAGTCTTGACCCTGCGCCCAATGGAAACAGTCCAGCCCGAATTGCCAGGCCAGGTCCTCCCTGGACTGGAAACAAGCATCCGAGAACCGGTTTTGGGGTTAAACCCCTCTTCAGCCAGGATAGCTTGACTCCAGTGGCATGGAGGGCATGGGACCCACATCTGGGCATACCCGTCCCTCTCAGGGTGACAATACAAAAAGAACAATTGACGGACAGAATGCAGAACAATGTCATACATTCACCCCAGTACAGAGATCTTGGCCTAAATCCATTGTTTTTTCGCTCACATTGCCATTCCAGTTTGGACCCAGCCATATGCAAATCAGTCTTGACCCTGTGCCCAGTGGAAACAGTCCAGCCCGAACTGCCAAGCCAGGTCCTCCTTGGACTGGAAACAAGAATCCTAGGGCCAGTTTTGGGCTTACAGCCTTTATCAGCCAGGATAGCTTGACTCCAGTGGCATGGAGAGCACAGGACCCACATCTGGGCATACCCATCCCACTCGGGGTGAAAAATGCAAAAAGAACAATTGATAGACAGAATGCAGAACAATATCATACCTTCACCCCAGTAAATAGATCTTGGCCTAAATCCATCGTTGTTTCGCTCACCATGCCATTCCAGTTTGGACCCAGCCATATGCAAATCAGTCTTGACCCTGGGCCCAGTGGGAAAAGTCGAGCCCGAACTGCCAGGCCATGTCCACCCTGGATTGGAAATAAGCATCCTAGGTCCAGTTTTGTTTTTTTTGTTGATTTTATTGATGGACAGAATGCAGAGCAATGTCATACATTCACCCCAGTACAGAGATCCGGGCCTAAATCCATCATCCATCGTTTTTTTTCTCACAATGCCATTACAGATCTCAGGGGCTATCGTTTTTTGCCTGTATCTCCACATATGTAGTAGGAAGAGTAAAAAGGCGAATACAGTTGGCTGTGACATGTTGGATCTTAGGATCCTAGCTGCAGTCCTAAAGTCGCTAGTCCCCATGTTACGAAATAACAGTAGTATCCACTTCCTCCTGTTGGCATGGTAGAGAGGAACAAAGAAGACAACACGCTCATTATATTCTTTTGCCCCAGAACAAAGGAGAAAAGACATATCTAACTCAGTGTGGGTGTGTTGCCATTTGGAAGTAACTATACTTCTCTCAATGAGCGACCTAGACTCTACCATAAAGAGCTCCTTTAAGGAACAAAACAGGGATTTGTTTATGGTATTAAAATCTGCCAAAGAGGCCACTGCAAGAGAGTTCCCTCCCAGGGCTAGTATAGCTTCTAGTGTAGTGTCCAGAACCTCATAAATCTGTGACTGAGTGGCCAGTGAAGCAGCAACAGTACTCCATTTCAGTCTTCTACGATTACTAGAGGCTATGAAACTCCTATCAAATGTTTTGTTGCTATAGGTTAAAGTGTTATATCCCAATGAGCACAAAGTAATATCCAAAGCATTGGGATCAATATCCTGTTGGAGAAAAAACACCATATCTATAACTTGCTGCCACAACCTGATATCCATCAGTATATAATCAATATGACTAGTACCACCCTGCTGATTAAACGTATGCCTCCCCTCTTTATCCAATGGTTTTCTCCCATTACCGGCTCTAAGGCCATTGTTAAGCACAAAGGCATTTCATTGCAGGGCAGCTGCCTAATAGGTGAAAGCGAGAGCCCAGGCACTTCCGAGGCTTCGTCCTCTTCCCCACTAGTCATACCAGTGGTGATGCCAAGAGGTTCAAAATTGCAATTAAAATCCCCTGCCTCAATTCTGTAGGATCTGACAGAGAGGGATGGCAAATGAGCATTAATTAACTCAATAGTGGCGAGATTGTCTTTGTTACTTCCATGCCTGCGATACACATTGTACAAGCAAATTGAAATCCCAAAAGGGAACAGCATGAAGACACACAGCACATCATGAGAGTCAAGATCAAATTTTTTAGTGTACATTCTATGGTGGCTTTGATTCAGTTGCCTCCCAATGGCCGGCCTTTCTCAGATAAAAACACTGGATGTTCAAAGCTAGCTAAGCCACATCGAAATTGAGGGGAAACATCCCAATTCTCCTGGGACATACAGATATCAAATTGGTCCACTAAGTTACACCAATCTGGGCATGCAAGTTTGTTCATAATGCCAGCATAGTTCCAAGAGACAAGCTTTGCGTGAATCAAACAACATTTACATATGTACTGGCCCATGGTATAAACTAAATTTAATATTCATACACCCGACGATAGTATAGTGAGGTGTGTTTTCAATGTTGTGAAACAGATATGGCTCACTAATGTTTTTGGAATTAATCTGTATAACCCCTCTTATTTCTCTTAAGTAATACACTGTTTTGACCTAAAATAAACTTTTTATGGATGTTGCATGATGTTAAAAAACTTAAACACGACATTTTTCTGACACGTTTTTGACATGCACTCTGCTATATCCTGTTTATTTAAGTATATGTATCCCAGTTAACCTATCTCCCTGCTGCTCAGCTGGTGTGAGTGTTGAGAGTGGAATGATGGTGTGACTGTGATGCTTGGAATGCTTGGGTGCCTGTGTGGATGAGGTGTGACAGTTAGAAGATGGGCTGAGCAGCAGGCAGGGTGTTCCTGGTGGGGCTGTAGTATAAGGATTACCAGGCTGAAGGGCAGATGTACATGGAAACCAACTTATTGCACTTGAAAGCCGTCCTGCAACATGATCTTAATAAAGAAACACTTGATATACAACTCGGCTACGTCTGGTAAGATACAACACACTCCCACCATATTTAACCCTTTGCGTGAGTTGGACACGTGGGAGCCGTCCGACGCATAAGTTCTGATGTGCGTCGGACGGCTCTTGCGCGTCCGACGCCATTGCAGATGAAATCCATCTGGTGCAGGCAGTGCCTGTCACTTGGTACAGGGATCTGTTCCCCCCTACACCCACAATCAAGGGCCCGGGATGAATACTCATTTAAACATATTATTTGCATTACATTTTTAAACCTGCCGATGCATGAATACAACACTCTGTGTCAAATGTCAAACTGATTCATGGGTGCACAATTCCTCTTCCACCCCAGCAGCTATGGGGGCTGTCCATCTGGACTTAAACCCATGTTCATTCATACAGACACTGCTTCTTTGGTACTCCACACTAGGCCTGGGCGGTAAATTTTGTTCCGCTTGTGGAATTTGTGATATTTTGACATTTTTGTGTTCCGCGGAGAGCGCGAAAATTTTAAAACTTTCGCAATCTGCCGCGAAACTGAAGTATTTTTCTTGTTCGCGCTTTAAAAATGAGTTCTCGCTCGCGCTGTAGCGACTTACCGGGTCCCTGCGTTCGCCGAAGAGTTTTCCTATCTGTTCGCCACGAGATGTTGGATTGGTGGTGGCCGGTCGCGCTATCCTACGAGAGTTTGCGATCGCGAACACGTCATTCGACCCAGAACAGGAAATAAGCATCGCGAGCAAGATGGCCGCACCCATTAGCGACCGCATGGGCAAGTTGGAGATATATTTTGCAAATTCCGCCCAACCCTACTCCACACATACAACAACTATATACACCAAAGACAGGAATAATTTGTTAAATTGCCCAGAAAACCTACAGCTTGACAGCTTAAATATTCATTGTCCTTGAAAGAGTTTCCTTCTATCATCACCTACCAGTTTGGAAATGTGAAAAAGAACACAATAATCTTGGGGCATATTATCAAGAGATGTATCGCCGCTTTTTTGGCACATAGCGCCGAAAAAGCGGCAAATTTATTATCGCACAATTTACAAGGACTCGCTACCATGCAGTAGCGCGAGTTTCCTTGCGATAACAGACGTTTTTTTCCCCACTTTGCATGTCAGCGATAGACATCGCTAATGACATGCAAAGTGGGCGTGCCTTAGGAATACTACATGACAAACCCTGGCTACCACAGCTTCACGTTATTTACAACGCTGCACCGGTTCAGCGAAACAATGTCAAAAGTAGAGCTAAAACCCCTTATTCGCAGGTATTTAATTCCTGCTAATAATCTGTCTTAACCATACTATGAATGGGAGGTGGATTGGAAGGTTAAACCCACATCTCCCGATTACCAAGCAATTCATTAGTGCAGTTCCCATATCGCTGGATTGCGTACGCTAATGATGCTTATCGCCATCTATCGCAGGCTTTTACATTGCATGTGAGAAAAGCTTTGCTAATACAACGCTAACAGGGCGATGTAATCCGGCGATAGATGGCGATAATCACAAACGCGCTAAGCGCGTTCTGCGATAATTATTGAGAGTTGTTGTTAATATGCCCCCTTGTTCTTTTAAAGGATTAGATTGAATCAGTGAGATAACACTTCAAGGAACTGATTCTATTTGCTTCTCATTTTCACTTAATAACCAGGGCTGAAAATATTTCAGGACATGATATCTCAAAATAACACTTCCAGAGACTCACAGAACTCAGTTTCAGAACAATTAAAAACTGAACCTAGGATTTGGATGCCACAGTACGGATATGCTGTTTATTTTGCAGCTGATATCTCTCTAATGATGCCATTTGTTATCCACGGCAGGCCACAATGGTCAAAAGAAGACCCTAGAAGCTACCCACAGATGGCTGACTGTATGCACAGAAAGCCAAGGCTTATGTTGTGCCCGCTCCTGGTACCATTCTCTCATTTGTACTACGTGTCTTTGGGATTTGCATAATCTATATAACGCAGATACGTTTTTTTTGCCTGAACCTTTCTCTTTATCTATGTTTGTCTTCTTGTTTCCATATGTAAGTAGGACGTTGGATATGTCCCACTTGAATTTTCATATACTTTGTTTATATTTTTACCTTGTGATTAAAACCCTGTCCGGCTGGACAGTGAATATAGCTCCTATTTAGACTATATTTATTTCCAAACTAATCCCAAATTGTCTAGGGGCCCCTGTTCTCTGAATAAAGGGTTTATCATTAGAACCCTCCAATCACAAGATACCCTTTTTTATGTTATTTGATTTTCTTTCTTCTGCATTATATTGAATATGCATATAGTCCTTACGCTATTGTAGGATTAATCTTTTTTTTCTTCTTCCTCTTTGCCATTCATTTTGTTATTCTCTCCTATTCTGTACCTCTAATGTCTTTATGATTTAAAGTGTGTTTTCCCTATTTAGGGCCTGATTATGATGTCTGTCGGAAACTAAACCGCCCAACTTCTTGTCGGAATCGACTCGGGTTCAAAGAGTCCGACGATGTTTCTGAACACCATTCAGTCGAACTCCCATTGACTTCAATGGGAGCCTGTGTTCCGACCGACAACCCAGGCTCCCATTGAAACAAGCATTTGCAATGCAATCGGTCTCGCCTTTGGGACCTTATATGTATTTAGCTATGCGGCACATTAGCCTGGGTACTGTTCTTTAACATGGAGGGAAAATAAGCACAAAACTGCGTGACACACCATGTATGGAAAAACATGGAGAAAAATATTGCCTTTCAGCGGGAAATGGTATAGTCCAAAGCTCTGTTTTTAAGATAAAATCAGGGCCTTCGGTGGTCATATCACTGAAAATACAAGATTTGAAAGAAATATTACTGTCTACGGGTGCTTGTTAAAGACAATATCTATGGACTGAAATCTAGAGAATGCTAAAGTGATTCTGATATTCAACTGACCTCTGCTGGTCGTTTTCCATCAAGACAGTTAAATAGAGGCAGTTGAACAGAAAAATTAAAAAAAAGAAAGTCCCTCAGCAAAAAGCACTTCTGGTATTTTACTGACCTCTGGTGGTCGTTTTCTATGAAGACAGTTAAATAGAGGCAGTTGAACAGATAAAAAAGTCCCTCAGCAGAAGCAGACTAGTCCTAGGGCTGATCTCCAGAGCCCACAAAGTACATACACATATAAGTATATAATAAGAATATACTAAAGTATATTCAAGAGGTCTCGAATGCTCGACCTAAAAATGCAGTATGTTATGATTCAATCATATTCCAAGCTTTCAGAGCTTTACCAAGAAAGTGGTCTGTACTTCGTTATTTGTGACAGAAACTGGAACATAACCATCACCTATAAAAAAAGACAGCAGCTATACAACTCGTCAGGCTATAAGTGTGATTACCCTTTATGCCCAACATGCTTGTAGGTTCTTTCTCAATCTGTCCCACTTAAGGCAGATGCAAGGACACGAAAAATGTTTTTTCTTTTTTTTAAAGCGCACATTGCCAAAAGGATCTAGAAGATGCAGGCATATTTTAATAATAGACTTTTGATACAGATGTTCAGAAGCAGGGCTGAGATTAATTGCCATAATGGTGATGCTGTCGCCATTTTTTGCACATACCGACAACTGTCCATAGTCAAAGGACTTGCAATTCTTAAGGCTTAAAGAATTCCCCGAATTAAGATATTTATATAAGAAGTCAACTTCCTCTGCAGACCCTATTTAATAGGAGTGAAATGCTGAAAAAACACAATTATGAATTAAGACTGCCAGAAAACACCCACCTTGTTAGGTCAATATATAACATGATCTGCCTCACATGTCCTATTAAAAGGGACAGAGATCCTGCATTTTCTTTTTTTAGACAACTCCATCTACCTTACACGAGGCATTAACCACATTGGTAAAGTAATAATTCCACTAGAAGAGACACTGAAAAATGACAGTGTAGCACTCTATATATGATTTCTTATAGGTTTGTGATACGAATCAAGCACCGTCAAGTCACACTTTGGCATGAGTAAGACAATTGGTTCATTGGTCATGAAGTACGGTGATTGGGGAGGATGGATGAGTTTAAACATACACCCTCTACACAACTACAACATGCATTTCACTATATTCATATAAGAATAAAGCTACAGATCGCAATTAGGTTTTTGCACCAGAGAAATGGGACTGAAATTACATTAAAATTTGCTCTCCAACATTCAGTTTAAAAAAAAAAAAAGGTAAAATATTAAGGTATAACAAATAATTTACATTAGGTAGCTGGGGCCAAGTAAGAACAAACAGCGCCTACCATGGTTGCATCAGAAAAAGTAGATTGGAATCAAGGAAAGATGGGACAGGTGCACGAGTAAGAGGGAACAGCCATTACCCACCTACCCACTGTCAGGGAGTGATTCCCTGATATTAATAAAATATTGTTACTCGGCACTATGTTTTACTTTAGTCCATCAATTGTTGCTAAGTATTGAACGTATCTGTTGCACATTAAACCCTTTACTTGGGCCATTCTTCAAGTAAAATTGTAGTGATCGTAGCCAAAGCTACAGGCTCATTTTAAGGAGTTACATTGGCTGCCTATTCAGGCGGGAGTAAAGTTTAAGGAACTGGTGCTGGCCCACAGAGCTTTCTATTGACAAGGTCCTACATACTATCCAAGTGACTTTCACTACCTGCCCTCCTGAACCCTGCATTCGACTGACGCATTACTGGCTGTGGTGCCCAAGACTAGGAAGAAGAAATGTGGAGGATCCTTCCTTTCCTGCACTAGCGGCTGCTAGCTGGAATGCTCTCCCGGGCATCTGAGGGCTATTAAGGATGCAGGCACTTTTAAACGTAGCCTGGAAACCTAGCTTTTTAAATGTAGCCTTTTAGTTTGAGTCCCCTCACATGTACTTTTAAGATCGAAGGTCCACAAACCTGCAGCGTCAAGACACTCCTTGAAGTATCTGTGTGCTTTATAATGTGACTATTTTGAAAGCTAGCACTTATCAAAATAGCCAACGTTTTCTTTATCTTTGAGCTTCCTCAGAGCTTATATATTCAAATTTTTGTTCGCACTTAATTGGTTTTCCTGCACCTACAACTACCCAGTGCTACAGATAAGACTATACCCATTCAGTACGAGAGGATGTACAACACTACATAAAAAGCACTAACAAAGCAAATAGGTCCAGCATTGGCTGCCGGACATTTGGTTTCGTCAATGCTTTTGTTTTGTCATGGTTTTAGGGAAGCTGTTTGGGATCTGTGGGGCCCCACCAATAATAAATAAACACAGGCTTAAAGCAACAACAAAAAAGTGGGCCTCAAATGGCTGTCAAAGTTCTTGAAACTGTATGGAAGTACTTTGTATGTGCATATGCTCCTTGTGAAAGAACAGACAGCCTCATGCATCAAGCCAAAATCCAGTCGGTAAAATACCGAATCGCTAATAACTCCCGTTAGCGAGTAAAAAAAACGAATCCCAATGCATCAACCCAAATGCAAAAATCGCAATTTAAGGAATCCTTAAATAGCGATTCCTTAAATTGCAATTGCATTTAAGGAATCCCAAATTGAGATTCCTTAAATGCAATGCATTAAAGTTACAAAATTAGCGATTTTGCTAATAGGGGGAGCAAATTACCATGAAGATGAACTTCATGGTAATTTGCAAAAACTTTGAAAAATGCACTTTTGTGCATTTTTCAAAGTTTCATGTTGCGCACACACATGCCCTTAGAGCATGTGTGTGTGCAACATATGTGCACATATCAATTTCAGGGGTGCAATAGGGTGTCATTTTGACACCCTTGCACCCTTGAAATTGCATGAGCAATTTGCGAGAACCTACTGGTACTCGCAATTTGCTCATGCAATCTCCAATTCATTCCTATGGGCCTGGAGGCCCATAGGAATGATTGGGACGGCATTCCTTAATTGCTACTCGCAATTAGCTAGTCGCTATTAAGGAAAGTTAAGGAATCGCTATTTGAATAGCGATTCCTACATGCATGACCTTTTGCTATTCCTTATTAGCGAATCCTTATTTTTCGCTAATAAGGAATCGCAAATGGCATTGTTGATGCATATGCCCCAGAATGTCTTATTTCCCTATGATTTAGTGGGTGGATTTAGTGGGTGGAAACAATGCTAATGACAACACCAATCACTGGATGAACAGGGTTTGCTAAAAGCCGCTATACGTAAGGAGATTTTACAAATCCTTTAATTAAAATCAAACAGTCTTAGTTAACGGTAGTCCTGCAAACCAACTTCTGAAGGTGATAAGCGGCACATTAACCATTCAGTCCTAGAAAAGACAAACTATCAGAAAAATTCTATAGGTTCTTGTTTAGGCGGTGTATGCCGAGAACGTATTCATGCAAACAGTCCATCCTACATAAAGAAGGAGGAACCCGTACACAGACCAAACTGAACTTATGCACACAGCGCAAAAAAAATGAAAGCCAAGCTGACAGGCGTGCCTAAAACAGCCTTTCAAAGAGCCCAGCCCAGTCAGAAACCCACACACAAAGGCCAACAAGGCACAGTGTCGCAGACAACACATACAGGTAACTAGGACAAAAGGATGGACAAGTGCTGGGCAAGTGAATGGATTTATAGTTTCTGCTGGGGAGATGAATACTTAACCTCTTCAGTGCCCATGACGAGATAGTCTCGTCATGGAGCACGGTCGCGCTGTGCCCATGACGAGACTATCTCGTCATGAACCCCACCCACTAATGTAACGCCCGGCACAGGAGGGGGAAAGGGCGTGGCACAGAAGGGGTAAATTTTAGGCCCTGCAGAGGAAAACATCTGTCAGAGAAAGAAACAAAGTATTATATCAACACATGCAATGACGGGCCTCAGCTTTCAGAAATCACTTCAACTGGTGTCAATCAACATGCCACCAGAAAAACACTAGTTCGAGGCTTTAAAGTTTGCAATGCATGCTAGTTTTGAATTCACGTTTTAAGCTGACGACCAGCATGGCTGACAAGCAGTAGGGGTCGTCTACATTACACAATGGAACTAGTTTTATGGTTGCAGTGTGCTGGGCTAAATTGCACACTCACCTGACAAGCATCTTGCAGGTCTAGATAGTGTTCTATACAAGACCATCCCGCTTCACAACCAAATAGATCGCATCTACAGTCACTTTCAAATTTACTTACACTAACTATATACAGTCTACCACAGACCATACGGTCACTGCTGCATGACTACGATGGGCCATTGAACTTTACCACAACTTCACTACCAGTCTGATACAAAACCAATAGTGAAATCTGGAGTGACTGCATGATTCATCCTTGGACAAGTACATATGGTCGGTTCCGAGCCAGTGAACAGTTCTACGTGTCAGTATCTGTATGATAGGGATATATGCAATTAAAAAATTCCTAAAATGGCCACTTAAATCAGACCAATCCTAAAATTCTTCTGGTCCCACCTCTTCAAACATGGGTATTTTTACGCGTACAATACTTGGAATATCTTCCATATTCTGACTAGTTTAAGTACCGGAAACCCCGAACTATAACTGCAGGTAGTGTTTGTCATGCCAGATAATGAGTGCTATGACCAAGCACACACCGAGTGCAATAAAACAGTAAGAGCTGTAAGAGCTGTAAGAGGACAGCACTACGAAATGTCAATGCATATTATCAGAACATATAAAACTCTGTGCATGTTTTGTGAATTGCCTCCCTAATCGTACAGGTGATACCTGGTAACATTCTGAAGTTTGGATGAGTAGCTAACGTATATACAGTGAGTGATTCGCTTTCCTTCTTGGCTGAGCGTGCCGGTTACTACTTTGGGTTCTGTAAAAAACAAGGGAGCCTAAATAAAGTCAACCAGGGACCTTGGTAGATTAACTATTATCAAGAACAGTGATCCCTAGAAAATCAGCAATGCGGTAGGGACAATGAATATAGACCCAATCAGTGCTATATTTGTAAAAACCTGTCCAGCTGGAAAGAGGTTTAATATTTAATATTTAGTATTTTGATCACACAAATGCAAAAACAATTCAAGTGGGACACAAGCCTGCATCCTACTTAATCAGAAAAGACAAACATTAGGGAACAGAAAAAGGCTCAGGCAGAACTGTAGTTATAAACACAATATTCAATGTAACAAACAAATCACAGAAAAGACACCTTTACACAAAAAATTGAAAATTAAAGCATCCTATAAGGTGTTTAAAGTGTTGACGGCGTTTCGATCCATAAAGAACATAAATAGATCATCATCAGGACATTTAGAATTAGCATGCCAGTGTACAATTGCCTGTGATAACTAAAATCACATACGACAATTGGAGGGAACACATTAGGGGAAGAAAAGTGAGGAAAAATAAAACAAAGTTAACAGGTACCTCTTTTTTCCTATTAGTCCCTTGTTTTTCCTCACTACAACCCTAAGGCTATGTCTGATAATGCACCTCTATACTCAGACGATTACATCAAAAAAATCTTAGAGGGCCCATCGTTATTCGCCAACTCTGATGGTACTCCCATTAGCACCAACACCGCCCTCTCTGAACAACTGGAGAAGCACAAAAAGAAATTTGTTCGCCTAAAGTTAATGATACGCATGTTGACTGAGTATCTTAAAGGCAATAATGTTCCCACTGGTTTGCAAGTAAAGAACATACCCGGGATTTTCAAAGACATTACGAAATACATCAGCAACTTTAGTTACATCTGTACCACATGCTCCAGACACTGGATGGTGCTGGGCATCGATATAGCAACTGAAGAGCTTAAAAAACTTAACAACATCATTAATGACATTGAGAAACAGATTAAAGACAGTAATCCCGCACTTGAATGTAAAAAATCACTTGAACAAGTACAAAAAATTGAGGACGAGTTCCATCGCTTGGAACAGAATAATAAGTCCAATAAAGTTAAGAAAGACATCAAATCTTTTACACAGGAAAGAGCTTACCCCTATTCTAACAAAGATTTCTATACCAACAGGTCGTATAACAACTCACAAAACGCTAGACCTCAGGGCCGCTTTAACAGACGGAATAATTTGGTTGGATTCTCCTATACTTTCGCTGACTCTTCAGACAGCTCAGATCTGGGTGAAGGCACTAGCTCCTCCATCAGAAACCCCAACACTCCCGTTTTAGGACAAGGTCAGCTCGAACCTCCAAAAAGAGGTTGGGTCAAACAACAGCAATGCTGGCACAACCCACCAGGAGAACAACAGACACACCAGAAACATTATCAATGGCAACCAATGCAATGGAGGTGGACCCCTTGCAAAACAATTTAACCATTCCCATTTTCAATCATTCCACACATAACCTCTCCATTCATGAACAATCCCTGCTAAGTAAGGGTCTTTCATTTGTACCAACAACCTCGATCCAGCAACACGCCCAACACACCACTACGACCACCTTCCATTTTTTCACCTGTCGCCAGTATGATCCCCAATGAGATTGTCACATTTGAAAAAATGGTCCTTAAAGAGGTGACACATCTCGACAATACACAACGCTTTATTACCTTCAACATCACACGAGAGGAGAAAACAGCCCTCGCCACTTTGAAGCAAAATGAAAGCCTCATTATCAAACCCGCCGATAAGGGCGGAGGCATAGTCCTCCTGGAAATCAATACATGCAAAAATGAAATCAACAGACAATTAGATAATACTGACCATTATTGCAAATTGCCCACCAATCCCACTAGAGAACTCCAGAAACTGATTCTACAAGTCACCAATGAAGGCCTTGAGCAAGGGTTTCTGAGCAAACTCAAACATCAGTTTCTCAACACCAAATCGCCCCGCACTGCAGTCATCTATACCCTCCCCAAAATGCATAAAAACCAAGATGATCCACCTGACCATCCCATAGTTTTGGGTTGGGGCTCAATTTTAAAACTACTTGGACAATATGTCGATTATTTCATCAAAGACTTTGTCCCCCACAATGACTGCTATGTCTGTGACAGCATGGCTATGATTAACATAGCATAGCAAAATTGAAGAGATATGTAGATGAAATCTTCTTGATATGGCAAGAGACAGAAACCCTTCTGCTTCTATTTCTCCATTAGCTAAATAACAACTGCGAAGGCCTCAATTTTACATTGACACATAATAAAGAGACCATTCCATTCCTTGACCTCAACATCTTTCACAAAGACGGTGTACTAATCACAAGCCTTATTCGCAAGCGCAATACACTATTGAGATACGACAGCCTTCATCCCCGTGCACTTAGGGATTTTTTTACCCCACTCTCAGTTCCTAAGGATAAGGAGAAACTGTTCACTCAAAGAAGATTATTTTCATGAAGCCAAAGTCCTTAGTAACAAACTCATGGCCAGAGGGTTCCCAGGTAGGCTAGTCCAGAACTCAATGAAAAGACCCTGGTACTGTCCTAGAGACGTTCTTTTACCCACCGGCGGGGGCACCGGGATTAGGCACGGTAGTGCGTCAGACACGTCAGAGCTTCACTAGCAGTATAAATACATTCTACGTGGATTCATTGTATACATAGTCGCCTTTTAATGAATATCATGCAAATCGTCATGGTGATAGGTACGTACGGTTTGTCCAGCATGTCCTAGGTGTTTCTATAAATATATATATTTTTTAAATAATAAAAAACAAAGGCCGGCCCCGGGGGATGGGGTCCCCGGGGCAATAAGTGGCCTGAGGAGGGGGGTAAACGCAGCCCCCCTCCTAAAGAATAAAATTTTTAAAAAAGGCCATGACTCGGGGGTTGGGGTCCCCGGGCCGATTAAGGCCTTGGGAGGGCCAAATTTATTTTTTTCAACAACAAAAAATTAGGGTGCAGGCCCTGGGGGATGGGGTCCCCAGGGCCAATAAATTAGAAAAAGAAGGGGGGCCACACAGCCCTTCTTCTTCAAAAAAGAAAATAAATAAAAGACCGGCATCACGCCGGAGGCCACGCCCCCTTCTTGCAGCACTCTGCAAACGCGCCCCCTGGCCAGTTGTAAGTTGGGGAATTCATTGCCCTTCAATACTGAGGGTCCCTGAGGGCCAACTAGCCCAACAGGTATCTCCAGTATGCGCCAGGGAGCTGCGTTGCAGACAGGTGTTCTGAGGCCACGCCCCTTTTTACACCTCTATGCAATGCAGCTCTGTGGTGCTTACTGGAGGTACCTAGTGGGCTAGTTTGACCCTAGGGACCCTTAGGATTCAAGGGGACTTAATCTCTCAACTTAGAACGGCCATAGGGCGCGTTTACACAGTGGTGAAGGGAGAGGACGGGGCCTGAGGTGACATGTGCAAACACACCCTGTGGCGCGTATTAAGTTGGGGAAATAATTCCCTTTCAATCCTGAGGGACCCTGGGGGCCAACTAGCCCACCAGGTGCTTCCAGTAAGCGCCACTGCTCTGCGTTGCTGAGAGGTGGTGCAGGCCGTACCCCTTTTTACACCTCTTTGCAATGGCGCTTACTGGACATACCTAGTGGGCTATTTTGCCCCTAGGGACCCTCAGGATTCAAGGGGACTTAATCTCCCAACTTAAAAAACGGCCACAGGGCATGTTTACACAGTGGGGAAGGGAGGGGATGGGGCCTGAGGTGACGTGTGCAAACACGCCCGATGGCGTGTTTTAAGTTGGGGAAATAATTCCCCTTCAATCCTGAGGGCCCCTGGGGGCTAACTAGCCCACCAGGTGCTTCCAGTAAGTGCCACTGAGCTGCATTGCAGAGAGGTGGTCCAGGCCGTGTCACTTTTTACACCTCTCTGCAACACAGCTCTGTGGTGCTTACTGGAGGTACCTAGTGGGCTAGTTGGACCCTAGGGACCCTCAGGATTCAAGGGGACTTAATCTCCCAACTTAAAACGGCCACAGGGCGTGTTTACACAGTGGGGAAGGGAGGAGACCGGGCCTGAGGTAACGTGTGCAAACACGCCCTGTGGTGCATTTTAAGAGGTCGTTTTAATCCCCTGCCCTATTATATGCTAGGGGCTTGCAGAGGAGGTCATGCTAATCACAGGGGGACCTCAACGCATAGTGTTCCCTAGTGTATGTAGGTGTTTTCACTGTATTTTGAGTGTCTTTTAGTATCCGTCTGAAAAATTTGAGGGTACAGGATGATTTTGCAACAAGGCTTCTTTCTGCTCTTCTGTTTGTACTTTCTGCACGTTATCCTTCTTCCTGCACTTTTCTTCGTCTTTGAGGACTTCTGTTGCTTCTTTCTGATTTCTTTTTTTTTCTTTCTGTGCGTTTTTTCTTCTTTCTTCACATGTCCTATCTCTGTAGGCATAGTTAGAAATTAGCATTTAAAAAACCTTTGAAATTCATTTAAAAAAACATAGGTTTCAGGCACGTTATAGTTAGGAATTAGCATTTAAAAAACCTTAAAAATTCACTGAAAAAACCATAGGTTTCAGGGGCGTTATAGTTAGCTGAACTTTTCACTCGTACAAAACCATTGAAATGGGCCCGCAATGCACTGCTGATGACGTCACATATTACATCACTCATGACATGGTCAGTGACATCACTCATGACATCACTGATGACATCTCAAATGACATCACTGATGACATCACTGATGACATCATCCTTGTGATAGAGTGGCAGACCTCCTCTCCCCCTAAAATAACCTTTGATACACACATTCAAAAATAGAAACTAAAATGTTCAAAACAATGGACATACCAATACCAGTTACAACAACCTATTCAGTAATTCTAAGATCCACATACACATCCACTAATTCACCAACAGTCCTATACAGTCACTCATACATGTACCCACTCATCATATGTACTCATACACCTATACATCCTGTTACACAACGCCACTCATCCATAGAGTTACTTAGACACATAGTCACTCATGCTAATAAAGAATCAAACATCCATTCACTTGCATATACAGTTATACACACACCACCACACTTACTTCTACAGAAACTTACACATACTTAGTCTTTTAAACAATCACTTATAGAAAGACATACTTATTCATACAGGAACTCTTTCAATCTCTCACTCTCACATATACTCACTTATATACACCAATAGTCACATATACTAGTTTAAAACACATGTAGTTACTCACAAAGACACTATTGAGACAGTCATTCACTCACTAACACACCCATGCACACACTCATCCACCCATACAGTCCTACACACATGCTGTCTTCAACACATACAAACAGTGAGTCACTCATTCATACACCTATGCACTACGTAATACCCCCCACCGAACCATACAGACACTCAGACTGATACTCAAAAAATCAACTAATAACCTATATAGACACTCATGTAGCTACTCACCTACCCATGCAGCCACTTATACACAAAGTGAGAGACTGATACAGATATTTACATATTTAAACATTACTCACTAAGCCATGTATTCACTAAGATACACTTAATCAGTCAGTTATACAATCAAATTTTCAAAAACAAATCATCCATTTAGACACTTATATACCCATTTATTCTTCCATCGACCTTGAGATATACATATATAAAACATATGTAATTTTTAGAAAAACACACATTCACTGGATGATGTCATCAGTGATGTCATCAATGATGTCATTTGAGATGTCATCAGTGATGTCATGAGTGATGTCACTGACCATGTCATGAGTGATGTAATATGTGACGTCATCAGTAGTGCATTGCGGGTGCGCGAGTTATAGTTAGCTGAACTAACCATAACGGGGGAATTTCAATGGTTTTGAACGAGTGAAAAGTCCAGCTAACTATAACGCCCCTGAAACCTATGGTTTTTTCAGTGAATATATATATATATATATATATATATAAGATTTCCATACTTGTTATAGTTTCCCCTTTGAGTAAACATTCGGGGAGTATATCAATGTGGGCTCACATTGAAATTTGATAAGGAACATGGCTGCGTTTGTGAATAATATAGTTAAACATATTCAAAGAGTATTTTTCTATAAAAAAATGTATAAAAAGAAATTCCTCTTTTTAATAAAATAAAAAAACAGAGTAAAAACATTGAGTGAATAACAATGAACAGAAAAAAAGTTTAACTTACCTTGCTGTAACTTTGAGAAACATATCTACACACATTTAGAAACAATATTATTAGTCACACTCTCTTTGCGGGAATCAGAATGGGAAAAGGAGGACCTATATCAGGTCTTTTTATTCACTATGTGTTTTTCCATATATTTCTGCACTAATTTGCACTTATTATTTTTTGTAGCGGTACTTTTAGGATACAATTTCAGGATATAACATGACGGGCATTGATTATACAAGCCCACTTGGGCATATGTAGATACAGTGATAAGCTGAATTTTGACAAATCAAGAATGTACTGTATTAAGGAAATTCAATTTAGAAATCCATAAAGCGCACAATTAAGTATGACATTATTTCAAATTGTATTAGCATTTGGATCATATTTGGATAAATGTCGTTTTTTAATTGATACAGATGTTTTTATGTATTTAAAGGTATCTTAATATTTATATTGATGTAAGTATTTATTTGTATATTTATTTATATATTTATATAATTATCGATGACAAAATACTTTTAGGTTGTGCACAGTACCTCTTCTCTAAAAACTTTAAAGAGTAATTCATTGCTTTCTATGCCTGACTGGTCATGGTGATGATGTCATTTCCTGATTTGTTTCCTTTAAAATGCTGCCTAGTCCCATGGCAACGCGTCATGTGATCAAGGCCCGAGTGGGGGTCGAAACGCGTTATGGCGGACAGGCTTGACAAATAATTAAAATAAAGTAAATTTGATTGGCACCAACTTCTGGGTCCGCTCCTCATCCTTTTCTACCCGAGTGAGGCAGTGACAAAAGGCGATTTACGTGCATATATATATATATATATATATTTTACCTACTGGCGGTCGCCAGTAGGTGGTTATAGTTAGAACCGAGTTTCCTTAGGAAAAGCATTTTTTGATTTGCTTATAACTTTGGTGTCGTTTGACGAATCCTCCTAAAAGAAAAAGTCTATCCAGGTCAGCTCCTATCCTGAAAGTTTGGGGGTGATTCCTCAAGCGGGGCTGAGAAAATAGGGGGGGTCCCAAAACTAGCTTTCTCCATGTTAATTTAAATAGTAAATTTAGCGAGGAGCTAAAGCTCGAACTGCTGAACAGAATTACCCCAAATTTGGCAGAAAGGTAGAGCTTGGTTCAGAAAGCGTCTTGTTTTTTTTAAATGGTGTAAATCTGTTCAGTAGTTTTTGAGAAATTCAAAAAATAAGAGTAAAAAAAATCAATTTCACATAGGAAACTTTGTGCAGGGCTACAGCCAAAACTACTGAACGGAATTACTCCAAATTTGGCAGAAAGGTAGTGCCTGGGTCAGAAAGCGACCTTTTTAAAAATTGTTTAAAATAAATCCGTTCAGTAGTTGCTGAGAAATTAGAAAAATAAAGTCAAGTGCGCGAGATTTACTGTGATTGGCTGCTAGCACTCCAAACCAGGAACAGTTGGCAGCCATCTTGTGGCTCGGTAGAAGTGAGTCACCCGAAAACAGAGAAACAAAGGTATAAAACAAGAGAAGGGGCAGGGTAGAAAAACCTTGACCCACTAGGTCTGCTCAGGGGGTCCCAGGAGGACCCCCAAGGCCCAAAAAATCATTAAAAAAATATATAATAGGCAAAAATTCGCGCTGAGGTCGCGGGTTCTCGTGTTTTATTTTAATGAGGCCCTTGGGTGGGCTAGGTTGTGGGGGTATTTCTTAAAAAATAATAGCAGGGGCTCGCAGGGGTTGCGGGGGTCCGTGCAGCCCCGGGGCTTCACTAATGTTGAGAGGGGGTTTGCGCGGTCCCCCTCCTGGAGTCTTCTATGTGCTTGTAACTTTGGTGTCGTTTGATGAATATTTATGAAATTATCCAAAAAGTTTCTCTTTTTTTGATTAGCTCCTATATTGAAAATTTGGGGGTGAATGGTGTAGGAGGGGCTGAGAAAAAAGAGGGTCCTAAAACGTGTTTTCTCCATAGAATTTCCATACGAAACTTTACAGAAGACTACAGGTGAAACTGCTGAACAGAATTACGCCAAATTTGGCAGGGAGAAAGGTGATGATCCAGAAAGCACGCTTTTGTTTAAATGGTGTAAATCCGTTCAGTAGTTTTTGAGAAATATCAAATTTTATAGATATCGAGATTTGAGAATTCTGACATGTGATTGGCTGAGGGGTTACAAACACCAGCTTGCAGCTTATTGGCTGTGAATGGTTGAAACCAGGAAGTGTTGGCAGCCATTTTGTGATTTACTCCGTCAGCTCGCATCTCTCCGTGTAGCAGCCATTGGGTCCGCTGTTTTACCTGTGCGAGGCAACACTGGCATATGTGTCTGTGTGAGATATGCCTTTCACGCTGCTGCTCCTCATATCACCAGGTCGCGGGTATGCCTTTAGAAGCCCGTCCGTCGGCTCGGAGCTCTGTGAGTCAGTCTGTCGGGCATGACCCTCTACAGTACCCAAAGACTACCCAAACACCACTGCACTGTCGTAAACTCTAAAACACTACCCCAGCACGATCCCCTAAACTACCCAACCACCAGCGCACTACCCTAAACCCTAAATCTACCCCAGCACAACCCCCTACCCAAACACCACTGCACTACCCTGAACCCTAAAATACTGTAAACTTAGGTCTAAGTCAATACGTCTCTGTTCTGCATACCTCTTGCACCAGAAAACATAGCTATGTCCTACGATCCACACTGATATGTTACTCTGAATTTGTTATAGCAAACCCCTAGGATATTGGCTGGTATCCCCTGGCTCATTGTGTAAAGCACGGTTGGACTAAGCTGCGTTATTACCCACGTATCGTACTATTTCGAGGTACGCTTTTTTCCAACTCTGGTCACGTGAATGCAATTGTTCTGAAAACACTGACGGCTTGGGCTCTCTCTTTCAATTTTCCTTTGGTTGTGGGACTGCGTTTTGATTCTGGATGCAACAATCACAATGTTTTATGTATACAAAACCCTGATTCTCCCTGAGCCTAACGTGATGATAACTCTTATGTTGTTACTTATGTTAAGTACATATTTTACAGGAGCACTGTTTGTTTTTGTAGATTCCCCTGAGGAAGGGCTTATCTAAATAGCCCGAAATGCATTGGGATTTGTTGTTATGAAATTGAAAGGACAGACTACTGCTGAATACAAGCAACGTTCTGTTTGATGGTGTTATCCAATCCATATTCACAAAGAATTAAAAGACAGAAGAATTCATCCTGCATTTGGAAATTCATTTATTGTTCTTTTTGTTAACACAGTAATACATTGAATATTCTGATTCAGTTGTAATGGACTATTGATTATTGATATATGTGTCATATTTCTGTGCTATCTATTTCCAAAAAAATGTGAATACGCCCCCTCTGGGCATTAAGTAGTGCACTTGTTATTTATAGACACCCGTCTAGAATCTCCTTGCTCTTGTCTTACACAGGTGGCTGGCAGTGCCACTTCCCAGGTGCACACATCGTTCATCAAGTGTTGATTACTTTTAATATAAATGTAAAAAAAAGGTATACTTTTGTTTAATGAGTGCATATCTAGCTGCTTTTGCTTTCCAGTTCCTACGATCCACACTGGCATTTTGTTGGTATGGCTGGGAGGAATGGATAGATGTCTGTAGCTCATGCAGTCCGTTCGTAGAATTAGAGATATGTTTAAAGATGGGGAACTACTTTTTTTTACCACACAAAACGATCCCTGATTGGGTGATGAAAAGCATTGTTTTTTAAAAGTAGGGTGCACATTCGTTTTGTGGAAAAACATCTTTGTGATTGGTTAAGAAAAAGTAGTTTAAAAGTGGAGTACATATCATAGGATAAAATTTGCTCAACTCAACCACACCTGCTACTTGCATTTGGAAGGCACTGTTCGAACTTAAACAATCGTGGACTTTTAACCTGCACGTGCCATTAAATGTTTGAGAAAATGTTGCAAAAAAATATCGTTAGGTTTAAAAACATTGATGAACTTTTAACCTGCACGTGTTGTAGAATGTTAAAGAAAGTGTGTTGATAGAATACATTGCACTTCTGACTTCTATGTGTCCTTGAATATTAAACAAACTGTTTATATGGATTTTTTTTTTTTTTAAACAATAGAGAGAAGTTTTGAAACCTAAAAGAATCAAGGAATTATTCTAATTTGTTCATTACATGTATTTATGTGTGGAGCAACAAAATTACAGACACAATAGCACCAGGAATAGGAAGAAGCAGGGAGTGGGGCGACGGGGGAGATGGGCACAATGGCGCACCTGCACAATTAAGTACAGCACAACTATAGACAAACCATGGCTAAAATGAAACACACCAAGAAGGAGCACAAGTCACACAACCCGCCAACGTCACACCACTGAACAAGCATAGAAGTGAAAACCACACTGCCTGAAAGGGAGAAGGGTCAACAAAAGCTCACATTAAGGGACATCTCACACACAATGCAGCACACACACATAGGAAGCAGAGTACACCAACATCCAACACAATGTTGTCCAAACACAAACATTTGCACAATCGAAGACAGGACACAAATGCACTCGCCTGTGGTAGATAAGCGTCCAAAAGCGTCAGTACGAAACAGGCACATGAGAACGCATAAGTACAAACCCACAGTCCGGATGGGGTAGCAATTCACGTTTGGCAGGCAGCCAGAGGGTCCGTGACACACACATTGGCATACAAATGAAGACACAACACATTTGGAGACAAGTGAAAATGTGGAAACTTTATAAAATAAAGTGCGTATCAATACGGTCAAGAGTAGTGCCACGATATGCAGAGAAATGCAGCAGCATGTCTGAATAAGGAACGTAGAAAAACGTCCAAGTTCACCTCGGGGTAGTCCATCACCATTACACGTCAGTGTCAAGCAGTGTTGGTTGTCCGTGCCTCGGACATGATTCGACCCCAATGCAGCCATGTCCACTGTTGTTTTGGGACATGTGACCAGATGTACAACGTGCAATGATGCGGGGGGACACGTGCAATGTGGCACATTGAGCCGTGGTTGCAGGTACCTTATCACTCGTCCATGAACCCGAGTGCAGCTGCGTAAGCCACTATCTCTAATGAGTGATGGTTGGCCACAATATTTGACATGTCGTCGAAGTAATCCATCAGCTGACCGGGACAGACGTGCTGACTCCAACCACTGTACCCAATGTGAACCAAAGCAGAATCGGGAAGTGGGTCAAATTTGCTCACTGCATGCTACGACACGTGCAATCTCCCAGGCCCAGTTCCCAACATGCATGCCACATATCCATGCATGCCATAAACGGGCATCACCATGACACTCCTGGTCGTGGGCCAACAGGGGGTGCACTCACCTGTCATAATCCATGTCAGGTACCTACTCGTTGGAGAGGCACACGTCCATGCACCACTTGGATAGGCACGTGCGACATTGCAATACAGGTTGAACTCAGGTGATGTCTGCAATGCAGAAGCTCAACCGGTAAGTGATTCGCAGTACTGCCAAAGGCAGTGCACCCAGGACATGCAGCAGACTTGCAAGGCATAGGTGGACGTGATTGGAGTCGACCATGTGTTCGGGATGATCTGCCATTGCGCCAGTGGCTCTGCTTGTAGCTGCACTGGCTTGCTGTGTGCCAGTCTTGTGGATGAAATGGCACAGCTTGGTGCAATGAGCCGGGTCTGTGTGCAATGGGTGCAGGGCAGGGGTGTGGTGGGAGTACGTGTGAAGGCCATTTCATGCACGCTAACTACGACGAAGGACTTTTGAGTGTGGGATGTGTACTCGTTCTCAAATCGGGCAGTGCGTAGTGTGGGAGATGGATGCAAATATTACCATATCTGTCAGGGGGGGCTGGCCACTTGCAAGTTCCTTTTCGGAGCAGCAGATGTGCTAGCGCAACATAGCTCAGACAAAGAACCTTTCATCCCTACAGTAACTTCTTCAGCTGTATTCATACAGGATGTGTACAAAGGCCGGTCGTGGTTGTTGTGGGATGTCTGCGACCCGGGTCATCATGAATGAGATGCCCAGCATGTGGCACATGGGCGGGTTCACTGTGTGTTACGTTGCCAAACACCTGTTCCTCCCTCCCACAAGCCCCCACACTTTTGTACGGTGCACTGTTGTATCCCGTGCTCTCCTATGGCACACCATTGTAATGTCTATTCGCGCATGTCCTGCGGCATTCCAACCACACCGTGACACTGCAGTTTGGAGGTGGTGCATGCCACTTTACAACATCGACTGCTGCGGCCCTTGTGGCGGCCACACCAGAACACAGAGACACACTTACCGCACTTCCTGAACACGGACATATCCGAGACACCCCGTTCCCCTTGCCGGATAGGCAGATCCCTGCGCTGAACTGTGTACGCCAGACCAGCATACGCCGCTTCTGCATGCAGGAGGATGTGTGTGTAGCTACATGTCCAGGCTCACTGCCAATGTTGAGATGACATGGTAACGTCCGCTGACACTGTGATGTTACACAATGACCACACGGACACACTTGCTCAGATGCGGGTTCGGAGGGCGTTGGCGGTCCTGGGGTTGTTGCGATAAGTGTTGTGGACCTCATGGGTATCCGTGTATTATGCTCATTGACTCTATGGCACCTGTGGGTGTTTTGGTGTGGCTCTTGGCTTTGTTCCCTTTCATGCTGCATGTAGTCGTCCTGCTTAACACCAGCAGAAAGCAGGTGTAAAATCCCTGGTGCTTACGCGGCTTATCGGCAGAATTTGTTTCGCATCGCAGTTGTTGTGAAAGTTGTGATGTGGTTTTTCGTGTACAGAAAAATAAATGAACTGGGCAGTGTATCCCGTCAAGATTCAGCACCTGACCCACTATTCCCAACCAATATAAATACAATGACATTGTGTGTACACTGTAAGTGCACCCACTACCAGAGTGCAATTCAATACGTGATTTTAGTATTTAGAATAAATCGCAAAGGTGCACCTCGTGTCTTTTTGCACAGGAACGCCTACTCTGTATTTCATTATCAGCACTTTAATGCAGCTAAAGTTGAGATAAATCTAACACACTATTCAGAAGCTGGTGCAAACTGCAGACATCGCCAGTATTCCCGTGATAACTGCCCCAAAATTTAACACCATTGTGGACACCACGAAATAACAGTAACAAGAATGAGAAAGAGTCACACAGCACTTAAGTAACAACCAAAAACTTTATTGAACTTTTTTTTCTTCAAACTTTCTTTTTTTGTAAACGTATATTCAAAGGATAAACTAAATTTACCAAACTGAACACAAAACAACAAGGCGGAAGATTCCTGTCGGGACCATGAATGTCAACGACACAGCCTGGAAAATAAAGCACAAAATAAGGACGTGTGTAATGCGCATATCAAAGGAGTGAGACACAGAGAGGGGGGAAAAAAGCCAGAGAGAAAAAGAGAGGGAAGGAAAGAAAGGGAGTGAGAAAGGGAGAAGGGAGATAGAGAAAGAGAAGGAAAGGAAGGTAGAGAGTGAGAGAGAGTGAAGAGAGGGAAGTAAGAGAGAGAGAGAGAGAGAGAGAGAGAGAGAGAGAGAGAGAGAGCGAGAGAGATACTGCCGCCCCTGCGCATACATGACCAAATAATTACCTGCTGCCACCGGAGTGTCTACAAGTGGGCACTCCACGTGCCCGTCAAAGCTCTGCGGCCCGCCAGATCTCACAGATGTCGCTGAGTCCCGGGTTATGAATGGCGGAGACCACATCAGCTTCTCTGCGGCCCGGCAGATCTCACACATGTCGCTGAGTTCTGAATCATCAATGCCGGAGACCACATCAGCTGTTGGTGCTGCTAACCCTGTGCAACGCAAGTCAGCGCCACGTGATGGTAGGCCGCTGATGGCTATACAACTTAGGGTGCGACTAACCCTGTGCAACTCACATCCGCGCCACGTGGTGGTAAGCCCCTGACGGCCACATCAGCTTTGGGTGGCACTAACCCTGTGCAACTCAAATCCGCACCACGTGGTGGTAGGCCCCTGATGGTCACATTAGCTTCGGGTGGCACTAACTCTGTGCAACTCAAGTCCGCGCCACCTGGTAGTAGGCCCCTGACAGCCACATCAGCTTCGGGTGGCACTAAGCCTGTGCAACTCAAGTCCGCGCCACATGGTAGTAGGCCCCTGATGGCCAAACAGCTCAGGGTGCGACTAACCCTCTGCGCAACTTTTCCTGGACTCTTTATGATTGAGATCCGTGGAGCATCCACCCTCCGGCAATAAAGGATGTGACGTTGTCGATCCATTACATTTGCGTGGTCACGTGGCCTGTGACGCATGTGCCGGATGGGTGTGGTGTGTGTGCAAACCTGTCCTCAGGGAGTGGCTGTGACATGTTGACGACTAGATCATTGACCTGCACACCAATAGCGAGTACGTCTGCGACAGGTAGCTATGTGGGGGGTGAGAAAACGTGTTTTCTCAATGGATTTTCCATAGGAAACTTTAGACAAGGCTACAGGTCAAACTGCTGAACGGAAATACACCAAAATTGGCAGGGAGAAAGGTCTTGGTCCAGAAAGCGCGCTTTCTCGCATTGAGTGAAAATATAAAAGAAAGGTCTTGGTGGCAATTTAATATACTGGAGCTGTGTTTCTGCGAGATAACTCTTTCACGCTCCCTCTGCCCAACATCACCACTTCGCAGCTATGCCGTTAGAAGCCAATCCGTCGGCTCGCAGCTCTCTACCTTTGCGAGCTAGTACACTGCTGTGCCTGTACCTCTGCGAGCTACTACGCTGCTGTTCCTTTGGGAGCAGACAGCTCATAGTACTGTGTCTGTGAGTCGAGCGGATGGGCCACAGTTGTCCCTCTGCGAGCCTGGGTGCAAACTGTTCATAACTCACACTACATAAGCATTGAAAAACCATTTTGTGATTCAGTCTGTCAGCTGGCATCTGTCCGAGGCATTTCTGAAAACATATCGGAGTTCTTTCTTTGAGAGATACCCCTTTCACGGTGCCTCTCCCCACATCAGCAGGTAACGCACCCTCTTCCCACATTACCACCATACACCCAACAACCTTCTTGGGCCCGGAAGTGTGCGGTTGGACAAACAAGAATCTTAGTCATGTATAGGTTTACATATAAAACATATTTAAAGAAAACAACAACAAATAAAACTGAAGGGAGTCTGGTGCTATGATCACTGCCACGAAGTTGGGGTCACTGCCATTCAGGACTCAGGACACAGTTCCACATGTGGGATCAGCTTGTGGTGAACAGGGTTAGTGGCACCACGTGTCGCCGGCCTTGCATATGGAAATATGCCTGACTGATCAAAGGGAGTCTGGTGCTCTGGTCGCTGCCATGAAGTTGGGGTCACTGCCATTCAGGACTCAGGACACAGTTCCACATGTGGGATTGGCTTTTGTTGAACAGGGTTAGTGGCACCACGCGTCACCGGCCGTGCATATGGAAATATGCCTAACTGATCAAAGGGAGTCTGGTGCTGTGGTCGCTGCCACGGACTTGGGGTCACTGCCATTCAGGACTCAGGATACAGTTCCACATGTGGGATCGGCTTGTGTTGAACAGGGTTAGTGGCACCACGTGTCGCGCCTTGTGTTGTACAGGGTTAGTGGCACCACGTGTTGACGGCCTTGCATATGGAAATATGCCTAACTGATCAAAGGGAGTCTGGTGCTGTGGTCGCTGCCACGGACTTGGGGTCACTGCCATTCAGGACTCAGGACACAGTTCCACACATGGGATCGGCTTGTGTTGAACAGGGTTAGTGACACCACATGTCGCCGGCTTCTGTTGAATAGGTTTAGTGGCACCACCTGTCGCGGCTTGTGTTGAACAGGGTTAGTGGCACCACATGTTGCCGGCTTGTGTTGAACAGGGTTAGTGGCACCATATGTTGCGGCTTGCATTGAATTCTGCCTCAATAAGGCCATGTGACGATGACTTGTGGTGCAGTGAGTTAGAAGTACCTTTGGCGCTGAGCGTGTACGTACCCTGCGATGATGCGCGGTCCGAGGGGGCCGCACTCGCACCAATGTCTTTTGTCTATTGAATTCTGCCTCAATTCAATTTTCGAGTGATAGTATGCCTCACTGCTGACATAAAACTATTCACTCTTCCTTGCGATGACTTATGGTGCCTTGAGTTAGTGGTACCTTTGGCGCTCAGCATATATGCAGCCTGCGATCATGCGTGGTTCGGGCGGGCTGCAGTGGCAGCAATGTGTCTTGCCTACTGGACTGCGTCATCTGCAATCGCCACTGCATCTGTATTGTGAGCCCTGCTGTTCGCAGTGTAGATCGAAGGCAGTAGTCTGTACAGACATAAGTCTGCGGTGCTGTACCGCTGGGTTTGCAGGGGACCTGTGTCGAAGAGACCTGCGGTCACACCGGCAGCCACGTGGCAGGTTGAGGGCCGCCACTCTGGCAGACGCTTTGGGCTTCCCACAAGTGAACCACGCCCAGAGACCCAGCCTATTTATTCATACTCCTACGCTGGAGTGCCGTATGATAGACCATCCCACTCCGCTTACGCTTCCAGGGGGGACAACACAACTACATGACCGAGATCTTCCCCATTGCCTGAGGTAACATGGTTGCATCCACTGTGCACAACACTACAAGTATCAGTAGTATATGTCCATATGGAGAGGTTTGTGCTTTGCATAGTGAGGTCTATCCAGCACATCACCGCTGCACTTGGTATTGTGTGCATTATTATTGATGGGTGACTTGCCTCCTTCACACATACTTGGTTCCCACATCTCCCAACATTCAGCTAGTGTGTAGCTGAGGGGCCATGGCGTTTTGGGAAGGTCTGTTGTCCTGTTTTGCGCTGCCTCGGTGGTAGTAGGGGGGTGATCCTGGGGGAGGTCCTGGTGGTGGTGGCGGTTGGTGTTGTGGCCTTGTTGGGTGTCGGAGCTGCATGATAAGTAGCTGTATCACGTGTTGGTTGTTTGATGTGGCTTTGAGTTGGGTCCAATCCACGCTGTAGATAGTCGACCTCCATACACCAGTTAAAGGCTGATGTTAATTTCTTACTGCTAACTCAGCTTATTGCCTGCTTTTTGGATCGCATTGCAGATTTGGCTGGTCGTTGAAAATATGGGGAAGTGGTGTTTTACAGTTTTTTTCCACGGGAACGCCTACTTTGCATATCATTAGCGTTAGTTGTGGCTCGAATTTGTGGCGATTTTTTTGGCAGAAGGTTTCGATGGAAAAGTGGTGAGATTTGCAGTTTTGACCAGGTTGAGAATGGGATGATAATTTAAAAACACAGAAAAAAACATAGGTTTAATGAACATTATAATTAGAAATTAGCTTTCTGAAAACCTTTGAAATTCACTGAAAAAACCATAGATTTCAGGTACGTTATAGTTAGAAATTAGCATTTAAAAAACCTTAGAAATTCACTGAAAAAACCATAGGTTTCAGGGACGTTATATTTAGTTGGACATTTCACTCATACAAAACCATAGAAATTCCCCCGTTATAGTTAGTTGAGCTAACTATAACTCGTGCCCCCTCAATGCACTGCTGACATGGCCAGTGACATCACTGATGACATCTCAAATGACATCACTGATGATATCATCCACGTGAAAATCTGATGCACCTCATCACACCCTAACATAACCCTTGATACACCTACTCTAAAATACAGAGTATCATTTTCAAAACCATCAACACACCAATACCAGTTAGTACATATCCCCTCACTAATTCCTAGCTCTACACACACATCCACTCATTCACCCATACAGTCACTCATACATACAGTCAGCCATCAATACAGCATTATCATATGCACTCACATATCTATACAGACAGTCACACACCGCCTCTCATTCATAGAGTTACTCACACACCTAGTCAGTCATGGAAATAATCAATCACACTTTCATTTATTCACCTGTACAGTTATACACACACCACCTCATTTATTTAAACATATACTTACACACACTTACACTCTAATACAATAACGAATACAAGCACACAGTGATCCATAGAGCCACTCTCACAATCACTCACTCTCACATATAGCCATTTATACACTCCAACACTCACATGTACTGCCTTTCACATAGCAGTTACTCACACATGTACCACTGAGTCATGCATTCACTCACCAACACACCCATACACACACTCACCCATCCATACAGCTCTTCACAGATGCACTCTTGAACCTATACACCCAGTGAATCATCCACTCACACATTTATGGACAGTTACAACCAACCCCACCTACCCACGCAGACACTCAGGCACCCATAGAGATACTCAAACAACTAATCAATAACCCATATAAATCCTCATTTAGGTACTCACCAACCCATGGAACCTCTTACACACCAACTGACAAACTAAACTGTATGAATGTCTGTATTAGTCACTAACACATGCATTCAATAAGACACAATTATTCACTCACTTATACAGCCAGTCACACACCTACAAAATCATCCATCCTGACTCTTATACACCCATTCATTCTTCAATACACCTTGGCATATATATAAAACATATTTATATTTTATAGAAAGACATAGTCAATGGATGATGTCATCAGTGATGTCATTAGTGATGTCATTTGAGATGGCATTAGTGATGTAATTAGTGATGTCACTGACCATGTCATGAATGATGTAATATGTGACGTCATCAGCAGTGCATTGCGGGGGCGCAAGTTATTGTTAGCTCAACTAACTATAACGGGGGAATTTCTATGGTTTTGTATGAGTGAAATGTCCAACTAACTATAACGTCCCTGAAACCTATGTTTTTTCAGTGAATATATATATATATATATATCCAAGAGAATTCCGAAGAGGAGTATATTGCGTTTTGCCCCCTACAAAAGCCTGATATTCGGAACCAGTCGGCGATCGACATCAGCAGGGTCGGAGGACCCGTTGAAGGAGGTACCCGGCGGTGAGTAATACGGCTTGCGGTGTAGGAGGGGAGGAGACAGCGTATGTGCAGAGTCAGGAGGTCGGCAGACGCCGGTTTTTCCGTAAAAACTTTACTCGCTCCAAGAGAGAACAAAAATGTCTGCAGACACAGTGAAAGAACGAGAAGCAGCAGCGGATGAAATGTTTAACAACCCGCCTAGAATTATTTCGAGTGTAGAAGGCTCGCAAGGAACCCAAAATATTGCAAACCAAGATGTTAAACAACTAATGAAAATCTTAGAAAAGAAGTCCAAGAACGAGATCACCAAATGGTGGGAACATCGGTCACTTACGAAATAGGAAGAAGTGGGGAGAGTGCCTCGGGGTCTTAGGATTATGCTGGCTCCTAGCTTTGAGGAACCTAACCCCGAAATGCTCAAAGAATGGGGAGAGAGCAATTTGGTAGCCTCCATGAATTTGGTAAAGATTTTAACCAAATATGCAGCAATAGACCGTCAAAAACTACTAATTGAAATAGGACAAATAAACGAAGAGTTAAACAAATCAGAGTTCAAAGACTTTATAACAAAATCTCGTGAAGAAATGACCGAAAGGTTACGCAAGCATGAAGACAGAATTAAGGTACGCAAGGCACATAAATTTGCAAGAGATCAAGATGATTACGAACAGGGGCGAATTTATACCTTTTCGAGAAAATTCGATCATGTAAAAAAATTGAAATATGATGAGAAGCGCATTAATAGAAAGCCTGCAGTTCCACCACAACAAAGCCATGTAGAGGAAATATCAGAGGAAGACACAGAGTCACTCACTACTACGTCAGGCTCGGAGTACAGCAGTATGGGAGGTGACAACACTACCGATGTATTAAGCCTGGGTGAAGAAATAGATTTTTTAGTGGAGGAACAACGCCAGACTCTCCGTCCGAGGAATCGGAACACACAACAAAAAGAAAAAAGAGAAACGCAAGGAGACGAGCCAGGCGCAAAAAACAAAAACAGAAACAAACAACCAAACAAAAAGCAACATTGGTTCAAGAAACAGCGCTGAATGATCAGACTATCATTAACCTATCGGACATCACTCTGAATGAAGCAGAGAATCAGCTTCTAACATTAGGACTTAACTATTGCCCTGAAAGTACATTCAAATATGCTAGTACACGTATTGACATATTTTGCTTCATTAGAAAACTCAAGCTAAAAACATTCTTTACTATAAAAGCTGGAGCACAAGCCACAACAACAACTGCAAATACCAGCAAAGATAATGTGCAACCACTATTGGCATCAGATGCATCTACTCTTCTCACTCTTCAAGACCTTAGTACTGATAGAGATCTGATTCAGCGACCAAATGAGACAACTGATATAAGCACTCAATCAAGACTGCAGGCAATTGACATCATACAAAAAGTTGCAGGAGAAAGCCCATTTAAATTAAAAAGTACTTTTATACCTATGATGCCAAAAGACGCAATAGATATTTTCCATGAATGTGTGGTAGAGGACTTGAAGCGATTGTGTCATGCGACAAGAAAGAAAAATCACTTCAAAAACAATCACAGAGCAATACAGTATGCCAGATTAATGAAAAAGTTGGGGGACAACCAAGAAATAATCATAAACAAGTCAGACAAAGGTGGAAATATCGTCTTATGGCCTAAAAAAGAGTACATCACGGAAGCAATGAGACAATTAAATGACAAAAAATGTTATATGCGGACCAACATAAAAGAATATAACAAGGCTAAAGAGGAGCTTAGAAAACAATTGTTACAGTATAAACGTGAAGGTTTGGTGTCATCAACCGAATTAAATTTTCTGCATGTCGAAAGTCCAGTTATTCCCGTGATGTATTTAATCCCCAAAGTGCACAAAATGGTCTCGCCAACACTAGGTAGACCAATCATTTCTGCTATAAACAGTGTCAGTGAACATATCTCACAATTTGTAGACTTTTATCTACAGGACTTTGTAAAGAATTTACCAAGTTATGTCAAGGACACAGGAGATTTTTTGAATAAGATCAGTGACACAAAGTGGGAAGAACGTCTGATTCTAATAACTTTGGACATTGAGTCATTATATACAAGTATCAATCATGTGAACGGACTCAATGCTGTCAAATCCTTTCTTGATAAAAGACCCATTGAATATTATGGACATAACAAAATGATATTAGACTTGATTTCATGGTGTTTAAACAACAACTATTTCTTGTTTGGAAAAGAAACCCTAAAACAAGTCAGAGGTGTAGCGATGGGATCTTGTTTCTCCCCCAGCTATGCCTGTTTACATGTAGGCTGGTGGGAGGAACAGGTCCTACAAAGGGTCCACAATGTGCATCATGTGCGACAATGGTTACGGTTCATAGATGATGTTTTTATTGTTTGGGATGGTGATAAGAAAGAAGCCCAAGAGTTTATAACAGCTTTAAATGTCAACTCTAGTAACCTCATCATCACCTCCAAAATAAGCAGTACAATGATTGAGTTTCTAGATGTGCAACTCATGGTTATCAACAATAAGTTAGAAACATCACTGTTCAGGAAATCAACAGCGGGTAACAGCACATTACATGCAAGTAGTGGACACCCAAAACACCTAATTGATAGCATACCCTACGGTGAGCTACTAAGACTAAAACGCATTTGTAGCACACCTTATGAATTGGAAAGATGCACACAGGATGCACTGAATAGAATGCGTATTAGAGGCTACAGTGAAAAAGTACTAACCAATGCACTGAGAAAAGCACAAGAAAGACCAAGGGAAACATTGCTTTCATCCAAAGACACTTCAAATGATGTAAACAAAGAGGAGGAAGATCCTCGCCTAATAATGACATATAACAAACAAGAAAGAAAGATCAAGTCGATCATTAAGAAAAACTGGCCTATTATCTGCACTGATGGAGTATTAGGAAACAGGCTACCTGAAGTACCTGTAATAACTTATAGAAAGTCAAAATCTATGAGAAGTGCACTGGTTAAAATGAGCCCAGAACTAGGCACATCAGGTACATGGCTTAAACCTAGGCAGGGTTTCCATAAATGCTCCTCATGTCGTGCATGTAAATTTGGCATTAACATGACACATTATGCAGTTCCTTTTTCTGAGACCAAAGTAGCCATTAAAGGCAGCTTTGGCTGTAGAACAGAGTATGCGGTGTATGTTTTGATGTGCACCTGTGGCTTACGTTATGTGGGAAGTACTAAGCTACAGGTGCACATCAGGATTTTACAGCATCTCAGGGCAATTGTCAATAATGATAGTACATATCCAGTTGCCAGACATTTCAAGGCCATACACAATAATGATTTAAACTGCCTTACATACTACGTAATCAATGCCATTGCACCACTAAGAAGAGGGGGCAATAGGGAAAAATTATTAAGAAGACTGGAAACACGTGTTATTTTAGATCTTGACAGTAAGGCACCCTATGGTCTGAACACTACAGAAGATATGCATAATTTCTTATGAACAACAATCAGCTTTTCGCATATTTTTCAGTTATATGTCAATGGTATTTTCTAGTGCCTGTTTTTTAGTACATCAGGTCAGAACAGAATTAAGGAACCACCATATATATTTATATTTTTATATATTTATATATATACATTTTTTATCGGATATTTTTTATCAGGTTTTATCTGATGTTTTATGTCTGATATTTATTAATGTATGATTCGTTAGTTGGACCAATTCTTGACAAAAAAATGTATGCAATGTTGGGTATCCTTTTTATACACATAAATTCATATTTAAAGCACTTTTTTTGTAGGGTGTTTTTAACATTAGATTATTTCTTGTTTATCGCTACTATTATTAATTTGAAGAGGTCAATTGGATTAGGCTTCTTCAATTCCATAGGTCACAGGATATACACAGAATTTTTTTGGTGAATAAAAAATAAAAAAATAATAAATAAAAAAATAGCACTAAAGCACTTTATAGATATTGCATATTCTATAGAAGATGGAATTAACCGAATAGAAAAAATTAAAAATTTATATTTAGATTACAACCTTTTGGTATATTTAGGAGACTATAAAAACAGTTGGGATATTTGTACTGTGGTTTAAATATAGGTGGACATTCAGAGACATATTGATAATAGCAAATTGCATTGATGCAGTTAGATTATTTTTGCCATAGCTAAAACAAAATGACAATGTTTACAAAGATAAGAGTGATTAATTATTCCTTTTTTGCATATTTGCACAAGAAGTGATTGTTTTTTGCACAATTATTTTAAAGTCATATTTATTGATATATATATTTTTATCATAAATGTTTTAGCTGATCATTCTGAAATAATAATATATACATATTTATATGGGTATTTTTATTCTTCAAATGTCTCTATTTTATGTCCAAAGCATTATTTTCACAAGATTCATAAGAAAAGCAATGTATATTTACAAAGTCCAAAACAAACGAAAACAAACAAAAAATACCGGTTGTTTTTTATAATATTTCTTCTATGTCTATGTAATTGTGATTGACCAATGGGTGGACACATAGCATTTAAAAAAGTTGGCAGACATTTGCTTTCTCGTGTGATCAAGGGCACAGGGTGCTCGATACGCGTCGCAGAGGGAGTTAATAAATTACATCAACTGCCTACCTGTTTGGGTCCGTCTTTCTCTGTTCGCCGCAAAAGGAAGTACAAGAAGTTTTGGATATATATATATATATATATATATATATATATATATATATATATATATATATATATATTATCTACTGGCGGTCGCCAGTAGATAGTTATAGTTAGGACCGTGTTTCCATAGGAAATCCGCAACATTCTATTTGGAATAACTTTGGCGCCGGTTGACGAATCCTCGCGAAATTTTCAAAATAGGTGGGGCGCTCCGCTCCGCTCCTACCCTGAAAGTCTCGGGGGGATTTGTCAAGCGGGGGCTGAGAAAAAAGGGGGGTCCCAAAACGTTTTTTCCCCATGCAATTTCCATAGGGACCTTTAGTCCAAGGTACAGCCCGAACGGCTGAACAGAATTACTTGAAATTTGGCAGAGAGGTAGTCCTCAGCTCAGGGAAGTAAAATCATATATATATGTGGGCGGAGCCTAACCACACATCTCATCCTGAGATCTGATTGGCTGTCAGCACTTCATCCAAGGAGTGTTGGCAGCCATCTTGGGACCAATATACATGATAGTACCTCATTAAAAAGCATTGCAGTTAATAGAAGGTTTTAAGACTTTAGTTACATTATAAATCATTTGTTGATGGTACCATACTCATTTTAGGAATTGTGGTATGTTCTAAGGTGATTTCACCATGTGAAGAAGCCTTCTGCTGGGATATCATGATTGAGAGAAAAATATTTTCTCATGCTTTTCCCACAGAGGTTTGGAAGGTGATCTATAAGCTAAACTGAGAGCTTATTTTCTGTAAATTCACATTATCTTTCTCAGTCATGTGAGAATGAAGTCTGACATTCTCAGTAAAACATGTACATCCAACAAGGGCAGAGACTGTCAGTTGATTCCTTTGTGTTCTACTGCAGCTTCCCAGAGTGTTCCAAAGAACAACTAGAGCGCTAACAGTCCTACTTATGATAAACGTATGGCACACCTGAAGCCATCTTGCTTGGATTAAAGTGGTAACTCTTAAAACATTTAATTTAAAAAGGAACAAAATAAGGGGGTTCATTTTTCCATAACAAGTATGATTAGTGCTGCAGAAAGAAAAACTAGGGCACATTTTGACTTCTGAAATCCTCTTTTATTTCATTAAAAAATTCTGACATGCAGACTGAAACATGCACTTCCAATACCAGCAGCAGTTTTCCCTGGTGAGCAGTAGCTTTACTACAGTGATCTAATGAGCAAAAAGAGTGCTAACATTTTGAATTTATGGCAAATGTGTGACACATCTGAATGCCTTCTTGATGGAATCAAAGTAAAAAACTGAAAGTATTTCCTACTGAGGACACTGCAGTAAATGAGGAAATTAGGAAACTTCATAACAAATAAGTCTCCCAAGATGGCCACCAGAGACAAAAGAGCCCACATGTAGGCCAAATATCACCCAGATGTAGCCCAAGTATAGCCCAATGACAGAATGTCCCAGAGTGTTCTTAAAAACAACTAGAGCGCTTACTGTCTTCATTATGACAAAAGTATGGCACACCTGAAGCCATCTTGATTGGAATAAACTGGTAACACTTAAAACATTTAATTTAAAAAGGAACACAATGAGGGGGTTCATTTTGCCATAGAAATTATGATTAATGCTGAAGAAAGAAAATGAGGGCACATTTTGAGTGACTTCTCAAATCCTCTTCTATTTCATTAAAAAATTCTGACATGCAGACTGAAACATGCACTTTTAATACCAGGATCAGACTTCCATGGTGAACAGTAGTTTTACTACAGTGATCTAATGAGCAACTAGAGTGCTAACTTTCAGAATTTATGGCAAATGTGTGACATATCTGAATACCTTCATGATGGAATCAAAGTAGATAGATAGATAGATAGATAGAACTTTATTCGATATGTAAAAACAATATCAAAAAAGTACATACATATGAGAATCCTTTAAAACGGGTAAAATTACATGCAATTAATAACATGATTAAAATCACAGAAATTAAAAAGATAAGTACAGACAGGCAACAAAGTGTGGGGCCATTTAGGGTTGCATTGATGACCTCAGCCTCATCGTCAATTTCAGATAGGATGACATAGCTGCCAAGACTAAGGGGGTTTCCAGGGTTTTTAATTTGAAGTATGCCAATTTACATGAGCGTATGCCCCAGGATTTCAGCAATGGTTTTAGAAAAGTAGTCCTTGGCAGTTGATAAAATCTGCAGAAGAGGATGCAGTGAATATTAGATTGAGACGAGAGGCCGTCACAAGGGCATTTTTGTAAGTCGGTGGCCCAGCAATTTGGGTTGGGAAAGGTTAGGAGTCTAAAAAACGTGTTGGTGCGGAAACGGGTCAGGAGCATGCGGGTAAATGGGGATGGTTCTAGTAGTAAATATTGCTGAATACCAGTCACAGTGATCAGGTTTTGATAGTCAACAATAGTGGTCTTCTGTATTTCTAGGAGCCAGCGTTTACGACAAAGATGATTTAAGACAAGTCGCTTTAGCTCGGCTTTGGATATGTGAGTTAAGGTTGATGGGTCAGCAAAAAATTCCGGGTGCCCGATGTCAGTGGACAACCCTTTTACGTAATTCAGCCACTTAATGTTCCTGACCTCTGTCAATTTTAGACAATCTGTGATAATTTCCCTATTGAATGGGGTTTCTTCGTTGATCCAGACTTTGTGCCATAGGATAAGGGGGGAGGAATTAATTGTGTCTGCAATGTGTGTGAGGCCCAATTCTGTGTGCACCATATGGGTAGAAGTGCCTGGGGGAACAGCCAAGAGGTAGCGTAGAAAAGCATTCTCAAGGCGCTGGATTTGTTCGGCGGGTTCGATCCCCCAGATCCCTGACCCATAAGTGCCAGTTGAAGTGCACTTCGCCCGATAGATCTGGAGCAAAGGGCGTATTGGGCGACCCCCTAGCTTCTTTGAAAAATTTGTCAGTGCACCTATTGTTTTAGACATTGCTAAACCTCGAGCTTGGACCGCAGCTCTCCAGGTACCCCTCTTATTGAAGGTGATGCCCAAGTAAGGGAAACTATCAACGTTGGTTAATTTATTACCATTCAAGAAGATGGTACATGGCTTTTTTCCAATCCCTAGGCCACAGGACATAGTGTGAGTTTTGGAGGTATTGACATTTAGGCCTCTCTTTGACATAAAGTCAGTGAATTCAGTAACTGCCCTCTGGAGCCCCATGGGGGTCTGGGACATAATGGCCGCATCGTCTGCGTAGAGCAAAATGGGGATCGATTTACCATTGATTGTTGGTTAGTCGTGGAAAGTTCTAGACAGGTGGTGACTGACAGAGTTGATATAAAGGGTGAAAAGTAAGGGAGCTAGAATACAACCCTGTCTTACACCTCGTCTAATAGGAAAACTGTCAGAACATTCTCCGTTGTTGCCATATCTCACGCGGGCCGATGCATCCCTATACAACTCTTTGATAAATAATATAATAGTAGGGTCTAAGCCAATCTCTGTGAGGGAATCCCATAACTGCCCATGGTCAACACAGTCAAATGCTGAACTAAGGTCAACAAAAGTTATAAAGAGGATTCCTTTTTTCGCCTGAGTATACTTGGCTATTATAAGAGACAAATTTAGGCCCTGTTCGATGGTTCCTTTGCCTTGTCTAAAACCATATTGCATGTCAGAGATAATGTCTTGGGTACTTAGCCAGTCTTGAAGTCTGTTTAAAATAATTCGCCCGGCAACCTTCATAAGGGAGTCTAAAAGTGAAATAGGGCGATAGTTGGCGGGATTATCCCTCGCGCCTTTTTTAAAAATCGGGACAGCAATTGCCTCTGGCCAGGTGGGGATGAAGCCAGTGGTGTTCAGAGAGTTCAGTGCGTTAGTGAGCAGGGGGGCCCATAAATCAGGCTGTGACTTAAAAACGTCTATAGGGACGCAATCTGGGCCTGGAGCTTTCCCGGAGGGGCTATCTTTCAGAGCCATTAGTACTTCAACGGGATCAAAATTAATATTTAGGGGAAAAGAAGTAGGGGTAGTTGGGTCGGGAAAGGAATTGGATACAGAATCAAACTCAGTTGGGGGATTATCCAAATTAATAGGATTGTATAAGTTACTAAAATGAGTAACCCAGGTATCAGGGGTAATGGCTGAGTCCAGGGTCGAAAGCTGAGAGGATCGGAAGAAGGGGGCATTGACTGCCCTCCAGAAAGCAGTATTATCTCTCTTTTCGGAAGCTTCCACCAGAGCTGCCCAGGCCAGCAGCTTCAGTTGTTTTTTCCTCGCCTGGCGCATGGTGCGTTGATTGTGTCTAGCATACTGGATCTCTTGACGGTTTCTGGGGTTGGATTTCAGAGCTGCTTTCAGCAAACGCAGGGCTTTGGAGCAGTCCCTGTCAAACCAACCATGGGGGGAAGGAGCAGATTTCTTTGGCACACACGCAAGGAGAGATTTAATTTCTGACATAATTACGGAGAAAGAACTAGATATTATCTGTGGATTCTCCGTATGTGACAGGCATATTTGAAAATGATCATAGGTATTAGTAACTAACCTTTTAAGAAAAATAGAGGGGACTACTTTGTCCCATTTAAGAAAAAGGCCCATGGTGGTGCCCAACTGCAGGGGAGGGGAATAGAAGGTGTTCTGCCTGACCGTGCCATTGGTGCTCGGGGTTAGCTTTAAAGTGACCTCGATGGGGTAGTGGTCACTGATGGGAATGTCAAGGGTCTCCCAATTAGTTATCAAACCTGAATACCTTGTGGATATAAGTGAGTAGTCAATCGTAGAGTGACAACCTCTCCCATTATAAGTAGGTTTGAAGGACTTAGGGGGAAGACATAAATCATTAACAAAGGATAAATTAAAATGAAATAATAATCCGTTTAACAAATCACCCAATTTAGTGTGGCAGAAATGGTTGGGTGAATCATCCATTTCAGTCATCCGGCCACAGGAGCCACTGATGTTCTGAAAACAAAGCGGGCAATTGAAGTCACCTACCAAAATGATTAGGGTATCAGAGTTGTTTTGGGACTCTTTGTTCATTAGGTCGGATTTTAAACCATTAATCACCGAGTCCAGATATGCATTAGGGATATTGTTATAAAAATTGACCAGGACGATGTTATAAATGGAACCGCCGGTCAAACTAATTAACTGGTAATAAGAGGATCCTGTAATGTAGGTAGGTTTTAGTCGGGAATCTACAGAAATGTAGGTCGTGAGTCCTCCCTTGTATCTGCCGTGAGGACTGGGGGAGGCTGGGGTGTGGAAGTTCTGATATCCTAGAAGATGGAGCTCTATAGGGGTCCAGGTTTCCTGGAGGCAGATAATACTGTATCGGGAAACGATTTGGGTCCATGCGAGGTTAGACAACTTGTCGAGGAGACCTGCCACGTTCCAAGACAAGAGGCTGTCACCCTGCAGGGGCTCAGTCGTGCCGATTAAACTAGTCGGCGGGTCTGTTATGGCCTTAACAGTTTCTGGAGGATGCGGGGAATTTATCGAAGAAGGAAAGTCACTAAGGGCCGGGTAGGGAAAAGAAAGATTGGTAGTCAGGCCCGCCGGCGAAGACGGTAAATCTGAAGATGGAAAATGGGGAACGTTGACAGGAAATGGTTTCCACCCCGCAGTGCTATTGAGCAGGGTATGAGTCGTGATGTCAGAGTTATCTAATAATAAAGTAGGTGACATAATGCTCATGGCAGGTGGATTGTCAGCCGTAGGTCCCGGGTGGGAGAGTCAATCCTGATCATTCAGTTCCGAGAGGGTGGCAAAACTATTAGAGGTAGGAATAGTGAAGTGGGATGGCTCTGGGGTGACCCTTGGTAATAGGTGTGGGGGTGTGGGGTTTGTCAGAAGGGAACGGGGGTAAAAATAACTTAGATCGGTCGTTAGAATTCCAGAGCCCCTGCCCGAGGTGAACCAGTCTACTATGTGAGGTAGGACTCTACGATCTCGGAAGTTAATAATGATGACATCACCCTGTTTGTCCTTGGGTCTAGGGCCCAGCCAGTTCAGTCTCCTGACGTGTAAGATTTCGCCGTTAATTTCAGGGGGGAGCGGTTTATTCTGAGTCAGCCAGTGTACTACTTTATTTTTGAGTTCCTGGTAGCTCTCCGTTTTACCCTGAGGAAGAACTGGGACACTAATAAGGGTGACTACATAAGGTGCCGCTTCAGGGGGCAGATCAATATGTAGGCTTTTATCTGACTTGTGGACTGGAGAAGGCTGCCTAATGATGTTAGTACCCTGGGGCGCTGTGATAATGGGAATTTGGTCTACTCTGGATGCTCCTTTGGCAGTGGGTTGTACCTCTGGGGTAGGCGGGGAAGCTTGTGTGTTCTGGATGTGATTTAATGTGTTAGACTGAATAATCGCTTGGGTGGGAGGAAAAGAATGGGTGGCCGTGGGATTTTTACATAAATGGGAATCAAAGTAAAAAACTGAAAGCATTTCCTACTGAGGAGACTGCAGTACATGAGGAAATTAGGAAATTTCATAACAAATAAATCTCCCAAGATGGCCACCGGAGACAAAAGAGCCCAAATGTAGCCCAAAATCACCCAGATGTAGCCCAAATATAGCCCAATGACAGAAGTGTGCAAAACACTTACTATTTTGTGTTTTTGCAGTGTTAAATAGTGCAGACTTGTCAGGTATTTGAGTGCTTTACATGAGCATTGGTTACATCACACAAGAACAAATTCATTTTGGTTGTAGACATGGGGAGACTAAGTGATTTGACCGGAATCACAGAATATTGAGCTGAAGCAGAAACTCCAACCTGGTTCCCCAGTTGCAAAGTCTGCAGTTCTGGAAGTAACACCACATCCCCTCCCCTAAGTGCAACATTTAATCAAGTGGTCAACTGGATAAAAAAACATAAAGATAACAAATAATTTAAAAGTGCTTTGTCGCTATTTGAAAACTCAGAAAATATGTCCTTATTTTAGTCTTTTAGAGCACTAACCATAATTTTGATGCCAATAAGACCCTCTCATATATGTATTTTCTAAAGGAAATGCTCTAGGTATTACAGTTTTGATTACATCAAGATGACGTCAGGCGTTCCATACTTTTGTAATAAATATAGAATGTTAGCAATCTAGTTGTTCATTAGGATACTGTTGAGAAGCAGAGGCCAGGGGCACGGACTCTGAAAATTGAAGGCAGGTAGGAGGGTGCAAAAGCAACAATTTAACCACACTGAGCAGGCAGGAAGGGCCGTGGCAGCACAACAGACTATGGAGGGCAGTGGAAAGGGGGGCGGGGGCAACAAACCAACAATACAGGACTTGCAAGAGAGGCTGTGGCAATGTAATAGACCATTGTGGGCAGAAGGAAGAGGCAATGGTAGTACAACCATACATGCCAACAGGCGCGATTCAGCCAGGAAACGTTCAATGTTTTTAAGCTCAAATGGGCTTTATTTGATCTGTCTCCTGTCTACAATCTCCTCTTTTTCAATGTAACTCAAAGGGGAAAATCAATACCCCAGTTTTTTTTCAAAATCTCCCTCTTACCAAGTTCAAAATGTTCGCAAGTATGGTACATTGGATAATGGAAGGAAATGGGGTAGGGACATGGACTTGGATAACAGAGGACAGGAGGGACATGGAGAGGTGCACCAAACTGACCCTGCAGGGCAGGCATCAGGGTTTGCAGCAGCACAATACACCACACAGGGCATGCGGGACGGGAGTGCAGCACAACAATCCATAGAAAGCAAGAGGGAGGGGACAGGACCATGCACATGGACAACAGAGAACAGAGGGGCAAGAGGCAATGGTAGCTAGCTGACCATAATGGACAGACAGGAGAGAAAGCTGCAGCATAACAGACCATAAAGGGCAGGAGGGACGGATCAGGGGCATTACAATGGAACAGACAAGCCAGGAGGGAGGGAGTAGGGGTCTGCACATGTAAACAGAGGGCTGGGGGCAAGGGGGCAGGGCAGGAGCAGCAAGATAGCCATGGAGGTCAGGCAGGATGGGCACTAGAAGCAAGACACACCATGAAGAGCAACAGTGAGACTGTGATGGCATACACACAGACCATGGAGGGAAGGTGGGAGGGGGTCAGGGGCAGCTAACTGACCACACAGGGAAGGTGAGAGGGGCCATGGCAGCACAGAAGACCATGCATGGCAAGTGGGAGGGTTAATTGCAGCACAATGGCTATGATGGGCAAGAAGGAGGGTGCAGGGGCATGCACAAAGGACAATGGAGGATAGAAGGGAGGGTCAGGACCTGTGCACAGACAAGAAAGTTCAGGGGAAGGGGCCTCACAACAGACCGCACGGGGCAGGCAGGAGGAGCAGTTGCAGCACAACAGACCAGGGAGGGCAGAAGGGTGTGGCAGTACAATGGACCATGTAGGACAGGAGGAAGAGGATAGGGGCATGGCATGTGGACAGGCAGGGTGGAGGTGGCAGGGACAGGTTACAGTCATCTGACAAAGCTAGGCAGGTGGGAGGGGAGTGGCAGCTCAACAGAACACTCAGAGTAGATAGGAGTGGCAGGTCCATGGAACATGGTGGGCAAAAAGGATGGAGCAGGGGCACGCACAAAGACATCGGAGGGCAGGGGGAAGGAGAATAGGGGCAGCAAGCTAAGCACAGAGTTTAAGCAGGAGGTCAATGATGGGGCATAGAATTGGGCAGGAGGAGGGGACTGGTACATCATACTAAATTGAGGGCAGTGGCAGCACATCAGACCATGCATGGCAGGAGGGAGGAGGCTAGTCCATGGATTCACACAACAGAGGATAGGGAGGAGGGGGATGGGGCAGCAAGCTAACTGTTCAGAGAAGGCGGGTATTAGGAACTTTATTGTTTTTAAAACGTGTGTCTGTGCGAACTACTTAAAATATGAAAAAGTATGCAGCATAATCTCACTTTTATTCAGGAAGAAGAGGACGTTTGTGACTGTGACTCCGGGCTCACTTGGCAGAAACACCCCCTGACCCTCCACCCCCTATCGCAAAATGTAATGCCCGTGAAAAGGGTAGGTGAACACAGTGTTATATAGAACATAGTCCTGAGAGCTCGATTGAAAATGAAAACTAGATATAGTGTATGGTATAAACTATGCACCAAAAAGTGTGATATAAGATGAACCGGGCGTGAAATATAATATGCAATACATTGTGTGCAGTGACAGATTCATTGGAGAGCGCGAGATAGCACAGGCACTAGCGCGTGCTATGCGATGTGCGCCTTGGAGTGTAATATGCACAGGGCAGTGTTGTGTAACCTAACTAGTCTCTAAAGTTGTAATATAAAATATGTGCTGGGGAGTGTAACGTTGCATATGCACTGTGACAAATATATGGATCCCAGATTGTAATATGTATGGCATAGCACTGTGCGTTATAACATAGGCATCGAGGAAGGCACGTTAGATGGGGCAATATAACCCGTGCGAAGACAAGTGTGGCATGACATATTCACGGGGTGGTGTTACAGTGCACATGGGCTAGAGAGTGTCATAGCATATGCACTAGCTGGTGGAATACAACACAGAGGTGTGTGGCACTCGGCAGGCAATGGTGGGTGTAACACAGCATTGGGCTCTACCAGGAGCACGCTGTGACTCTCAAGTGATGTTCGTCCCCTTTCCAGAGAGTAAAATAAAAAGTATTACACATCCGGCAGTGGATGTGTGTTTTATTAACCGTGAGGGGGGTTTCTTACATAGTTTTGGTCGAATTTTTGTCGAATCCCCTTTGAATAGCTTGGTGTGCATGTGTATTAAATGTGCCCGTCAATAGCTACCCATGTTTGTATAAATAAACGACAAGGGTGTCTACCGGGATTAGGCATGGTAGGGCATCAGACATGTCAGAGCTTCACTAGTGGTGTAAATACATTCCACGTGGATTCATTGTATGCATAGTCGCCTTTTAATGAATATCACTCAAATCGTCATGGTGATAGGTACGTACGGTTTGTCCAGCATGCCCTAGGTGTGTCTATAAATATATATTTTTTAAAAATAATAAAAAACAGTGGCCGGACCTGGGGATTGGGGTCAAAAAAATATAATTAGGAGACAGGCCCTGGGGGATGGGGTCATCAGGGCCAATAAATTAGAATAAGAAGGGGAACCACACAGCCCCCCTTCTTAAAAAATTAAAATAAATAAAAGACTGGCATCGTGCCGGAGGCCACGCCCCCTCCTTGCAGCACTCTGCGAATGCGCCCCCTGGCGAGTTGTAAGTTGGGGAATTAATTCTTCTTCAATACTGAGGGTCCCTGAGGGCCAACTAGCCCAACAGGCATCTCCAGTATGCGCCAGGGAGCTGCGCTGCAGACAGGTGTTCTGAGGCCAAGCCCCTTTTTACACCTCTCTGCAACGCAGCTCTGTGGCGCTTACTGGAGGTACCTAGTGGTCTAGTTTGACCCTAGGGACCCTTAGGATTCAAGGGGACTTAATCTCTCAACTTAGAACAGCCACAGGGCGCGTTTAAACAGTGGTGAAGGGAGGGGACGGGGCCTGAGGTGACGTATGCAAACACGCACTATGGCACGTTTTAAATTGGGGATATAATTTCCCTTCAATACTGAGGGCCCCTGGGGGCTAACTAGCCCACCAAGTGCTTCCAGTAAGCGCCACTGAGCTGCATTGTAGAGAGGTGGTCCAGGCTGTGCCACTTTTTACACCTCTCTGCAAAGCAGCTCTGTGGCACTTACTGGAGGTACCTAGTGGGCTAGTTGGACCCTAGGGACCCTCAGGATTCAAATGAATTTAATCTCCCAACTAAGAATGGACACAGGGCGTGTTTACACAGTGGTGAAGGGAGGGGACGGGGCCTGAGTTAACGTGTGCAAAAACGCCCTGTGGCCTGTTTTAAGAGGTAGTTTTAATCCCCCTGCTCTATTATATACTAGGGGCTTACAGAGGAGGTCATGCTAATCACAGGGGGACCCCAATGCATAATGTTCCCTAGTGTATGTAGGTGTTTTCACTGTATTCTAAGTGTCTTTTAACATAGCACTGGCTCTAGGACTGGTTAGTCAGACTCAGTTACCACCAGTATCCGTCTGAAAAAGTTGAGGGTACAGGATGATTTTGCAACAAGGATTCTTTCTGCTCTTCTTTTTGTTCTTTCTGCACGTTATCCTTCTTCCTGCACTTTTCTTCGTCTTTGAGGACTTCTGTTGCTTCTTTCTGCACTTCTTTTTTTTCTTTCTGTGCATTTTTTCTTCTTTCTTCACATGTCCTATCTCTGTAGGCATAGTTAGAAATTAGCATTTAAAAAAACCTTTGAAATTCACAGAAAAAACCATAGGTTTCAGGCACGTTATAGTTAGGAATTAGCATTTAAAAAACCTCAGAAATTCACTGAAAAAACCATAGGTTTCAGGGGTGTTATAGTTAGCTGGACTTTTCACTTGCACTTGAGATGTCATCAGTGATGTCATGAGTGATGTCACTGACCATGTCATGAGTGATGTATTATGTGACGTCATCAGCAGTGCATTGCGGGCGCGCGAGTTATAGTTAGCTGAACTAACTATAACGGGGGAATTTCAATGGTTTTGTACAAGTGAAAAGTCCAGCTAACTATAACACCCCTGAAACCTATGGTTTTTTCAGTGAATATATATTTATTTATAAATATTTTACCCATTGGCAGTTGCCACTGAGTACTTAGGTCAACACTTTCATAGGAAAAGTGTTTTTGTGTTGCTAATAACTTTGGCTCGTTTGGCGAATTTCCACAAAACCTTCCAAAAAGGTGCTAATTTTCACTAGTTTGTGCATGGAAAGTTTCAGGTTGATCAGTTAAGTGGGGGCTTCGGAAAAAGGGGGTCCCATAACCAAAAGCCCAATGCATTTTCCATAGACTTCTGTAAGAAATGCTACAGCAAAACCCGCTGAACGGATTTACACATAATTTGGCAGGAAGCTAGATCTTGGTCTCCAGATTGTGTTTTTCTAGATTTTATGTAAATCTGTTCAGTAGTTTATTTAGAAATTTAGGATAAAAAACATTTTATATATGAACAGTTGGATCCACGATAGGCTCGAGAGACTGTCGAGGGAGCACCACTTTAAAAACAGAGCATTCTGATTGGCCCAGGGAGCTCTTCTTCCCTTGGTCCATATTGCTATGTCAAGAGCCAGACTCCGGTGGGAGCAAGCGCTTGATTGACTATTAGCAACATGAGACTAATGTTGCTGGCAGCCATTCCAGGAGTTGGGGACTTAGTCTCTAGTCCTGAAGTAAATTAAAACAATTAATATAATGGGCAGGGTTGGGATACTCTGCCCCTCTGGCCCATGGGAGGACCAATAGGAAGCCCCCCCCCACTCCGCTAGGCCAAAAGACAAAAAAAATCATCAGGTTTTGCAGTGATCTTGCGGGATGCCCCCAATATTGTAACAAAATAATAATATTTAAGTGAGGGCTATCAGCGTATTTTACTTGGAATGTACTATAACATTTGCACATGCTATTTTTCAACAAGACCGTTTTTATGTGGAAAGAACCCAAAATAAAAAATGCAAAACACATGGCTTTGTTCACAAACTGTAATGCATTTACATGTATTTATCCATATGATAGTTCAAGTAACTTTCTATATATTGTAACTAGTGCTGCTTCTTCATGTGTCGTTGCCTGTGACCTTACTCTTGTCCTCTTTACAATTGGAAGGAGACAATCTTCAGTGCAGTTTTTTTCCATTTAAGGGCCAATTCCTGGGTTCCTTTTACTCACAAGAAAGTGATTTTTACTCCTAAATATGTATTTGCACCTACAAGTGCTACATGCACCAACTGATTTTGCTTTAAGAATGCATTTGCACCTAAAGGTAATTTTTTGTGTGTGTATCTTTTACTTTAAAAAAAAAAAAACATGAAGGAAACTGAAGGGTCTTATTGTGTCTCACATCAGGACAGTTCTTAATGCATGCAAACTGTTCAAGGAACGAGCATTACAACTTACATATGGGATCATGATAATGCGGGAAGTGTGGTGCAGCAGCCAGGGCTGTTGCCTTTGGAGCACCGCCTCTCACTGTTGATCTCCAGTGCCGGCAGCAGGTTAGCTTGCTGGAGCAGAGTTTTCTGTTGAAAATCTATTGGGTTTTTTTAAGCTCTGGTTTGTCTATTGTCGAAAGAAATTAAAATTATTAATTCATAATTATTAATTATTTGTTTTGTGTAAATGTTCTGATTAACCAATACGAATTAACAATAGAAAACTACACGTGGGGATGCATTTGTGTTGTTTACTAATAATGTGCATGTTTTATTAATAAATGTTGCTGAGTGCTGTTTATTTTAAAGCACAAAAACGCTTTTTAAATGTCGTGTACTAATGCTTTTCTTGTGTTGCAAAGGCTAGATAATTATATACACATAAGGGTATTAGTGGGGTTAACACTGTTTAATCACTATGCTATGGTAACGTTGTTTTTGTCTCTTTTAATTAAGATGGTACGTTTTGGCCTAGTGAAAAATGGCTGCCGTTTAAAGCCTACATTCGAGTGCTGAGATTTTGATGAGAAGGCCTTGCTGAACATGGTCGAGAGTCATCTGACCACAGTCTTCGCCTGGTTAAAAGTTTCCGTGAGGACAGCAGCTCTGGGCGGACATCCAAATGTCCTTGGAAGACAAAGGAGCCACAATGACATTGTGATCATCATGCTGGTTCCGAGGAAATATGAACATGAAAAAGAAACATTTTCAAGATTTAGTTCCGTCTTCCGTCTTTTTATTTTTGTGGTTTTTTCTGAGCGGAGATTTTTCCAAATGTAGCGATGCTACATCCTTTCCTGCTCGCTTTGATCAGCGGTTCAGCGGATATCTAAAACATTTTATGTTGCCTTCTTTTGTTAAATTTATTATAAAAATACTAGACTAGAGAGGGTCTGTGGTCATTGCATTTTGGATTCTGAGGCCACTTCTTTCCGAACTTGCGTTGGTGAGGATCGATGCTGTGAGGACGCTGACCTAAGAGACTTCTATTGGGAGACCTGTCCTGACTCGTTTATGACATTTAGCTAGAATAGGTAATTATGAGAATAATGATTTTGCTTTTGAATTGATTTTCTTTGAACTAATTTTATATAAATTACCATTATTTGAGATACTGTGTTGGTGGTTATTTCTTGTCAATTATTGAGTACACTATTTTGATTATTGTTGATTATTATTGGTTAAATCGTGACTCAAGACAGTGTCAATTAGGTCTTATCGACCATAGTGTGGTCTTACAGGATGGATTTCACAGACAAAGACATTGAAAATCTGAATGGTGCAGGTAGAACAGGACAGATTAAAGAGATGATAGCTTTATTGCGAAAATGGGGTGATGTTGAGAAGTGGAAGGATAGGTGGTACAAGAAAAGGGAAGAATCAGTGGATAGGACTTATTCAGCATTTCCTGTGAGAGAAAAAGAGAAAACAGTGGATGCTTATCCTATGAGAGAAATACCTGGAGGAGGATATGTACATGTTCCATGGACCAGACAGGATATTTTATCATTTACGAATGATTTCCCTTGACTGAGAGAAAAGCCCGTCGAGTGGTATAGGCAGGTAGACAGGTTTGTGAAATTGTCAAAAGTGCTGTGGATTGACTTGAATAGTCTGTTTGATATAATTGTTCCAGCAGACTTGTGGGCTGAGTGTAAAATAGTTGTAAGTTGGCCTACTGAGGAATATCCAAGAGATCAGAGAACAGGAGCACCAGATCCAGAGGTAATAAGAAAGTATGAGCAGGTGATCGTATACCTGAAAAATAAAGTACCTCCAAAAGAGACAGACTGGGTTAAAATAGATCGAACACATCAGGAAGTAAAAGAATCGGTTCATGCTTTTTATGAGAGGCTGATACTGGCTTTTAAACAATTCAGTTGGGATGAACACCTGGGTGACAAGGATTTGAGTCATTTTGTATACAGATTTGTATATGGCCTGAGACCTGAGATTAGTGAGAGAATTCGTGAGCATACAGTGGACTGGCAGAGTAAGAAAATAGATGAGATTTTGAGACATGCAAAATACTTCAGTGATGAAATTGAAGCAAAACAGAGAAAGCTGAAAGAGAAAGTAATGTGGGCACAAGTGAAAGTTGCGGAAAGACAGGAAGCACAGTTGGTGGAACAGGCGAATAATGCAGGAAATAATCCAGGGAATAGGCCCAGATATGCAGGGAAAGGAAAGGGGAATCTTGAGGAAGCCAAAAAGAAGTTCCTGTGTCACAACTGTGGCCAACTGGGACATTGGAGATCTGAATGTACCAATCCACCATTAGCGAATAATGAGAGTAAACCCTTAAATCAACAGGTGCAGAACGAAGGGAATAATCGACAGCAGCAACAGCCTTCTGTTGTGAAACAGCAGAGTCAAGAGCCAAAACCGCCCTTGCCGCAGAATAGAGGATCACAAAAACACAATCAGGATTCGGGATTCTACAATGATGAGCAGGTAAACAAACCAAGGCGTTCTAACCAGGTACAACAGTACTTGTTAAAGAAGGAAGGGAGTGAGTCTGAAGGTGATTATTGACGGTGCCGAAGAGAGGAGGAAGAGTGCATACTTGGTGCAACTCTAGAAATAGACCAGGCAGGAACATTTGTGGATGGGAAAATAAATGAAGAAGGTGTTACTTTTTTAGTAGACACAGGTGCGACAAGATCAACTGTCAGGTCAACAGATATTAGAAATCTTCCTCTCTCGGATGAAGCAATCCAAGTAGTTGGTGTAGCCAATACACAAATCAAGACACGTCTTACTGAACCAGTAAGAGTACAAATAGGGAAATTTTCAGACATGCACAGATTTATTGTCTGTACACCGGATGGAATAGCTTTTGAAACACCAGATGAGGATGTTTTGTACCGAGTGACTCTAGAAAATAGAGAGAGTGAGTTAATTGGTGCATATGCTGTGTTTGATCTGGAGGATTTGCCTCAAGAGCTGAGAGACACAGTGAAAAGGACAGTTTGGGATTTTACTGGAGAGGATGTGGGATTGATGAATAAAGTAGATCCTGTGAAAATTTCAGTGAAAGAGGGAATTACTTATCCTAACATTCCTCAGTACAAAATGACACCAGAAATAATTGAGGGAATAACTCCTATTATTGAGAAAATGATTCAGCAAGGAGTTTTAAGAGAACTATTGAGTAGCCCGTGTAACTCACCGATAATGGGGCTAAAGAAACCTAATGGGAAGTTCAGGATTGTACAGGATTTGAGAAAAGTTAATGAAATTGTGGTGGCATGTTGTCCTATTGTGCCAAATCCGTCAGTGATTTTGTATCAGATTCCACATGATGCTGAGTGGTACACAGTGATTGATTTGTGTCATGCTTTCTTTTCAATTCCATTGCATCATGACAGCCAGCCGATTTTTGCATTTAGGTTTGGCCAGCGTATTTTAGCATGGTGTCGTATCCCACAGGGGTATACGGAGAGTCCTTCGATATTCAATCAGTTATTGAAATAATCATTGGAGAGCTTGATTATGCCTGAAAATTCAGTACTAGTGCATAATATTGATGATTTGCTTGTGGCATCAAAGACACGTGAAGCTTGTGAAGTAGATACCATAGCTTTACTGAATCATCTGGCAGATGGAGGGTTAAAGGTATCTCCAGCTAAATTGCAATTGTGCAAGAAAGAGGTGCATTATCTTGGACACAATATTGAAAAGGGTCTGAGAAAAGTGACTGATGACAGGATCAGAATTATCAGAGAAATGAAAGCCCCAAAGACCCAGAGGGAAGTGAGAATGTTTCTGGGAATGGTGGGTTATTGTCGTCAGTGGATAATTAATTTCTCCCTGATAGCAAAGCCACTGATTAAGCTGACAAAAAGTGAGATGACAGATCCATAGATCCTAGATCCAGATCCTAGATGGAGAACAAATGGCAGCATTTGAGGAGCTGAAGAGCAGAATGTGTGAAGCCCCTGCTTTGGGTATGCCAGACTATGAGAAAGAGTTTGAATTGTACTGCAGTGAGAGAAATGGATGTGCACTTTCAGTGTTAATCCAGAAGCATGGATTACTGAGAAGGCCTATTGCGTACTTCTCATCGACACTTGACCCTGTAGCTGTGGGTTTACCAGGTTGTCTGAAATCTGTGGCTGCAACATGCAGAAGTCTGGAACAGAGTGAGGGAATTATAATGGGATATCCTGTAAGGGTATTCGTACCTCATAATGTGGCAATTCTTTTGATAAGAAGCAGAACTCAGTACATGTCACATAGTCGGCTGACTAAATACGAGAAAGTCATTCTGGGAGCATCAAATGTGACTCTGGAGAGATGTGTGAATGTAAATCCAGCGACATTATTGCCGGATATTGAAAATGTGGGTGTAAAGACAGAAGATGATCACAATTGTTTGGATGTGCTGGATTACTGTACAAAACCGAGACCAGACATAAGGGATCTTCCCTTACTAGAGAGTGATCATGTGCTGTTTGTAGATGGATCATGCCTGAGGAATGATGAGGGTGTGCTGAGTGCAGCATATGCAGTGTGCAAGGTTTCAGAAGTTATGGAAGCATCACCATTGAAAGGAGTGAAATCTGCACAAGTTGCAGAATTGGTGGCATTGACGAAAGCTTGTGAAATTGGGAAAGATCTGAGAGTGACTGTGATGACTGATAGTCAGTATGGATTTGGAGTTGTGCATGATTTTGGCCAACTTTGGCCACAGAGAGGTTTCTTGACGTCGAGTGGGACTCCAATAAAGAATGCTGAAGTGATTGGGAAATTGCTTGAGGCGATACAGCTGCCTAAAGAATTAGCAGTTGTGAAATGTGCTGCTCATGGACAAGGAGATGATTTTGTGACAGTTGGAAACAGATTTGCCAACGACATTGCACAATATTGTGCTAAGAACAATCACTCAATTAATAGGGAACGAGAAGGGGAAATGTCTTTTTGTTCTGTGATGTTTACTAATGTCCTAGAAACGTGGGATGAAGTGAAACAGTTGCAGGATGAGGTAGGAAAGGAAGAAAAGAAAGACTGGATCAAGGCAGGTTGTGCCCCAAGAGAAACAGACCATGTTTGGGTCTATAGAGATGGCAGACCAGTCATGCCAAACTCTATGCTGTCGACAATGGCAAGGATGTATCATGGCCAGGGACATTTGGGAAGGGATGCGATGATCAGGTCTTTTAAACAGACTTGGTACAATGCAAAGTTCAGGACAATTGCAGAGAGCATCTGTCAAAGATGTTTGATTTGCCAGCAATTTAACACTGGGAAAAAGACAGTGGTGAGTCTGGGAACGATAGGCAGAGAAGGTGGTCCTTTCACGAGAATGCAGGTAGATTTCATTGAAATGCCCCAAGTGAACATACTGAGGTATGTTCTAGTGGTAGTCTGTTTGTTCTCAAGATGGGTGGAGGCCTATCCGACTAGGAGAAATGATGGAATAACAGTGGCAAAGTTACTGTTAAGAGAGTTGATTCCTAGGTACGGGTTTCCAGTAACGATTGAGTCTGATAGAGGTGGACACTTCTATAATGAGCTCATGAGTTTGATTTGTGAAGCATTGGGCATACAGCAGAAGCTACATTGTGCATACAGGCCAGAGGCTTCTGGTGTTGTTGAGCAGATAAATGGCACAATCAAGAACAGGATTGGTAAGATGTGTTTAGCCACTGGAATGAAATGGCCTGATGTCTTGCCTCTAGTGCTAATGACTATTAGATCTACTCCAGATAGAACTACTGGGTTGAGTCCGCACGAGATTTTGATGGGACGTGCAATGCGTCATGCATTTGTACCTGTCAATAAGTTGATGACAATAACTGATGACATGATTTTGGATTACTGTAAAGGCCTGGCTGACGCAGTTCATTCTGTGTTTCACCAGGTTGGAGAAGAAGCTACCACACTTGAGAAGAAGCAAGCTCATGATCTGAGTCCAGGGGACTGGGTGAGGATTAAAGTACACAGAAGAAGAAATTGCTTGGTTCCAAGGTGGGGAAGACCAAGACAAGTTATTTTGACTACGACAACTGCAGTGAAGTGTGCTGGTGTGAAAAACTGGGTACATGCGAGTCATACTCTGAGAGATCCAAACCCAAAGGATGGGACTGGCAAGGAGTATTTTGAAGAATCAGATTCCAGTGATGATGAAGACCCAGAACCAGTGAGAAAAAATCAAAGTTCAGGAAAAGAAGCAGAAAAGACTTCAAGAGAACCATTGAGAGTCTCAGAAGGGAGATCAGATTCTGTAAGAGAGCCTGAAGTTCCAAAAAGCAGTGGAGGAAAAAGAAGAGAAAAGAGTAATTCCACAGAGACTACTCCTGAATCAGAAGAGGAGATTGAAGAACCACTTGAGATTATACCTGAAGAAGTAGGGTCAGAAGAAGATAGAGAGGGACAGATTGCGGAAGACCCCCGAGGAGGTGTAGGGAACATTCCTGATAAGCTAGGTGAAGGGACAAGTAGACAGCAAGAAGATTGCGTGTCGGAGACTCGAGGAGGGAAAGAAGTAGGGAAGTCTCAAACAGTGGTGAAAAAGACTGTGGAGCGAAAGAAAACTGCTGAAGAACAAGAGGCATTTGAAACAGAATTGGATGAAAGTGAGAATGAAGAATCAGAAGGTCGAGTTCTGAGAAAGAGAACTTGGATTGGAGAAAGAAATAATACAGAAACAAGACCGAAAAAGGTTGTAAGAGGAGATTTTTGGCCTAACAACAGAGTGAAGAGGCTGAGATACAGACTGATAAGAGCAAATACATCGAAAGCTGAACAAGTGAATGAGGTGTCGAGTCAAAATAAAGTAAAACGAAAGGAGCAAAAGGAGTCAAGAGAACCCGAGGAGATAAAGAGAATTAGAAGACCCAACCAAAAGTACAGATCACCGGAATGGTCTTATGTGGCACTGTCTGAAGGTGGAGAAGAAGAAGAAACAGTGAATCGAGACAATCCGGAGGGGATCTTGAGAAAAGTGGTTGAGGAAAAGGAAAAATCTGTTGGAATCTTAAAAGTTATCCTGACTGACATTGGAGAAGAGTCGGATGCACAGGGTGTTGTTGATAATCTGATACAATTTGATGTTGTTGAAGAAGAAGGAGTGAAAAGTGATGAATATCCAAATTGAGTGAACTGAAGAAATTACTTGGAGAAAAAGTGAAAAGGAGAAAGTCTGAAATTTAGCTGTCTGAAGTGATCCAGAAATAAAGAGTAATACAGTAGTGGAGTAGTAGAGGCTAAGTCAAAAGACACGGTCAAAGTAGTAAAATGGCTAACATAGAGAATAATCAAAGTAGATGTGCCTTCTTGAAAAGATGGTGTAGAATGTGCTGTTGCTGTACTGGATTATTGATGCTACTATGGGGTGTTTTAGCTTTATTAGTTACATTTAGAGTTACAATAGGTACATTTGAAATACATACTGAGAATGAGACTAATGTAGAGAAAAGTTCACAAAAAGTAGTTCCAACTAGAATTAGTAATACTTACATGCATAAAGATAGGTCAATTAATGATTTTTCTAGCAATGTTTTTTCGAAATTGTTGTATGAATATGTGAAGACAATGGAAGTGAGGGATTGTTACGTTTGTATGCAATTACCTGCATCCGTTTCAGAGGGTGTTACTTATCACCATTTACCAGCTACGTATGGAATTTCTTGTAGTGTGTTGAGTAGTGTTTTTTATTTGCTAGGGAAAATAGATTATGAGATGTCTAACAAAGATAGTATTTTTGGGCAATTGCCTATGAATGAAAAGCTGAATCCAGCTAAAGAAGCTAACATTTTTGGTGAGATTTTTATTGAGAAAGAAGAATTAACATTAGATTACATTTTTAAGAATAATTTAACTTGCAGTTTGAAGGAAGAGGAGAAAGCTTTCCTAAACATGGTGGAGGAAAGGAGATTGAGCATGCATGAAAAGGCAGGGAAATATAAAGTGAGTGAGACAATTTGGGACATTGAAATGGGAAAAGAATTGAGAAATGGAGCTAGTCCAACTTTAGCTTTAGATGCACCACAGAAGGGTAAGCTGTGCATTACAAGAAGGAAATCCCAATATGATACATACTTTGTTGGGACTAGTGAGTGTTATGATACATACTTCATTGCGACAGGATGGGGTTTTAGAGGAGGAGAGGATCCAGTTTTCCCAGGAGTGTATTATGTTTGTGGGAACAAGGCTTATTACAAGTTTCCATTGGTATGGCACGTGTTATGTGGGCCTGGTCTTTCCAAAGATTTTTCATATAGATAGAATAGAAGATTTAGAACATATTAATTTACTAACACGTTTTAAGAGAGAAACTTGGTCAGAAATAGTGGGTGACATTTTTGGAGCTTTAATTCCAGCAGTGGGAATTTCTTTGAATGCTTATGGGATTCGAAAACTGTCAACAGTGGTGGATCGCTTATCGACAAATACCGCTGGAGGGTTTGTTTTGGTGAATACGGAATTGATTGCCGTACGTGCCATGTCTATGCAAAATCGACTTGCCCTTGATATTCTATTAGCTAAGGAGGGTGGGGTCTGTGGAATATTGAAACTTCAACATTGTTGCACTTACATTCCAGATGAAAGCAAAGACTTGAAGGTCTATATCAAAAATATTACTGATTTGCATGAAGAATTAGTACCACTGGAAGTTGAGAGTATTTGGACTAAAATAGCTAATAAAATAGTTGCTGTTAAGAGTTTTATTGCAAAAATAGGTAGTACTATTATAGGTAAGATATTGTTTCCTTTGACTTGTATAATTGTTGCTTTATTGATACTAAGATTGGTGTGTTTGTGTTGTAAAAACAGGGGAGGGAAAAATAAATTAATTAAAAGAAATATTGAAAGGAGAAATAAAAGAAAAAGAGATCCACAAGAAATAGAATTAGAAGAATTGAGGGAGAGTGTTTATTTGGAGACAAAGAGGGATGATGAAAGGGAGTCTGGTGTCTAGTGTTGTGAAAAAGAAAAAGACATTTCCAGTTTCTCCTAAAAATTGGGATTACATTTTACTAATTTTTTTTTGGGGTTGTTTATTTGGTGATAATATCACCAAAGGGGGGATTGCTGGAGCAGAGTTTTCTGTTGAAAATCTATTGGGTTTTTTTAAGCTCTGGTTTGTCTATTGTCGAAAGAAATTAAAATTATTAATTCATAATTATTAATTATTTGTTTTGTGTAAATGTTCTGATTAACCAATACGAATTAACAATAGAAAACTACACGTGGGGATGCATTTGTGTTGTTTACTAATAATGTGCATGTTTTATTAATAAATGTTGCTGAGTGCTGTTTATTTTAAAGCACAAAAACGCTTTTTAAATGTCGTGTACTAATGCTTTTCTTGTGTTGCAAAGGCTAGATAATTATATACACATAAGGATAGTGGGGTTAACACTGTTTAATCACTATGCTGTGGTAACGTTGTTTTTGTCTCTTTTAATTAAGATGGTACGTTTTGGCCTAGTGAAAAATGGCTGCCATTTAAAGCCTACATTCGAGTGCTGAGATTTTGATGAGAAGGCCTTGCTGAACATGGTCGAGAGTCATCTGACCACAGTCTTCGCCTGGTTAAAAGTTTTCCGTGAGGACAGCAGCTCTGGGCGGACATCCAAATGTCCTTGGAAGACAAAGGAGCCACAATGACATTGTGATCATCATGCTGGTTCCGAGGAAATATGAACATGAAAAAGAAACATTTTCAAGATTTAGTTCCGTCTTCCGTCTTTTTATTTTTGTGGTTTTTTCTGAGCGGAGATTTTTCCAAATGTAGCGATGCTACATCCTTTTCTGCTCGCTTTGCTCAGTGGTTCAGCGGATATCTAAAACATTTTATGTTGCCTTCTTTTGTTAAATTTATTATAAAAATACTAGACTAGAGAGGGTCTGTGGTCATTGCATTTTGGATTCTGAGGCCACTTCTTTCCGAACTTGCGTTGGTGAGGATCGATGCTGTGAGGACGGTGACCTAAGAGACTTCTATTGGGAGACCTGTCCTGACTCGTTTATGACATTTAGCTAGAATAGGTAATTATGAGAATAATGATTTTGCTTTTGAATTGATTTTCTTTGAACTAATTTTATATAAATTACCATTATTTGAGATACTGTGTTGGTGGTTATTTCTTGTCAATTATTGAGTCCACTATTTTGATTATTGTTGATTATTATTGGTTAAATCATGACTCAAGACAGTGTCAATTAGGTCTTATCGACCATAGTGTGGATGTAGGGTGTTTAGAAGGTTTTCTTTCCACAGGTTTAGTGCTGATAGAGTAATCTGAGTGTATGTTAGTGAAATGGGCCCAAGCGTATGATGAGTGTATGTGCGCGTATCTGTGAATTTACTCTATCCGTGGAAGTAGGAAGAATTTGTACACCCCAATCTGCACCAAGCTCAGCACCTTGTGACTCTGGGCAATAGCTCGCTTAATCTTCCCGAGGGCCCCCAGCGCCGGGACACCTCGCCTGAGGCAGCTGCTCTCCTTACATAGCTGGTATTATTATTATTATGCTAACAGGATATTGTGTACTAGGTTACATTTGGAAAATAAAGGACAGGTAACAGAGGGTGATAGGATAATTGCAAAAAGCAGCAGAATTTCTCAATTCTGAAATGGGTATAAATTGAGTTGAGTAAGCCCGCACACATTAAGGGGCTAGTGATCTTGCCCGATTACCTTTAAATGTCTACTGTGGGAATAAGGAGTGCAGTCTAGTCATTGTACAAGAAACTCCAGACAAAAATGACTGCTTCTTATGAAGTAAATTAGAGTCGCTTTTAAGTCACTGATCTTTGAAAGTGTGCAGATAAATGTCCGAGAAAAACCATATGAAGCAAAGCGGATCTAGCATGTCCGTGCACAGGCAATAATTATGTGCAGTAAGTGTAACGCAAAGCAGTGTGTTCATGAAAACCTTCTCCAAGTACATGAATGAATGGATTGTTATAGATAGCGTGGATAGAGCATAATGACTTAGAGACGTAAAAGTAGATTATGGTTTATTATATTTATTAACAGAAGTTATAGTATAAGTACAGACCTAATTTGTATCACTTGGGTCCTGGTGTTTAAGATAAATGTACAAAAATGTTTTGCTAACCTAGTTCCCCACGGTATGTATTAATCTCGTGATTAAGTAGAATGTTGGGTACATGGGAGTACAGATTCATGGAAGGCAAATACGCGAGAGCTATTATAAATGTACATAGGTTAAACACCTATTGTGAAAATGCATGTAAGTAGCTTTGCAAAAATGCAGGGCCATATTATCAAGGAACGGCGATAACATTATCGCCGCTTTAGCGGCAGGAAACTGCTGCTAAAGCGGCGATAATGGGCTTGATTAGATGTCCTTGTGAATTCCCATAGAAGCCCAGGTTCACATCAGAACCTGAGCTTCTATGGGAATTCACAAGGGCATATTATCAAGCCCATTATCGCCGCTTTAGCGGCAGTTTCCTGCCGCTAAAGCGGCGATAATGTTATCGCCGTTCCTTGATAATATGGCCCGTAGGTTGTGTAGATAGGCATAATTGTCTAGCAGGCCTTCAGATGGTTTGCCTCACATGATGGAAGATCCAAGGTTAAATCAAACAGAGTTGTTCATTTTGTAGCACAGGCATGAAAGTCATATCAATCCATGGTGGGTGGAGCAAGCCCTGGCTCAGTCAGGAACTAAGGGGCATATTATCAACGGCCAGCGATAATTATCGCTAAGCGTGCTTAGCGCGAGTTTATTTATCGCCGGCTCTCGCTGTAATACATCGCCGAGATAGCGCGTTATTATCAACGCTTATCTCGAGGGCGATAAACAATCCAGCGATAGCGGCGAAATGCAGGAATACCGCTGAAAATCCAGCGATATTCCTGCAGCGATAGGGAAAACCTTGATGATAGGGAGATGTGGATTCAGCCATAGAATCCACCTCCCATTATATGTATAGCTAAGTCTGGATTTTTGCAGACGTTAGCTTACGGCGATAATCGCGGTTAGCGCAACTTTTTTTATTGCAACACGGGCATTGATAATAGGAAGAACTTATCTTGCTGACAGTTTCCATTTATTTTTAGTGAGGAACGCCTACTTTGCATGTCATTAGCGATGAATATCGCTGACATGCAAAGAGGCAAAAAAACGGGCACTATTGCCAGTAAACTGTCGCTAACAGCTGTCAGCGACAGCTTGCTAATAGGGCGATATTGCCCTTGATAATATGCCCCTAAATATGTTACATTTTGTTTTTTCAAGGTTTTCTCGTGAGAATAGGCTCTGGTGATGAGTTGGCAGTAGAATGCTACCTTGGCCTAGGAACATGTCAGAGGGAGGTATAAAAGAAGGGTATATGAGGTCAGATTGCTCCTGGTGACCAATATCCCTGTATTGACATAGAAAACTTACTATAAGTGGGTAGGCAGATGTCAGGTCTTGGTCTTTAGTCTCTGGAGTTGCTGGAGTTAAGTGCAGGCGAGTGCTGGCCACCCATTTGTGCTCTATAATTAAAGCAGGGATGAGAATACACATCACTAAAATATTCAGAGTGAGTGAGTGAGTGAAATTTATGATGGTGGTTTGTGAGGTTTTTTGTTTCCCCTAGAGATATTGCAAACACTCACAAAAGCCAAAGCAGTGTAGGGTGAATCCGGAGCGCGGGACTCGTGGTTCGATCGCCAGTGGCAGCTCTGCTTAGCACCATGTCACTCTGGGCAATAGCTGACTTAATCTCACTGATGACTAGGCCTGGGCTAAATTTCCTTTCCGCTCGCGGAAATTGCGATGATTTGACATTTTCGCGTTCCGCGGAGAGCGCGAAAATGTCAAAATTTCCGCATTCCGCAGCTTAGCGATAATTTGTTTCTTGCTCGCGCTGTAAAATAATACATTCTCGTGTGCGCGCGACCGCCTTACCTGAATCCCCGCGTTCGCCGACAAGTTTTCCCGATCCGGTCACGTTCTCCACAAGATGTTGGATTGTTGGTAGCCATTTGCGCTGTCTTGCAACAGTTCGCGCCCGTAGTAATGTCATTGCTCGCGCGATCACGTCTTTCTTCGCGCGATCATGCACCGCGAGAAGGGTGAAAACAAGATGGCCGCGCCCGCAAGCAACCGCATGGGTAAGTTGGCGAGCTGCGACCATGCAGAAAATACCACGAACGGGCGGGAAAAAAACTTCCGCATCTTCGCGATATTTCCGCGTGTTTGCGGAGATTTGTAACATTTTCGCGATAATTTGCGAAAGTCACTTTCGCAAATTCCGCCCACCCCTTCTGATGACCCCCACCCTTAAGGGAGTCATTTGTCCATGCTTTACAAATAGATATTACTATTATTAATATTATTATAATACCAGTAAGCATTTTGGTGAACAACTGACCACGTAAATCCTGTAGTAGGTTCAGGCATAAAAGGCCACCAGCGTTTGGTTAGGGAAACTCTGAAAATCATTATCTCGGCTTAAAGAAATGAATTACGTTTGTGACTTCATGAAGTGGGAATATGCATCAGTTTGTTTGGCCATAACTATTGCAAAGATTTGGGATGTTATTTCAACATAAAATGTTTGTTCTGTGCTCTGGCCTGTGAGCAGAAATGCATTCTGATGTTTTTAAGAAATTAATTGTAAGTGGGAGAGGCCTACAGTTTAATTGGGATGTGCACAGAGAGAAGCTTTTATTTTGATAACTTCTAATTGAAAAATACATTGCATGTTTTATTATAGCCATACATTAGAAGTGTAGGCATTTGTTAATATGTGTATTTATTTTCTCTCATTGTGTGTTTATTGCAATATGAATCTACGCATGAGAAGTACCTGTGTTTTTGAAGCAAAATGTAATGTTTTGGTAAAAAGGGGTAATAACTGGTTATTTGAATCGTAGAAAATGTGGACGTCAGATAGTTTGATTCATTCCCACTAGGTGGATCAGAACTAGAGCTCACACAAGAACAACACTGGAGCCTAATTTTGGGTGGAATGAAGGAATGCATGGATTGAGAAATGTTTACTAATTGTGAGAAAACAGGGCTTTTGCAGTCTCCCCCCTCTTTTTGCCCCCATGTGGATCATTAAATGTTGGTTTTCTGACTCTGATTGTCCCCTGGATTCTGATAACCAGACCCAGGGCCAGTGCTTTATGTAATAGGTATATGATAATTAGGTGTAACTACAATTGGCACTGACAACATAACTGTAAGACCCTAGTAAATGGTAAGGCATGTAGGTTTAGGGCCCAGTGGATTTAATGCACTTAAGTGTGCAATGCTGTGGTGCATGGTGTCCTTTTGAAACCAGTCCTTTGCAGGCTGCTTTTAAAATAAAAATATGTGCAAATTCGACTTTGGAATTAAAAGTTCTTCCAAAGTCTAAAGCTACCTTATTTTTACATATATGTCACCATTGGGTTGGATATTTTATAACTATTGCAGGAAAGTAGTTTTAGAGCTGCTTTCCCAAAGTTGCCTAAAATCAGCCTTGCACCAGCCTCTTCTGATTCGCCAGTGTTTGACAGGCTGAGCCAAGCTGCTCTAATAAGAAGTGGCCATCTGGTGGGAGGAGATCTGCAGCTGTAGTTGCCAGGACAGGAAGGGGGCTGGGTAGCCAAACTGGTCATAAAAGGGAGAAAGACAGTGAGGATAGGAACCAGGCTCACACCCTGACTTCCTGCACCCCCAGCCAGATAGGAGCCCCTGCAATTGTATGGGGGAGGGGCTGGAAGGGGGGTATAGGTAAAAGTTGGCCAAACCTGTGGGTTGGGTTAGCCAGACGTGAACATTCCAGGATAGATTTTCTCGATTCTGATTTTTGTGGAGCAATGCTTTCGGAGACAAGAATATGCCATACTTCTAAGGAAGTGGTTGTCCTGGAGGGTGGCACCCTGCACTCCTTCGGTCAGGGGTAACCCCCTTCTTGCAAACCCAGAAGCCGGCATAAATATAGGAGAGCTGCCCAGCAACTCAGAACCCTGCCTCAAAATATCAAGAGAAGAAGGACTGCCCTGCTGAATCCCTGGTCTGCACCACAAGAGGACTGCACTTATAAGGCCTACTGCACACTTTGGGCTTCACAAAATAGGACTTTGCCTGGTTTCAAAATGATTAAGGAGTGGAACCAACTGGTGCAAAAGAGCTTCAAGAAGTCACCTTCATCAACTCCATCAAGAGAAGCCCAGCTGACCAGCTTTACCTGTACTTTGAAGGTGCATTGTGGGAATTGTAGTGCCAAACCTCCAAAAGGCAACTTAGAGCTTCTGGACCATCAGCTGGTTTTGTGGACCCTCAAAGACTCAAAATAAACATTTTGAGAAGAAGGACTGCCCTGCTGCACAAGAGAGGACTCCACTTATAAGGACGGCACCTACTGCACTCACAGGTTTTCACACAAAAAAGGGCTTTGCCTGTCTTAAAGGATAAGGATTGGGCTCTCTGATCAGCAATAAGTAGAAAAGTGCTGAAAGGGCTACCTGCAACACCAACAACAAGGAATACTTGGATTGACCATGTGCATTGGGGGATAAGTAGTCCCAGACCTCAAGAGGCAAACTGGGGCTTATGAACCATTGGCTGGTGCTGTGGACCACTTTCCTGCATCAAAAAACACTTCTGGAAGTAGGTGTAAAAGTGTTACATTGTGGCCGGCCGGAACTCTTGACTTCGTCCTGGTCCAGTGCAACCTTTTTTTTTAACCCTTTGAGCTCAATTTGCTTTTAAGTGCTAATTTTACTTTTAATCTTTAAAAATTCATATCTCTGGTTCTCTACATTGGATTTTTATCATTAATATGTAATTTTAATCATAAAATGATTTCCTATGTTTATAAATTGGTATTGGATTGTTATTGTGGGTTGTGTCCTACCTATTTACTGTATTGGTCTTATTAACTCCTTTACACACTTGTCTCCTAAGTTAAGCCTGTCTAATGCAGGGTTGAGCAAGGATTAATTCATTGAGAACTTGACTGGACCTTATTTGTGATTATGGTATTATTAGCAATTGTAGGTCCTTACCTGCCCTTACTAATGAACCACCTTCCAACACTAATAGTCTAAGTTGGCAACATACTTCTTAAGGCAATAGTATCTTCCTTGTCTTTCTTTTAAATATCTTCAGGGAAAAACAGGGGTATTGCACCTACATAAATGTACCTCTGTGGCCTTTAGAAATTAAGATTCCTTACAGTAGGAAGAAATAGAAGCTGCATATCACCCTTTGTGAAAATGGAAAGGTCATGGTCCAGTCTTCAATATCGACATCCATATCTTAAACATAATGGTTGAGATCCAGAAGGCTCTAAATCTTGGACAATTGATAGAGTCATAAATACTGCTTATTATCTGTACTGATAATGACTCTACTCCCTTTATCTCCCAATTATCACCCATAAACCGCTTAGGGAAAAAACAGGTAGCAAAACAGCAGCATAAATCAAGATAGTTGATACCATAACCTTCCTCCGCTACAGCAACAGCAAATTAACAGTACACACACAGACTCTCCAGAGAAGGACTCAACAACCCCAGGCATGACTCGAATGAAACCAGTGCTTAGTTTGAAAAATAAAATAGTGTAGGGGCCCAACATTTTTATTAGGAGCTTACTACTGCAGAATGACAAAACTACTGAATGTCAAAGCCCCTTACTCTTAATTGCAACTCATGCCTCTTTTTTCTACCACTGTATGCTTCCTCTATCCTTTTTCACCCCAACTTTCTCCCAATTTCACTGTTTTTCTAACATTAGTTTCATCCTTCTTGGTCCATGTGTTGCCTTTCTCTGACTTACTGTGAGTCTGAGAATAAAACATAGGTTGTGGTTCCTAAAAATAAGTTATTGTGCCCGCTACCTGCCACCATCACCACAAGTTAGATATTGCATGAGATCTCACTTCTTACCCCATATTTCAGTTTAGTTATTCAGTTCTGACCAGAACACAAATATCTAAACAATACCTCAAAATGAACAGCTTGACAAAACCTTTCAATGGGATTACAACTCTACAGACCACACTCTTTGTCTCACTTTCTCCTCTCAAGGGCCACTCTCCTGAACTACCCTGTAGAGTAAATTTTACTCTACACAATACCTACACAGTTTCAAAACCATTCCTCCATTTACATTACAACTAGCTCACCACTATACACCTAAAGCCAGACATCTTAAACACATTCAAATATCGATCCTCCAAGTTACTTCAGAATGATCACTTCCTCTTAATAAACGGACACTTTTCCTACATATCACATGATAAATGCTCTCCTGAAATGACACACTACAGCCTTTAATGCTACTTTGACATCTGCTCATACCACTGTCAGATCTTATCTTATCTTAAGACAACACTGGTGGCGGTGATCCTTTCCCGATGGACTCCCCTTTATATGTTCAGCCCACCAGGCAGCAAAATGCATTTTGTTGATGGTATCCTTGATTATAGCCCCTATCAACTTATTTCCTCTTGCAATCAGATTTACCTGCAATGTAAATCCTTCCTAATAGATAACAACCTACTACTATTTTGCACATTCTATGCCACAAAACCTGGACCTAATTGTTAGGCAGAAAGAACATACATCAAATTTCAAACCCTTGCCCACCTTTCCCATGCCAAACCAAAGACTTAAGTGGTAAACCCTTGAGACGTGAAACACATTGTGAACACACTTTGTCAAAGCCAATAGAAATTTTATGTGCTAATTCATGCAAATGCTGGTACACACAACTATGTGTAGGCCTTTTGTGTTGTGTATCCATGCCTCCAGCCTGAAAGAAAGATAGTAATATTCAGTTCTACATGGAAATTAGGTGTAGTTCTTCTTACGGAGGACATTTTCTGAACTATATCTTCAGCACGTATTACAACTAACATATCTTTGGTCTCATAAATGCATATTTGAAAAAATACACTTAATTTACAACTGAGTTGACAACTTCTATGATTACAGTAGCAATCCATTTACACTAAACTAGTAAAATATGGTCTGATGCACCCTTAGGAGCAAGTTTACATGGATTCCAGTTTGACTCCAAGCAGGTCTGAAAATTGAAATTCAAACTCTGAGCACTTGTAAAAGAGCAAAAGAAAAGTTAACCATTTTCCAGAATTTAGAAATGTGAAATGCATTCATTCAATGATGATTTGCTATAGGAAAGTGAACAGTGTTCACAGACGCATCTGCAAACACACATACGTATGTGTGTGTGTTTATATAAATTATATTTATATATAGTGTACATGCAGAAGCACAGAGAGTTATATGTTATTTATTACCATCATTGAGTGTGGGGAGGGACAAGAACTCAAGAGAGATGCAGCCCGAGTGATTCATGATGATCACCCTCCCTCATTAATAGCAATGAGCAGGATATGGAACTTTGCTAATCTGCTTATATGGTTTATGCATGCTTATAAACAAAAGTATTTAACTGTATCCAGAGTGCAAGGAGTGCATAGAGTTAGAATTGCAATCATTTAGGTTAGTTAGTGAGCATGGCATCAGTAGTGTACTACTGTCAATTGATCACATAACAAAATCTAAGGCATGATAAATATTAATTTCTCAAGTCTGTTACTGTACTGCAGTAAAAATAATGACTTTGACGTTTACCTGGAAGCAATGAATAGTAATAAATAACGAAAAAGTGTTCATTAGTGCAGTAGTTCCAAATTACTTGCTTTATTTGAACACATTTATTTTTACTGGCACGGTAGTAATTGTATGTATGCAGTAAATATGCAAAGTATAATACGGTCCTTAATATATTGTTGAATTTGGGGTGGGGCATGGTTCCTAAGAGGTGAAGCCTCAAGTGTATCAAGATGCCATTTCCTCAACAATGATACTCCACTTTTCCCTCAACAATAGCATATTACACTCAGCTGATTAGCATATTTTGTATATGCTAGGCTGTGTTGTCATTTACAGCATTTATAAACGTAGACATTTACCCATAACTATAGTTAAAGAGGGTGAATGAGTGTTGTGAAATGAATTCAAAATAGATAATTTTATTGAGTGTAATTCTAACTATTATCTTCTCCAAACTGATTCTGGAATTGAATCCTCTGAGATAATAGGAAATGTTTGCTCAGATCTGTTACACTGTACTGTAGTAATAACATGGAATTTAACACACATACTCACACACCTGTGTATATATAATAATTGTAAGATATCTTTAGATGTGCAATAGAATATTCAACTTTCTTTGTAAATGTTGTCAAATGTTTTATCCATAAAGGGACCAACTAGAAGTGTAGATGATCCTGTGTTGAAGGACATTCTGCTGTGTTTGTGGAAGGTTTTAGATTTTGAATTTGAGAGATGAAGGGGTAGTATTGTAACTATCATCACCATACAATGTGCCTTTTGAATTTTGATTATGTTTGTTGTAAAAGATTTGTTTTATAGAAATTTAATATTCAATTGAACGTGGAAATATTAAATGGATTTTAATCAATTTCAAGTGCATTTTGTGTGTCATAATTAATAATAATTAGAACCATGTATGCAAATGTTAAAGTATCTGACGTGTATGAGGGAATGTTGGGGTAATTTTTAGGTTTTTAATATAAACTTTAAAGGGACTTACATCCCACTTTCTCTCTTTCCTGGCTTCTCATTGGTTCCTGTGAGAAATATTTACCTTTCCTCCATTTCTATTTGCTGTAACATATTTTCCTGCACTTACCAATGCCTGTTCCTTGTCTGCTTCTCTTATCAGTTTCTTGCCACAAATACAGTTACCATCCACTTTGGTGGAACTATATTTTCATAAAGTTTTGCCTTTTACTATTGCAGCATATTTCGATAACAATTTATCACCGTGAAAGATAAAGTGATTTGCATAGAATCCCAGAATGTTGTGCGTTGCCGCCTAGACACTATCCGGGATCCCTAGCTCTCGAGTCAGCATCTCTGGCCGCTGTGCCACATCTTCTCCATGCTCCTATTATTTGTCAGGGAGCTCTTTCCTTCTCCAGGACGATGATTGATTAATAAATAATACTATATAAACCAATACTTAAAGCATGGTATTAAAATAACATTGGTAGCGTGTAGTAATTATGATGAGCACAGAACTGCTGTTTTTAATACAGTTACATTGCATGTTAAGTGGTTTATTTCCAGTATTGTACATAGTTTAACTTGTGGTCCTTTCTCTGTGCCTTCTCTTTGCCATTATAGTCTGTTTCTGTTTCCATGACATGTCAGAGTTTCTGTTACATCGTGGAAGTGACGTCAAACGACGCTCTTGTTTGATCAGTGATGGTGCTAAAGTTATAGAGAAGCAGATTTCATTGAGCTGGTGGAACGGAAGAAGTGCCGGCTTCTATGGAGAAAGGACAAGAAAGCGTATAAAGGTGAGTCCCGAGAAGCAGAGGTAGGTTGTAAACAGCACTGCTCATGTTTTAACGAGAAGGCACCTGAGCAGAAGTTGAGCTTTGCTGCTGTCACTTAGCTCATGCCACTGGGTTTCAAACAGGGTGTTATCATTGTAGTCAAACAGACTGCTTAGGAGTCTCGGTCTTTCAATGCCACCAGCAGTGTAATCTATCCACAGCAGTGGTCCTCCACCCTGCTGTTCGCTGACAACTACAAAGCATTAGGAACAACAATCCAGTGGATCTGTACCAATGCTTCCTTAAAATGTGTTGTGGGCTGTGAGTGCCAACGTTCATTTGTTCAGTACAGGATACAAAATCCTCCGACCCCACCACCCCCTTCAAATGCGTTATTTATACTATATCTTTAACAATTCTCAAAAAGGCATAGCCTGAGTAATTAGGTCCATGGGTTGAACATGAAAAACAACATTGCGTTAAACAACATCCTGGAAATAGTTAACACTCTTAGAGAATGCAAGTTTAAATAAAACATGTGAAATATAAAAAGGAACTAAACTACTGACGTCAATTACCTTATTGTTTTTTACGTTCATTGGTCCAAAATAGATGAGTGGTTTTTTCCACTAAAGTTAAGGACATGAATATAGGGCCTGATAGGGAGCCTTTTCAATGTCCTTTTTTAGGTCTCGTCTGCACAGCGCTTGCACTGGGTTTGAGAAATCTATTGTTTTTAATATGAACTCTTTCCTGGCCTCTCATTGGTTTCTGTGCGTGACACTTACCTTTCCTCCATTTTCATTTGGCTGTAGCATTTGTTCCTGCATTTACTGCTTGTTCCTCATCTTCTTGTCTTATCAGTTTCCTGCCACCAAAATACTGTTAACATCTGCTTAGGTGGATCTATATTTTCATAAAGTTTTGCCTTTTACTATTGCATCATATTTACATAACAATTTATCACCTGGAGAGATTAAGTGATTTGCATAGTATCACAAGAAGTTGTGGGTCACCGCCGTGACTCAAACCGGGGTACCTAGCTCTCGAGCCAGCAACTCTGGCTTTTGTGCCAAATTCTCTCCACTCCCATGTTAGCTGTCAGGAAGATCTATCCTTCTCCTGGACGCTGATTGATGAAACCAGCTCTTTATTTATTACATAGGCAAAACCGATGCATTACCAATGCTTGTTCTTTAGCTGTAAGTTAAAGAGGATAAATAAGGCCAATATGGTCTCTTAACATCCCTGTCAAGAGCTTTAAACTTGGAAATATAAGTATGAAGATCTATGAAGATCAAAGCTACCTTAATTAAATTCTAGAATGTCTTCTTGTGCTGAATACTTGTTATCCTGACAATTAAACGTTTTCTTAAATTCAGTAACAAAGACCAACAGGTTATCAATGAGTAAACTTGCTTGAAAAATGAAGGGTGTGACTCAGGCTAAGGTGCTTCCAGTAATATTGCTAACAATAATCCCATCTTTGTCCAATCACTAGCATATAAATGTGGTTTGAAGATAAAAGAATTTGACATGTATCAAGAAACTCCTTCATTTTGTGTGTGCCCATCCCATTTATGGTCCTACAGACCTACTGAAGGTGGATAAAGAGTACCTTGCTGTTCAACTTCCAGCAACCGATGAAGGGAGGTATTTTCATTAGCTAAGGTCTGAACATATGAAGTAAAATTATTAATCACTGACAAAAGTTCTTGAATTTGCTCTTTTTCATCACCCTTAAGAGTTCCAACCTATCAAGGGCAGGTCCTGTAGGCCGACTTCTTTCTGAAGCAACCTCAGACTCCAGATTAGTCACTGGTAGTCAAGAGATGTGACAAGAAGTGAAGTATAATGGAAGGAAAAAACCTACATACAGTCAAAAAAAACTTTCACCAAGCATAGCCAATCACCAGAACAAGCAGAGGAGTGAAGCTTGAAGAAGGAAGCAGAACACAAAGGAAAACAAGTGAGTACAATGAGCGAGCACAAGGCAAACAACTGCAAAGAAAGGTCAAACTGCTCTGGTCTCCTATTTATAGTCTAAACAGGAGACCTGTGGAAAGAACCAGGAAATTACAAGCTGCCATTTTACCTTGGGCAATTAAAAAACTGAATACCTGTAAGAGGAAACCTTAACCAAAGGAAGAAAATCTGTCATGGACTATTAAATTATTAAACCCTAATCTTCCATGCCTGTAGCATCTCTGTAACAGCAACCTCATGGTGTGCGACGCTACTGAAATGCAGCCGCCTGGAAGTAAACTCATCCAGGACTCAGACATCGTGCAAAGCTGTGTGGCCTTAAACCAGAAACACACTACGTTGCAGTGCAACACCAAAAGTGAAGCATTAGCACCTTCAAAAGTGTCAGAGACATCAAACTCTCTCCTCAGGAAGGAGGGAGCTAACAAGAGCACACAGTCATCCTAATAGATAACAGGAGACAGACAAAGTAAGAAGACCAAGCACTACACCAGGTGCCATGGGTAGATCATTAATCTTGGACTGAGTCTTTGGTGCTGAAGGGCAGTGCCTTGTAATTGTAAGTAGACCTTTTGTACATTCTGTGACCTGACGAGCATTCAGGAATGCTAACCATTGGCATTTCAATACCCCGCTATCCGTTACTGTCCATGTTGTTGGATTTTCTGTGCATTTTTAGACATGTGTACAGTGTTTAACTGGGTTTGCATGTTTTCCTGTTTATTTAGTGTCCATTCTTCATTATTTCCTTACTCTCTTTGCATACCTATCATGTAGTGTTGCCCCTATCCTCCCTTTCCCAGTGCCCTTTGTTCACAACCTTTCCTGCAGCCTGGTTTTCCACGTGTGCACGTCCTTTTGCTTGGTCTGCCCTACCAGTTATGTGACTACCACTCCACTCCAAGCTGCCTAAACTGAGCATATTTTAACTTGCAGTGTCTTCCCTGTTTTACTATTTGTGGTCCCAGAAGAGCCTAGAGTAGTTCCTCTTTCCTCTTTTCAGCAATTTTTCTTGATTTGTCACTCATCCCTCATCCCTCACCCACTTTGCAGGGTTTCACCAATTGGTTCCTGTGTTTAGCCATAAACATGTTATATCATTCAACTACTATGCTGCTGTAAATCTATTTTTTGCCCTTATATAACAAACTATTTCCTCCAGAGCATTTAAGTTGAATTGACACCTGTGTGCAAAGGGTACTTTTTATGGGCTGCACAACTGTCTTCACTGTAGGACTCCTCAGATATTACACATGATAAGTTTCAAACCTGCACCCTCATATTGGATATTCCTAAGCTGCATCTGGTAAATAATAGAATCACAAAATAGGGCTAGTTATGCCATGTCCATTCCTTTGATTGCTTATTGTCCTCCTCAGAGTACGACTAAGAGCATACACAATGGGTGATTGTACAATGGCTATTCCAATGAGATGCTCCCTGCCACTGACAGGTAGGCATGAACTCTGGCTGGTTGCAAACTGTTGCTCCTTTGCCATACTTTAGCTACTCCTCTGAGTATACTCTATGTCCTAAGGGTTATACCCTGCTTCTCCTGGATGGATTCTCAGAGCAAAAAAAACATGATTGCTTGTACATAAGCTATTCTCGTCTTCAGAAGCACTGATTTGTTATATGAATTAATAAGAGGCCTAGTGATGGCATGCCCAGATATTACACCCTCATCTACACCAGGTTCCCCAAAAATCTCATTGACAGCTTTCAAAGAGCTTCCAGTGAATGTAGGCATCACGTTTAGAATCCTCTGTGCTGTCCATGAGATCTAATAGAATAAAAGACCAGGATACATTGCAAAATGTGCACTATATTATATCTCCAAAAGAAACCTCTGTTCATTAACTGCAAACTTCATCACTCAAGGATCACCCATATAGATGAAACACGGAGGGAGGTCGCTGGTAGTCGAGGGTCATAGGCTATGGAGAGGGGCTTATTCAGAGATTGACGGTAGAGGCATACTAGGTGTGGGCAAAAAGGCCTGAAAACAGATTTGCTCCATTATGCTTTTAACTGTGCTCATCTTGCATGGGGGACATAACCAAAGAAAATAGGATTGAGCCCTCCCCCCACTTAGTGGCAATTGTACTCTAAATTCTCTCATCAACCCAATATCCAGACCAGACTCTTGCCCTCCTGCTTCACTCTGAAAGATCTCTTTTTACTATAATTAATAAAGAACTATTTGACAAGATAATTGGTGATACAGATGCAAGGGCTATATCTTTTGAGGAAAAGACCATTGAAATCATTGGGTATTTTCCAGCGGAGGAGACAATCAAGGAAAGAATGGTTCAAGGTTTATAAGGCATGCAAAGGGTATATGTCCTGGATAGGCGATAGAATATTTTGAAGCCATGCTGTGCTGAGAAAGTACCTATGGTAGGGAAAGAGGATTTTACAAAACAAATAATAATAAATTCAATAATAAATTTGGTTTCCAACACAAGATAATGCTTAAAAAGAGCTTCCAGTCAAACTAAAATTGAGAGGTGTCCTTATTTGTGTCAGGGAGGATTTTCAAATGTTTTAAACAATATGATAGCAAACAGTATTAATGAAGAGATGACATCATCTCAGCGTATTCAGTAGCTTATTTCTCATCAGCTATAAACAAAATTATTTCAATTTTAGAAGATGGAACTGTGTTTTCTAAATTCGACATATTAACTACTTACCACCATCTGAAATTGACGCAAGACTCCTAATTCTTGACAACATTTATTACACAAATTTGCTTTGTTTTGTTTCAGAAAAATGAGGTAGCATCAGCATAATCTGTGCTCTAGAGAGCAATGTTTCACATTTTCAAGGACATGGAATATTGTGCCTTAATTTTTTCATGTGGATATTGTAGTGTATATGAAGGACCTCAAGACTCACATGTTTTAAAAGATGTTTGTTCATGTTTGCTTGAAAAGGGCTTGTACTTAGTCCTTGTTGCATTCTGAAGTGGAAAACGTCGGTTACACAATATTTTTTAACAGGCTTTAGTTGATACCATTTAAAGTGCCTTTACAGGATTCAAAAGACAAATTACTATCCTTTTTTAAGGAAGGAAAACTAATATAATAAATCTTTACAGATCTTTGCAAAGAAGACAGAACAATTGAGAAAGCACTTGAGAAAAGGACAAGGTTTGTATGGGGAGAGATTCAATAACTTGAATTTGGAGAGATGAAAAAACTTTGCTTCAGCTTGAGTGCACAAAATATGTTTCTATGATGGTAGATGATGGCACTTAGGGAGTGGGACTGTGTTGGCTTTCATCTGCCCGCTAACCTAGCAGTGCTGGGACAGGCCACCAGTGGTGTGGCGGTCCCGCACCTGCAATTAGGATGCCACCACCACCGTGGCAGTGGCATCCTCTATTCCCAGAATTGTGGCGGGCAGTGCTCACAGCACCACCTGCCACAATGCTGGGAATGCACTGTGTGCATTTTCATGCCCAAGGTGACAGGCACCGTGCGGTGCCTGCCACCTTGTCCATGACAATATAGGGTATACCATAGGTACCCCCATGTGCACCCCCCACACCCTCCAATACCCTGGGGGCCCACAACGGGCCCCCGTCAGCAAAATCCACATGCCTTTCCTTAGCGCCATCACCGTTATGGAAAGGCTACTTCCCGCACCCATGCTAATATGGATGGCGGTTTCTAGCAGACGCCACCACCATAGCTAGCCCCTTTTCCGCCCGGCGACTGGTCGACCGGAGGAAAACCGTCGGACGGTCTTTCCGTCCACCGGGGTCCCCCCGCCGTACTAATATGACAGGGGGAAATGGGTGGCGGGTGAAGGGAAATGTAGGGCGGATCGCCACCACCATGCGGGCAGTGGCGATCCCCCCTACATCGTAATCAGCCCATATGTGTTGGGGAACAGATCGCTCTTAAAAATGGGTCACAAGCCTTTAGCGAACATTTTAATATCAGGTGGAGGAATGTCAGTCACAACCCATATATTGCAGGCCTATGCTCCAAGATGAAAGGATATAATGTTGACTTCATGTTTCTTCATGAAGGAACAATAATACTGAAGCTTTCTTGACATGTTCATCATTGTCACTGATGAATGGAATTGATAGAAAGGAATTCATAGGTGATGAAATTGATGTGGTGGCTACTGTACGGTGAACCAATTCTTACGGGGTATAACAGAAGAAGACTGGTCTCATCCTGACAAAAAGGGCAAAATAATTATTGAGATCATGAAATTTGTAAATTAAGTTTGGCCACTGCTAAAACTCAGATTGGTGTCCTGTGATCTTTCAACCATGTTGCTAATAAACTGAGTGTAAAAGGGAGTTTGGTTAGGTGAGATACCAAATGTATACCACCTGAGGTCCACTTTACCAAGAGCATGTGGGAATGTCAGCACTTACAAATCTGCTGTAAAACCATTCCTCATATCCTGGCATGAAATTGAAGGTTTATGTGAATCACCAGTGACAAGACTACACATGTATGCCTATTGAGCCTGTTCTGGCATCAGTGTGATTGGCAAAGGCTAGCTTTCAACATTTTTGGACCATTGAAGGTATTGCCTTCACACAAGAGATTTTAATTGTTTGTACTGATTGCCATTCCAAATGAGCAGAAGGGAAATGTGTGTAACAACACTTGAATGGTGTTAACATATCTAGTTGGAAACCTTTACAAAGGAATGATTCCCCAAAGTACTTGTCACAGGCAATGGAGTGCAACTATCGTGTGTACCAAATGAAAAGCTCCTAGGAAGGTACCAAACAAGATATATAGCAACATTATACATTCCACGGTGCAATAGACACGCTGAACACTTAATCAGCTCTCTTTATAACAGTGTAAAGCTAGCCATACACATGAATTCTCCATAGGCAAGCAAAGTAAGAGGGAAAATAGACCTGGAGAATAAGTCCTCTTGCTGTCACAGTAACTTGTCCATTCATAGTTCTGAGAGATTGACGCTCAATGACTAAAGTGTGTCTCTTGAGGCTGAACAACCTAGTGCAAGTTATGAAGTGTGTTATGTTGAATCATGCCACTGTGAAGGAAAGTTATGTGTAAAAATGGTTGTACTACTAAATTTTGACACCAGCAATATGGGGATGAAAAATAACGAGGAACAAAATATCTAAAAGAAAGTGCATGTAGGGAAGAATAGATTTACTATTTCTAACTCCACATCTACATACTTTGAATATATGGATTGCAAAGGTATACAGGTGCGAAGTTAGATAGAGAAAATCTAGACTTTTTGTTTTCTTTTTACATTAAGTGACTGGATGGCACATGCTGAAACAGAAGGAGAGTATCTGCACAAAACACAAAATCATGCAGATTATAAGACAATACTACAAGTGGTATGGTGGATGAGCTGGATCAGGTATCCTGCATGAGAGTTAGAAGTTATTCATAACGGATGATAGCTGGGCTTCCATGCGGCTAGTGCTTCTGATCTGAAAAGGTATTACGTACATGCAGTACTGAAGGATCCAATCAACCAACCTGTGGAGAATCAAATCATAGCTGTAAGGGTCAAATAAACATTCAGACAAAGAGAACTGCCAAGGAGGAAGTTACACAAATAACTGTGTTCACAATTTTCATGAATTGCCTTATGTTTCTTTGATTGTTTCTTTTTGATTATTTGTTAAGAGGAGGGATGCGTTAAATTGTTTTGCATATTTGAAATATTATATATGTATATGTAAATCTTGCTTATACCCTTTCCCACCATTCATTGTGTTTGTGAAACCTTTCCTTTTCCTCTCTCACTTTTAAAACTCCCTCCTGCTAGAGAAAGTTCTCACCTTTTGTGTGCTTAGAATGTTGGATTATGAAGGTGGTTCTGAAGGTGGTGGTTAGCTGGCTGAGAAGCATGGGCAGTAAACAGGCTGAATGGGGATGACAATAAAGAAGATGCCTGTTAATGGTCTACATTTTATGTGGTGAAGTTTTCAACCTATTTTCTTCACTATAAATTAATGCTGAGCACGACTTTACAGTCTTACACTGTGGCTGGTTGCATAATGAGTAGTGCTCTGTGGCTCAAGCTATACTCCTCAGCACAGATACAATAGCTGGTTGTATAATTCTTATGTTTATGGGTTGCTACCTGCTGCTCCTGGGTAGAGTTCACAAAGCACATACCATGGGTCGTTGCATAATACTCATTAGGATGTTCTGCTACCTGTTGCACTAGGGTAGACTTACAAAGAACATACTGTTAATGGTTGTATAACTGATCATATGGGTTGCTAATTGCCCATTTGTATGTGTTATTCCCTCCCATTCTTGCTGGAATCCTCTAAGCATATACTTTGGCTGGTTGTATAATGCCCATTCCTATGGGATGCTCCTCTATGCTCATGGGTGAATTTTTCAGAGTATACAATGGCTATTACTCATTCCTTTTGATTGTGCCTTGCCTCTCCTGAATGGTATTCCTTGGAGTATATACCATAGCTTGTGATATAACACTAATTCCTACCATTTTCCATACTGTTCACAGACGCCCTTGCATATCAAAGATACATATTAGCTGCAACAAAGTATGAATAGCGTCTCATACCAGATGACTAGACAAATGTGTCACAGTGCATCATGTACTTTTTGTCCAACCAAACTCTAGCATTTAATATCTGTTCTATCTCTCATTCCTTTTTGCTTTAATACACTCCCACGTACAATCAAAAAAATGAGGTTGGTTTACAAGCTTAACATTTAATTGCTACCCATATATTCCATATTACAGACACACACACACTCTTCAATCCATTCACTCTTACGCATTGGTGTGCTACCTATCAGGAAACACACTAATGCATGGTCAGGAATATGAGGCATTACATAAATCCCACTCTGATACAGTAACTAACAATAAAGTCATCATTTGCCTTACCTACTTTTTGCTTACCAAAATGAGAGGTCCCACAAGAGGGAATGTGATAATACTAATACTGTTTTCAACTGTTAATGAAGAGGAAGAGGAGTGTAATCCCTCCTTCTGAGTCACTACATAACAAACGAAAGACTAGCTTGGCAGATAGATTGTATCGCCTATTCTGAGGGGTTAACAGCACAAATAAGTTAGTGCTGTAATAGTGCTCTGATTTGTTCACCTTAAATCAAGGACTTAGCGCTTTTGTGTCCATTACATGGGCGCAGGAGACAACATGATTTTAACCCCTTCGCTGCGGCGGGAATTCCGCCGCAGCGCTGGAGGGTGCGGGGGGGCAGCGCGGTGGCGCTGTGCTCATGACGGAGCCACTCCGTCATGAGCGTTTTCTGTGTTTGCCTGCCTTGATTAATTCCTACACCTCGGCGAATAATCCTGAATAACCGGCAGATACATCGCTAACAGTACGAATTTCTGAATAACGTCAGACACATCGCTAACGGTTTCATCAAGGCCTCCATTTATTGGTATCCGGGATTTTTCCTGTGATTTAAATCAATTAGGTGTTTCAGTTAAGACCACCTTCCAGTCAGGTTGCCCCCTCTTTGGTCCTGATGAAGACCCGCAAGGCCAAGGCTTAAATATCCCTAAGGCCAACAAGACGGGTCGAAACGTCGATGCCCACCTTTAACTACCCGGGACACATATTCATCTCTCCGTGCAAGACCATCAACGGGGTCTATGTTTGAAATATACTAAGAATTTTGTATTTAATGAATGTGACCAGGTTTCTTGAATTCTGGACGGTGAATCACAACGATCCACATTGCCTAAAATTGATTGAATATTCTGACTACTATGTATCTTTCATTTCTTGTCTCATTCACTCACTCCTTTATCACCTTCCCTTAATGCACGTTTCTCTTTGGAGCAACCTTGTTCTGTCCTAATACTAAAAATTGCCAAAAATAAACGCATGTATATTATTTCACAGTGTTTTGGATGTTGTTCTTTTTCAGTATGAACGATTTATTGAATATTGCGAGCCATTGTTCTTAAACAAAATTCTGTGTTTTTTGGGCTCAGGAGTAGTTAAACAAATTAACTAAGCGAAGCATATTGTCTCAGATAGATTGATTATTGGTCAAGGACCATTGTTTTTGGTATCAACTATTCATCCAGGTCCTTTTTACCATGGGTTACCCCATTTTTGTAATGGCCATAGTTTTAGGTCCAGCAGGTGAAGTATTTGAGCAACTGTTTAAATGTTTTTGATCTTTTTTTCTTATTATTTTCATTCATTTGTTCGCCTTTAAAGCCAAGGATGTTATACGATTCATTGAATTTTCAGGTGCTTTTCTGTGAATTTGTTTTTGTGCTTTTAATCCTTTTCAACAGTTACCTTCTTAATACAAACTTTTTCGCTGTATCCCGGTGTTGTTTCCTAGAATATGTGGTGAGAGAGTTAATGATGAGTTTTCCAGCAGGCAATGTTTAAGCAGTTTTAAGAGGGTGCTTATAATATTGTTTGCTTCTGGGACTTGTATTGACTTTTCTTTGAGACGTGTACCACCCTTATAGCAAGCGGGCATCTTTAATATTTTCATTATCGATCTTTTAACAGTTTATAGCTAGGATTACATATTACTTTCATTTTAAGACTGCAATTCACAGTGCTTATTTAGATATAATGCGCATTCAACAGTACACTTGAAACGGTGAATTGATTTTTCACATTACGTAATAAATCTAAGTGAGACCTTGCAATAAAAATATTATTTACGAGAATCACCCAGTAGCTACATAGCTTGTGTTTTAAAAGTAGCATTAGTCAAATAATTAGTTGGTATGAATTACCTCGTGGTAGGATGTGGAAGGGCAAGCAGAAATTCTTGCAGGTTCTTTTTTACAGGGGATTTTCCATTTTTGTGATTGACAATGTTTCCCAGCTTAATTATCCAACATGACTACAAATCTAGTAGCCTAATTCCATTCTCAGCAACCTGCAGCATACTTATATTTGAATTTTTAAGCAGGCTCTACAATACTGGAGTTACTCATTCCCTTGTAACTTGTTGGGAAAATGAAGCTTGTATACGTATTTATATTATTTATTTGAGAATTGTATATGAGAGTAGCTAGGCGGAAAGGATGATTGGGTACTGTAAAAAAACATTTATCAGTGAATAAATATGTATTCTTTTCATATTCCGAAAATGTACACATCAAGCAACATAGCTATAAGAAACAGGTTTATTGGTTGAGAGGTGGAAGCCTTAATCAAATAATACACAAAGGGGCATATGCACCAATATACTGATTTGCAATTCCCAATTTGCAAATATTACCGACTTGCAAATTGCGAGTCGCAAATTGCAATGCATCAAAAAATTCACCTTTTTTTTGCGAATTGGTATAATTCGCAATGGCTATTTACGATCTTGAAATAGCGACTAGCAATTTTTGTGATTACGCTATTTGCGAGTCGCTAATAGCGAATCTGAGAATAAGATGCAGGATGATGATGTCACAATCAGGAAGTGAACCATCCCATGCTGTTACCTGTGCGCTGAGAGTGAGGAGGAGGAGGCAGACTGCAGGAGACCAGCACTAGGAAGCCATTTGACAGCTGAACCGGTGGAACTATCCAGCATGGCATCAGAAACACCCCAGAAGCAGCGCAAAAGAAAGCTGAAATACTAATAGAGGAAGTTGTGAAGAGCCATAAAAAACTTTTTGGCAAACAGTCACTGCAGGCTCCAAAGTCTGAAAAAGAAAATTATGACTGGAAATCCAATCAAAAATTAGCTCAGTGGGGGTCACACAGCACTCCATACCTGATTTGCACAAACGGTGGTATGACCTGCAGATCCAGGCCAAGGAAAGGGTTGCTGCAAGGCTAGCTGAAGCAAAAACAAAATGGAGTCGGACCATCTACACAGACAGCCCCCACAGTCCTAGAGGATGTTGTGGAGTCCACCCTTCAGCCTCAGGCTGTTGTTGAAGTGACGTTGAACGATTCCTCTGCACCGCCCAGTACCTCCCAAGATAAGATGCATGCAAATGACCATACAATGTTAGAATTAAGTAAGTAGTGTATAAACCAGTATTACAGACCATGTTTTACTTATAACACATAAATGCATTATGGGAATACCAGTCAGCGAATCAAAATTGGAAGGCAAGTGGGTAGCAAACCAGCATACTTGCAAATAATTGTGACAAGCAAGTTAAATTCCACACGCGGTGTGTTGAGAAATAACGTTATTTAACAATACAATTTGCTAAATTAAATACATGTCCAAATATGCAAACTAAACATGCACTGTTTAACATCACAAACGCACCTGAGCAGGAGTCAGATGACAGTTAGGGCCATGCACCCCAGAGAGTGAGTCACAGTCAGGGGAAGACATCACAGTGTCACCATCACCCACAACACCTGCACCCACAAGACGCAGCATTGCCTGCACTAGAAACAGAGTATGGGAGCCAACCTGACCCTCCAACAGCACAGCCTGTGCAGACACCCACATCAAGACCACGTGTCCAGGTGCAATGTAGGAATACCCACATCAGGAGATGCAGGGCAGCTGCACAGATGAGAGGTAAGGAAGGTGACAGTTGAAAGTCCTTTGCTGGCCTGGAGAATGCAATGTTGAGGGTATAGTGCCTGCAATGTAAACACATGCGTTCAATGCAGGCACAACTTTCATCTCTTGCAAGCAACATGGCAGAGATGAGTGACAGCATCAAACAGCTCACAACAGATGTGCAAGAAGGTTGCAGGGAAATAAATCAACACTTTGGTGAGATGACACTATCACTCAGGGACTTATGTAAGGTGATGCAAGACCAGGTGTCCAATCGCAAATGACACCATCAATTTCATGGATGCTTGGATGGGTACACTAGGGCCATCAACCAGCTAAGAACAACAACTGCACAACTATCCCGACGTGCTGTAGGCATGCAGTTGGAAATGACTCATTGCTGCGGTGATGTGGCCAGGAGACTGATACAGGTCACCAATGCTGTAGAGCAAATGCAAACTACTCCTGTTGCTGCCAGTAGTGTCATGGGTGGAGGGGATAGTGAGGAAGGCTACAGCCGCAGTAGCAGCATGGCACCAGTGGCGGAATGCAGGAAGCACAGCACGCGGAATACTCTAGCATCCGTGCTCAAACAGGGATGTGTCAGAACACCCAGAACGGGCAATGGGAGTGCGTGGATGCCGGAAATAGTGTGGACATGAACACAGGAATGTGTTTTGGTGAGGTAACCATTATCTATATTTGTCTGGATTGATGTATAAGTACCATGACACACTTACCCTGTTGCGTTAACATTTACACATTGGACTTTTTCTGCTTGGTATTGTTCATCAACACAACCGGAAGACATTTATTTTAATAAATCACAATAGCAATGAAACCTTGTAGTGTCTGGTTTAATCATTACCCACCTCAAAAATAATTTTGCGTTATTTTAGCACATCGCTGTCTTCCTTCTGCTGCACTCGATGCGCTTGCTGCTTGTTGTGGTTGTAATGGCTCCTCACCCCCATCGAGTTCACTATCCGAGAGTTCCAGGGGTACGCCTCTAGCAGTAGCTATGTTATGCAACATGGCGCAAGTGGCAACAATTTTACAGCAAGTGTCTGTCCTGTACTGCAATGCACCACCGGTTTTATGTAGGCAGCGGAAGCGACTTTTCCGTAGGCCAAAGGTCCTCTCAATCGCATTGCGCGTTGACCTGTGTGCTGCATTGAACTACTGTTTACTTTGTGTACTTGGATTCAGGTGTGGTGTCAATATGAATGAGCGCACAGCATATGCGCTGTCACCTATGGGGTACAAGGTAATATATTAGTCACTGCTATGTCTCACAATGACCAGGGATTCAGCAAAAGACAGTTACATGTGTTTACTAAGAAGGCATTCTTCGCCAAATTCACCCTCAAGGAGACGTGTATGTATGGCTCTGTGTTTGAAGATGTAGGAATCATGCGTACTACCTGGGAATCTTGCCACTATGCATGTGATGATGTGCTTTGCATTGCACATGATTTGTGTATTCAGTGAATGATATGACTTCCTATTCCTGTAAATGTACTCATTCACTGAGGGGGGACATATAGATACATGCGTACCATCGACCCAACCAATTAAATGGAGGATGTGGGCTATCTGGTAAAAGTTCAATTTTGTTTCTTGCAATTCCGGTGGGGTAAGGGGAAATGTTATGTGGTGGTGCATCCTCAGCAACATAGCGTCCAGAAATGAGTTAAAGAGATGCACTAGTGCACTTTGGGAAACACCTCCTGCTGCAGCTATTACCCAATGGAAGCTACCTGAGGCATGTGTTCTGCGAGTCTGTCGCTGCAGTGCTGGATCTAATTAGGATATCAGATCATAGCTCATGGAAGAATTCAATCTATATTTCTCAGAAATCTCTTCCTCTGTCTGACCTAACAATGTAATGTGCAATCTAAAAATGCAACCCTGTATCCTCCTTCTTCTCTGTGCTGCTGATTGTATCCTCATCCTCCTCGCCATGACGTACAGCACGCCCATTGTGAAACATTCTTAGGCATTCTGGGCATGTTTAAATAGTTTAAAGTTTGTTAACAACTGATGGGAATTGGTGCTATTTTGCATGTGTTAAATAGCGAATTCTAGAATATTCGCATTTTTCGATTATTTGATGCATTGGTTTGTGAATCCCTATTAGCGAATTCGCAAAGAAGGAATCGCTATTTCATGGTCGCAAAATTGAGAATCACAAATTTTGCAAATTTACACCAAATTCTGCGATTTTCATTGATGCATTGCTTAGTGCTATTTTGCGATCATAAACAGTAGTTTTTTGCAATTCGCACTGTTTGCGATTGCAAAATAGCTTGATGCATGTGCCCCATAATTCTTGTCGGGGTGAAGCGCAAAAGGTACTTAATTAACCTGTGACTAACCCTCTGGTAGCTTGACACAAAACAGTTAGGCTTAACTTAAAGGCAATATGTAAACTATTTATGCAGCACACAAACAGTGATAAAGTGAAAAAACAACAGAAGAAAATAATGTAGATGATAGAGAGATAGTCTTTCAGCAATGAAAAACAGCTTTAGGAGTTTTTCAGTTCTGATACACGCAAAACTGAAACGCACATATCCTACTTTTTAAATGCTTTGCACACTGTCCCGTGAACCTTTAGAGTCTACCTCAAGAGTTAATTATAAGTCTTTAAAAGTAAGGTTTAGGCCTACAAAAAGGTTAATTTTGATGGTTCGAAATGTCAGTTTAAAAGCTCTACTACAGACTACAGTGGCAGGCCTGAGGCGGGTTTTACAGGGCAACTTTAGTGGGTGACACAAGGACTGCTGCTGCCCATTTGTAGCATTTCATTTTAGACCCTGGGCACCAGATAATACTATTTACCAGGGACTTACAAGTAAATTAAATGTGCCATTTGGGTGTAGGCCAATTTTACAAGGTTTAAAGGAGCAAGCACAAGCACTTTAGCCCTGGTTCTCATGCCAACAAAAAAGTGAATTTGGCAAAGTGAGGGGGTGTCTCGCAGCTCTTTGGACCTGACACATCACCGCAACTGTGTGCCGCATCCTCGCCAGCAGACTTCACATCACGAGCCCTGTCAACGGGATCCTCGACAATGAAACAGGCCCTCGCATTGCAGCCTCGCTGCATCTTGGAACAGACGCATCAGTTCGGCTGCATGATGCATCTGTGACACAGGTCCTCACAACACTGCAAACCGAGATTTAAGGTACTCTGTTCATCAGGCCTAACTGGGTGCCGGTCGACGGCCCATGCTCCATCGCAGTCGGCCGGACCTTGTGACTTTGTCCCAGTCCAGCGCGACCAGATAGCCACAGTTGGTGTTTTGTGCTTTTTGGTGCTATTTTTGCACAAATCTTTAAAGAAAGTTCTATTTTTCTAACAAGGTGTGGGATCCTTTTTTGTGGTGTTTTCACTCGATTACTGTTTGAGGTGCTGCACAAATACTTTTAACATTTACCCTAAGTTAAGCCTGACTGCTCTGTGTCAAGCTACCAGGGGGTTGAGCACATGTTAATTTAGGGTTGGCTAATGCCTCACTCTGACAAGGATTGGGGTTGCTACCAACAACCCAATTTCTCACAATGGAGAAACGTGGATTTTGTGCTCTCTGGATATCATTTCCTTTTTTTTTTCTTTTTTTATATTTATTTTTGTCAAAGGAAAATAAACCTTATAGTCTTTTTACAATTTGTTACGATTTTAACAATTTTTCAAAATACATAAAGTAAAAAACAAATCTGTATTTCCATCAAGTACAACATAATGCTGAGTAAAAACAAAAAAACAAAAAAGCGTACATATCCTATAGAAAATAAGAAAGTGGAAGGGTGCAGGGGTAGAAAAAAGAAAAAGTCTGAGAGAGTGAAGAGCTATACAGCTCATAACCAGTCATGTAATCCAAGTAAGTCTCTGCCAAATGTAATTGAATTTCTGTAATGAGCGTACTCCTCTCTAGCCAATGCCCTTTCCCTCTCACAAATCTCTTTCATGAATGCCCACCATTCTACTGCTGCACGGGGTTTTGGCGAAATCCATTCCCTTGCTATACAGAGTTGAGCAGCCACTAAGATAACTGATAGAAAAGCCCTCAAGCCAACATTAGCATCCAGCTTGTAACCAAGCATAATCTCTTTTTCAGTGGGCGACAAAGAGACGATTGTTGGTAATTTGCATGACCTCCGTCCAGAATAATCTGCATATCATTTCCAAGTCTGGTAACAGCCTGCAAGCCTATGGAAGGTTGATTCTGGCCATGAGAACATCAAATTCCCAGCAGTATTTGCGAAGTATGGAATAAAAGCTCATAACAACTAGTGCCTGCATCGCAAGCAAATTTTTTAACTGTTAATTCGACAAAATGTTTTCTGTGTTTAATATTCGAGAACTTCCTGGAGGGAGTATGCCTCTCTTTAGAGGATGAATCAATTAGGAGCCCTAAATATCACTGAAAGAGACCCAAAAGAGAAAACTTTCCAAATTCCCTCAATCTTCAATTCTCAAGTGCCTTAAAGACTCCATCTCCAAAGGTATTAGCCTCCTCCTTTCAAGCTAGAAGGCATAGCAGCAAAAGTGGAACAAATTCACTGAACTGGTTATTTACCAATCTAAAGTGATGTCAAAACTGCATTTTTAAAGGTAGAGCCCATTCTAATTAGCTATGTCTCATGACAGCATTGAGACTGATAACATGTAATATGCCATCTAAAATCAAGCTCCTCAAAGATACAGAACTTTTCACATAAAACATCATCCATGACCACTGGGTTATTTAATTCAGGGTCAAAGGCATGCTCAGCAACCTAAGCCTTGTAGGCTCGCAGACCTTTGTCAGATGCTACCAGATCCACTTTAAGAATATACTGACTGATGGCATCCTTGTTGATATCTTCTTGGGTGATGGATCTTTGTGAGGAATAAGCCTATCCTCTATATAATCATTGCCAATATCCTCACAAACTATACGAGTTCAGGGACTCTGCTGCAAGTGCAGAGGCCATTTGGGAATCAGGCCCTGAGGGTCTAGTTTAGGTATGGAACAATAGTACAAAATGCACTCATGATGTTGACAGACCTTATTGTTACATTTAAGACCAGCTCCTCAAATAAGGCTTTGGAGTCATACAATAACCCATCGTCGTGTGAATCCTGATCAACTGCTATTAAACGCAGTCCATTCATGGCTGTGATATTTTTCAACAATGCACAGGTGGCTATGATCTTCTACATCAACATGTCTTGTATGCCTCTGCCCTTCTACTGTTTTGTACATCATGGAATATGCTTTTTAGTAAATGCCAGAAGTGCATTCTACCACAGATCTGGTGTGTTTATAAGGTGTGTTATACCTCCCTCCCCTCTGTGTCCATGAATTAAGGTAAGGTATCATGAACCATGATTGTATGGCATACATACTTTTACCTTCAAGATGGATAAAAGGGTTTAAGGTGCTAAGCCTGAAATTACTATTGTATTCCGTATACTATGGAAGTGACTTACCAACAACTACCTGCCACTTAGCTCACTCTCAGGGGCTACTGTCCCTTCCTGGAGAAATATTCAATTTCTGAGGGAGCAAACATCAACATGTGTGCAATCAACACATCCAGTCATATGTGGCAATTGTGCGGTCCTATATAATTGCACCTTGCTGTTCTGCAATTGCCTTTGGGTACTGCGAAAAGCTATATGCTCAGGAAATCTAGACAACACAACATTCAGGAAGGTCTTAAATACCCCAGGAAGTTCACTCTGCAAGATGTTAGCAGCCACAGCTATTGTGCCCTGGTAGCTTTGTGACACTACAAGGTGTAGAGAACACAGAACCCGTCCATCTGTGGGGATGGTCTGGCTGCATAGAGTGTGTGTTATTAAAACATACTGTAGTTCTTTTAAGAGGTCTAGCATGATTTGCCAACTGTCTGTATGTGTATGTATGTATGTATGTATACATGTATGTATGCATGCATTTATGTATATGGTATTGTCATAGAGTGAACTTAGTCAAAAGGCAGTAGAGTGCTCTATATGGTCAAAGACAAGTATAAAGTTAATGAGTTATATAGGAAAGGAAGCTGAGTTGTGGGCAGTTAACACCCTGTGATTTACTGTCCTTTAAAGAGATGGGTCTTCGATTCTTTCCTACAATTTCTGCTACACACTTCTTCCTGTTTTTCTAAAGAATGTGATTTTCTGAGTGAATATTGTCACCCTCTCCCCTTCCTCCATTGGATTTGAAGTCACGTTTTATAGCCTTCATCTAATTACCACTTACTACTTTTGATGGCAATTTATTTCCGCTATTTGTCGGTTTTGATCTTTTTGTACTATTCACTATTTGGAAATATTTTGTATATACATTTAAAAACAAGGAGATGATGGACGGAGTGCTGAAACATTTCAGACACTCACCCCCAGTCCAGTTCTGGGTTGAATCCATCATCATTCTTTAGCTCACTTCGCCACCTCAGTTCAGACCCAGCTATATGCAAATCAGTCTTGACCCTGTGCTTCATGGGAACAGTCCAGCCGGAACTGCCAAGCCAGGTCTTCCCTGAACTGGAAACAAGCATTCTGGGACCGGTTTCTGGGTAACACCCTTCATCAGCCAGGCTAGCTTGAATCCAGTGTCAAAGTGAGCAAGGAACCCACGTCTGGGCTGTTGCGGGGATTCTACTCATGCACAGAACTATGCACAGGAAACCAGGACCTCAGTGAATTGTGGTGTACCAAAAAACTCACCTCAGTACCCAGAACCCCTATCCAACTAGCATCAGTGTCTCATTCGTTCTCCGTATCATCTCAAAGCTACCAATGATTAGACAACCCAGAACAAGCGACTTAGAGTACTCTCAGAAATGGTGGGAATCAGAAACACCTTTTCGTTATTATTCTCATATCAGTCCACAACAAGGGTAATCAGAGACACGGAAAAGTTTAAAATGTTTATTTTTAACTACGTGCTCTAAGGTGCAGTACTTTGGCTAATACATGGAGGCAAATGATAAAAAATAAAACCATCAGCATTGTTACAATACCATAGAAAATGAAGGGAGAAATCATATTAAAAAATGATTGTGGAAAACAAGTCCTGTAATACTTTGTGAACCACCCTCCCTTGGCTAGTAAACTAGTTTTATGAACTAATAAAAGGTCTCTAGTTTTGAATGGGGAACCCCATGCCTCAAAGATCAGCTTAGGTGAATCACATCACAGGATCAGCACTGATCTCTGTGTCTGGAAAGGTTTTCTCCAAGTGTCTGAATCATGTATGCAAATGCAATATTAAAGGCACCCGAGTTTCAGATATTTGCAGCTGTGTGCGTGTTGTGTCTAGAACGTGGGCCGATCAACCTGAATTCAACAGCATACATTGTTATTTTACCTTGACGGCTTCTGCACACAGTGTTAAGACTTAGGTCACGGTGCACGTCTAGGGATGTGAACAACAGACCGTTCTCATGTGAAGAAATAGCAAACAAGCAGTTTTACTTGTAATAACAGCTACCTGTAGTGTCGTGTGCAAAGGCAGCAAAGTGGCAAGATGGCATTTTACTTCTAAAGCGCTTATGCTAACATTGCAATGTGTGCACATAAATCCCCGTCTTCACTACAGGGCATAACCTGCCAACTTAGGGCGAACAAAGCAAACACAAGGAGATGATGGACGGAGTGCTGAAACTTTTCAGACACTCACCCCCAGTCACAGATCTGGGTTGAATCGTCATCATTCTTTAGCTCACTTCGCCACCTCAGTTCAGACGAAGCTATATGCAAATCAGTCTTGACCCTGTGCCTCATGGAAACAGTTCAGCCCGAAATGCCAAGCCAGGTCTTCCCTGAACTGGAAACAAGCATCCGGGGACCGGTTTCTGCCGGTTTCTGCCAAGCAGTTTGGGTTGTAATAACACCTAGTAGCTCAAGCACAATATGTCATGTACTAGTTCCATCCAGATGAATCCTCCTAATCGCTTAAAGATTCAGAGGGCCAGCATAGATACACAAGTATGGATTCAGTCCCAGATATAGCATCGAGTTAGAACTTCTGCCGGTAGTAGAAGAGATTAAATGGAAATTTGATCAAGGTCGTTTTCCAGCTTTGATCTTGTTGGATCTTAGTGCACATTCAACATGATAGCTGAAGCAATTATCCTAGGGAGATTGTGTGATTTAGAAATAGCAAATCTTGCCTGGAGGTGGCTGGCCTCTTTTATGAAGGACCACAGTTTTCAGGTTTGAGATAAACCATTCTATTTTATTCTCAAGCGCTACAGCTTGTGTGTGGTGTGCCACAAGGCTCCTCCCTGAGCACTACATTGTGTAATGTGTGCGTTCAACAACTAGCTGATCTTTAACCTCATATGTGGATGATACCCAGATCAATTTTCCCTTGGCCCCAGAAACTTCCTCCACCTGAGCCCAGTTAAAATCTTGTCTCACCGCAGTTGCCTAATGGATGAACTCTTGCTGCCTAAAATTCAACATAGACAAGACTGAAGTGAAAATAATGTGGAACAGTTTAAATCTTTGGTCTTCACACTACTGACTCGTAACTCTTGGTCCTCAACTTCTGTATAAGCCAGTGGTTACAAATCTGGGTTTCTGGCTGGATGATAAACTCAAGTTTCAGACACAAGCAAAGAAAGTAGCGGCTATGGGGTTTGGTGCACTAAAGATGGTTAGGAAGATTTAGGAATTTCTACCAACTTCTGCTCAATGAACAGTAGTACTGGCCCTGGTGAGCTTGCCCCTGTATTATTGTAAAAGCCAAAAGCCCCAACTTAGGCCATAGAGTCGTGCTTGCCCGGCACAAAGTCAAAGTTCCAGGCTGACCACGATAGAGCGTGAGTTGAATACTGTAATTGGTAGGGCCCAGCCAAGTTTTTATCTTCTAAAGTAGTCACTTTTTTAAAGCTTTTTCTCTCGAAGCGAGCCCCTTGTCAGGCTGGCTTGGGAGTCAACGACAGCGTCTTGCTTGAGCTCGAGGCCTCAGTGAAATGCTGGAGGGCTTAGAGCTAAGGAGCTTTCAGCGGGACAACCTGAATTTCCTTTCTGGTCGCGGTTCAACATCGGCGACTTTACTCTTGATTAAGGGTTGTCCAACTTATGGAGCTTTTTACCAAAAATTCTCCAAATGATTGCAAACTTCTGGATCTTCTTCCAGAAGGTCCTCTTGGGCTCTTGAAAGGTTCAATCAATCAATCAATACATTTATAGAGCGTGCTACTCACCCGTGAGGGTCTCAAGGCGCTGAAGGGAGGGGGGGTGCAGCTACTGCTCGAATAGCCAGGTCTTGAGGTGTTTCCTGAAGGTGAGATGGTCCTGGGTCAGTCGTAGGTGTGCGGGGAGGGAGTTCCATGTCTTGGAGGCCAGGTGGGAGAACGATCCTCCTCCGGTGGTGGTTCTGCGAATCCGTGGGACAATGGCGAGGGCAAGGCTGGCGGAGCGGAGCTGGCGGGTAGGAGTGTAGAAGGAGAGGCGGTTGTTGAGGTATTCGGGCCCATGTTGTGGAGTGCTTTGTGTGCGTGGGTGAGGAGCCTGAATGTGATCCTTTTGCTGATGGGGAGCCAGTGCAGGTTTCTCAGGTGTGCAGATATGTGGCTGTGGCAAGGGATGTCGAGGATGAGTCATGCGGAGGCGTTCTGTATGCGTTGAAGTTGTTTCTGAAGTTTGGCTGTGGTTCCTGCGTATAGGGCGTTCCCGTAGTCCAGTCGGCTGGTGACGAGAGCCTGGGTGACCGTCTTTCTGGTTTCGGTGGGGATCCACTGGAAGATTTTTCGGAGCATGCGCAGGGTGTTGAAGCATGAGGATGAAATGGCATTGACTTGTTTGGTCATCGAGAGGGAGGAGTCCAGGATGAATCCCAGGTTGCGTACGTGGTCCGTGGGTGTCGGTGCGGTGCCCAGCGCTGTGGGCCACCAGGAGTCATCCCAGGCAGATGGGGATTGTCCGAGGATGAGGACCTCCGTCTTGTCTGAGTTCAGTTTCAGACGCCTGAGTTTCATCCATTCCGCGACGTCTTTCATTCCTTCCTGGAGGTTGGTTTTGGCAGTGGCTGGGTCTTTGGTGAGGGAGAGTATCAGCTGGGTGTCATCGGCATAGGAGATGATGTTGAGGTTGTGTTTGCTTGCAATGGCGGCGAGGGGGCTCATGTAGATATTGAAGAGGGTTGGGCTGCGCGAGGAGCCTTGGGGTACGCCGCAGATGATCTCGGTGGCCGCGGAGTGGAAGGGAGGGAGGCGGACTCTCTGGGTTCTGTTGGAGAGGAATGAGGTGATCCAGTCCAGGGCTTTTCCTTGGATCCCAGTGTTGTGGAGGCGGGATATTAGGGTGCGGTGGCAGACGGCATCAAAGGCGGCTGAGAGGTCTAAGAGGATGAGAGCGGTTGTTTCCCCGTTGTCCAGCAGGGTCCTGATGTCGTCGGTGGCCGCGATGAGGGCGGTCTCGGTGCTGTGGTTGGCTCGAAATGCGGACTGGGATGGGTTGAGCGAGTTGTTTGCCTCGAGGAATGCAGTCAGCTGTTTATTGACGGTCTTCTCGATGACTTTTGCTGGGAAGGGAAGAAGAGAGATGGGGCGGAAGTTCTTGAGGTCTTTAGGGTCTGCTGTGGGGTTCTTCAGAAGGGCGTTGATCTCTGTGTGCTTCCAGCTCTCTGGGAAGGTGGCTGACGCGAAGGAGTTGTTTATGACGTTCCGGAGGTGGGGTGCGATGGTGGTGTCGGCTTTGTTGAAGATGTGGTGAAGGCATGGGTCAGAGGGAGAGCCAGAGTGGATGGTGTTCATGACGTGGCTGGTGTCTTCAGTGCTGATGGGGGTCCAGGTGCTGAGGGTGGTGGTGGGGGGCATTGGTTTGGTGACTGGAGGCGGAGTCTGGGCGCCGAAGCTGTCGTGTATATCGGCGATCTTGCGGTAGAAGAATGTGGCGAGGGAGTTGCAGAGGTCTTGCGACGGTGTGATGTCGTTGTTGCTGGCGCTGGGGTTGGAGAGCTCTTTTATGATGCTGAAGAGATCCTTGCTGTTGTGGGTGTTGTTGTCCAGCCGCTCTTTGAACGATGTCCTTTTGGTGGTGCGGATCAGCTGGTGGTGTTCGCAAGTGGCGTTCTTGAGGGCGGTCATGTTTTCTGTCGTCCGTTCGTGGCACCAGGTTTTCTCGAGAGTTCGGCAGGATTTTTTTGAGTCTTTGAGGGCGTTGGTAAACCATGTGGTTTTCCTATTGCCGGTCTTGCCTGGGGGGTTCTTCAGTGGAGCAAGGGCGTCGGTGCAGTTGGTGATCCATTGTGTGAGATTGTGGGCTGCATCGTTGGTGTCGGAGGTGTCGGTTGGTGGGTTCTGGCTCAGAGATGTGGTTAGCTGGTCTGTGGTGACTTTGCTCCAGCATCTGCGGGGGATCTGTTGTGTGTGGTGGTGGGATGTAGTCTTCTTGAAGGTGAAATGGATGCATCTGTGGTCAGTCCAGTGTAGTCCGGTAGAGTGGCTGAAGGAGACGTGGTTGCTGGCTGAGAAGATGGGGTCGAGCGTGTGGCCAGCGTGGTGGGTGGGGGTGTTCACCAGTTGCTTGAGTCCAAGGTTGGCGAGGTTGGCGAGCAGGGTGGTGGTGTCCTTGTCGTTGTTGTTCTCCAGGTGGAAGTTCAGGTCCCCTAGGAGGATGTATTCTGATGTGGCGAGGGCATGCGGGCTGATGAAGTCGGCGATAGTTTCACTGAATTGTGTGCGCGGGCCCGGGGGTCTGTAGATGAGGGTTCCTCTAAGGGTGGTCTTGGGGTCGGTGTGGATCTGGAAGTGTAGGTGTTCGACAGCGGTGAGGGTGTCTACGGTGTTGGTCGTGACGCTGATGGTGTTCCTGTAATTGATGGGGATTCCCCATCCGGTTTGGTTGGCGTGGTCCTTACGGGTGATCTTGTAGCCGTCCGGGATGGCTATGGTGATGTCGGGGGCCGAGGAAGCGTTCATCCAGGTTTCCGTGAGGAAGGCGACGTCCGGTGCTGTTGTATCGAGGAGGTCCCAGAGTTCGACGACGTGCTTGTGGATGGAGCGGGTGTTGAGTAGGATGCACTTGAGGTGGTTGTTGTTGTTGCTTGGTCCGGGGGGCGGGGTGCAGGTTCGGAGGCAGGTGAATTTGCAGGCTTGGCAGGTGAAGGGTCCGTGGGTGCGTTTCGGGGTGGCTCGGTAGCAGGCGGGTAGTCGTCCGGGGTTGAGTGCGTTGAGGGCGGTGGTGTGGTATCTCAGTCGGGTTTCCTGGCTTCGGCGGGGACCTGGGGTTCTGGCGCTGAGCGCGGTCCAGGCACGGACGGGCGCAGACAGGCTTGCTTTGGCTTGCCTTTGGCACGCCGGCGGCATGCCCGCTGCGCGTGGCCGCTGCGCGCGGCCTCTCTATGAGGGGTTGTGGGAGGGAGGAGCAGCTGGGAGGCGGGAGTGGGGCAGCGAATGGGACAGCAGGGGTGGGGCCGCAGGGACGCAGCGGCGGGAATGAGCAGGAGGGTGATACAGAAGGCAAACGGGGGACAAGGGGGAAAGGGCACAAAGGGCACAACAGCGGGCACAACGGTGAAAGGCAAAGGCAGTAAATCAAAGTAAAACAAGGGCAACAGTCAAAGTGAAAAAGGAGGCAACAAGTCAGGGAGAAACAATGACGGAGACAGGAGCAGTTCAATACCAATTAAGCAGCACAGGGACAGCGTCACAAGGAGGACCGTGTGGCAGCTGAGGGGGGCGACCTACCTGGTGACAGGGTCGAGGGTTGCTCCCTTCACCACCGCGCGGCCTCCATATGAGGGGTTGTGGGAGGGAGGAGCAGCTGGGAGGCGGGAGTGGGGCGGCGAATGGGACAGCGGGGGGCGGGGCCACAGGGATGTAGCAGCGGGAATGCGCGGGAGGGTGATACAGAAGGCAAACGGGGGACAGGGGGGAAAGGGCACAACAGCGGGCACAACGGTGAAAGGCAAAGGCAGTAAATCAAAGTAAAACAAGGGCAACAGTCAAAGTGAAAAAGGAGGCAACAAGTCAGGGAGAAACAATGACGGAGCAGGAGCAGTTCAATACCAATTAAGCAGCACAGGGACAGCGTCACAAGGAGGACCGTGTGGCGGCTGAGGGGGGCGACCTACCTGGTGACAGGGTCGGGGGTCGCTCACTTCACCACCGCGCGGCCTCCATATAAGGGCTTGTGGGAGGGAGGAGCAGCTGGGAGGTGAGAGTGGGGCGGCGAATAGGACAGCGGGGGGCGGGGCCGCAGGGACGCAGTGGCGGGAATGTACGGGAGGGTGATACAGAAGGCAAACGGGGGACAGGGGGGAAAGGGCACAAAGGGCACAACAGCGGGCACAACGGTGAAAGGCAAAGGCAGTAAATCAAAGTAAAACAAGGGCAACAGTCAAAGTGAAAAAGGAGGCAACAAGTCAGGGAGAAACAATGACAGAGACAGGAGCAGTTCAATACCAATTAAGCAGCACAGGGACAGCATCACAAGGAGGACCGTGTGGTGGCTGAGTGGGGCGACCTACCTGGTGACAGGGTCGAGGGTCCACAACACCAATCCAAGGTTTCAAAATCACAGAGTTTCGCAAGTTGGGACTACAAGACCCACAATGCACCTTGGTAAATCTTTAAAAGTCCACTGAACGCTGTCCAGGTGGGTTCTTCTTAAAAGAGATGATGCAGGTGTAGCTTTTTTAACCTGTTGCTTTCAGGGAGTTCACTTCTCAAACTTTTAGTGTCAGCCTAAGTCCTATTTTTGCTGTAGCCTAAAGTGTGCAGCAGGTGCAGCCCTCCAGAGTACTGTCCTCTTGGTGCAGACGAGGGGTTCAGTATGGCAGACCTTCTTCGTCTTTTTTCTTCCAGGTAGGTATCTTCATTGCTGTGCGGTTCTGCCATATTTATCTAGGTTCTGGGCTGACTCGCAGGGGGGCATCAGGGTCAGCTGGTGCTAGTGGGCAAAAGGGGCGTTGCCCTGCCAATCTGAGAGGAGAGGCAAGAAAATAATTTCAAAAGCCAAGCAACTGAAAAGAAATTACTATTGCTGGCTGCTCTATTTCTTTTAATGCTGCATCTGTAATAAACTGCAGACGTCCTGCTGCGCATGTGCCTGCCAGGGCGAGGTCATCTTTCGACCTGCAGGCACAAGCTACAGTAGTGACATCATGACAGGGGTGTACCGAGTTAAAATGCGGAGGATAAATCTGCTTTTCGGGCGCTGTACAAAATGGCACTGGGAGGAGTTTGCTGAACTCCATTCGTTTCAATGACAGAGGGAGGGGCAGGCTGAGAGGCACAACAAGGTAGTGGGTGGCAACAATTACCAGTCATAACGAGAGGGGCCGGGCTGTAGGAGTGGTGCAGCTGCCTGCACTCTTCCTTCCTTTCCTCGTGTGGTGTGCTTTCACTTTCTAAAAGCGTTGTGCAGCTGAAATTGAGTCACGTTTTATTGGGATTGTTACAGCGTAGGCCCAAAAGAATACAGGTTGGCAGGTGCCTATTTTCCCTTTAAGCTGCAATCAATATACATAACCTTTTATGGATTTTTAAATGTATGTTCAGTTAAGCAGCCATGTGTTGTTCACGCAGGAGAGTTTGTAGTTAGCAAACTCGACCTAAAGGTGATGGCGTGCATTGCATAGGCACCCGGCTGGGCTACATTAATCAAGGTCACTCAGATTTTTTAAAGCACCAGCAGTATGCGATGTGCCCAGAATCACAGGATATATTCAAACCAGGCGCCGAGACTCGAACAGCACTTAGGGGTCCATTAGGATTTAGGGCGGTGGGACCACTGCTATGCCGGCGGTGCGGAAAAATGCCTTTTTCCGCCCGCTAGCGGCAGACATCACGCCCGCCATATTAGTATGGTCAAACATAGGCCAATTTCCGACCGCCGCGGTGCGACGTGCACTGCCATCGAAGTGCGCCCGCTACCGCGGCGGTGGGAGCCAATGGAGACCTTCCGCCGTGCGGAATGACTTCCGCAACGGTCCACAGATTAGGATGACTCAAGCAAGTAGATGCACCACAGCGGAGACACCGCCCAACAAGAGACAGCGGAAAATCGAGAGCGGAGCGCGAAACCAGAGTCCCGGTCCACACCACCCGGACATGACCGCAATGGACCCAGCTCTACACGTCTTTCCGGTGCTGTACCTGCTACATCACCAGGAACTCATGGACCCCCGTGGACGACGACACAGGTACGCAATAACACACCACACAACCCACAGTCTGACACAGGGTCCAAATCCACATCAGACACCCTAGGGGGGATAGGGACACATCCACAAGGGCATCCACACATCACCCACCTGCCACAAAATCACCCCTCTGCATCCTGGACACACAGCTACCACCACCATGCAGCAATGTCCCGGTCACGTCACAGCAGCAGCGAACACAAGCAAATACATGCGCACAATGCAGAAGGCAGAGCCAGTGCCAGGCATAGGCAGGGCACAAAGTCCACAGGGACACACCCACTCCCACCACACACTAGCACACCCCATGAAGGCACATGCCATGTGCCCCCTCTGTGTACCCCATGCACAACAACAAGCCAGGGCAATACATCCCATGCACCACACAACAAACAATCATGGAGACACACAATGCAGGAGTGGCTGCACAGGAACACACAACACACAGCACAGTAGCACAGGGCCAGGGAAACACACACAACACCACACTCAGGGAAAAAGCAATGAGGACAAGCAACAAATGAACACACACTAAGAATCAACATCCAAATGGACACACAGCCTGCACAGTCACACATACATATCACAGACTGACACATACACACATACACACCCCACATGCCAACAGCAATGGAGTACAACAAATAGTGAAACAAAAGTGGGCTGCACACAAATGGAAGGCCATGAAGACACACAACAAGCATGTGTACATCACATCAACACAAGGAACAGAGCACAACACCCTCACACCATCAAAGCACACATGGCTGGCACAGTCAGTGAAATCAAACCACAGACAGCTCAGTGCAACAACACAGGGAGACAGCAAGGCAAATCATGTATAGGCACAAGGATGAAAGGATGAAAGGAAGGCCCTGAAGTCAAACTAGGAACAGCCACACATCCATACAACTACTTCACAGGAGTACACCAGCAGCACTACACACAGGGACCATCTACACACCTCAGGACTGACAAACACCAGTAATAATCTACACACATACCCCCCTCACACCAGCAGCACACCTTACCAGTGCCAAACACAATGAAGGCTGGCAATACTTGACAGACAATACACACACAAACAACCACACACCCTGGGCCCAGCCACAAACATCACACACACACACAAAGGGATGCCACCACAAATGTGGAAACAAATACAACAGACACACACATAACCCAACAGAAACACACACAGAGCCAAAACAATAAAAACAGACATGCCCTGTGCAGCTGAACTGGGGAAAGGCAATGGGAGCACAGACACAACAGGAGTGCACAACCTCATCACTCTGGAACAATGCACAGACAACATACCACAACACACACAAGAAGTGCACCATCACAGAACAACAGAGCCACAGCAAACAAACAACAGATGCACAGGCAGAACAATCACATAGCAAACATAGCACAACATCAGGGGATGCACACCAGGCAATCACTAGGCCTGGGCCAAAATTCCGTTCCGCTCGCGGAAATTTTGATAATTTGGCATTTTCGCGTTCCGCGGAAAACGCGAAAATGTCAACATTTCCGCAATCCGCATTTTACCAGTAATTATTTTCTTGCTCGCGCTGTAAACAAATACATTCTCGCGCGCGCGCGATTGCCTTACCTGAATCCCCGCGTTCGGCGACAAGTTTTCCCGATCCGGTCGCGTTCTCCACGAGATATTGGATTGTTGGTAGCCATTTGCGCTGTCTCGCGACAGTTCGCGCCTGCATTAACGTCATTTGTCGCGCAATCACGTCATTTGTTGCGCGATCACGTCTTTCTTCTCGCGATCATGCACCGCGAGAGTATGAGAAGATTGAGATCTCGAACACGTCATTCTCCACCGCGAGCGAGAGCGTGAGGACGCAGGCACGTCATATCGAACGTGACTGGGTGGGAAAAGTGAAAACAAGATGGCCGGCCGTGAGCAACCACATGGGTAAGCTGCGATCATGCAAAAAATACCGCGAACAGGCGGGAAATAAACTTCCGCGTCTTCGCGATATTTCCGGCATGTTTGCGGAGATTTTCAACATTTTCGCGATAGTTTGCAAAAGTGAATTTCACAAATTCCGCCCAACCCTAGCAATCACAAGGCAACATACACACACAGCACTGCATGCACAACAAGCTGTGTGTGCACACCAAGCATACCAGACACACACAGACATCAGTGACAGAGCAGCAACCCACATAACACCATACAGCACAGAATAAAGACAACAGCACACCCAGGAAGTGAAGCAATAACACAAACAACACAATACATCCAACACAACACCCAATAGATGCACAAGTCTGGGACACAAAGGTGGAAACAACTTGACCACAGGACTGGGCAGCACACACAGTTGAACTGCATAGCAGCAACCATGACTGACAAACAGCACCAGAACATCACACATGACCCATTGGGGAAATGCACTGAGTGACACATTGACCCTGGACAAAGAACTGCACCACAAAGCACAGTGGCACAAATGAAGTCATGGGGAGGCACACACACAAACAAATCAAAGGGACCGCTCACACCAAAGTGAAGTGTACTGCATGTCAGTAGGGGACATGGCAGGAGTGTACCATACACAAAGAGAGGGAGTGCAGACCCACAATGGGTAGGTAGCTGAAGTACAGATAGGGGATGGCATGACAACACAAACAGCATGCCACACTGGAGGCAAGAAGGCACCTTGGTACAGCGAGGCATGAGAAAACACAACCACAATGGCAGTGTGGAGCAGCAGGTCTGCACGGACCCCACAAACAGCCACCAGACACATGGATGTGCATCAAAACACAACAGTGAATTGACAGTAACATCCTCTGCATACTCATAAGTGACAAAAACAACAAGTAGGAGTCAGACAGAACTTCAAGGACACACCAACACACTGCACAGTGCACAACATACAACTCACACATGGGCATACAACCACATCCACAGGGATGAACAATCAAAACAACAGGCACACAACTCCTGGGTGACGTGTGTGTAGTTGACACTGCATAGGCATGCACACATCAACACTCCCCACAAATTCACCCCCTTCACACTGCACACTAGCTGGCCATCCAAGAGCACACATGGAAAGTAAGCTATGGGATTAGGGTGACTGGCCATCACAAGATGACCACACACATATACCACTGGGCGCACATATAGGAAGAACACACACATGATGACCCTGGACAGCCTGCCTACAATACTGTGTGCAGAAACCCACCCTGTGCTGACAGTGCCCCCCAACCTGACATGTGTACAATAGAGCCAACATGAACTAATCAAGTAAATGACAACTGCAAACAATTTGAAATTAACAGCGTTGCCACCACAAGCATCTGTGCCAAGAAGAACTGAAGACCCTGTCACCCCTGAAAAAAAGAGAGCAAGTGAGCCCAAACATTGACCATGTTGAAGTGCCACACAGACCATGTGGCATAGTAAACAATTTACACACAGCAAAAGAACTTTATTCAGTAAGGACCCTGACAAAATAGACAACTGTAGCAACTGTCTTTATTCACAAATTTCACAGATAGTCACCCTGAGACGAGAAGAGTAAGGCACAAAATGCAGAGCATGTCCATGAGAAGCTGCACAGGCAAGGGCAAAACAGCAGTGAACAACAAGGCCATTGGCCAGGGCAGAGTGCAGAGCATGTCCATGAGAAGCTGTACAGGCAAGGGCCCAGAACAGCAGTGAACAACAAGGCCAGTGGCCAGGGCAGAGTGCAGAGCATGTCCATGAGAAGCTGCAAAGGCAAAACAACATGCCAGTGGCCAGGGCAGAGTGCAGAGCATGTCCATGAGAAGCTACACAGGCAAGGGCAAAACAACAAGGTCAGTGGCAAGGGCAGAGTGCAGAGCATGTCCATGAGAAGCTGCACAGGCAAGGGCAAAACAGCAGTGAACAACAAGGCCAGTGGCCAGGGCAGAGTGCAGAGCATGTCCATGAGAAGCTGCACAGGCAAAGGCAAAACAACATGCCAGTGGCCAGGGCAGAGTGCAGAGCATGTCCATGAGAAGCTACACAGGCAAGGGCAAAACAACAATGCCAGTGGCCAGGGCAAAGTGCAGAGCATGTCCATTAGAAGCTGCACAGGCAAGGGCAAAACAACAAGGTTAGTGGCCAGGGCAGAGTGCAGAACATGTCCATGAGAAGCTGCACAGGCAAGGGCAAAACAGCAAGGCCAATGGCCAGGGCAGAGTGCAGAGCATGTCCATGAGAAGCTGCACAGGCAAGGGTCCAAAACAGAAGTGAACAGCAAGGCCAGTGGGCATGACAAACTGCAGACTGAGTCCATAAGAAGCTGCACAGGGAATGTGTGCGACTGTGCCTTTCCATGGTCAGCAACACAGTCAGGGGGCAACAATGTGCAGTACAGGCCCACCTGTGTGAGACACAGGTGTGTGAGGGTGACTAACACTCAGACTTGGCTGTCAGGCGGACTGGGAGCTGGCTGTGTCTTGGGGACTGTCGGGCACTTAAAGGGGTAGAGAGCGGAACAGCTAAGGTAGAGCTATCAGTGGCTTGGCAAGCTGGAGGGCTGTTTGGACCAGGTGGTGTAGTGGCACGTGGAGGTGGAGTCATGCAGACAGGAGTCACGGTGTGGCTGGGAGATTGTGGAGGGATGCCCTTCCACTTCTTGGGGATCCTAAATGGCTTGACTGACTTGGGATCAATGGGAATTGGTGTGGGCACAACAGGCACATACACCACCACTGCTGCAGCAGGTGCAGGCGCTGGCAGCCCCTCTGGTGATGTGCTGGACCCAGCTGAACACTTTGACTTGCTTCGCCTCTGCCCCCCATTCCCCTGTTTACTAGGTGTTACCCCTACAGTGCCCTCCGGCCCCAGCTTCACTGGGTTTGGAATGGGAGTCGAGGTGGTTGGTGATACTGCCTTGGAGCCCTTCCTAGGTGTACCCTTGGCATGCACCACCTCCTTGGTGGGCACAGACACTGTACGTTTATCTTTGCGCGATGCTTTAGGGGCAGGAGAGTCCTTGGATGGGAATGCCACTGAGGCATGTGTGCCTGAGGTCTGCTGCTCTGCTAATTGTCCACTGGTGTCGCCTGATGGGATTTTCTCCCTGCGCTCTGGGGTACCTTTGGTTTTCTGTGGGGATGGTGTCTGCGCACAAGACCGCTTGGGTTGCTGCTGTTGTGTGCTCTGTGTACTTTATCGTGACTTTGATGTACGTGGACCGTGGTCACTATCGTCAGACGTGGCCACTGCCCAGGGGGTGGACAAAGGGACTGGAGCTGTACAGTGAGTATGTGCCTGTTGCAGGGCAGACGTCACTGTTGACAAAGCCTGGACTGTCCGGTGCAGCCCACCCACGTCAGAATGTATGCCCTCCATGAAAGCAACCACCTGGGCCAATTTCTTGTCGTGGTCGATGAAGGAATTGAGCAGAGCTGTCTGGCCTACACACAGCTGGTGCAAAAGGTCCACAGACTCAGAACTGATGGCAGTAGGGGTACAGGGGCAGGGGCAGCGGTGCCAGGGGTGAAGGACACTCTTCCCCTCTTACTGAGGCAGACACGGGCAGCACCAGAGGAAGTGGATGGGAGGGCGGGCAATGGCCACTGTGTGGTGGAAGTCGATGCAGAGTTCCTGTTCCCTGTGCCCTCCAACATGGACGCATCCCTGCTGGCATCAGATGATGTGGTGCTTTGCGTCTCAGGGTGGGACTCCTCCAGCATACTCCTGTACCCCTCTGATGCGCTGGTGACATTTGTGTCACTGGGCTCCTGGGCAGCTGTGGTGCTAGTTTCACCCCCACTGGTGTCCGTCTCCTGTCCCTCCTTAACCACAGGTGATGCTGCATGGGAGAGAGAGATGTAGTGTCAGGTCAATCGCAAAAACAGAACAAACATATGCAAGCAATGCACGACAAAAGTAGAGCAAATCTACATGTTGCACACCACCCTGTGCAATCACATCATGCCAACTCACTACATAGACTCGAGCAGTGTGTGGAAACTGGAAACTCTGGCATGAGTGAGCCATGTGATGATCACACAGCACAACACCCTGCTTGTGTCTCTGTTCAAACAGAGACACAAATTGTTCTGAGCACATCTAGGGACATGATGTGGGCACAGTACTTGTTGGCAATGACAGAACTGGATGGAACAGGAGGGGACAACACAGACCCAGACTACAACATGACAGTCCACAATGGACATTAGCCCATGCCACCCACCATGTCGCACCTTGGGGACAATAGAATGCTGCACTTTGCTGTAAGATGTCTAGCCTTCCCCAATATGGGTGCATGCAATGGACGCATTGATGTATGCACAGTCAGATTGGGCACACTGCCGTTCCCTCCCATGGGATTCCCAAGACTACACCAATGCAGAAGAAACCTGAAGAGCAGAACTCAGAATGTAATGTGAAGGCACAGCATCCAAATCTACTTTGCAAGTACAGGTAGGGCAAATGCATGCCACAGGCACCCAGGCCAGCAGCCACTTACATGCCACAGCATCACACTACCAACATCACAGAGGCCAGTGCTGGCACAGGCTCTGTATCCCATCCAAAGTCAGACTCCCCAAATGCTCACCCCTGGCTTGCTGCTGATGCTCCTTCAAATGTGCATCCAGCTCAGGCTGTGTCACCGCCAAGATGTGCCCCATTAGTGGTGTCATGCTGTGCTGTGCCAGACGCCCAGTGTGAGGAAGCAGCCCCAGGGTCGTCTCCGCCACATTCTTTGCCAGACGGCTGATGTCGTGCCATCTCTTGTGGCAGTGGGTGCGCCGTCGGTTTGAGACCCCCAAGGCTCGCACCTTCGCTGCAATGGCCCCCCACAAGGCCTTACGCTGGTGTACCTTGAGCTGCAGGCATGGGAGACAAGAGTGAGAAATGATCAGAGACACAGTGCCATGTACCGACATCTATCAGTATGGCAGCAAGATACAACATCATCACATATCAAATGATAGGTCAATCAGAGACTAAAGTACAGCCCACATGGGACCCCTCCATGGGAAAAGCTGATGTTAAAGCATGCAGGTGTGAGGGGAACACAGTCCCTGCACATCTCACACACATGCAGGATGCCAACACTGAAACCTGCCTGCCCACATATCCAGTCAATTGTTGGGTTGAGCAACACATACATCAAATATCAACCTGTGTTTGGGGAGTGAACCACTGTGTCCAAGACTGCACAGCCCTCAATGTCCCTGCCCTGTGAATAGATAACTGTGTCATGGAGGTCACATTGAGGGACACGATCTCACAAATACCAAATGCCGTTCAAAAGGGCGGTTGTGTGCAATCTACAGTGCTGAGATTGCCCATAACTGGAGTGCAATGTGAAAAGACTGATGTCATACTCTGTAAGTGAAGTGATGTGTCCTTGTCTTTGTAGATGGGGACTGTGCTGTCCAGCTGGGCTCACACTGAGATGGACTACAGGGGCACACACAGCCATCCAGCCAAGCAATCACTGTCCTGACTACAGCATGAACAACCTTCTGTGTCTCTGTATGGCTGACAACACAACACAGGTCACTCATACTTACATGTGCAGGGAGGGAAAGCTGTGGCATTGGGTACACACACCCTCCCACTGGAGACAGCATGTCAAGGAGTGCATGACACTACCCCACACTCCCAGGCACATGCTGCATCAGTCCACTACATGTGTGGCCCCCCTGCCCTACCACACCACTGTTTAAGACTCACCACGACATTTGGGGCACCATATAGCCTTGGGTACTGTGTGAGCACCTCGTCCACCAGGACCTCTAGCTCCTCGCTCGTGAAGGGACTGGCACGGATCTTCTCTGTCCTTGCCATCACTGTGGACGTGAGACAACAGCAGGGGAGTTTGCTTGCGAGGGTCCCCAGACAGCAGTCCCTGGAGGCAGCAGTAGGTGAGGGGTCTCAGGCAGCAGTCCCTGGAGGCAACAGCAGGTGAGGTGTCTCAGGCAGCAGTCCCTGGAGGCAGCAGCAGGTGAGGGGTCTCAGGCAGCAGGCTCTGTGAGCAGTGGCAATGTGAGGCTCACTCCCACATATATAGCCCTTGGGGTCGGTTCAAAGGTGCCAAGCTGCAGCAATTGGTGGCCCATGTCTGCCTCTTTCAAATGCATCCAATGACCGCCTCCGCGGTGGCGGAGCACGCCTACCGTGATCTTCAAAATTGCATTATGTCACCACAATCATGGCTCCCATTGGCTGTAAGGGCATGCTCCATGGTGGTGATACAACGCTGGGGCCCAGGGTGCGCTACCTCGATGATGCATCTTTCAAATGCAGCCAATGACTGCCTCCGCGGTGGCGGAGTACGCCTACCATGACCTTCAAAATTGAATCATGTCACCACAATCATGGCTCCCATTGGCTGTAATGGCATGCTCCATGGCGGTGATACAACACTGGGGCCCGGGGTGCGCTGCCGCGATGGTGCATCTTTCAAATACAGCCAATGACCGCCTCCGCGGTGGCGGAGCACCCCTACCGCGATCTTCAAAATTACTTCATACCACCGCTATCGAGTATTGCATTGGCTCTAGGGTGAGCTCCATTGCAGTTTAACACCGCAGGGGCCTCGTGTGAGCTACCGCGATTTTAGTGGCGGAGCATGCCAACCGCCATTTCCACATGTCTCCATGCCTAAGACTACTGCACTTGTGTGAATGGGGGTGCTGTTGACACACCGCTGGTGCCAGGCGGTAGCTACCGTGATATGGGTGCCATGCATTGACACGAGGCACCACCATTCTGGCGGCGGAGCATGCCAACCGCCATTTCCACATGTCTCCATGCCTTTGACTACTGCACTGGTGTGAATGGGGGTGCTGGTGACACACCGCCAGTGCCAGGCGGTACCTACCGTGATATGGGTGCCATGCAATGGCGATGGCCATCTGTCAAACATCAACAGTGCATAGTGCCAACATGTTCAATGGCACATCATTGTGCACACAATGCCAATATTCAATTTACTCCACTGATGGCTACACATGCCATGTTTGTGTCTGTACCCACTCACATGTCCCTTAAGGATTTGATGTTGGTGTAGGCAGGACAGTGTAGCCCTGGACTGTACAATGTGTACACATGTCAATGTGTTGAGGTCCAGTGACAATCACAGCAATGCTCGTCTCGATGAATGTTGATCTATTTAGCATTGCCTCTCATGTCTGCTCATGAACACATTCATCATTCCAGCGCCGACTGTGGTCATTGTGTAATGAATGTGTGCCAGGTTGTAATGACGCATCAAAGTGTGACCGGTACAGCAGCTGGGTAGGAGACAGTGGTTTGATTAGTTACACATATGCTGGATGCTAGACTCCCAGGCGTGCACATGTGTACTGTGGCCATATCCCTATGTGCATTCACATAGCCAAAGGTGGTGTTTGAGGTACTTGTCTTGTGTAAGTTGACACGTGTGCCCTTTGTGTAGCTGAAGGTGTCCCTCCATGTAAGCTGGTCTGTTAGTCACTATAGATGTCAGTCATTGTTGTTGTTGTGTCATCCAGAACGTGATATGCTGTGCACATCTCTTGGTGTATTGTATTGACATGTGTCCACTATAGGAGAAGGCCAAATTTGATTTGTCACTTGACGGTGCTGGAGGACATGGAGGATGTTGCGATCATACACAAATGTCGCCTGGACAGAGCCACCCTGAAAACCCTTTGTGATCTGTTGGAGCCCCACCTGCAGCCACACAAGACATATCCAACAGCTTTCACCCCTATTTATAAGGTGATGTCAGCCCTGCATCTTTTTGCCACAGGATCGTTCCAGGGGACTGTGGCCAGCACTGGTGGGATGTCACAACCGATGTTCAACATGGTGCTGCGTGATGTACTGTCCGCCATGATGCTATACAAGGACAGATACATCCATTTCACCAGGTGTGCTGAATTGCCAGCTGTAAAGGGAAACTTCTATCCCCTTGGACACATCCCCAATATTGTTGGGGCCATTGATTGCACCCATGTCGCTCTTGTGCCACCACAGGCAAGTGAGCATTTACCGCAATCGCAAGCATTACCCCTCCATCAATGTGCAGGTGGTGTGCCTGGCAAATATGACCATCTTGCCGGTGTGTGCCAAATTCCCAGGCTCGGCCCATGATTCCTACATCCTGAGGAACATCATAGTGCCCCAGCTGATGGCTAATCTTCTTCCAGAGCGTGCATGGATTGTGGGTGAGTATGCCTTGTCGTGTGGCGTGCTGTGTGTGTGACCTGCTCCCCTGAGACTCTGCGACGTTGCAATGTCTATTTATGTTTGTCATACCTAGGTAACTCTGCATATCCCAACCGTCCCTGGTTGCTGAGCCCACTGCGGAATCCCAGGTCCCTGGCTGAAGTCCACTACAATGAGGCCCATGGGAGGACACGTCGTGTGGTGGAGCGTACTTTTGGCCTGCTCAAGTCACGTTTCCGGTGCCTGGACAAGACCGGAGGTGCACTGGCATACCCGCCCGGGAAGGTGTGTCAGATTGCTGTGGCATGCTGCATGCTCCACAACCTAGCCATTCGCAGGGCGATTCCCCTGCTCTTGGATGATGGTGAGGACCCAAGGCCCCAGCCTGCAAACTAAGCCGTGTCCAGTGATGAGGACAGTGGAGAGGAGGAAGGTGTTGACCTGCGTGAACAGCTCATCACCCGCTACTACACTAGACGGTGGGTGTCAATGTGTAACATACCCATTGTCTGTGATATTGCTGTTGTCGTGAAGGGGCATGTGAGAATTGTAGCATCAGCCAGTTGTAGACTCAGTGGTGGTTGGAAATGTTTCTAGGACATGTCATTTCGGATCCTCAACGGGACGTGTATGTTGACACTTGGGGGCCATTGTGCATGTTGGGTTATCCTGGTGTTAGGGCTTGTGTGATGTCTGTGATGCCACACCCAGACAAGTGACAGTTGTTCTGTTGTGTTTCCCTAGGTGCCTTCGACTTCTCCTTGCCTACATACAGCCCATGGTCCTGGTACATTGTGATCATGTTGAAGACTGTACACCCTGCAATAAAGACAGAGCAGACACAACAACATGTATGTGTGGATATTTTATTTACTATGGTGAGATGCAAGGGGGGTGTACATTTCCATTGTGGGGAGTGAGTTGACAGTCGTGGTAGATGAGATGGTCGAGTAGTCACTACATTGCTGTGGTGACCCAGTCCAACAGGCAGATGCCATTCACAAGGCAGTGTGGGGAAAGACAGTCCAAAGAGTCAATGCAGTGGTGGAGAGCGTTGCCATCATGGCTGGCTCCGTGACTGGCGCCGGGCAGGTGCTTGGCCTCCAGATACTCCCAGGGTCTTCTTGGGACAGCCCCTTCGTCGTTTGGCAGGGGGGGCCCTGCTGCAGGGCCAATGGGGTCTGAGGACTCACCCCTCTCTGTGGGCGCAGGGGAGGATGGTAAACTGTCATTGTGCAGCCCACCAAAGGGAGGCGGAGGTGTTGTCTGGGGTGCATGCCTGTCCCTCAGTACCGCCACTTGCTGGCCCAAGAGGTCCACAATTTGTCCCATGCGTCTGTCAATGGACTTCATCAGTAGGATGAGTTCGTGCAACAAATCGTCCGACCGGCCCGTTCGTCACTGGGCCTGTTTGTATGTGCCCAGGACTCTGGTGATGTGTTCCAGGGAGTGGGTTCCAGCCTCCTGGTGTACCTGGGTGACCCTGCCCCTCCCAACTGTCCTGCTGCCACGGACCTGTTGCCTCACCACTGTGAGCACACGCATCCTCTCCCTGCCCTCCTCCATGGGTGGTGTGTGCTGGGCATCCTCTGGGACAGGGAGGGTGTTGCATGCAGCACTGGTGGTGGTGGTGGTGGCGGTGGCTGCACAGGCCATGACAGCAGGGGTCTGCTGTGGAGTTGTTGTTGTCACAGATGTGGTGGGGGGGATGCTGGGGTCCTGGGACCTGTTGCTCCCTGGCACACCAGATGGGCCGGCCTCGAGCTCATCGTCCACGGAATCCTGGGAGTCAACATCCGAGAGTCCTTGTACCAGGGGTGGAGACTGGCTCTGCAGGTTGCTGGTGTTGTCCTCTGCAGTGAGTACTTGGTCACCTGTGGGTTAGATGGGAAATGGTCATTGCAGTGCACCCAGCAAGCTTTGGGTTAGCTGTTTGTCATTCACTTTTTGTACACTGCACAATTGACATATTATCACATTGTTGACTGTGTGCAGTACTGTGCTCCCTGACATGATACAGTGGTACAAGCATTACTTGTCCATGGTGCGAACCATGCCCAATTGAGGTTTACTGGGACTTGTTGCCATCTAGGGCCTGGCACAACATGTGTTTAATTCTGGACTCGTGGTTTAGTTGTCTGACCTAGCAGACGTCACATCTGGCCATGGACTGGCCATTGTCATCTCCTGCATCCCTTTGTCCTGTCATGTGCATATCTTGATTTGTGCCACCACATATGCTTTCATATTTTTAGAATGGTCCTTGTTGCACTTGCCCCATGGTGATGCACATGTAACTCGTTGCTGTGCATGAATGTGCCCAGGCTTTCTTCTACTTGTGCATTGGTCACACTTTGGTGGTTGTGACAGTTTCCTTGGCTTACCTGTGTGCACACTGTGCTTGGCAATGGGGTAGGTATGTGCAATGTGAGGGCTGGTGTTGTCCAATGGCACCATTTCATTTGGGAAAACTGGGTGGGTGCACGTACTGGCGACCTACCTGTGAGTTTTTTTGGTGTTCTGCAATGGCTTCCAACTGGTCTGGGGTGGAGTGGGGGAGGGCTCCATCCTGCTGAGGTGCGGGACAGGGGGCACGGTGGGAGTAGTAGTGCAGCCCTCCCAGACACAAACACACTCCCAAGGAAGAAGGCTACCTACCTGTAAGTTTGTTTGGTGTACTGCAATGGCTTCCAACTGCTCCTGGGTGGGGGAGGGATCCATCCTGCTCAGGTGTGGGACAGGGGGCATGGTGGGAGTAGTAGTGCAGCCCTGCCAGACATAAACACCCTCCTAGGGAAGATGGCTACCTACCTGTAAGTTTGTTTGGTGTACTGCAATGGCTTCCAACTGTTCATGGGTGGGGTGGGGGAGGGATCCATCCTGCTCAGATGTGGGCCACGGGGCATGGTGGGAGTAGTGGTGCAGGCCCCCCACCCCCAGACACCCTCATTGTGAAGATGTCTACCTACCTGTAAGTTTGTTTGGTGTACTGCAATGGCTTCCAACTGCTCCTGGGTGGGGTGGGGGAGGGATCCATCCTGCTCAGGTGTGGGACAGGGGGCACGGTGGGAGTAGTAGTGCAGCCCTCCCAGACACAAACACCCTCCCAGGGAAGATGGCTACCTACCTGTAAGTTTGTTTGGTGTATTGCAATGGCTTCCAACTGCTTCTGGGTGGGGTGGCGGAGGGATCCATCCTGCTCAGGTGTGGCACAGGGGGCATGGTGGGAGTAGTAGTGCAGCCCTCCCAGACAAAAACACCCTCCCAGGGAAGATGGCTACCTACCTGTAAGTTTGTTTGGTGTACTGCAATGGCTTCCAATTGCTCATGGGTGGGGTGGGGGAGGGATCCATCCTGCTCAGGTGTGGGACAGGGGGCATGGTGGGAGTAGTGGTGCAGGCCCCCCACCCCCAGACACCCTCATTGTAAAGATGGCTACCTACCTGTAAGTTTGTTTGGTATACAGCAATGGCCTCCAACTGCTTCTGGGTGGGGTGACGTGGGGGAGGGATCCATCCTGCTGAGGTGTGGGACAGGGGGCATGGTGGGAGTAGTAGTGCAGCCCTCCCAGACACAAACACCCTCCCAGGGAAGATGGCAACCTACCTGTAAGTTTGTTTGGTGTACTGCAATGGCTCCCAACTGCTCATGGGTGGGGTGGGGGAGGGATCCATCCTGCTCAGGTGTGGGCCAGGGCGCGTGGTGGTTGTTGTAGTGCTGTCTGCCTGTACACATGCCCCCATGGTTATGTTGTTGGCTATGATTGGGGTGAATGGGAGTGGGTGAATGTTGGATCTGTTAGCCATGTTTTTGTGAGTGTGTGGTACAGATGGATGGTATGTGTCCTAGGTGGTGTAGCTTTGTAGTTGTGCAAGGCAGTACATTGCAGAGTGACGGTAGTCATCTGTTTGTACTTACCAGCCTCCACTCCCCTTGTGTGAATGTTTTTTGTGGAATGGGAGGGCCACCGCCAGTCATCTGAGCCAGCTCACGGTTCTTGCTCCTCCTCTCCTTGGCCACCCTCTTCAGACCATGCCACCGCTTCATGATCTCCTTTTTTGATCTTGGGGTGGTCCCTACTGCATTGACCCTTTGGACTATCCTAACCCACATTTGTGTCCTTGTGGCTAATGGTGTCTGTTGGACCAGGGTGCCAAAAAACTGTGGTTCCACTCTGACTATCTCATCTACTATGACCTTCAACTCACTCTCAGTGAATTTGGGCATTTTCTGTGTGGCCATGGTATGTGGTGTGCAAAGTGATTGTGGGTGCAGGAGTGTGAGTGGTGGTTGTGGTTGTGCTGTGTATTGTGTGTGTTGTGCAGGGGGGTTAGTTGTGCTGGTTTGGGGGTGGTGGTGGTGCTGTGTGTGGTGTGGCTGGTGATGTTGCGTCGTCCTTTGCCTCTCCTGTCAGCTGGGGTATGTGTCCCTTCTCGCCTGGAGTTTTGCAAGGGATTGTGGTCAGTGAAGGGGCTGGTTTTATACTCAGCTATGTGGGTGTGTCCAATTGGGGTGTTGTTGACAGTTGTGTTGTTCTGGGATTTGCATTTTTCGTTTTGCCATGTGGTTGTGTCATTGGGGTGTGTTTTGTGTATTTGGGTGGTCTAGTTTTCTGTGTGCACTTTTTGGCCTTCTTGTGTTGTTTTGGCTTCGTCCGCCATATTTTTGACGGTTCGTCCGCCGCGGTGGCTGTGCTTCAGCTCTTCCGCTGGCTCTCCCATTCACCCCATTGAGCGACTGCGGCGGTCGGAGATGGCGGTACGTACCGTGGTTCTGTCGGGGATATACTAATTTCCGGGCGGTGTCTATGCTATACTTGCGGCGATTCGGATTTTGGCCATCTCTGCCCGCTACGGGCAGTTATTCTGGGCCTCATACAGCCGTGGTCGGATTTTTTTGGCGGTTAATGCTAATTTGGCCGACGGTTTTCCCACGGGGCTGGCGGGCGTTTGTTTTCTGCTTCCATGGCGGTCGGGGTGTTTTTCCACCCTACATCCTAATGGACCTCTTAGTGTTAACTCCCGGTTCGGCTCGGTTCAAGGGTCAATGTTTAAATATTTTTACTGTAAGGAGCTATCTGTACCCCTCTTTTGAGGGGATAAGGATTTCGCCGAGTGCCAAGTCATAGCTTCCTGCACTGCTCTGCTCATATACACTGGCAACTACGCTTGGTTGCATTGCTGCCGTGTTGGTGTTTGCCACCATCTGTCTTCACGTCATATATATTATTTGCACTCTAGAGCATGCAAGGTTTCGATAGAGATACTGTACACTCCAGCCCTTGCACACTACTTCTGCCCTTGGTAAATATGCCTTGCGTCTTTCCTTGGATGTTTGTTTTAAGGCGTAGCTGACGTTTCATGCCAGAACTGAATATTCACAGTTACCGCCTCTATGCTTTCACTTATAGAGAAAATGTGCATGAACTCGCTACCTATTTCATGTTTCTGTCTGATAATGAATGGAAAGACTGTTGACATCAGTAAATTGTGAGCTGGAATGTGTTCATCAGGTGACTGCTTCCTGCTGAAACATGAAGAGCGAAAATAAAAAAGATGTAAAGCTGATCTGAATTTTAGGTGGTGACATTCACATATGAAGCAATTGGAGTTTCTTTTTGTGGCGGTTTAATTGTCAATTGACAATTATAATCCTAAAGAACTCAAATGTAATTGTTTCAAATCTAAATGTCACTATCTAATATTCAAGACCAGATTTTCATTTTTCAGGGCTGTGTTTCATTGTGCATATTTACTTTCACTCAGTCTACACCCCCCAGCAGGACTACTCCACATTTATGACTCAAAAACAGTAATAAACTCAATTCCCTGGACACTGGTCATAACTAATTGTTAATCATTCTTTGCAGGGGGCCACCTGCTCTCAATGGCAGGTTTTACACTATTGTGATCTGTTGATTTATAGCTGCCAAGTATTCAGATTGCTTATGGGCAACATATTCATAGTTTCATTTGCACAGTTCTGAAGTCCAATCATACAAGTGGCTCACTACAGTAACTGTCTAACATATTTAAGGCAGTAAGATATGGGGCAGCTTTTGATGCGTTTAAATATTTCATCACTGCACTTTCACAATTGCTTAATAAACCGTTCTTTTTCAAATTTGCTTTAAAATGTACCATTTGCCACTGGATTCTTGAAGCTTTTCTCTCCAAGCACTAAATAACACTTGAACCCAACCTTTGCGCCTCACCACTTTCAAATGTCACCAGCCCCCACTGGGAGGCGCCACTTACAAATGCAGTGCAGGGTGCCACCCTCCATGATGACCAGTTCCCCTGATGTGAGCCATATTGTTGTCTGGGAAAGCACTGTTCCTTAAATACCAAAATGGAGAAAATCTCTCCTAGATCTTCAGGTCTGGCTAATCCGACCTGCAGGTGTGGCTAACTTTCCCTAACACTCCCCTTTCAGCTCCTCTGCTAAATTCAATTACAGGTGCTCTTATCTGGCTGGGGGTTCCAAAAGCGGGGGTGTGGCTGGTTCCTGTCCTCTCAGTCTTTCACCCTTTGAAGGCCAGTTTGGCTACCCAGTCCCCTACCCGTCTTTTGCTCTGTCCCTACAGATTTCCTCCCACCAGATGTCCCTTTGTTTCCTTTTGGGCCACTTCACACCTCATCAAGCGTGTTCAGACTATCAAATGCTGGCAAATGACAAGAAGCAACTGTAGTGCGGAATTCAGGCACATCGGATAAGCAAATTCTATAACACTTTGAAGTAACATTTTAGGTCACGCCTATCAATAGTTAGACTTTATTAAAGTTTAATAATGCCTTCCAATGTCAGCCTGTAGATCTAATGCACTACAATGTGGCAAAATGAAATTGGCAGTTTTTCCCTTACCAGGGCTTATAGAATATATTTTTTCTAATGTCCCTGTTTATTTTAACATGGCACCCTACCCTGTGGCACCTAGGAATGACCTTAGTGGTGACGTAAATACAAAAATAAGGTAGATTAAGACTTTGAAAGTCAAATTTTGACATTGTTTTATTTTTAACGCAACTTGCAAGGCAGGGCTGGCTTTTAAAATGACAGCAGGCATCACAGCAGTGCACACTTATGTGCATTAAATCCACTGGGCCGCTAAACCTACATACCCTACCATGTACTGTGACTTACAGGTAGGTTGTGGGTACCAATTGTAGTTGGTCCTAATTACCATATACCTTTAACACAGGTCCTAGGTCTGGTTAGGAGAGCCCAGGGGCACACTCAGAGTCAGAAAACCGGCATCTAATAATCAAAATGAGGGCAAAAAGTGGAGAGAAACTGCAAAAAGTCCTAGGTTCTCACAGTAACTGGGAATAATGTAACTTGGCACACACAATTTGCAGTGTTATGTCCTTGCTTACCAACATCAGACACCATTCATACTCACCGCTATATTGTTCGAGTTGAGGTATAAAATGGAATCTGGGCATGTAGAGAAACTTGTAGAAACAAGTTTGGTTGATTGTTCTTTTCACAGTCCAATGTCTGAAGAATGTCCTACTGTTAAGGGCTCATGGCTGTTTGGATCACAACAGAAGAAAACACAATCCTGTTGTAGAATTTCTAAGCTGCTTTGTCACAGTTGCAAGTTCAAATGTTTCCAGAATGTCCCAAATAACCTAGATGCTTTAGGGACCAGCAAGGCCCTCAAGTGCACTTGAGTCTCTGGATATCAACAATGTTCTTGATCACTTGCCTTGTTCCTTACTTTTCTTTCAGGTCCAGACTCAGAGGCCTGATGAGAAGAATATTCCTGTTCCTGGCTGAGTCACTGAAGAAGGGGGTTCCTGCTCCCGTTCCCAGCGAAAGTCATCGTGAAAGCCATCAACAGCCAACTCACCACATTCATAGAAGAGCACAACATCCTCGACTCCTCCCATTCCGGCTTCAGAAAAAACCACAGTACGGAAACCGCCCTCCTCGCCGCAACAGACGACATCCGTACCTTAGTGGACAAAGGAGAAACAGCAGCCCTCATCCTCCTCGACCTCTCAGCGGCGTTCGTCTCTCACCGCTCCCTAATACGCAGACTCCATGACGCAGAGATCCAAGACAAGGCCCTCGACTGGATCCGCTCCTTCCTCTCCAGCAGAATGCAACGGATCAGACTCCCCCCTTTCCTCTCGGACCCTACACCTACCACTTGCGGAGTCCCCCAGTGGTCCTCCCTCAGCCCTACGCTCTTCAACGTCTACATGGCTCCGCTCGCCCCCATCGTCAGAACCTACAGACTCAACATTGTGTCATACTCAGACGACACCCAACTCATCCTCTCCCTATCCAACGAACCCAAGACCGCCAGACACAACTTTCGAGAAGGCATTGAAGCCGTTGCCAAATGGATTAAAAATAGCTGCCTACAACTAAACACCAACAAAACAGAAGTACTCATCATGGGCCCAAACCCAGATGCCTGGAACGACACCTGGTGACCCCCCGCCCTTGGAAGCCCGCCCACCCCCACGGACCACGCAAGCAACCTGGGAATCATCTTGGACTAAGAGCTCAAAATGGACCGCCCAGATCAACTCTGTCTCATCCTCCTGCTTCCACACCCTCCGCCTCCTACGTAAGACCTTCAAATGGATCCCCCTTGAACACAGAAAGACCGTCACTCACGCCCTGGTCACCAGCAGGCTCGACTACGGCAACGCACTCTATGCCGGAATAAACAAAAACCTCACTGCAAGTAACAGAACATCCAAAACGCCACGGCAAGACTGGTCCTCAACCTGCCAAGACACTGCCACATCTCCCAGTACCTACGCACACTCCACTGGCTTCCCATCGAAGCTAGAGTCACCTTCAAGATGCTAACCCACGCTCACAAGGCCCTCAACGACACCGGACCAGCATACCTGAATAGCCGACTCAAATTCCACGCACCCCAAAGGACCCTACGATCAGCCCAGCTCTCCTACGCTGTGGTACCCCGCACCAGAAAGACCAGATCAGGAGGCCGCTCCTTCTCCTTCCACGCGGCCAGAGCCTGGAATGACCTTCCGCTCCACCTCAGACAGATAACGTCGCTCTCCATCTTTGCAAGAAACCTCAAAACCTGGCTCTTCGACAGACCCCCTCCTTGATGGACTGGAACCTGCGAACCCCCCCCCCACACACCCCAGCTCCTTGAGACCCTTACGGGTGAGTAGTCACGCTTAACAAACACCTGATTTGATTTGATTTGATTTTGATTTGGTTCTCAGGTAGGTGGATCACAGTTCCAGCGAGACCTGACTTCACTGGAAAAAACTAAGCTGAACAAGGGCCTGTTGATCGGGGTGTGGTATTTATACCAGCCCTAGTCAAAATGGCCTCCGGCATGTGGAGTTTGCCAAATCTTGTGAGAACTCACTATTTTTTGGTGAGCTTCCAGGTGGGATGCATTTTTGGAGGCCAGAGGCTGGGGAAAACAAGTTGGAAAGAAAGGGGAAAAACTAATATCAGGAGGGAGACACAGGGCCTAATAACTAGGGATTCTGGCATCAAAGGTGCTTTAGAAATGTACAAACATGAATGGAATGAAGGCCTTTAACCATACCCTGTATGATGGTTGAAAAGGTTAGCGTGCCGAAGGGCACATATGGCACAAGAGGTGACAGCAGGTGCAACAATTGATGTACAAAAGTTATGCTTAGCTTAAAAATAAGCATCCATGGCCTATTATTGTAATACCTGGGTAGTTAAAGCAGAATTTGTCCATGCAAGACATTGGTACATGTGAGTACTCAATTATTATAATTATTACTATTACTAAAGCATTTATACAGTGTAACTGCTATTCCAAGAGTGTCCCAGCGCTAACAGTAAAGTCTAGACCCAGAAAGTATAGGCCTTAAAATGCAGGGATTTTTTTAACAAGCAGAATGTTCTCTGTGAGCTGTAGTTGTAGTGGAAGAGCATTCCACTCCTTGGCAACCAATCAAAATGATAAGCTGATGTTTGCGTACTGTGTTTTTGCTAAATATTAAAATTGATCATTTGAAAGCAAAAAATCAGTTTTTGCAGAAACTGTTGAGTTTGTACAAAATGGGTTGTGATATTAGATAGAAAAGTATGAGTATTATAAGAAACTGCGATACTGATGAAGACAAAAGGTTGCTATACCAAACCGCATTTAAAGTTGATAGTTAATTCATAATTCAAGCTGGCCTTGGAAGTGCTATTTTTGTGGTTATGCCTTTGGTATACTTGTCATTAGTCATGCATATGCATTTATTAATGATTAGCTTTTTCCTGGCATTTCTGCTGGTAACTACATCTGAAATGCTTGAGTGGTCACTACTGATAATACGGTTTTGTCTGTTCATATTGTTAAGTTAACATATATGGTCACTTTTTTAAGTGATACAGTTTGCTAGTAGCTCAAGAGGACTTTCCCTGAGCAAAAGTAGCTATAGTTTCAGAAAAGGTTAATGTTCATGGGCTAGATTCTCTCCAGTATGTTGTATTGCTACTATAAATGTCATGCATACATGTGAGAAATTGGGCTGTTACTTGCATTAAGGGTGACCCCTGTTCAAGTAACAGCCACAATCCCGGTCAGGGTGAAACACAAAAGTCACAAAATTAGCCTTTGCTTAACCCTGTGTGGCATGGCACAAACGGCAGTCAGGTTTAACTTAGTGGCAGTGTGTATATTATTTATGCAGCACACAAACAGTAATAAAAAAGGAAACACAACACAAGAAAATCCCACACAAATTTAGAAAAATAGAGCACATTTTAATAAATTATTTGACACCAAAATCACAAAACTCCAATCAGTAGAACTGGAGTTATGCATTTTTAACGTTTTTAGTAAAGCTAGCGCTTAAAAGATCAAAAGTGCCAACAGCAGACAAGCAGTTGCCCGAGACTGGGTAAAGGTTGAAAAATGTGAACGACCGCGATGAAGTGCGGGTCAGATGCAAAAAGTAAATTGGGTCCTGTCAGCGCTTACATTTGCACCTAGAAGAAATTCTATGAAACATTTTATGAAAAGTACATTTCAGCGGGGCAAGGCTGCAGGAGGTGTTCGAGGAGAAGCGTCGTCATTGGGGAGCTAATGGACGAAGTCGCAGGGAAGATTCTCTTCCATGAAGGAACGCTGAACGTGATTTTATACCGCACAGAACAACATAGCGGGAGCTACAGTAAAGGCAGGCCGACCGACAATGCACCTTGGGCAGATAGACGAGCAAGTGGGTCCTGTTCGTCTCTCAGTTCTCACACTAGTTTTTATCCCAGAATTTTCAAAGGCTCAAGTTTTTTATTTTGGCTCTCTGTGCACCTTTAGCTTTAGACCCACAAGAGTCCACAATTAAAAGGGTACCACTTCAAGGGTCTGGATTCTCTCAGGCTGGGTGTAGGTGTGGGTTCATTATTTTGGAAGCCTGTTTTGTCCTTGTGGCTCAGAAAAGAAGACACTCTTGGAGTCACTCTAATCATCCTGGGTTCAGGTGAAGAAGCAAGGCTCAAACAACAGGGCAGGCTTCTGAGAGTTTAAGGCAGGTTCCAGGCAGCAAAGGAGTTCTTCTAGGTGCTGCAAAGCAGAATGTGGAATACAAAGCAGGCCACAGCAGTAGGCAGTCCTCTGAGTCCTTCCAAAGGTCTGGAAAGTCAACTGAAGAATGGGTCTGAAGGTTCTATTTTATACATGGTGTCTTCTTTGAAGTAAGATACATTTCTAGAGGTTTCTCTTTGAAGTCTTTGGAATTCCCTGACTCACCAGCCCTGATTCCAGACTGGCTGCAGGAACAATGCAGTGTAGACAAGCCCATTGCATGAAGGAAGAGCACAGCCTATTCAGTTGCAACTGGGTCTGTGCCCAGCTCCCCCCCCCCCATGTCCTGCTATTAGATGGGCAATTCAGGCACACCTAATCCCCCTATTGGGTGACTGTCTAGGAGGAATTCACACATTTTACCTGCCAACTACACCCAGTCATGTGGCCTAGGACAAGCTGAAGGCATCAAATGAAAGAAGGTGGGAAAATGCCAGTTTTCTAAAAGTGGCATTTTCACATTTGTAATTTAAAATCCAACTTTACCATTACAACTGATTTTTAACCACAATTTCATAGATATCAAACATGAAATGCTGCTTTGTCCCCAGTCAAACCATAGTACTTATTACATGTAATAAGGCAACCCAATGTTAACCTATGAAACAGGTAGGCCGCACAATAGTGAAAACTAAAATTAGAAGTTGTTTGCTGCCAAGGCATGTAAAACTTTGAAGTACATGCCTAACCTTTTAAGTACAATGCACACTGCCTTGTGAGCTATCTATGGCCTCCCTTAGGGGTGACATATGCAATAAAAGGGGAGTTTAAGGCTTGGCAAGGGGGTTATAATCCCAAGTGGAATTGGCAGTTTAAAACTTCATTTAGGCTGCAATGGCAGGCCTTGTACATGTTTTAAGGGGCTATTTAAGTTGGTGGCACAATAAGTGCATCAGGCCCTCTGGTAGCATTTAATTTATAGGTCCTGGGTATATAGTGTACCAAACAATGAGAAAAATAGGTAGTAGTGTCCCTAAGAATAGGGAGGAACGGCACACCACAATACATGTATGTAATAACTTGAGCAAATAAGTTTGAGGCGTCAACAATATGTAACAATAAGTAATGATTGTAGGGTGCTTAAAGCTTCAATTGATGTCCACTACCTAGGGACACCATCCATATGTACAAGACATACAAACATAAATTATTGTAATTATAGAAGACTAAAGTAGCACTCCCACCCAATATATGGGTAAAATACCCAACTGATACAAGTTGTCAGTGCTTAATCAGATCATATATGCCTGTCCTGATGTCAAGAAAGATAGAGTTAATTCCTTCAGATGATTAAGCTGTCACTTGATAAATCCAGGACCCTTGGAGTAATAGCTGTTTTTCATCATTTCTTTATTTGATGCAGGATAGTAAGTTCCAAATACACGGACCAGCCGACACGTGTTTCGTCTTACACAAGACTTTTTCAAGGCTGGAAAAAGTAAATACAAAGACTAAATGCATCCATTTCTTGTACAAAATCTTAAAATAGGTTAAACAAATCACTATACAAGAAATCATAACTAAGTGTTCACCCAAATAGGTGATAGTCCGAAAAAGGAGACGTGGGTAAGAAAAGAACCAAACTTCCCAAAATCAATTGTTTGATGTTAAAATCCAGCAGAGGATGAAGAAACTTAAGTCGCAAAGCGTGAGTACCCTACTAGAGACACCCAAAGCCTATAGTTCTAGTGGGTCAATAATGACAAGACGAAAATTAAGAATGATAGGCGTGTGTCTTAAACAATCGGAAGTTCAAAGAACAAAAATTAAAAAAACTGATATATCAACCCACCAATAAATTCAATGCGGTAGTTGATACTATATCCAGTCATGTGGTTCATAAACACGAATTCCCATGTAAAACCATCCTATGTAAGGTCACACCATCTAAAAGATGGACAAAACAATAGATAAAAGCTAAACATTCTCAGTAAAAGATCATATGTTATGGCTCGATTGTACATGAGCACAGTGATGTCACAACATACGTACACCTAACTGTGCGCGACGAACATAGGCATTGCTGATATTATGTAGCAATGTATCCTCCATGAATAACCATCAAACGTAGTAATTTGCTATGAGTACAAAGCTTCGTAGAAGATCAAAAGAAGATGGATTTAATTTGTAGACCAATAGTATCAGCGGAAATGGCGGTATAATTGACCCATTCTGAATAGTCATATAACCAAATGCACCCAGAAAATTGTATAAAATTAACTGTCTACTAGTAAAAAAGTACGTACAATCTCAACTATGTATTTCTCCAATGTAATGAACATATGCACGCTGTGCTAATACCTAGATAAGAGTGTACTCCCAACCTAGAATAAACAACTCGAACGAGAACAAAGTCATCCCGCATAGGGAATTATAAACATACCCAATAGAAATATGTGCGCTGTCTTATCTCCAAGTTGAATAGTAAAAAGTCAACAGTTAGTATCTCCAATGTGCTGCTTGATATAAGTGACATGCTGACTCCTTGATAAGAGTGCACTCACTGCCTAAGATCAAACACAGGTAGATAAGAAACAAAGTCATCCCGTAACGTATTGAGTTAACGGAAAAACATTATCATTAGGTTTGGACACATTGGTCAATAATTCTTACTTGTTACCGCCGGTCGAGAGATCTGACAACCTTCCGCACCGTTCAACTACTCGGCGAAGGCCGAAAAGTACATCCGTTTAAAAGGATAAATTGCCGGTATCACCTGATGTACCATTGAGTCACGTGTAATTACGTTTCACAAAGCCAAGTTCAAAAAAGAAAAAGGACTACATAAAACCATCGCCCCCATATTAGAGTGATAAGTACTACCAATGTATTATATGTTGAAAACGCACTGCAAGAAGAAATAGCAAAGCACAATTTAATATATGTGCGTAACGATACGTGAATAATGTAAATTGTGTAATATTGTTGTATTAGGGTCAATCTCGCAAATAAAATCCACACGAAAGATTAATTTAAGACCTATTCTTGTTAAATGGAAAATAAAATAAAATAGATCGAGCCAATAAAACATGGCCACATCCCACACCGGTTAACCACGTATTAAATGGTTAATCATAATCAAATGTAGGAGCCGTCAGAGTAAAAAAGACATATTATGAGGATCAACTTATTAGAATTAATGTAGGCTCAAACGCATGTGTAGCATGTGAACCAATTGCATGAAACACCAATACTCGATAAAATACCGGAGTGTTTATAGAGTGAAGGACAAAAGGAAGAAAAAACAAAGGTAGAGATGCCTATATCAAATGTAATGGTGGTTAGTTTTGGTGCTCATCATAAAAGTGTTAGAATATTAGATTACATCTACATTTTACATATCATTCATGATCTTGTTACGTGAGTTCATTAAACAACAGCAAGAAAATATAACACAATCAGTTTCTATGAACGGTACAATGAGATCACACTTCCAAGTCATAAGTTATCACTAGAGGTGACCATATAAACAATTGACAAAAATTGACACAGTTTGCGCATACAGTCAAATATGAGTGTATCTTTTAAGCAATTTGACAACAAATCACAGTATATGTGTACCGTCAAGTGTAAAACACTTATAATCTGACAAACGTCATTACTGAAGAGGACCTATCAGACAGTAGATAATGGATAACATGACTTGAGTATGAAAACACAATGAAACCAATCATCTAACAATTGGAACAGATGTCACACAGTACAAGGAGAATCCTCTCCCATGTCATCCTTTAATCTTTTAAAAATACATGAAGTTCTCTATCTGTGTTTAAACCCAAGTCAACCGATCGTAGCTTTATCAACCATTTGGCTTCCAGTTTCCTCAAGGCCAAAGTTTTGTCACCACCTCTGGGGTCATGTTTAAGTATCGCAATCCCATGGAATCTAATTCCTAGAACTTCAGAATCCTTGTGTACGGTGTTATAATGTGCTGCTAGTGGATATTCCCTGTTATTGTTGCGGATAGCTCTGATATGTTCCTGAATCCGCTCCTTCAGTGGCCTGATGGTACTCCCCACATAAATCAGTTTGCATTGGCAAATGATACAATACACTGTGAACTTAGTATTACAGTTTATGAACTGATAAAGTGTATGTGTCTGCCCATTGTTATAACTGAAGCTCTTAAGTTTGTTTTCCGCAAATTGGCACACATTGCACATGGTGCATTTGTAAAACCCCTTGGGCTGTTCCGGTAGCCATGTATTTTTCACTTCCACCTTGTTGGCCTTAATAATGGAAGGACTAAGCCAGTTGCGTAAAGTTCTACCCCTTTTGTAGGTGATTCTAGGTTTGTCAGCAATGTATGGCACTATATCTGAATCTAACTTAAGTATGTGCCAATGTTTTGACATAAGTTTGAAAATCAAATTGCTATGTGAGTTGTATTCTGTTATGAGTGTCAATTGTTTGGAGCGTATCTCACCTTTCTTGTTCTTTGCTTTATGTTGAACTTTAAGCAATTTCTTGCGTTCAGTGTGATTAATTCTGTTGTGGGCTTTTTCAAGAAGATCATGGTCATAACCCCTACTTTTAAAGCTATCTTTAAGATTCTCAACCTCTCTCTGTAATATATCCTCCTTGCTGCAATTGCGTTTAATACGAGTCATCTCACCAAAGGGTATTGCACAGATTTGAAATTTAGGGTGTGCACTATTTGCATGAAGGACAGAATTACATGCAGTATTTTTTCGAAACAGTCTACATTCTAGCTTGCCATCCTCAATGTAGAGTGTAATATCTAAAAAGTTAATCTGCTTCGTGTCAATCTCATGTGTAAAACCTAGGTTATATTCATTGATGTTAAGGTGATTAATAAAGCGTTCCAGTGTTATTACACTACCACCCCATATCATGATAACATCATCAATGAATCTTCCCCAATAGATAATGCAGTCAGTAAGTTCATGGGGACACTGTTTCCAAATATGATGTTCTTCATTATAGCCCATGTAAATATTGGCAAAAGACGGCGAGAATTTTGCTCCCATCGCCACCCCAGAGTGTTGTTTATACCAGTGGTTGTTGTGCATGAAATAATTATTATCCAATGCAAGACGAGTAAGTTCAAGAAGCATCGCAGTGTGTTCATACAAAGTAGCATCTCGTTTAGATAAAAAGTAGGTGAGAGCTTCCATACCTTTAGTAAATGGGATGCTCGTATATAAAGCATTCACATCCAAAGTGACAAAGGTTAAATCACTAGACCATAATACATCCTCTAGTTTGTTAAGGAGGTCCTTAGTGTCTTCAATGAAAGCAGGAAGATTCCTTACAATTGGCTGAAGATAAATGTCTATGAATTCAGAAATACATTCAGTGGGTCCACCTATCCCAGATATAATGGGCCTACCAGGGGGAGTGTTAGAGTTCTTATGAATTTTGGGCAGTGTATAAATATATGCTGCCTTGGTTGTAGGGTTATACAGATATTTGACCTCGGCATCTGATAGGATACCAGCATTTTGCCAATACCCCAGTGTTTTTTGGATGAGTTCATTGACATCCTTCATTGGACTAGTAGATACCTTAGTATATGAATTGATATCAGATAGTTGTTTATCAATTTCCCCAATGTAGTACTCTTGTGTCATAACAACAATGTTACCCCCCTTATCCGCTTCTTTTATGACAAGGTCGGGGCAATCGGACAATTCTCGTAAGGCTTTCCTTTCATTAATACTAAGATTGTCTTTAAACTTATGTGATTTGATGTTCATCCTATCTTCCAGTTTATACAGATCTTTGGTGAAAGCTTTATAAAAGCAATCGATCATGTTATTCGGTGACAATACTGGAGTAAAAGTGGACTTTGGCCTCAAACCACTGTCCGTAGCTGTATTGATATCAATGTTCAAGTCCTGTAATAGATCATTCATACTTGGTACAAACTCAATACTGTCATCCATTGACAGTAGCATTCTTATATTTTCAATGTCTTTAATCGTTTGTCCACTAGGACCAGTTGTGTATATGGGAATCGGACACATTCTTTCATTGTTTTCAAAGAATTTCTTTAATTTCAATTTACGCGTAAATCGAAAAAGATCCACATGAATTTGTGTGAAATTAGGTTTTGCCATGGGGCAAAAACCCAAGCCCCTTTTCAAAACATTATTTTCAGCAGTAGTAAGTATCTTATTAGATAAATTGATAACACTCAAATCGTTTACATGATTGGCATCTAATACAGGTAAATCGCTGGAATCCACACATTTAGGAGCCCTCGGTTCTTCTGTATATGTGTCACTGACCTTGTAACCCTTTTGTTCGATTCTGTATCTGTTCTTTCTGCCACCCCACCTTGTTCTCTTTCTGCCGGGTTCTGTTTGTTGTACCCCAATCTCGTTCCCTTTCGGTATCTCTCCAATTCCGATAAAAAAGATGAACCTGGGGGATTATTCTCTACTAACCCTCTATCTGAAGCATTCTCACTCCTCACTTCACTGGTTTCACTTGTGAAGCTTGAAACATCTGACCCACTGATAGATGCATCTCTTTCTGTTCTTTTATTTGAAGCATTCACACCACCCCGGGGTTTGACCTCATCGAATTTTTTAGCAAACGTGAATATCCTACCACTACTATAATCATTGGCATCTCGCTTTAGTTTACGTACTTTCTTTTCTCTAATATATGCCTGATGCGAGTTAAGCACTTCCTTCAATATTTAAAAAAAAAATTCAGTTGCTTCTGTCAGGTTAAGTTTTTTTATCTCATCTTCCACCTGTTCAATTTCTTCTAGTAGCTTGGCTCTTTTTCTCTCCGCATGTCTGATTAGCAGATCCATCATTCCAAATGAGGATGAGGAAATCAAGTTCTCCCATTCGGCGAGAAGATCCGGATCTAAGTCCTCAAATGTGGGAAAAATAATGACCCTTAATCCCCTAGGGACTTGTTTAATCTCAATATACTTCTTTAATGTGGTATAGTCCCACCAACGGGAGAGTTCAGATTTTCGCAATCTTTCTAGTTTGTTAAACAGTTGTTTTAATCCAAGGGGTTTACTGTCCACATTAGTCACTTTTTTTGACTGTAATCCCTGTCCTAGGAAAATTTCATTAAACATCTAATCTCGGACATCTTCAAAGCTCGCCATTGTGATTATTATTATTGCAAAGTAACTATCCTGATTTTGATATAATGTCAGGACACGCCTACAGAAGAGCTTCGGGTGCACGTAACACTTTAATGCATACAATGAGAAAAATAGGTAGTAGTGTCCCTAAGAATAGGGAGGAACGGCACACCACAATGCATGTATGTAATAACTTGAGCAAATAAGTTTGAGGCGTCAACAATATGTAACAATAAGTAATGATTGTAGGGTGCTTAAAGCTTCAATTGATGTCCACTACCTAGGGACACCATCCATATGTACAATACATACAAACATAAATTATTGTAATTATAGAAGACTAAAGTAGCACTCCCACACAATATATGGGTAAAATACCCAACTGATACAAGTTGTCAGTGCTTAATCAGATCATATATGCCTGTCCTGATGTCAAGAAAGATAGAGTTAATTCCTTCAGATGATTAAGCTGTCACATGATAAATCCAGGACCCTTGGAGTAATAGCTGTTTTTCATCATTTCTTTATTTGATGCAGGATAGTAAGTTCCAAATACACGGACCAGCCGGCACGTGTTTCGTCTTACACAAGACTTTTTCAAGGCTGGAAAAAGTAAATACAAAGACTAAATGCATCCATTTCTTGTAAAAATCTTAAAATAGGTTAAACAAATATATAGTGTACCACTTTACAAGGGACGTATAGGTACATTAAATATGCCAATTATGTGTAAGCCAATTTTACCATGTTTCAGGGAGAGAGCACAAGGAGTTTAGCACTGGTTAGCAGTGGTAGAGTGCAGAGAGTCCTAAGACCAGCAAAATGATTTTCAGCAAAAATGCTTGTGGAGAGACCACCCTAAGGCTGACAGGTCTAACACTACACATTCACACAATAGAGTTATTGAAGGAGCTGACCCAAACTGTGTTTGTGACCTACTATTGAATCCTTTAAGCTTCTATTTATATTTTTTTTGGGGGGGGGGGGGGGTTTATATAGCGCTGGCTAGACCCGGAGGTATCAGAGTGCTTTACATAGGTTGAGAACGTGCAACACAGTTTACATAAAAGTAGATACACACATCAATGTCCAACATTAAAGTGGAGCATGGGATGAACATAGGTAAATGCCATAAGGAGCAGAGGGGGATCGGGAACCAGGCAGAAGGTGGTGGAAATAGGTTCAAGTCCCGCAGACCTGTACAAGCAGGGCACACCCGGGGCCAGTCCATCACCAGCGGATGAGAGGCAAAGGCAGACCAAAATGGATTAGGTGTAAAAACCCACAGGAGGGTTTGTGGAGGAGGCACAGCACCACAGTGAGACGGTTTCGTTCACCGAGCCGAAGAACAGACAGAGAAGCCATCAAGAAAGGTAAAGATGGCCGCCATCTTCATTGACAGGAAGCATACAAGGGGCGGTGTGTGAGCCAGAGTAATTTGTTGTGGTCCGGTGTGAGGCAAAGACAAAGCCGCCGAAAACAACATCACAAACGAGGCAGGCAGCAAGCGGTGACTCCCATTGAAAACCTTCAACCACCAGGAAGGAGCACTCCATCCGAGATCACCAGGACTCTGTCCGAGATCACCAGTCCCACAATACCTCAGTCATTCAAGAATGGGAATGAGACCCCAGACCCCAAAATGACTCACCCATGGACAAAAGGTTGTCTGGACTTCTGGACCGCAAGAGAGGTTTGAGAGGGCTGAAGACTGGACTCCAATGCTCTCTCTCTGCTCCGACTGGGGTAAATTATATCAGGGACCACGGCAGCCGTAGTGGGAAAAGATGAAGGGCTGCCATCTGGAAGGGAAACCAAGTGCAAACTTGCCAGTGGGAAAAAAAATTGGGGCGGGAGACAGAGCAAGAATGGCCGAGACTGGAAGGTAGGTGAAAGCCAAGGGATTAGAACCCAAAGGGTGAATACTGAGCCTGACTCCTCTCAGCTGCATTGAGCAGCTCAACCATCGGCTATTATGCTGGAATCCGATGGCAGTGTTTGATTTTCGTTTGTTGTTGTCATGTTGTCTCAGTTTTGGCATAGAGAGTCATAGCAAATATAGCAAATAATAGTATTCCAATCCCTGGGGAGGAGGCGGATCCCGGGGGGGGGGTATATTCCAGGATTATCGTCAAAAGGCGATCCATCACCCGGGAGCTCCTGGACGTAGCTCCTTATCCATCGGTCACCTTGGATGGTATGATTCTATGATTCTAGTTAGGATATATCAAACAGGGGGCCTACCAAAGTACCTGACTACTCTGTGTGATCATAGTGCTGAATCGACACATAGTTCATTGCTTTGAGTGCAAAATAGAGCTTCACAAAACAAAGAATCTATAAATGTACTGGTGTACCTTCGGATGCAAAATAGAGTCTCACAAAACAAAGAATCTATCAATGTCCTGGTGTACCTTTAGGTGCAAAAGAGAGCTTCACAAAACAAATAATCCATAAATTTCCTGGTGTACCTTTAGATGCAAAATAGACTTTCACAAAACAAAGAATCTATAAATGCCCTTGTGTACCCTGGTGACATAATTATGCTTACTGGGTGACATTATAGCTCAGCAAGTTGACATATGGCAGGAGTTCAGGTCGTATGACGTTCTGATATGGTAGAACTGAGTCAGTGCTTAATGTGAGCCGGTAATTGTCGGTGCTCAGCACCGGCAGGCAATTATTAGCACCAACACTTATAGACAGTCTGTGTCATGGTGGCGCTGTCCGTCTAATTTAGAGATTAGCACAACAGCCGTTGTTTATTAATTAAGTACACATTAAAAATGACTGACACCTGCTGTCCAACCCATTCTTGCAGCTTCAGGGAATGGAATAGTGTGAATCGCCACACTTGTAGGTGTGATGGTGTGATGGTTAGGAGATGTGTTGGTACTGTCATTGGCAGCGCTGGCAGGGGTAATGGGTTGAGCAAGCTGCAGCGGCCTCCTTAGGGGGCCCTGGCAGTTATGTTCTATCGGTATCGCGACCTGCGTTGCACTGCGCAGCAGTGCTCGCGCAGGTCACGAGACCTTTAGTAGGTGAAACGCTCGTGCGTGTGCGTTTCCTTTTCAGCTCCCCCATTGGCCTTTGCGTGTGTCTTATTCTAAAAGACTGCACGCACTTGGCCTGAGGCGCGCACATAGCTCCTCCCATGGCCTATTGGTGTCTGATACACACACCAAGCGCGTAATTGACACCAATAGGCCATGGGAGGAGCTATGATCGCGCCCAGACTCAGGCGTGACGTGCGCGCCACTTGTTCTTCTTTACTTTTGGTATCAGCGCGGGTGCCGCGATTATACCAAAGGTAAAGAAATAGATAAAAACATCTATTTCTTTTTTTTTTTCCCACGGGTTTAGCAAACCGATGCAAATTACGAGGCCACATGCTAGTAATGTAGTTAGAAAATACATGTGTGACTCAATCATCAAATTCATTCACAAACGAAGACCTACCAATGTGCATTGTTACACAGGCCACATAGAATCTGTTATAGGCGCATTTATTCACAGATCCTGTTCTCTTGCTCAGGAAGGAGGTGGCTGCCCCGGTCCCAGAGCAGGGCTTTCCTATGTTTTGTGGCCGTGCGAACCCCTTGCACACCTCGAGCTCCCCGGCTGAAATACAGCCGGGATCGGAGGCCCACGGGTGTTTTCACCCATGGGTCAAGGGTTATCTAAGGGAAGAAGGGTCGGCAGTCTGTGGGAAATGGGCGCCTTCCAGATTAGAGAGCTGCACTTGAGAGGGGACGAGCAGTGTCAGTGCCTCACAGGCCTCACTCAGTACACCACACCATGCTTGCTAGAAAGGTCGGCACCGGGACACATACACTCTGTGCGGTGGCGCCACCCTCAGTGGCCCCAGCAGCGTTACATTGTGTCCCAGGAGGAGCCCAGGCCTTGCTGAAGCGCGATGGGTGACCCCAAGGCGAGACCCCGACCCCACCGTGCACAGGGCAATTCCTCATGGATGGTCTGTCCCGTGGATCCCACAGTTACCACACGCGGCGGCATTTGCTAGATGCAAACCTGCCACGTTTTACCAAACAAGGACTTAACCCACACAGACAAGTGTCATCTTTTACAGGAAGGTGTCTTTTACACACCTGTGTATATACCACATGGGAATTTTAACACGCTGACTTTTAAGGCACTAACACTTACTACACAGGACATTTAACAAACGTGACCCACCCAGTCAATTACATCTATTTTTATTACCAGGACCGTAACTAACACATGGACATTCTTACACTGAACGATAACTTTACTACTTGAACATGTATCACATGGGACATTAACTCGCAGGTGCTGCAGCGTGGAGTACAAAATCCCTCCTTCCGTCACAGATCGAGGATCTCACAAACACACACAACTAATACATTCGCTGGTGGGGCCCATAACACCAACATTCACTCACCATCAATCTGTGTTTCTCGGGAGATGATTACACCAAACGCTGACATGAAAGGAAATACCTCTTTACCCTAATGAGCAACAAATCTATATAACCTTCTGAAACTCATTAGACCCTGAACTTCACCTTTAGTATTCCTCTCATAAATTGGGATGAATCAGTTAGTTGCTGGTTTAGGTTGATTTCTAATTCTCTATTTACCTTTAAATTAATACATTTTCAATTAATAAACAACCCAACTCATTCTGTGGTTAATTAATTCAATCTTTATCTAATTAATGCAAATTAAATCAAAATCATTAGTTTATTCAAGCCGCCAATCATCATATTGACCTATTCTGGCTAATCACCGTCCTCTAAGTCAAATCCAGTAGTCTTACAAATCTATGCCCATCAAATTTAGTAATTTTAGTTCATCAGGAGATTGCGCATTAATTCAGTCCGTCAAAAATTCAGGGGAACAGCTGTCCTGCAGCGTCACCGTCCTCTCCGCCAGCATAACATCAGGAAAACGAGAAAAGCCAAAACAAACCAGCACCAACCTCTCTATTGTACCATAATTTATAGTAAAATCATTAACAGAAAGTAACAAATATTGGTTTCCAGCTCCTTTGATTGGACAATCGGAGATCGTCTGACAGGGTTCCCACGAAATATTGTCTCTTAGATCATCAGTCTTGCTTCTTGCGGTTTTAAAAGGCGTCTTATTGTTCTTTCGAAAAGCTGGCTTGCTTCCCAGGGCGACCTTGGTGGGTACAGTCTGGTTAGGGTCATGATGAGGCCACTGTTGCTGGCGTTAGCTCAGGTGCATTTCAACCAAAACCTCGTGTAGCGTTGACAGTCAAGTCAGGTACCGGAGGCAGCCATTTTGTGGCAGGCCCAAATGGTCAACTTAAGCAAAAGAAACACAAAATGCAATTAATACATAAAAATAACGAATAAAATGTTATTCCCTCGCTAATACCCATATTTGTATGTATTTATCTAGCAATAAGCAACAGTCAAGCGGTTTATACTTACTGAATAAAGCACAAATCACAAATACATCACAAAAGCAACATATATCATGCAATATTCTGATTGTCTAACATTAGTATGCGTACATAATTTAGTTTATGAATTAATTAAGTCATGCAAAGCAATCCCACGTGTATTTCAGTTATTAATAAGATTGATTAATAATTTCCACTTCAATCCATTAGTTCAATTATAATTAATTAATTAATTTAATTAGCGTAAACAGGCAAAATGGGGAGGGTATACAAAACATTTTTTGAATTACCCGCTCCAGTAATCCCCCCTTTGGTGATTTTATCACCATACCAACCAACCAAAAATTTTGTTCTGTCTTTTACCGATTTTTAAAATGCTCTTAATCATAATTCAGTTTCACCCACGTCTCCCCTTTTTGCTGATTCATACATACTCTCCTTCCACTCTTCCAATTCTATCTCCTCAAATTCTCATTCTTGTTTCTTGTCTTTTCTTCTTAATTTTTCGCTTTTTACTCTTTTCTTGTTTTTATTATTTGTACAACAAATACAACCTAATCTTATCACTAATAATATGAAAATCACACATGTTAATGGAAATAATATTTTACCTATAAATGTACTACCAAGCTTTACTAAAAAAAATGTTATAGCAGCTATTTTCTTTCCGATCTTTTCCCAAACACCTTCAACCTCCAGTGGTACAATTTCATCATGCAATTCAGTAATATTCCGAATATAAATTTCAGATCTTTACTTTCGTCAGGAATGTAAGTACAACAATGTTGAACCTTCAGCATTCCACAGACTCCACCCTCTTTTGCCAGTAATATATCAAGGGCAAGTCGATTTTGCATTACCATAGCACGCATGGCAACCATTTCAGTGTCTAACAATAAAAATCCTCCAGCGGTGCTTGTTGACAAGCGATCAACTACTGTTGAAAGTCTTCTAAATTTGTTTGCATTCAGAGATATTCCCACTGTTGGTATCAATGCTCCAAAAATGTCACCTACAATTTCTGTCCAAGATTCTCTCTTACTACTTACTAAATGATTACTTAAACTATGTACACCATTTTCTCCTCTATCCATATGAAATGTTTTGGGAAAAACCTGGCCTACATAACATGTGTCATACCAATGGTCTGGCAAACGATAATATGCCCTGTTCCCACAAATAAAATATAATCCAGGAAGGACTGGATCTTTTCCGCCTTTAAATCCCCATCCACCCATGATTCGGTATGTATCATGGCACTCACTATTACCTAGAAAATAATTATCATACACAGTTTGATTCCTTCGAATGCAAAATTTCCCTTTCTGAGGCCAATCTAAAGCTATGGTTGGACTAGCTTCTCCTTTCAAATGTTTTTCCCTTTCTACATCCCAGACTGTTTTCTCCACTTTCCCTTCTGCTGCCTTTCTTTGCATTTTCAGTCTCCTTTCTTCAACCATGTCTAAGAATGTCCTTTCCTCTTTCTTCAAACTGCACGTCAAATTGTTTCTAAAAATATATTCTAATGTTAGTTCATTAGTTTCTAAGAAAAATTCACCTAATTCCCTAGCAGGTTTTACCTTGTTTAGTTTGTTAAAGGCAGGCACTTGCGCAAAGATGTTATCTATATCTGAAAAATAATATTCTAATTTTCCTGTCTGATAAAATAAACTAGCTATTACACTACATGTTATTCCATACGTTGCTAGAAGGTGATGATAAGTCACTCCTTCAGAAACAGAGGCAGGTAACTGCATGCATACGTAGCAGTCCCTTACATCCATTGTCTTTACATATTCATACAATAATTTTGAAAACACATTATTAGAAAAATCTGTTATTGACCTGTCTTTATGTAAATAATTGTTATCTATTCTAGTCGAAACTACCTTTTGAATCTTCCCTATATTAGTTTAGTTCTCACTATGTCCTTCTAATGTATCCATAGTGACTTTAAAAGAAAGAAGAAGAGCAAGGATGCTCCATAAAAGCATTAATAATCCTGTACAACAACAACAACACATTTTACACCATCTTTTCATGAATGTACATCTACTTTTGCTACTATCTATGTTAGCCATGTTTGTTAAAAATGGACCGTGTCTTTTGACTTAGCCTCTTTCACTTCACAACTAGTTTTCTAACCTAAGGCTCTAAAAACCCATTTGGTTCTACCAGTATCTATCTTTTGACTTAATTTCTTATTTTCTTCATCAACAGCTTTCTTGATCTATTCAGTTTGGCATCTCATCATTCTTCACTTTCCTCTCGTCATCCAAATACAGAATTTCCTGAACTTCCGTTTCTTCTTCTCCAATGTCGGACAAGAGAACTCTCAGGATTTCCAATTCTTCCTCTTCTTCAACCACTTTCAGTACAGCCTCCTCTGGATTTCCTTGACTATCTGCCTCTTCTCCCTTTTCAGGCAGAGCCACGTACGTCCATTCCGGTGACTTATACTTCTGGTTAGGTTTACTTGTTCTTTTACTTTCTTTATTCTCAGTTGTTTCGTCTTCTTTTGATTTTTCTTCACTTGTTACTTCATTCACCTGTTCAGCTCTTGGCGAATTCACTTGTGTCAGTCGATATCTCAATTTCTTTTTTTTATTGGGCCAAATGTCTTCCTTTGCAACTCTCTTTACTTTACTTCCTTTGTCGTTCTTTTCATTCCTCCAAGCTCTCTTTCTTAGAACTCGACCTTCAGGTATTTCATTTTCACTCTCTTCAGACTCTGTCTCAACTTGCTTTGCCTTTTCAACAGTTTCCTCTTCCACCACTTGTTTTGTTTTCCCTACTTCTGTCCCTCCTCGGGTCTCCGACACGCAATCTTCCTGCTGGCTACTTGTCCCTTCACCTAACTGGATGTTGCAGTTCCCGACACCTCCTCGGAGGTCTTCCGCAGAAATCTGTCCCTCTCTCTCTGTGCCTGTCCCTTGTTCACTTAAATTTGTTATTTCCGGTGGAATTTCTCTCAGTCTCTCATCTGGTACTTCCTTTTCACGAATTTCTTTTATTGTTTCTTCAGTATCTTTCCCTCCTGTTCGTTTCCAGAATCACTGGATTCAGAAATCTGCAATCTTCTTCTCAGAGAGCTACTTCTGGGGACTAAAGTTAGACTTGGTTCTGTTTCCCCCCTTTCAGAGTTTCCTCGTGTTTTTGACTCTTCATCATCTGACTCAGTACTTGATTCTGATTCATCAAAATATTATTTTTCTGTGCTATCCACTGGATTTGGGATTCTCAATGTGTGACTTGCATGGATCCAGTTTTTCAGACCAGCACACTTCACAGCTGTTGTCGTGGTCAGAATGACTTGTCTTGGCTTTCCCCACCTTGGAACCAAACTATTTCTTCTTCTGTGGACCTTTATCCTTACCCAGTCACCTGGGCTCAGATCATGGGCTGGCTTCTTTTCAAGGGTGGTGGCATCCGCTCCAACTTGATGTAACACAGAATGAACTGCGTCAGCCAGGCTTTTACAGTATTCCAACATCATGTCATCAGTTATAGTCATCAGCTTGTTGACTGGTATAAATACGTGTCTCATGGCTCGTCCCATGATTATTTCATGAGGACTTAATCCTGTAGTTCTGTCTGGAATTGATCTAATAGTCATGAGTACCAGAGGCAAGACATCAGACCATTTCATACCTGTGGCCAAACACATTTTCCCTATTCTATTTTTGATAGTACCATTCATCTGTTCAACCACACCAGAAGCCTCTGGTCGGTAGGTACAATGTAGTTTCTGTTGTAAATTCAATGCTTCACAAATTAATTTTACAATCTCATTATGAAAATGTCCTCCTCGGTCTGATTCAATTGTCACTGGGAACCCAAACCTAGGGATGAAATCTCTCAGCAGTAGCTTGGCTACTGTCATCCCATTGTTTCTCCTTGTTGGGAATGCTTCCACCCACCTAGAGAATAGGCAGACCACAACCAAAACATACCTCAGTCTGTTACAGGGAGGCATCTCAATGAAATCTACTTGCATTCTGGTGAAAGGCCCTCCTTCTCGACCTATTGTTCCCAGACTTACTACTGTCTTTCTCCCAGGATTGTATTGCTGACATATTAGGCATCTTTGACAAAGACTTTCTGCTACAAGTCTGAATTTTGCCTTGTACCAGGTCTCCCTAAATGACCTGATCATGGTGTCTCTCCCTATGTGTCCCTGGCCATGATACATCCGTGCCATGGTAGGCATCATGCTATCAGGCATAATTGGTCTTCCATCTCGATAGACCCACACATGATCCTTCTCTCTTGGGGCACATTCTGCTTTTACCCACTGTTTCATTTCCTCATCTCCTGCCTCTTCTTGCAACTGTCTTACCTCTTCCCAAGTTCCTACAATGTTAGTAATCATCAATGAGCAAGAAGACATTTCTCTTTCCTTAGCCCGATTGAACGAATTCTGATTACGTCCACAACACTGTGCCATGTCATTGCCATATCTGTTTCCTGTGGTGATATAATCATCACCTCGACTATGAGCAGCACATTTTACAACAGCCAATTGTCTAGGCAGCTGTATCGCCTCAAGCAACTTTCCAACCACTTCAGCATTCTTAATAGGAGTTCCACTCGAGGTTAGGAAAACTCTTTGTAGCCATAGTTGGCCAAAATCGTGGACAACTCCAAAGCCATACTGGCTGTCAGTTATCATAGTCACTCTCACACTTTTCCCAATCTTGCATGCTCTAGTCAAAGCCACAAGCTCTGCTACTTGGGCCGATTTTGCTCCTTTCAGATAGGGTGCTTCTATTACTGCTGCAACTTTGAACACTGCATACGCTGCACTCAGCACTCCTTCATCTGTTCTCAAACATGACCCATCCACGAACATCACAAAATCACTTTCTGGCAAAGGTGCATCTTTTATATCTGGTCGTGGTTTTGTACAAAAATCAAGTACATTCAAACAATCATGATCTGCTTCATCTCTTACTTCCACATTCTCAGCATCAGGCAACAATGTTGCAGGATTCACATTCAAACATCTTGCAAGACTCACATTAGTTGCGCCTAATATGACCTTTTCATACTTAGTCAGCCGACTGTGTGTCATATACTGGGTACGACTCCTTGTTAACAGGATTGCTACATCATGAGGTACAAACACTTTCAATGGATATCCCATCACAATTCCTTCACTCTGCTCCAAACTTCGGCAAGTTGCAGCTACCGCTTTCAAACATCCAGGTAAAGTTACAGCTACTGGATCAAGTATTGATGAAAAATATGCAATTGGTCTCCTCAATTTTCCATGCTTCTGTATTAACACAGAGAGTGCACATCCATTTCTCTCACTGCAATACAACTCGAATTCTTTCTCATAGTCAGGCATACCTCATGCAGGTGCTTCACACAAACCATCTCTCAATTTTCTAAATGCTGTCAATTTCTCCTTGTTCAACTCAATGGGATCTTTCACATCACTTCTCGTCAGTCGTACCAAAGGTTTTGCAATCAAAGAGAAATTGCTGATCCACTGACGACAGTATCGAACCATTCCCAAGAACATTCTCACCTCTCTTTGAGTCATGAGAGCTCTCGTTCCTTTTATAATTCTGCTTCTGTCTATTGTTATTTTTCTTAGTCCTTTCTCAATGTTATGTCCTAAGTACTGTACTTCCTTTTTGCAAAACTGTAACTTTGATGGGGACACTTTAAGTCCTCCATTTGCCAAATGATTCAGCAAGGCTATTGTGTCTACCTCACAAGCTTCACGTGTTTTTGACGCCACCAAAAGGTCGTCAATGTATTGAACTAACACTGAATTTTCGGGCATTTCTAGACTCTCCACAGACTTCTTCAATAACTGATTAAATATTGAGGGGCTTTCTGTATACCACTGTGGGATTCGGCACCATGCCAAAATACGTTCACCAAAACGAAACGCAAATATTTGCTGACTGTCGTGGTGCAATGGGATGGAAAAGAAAGCATGACACAGATCAATCACTGTATACCATTCTGCATCATGGGGAATCTGATATAACATCACTGATGGATTCGGTACAATGGGGCAACATGATACCACAATTTTATTCACCTTTCTCAGATCTTGCACTATCCTGAATTTCCCATTAGGCTTTTTCAGTCCCATTATTGGTGATTACATGGACTACTCATTATTTCTCTCAAAATTCCTTGCCAGATCAATTTCTCTATTACAGGAGTTACTGCTTCAATTATCTCAGGTGTCAATTTGTATTGCGGGACATTTGGGTATGTTACTCTTTCCTTTACTGTTATTTTTATTGGATCTACATTTCTCATTAGTCCTACATCTTCTCCAGTGAAATACCAAACTTCCGCTTTTACCGACTGTTTCAATTCTTTAGGTAATTTATCAGGGTTGAATACTGCATATATTTCAGTAACCTCATTTTCTCAGTTAGCTATGGTCATCTTATACAGTACATCATCGTCTGGTGTTTCAAAAGCTATTCCATCCGGAGTACAGAATATAGTGCAATTCATTTTGCACAACAGGTCCCTACCTAATAAATTCAGAGGACTGGTGTCGCACACAACAAAGCGGTGCATTTCTGAAAAGTTCCCTATGCTAACTTTCACTGGTTCTGTAAGGTACGTTTTAATCTGTCTGTTGGACACACCAACTACTTTGATCATTTCATCTGAGAGAGGAAGATTCTTAATATCAACTGATCTAACAGTTGATCGAGTAGCACCAGTATCCACTAGGAAAGTAATATTTTCATCATTAACCTTCTCATCTGCAAATGGTCCTGTCTGGTCTACTTCTAGAGTTGCGCCAAGTACGCACTCTCCTTCCTCCCTTCGGCACCGTCAATAGCTTTCTTCTGAGTCACTTTCATCGCGTTGCAGCCAATACTGCGAAACAGCGATAGCGCGTGGCAGCTTATTTACCTGTTCTTCATTGTAGAATCTCGATTCACTACTATACTTCTATGAGTTTCTGCTCTGTGGAAAAGGCGGTTTTGGCACCTGATTCTGTGGGGTAGCAACTTGCTGCTGTTGCTGCAGTTGACCACTCACCTCATACTGCACCTGTGGGTTCAATGATGGATTTTCATTGTTAGTACTTGGGGGAAATTTACACTCGGATTTTCAATGCCCTATCCTACCGCAATTATGACACAGAAATTTCTTTTTAGCTTCCTCAATATTCCCTTAATTTTTCCCAGGATTAAATTTTGGCTTTGACCCTGCCTGTTCGACTAATTGTGCTTCTTGTCTCTCTGCTACTTTTACCTGTGCCCACATTGCCTTCTCTTTTAGTTTCCGCTGTTTTGCTTCAATTTCATCACTGAAATATTTAGCATGTCTCAATACTTCGTCTATTTTCTTGTTTTGCCAATCTATCGTATGCTGTTTAATCATTTCACCAATTTCTGGATGTAAACCATATACAAATCTGTATACAAAATGACACAAATCCTTTTCACTCAGATTCTCATCTCCGCGAAACTGCTTAAAAGCTAGTATTAGCCTCTCATAATGTGCATGTACTGACTCTTTACTTTCTTTTTTTTTGAAAAACCTTTATTACAATTTCAGAGAAATACAAGTATGGGCCTACAACCAATAGGCCGGCCGCTAAAATGCCGTGTGACCCTAGGTACAGCTGGAACATTCACGTCGATGAAGCCATAAAAGGGGGTCACTGGAGAGTAAATCCTTGCCGTCGGCCGCAGTTGTAGTCCATGAACAAACAAAGGTTTCATATTTTAAGAAACGAAAAACAACAAACACACAAGGCAAGGAATTTTAAAGCAGCAGCATGTGCCCATCGTGTCGAGGGAGTAAACCAACCCGGGTAAACAGAGGGGGAGGGGGGCAAGGCCGAAGAAACCAAACTCGCATGTCGCAGGAGCGTACAGGAATGCGCGGGCTAGGGTGACAGCGCGGCATCTATCTCACGCGTCTGAGGCGGGGCACATATATCCCCGCGATAGGAGTTCCAAAGACCCCACACCTTACTCCACTTGCCAGGCTTGCCTCTCGCCACGTACACCGTTTTCTCTCTGAACATACACCAGTCCATGTGTTCTTTCCACTCGCTGACCGTGGGCGGCCTCTGGGAGCCCCACAATTGTGCAATGTCACGCTTCGCTACCATATAGCCCAGAGTCACCCACTGCGTCTGCGTCGCATTGTAATCAGTAGGCTCCCAGACATTCAACTGACATCGCCGTGCCTCCGGCAACAAGGCCACATGCGTGACTTCTTCTAACACCGCATGCACTCTGCACCAAAACCGAGTCACCTCCGGACATTCCCACAGGATATGGAGGAAACTCCCCAGTAGCCCACAGCCTCGCTTACACAACCCATCCACCGAATATCCCATACGCATCAAACCAGGCCCCGTGACGTACACTCTGTGGAGTATTTTAAGCTGGACGAACCGCAATCGGGCCGGGATAGCCACCTCTTTCGGGGAGGCCACCGCTGACACCCAATCCTCGTCGTCCAGCTCCAAACCGTCGGCAATCCAAGTCTCCCGCAATGAGGCCAGCAAACCCACCCGATCATTAATAAGCTTCTTGTAAATCAGCGAGATGGTGCTATCCGGCACATGGCCGTCCAAGACCCTGTCCTCCAACGGGGAATTCTCCGGAATAGCCGCCGCGTCCGGAAACACGGAGCACAGGGCATGATGAACCTGAGCATACCGATAGTATTCCCTATCATTCAACTGATATTCAGTTTTCAGCATGTCGAACGTCTTGAATTTCCCTTTCGTCCAGAGATCCCCTACCGTGCTGATACCAATCGTATCCCACTTCTCAAAGCCTTTCGTAGTATACAGATAGCCCAAGCGCTGAGATGTATACAATGGTGTAGCCCGAGTCAAGCGATCCCTCCACCCCATCGCCGCATTTGCTGCATGCCACACCTGTACCGCGACCCGCGTCCGGCCCGTCAACCGCGCATCGAGGGACCCTGAGTATAATGCTTGATTATAGTCACCGCCCGGCAATAGCAATTTGTCCATCTCAAAAGCCGGATTCAAAGCGGGGCCATACATCCCGTGATTGACGGCAGCCAACTGGGAGGCCCAGTAGTATCGCTTAATGTCCGGGAGGGCGACCCCCCCATCGTACCATGGCAGGGTTAGTTTGGCAAGAGCAATCCGCGGCCGCCCATCCCAAAACAATCGACGCTGGAGACACTCCACCTCCCGAAAATACCGGGCCGGCACCAGGTCCATGGTGTTCTGCAGGGCGTACAAAAAGCGTGGCAGCGACATCATTTTGAACAGCGCTGCCCGGCCAAGTGGCGAGAGCGGCAGCCGCCGCCAACCCGCCACATCCGCCCTTAGGCGCTGGAGGGGGGGGAGAAGATTCCGTTCGTAGCGGGCCACTGGGTCCAGTGTTATAAAAATACCCAAATAAGTGAATCCCGACGTCGCAATCTGGATAGGGCACCCCCGCGGAAGTGGGGGGGGCCTCCCCGGAAAGAACGTATACACAGGACTTAGCCCAGTTGATGACCAATCTGGAGTTGCGACCAAAGGAGCTCAAAATGTCCACCAACACAATGAGCGATTTGCACGGCGATGCAAGATACAAAAGTATATCGTCCGCGTATAGGGAGACCCGGTCCTCGTATTCCGGCGTCCATCTAAGACCACGCATCGAGGGTTCCCATCGCAACCACTCCGCAAGGGGCTCCAAACAAAGCGCAAATAGGAGAGGCGACAGCGGACAACCCTGTCGGGTGCCCCTGCCCAAGACAAAGGGAGCCGATACCCGTCCGTTGACCACTACCTGTGCCAGCGGATTGTCATAGAGCAATTTCACCCAACCGATGAACCCCGGGCCAAAACCAAACTTCGCCAATGCTGCCCAGATGTATGGCCATTCCAGGGTATCAAACGCCATGGGAGCGTCCAAGGACACCAAGATGGCCGGTTCACGAAGGAATGGCGCGCGAGCAAGGACGCCATGCAACCGCCGCAGGTTCAAAGCGGTATTGCGATGGGGTATAAAGCCGGATTGATCCTGATGAACCAGGTCACCCACAACCCGGATCAGACGATTGGCCAGTACCTTGGCGAGGATTTTAGGTTCCGCGTTTAACAAGGAGATGGGCCTGTAAGAAGCACATCGATCCCGGGGCTTCCCCTCCTTATGGATAACAACAATGGTAGCGAGACGTTGGTCAGAGGGGAGGGAGCCTGCCGCCCTAGCCTCAAGGAACATGTCCCTGAGATAAGGCGCAATAACATCTGGGCGCAACTTGTATAATTCAATGGGGAGTCCGTTAGGACCCATGGCCTTGCCCGATGCAATCGAGCGGATGGCCAAAGCAATCTCATCTGGCGACAGGGCCGCATCCATCACTACTTTATCCTCATCGGACAAGGAGGGCAGAGCTACGTCTCGAAGCAGCAGTCGAGAGTCTTCCTCCGAGCGTTCCGAGACCGGAGAGTAGACCCCGTGAAAATACTCCGCAAAGCAATCAACTATATCACCGGGGTCCGTCACACGCACACCGTCCACCCTCTCAACCTCCGGTACCACTCGACTCGCTCTCTCCTTCTTATCCAACCAAGCAATCAATTTCCCGGCCTTATCACCCATATCATACAAACGTCCCTGTTGCTCCCTGCTCATACTCCTAGCAGATTCAGTAACCAGCGCCTTGTAGTCGGCCTGCTTGAGCTCCAAGATATGCAATCTGTCATCCGTTACACCTTGCTCCAACTCACTCTCCAACTCAGTAATCTCATTTTCTAGCCGAACAACCTCCTGCGCAGCGCATTTTTTGGTGGAGGAAATGAGAGATAGGGCCTGTCCCCTGAGCACCGTTTTAAAGGCCTCCCAAAGGGAGATGGCGGAAGACACCGACCCCACGTTGTCCTTAAAGTAATGTTCCAGAGACTTGACCAAGTCTGCACGAGTCGTGGGGTTTCGTAGGTACCAGGGGTTGATCGGCGCCACCCTCCCCTCCGCCCCCAGGGCGATATCTAGGTGCAACAAAAGGGGGGAGTGATCTGATATACCGCGTGCCAAGTGTCTCACCTCCCCGATCATCCCAGCTTGGGCCGCAGGAACTAGCATATAGTCAAGCCTCGAAAGACTACCATGGGCCCCAGAATGGAAGGTATACTGCGCCTGCCCAGGGTGTTTCAACCGCCAGCAATCTATCAGTCCCAGGGCATCCAGAAAACCCCCCAGCCAACTCTGGGCCTGAGGGAGGTCCCTAGGGGGGTATCGATCCTCAACTCCGGAAACAACAGCGTTAAAATCCCCCCCCAGGACCACCACCCCCCCCGGGAGCCCAAGCAGCAGACGTCCCAAATCAGCGTAGGTGGCCGTCTGCAGGCCCGGCGGGACATAGACCGTGACCAGCGTAATCAACCTACCCTCCCACCTCCCCACCAGCGCAGCGTAGCGCCCTCTGTCGTCGTGGATCACCTCATCCACCACTAACGGGAGAGAGGTCCTGACCAAAATGCCCACTCCCCTCGAGCCAGAGGTGAAACCAGAATGGGCCAGAAGGCGATACCCTCGTCTGTTCATGGCATGGAAAGAGTTCCCTATGAGGTGTGTTTCCTGCAGGAACACAATGTCTGGCGAGATACGTTTCCGAAACTGCAGGACTACCCCCGCTTTATCCTGTCCCCCAGCCCATTCACATTCCAGGAAAGAAGTTTCAGCCCCCTACCCCCCATCCCTCCCAGCACAGAACATCCCCCTCCCGGGTGGCACAATCATAGTAGAACAGCATGAAATATTATCCCGCCTTGTGAAACAAACAAACAATCCCCAACCCCGTCCCATCAACCCCAACAAAACTCCCCCCTCCCTGCACCCCTGCGTGAGCCCAAACAGCCCCCCCAACCTGCAGTGTGCCTGTCGCCCCATTATAAAATTCACTACAAGAAGGACAAAAAAAGAACCCCAGAAGGAGGAAAGGGCCCCAGCAAGCCCCCCGCAACCTCCAAACACCACGGGGCAAAGTGTCAACAACTGGAGTCCGGTGCAGCCACAGGCGCAAAACGCTACCAAAGCAGTCCAGCGCCAGAATCACAGTTCCATTCCTACTCCGGCGAACCTTCTCCGCTCTCCGTCATCCGCCCCTCCGGCTCCCCACTCTTGGGCAGGGCATCCAGCCACTCTCCCACCGCCTCCGGCCGGTCGAAGAAGTGTGAGCGACCATCTAGCTCGACTCGCAGCCTAGCCGGGAAGAGCATCGCATACTTGAAGTCCATGTCTCTCAAGCGCCGTTTGATGGCCGAGAAACCCATCCGTTGCTTTTGAACCGCTTGCGTAAAGTCTGGGTAAAAGCTAACATTAGAGTTCTCAAATCGTAATGGCCCCGCCACCCTCGACGCCTGCAGGATAGAGTCTCTATCCCGAAAATTAAAAAGTCGGGCAATGATCGGCCGCGGGGGGGCACCCACCTTAGGCGCACCCCCTGGAACCCTGTGGGCCCGTTCCACGGCGAAGAATTTGCTCAGCCCTTTGGGTGCTAGATGAGTCACCACTAGATCCTCCACAAAGAGGTCCACAGCAGACTCCTCCGATCGTTCGGGCACGCCGATAATGCGGACGTTGTTCCGCCTGGCCCTGCCTTCAGAGTCCTCGAGGCGACGCTCGGTCAGGTCGCTTGCGAGCTGCAACCTCCGCACCGTCGTCTGCAAAGCGGCCACATCCACCGTTAGGCTCGACGCCGCTTGGGCCAGCGAGTCGACCCGGTCGTTGGTTTTCGACAGGTCTGCTCTGACCAAGGTGACATCGATCAGCACCGAGTCCAACTTGTTGGCCAGAGTATCCAGTTGCTGGTTCACGGTCACCTTCATCTCCTCGATGGCCCCCATGACATCCAGCAGAGTCAATTCGGGTGATGCGCCCGAGGCCTCCTTGGGCGGCTCAGGCGATTTACGTGATCCACTAGGGGAGCCCTTTGGCTGAGCATAGCGGTCCATATTGTTGGCCTGAGAATAGGCTCCCCTCCGGGTAGATTTGGGTTTTAGCTTGTCGCCATCCACTCTTGTCGTCATCGTTGGCGATCAGCAAGGTCAGCACCCTCCAGCACCCGGAGGAAGGCCCGGGGATCCGGGCCGCTAGCTGATGTCCAGGCTTGGCACTCCGCACTCGGTGCAGCTCTCCCGATGTCTCCTCAACAGTTTCGGTCGGTCAACTCGAAACCGAAAGTGAAAGTACGAGTTCCAGGGCAGGCCCAGCCTGGCATGCCGCTGTTGTTCACTTTGCAGCCGGGCACCTCACCAACCCGAGTCCGGGACCAAAGCCGGAGAAGGCCGCAAACTTCAGGTAGCCAAAAAACCAGGTTCCCGGAGTCCAATTTCGATTTGGAAAACGAGTGGCACCTTAGCGTAAGATCATAGACAAAAGCCCGTCGAAAAAATCAGGATTATGACAGGATAGACGTGGGAGGTTGCGGAGGCCCTCGGGAGCCACAAGCCTACGCGGCCATCTTGGTTGCGCGCTAGGCTCCTCCCCCGACTCTTTACTTTCTTGATGTGTTCGATCAATTTTCACCCAATCTGTCTCTTTAGGGGGCACTTTGTTTTTCAAAAATACAATAACCTGTTCATATTTCTTCATTATCTCGGGGACTGAAGCTCCTGTTTTAGGATCCCTAGGATATTCCTGAGTTGGCCAATTTATCATGAGCTTGCACTCTGTCCATAAATCTGCTGGTACAATTATGTCAAATAGACTAGTCAAATCAATCCATAGTACTTTAGACAATTTTACAAATCTGTCTACCTGCCTGTACCACTCGACGGGCTTCTCGCGCAGTCGAGGGAAATCATTCGTAAAAGACAAAATATCCTGTCTTGTCCATGGGACATGTACATATCATCCTCCTGGAATCTCTCTCATAGGGCGTTCTGTCAGTACCTTTTCCTTTTCTCTTACAGGAAATGCTGAAAATGTCTTATCTGAGGCATCATCATGCTTTCTATACCACCTGCTTCTCCATTTATCCACATCTCCCCATTTTCTCAATAAAATGATTATGTTCTTAATCTGACCTATTCGTCCTGTGGTGTTCATGTTTTCAATATCTTTTTCGGTGAAATCTACTCGATATGGTTTCTGTAAGGCTATTACCTTTTCAATATCAATACCCATCTCATTTGCCACTTCTTCTAACCTTTCATATAAGTTTTTCGCTCTCCAGGTCACACTTTTGCACAAAAATAGTAATTCTTCATCCTGATAAGTTTTCAATTTTTCTTTTGGGATAGTCCCTACTATTAATACTTCCTTACCATTCGTAACTTAGCCACATCAAATGATTGGGATTATTTGTCTTTTCTCTGCAAGCTTCTTAACCATTCACTTAACTCCTCTGTCGATGGTCCTACTGGCTTCTCTACATTTCCTTGTCCAAAATCTTTTTGTGTTTCTGACATTGTCTCTTTCATTGTCATACGTCTCTCTGCACAGTTCTGACCTACAAACGGGTTATTTGAAAAATTCTGTTCAACTATACTCATAGTCTGTCTCCCTGGATTCTCATTCTGACTCACTCTTGGTTGTTCAACCGGTTTATTACTTTTATAAGGGACTGTCAAACAATGCTCACTGTCTTTTTGTTTGTCAAAAATAGGCATTACTGGACCTATCGTTACTGGAACAGTTACCGCTTCTAGATTCTTAGTCAATTCTCTTATTTTCTCAGTTAATCTAGGGTCGTTTTTGCTAATTCTGCAGAATTTTCCCCATCTGTTTTCTCTTCAGACCTCTTTTCTATCTCTCTAATGGCATTGTTTTTACCCAAACTTTGGAACTCTGGTTTGGATTTTATAATTCGTACTGTTTCTTTCATTGGGGCACTTGGGGTTAATATTTCTGGTTCTGGTCGATACAGTGGTGGATTCTTATAGAACATATCATCAAGAACATCATCCTCGGACTCATTCCCCCCATATCCTCTCGACTCCACATTATGCCTCTTTTCTACGCACTTTCGTCCTTCATTCTCTCCTGCAGTTCTTACAGGGAACAAACCCTCAGTCATACTCGCATCCCGCCATCTTCTCATTCGATCATTATGCGTTTCATGTCCATATGATCTGCCAAACAGGTACCTATATCCTCTACCATTTCTTTGTCTCTCTCGTTCATGCATTTCGTCTTCCCATTCCATCAAAGCCTCAAACTGCGTCGGTCTAGGTCTTGGTTCTAAATTCATCATTTTCTCTCTCAAATTTCTCAAAACAGCCAAATTAAATGAACCATGTTCTGGAAAAGCTAATACTCCGTCCTCCTTTGTGTATCTCACCCAATTGTCTAACCAAATACAAGTATGATACCCATATTTCGCAATCATAAAGGATGCGGGGGTTTTCGGTGGAGGAAGTAACTGTCCTTCCCTAGTTTTGACCGGTTTGTCCTTCTTAAACCACTTCTTGATTCTTCCGAACCATGACTTTTTCTCTTTTTCTGGTGGATCGTAATACATTTTCTTGTCTTCCGTGCATCACCAGTCTCTCTTTACAACTGTACCGCTATTCTATCCAATCACAGCGCGACTCACACTAACGCACCAATTCGGAGCGTCTACGTCACTGTCACAATCCTCAAATCCCAGCGCGACTCACACTAACGCACCAATAAGGAGCGTCTACGTCACCCTGTATTTCTCCACTCCTAGCGCGGCGTACACTAATGCACTATTCCGGAGCGGTTTACAGTTCTGACCGACTGTCCAATCCCAGCGCGGTCGTTCTGACGTCAGCAGCCGCTGCGGCAGCTCCTGCTCCTGTCTACCCCTCCTTTACAAATCTGCTTAGTAAGTTTTTGTTTCAATTTCTACACTTCTGTTAGTAACAACATAGAAACATCTCCATTCTCCACTTCGCTAACCAAAGTACAGCAAAAGACCTTTCTCACGAGAATTCCATCTTTCCCGAGAGCAGCGCTTACCTCTGCCCTACTACGAAATCGTTACTTCCGTTGATAAAGTAGCACATCCCTCTACTTCACCCTTCTAACGAGCACTAGCTAATTGTTTCTCTAGTATTTAAGACACATAGTTGGAGACCCAATGCTCCTGAGAAATAAACCCAGAGTTTCGCAATTAACCTGAATGCCTTTACATTCACGCACGTTCACACAAGAAAAATGTAGTGCATTCACACAGAATCCTGTCTTTCCCGAGAACATCGAACAGTCTGTCCTACTACAGAATTTTGACATACGTTAACAAAGCAGCGCTTCCCTCCACTTTGTCCTTCTAGCAAGCTCAGAGAATACCTATTACCTTTCCAGTGATAAGCGTTATCGGAATGCCAGTTGGATCCCTGGTACCTAAGACCAGAACTTCACAGGTAACCTTCGCTATCATTCACTCTTCTCTCACACTATAAATGTCTCTAATGGCAACACACGACGATGCTACCGAATCGAACCCAGACAATGCGTCGTGCAACTTCAATCGTTACACGTTTTCCCCTGTGTACCTACAGGGCAACAACAATTCCGTCTTTCCCGAGAGCAGCGTTTACCTCTGCTCTACTACGGAACAGTTACAAACTTCTGACTCCCTACATCCCAGAAGCCGTGCTAACGACATAGAACTCGACGCGACTCAACATAGAGTGTTAGTACATAAATCAATACCAATCAATAACCAATAATCAATAAGCAATGTACAAGCAATAATCACCAAACCAAAACAATAACAACCATCATTCTGCTACCAGAAAAACTGCTGCAGCGTGGAGTACAAAATCCCTCCTTCCGTCACAGATCGAGGATCTCAAAAACACACACAACTAATACATTTGCTGGTGGGGCCCATAACACCAACATTCACTCACCATCAATCTGTGTTTCTCGGGAGATGATTACACCAAACGCTGACATGAAACGAAATACCTCTTTACCCTAATGAGCAACAAATCTATATACCCTTCTGAAACTCATTAGACCCTGAACTTTACCTTTAGTATTCCTCTCATAAATTGGGATGAATCAGTTTGTTGCTGGTTTAGGTTGATTTCTAATTCTCTATTTACCTTTAAATTAATACATTTTCAATGAATAAACAACCCAACTCATTCTGTAGTTAATCAATTGAATCTTTATCTAATTAATGCAAATTAAATCATTCGTTTATTCAAGCCGCCAATGATCATATTTACCTATTCTGGCTAATCGCCGTCCTCTAAGTCAAATCCAGTAGTCTTGCAAATCTATGCCCATCAAATTTAGTAATTTCAGTTCATCAGGAGATTGGGCATTGATTCAGTCCATCAAATATTCAGGGAAACAGCTGTCCTGCAGCGTCACCGTCCTCTCTGTCAGCATAACGTCAGGAAAACGAGAAAAGCCAAAACGAACCAGCACCAACCTCTCTATTCTACCATGATTTATAGTAAAATCATTGACAGAAAGTAACAAATATTGGTTTCCAGCTCCTCTGATTGGACAATCGGAGATCGTCTGACAGGTTTCTCACAAAATAATGTCTCTTAGATCATCAGACTTGCTTGTTCTGGTTTTAAAAGGCGTCTTATTGTTCTTTCGAAAAGCTGGCTTGCTTCTCAGGGCGACCTTGGTGGGTACAGTCTGGTTAGGGTCATGACGAGGCCACTGTTGCTGGCGTTAGCGCAGGCGCATTTCACCCAAAACCTCGTGTAGCGTCGACAGTCAAGTCAGGTACCGGAGGCAGACATTTTGTGGCAGGCCCAAATGGTCAACTTAACCCCTTCGCTGCTGCGGACATTCCGCTGCAGCGCTGGGGGGGGCAGGGGGGCAGCGCGGTGGGCCTGTGCTCATGACGGAGCCGCTCCGTCATGAGCCACAGTTGAGCTGTGCTCATGACGGAACGGTTCCGTCATGACTCCGCCCATTTGCGTTGTCGCCCCGCACAGGCGGGGAAACAGCGCCGCGCAGGCGGAGCGGCCGCCAACAGGATGTCATGACGGAACCGTTCCGTCATGAGCACACGCCAACCGTGGCTCATGACGGAACGGTTCCGTCATGAGCGGGGAAGGGGTTAAGCAAAAGAAACACAAAACGTAATTAATACATAAGAATAACTAATAAAATGTTATTCCCTCGCTAATACCCATATTTGTATGTATTTATCTAGCAATAAGCAACACTCAAGCGGTTTATACTTACTGAATAAAGCACAAATCACAAATACAATATTCTGATTGTCTATCATTAGTATGCGTACATAATTTAGTTTACGAATTAATTAAGTCATGCAAAGCAATCCAACGTGTATTTCATTTATTAATAAGATTGATTAATAATTTCCACTTCAATCCATTAGTTCGATTATAATTAATTAATTAATTTAATTAGCATAAACATGCAAAATGGGGAGGGTATACAATTTTTTTTTAATTACCCGCTCCAGCACAGGCACTTCCAACATAGGTCCAAATTTCCACGTCGAGAACTGCCATCTTGAACATTGCAACAAATAAAACGTTTGCTATACAAAAAAATCTACCTCAAAAACTTTCACCACTTGCTAGCTTTTAATAAAAGACTAGAACAACAACACTTTAATAACAAGCATTTGAAATGCAATAGGTCTCGCATTTCCGCGAGTTTAAGCTATTTGCATTGTTAATGGCAAAGCCTTTTATTTATGTTTTAAAAACCAAAACATAAAAAAGGCAATATTATTTACAATGCCAATAGCTCAAACTTGCGTAAATGCGAGACCTATTGCATTGCAAATGCTTGTTTATGTTTTGCTCTTGATGCTAATTTTGAGCACACAATAATATTGCAATTGATCCTGCTAAAGTTTTCCAATGGAGATGAAAATCAAAGCAGAATGTGCACTCTTGTTTTTTATGATATCATATTAGGTAAATCAAGTTATCTGGTTTTATTGTTCTCATACTAGATTTGTTATTTGAAAATTGCACTCTTGTGAGCTTCATTTATAAGACATTATTCTGCAATCATGGAGCCCCGTAGAGATTTATGAAACTCTCCAAGTCAAGCTGATGCATTATAGGAGAGATAATAAACAAGTACAGACTGTATCTCACATGAGGAGATGAAACCCAAAAACAAGATGAAAGGACAGAAGCCGCCCTACTGGTGAAGAGACGGTATATTCTTTCCCCAGAAACAGACATGAGAAAATACAGATTATTACAGCGTGCCTGGGCTGTGTGCAGAGCCGCCGACTTACCTTGGATTCATCACTTCTCATAAGAGGAAACCCTACGAGGTGCAAAGCTGCCGACTGACCCTGGATTCATCACTCTCATAAGAGGAAACCCTACGAGGTGCAAAGGCCGAGCAGCGGCTGGTCTGTGAGTCACGAAGTGAAAACAAATAGCTCATGTTTTAGAAGCTCATATACGTATCTAAGTACCTTTTTCGAAGGCCATGTGCAGGGTTAGTATGTGGCATATGATAATTGTGGATTGCATTGGTCTTCGACACCTAAAGCAACATTGGTGCCACTTTACATTATAGTGCAAATGTGTTCTTTTTCAATAGCTGCAATACTCTAGGTGAAGGATAACCCTTAATGAATTACTTACATCTGTAGCTTTCCACTAGCCCTTATTTGAATCAGGTGATATGGTAGAGTCTGGCAGTTAGACCCCTGTTCATTGGGGAAAAGAGGATGTTGCAGACTTCTGTTGGGAGGTAGGGTACTTCTGAAAATCTATCTGTGAATTCAGAAAGCAAAGAGTTGTTGATAGGCAGACTACAACTGGAGATCTTGAGATTACGAAAAGCAAAAAAAGAGGGACATTAAGAGCAGATTATTGTGTATTGGGTAGGTTGCCATTAAAGGTGCAGATATAGTACTGTTATGACTTGAATTGTTACTGTGCATCCTTTCCCTTGGTTACCTGCCCCCTGCTGCTCAGCCAGTATGAATGCTGGAGTGCCTGGTGTGGTTGAGACTAGGGAGTCAGTTGCAGTGCACGGGCTGAGCAGCACGGACGCTGCTCTTTGTGGGGCTATCTGCTACTTACTTAACAGCTTACCTGTTATTTCAATAAATCAACTTCTTCTACAAAACGTCTACCCGGACTTCCTTCCGTTATAACAGGCACACACTGTGATCTTGGGCCACATTCTGCCATTGGTGTGACCTTTCAGTATGGTGCACGCTTTCTGTACCGAGCGTCTTCAGTAATCTACTTGGCTTTGTTTCAAGGACTCCATCTAGGATCAGTGTCAGGTAGTGCTTGTGAATGGTAGGAAGCATTTAGAAGCGTGATGATAGTTGATATTTTGTTATTGAAAATTAGAGATACTATACATTAATGTGTATCTGCATGTCATTTCACTTGTGCAATGGCCAGCATATTTGGAGGTGTGTGAATTAATTGGAGGGACTGGGTGGTTTTGCACTGAAATCCTTATGCTGCCTGTTGGAAATCACCATTGTTGCGTGGTGTTAAACCTCAGTTACCCAATGAGCCTACTCGCTATAGAGTTGGGTCCTCAACCGACCCACACATTGCCTGTGTTGTCTAACAGAAATACCGTCACATGTGAGTACCTCCTTTTTTCTCTTGGGACAGTGAGCATTGAGCAGAGATCCTCGCATACTAGGGCTTGATCTCTGTGACTTCTTTCATCATCCTCAGGCTACAGTGACCTACCATGAGCCTTAGCTCCTCGGTGCAACATCACTTCCTGAGGTGGGCACTGACAGTCCTACAAACCTCCGACTTGTACGGCTGGGGTGTATATGCCTCGTGTTAGAAATGAGGTCTCTAGTTGGCAGTGGTTTGCACTCTGTCCAAGTAGGGATCCTCAGTCTAGTCAGGGTAAATTACACCCACTGAATAACCACTGCTCACCCTCTTGGTAGCTTGGCAAGACCAATCAGGTTTATCGCTGGAGGAAATGTGTAAAGTATTTGTACACACACATGCACACACACACAGTAACACAGTGAAAACACCCCAAAAGACTCCACACCAGTTTAGAAAAATAGCCAATATTTCTGATTAAAACAAGGTCAAAATGAAAAAAATCCAACATACACAAATTTTCATTGATGAAATAAAATTAAAGCTCTTAGAAACCAATGGTTGCGCTTGATCTGGCCAAGTCCCTTAGCTGCATTAAAAAATCAAAGATGATGAGTGGCGCAGGATAAGTGAGTTGTCGGAGAAGCAGGTGATGCATTGGCTCCTTACTGCTATGCAGGTCGTTGGCTTGGTGATGCTGAGGTACAGTGCACTGCCCAGAGGAAGTGATGCCTCACTATAGAAAGGGATGCTTCAGTTCCTTAAGGCAGTGCACAGTCGTTGAGCCAACGGGCTGCATGGCGCATAGCGCAGTGAAGATAAATGATCTCTTACAGGTAGCCGAAAACACTTTAGAATTTCATGCGAAGTTCACAAAGGCCGGCGGTGAATCTACAGTCACCTGGACATCGTTGGAAAACATTGATGCTGCCCAAAACGATGCTATATGCAAGTAGGTTTACTGCTACCTCTAGGGACTGCAGGGAATGACTGGCCAACTTGTAGCCAATTCTTGCACCCTCCAAGGAATCACCAGAATCCTGAAGGTTTCTTTTTTAAAGATGATCTCCTGCAAAAAGCACCCCACAGCTAGCCTTTCACTAACTGACTAGATCAGAACACTTGCTCCAGACAAAGGATGCAGAATGTAGGCTACCCCCACACTCCACATTCCCTTACATCATTCTGTGCATGGGGCATATATAGATACAAGATCACAACATTTCCCTAGGTCCTGGCTAAGCTATAACCCAAGATCTACAGCTACACACTTTGTGAATAAAGGGTCTTTTTTTAGTGGGAAAAGTGATGTATCCATGTTACGTTTTGGGCCGTGTCCTGTCATGGGCACTAAGTTAACTCACAAAAGTGAGGTATTGTTTTTATCGGGAGACTTGGGGGAATGCTGAGTGGAAGTAAGTTTGTGGCTCCCCTAAGATTCCAGAGCTTTCCATCTCAGAAATGTGGGGAAAATGTTTTTTTTAACTCAAAGTTTAAGATTTGCAGGGGATTCTAGGTAGAAAAACGAAGTGAGAGGCACACAAGTCACTCGACGCTGTTCCACCCCTGCTTTCTAGCTTTCAGAAATGTGCAAATTTGCTAGGTTTCCCTATGTGCAGCTGAACTGGTGCCCAAAATCCAAAGCAACCCACATTCTAAAAAAACGTCAGTTTTGAGTGGAAAGATGGGTGTATCCATGTTGGGTTTTGAACCATTTCCTGTTTTGGGCACTATGACTACCCACAGAAGTGAGGTACCATTTTAATTGGGAGACTTAGGGAATGCTGGGTAGAAGGAATTGGTTGATCCCTGCAGATTCCAGATCTTTCTATCACAGAAATGTGAGGGAAAAGTGTTTTTTTAATCATTTAATCAAAGTTTGAAGTTTGCAAGGGATTCTGGGTAAAACACGCAAGACGCAAGACACCACACCCTGGATTCCCCCCAAGTGTCTAGTTTTTTTTTTTAAAAAGGCAAATTTGCTGTGTTTCCCTTAGTGCTGGCTGAGCTAGGGCCCAAAATTCACAGCTACCCATACTAGAAAGAAAGGGTCAAATTTTAGTGGAAGAATGTGATGTGTCCATGCTGTGTTTTGGCCCATTTCCTGTCATGGGCACTGGGTGTACCCACGCAAATGAGGTACCATTTTTGTCATGAGACATGAGGGAGCAAAGAATAGTGACATTTTTTTATCACCAATTGGGTTTCCCTTCATTTGTGCCATCTAAATGTAAGTCAGTGTATAAGAAATAGCAATTTTGAAAAATAATCCATAAATTATATGCTAGTAGAGGTAGCCACACATTCCGAGATGTACAAATAACCACTGCTCCTAAGCTCCATATCTTGTGCCCATTTCAGAATTGCATAAGTTTACTTGATACCCATTCTTCACTCTACATATTACACCACATGAATTGGACTATACTCTGTACATAATGAAAAACCATTGTATGGTGCAGCTCATTTGTTGACTATGGGTACCTTGGGTTTCTCTGAGAACCTGCAAACCCTTTGCATTCCCACCACCCTAAGGGTCTAGCAGACATAGTGGTACATTGATTTTGTAAATAGGCCATCCTGACCAAAAGTTACAAATGAAAACATTGTCACAAATGGCCGTTTTTCCTACTCATTTTAAATATTTCTTTATTTCAACAGTTAATTTGGGGGGAAATCCTTGAGGAATCTACAAATATGACCCCTTTCTGAATTTGGAATGTTGTCCACCTTTTAGAAATCTATAGGTTTCCTGTATCACCCATGACTTTCACACAAATTTCCACCACAAACTGAAAGTAGGTTGAGAGCACAAAAAATATGAAAAGGGGACTACCTCATTAAAAAATGCCAAAACAGTGGCAAACAACTTAGATTTTTTTATTCAGCAGTGCATGTTCCTGAACGTTGGGAAGATGGTGAGTTTAGTACAGCAAACCGTTCATTGATGGGTACCTTTAGAATCCCCATGATGTTGGAAAAAAGGACAAACATTTGGTGTGGATACCCAAGTTATTAAACCCTACCTGAATAGCCACAAATGGGCTAAGCTCTGAAGGGGGACAGAGCCCAGCAGATAAGGGGTTAAGCAGGTGTCCTTGCCTTAGAAATCCCACAACCTGCCATAACCAGTAGTTTGGAAGAAAAGTTACTTTCACAGTGGTGATTTATTAAATGGGTAATAACTCATGTTTGTATTATTCACTAGCGTGGGTTTGCATTTATAGATGACCGCAGTTGATCATTTAGGAGTCCCCTTAGAGAGTAGCCAGCTTTGTTAAACGAGAAAAACATGTGTATGTGTATAGAATATTCTATATAACACAAATCCGATGAATAGAGAGGTTTACCCTGGATGCAGATTTTCTTTATTATGAATCACTTAATTGACTCTAATCAATATTGATTGAGACACTGTAAATGATGAGGGAAACAGTTTGCTTTTCTGCAGGCTCGTTATGGGGTGCAGTTAAAAGCTTTAATGTACACCTGTTTCAATGCAGTATCCAGCTAAGCAATGTTATGACATGCCTTGGCAAAATAAATGCACCTGCATGAGATTCGATGTTGATTAAAATTGTCACCATCTTTCCGTTTAAAAGTGCAGCAACATAATTAATTATACACAGTAGTTTCCTAAGAAAAATGTTAATGGAAGCACACTCGAATCGCGGACAGAGTCTATTAAAGTGAAAACTGTGCACAGGTATTAATCCTCTCGCGCCCAGCTGCTCAAAGCAATCATTTATACGCCTCTGTCCCCCTGAGGAGCATTAGTGTGGAATTATGATGCATGTACAATTTGACTAAAATGGAAATATATGATTAGTAACATGCAAATGACAAAACCTGGTCTTATTATAATATGACTTTCTATTCGCCCGCAATCCCCTACACTGCATTTTCATTTAACTTTAAAGTTTAGAGTTTAAAAAACTAAGTGCAAATCTATACATAGTTAATGAGGTGTAATAAGGAAAGACAGAAAAACAAGATCAGTGTAAGACATTGAGGGTTTCATTAATTCTTCCCTTTTCACTCAAAGTGCTGGTGGTGAGGACCAGAGACTTGATACTAGAGCATTACGATTAGTGTCCATCATTTCGCCTTTACTTTTTAATTTATAAGTCCATGTGCCTTTTTTGTTACAATAGTATGGCCAAATTATATTTTTATGCTGGTGACATGCAATTTATCTGTTCGCTGTCAGTTAATTTAGATGGAAATATTTTTAATGTGCCACAGTGCTACAGCTGACTGAAAAATAGATTAAATCTAACTTTTTAAAACAACTCTAATCAGAGAGAGATTTTACTGATTACCAATATGACAAACATGTAGGAACAACCGTTTGGGCACATTCTATGGGCCACCTCTGAAAAATGCCCGACATATTGGCATCATATTTAATTCCAGTCTCTCTTTGGAAACTGTTACACAATTTTGTTTCTATCAATTGGTACAAAACAGACACATGTTTCCATATCTTCCATTTACCCACAAACTATTTGTGGCAAACTCATGTATTCAGTCTAGACTATATTATGGGAAGGAATGTTGCACACCTGTTGTCCCCCTCCCCCCCCCCCCCCCTCCCTCTCACCCCCCAAAAAAATTCTGGACTACCGCCAAAAACCACAACATTCTGCAGTTCGTCTGGTTTTCACCATAAAAAAATTTGACCAAGGCTCCCTTCACCGGGAACAGCTACATTGGGTACCGGTGAATGCCTGTATACATTCAAGGCATTTGTCTAAAGCACAAAACGTTCGTTGGTTCTATGCTTTCTTTTTTCTCTCATAGATTCAAGAAATATTCACCTACTCAAGTGTTGAGATATTCTGCTAAGCTCACTTTTATCAGGCCAAAGTTAACATTTTCCAAATGAGAAGGTAGGTCTGTCTGCCTTCGAGGACCAGCCCTCTGGAATACAGTTTCTCTGTACATCTATGTTGAATTAGATCACTTGAAATTCCACAAATGTTTAAATGGTGTCTTTCTACTTTTTATGCTGTATTCAGTCTGAACAGCACCCTGAACCAGTTATCAATAAAGCAGCACATTCTTCAGCCACAAGAGAGTATGTAAATGAGGTATGTGAAATTTAAAAATAACCATGAATAAATACACCAACTCACCTCATGTACTTGAATGACACAAAGTAGGGTCTATAGGTATGGTGGCAAGCTTGGCAATGTTCTAGAATGGTAGTAGAGAAGGAATGTGGGTTGAGTTATGTACAGTGGTTCCTATACAATGAAGAGCAGGACGTCACATTGAATTAGTGGACAGGGTGGACATTCACTGGCTGACAATGAAGAAGTTGTGAAGTACAAAGAAAAGTTGCTTTGAGTCTAAATTTACTAAAGACAGAAAAAGCTTGGTAATATTGAAAATTCCTGATGTCAAGGATTGAGACATAAAAGATTTCCCAGGTGATTTCTAGAAACACATAGGCAAGGGCATACATCCAATAAGGTTAGCCATGTTTGAAAAGCAGCATAACCTGAATTCTGCTCATGGACTTCAAACTTAGCAACACAACAAGATGATGGACGGAATGCTGAAACTTTTCAAACACTCACCCCCAGTCACAGATCTGGGTTTAATCCATTGTTCTTTTGCTCCCCATGTCACCTTAGTTTGGACCCAGTCATATGCAAATCAGTCTTGACCCTGTCCCCCATGGTAACAGTCCAGCCTGAACTGCCAAGCCAGATCATCCCTGGACCAGAAACTAGCATCTGGGACCGGTTTCAGGAAATCGCCCCTCATCATTTGCGTGGCTTTTGCATGGACCTCAAACGCACACTCATAGCGGTGAACACCAAGAATGTGATATAAACGTGATGGCACAAGCCCTGAGGGTTAGATAGCTCCTGGTGGTCTCACACCTGTCCACCCACAATAATGTGCCAAAGAGCCAACATGGTGTACCAACTGTTCTGCTGCCACTTAATGCAAAAACACCCTCTATTCCCAAGATAGGAAGATTGCTGGACAAGGCGTTTAGCTAGGCTTTTTATAAACGGCTGTATCTATTATCCAAAGAAAGCAGGGTTGCCAGATTTGACAATGTTCATAGGTTGAGAGGAGATGAAGAGAGAAGAGATCCTCTGGTCAGCACTGTGCTCATACAAATACAAACTAACTTGCAAGGAGCAAGTGTAGTAGCTCAAATGTACATTGATGCCTCTTTAACTGGTCTTGACACAGTGGTGCACATCTCACTGTACTTAATTTCCTTTTTCACACATTTATCTTTTTTTACCAAATATACCGGACACCACCTTCTCTAGTGGAGAAACCTTCTTCACCTACATTGTTGCTGAATTCTGTGGCACACAGTCTGTACTATGAATAGATCTGTAAGCATCTAAAACTCAAAGCTGGTAAACTCTCTTTGTTGTTATAAACTCATGACAGCGTTTGTTCACACATTGTACCATAGAGTAAAGCAAGTATCTTTAATCAAAACTCTTAGGGGTATATTCACAAGAACGTGTGCTAAACATCACCAAAAAATGCTAACGCAACTTTAAACATCGCAGCCTATCGCAGGAAAATAACCCTGTGTCGACGTGGAATTCACAACACGGCGGTACCATGCGATAGTCCGCCAAAAACGCGACAAATGTCCACGATACAGCCACCGGGACGGAGATAAAAACACAAACGCCAACGCGTAAAAAGACGCGATGTGTCCAAACGCGATAAGAAAACAGTGACAACCAGTGAGAGGCCAGCAATACACACGCGTAATGCGGGAAAAAGCACATGAACAGCATACGGAAAATTCCTCTAAAAAAAGACTTCAACTGCGGAGTACCACGGATGCACCCTGACCGACTGCAGAGGACAACATGAACCCACAATCCCCACGGAGGAACACCCAGAAATACAGGGCCCATGGAAGGGCAATGAGAAGAGGAAGAGGAAGACGGGTTACAGTCGCAATGAAAACCCGACATTGGTGAACATTCCCCGGTGGTCCACTATTGCCTGCACATTGATGGAATGTGTGTGTTTTCTGTTGTGGTAGTGGTGTGCAGTATCCGCAGGGGGGGACAAGTGGGACATGTGTGCAGTCTATTGCCCCCAACACTCCCGGGAATCCAGCAATGGAGTAGAAGCCTTCCTTGGTCTCCTGCTGTTCCTGTGCAGTGTGGGTAAGTGAAGGTATTGGGGTATGAATCTGATGATGGCATCCAGGACAGGTGGGATGAAGTTTGATAGGGCTGGCTGTGAGACCGCTCCGACGCTGGCAGTTGTTGGTTGGAAGGTACCAGAGGCCAACAGGTGCAGCACAGCCAGTAGATTTGTCTGTGGAGGGATATTGGTTCTCCGCTGTATTGGGACAGTCAACCTGTGGGTGATGTGGGTCATGATGCGGATGATGGTTGACCTTTTGAACCTGTAGTGGGCAATGACTTCCTCGGGCATTAGGTCTGTGAGAGTGGTGTGTTTTCGATAGGTCCGCTGTCTTACTCTGTGCTGCCTCTGTGGTGGTCCGGGGGGTGGGGGGGCGGGTCTGGGTCCTGGGGGTGGTGGAAGTCCTGGAGGTGGTGGCAGTGGGTGTTGTGGCCCTGTTGAGGCTCTGAGCTGCATGATGAGTAGCTCCATGGCGTCATTTGTTCTTCGGCTGTGACTGTGTGCGGGGCTCCATTGCCTACTGCAGGTAGTCATCCGGCTTTACACCTGCAAGAGGCAGATGTTAAATACCTGCTGCTACCGCGGCTTATCGCGTGGTTTTGACTCGCATTGCGGATCTGGCAGTTCGTTGTGAAAGTGGTGTTGTGGTTTTTTCGTGTGTTTTTGCACGGGAACGCCTACTCTGCATCTCATTAGGGTTAGTTGGTGGTGTCCACCGTGGAGATAAATTTTGGGGCAGTTATTGTGGGAATACTGGCGTTGTCTGCAGTTTACACCAGCTTGTGAATGGGGTGTTAAATCTATCTCCACTTTTGATGCATTTAAGGTGGAGATAAATCGGAGATAAGTCCTTGTGAATATCCCCATGAAAGTGGGTTTTAAAATATGCACCCAACCTACCTAATGCTTCCTCAAAGTCATTCGAATTACACCGAAATAAGGACCTAGAAAATTAGGGGGGAGGTGGAGTGTTCTGATCCACGAATTTCCTTGTTAATGTTGTAATAATTTGTTTATTGTATACATGTTCTTAAAATAAAAATAGTCTTCTTTTAATTTCTTCCCTGTTGCGAGAGTTTAATGAACCACGTAAAGGATAGGTTATAAACTTTCTGAAGGCTTAATACATATTAATTAAGAGATGAGACGTATATCCCTTGCACAGCAAAGATGGTAGATAGCTCAGAAGACTAATGCATTCCTTGAACACCTGAGGTCTACGGTTTGGACTCCAGTTGGTCAATTTAGCCTTCCATCCTTCGGAAGCTGATGAGTGCCATTGAGTTGAGTGATAACTATAACCTGTTATCAGTAAGTAAAGACCAGACAAAGGGTCTATACACTATATAAGTGTAGAAATTATAATTACATTGATCAAAATATAGGGAAATATTGGAATTTTCCTAGTCCCTCCACTGCAGTATGTGTGACTCTGTCACAGAAATTATCCGCAATACAAATCTAAAGCGTGTGCACAAGAAAGAATACCATATACTCTATAAGAATTCAAGAAAAATAATGAGAACAAATACACAAAACACGTACAAATTGTAGAAATGGCGAAACTATATTTTATGCATTGATATATGTATGTGCATATACATACAAAAGGGTGCACATAAGATAATGCACATTGCATCACCTAAGTACAGATGGAAATACGAGCAAGTATTAGAATGGAAGAGAACATTTTAACATCATGCATCCCGGTTGTTTAGATCCACTTTACATTAGTGGTGTGGGTAATTTGCTTTCGCATAAGGATGCATTATTTTGAAAAAATTACACAAAATTATATGTAATTTCAAGGAATGCAAATCCGCCATTTAGAGCTATATGTGAGCAAAAACTGCATCCTGTATCAAATGTTGATGCCAGGGCTCAATTTGTAGTAACAATAGCACGAAAAACACAATTACTGCAAACAAAAGCCACTCACGTTCTGCGGTTCACATTATTCTTGTATTCCTGTGCTATAATTTTGCCACAAATGGCAATTTAATTACGAAGTGTGCAGTTCTGGATTAATTTCTAGAATTCCATGTATCAACGAAATTCCTGAAATTATGTGAATTACACTGGCATAATTACATGTTTGCCCGGACCTAGTTACAACACTCCCATTGTGTATAGCCTGCACTGCTTGCGTCTTTGGTCTGATATCTTGGCACATATTTCAATGGATCCCATATCTCAATGTACTCTGGATCTGCATCGTGACTTCGGACATCATTTTTAAGTGGACCCCAGATACCGCTAGGGAGTAAGAAAGTGGGAAGTGACTCTGCATATAGTTCATGTTGCTCGTTACAGTATACTAGATCTTTGAGCCATTTATCTCGAGAGGATACATATACCCTAACCCAGTGATCACTAGTCATCTTTTTGCAAGCAGTAGTTCTCAGTGGCAGCTGGTATTTAATGGCGGTAGGGAGTCGGGTCGTGGTGGGGAATGAAGAACAAAAATTAAAAAAAACACTTACCTGTCTGCCGCCGCAGCCTCCTCTCCCTCCTTGCCCGCTTCCAGGGCAGGCAGGAGGAAGCATTGGTTTCCCAGCCTCCCGATAGCCAATCACAATGCTGCAATGAAGCGTTGTGATTGGTCTGAGAACTGTGAATGGGCGCTCAGCCAGAGAATGGGAGGCTGGCCATGTTCTCCATGCAGGCTGTAATGCAGCCTGCATGGCGATTATGCATAGTGCGCCTGGCAGTTTGACAGGCCCGAGACGGCCGGCCACAGCATCCTGCGCACTTGGAGTGGGCAAACGACTCCTTCCCTGCTCTGTGAGCAGAGCAGCCCAACCTCTACCCAGATGAGCAAGGGGAACAATAAAATGATAATAACAATGAGTTATTAACATTTTATTTTTTCCTCTTTGACCTGCTCATTGGGGCGACGCTCCTCCGCCTTAGCGGAGGAGCCGCCCTTGGTAGTTCTACAGCAACAAACGTCCTCACGCTTGCAGGTATATTCTTAGCACATCCCAATACACATGGGTCTGGTTCAATGGGATAATCAAACAGCTTAGTTATGATGTCAATGAACGTATAACAGTATATGATATAACATGGGAACACCCCCATGCTAGATGCAGACAGTCAGCATCAGAATCCCTGCTTAGGGAGCAAAAGGCATCCTCACCGAGACCATTTTTCATCAAATTGAAAGACAAGTTGCACATTGTATAGATACATTCGAAGTTTATGATTCACAGACTGCTATTTGGTGATCAAGACACTGTTCATGAACAACAGTAGGCAGAGCAGGACTGGGAACCAAAACCGACCCTGGCAAAGAGCTCGGGCGGCCCCTCGTGGGGGCGTGGGGGGATGATGGGGGTGCTAGCGGAAATTTTCGTGCCGCTTTTGTTGTCGGTAACAAAAATGCCCCCCTCTACCCCCAGGGGTCTAAAATTTGCCCCCACCCTGCCGGCCCACCAGGAAAATGCCTTGTGCCTGCTGCGGCCAGTCCAGCCCTGACAGTAGGACCAGTCTACTTCAGATAGTGGATAATCTAGTTTTTCATTTCAATTATCTCTTGATGTAGGCTTAAATATTACTGCCGTGGTCTGCATGGAATTGTATTGATGAGGCTCGTATGGGTTTTGGCAGCAAGGAGCAGTGTTAGAGCTTTGAAGTGATAGGGGCTGTGCGGGAATGTGGTGAAGGAGGCCCTAAATGCAGTGACTAACGCAGCCTTGTTATCAGTGTCTTGTAATTGAATAAAATTCACGCTACAAAACAAGTCATTGAATCTGAATACATTAAGTTTGCTTAAGATTTGCAATGATTTCTCTGCAGAAGTAACAATACATTTTGCGTGCTACAACAGGGGAATGTTTGGTGGGCCTAACTGCTCTCACAGTGCAGTAATCAGTATTGATTTCATATTAACGGTTTATGTTTTTGGAGATGGCATAACTTAGATTCAGAGACTCACTGTCCTTCTCTATTGCTGAGTGCAACAGAAATGGTGGTGGGGTGTATCAATATTGGGAATACTGTGCTTGAGCTCAAAGATAGTACAACTGCAAATGTGGTGCTGCAAAGTCACCCTGGTCCCATGGTAGAATGAGTATTTCCCATTTGAGCCTGGATGTTTCTCAGCTCAAGCAAGTTTAATTAATTAGGATGTTATTGCTTTAAAGAATTGTTGAGATAACGTTTGTGCTATGTTATTAAATAGGTATCAGAACTTTGGCAGGATAATCATTTTGATCAATGCTATCCTGGCCACCAACAAGAGACACACAATCTTGAGACCACCACACCATAATTTTGATATCGTGGTTAATCCCTATTCTTAGATATTTCATGGCTTAGACTTCATTTGAGTGGGTCGTCAACAGGACTCATCATAGTGAATGGAATGATGGGAAAGGTGAGGTACCTATTTCAGTTTATTTGTAGGCCGCAGATGTAACCAAAATGGATGTATTCACTAATAATTGGAGAAAGATTGTCTCCAGAGTTACAGACAGAGACCACCATACAGTTCGCATACAGGGATATAAGCAGCTTGTAGTCAGTGAAGCTTACCACACATGCGGGTAAAATGTTGTAATCTGCATGCAAGGAGTTCTAGTGCTAGAGTAAATAGAATGGGGGAAAAGGGGCAACCCTGTCTGGTACCATGGGTTTTTGTTACTGGTCAGAGATTAACTCAGGTGCATGAAGTAGTAGACATAGCAGCTGAATCTAGCTTATGAAAGGGTTTGGCATTCCCATCTTCTGGAGCACAGTAAGTAAGAATTCCCACTCCAGTGAATCAACGGCCTTAGCTGAGTTAGGAGTACTGCTGCTGCCTTCAGGTCTGTGGTTGGTTGGTGAATAAGTGTGGATATTATTTGCAGATTATGGGACTTGGGTCTGCAGACATAAATCTTAATGGATCTGGTAGGACCATGTCAGGGACCAACCTGAGCAATCTTTTGGCCAATATTTTATCCATTAATTTAGCATCTATATTGGTTCACTGACACAACATCGATGTAATAAATATCAATGTAAAAATTATAGAGTAAAAAATATAGACAACAAAAATATCGACTCCTATACTTAAACAGGTAAGTACAACAATATTGACTAAAAAAGATCGATGTAAAAAATATAGATGTATAAAATATCGACTTTTATCTAAATATAAAATAAAATAATATATATATTTTTTTATAAAATACATATGTTAATAAAATATAATAAATAAACTTTAAAAAGATAAACACGCAAATATAATTATTCACACATATATATTTACTTTAAAACAATTAATAAACTATTATTTTTAATTTGTGTTAAAAGTTTACAATTATATAAAAAATAAAAATATATATCAATGATTTAAAATATAAAAATCAAAAATCTATAATAAATTAAAACATGAAACTATTAAACTATTAAAAGATATATTTAAACTAACATTTCACAATACAGTCAGCAACACAGTAGGGAAAGTGTTGATAGAGAAGGGGTAAAAATAACTATTCCCACTCCAGTGAGTGCAACAGTAGGGTAAGTGTTGGATAGCGGAGTAATAGAATTTACTATTCCAACTCCAGTGAGTGCAACAGTAGGGAGAGTGTTGGTTAGAGGAGGGATAAAAATTACTATTCCGACACCACTGAGTGCAACAGTAGAATATGTGTTGGATAGCAGAGGGGTAAAAATTACTATTCAAACTCCAGTGAGGGCCGCAGTAGGGAAAGTGTTGGAGAGTGGCGGGGTAAAATTTACTATTCCCACTCCAGTGAGTGCAACAGTAGGAAAAGTGTTGGATAGCAAAGGGGTAAAAATAACTATTTCCACTCCAGTGAGTGCAACAGTAGGGTAAGTGTTGGATAACAAAGTAATTACATTGCCTATTCCAACTCCGGTGAGTGCAACAATAGGGAAAGTGTTGGATAGCGGAGGGGTAAAAATTACTATTCCCACTCCAGTGAGAGCAATATTAGGCAAAGTGTTGGAGAGAGGAGGGGCAAAGATTACTATTCCCTCTCCAAAGAGTGCAACAGTAGGCAAAGTGTTGGACAGCGGAGGGGTAAAACTTACTATTTCCACTCCAAAATGTGCAACAGTAGGGAAAGTGTTGGATAGCAGAGGGGTAAAAATTACTATTCCAACTCCAGTGAGAGTAACAGTAGGAAAAGTGTTGGATAGCGGAGGGGTACAATTTACTATTCCCACTCCAGCGAGTGCAACAGTAGGGAAAATGTTGGATAGTGGATGGGTAAAAATAGCTATTCACACTCCAGTGAAGCAGAGGGGCAAAAGGACTATTCACACTCCCACAGTTAAAAAAATATATTAAAAAATAAAAATAAATTATGAAAATAAATAAATAATATAAGAAATGAGAAATCAAATACATCAATTATATAAAAAGAAAAGATATAATATTAATTACATATAACAAATACCTACAAATATGATCTAAAATAAATTAATAAATACATTTTTTTTTAAATCTTTTAAACAAGAAAATATTTACAAAAACATTAATTAATACATACATGTATATATTTTGAATTAAAAGCTATTACTATTAACAACTAATTATCAAGTAATTAAAATGTATTTAATACCAATTCTTTACCCCCTTAAAAGTAAAACCAACACAAAAATAAACAATTACCCAAAATAAATATAAAAATAATTAACATTAATTAACAACTGTATATTAATTCATTAAACACAAATTACTTCCCATCCATAATCCCTATAAACACCACAACACACACCTTAAATTAATTACACAATTGCCATAGTACATTTTCTAATTTAATTAATATCAATTAACAAATAATTATTAATAAAAAAAAAAAACTACTTAACTCCCTTTACGCCTATAAACCACAAAAAACACACCTAAAATTAATTACACAATTACCATAATTAATTACCAATTAATTAATTATAATTAATTAACAAACAACTATTAATTCATCAATTACAAATAAATTACTTCCCATCCTTCACACAATTATCATAATTACTTACCAATTAATTAATTAAAACTATTTAATCAATTATTAATTCATCAATTAAAAATAAATTGCTTCCACCCTTTACACCTATAAACACCAAAACACACACCTAAAATTAATTACACAATTACCATAATTAATTACAAATTACTTTACACATTTAACACTGTCACATCAAAATTAAACAAATATTAAAAAATAAAAAATAATCAATTAATATAATATTAATTCCCCAATAAACCCACAACCTGCTACAAAAATGCAAAATTCAAATAATTTTTTTTTATGACTACTAAAATACATATATTAATAATACAAACACTTTTTATACAAAAACATTTAATACATATACTAAAATACATAACATTAATTAAACAATCAATATTTCTAACAACTATATTTTTGCATACAATATTAAACACATGGATATTTTTTTCTGAACCATGATATTTCTGACTCGATATTTGTGCAACTCGATATTTTAAACTCGATATTCTGCCTGCACACCATCTATATTAATAAGCAACAGAGATTTGTAGGAATCACAAACGCTTGGTGGCTTGAGTAGAGTAACTAGAAGGAACTCTCTCATGGAGGAGGTGAAGAACACATTTCTTACGCATATCCTCAAAAAGCGTTACTGAATGCTGGGCTACTATGAAAACATATTCCTTATAAAATGTTAAACACATCGTAGACCCGGGGATTGTTTTCTATGTTGAGGCATGGCTGTCCATTGTCTAGAGTTATTGTGGTAATGTTACTATTGGACCGTGACTATTTCAGCTTATTAGCCAGGACCTTGCTAGAGAGGGCTGTCCTTCCCCCTGAAAGAGCACAATGTTACTGTCTTGATTAGGTATTAAGCCTCAAGCTCAGCTTTCGTGTAATAAACTGTGATTTTTTTGTTCAATGAAAGCTAAAACAGAGGGGCTGAGAACTGGTCTCTTTTTACAACTATATTTCACGTATCTCTTGTTCCGGCTTCCTCTTGTGTGCCCTGATTTTTTTAAGGATCCCACTTTTCTTCATGAAACAAGCACCTCTCTCCACCACTTTGTAAGCTTCCCATAATGTGCACATGCTGTTGACTGTACTAATATTATTGGTATCATTTTCAGTTACTGTAGTGTCTTCCTTGAATATTGCATCCATCAGTGCACCAAGTTGTAACTTCCATGTAAACTAGGGAGGGTATGTGATGCTATCCATAAATTCCCACCTCATTACAATGGGTGAGTGGCCTGAGAGAGATTTTGCTAAATATTGTACAAATTGTGTCCAAGCATTGTCATCCTGAGGGGTCAATCAGTAATTCAGTCTTGATCAGCCGCCATACACAGAAAACATAAATGTACCTTCACATACCGTTGGTGCTTGATTCTCCATATGTCTATCAGATCATGCGCCTTAGGTTAATATGTGTTGTGCAACTGTCCGCCTGTATTTCCTTGTCACGTTTTATCTATCATCTGCAGGATTTAAAGAAGTACTAAAGGGGACGTGCCAGATTTTGCTTGATACGGCTAGTGTGGGACTACATCCCCCAGCATTCATGTCTGTTCATAGAGGAGGAGAGGCATATCATGCTCTTAAATGCTTCCTGGTCTCCATGACACAGGACGTGCCAGACTTTACCTGTTGCTGCTGGTGTGGGAGTACGTCCCCAGCAGTGTTTTTTGTATACAGAGGAGGAGGAGGAATATATCTCAATCATAAGTGCTTCAAGGTCTCCACTGCATGGGACGCGCCAGAATTTGAATATTACAGCTGGGGTTAGAATAAGTCGGCCAGCAGTCTTTTCTGCACTCAGAGGAGGAGGTGCCAATCTGTGCCAATTCGTGCCAGCCAAAGGCCGGCAAGGGCCACCCATCTTGGTCTCCAATTCCTGTATCCATCTACTGAGCTGCGAGCAGCTGGAACACCATAATAAGAACTATGGGTAAGAGAAAGTCAAGCGCTATTTCTGCATCGGCCAATGAGCGCTAATATCTCGCACTATCACTAGTTATCTGACCACGGCGATGAGTGCTATAAACTCAGAGATCCAATGTGTGGAGGAAAGACTAGGGGTTACAAAGAACACCCTATCTCTTGCCTCCATCAGAGATCCCTTCCTTGAGACTTAGCCAACGGGTGCCAATAAACTACCTATTTCCTCCAGAATATCTGATAATCCAGTGGAAAGTCCGTTAGATGGCAATAGGCATTTGATTGTGGAACCTAATGCAAGTCTACCTGAGCAACAAGTCTCAACTACAGAAAAAGGTGTAACCAATTCATGCAGTATTAACATCAATCAGCTGGAAGATGTCCTTGGGAATTTTCTTAAGCCTGTTTTCACCTGCTTGGCCTGTGAGCCCAGGACCAACACAAGGTATTTGCAAGTGCAAAGGCAGTTCTGTAACTAGGGGGGGGGATTGAGAGGAAGCTCACCCAGCCTTAAAAAAATCCCACTAAATTCCACAGGGCGTGAGAACGTGCGACAGAAGGTGATGCTACAACACCCCACCCCCCCCCACGGAACTGGGTTACAAATTTTCTAAAGATCTCAAACCGACTAAAGTGCAAGCAAATCCAACCCTTGTAAGCTTAGAGTTACCCATGGCATGTACTCCTTTTGTGGTGGTAAAAAACGTTCCCTCTTTACACCCAAACCAATATGAATCAGAGCTCCAACTGAAGAACAAAGTGACACATTCGCATGCCACCTCTCTCACAAGTTCTAGCTGTGATGTTCTCAACAGAACCATTTTTGGTGTCTGAAGAGTGTTTTAGGTAGGTAACAACCCAAAAGGGAGGAAGGGAACTGTGTGGTCATCATTTTTTGAGACACTCAACTATTGGGCTATATATCATACAGACTGTCTGACTCTAAACACTCCAAGTATAATATACAGGCTGTTCCATTGGAATTTTCTATAGGCCAACACCAGGTAAGTCAATCTACCCTGCTTCCCTGAGTTCCTCTGGTCCTACGCCGTTCATTATTCCAACACAAAATCGATTTTCCATCTCGTCAGAAGTTGATTGACTAGGCCATAAGAATCCAAAGCCCAAATCAAGAGTTGGAACTCTAGATAAACAATGTAATGGACAGAAATTGAAAAAGATCGGAATAAGCCAACCTGATGCAGGTCCCATCTCTCGGATTAGTTGTCACCATGCCCTGTCTGGTACTATGGCATGATTGCCAAAGTGTATCGCTCAAAAGGACAGTGTCAATGGTAACCCCGGGGCTGAAGGTTCGAGACTGTCTAATAATATAAAAAGTGTGGATTTGATGATCCCTGTCCAATTGTTAGACTAAGAAAAAGTAGTGAGCAACGGGACATGTATTACCACAGCTGTCCTTGGTCTGAATCTACTTTTCTAGAATATAGCTGACATTTCTAACAAACTGAATGAGGAAAACTGGGTTAATATGATTTCTGATGATCAAATTGTCTATAAACAAGAGACGTCATTGTGTAGAATCCTACATGTTAATGGGTTTTATTCTGCGACTACACGAGCCACCCGTTCAACATCTGGCCATCATACCGGTGTTTGGTAACTATTTTAAACTCATCCTACTTTCAGATTATGTTTATCACTTGTCGTACCCCCATACATACTATTGATTAATTTTTATCATAATAATTTTGACAGTAGAATTGTCTCGACTGTGTCTTATTTCCAATGATGTTGTGTGTTGTCTACGGGACAAGATGACTGAGGATTACTCCCATTTTGTTCATAATCAATGTGGCATCACTCTAAATAGAGTAAGCATAACCCATAATCTTATCCTCAGTTTGGATCTTGTACATTTGGATACAGGCAGGCATCATTCACAGGGAACAGTAATGGCAGTATGATTGACTATATCGCATTATCAAAGCTATGGGACAGAGAGGTTTCTAATTTCTCAATTTTTCAAGTTGTATTAGCGATCATAAACCGTTAGCCTTGAATCCATCTATAGGCCTGTGAATACCCCAAAATAACCATATAGACCCCTCAATTGTACACTCTAAAAGCAGGGGTTTCTGCCAAAAATGGCAGAATACTGATGTTGGGGAACTAATGTCATCCCTAATTGGCGGATAAAAGGAGCAGTTTAACATCTGTCTAGGTAACTAAGCCAATTCACCGGTGAATTGGTTTCGTTACCAAGGCATGTAGTGAAAACTTAAGAATGGTTTGACAGGAACTGTTCTCAAGCACATACTAGAATAATAAGGGCTCTTTAAGATCAGGAGGGGTGTTAGACAAGGCTGGGTCTTGACTCCCTACCTATTCAGCCTGTACATAAATGACCTCGATACGCACCTCCAGGGTGCAGAGACCGACTCACCTAGGGTGGAAACAAGGAGCCTCGCAGTCTTGATGTATGCTGACGATTGTGTTCTAATGTCAATGACAGGGGTGGACATTCAAAGAAAGGCTGCTGGACAGGTTTGTTATGTTCATGGAAGGCCTGGGACTGTTCAGCAACAAAATGAAATCTTTCTCTACGGTCTGTGGTCGTGCATTTAGTAAGCCTAGTCCCCTTTTTGTCAGCAGTACCAAGCTACAGTGTGCTTGTACTTTCACATACTTGGGGATCTTATTTGACCATATGAGAACCTGGAAACATCTGCTGAAGGTGAGAGGTCTGCAAGTAGAGCAGACTCTCACACCACTGTTCAAGTTTGCCACTAAATTGGGGTCATCATTCTTGGATGCAATAATTAAAATCTACAAGGCCAGATGCTCTCGGTTACTTCGAACGGGGCAGGTACTGAGGGACTTTGTGAATATGCACAGCTGCAAATTGGTGAATACAATTTTTTATGCAAACTGCTTATATTACCTAGGAGTGTCCTGGCCTCAATATGTCATACAGAGCTAGACCTTAAATACCTGAGGGATATCTTAAAGATTGGCACGACCCTGTATGGCTTTCGATCTTGGCAAGACCGGAAGCTTCATTTAGTCAAACGGTGATAACTGACTGTTTGAATCTAGACAAAGCCAGTAACATTAAATAGTTGTCTTATGTGAACTCCCATCTGGATTAAATTGGAATGTAAAATCTCATTGACAATCCACAGAACTGTAACTCATCCACTAGAGCCTCAAATAAGTCCGAATTATTCGATACTTTGGTAAGGGAAAGAACGGCAACTGAGCTAGGCAAGAGCATATATGCCATTAATTACGACCAATGATATGGAACCATATCTGCACAACTTACCGAGATACCAGAGGTACTATCTTGTAAGATTTCAACTCAACGTGGCCTACTTATTGGGAACTTGCCCCTCTGAGACCTGTTATGATGGTGATCTTATTGTAGGACACTGTAAGGTAAGATCACAACAATCGCAACTGCACTTTTTTTTGTAATGTATACAGGGTTTTGAGGAATGATATTGTATTGCCTTTATTGAGAAATCTTAATATTAGTCTGTCCCTAGCGACCTTACATCATCCCCAGCTCTTAGAGTCTGATATGGTCTGCCACGCAGTTATATTGCAGCTGCAGTAACACTGCATAAGTTGGTGGGCAGGTAACTGCAGCTGGTATTAATACTAGCCGTTTATAATAATTAAGCCTGGTCTTCATTCCTTGTATTACCTAAATAATACAAGCCTCATTATTAAATGAGAATATTGCTACTCCTAGCACCAGTTACTCCCTGTGCAAATTTGCACTTGTGTTACAAAGGAGTTGCACTTGTTTTGATTATTGGAAGCTGCTAACTGCAACTGTTGTCTGCTCATCTGCACATGGTATAATGGTGAGCTGTTGTTTACAAGAATATTGTAGTTTATGATAATGTGGTGTCACAATTTTAATATATGGCGATTTTACGCCGTGGTGATTTAATACTGTGATTTTAATAAACTTGTTCATAATGAATTTGTTCGCATTCTTTTATGGTTTTTAACTGGATAAAGATTTTCTTTACCTGACTTGAAGTACTAAAGGCACCCCCCAAATTATTCTCAGAGGCGATAGAATGAGTACCTCATCCTAGTTCAACATAGAAACTTAGGGCATCTGTATTTGGGCCGGCCTGTACTTATTTACAATTGTTATAAGTTCCCTATATAGAGTGCCTTGTGTGGGAGTGAATATCCTTTGGTCGGCTCATGTTGAGTTATAGGGTGAAAGGGGGTAACCCGCTTAGATGGAATGATCACTCCTCGTGAGTATGAGGACGCATGGTTGAATGAAGTCCAGTGCCTGCAGTTGCTTTGGTGAGATGGAGTTTGTGCAATAGAAGAACCCCAACAATGTGCCTGCCGAGGTATACCAGCACCTGCGGGCAGCTGTGGTGACTTTTAAGGCCCCTAATACTCCAAGGAAATGAGGGGAACCTTGGCTTATAACGTTTAAGTGAAGTTGTGCCTCAATGTGCTGTTCGTGATGTGTATTAAGAGAAACATTTGTCTTACAGTAGTTGCTGTGATGCCTTGAAATGCTCCTTTGGAGATGTTTGTGCACAAATGATTAAGCATAAGACAACCCCATCCAACCCCTTCTCCCACCCACACTGTCAGCTCAGTTATGCCAGTGGGCAACCATCACCCAAACTACAAGTTAGCAATAAGGACTGAAGGTCCCACATAACCAAATCAAAAAGGGTATTTCCCCTGCGAGGGTGGGAGGGAGGGGTGGAGTGGTATGTGCACCATGCTAGACCCCCGGCTAGAAAGCCGAGATGTGCAGCAGATCAAAGACATAAACGTGCGTACGTTCACAACATCAGTTTTAAAATATGACTTGAGGTATTGCACAGGTCCTGCACCCAATGAAGATGATATCTGGTGTAGAAATGATGTGGTAGCAAGACATAGGATGCAGGGAGCAATAGTGCACATCTATCAGCCTTTGCCCAAATGCTCCTCAAAGTAAAGTTATGTTTGTGTGCATTCCATTAGATTAATATCACGCTCTGTTAATGTAGCGCTCAGATGAAGCTGCCAAGCATCATGCTTTAGCATGTTGGAAAGCTCCTAGAATAAGAACCTAATAAGTTCATCTAATGCATTACACAGCTGCATACAGCTAAAAGAGTTTGGAAGGCTAACTGGGGTGGAAGGGGCTTTGTCACTGGAAAACCCAAACTCTGGAGCAGCCTCCCTCCCCAGATCAGAGCTATCACCACCGTGTCAACATTCAGGACCTGGCTTTCTAGAAATAAAGGGGCAGATGTACAAGCCCCTTGCGCCACTTTTGCGTCACTTTTAACATGGGAAATGTGACGCAATATTGGCGCAAGGGGCTTGTAAATCTGCCCCTAAGGGTGAACAGGACGTGCTGAGAGCAGTTAGTGCCAAAACACCTCAGGGTAATCGTGCGCTATACAAATCTAAATAACATAACACGGTAGCTCACTACGGAATGCATAAATGGAATAACATTTGAGGTGTGCAGCAATGCAATCTCAAGCCGCATAGGGAGAGGAAGAGGCAGCAGTGATTTTACAAAAAACATGAAATGTACACAATGTGGCAGTAGTCAGAGCATAGCAGGTGAAGCACCTAGGCAAGCAAGCGGACTACCTCCCAAAAAGGATGTCGCGGGTTATGGCGACGTTGCAAAAAATATCAATGCAAGGAGGAAAAGTGCACTGCTCGACCACGGGCTTTTCCATTCGCCACAGTTTTAAGATGCGCATAGTGATGAAAGCAGCTGTATTTAATGAGCCCCGCATCTGTTCAGTTCCCTAATGCTATCCAATCATTCCATGCATACCTACCTGCACAAGCTGAAGCAGACGCAGCAGAAGCTAAGGCTGGGTAGGAGTTGGTCACAGCAGAACGCAACACATAGGTCCACACATGCGGCCACACACCTCTTATGCTGGAATAGCATGCCCACAGGTCTCACTCACAAACATGCAATATGACTAATGACTACAGAGGAAAAATATAAAATCCCCTATCGTGAATGGAGTATAATCATTCTGCATAAAAGATCACAAAAATTAAAAACATCCTGATTAATATTCTGTTACGTCCAAAACAAATGGCTACAAAACTTTAGAAGTTTGAATTGATGTTTTAGATTTATTGTTATTTTTGTGTCACTCTATTTATGCAGCTGTTCATTTTATGCTGATTCGAGAATACACAACAGTAAATTTGAAGTCAAGCTGCCCATATGATGAACTATATACTGGATTTAGAGCTACTCTTATGGCAAAATATAAACGGTGTGCCCCGTTCTTGCCTTACCTGTTTTGTAGAAATTAGACTTTTTGAAAGTAGTACATAGAAATATTGATTGACAGAAAGTGCAATAGCGTTTCTTACAAAAATATAATTTTTATAATCACTCAAAACACATTTCATAAAAACTGATTTAACTGAATATTTAGTCTTAAAAATTGTGCATGAAGATCAAGCATGACCGTGGTGCAATAATCCTCCGGTATAATACCTTTGTCTAATATTTGTTTTATATAATTCATTGCCCTGATTTACCCTTGCCCTTTGTTAGTTGTAAATTTGTTTATTGAAAATAATGCCCAATGATGTTGCTACCACCTGACCTGTATAGACCTAGCGGTCGGCGGAACTCACGGAATTCTGCGGAGTTACATGTAAACTCATTTTATACAAACAAGGGAACCCGAAAAATGGCTAGGGACCACGGGTATCAATTATATATGCAGAAAACAATGGTCCTGAGCAGACACTAAATTTTACATAAAATTAAATATAGACCACAATGGGTTACTATACACATCCGATATCCAGCCGGACAGGGGATTTTTTATTCATCAGATACTCAAGGATATGGTCAAGGATAATGAAAACACTACATTTATCGTGGGGCACAATCCTGCACCCTACAACATGGGGAACGTGCGGGGGAAAAAAGGAAATAACAATGCAGACAGTTTAGGACAGACAACAGTTACAGGCAAAGACTTAGAGCTGTAGCAACTTGCAGTCATAAATTGAGTTGTAGCAAGTTTGACAAAATAGAGACCACAACGAGTAAGCACAATGGATATTTGTGGCACTATTTTTTAAAAAGTCGACGTTTCGATCCCAAGCTCATTGATTAACGGGATCATCTTCAGGACTAAATTTATAACATTTGCCTGGTTTTTAGCGCCTGTTAGTGTAAAGAAAACAAAGAAAATAGCTTGTGTGAATAAAGGAAAAACTTAGAACATATTAAGATTACTCGAAAGTTATAGCATGTCAGAAGGTAAGGGTTATCAATTGTGCACATGGAGTTGTGGTTCAAACGATCGTGCTCGGGCCTATTCTGGTCAAGGGAGTGGGGATTTGTTTGTGAGTGTGCTATGGCAAGCAGGATTTTATAAGTGACATTCAATGGGGGAATGATGAATGACTGAAAGGTGTTTTGAAGTAAAGGCATCAGCGGGCTACCTAGTTTCTAAGTAAATGGTTTAAAAACTAGAACCGCGTGAGTTATTAAAAGGTGTGTGAATACGCATTCCGATCGTGAGCGGCATGGGGGACAGTCGTGTTTATTAAAAAATTGAGAACCGGTATCGGGAGGCGTGAAGTTATGAGAAACACGTAACCGGGGGTGTTATCCATTTCGGAATGGCGCGTGACTCAGTGAGAAAAATAAGTGTAAGGTGTATGCTTACCCCAATTGAGGACATAGGGGTATCACATATGACAGATCAGAGTGGAACCTGACAATGAAGACCAGCGTCAACGATGTTGCTTTTGGTTTGGTCGCTGTGAAAAAAGTTACATTGCGGTTGGATTTGGTGTGTCATAATCAATGTGGGATTGGGATGTAAATAAGTCTAGGGCACATACCTTGCAGTTAAGGTTTCTATAGACCTTAGTGGGCGCTGGAGCGTGCTGCTCCTTGCCTGGATCGGCTGTTGGGTAGTTAGATTGTGGTGCAGATGGGCCACATTTCTATGCGCCGAGGTATTGCTTCAATATATTAATATGTTACAGTCCGAGCTTAAAGGAATTGAAAATAAGGGGAGGTTTTAGTCAAAGGCTGCCTAAGTGAGGAAATTCTTAAAACAGTCAATTACATCGGGGTTAGGGGTTGTCTTACCTATGGAGAGACACAGCAATGGAGATCTCTGTCCTCAGCAACGATGTGCTGTGTAGTGACCGGCTCAATGGCAGGCACTGGGCGCTAGTGTTTAGTGCTCTCATTTAAATAGAGCGGGAAAACACTAGAGGGCCTCAGAGGGGTGCCAAAAGGGAGGAAGGACCATGGATAGGTGATAGTTGTGTGTAACAGCGGTGGCCATCTTGGGTGAGTGAAAAACCAAGTGCGGTTAATGTGAGTGCAATGCAAGGGCGTGCGTAAGTGTCATTGTGTGACATAAAAGGAGGAATGTACGCATTAACTTATTGCAGTTATTTACAGAACATGCTTAGGATACTGGCCTGCCCAATTGGAAGTAAAATTTGAACATTTACTAACGAATGTAGTATATACAGTTGAAAGTCACAGTTTGTGGCATATACAGGTACAAGTCAAGGTTAGGAATTTTCTCTAGAGATCAGCCAGAACAACCAATTAAAATCCAAGGAGTTACAGTATGGTATTAATCAATTCATAAGAGGGTAGTCCAGTCCTCATTCCTATTCAGGCCATTTTTGATTGTATCAAAAAGGATTATCGCTTTTAGTTCCTCACGGTTTAACAAGTGGGTCATATTGCCTCCTCTCTGTGGCAATTTGAGTACCTTCAGAATCGTCCAGCGGATGTCATCTTCGTTGTGTTTGGCATCCGTGAAATGTTCCACCAGTGGTGCGTTGGGTGTGTTACACCTGATACGACTTCTGTGCTGTCCAATTCTTGTTTGCAATAAGTTAATGCGTAAATTCCTTCTTTTATGTCACACAATGACACTTACGCACGCCCTTGCATTGCACTTCACATTAACCGCACTTGGTTTTTCACTCACCCAAGATGGCCACCGCTATTACACACAGCTATCACCTATCCATAGTCCTTCCTCCCTTTTGGCACCCCTCTGAGGCCCTCTAGTGTTTTCCCGCTCTATTTAAATGAGAGCACTAAACACTAGCGCCCAGTGCCTGCCATTGAGCCGGTCACTACACAGCACATCGTTGCTGAGGACAGAGATCTCCATTGCTGTGTCTCTCCATAGGTAAGACAACCCCTAACCCCGATGTAATTGACTGTTTTAAGAATTTCCTCACTTACGCAGCCTTTGACTAAAACCTCCCCTTATTTTCAATTCCTTTAAGCTCGGACTGTAACATATTAATATATATTGAAGCAATACCTCGGCGCATAGAAATGTGGCCCATCTGCACCACAATCTAACTACCCAACAGCCGATCCAGGCAAGGAGCAGCACGCTCCAGCGCCCACTAAGGTTTATAGAAACCTTAACTGCAAGGTATGTGCCCTAGACTTAATTACATCCCAATCCCACATCGATTATGACACACCAAATCCAACCGCAATGTAACTTTTTTCACAGCGACCAAACCAAAAGCAACATCGTTGACGCTGGTCTTCATTATCAGGTTCCCCTCTGATCTGCCATATGTGATACCCCTATGTCCTCAATTGGGGTAAGCATACACCTTACACTTATTTTTCTCACTGAGTCACGCGCCATTCCGAAATGGATAACACCCCCGGTTACGTGTTTCTCATAACTTCACGGCCTCCCGATACCGGTTCTCAATTTTTTAATAAACACGACTGTCCCCCATGCCGATCACGATCGGAATGCTTATTCACACACCTTTTAATAACTCACGCGGTTCTAGTTTTTAAACCATTTACGTAGAAACTAGGTAGCCCGCTGATGCCTTTACTTCAAAACACCTTTCAGTCATTCATCATTCCCCCATTGAATGTCACTTATAAAATCCTGCTTGCCATAGCACACTCACAAACAAATCCCCACTCCCTTGACCGGAATAGGCCCGAGCACGATCGTTTGAACCACAACTCCATGTGCACAATTGATAACCCTGACCTTCTGACATGCTATAACTTTCGAGTAATCTTAATATGTTCTAAGTTTTTCCTTTATGCACACAAGTTATTTTCTTTGTTTTCTTTACTCTAACAGGCGCTAAAAACCAGGCAAATGTTATAAATTTAGTCCTGAAGATGATCCCGTTAATCAATGAGCTTGGGATCGAAACGTCGACTTTTTAAAAAATAGTGCCACAAATATCCATTGTGCTTATTCGTTGTGGTCTCTATTTTGTTAAACTTGCTACAACTCCATTTATGACTGCAAGTTGCTACAGCTCTAAGTCTTTGCCTGTAACTGTTGTCTGTCCTAAACTGTCTGCATTGTTATTCCCTTTTTGACCCCGCACGTTCCCCATGTTGTAGGGTGCAGGATTGTCCCCCATGATAAATGTAGTGTTTTCATTATCCTTGACCATATCCTTGAGTATCTGATGAATAAAAAATCCCCTGTCCCGCAGGACATCGGATGTGTATAGTAACCCATTGTGGTCTATATTTAATTTTATGTAAAATTTAGTGTCTGCTCAGGACCATTGTTTTCTGCATATATATTTACATAAAAACTGAGCAAGATTTCATGGAGTTCCGCCAACGTGTGGAAATAGGCATGTTGTGCTGCTTGTGCTGTGATTTATCGCAGAGTGCGCATTCTGTGCTGAGAAATCAGCCCAAACTGCACCATGCGGCATGCCAGAGGGCACAGCAACCTGAGTTGATTTTGCTGCTGCTCAAGTAGATTTACTACTCGAAAGGCCGCCTACTGACTACAAACAGTCGTGACTGCCTGCATTATAAAACTCTCGCTAGATGTCCTCCTAGTGGCCGTAAATCATGCTATGGGATGCTAAATATCACTCATACCACAAACTTACCATTCTGGAGCTGCACACAAGAAAACACTCTGCCATGCGGCAATTGGCGGAATTTGGCCAGATCTCTGCATTACAAGAGTACATGGGGAGTTTCCAAAATTCCACCAATTCCATGGGCGGAACAGAAATATTTCCCCTATCCCTACATAAACACCATATCCACTCTAGATGCTGCACAATTAGATGAATGGAATGAATGCAAGTGTCCATTCTATCAATTCTCTTTTATGTTCCAAAATTTTAAAAAACCTTTTTATTATATCTATTCCCAATCATTTCCAAAGCATACTACATCCTGAAATATTTAGACCTTTATTTCTATAGAAATGCTTCAAAATAACTAAGTAATGCAGGGGTCAAATCTCTGAATTTGTCGTGTTTCCTTCCAATAATGTGGAGCTCCTCAAAATGTTCTTTCTCGTGTCTATCTGTGCACAGACCTGCTGCTTCCCACCTGTATTGTATATACCTTCGCTGTCCACACCATCGTTTCCTTCAAACCTGCAGGGATTTTGTCTCTGCTGTGTAAAAATGAAATAATGAAATAAATAAAAATGATACATATGTAACTCATGTGCGTTTCTTATATTGTTAAGTTCTAACTAATCAGAACAGAACAAAGAGAAAGAAAATGTGATGAAAGAGCACTTACTTACTGTTTTGCTTCTCGTGAGTGGTGCAAATTGCTAAATAGACATAAAAAGTGGTGCTTTTGTTTTTTAAAGTCAGGAGATTTGTGCACAGCAAAGTAAGGGTTAAAGCCATATAGATAGCACAATGAAAAATGTTATTTTGCAAACACAGCACATGCCACAGAATTATGAAAATAATACCACCATACTCATAAAACATTCATCCCTTTTGTTGCATGATTTTCATATTTCAACAAAAACATGTTGGTAGTGCAAACGGATCATTAAAAATATGAAGCATGTGATGAGGCAGGGGAAACACTTCGCAAATGCTAACTGGTCATCTTTCAGGTGTTGAGTTCCTTATTAAGGTTTTAAGATAGTACTGTTGTACGGTTTATACCAATCAAATAAGACTGACTGTACATTTGGACAATATTTGTGTGAACATTTGGGAACTTAGTTCACAGATATCATCAGAAAATGATGGCCCAATTCCTGGCTAGCTCCCAGTGCGGCATCTGAACCCCTAAACCTGACAGGGTACCAGATGGTATCTGCAACCTTAAACATCACCACCCTGATTCCCCTCCCAGGGAAATCGTGGAAACAGATCTAAAGTGTTGGATTTTGAATCAAACACCTTCCCTACTGTTGCACAGACTGCAGTTGGAATAGTAAATTATACTATTCCAAACTCCAGCACCCCCCTATGCAAGTCTTGTAATGGTATGCGTAGTAACAAGGTGGTCGTTGTAATTACCCCATTGTAATGGCATGCGTTGTCAACACATGAGTTGTAATGTGTCCTATTCACAAGACAAACATAAATTAGCATTTCAAATATTTATTGGATTCTTGTGTAAATAATATGAGCTGCAATTATTAGCAGAAGGAGAATAAATATTGTTACCAGCATTACAAGAGTGGTGAAGAAGATAATAATTCAATCATAATGATATTGCATTGATTATATGAATATATAAACACATATCATACTGATAACCCTACCTAACACTAGCTATGCTTGCAAGCATAATAAGGTGTGCATTCTGTCATATGTTGTCGAGTAGCTTGAATCTTCATTTCCCTGTGTGAGTGATATACCAGGAACCCATCCTTATGTGGAACAGGCTGCCGTTCTTTGCAGGATGGTGACAGAAGTCAGCAGGACTGGCAATCAGTAATGGCTGAATATCCAGGTTCATCTATGGAGTGCTCCTGTGCCGAGCTAAATGTGAGAAGCAGTTTATATAATAAAAACTGGCGTTGTTTGCACTGTGCCTGAGATCCTTCGCCATTCATTGTTTGTATTTCCGACTCAGAGCTCTCTCTGAATAGACAACAATAATATTCAAGGGCAGTGTGCTCAGTGTACTTTATCCTTGAACATAATGTACAGTGTTGTGTTAAAATGCTTTCGAGGAAATGTGCCAGCAAGCAGAACACTTTCTGAGTACGTTATCATGTACGTGCAAAGCAGGCAAAAAGTCACATGTCTAAACATGTGTCAAGTTTAAACGTGAAGATGTAAAGTGCAAGCTTTTGTACACGGTCACTGTTAAACATCACAACAGTACTAATAAGATGGCAGTAGTATACTCAAATAAAGGTCAAGAAGGGGCTCCTGTATACTGTATGAAATACATCCTGACATATTTAAATGCAATTCAAGAAGGATGGAAATTAGTCATTAATAGTGAAAATTCAAGTTTCACATCACTGTCCCTTTCATCCCAACACACACTCAGGTGTCAAAATAGCGGTTATCTCAGAAGGGCACAGAGTGCAGAAAATTCCTAAACAATCATCTTCTCTTTTTGAGGCTTGGAGTTTAAGGCACAATGAACTCAATTGGTTCTCAGATCCCAGTCAGCCCCAACCCCACCGTGCTTTAGAGTGCTTCCTAGCAAGACTGTGGTATATAAATAAATACACAATATAGAATTCTGTTCTGGAAGCGGTCTCTTAGAAAGAAATGCGTGCTTCTAGAGGCCCTTATTGTAGAGAAACTAAACCTATCACAATAGTCCTTTGCAGCCCTGCAGAACAAAAGAGACGCACATTGGAACACACGAAGCACATCATGTGCCCGCTTGTGTTTGCAGAGTGCTATAGTGTATATACATCATTGAATTCTTCTAGTTAGAGCGCGCATATTATTAAGTAGTGGTTTTGTGCTCGCATACAAAACAAAATCATTATTTGCTTTTGGACAACATTTTAGCTGAGACCTGGCAAACGTGTTCACTTTTCGTCTTAAGAAGCCTTTGAGATTTTGCATATCAATTGCACCCCTTTTGTATCAATGTGTGTTAAAATGTCAAAATAATGAGAGAATACCTCCATATAATATGCTGAATGAAGCTGCAGAATTTAGTTGACCTTGCTGCATACTTTTGACCCCCATTTCGGCAGCATTCCAGTGACCCCTCATATATTTCTGCAGAAAGCATTTTCTTTTAAAAGGTTCTCCTGCCATTGCTATAACAATTGCATGAGTTGCCTGACAGCCACTGTGTATGCAAACGACATAATGCACGCATTTAGATAATCTCACCTCATTTTTCTTTAAATTATTGCCTGCTGGGTAGTAATGAAGGCACCTAACATTTTTTAAAGTAGACAGCCCTTTTTTGCCATTTTCAAAGATGAGAAAGAAAAATGGATATGCGGTAGAAAGGACACATGAACCTTTTTAAAAAATCATCCAATGAGTGAAAAACTAATCTAGAAAAGGTTCTGCATGACTGGGAAACTATATAAATTCATATTTATTTGATGACATTGCCTAATGGAATGAACATTACATTTTCTGAAAAAGGCATGTGGGGGTAATAAACACTTTTCACTTAAACAAGAAGAATCTGGTTGCGTCAGTGGGCCATTCGCTTGAGGTATGTTTTAACTACATCATTACATCCGACAAGCAACTATGTTATTTCAAAGTCGGTCATTCTTGTGATTGGGGCGTTGGCCACACATTGGCAGATTCCCCGCCCACCAACCTCTCGGCTGCCCAACTCATTCAGAGGTGGGGAAGCACTGTGGTTTTTCTGAAGGCAAGCAACCGCCATCTCTGCTGTCAGAAACTCCCTGATCGCTACTGAATCGCCCAGCTGGCATTTCATAGGGAGACGCATCCAGTTTAGGAATTTAGGAAGGGCTTGAGACACCATTTCTACTGTGTGTGTTTTTTTTAATAATAATTTCCCACATGCACTTGGAGTAAACTCATAGGGGCATATTCTCAAGCCCGATCGCCACGGGAACGTCACTTTTTATGACGTTCGCGTGGCGATAGGGCCAGCGCCAGCGCCCTATTCTCGGGGCAGCGTTAACCCACTTAACGTGGCTTAACGGTGCCTTGTGAATAGGGCCCCTTTCACGCTAAATGTAGCGTAAAAGCTGGCGTGCAGTGAGTGTTGCGGTGGGCGTACCGCCGCAACGCCCATTGAATGCGACACTGCCACCTATTATCAAGGGCGGCGATAATACGTGGCAGCGCCGAATTTAAGACCAGAAAACTCCTGATCTTAAGGTGGTGAAATGAGGAGAAATGCTTAATTTCTCCTTGTTTTTGTTATTTCCATGTGTACTGCCCACATGGAAATAGCAAAATGCCATGCTTTGTTTATGTACAGGAAGGTGTCCGTGCCTGTACATAAACAAACCTTTTAAAAAATGCCGTTTTGTAACTTACATATGTGCTGCATGAAGCAGCGCACATGTAAGTTACTAAACGGCATTTTAGATTTGTTCATGTGCAGGAAGGGACACCTTCCTGTACATAAAACAACCTCCCTGCTCGCAGACACCCTTGCACTCTGGTGAAAGGGTGCCTGCATTGGCGTTAAGTCATGAGACTTAGCGCCGTCGCAGGGGGAAACGCCAGGCTGCACCACATTCTTGAGAATAGGGTGCAGCCTGGCGTTTCCAAAGTGGCGGTGAGAGGCCTTGAGACAAGGAAGCTAACGCCTCTCACCGTCACTTACTCGTTTATATGCCTCATAGTATGTTAAGGGCATCATTTTTTTTATTTTTTTTATAAAACAAGCCTTGCTGGGTGAGTCCCTCAGACCTTGCAGGTCGGCACCGCAGTCCTTTCTCTGAATTCCAGTGACTTGCCGTTGCCAAGGCTTGTTGGGTCCTTTCTGGTCGCCGACACCGCAGCACTCAACAGACTTTGTGGGACAGCTCGAATCCGGCTCGTGGACTTCATCGACACCTCCTGGACCTCGTGGCTGAAGAGTCAAGACACCCATCAACTCACCTGAAGCACCCGACATCTGAGGGCATTGGTCCATCCTGTCCTCGGTCACTGGCTAGCTAGGTTCCTTACATCCTAGATCCAGGCTTGGATCTCTTCGGACACTTCTCCTCTCCACGGCAGCAGTAGTTCTTTGCAGGCTTCCATTGGAATCGATGACGCAACCTGACACCAAAAGACACCTATGCACCCGGCTTCCCTGGGTGAGCTATCTCGAGTACTCCGGTGATCTCGTGGGTGCTAGCCCTACAACTTCTTAAGTCCAAAAGGGTTTGGTCCAGACTCAATTAGAAGTGTCCCTAATCTTTAAATTTCCAACCGCGACATTGCCCATAGAAGATAATAGGAACCCGCGGTTGTGTTTTCACACTGCATACAGCTCCCGTGGGTGCCCTGTGTCACTACCTTGGGTGGTTCCTTGGGATCCCAGCAATTCTAGAGGCAGTAGGCCTAGTGCCTATTCCAGTCGTGGTTCTTATACCACTTTTTTGGTATATGGTTTGGTACGCCCCTAGGGCCCAAGCGTGTATTTGTGCTTTTACTGATGATTGATCACTTGTAACTAAAGTAATTCGAACTCCAGTCTCATAAACAGACTAGAGGGGTGTGTGTTAACCTAAATACATATATTTTAAATATATACCTGGTGTGGTGGTCCTTTCATTTGATCATTCAAGAGATTATAGACTGGTAAAACAAGCTGTTTTACATTCCTTCAAGACTTAGCCTGAAGGCTGCTCTACATAGCTACCACTAGGATAGCTTTCATATAAGGTTGTCTTTAACCATTCACCATAAGGGGTTGTTTGGACTGATACAAGGTGCCCACTAGAACTAGTGGACAGCATATATCAGGCTACCTTCTCACACTCCTCCTATTACCCATATACCACCATGTACTTATCCAATCACTCTGTCAAAATCCAAGCACTTATAAACTCACCATGTACTGTCCTTGCAGTACTCTAATTATCCAATCTGTACCCATGTACTCATGCAATGACCCAGGCACTAACACATGCAATGCTACAATCCCCTGAGCACTACCCTTGCAGTCCAGCCATTTCCCTGTCACTGCCTATTCACTCCTCCTATTACCCATTCACCACAATGTACTTATCCAATCACTCTGACAAAATCCAAGCACTTATAAATTCACCATATACTCTCCTTGCAGTACTCTAATCATCGAATCAGTAATCATGTACTCATGCAATGACAAAGGCACTAACACATGCACTGCTACAATCCCCTGAGCACTACCCATGCAGTCCAGCCATGTCCCTATCACTGCCTATGCACTCTTCCTATTACCCATTCACCACCATGTACTTATCCAATCACTCCGCCAAAACCCAAGCACTTATAAAATCACTATGCACTTTCCTTGCAGTACTCTAATCATCCAATCAGTACCCATGTACTCATGCAATGACCCAGGCACTAACACATGCACTGCTACAATCCCCTGAGCACTATCCATGCAGTCCAGGCATGTCCCTGTCACTGCCTATGCACTCCTCCTATTACCCATTCACCACCATGTACTTATCCAATCACTCTGTCAAAATCCAAGCACTTATAAACTCACCATGTACTGTCCTTGCAGTACTCTAATTATCCAATCTGTACCCATGTACTCATGCAATGACCCAGGCACTAACACATGCACTGCTACAATCCCCTGAACACTACCCTTGCAGTCCAGCCATTTCTCTGTCACTGCCTATGCACTCCTCCTATTACCCATTCACCACCATGTACTTATCCAATCACTCTGCCAAAATCCAAGCACTTATCAATTCACAATGTACTCTCCTTACAGTACTCTAATCATCAAAGCAGTACCCATGTACTCAAGCAATGGCCCAGGTACTAACCCATGCACTGCTACAATCCCCTGAGTAATACCCATGCTGTCCAGCCATCGCCCTGTCACTACCCATGCTCTCCTCCAATCACCCGGTCAGCACCATGCACTTATCCAATCACTCCGCCAAAACCCAAGTACTTATAAATTCATCATGCACTCTCCTTGCAGTACTCTAATCATCCAGTCATTACCCATGTATTCATGCAATAACCCAGGCACTAACATATGCACTGCTACAGTGCCCTGAGCACTTCCCGTGGAGACCTCTGAACACGTACACACTGCTGATTCACTCCTCCAATTACACGGGTAGTACCCATTCACTCCAGAAATCCCTCTGTCACTACCCATGCACTCCTCCAATCACCCATCCAGCATCATGTACTTATCCAATCACTCTGCGAAAATTCAAGCAGTAATAAAATCACCATGCACTGTCCTTGCAGCACTCTAATCATCCAGTCACTACCCATGTACTCATGCAATGACCCAGGCACTAACACAAGCATTGCTACAATTACCTGAGCACTACTCATACAGACCCGCAATCTCCTTGTCCTACCCATGCACTCCACCAATCACCAATCCAGCATCATGTACTTATCCAATCACTCCGCCAAAACCCAAGCTCTTAAAAATTCACCATGCACTCTCCTGGCAGTACTCTAATCATCCAGTCACTACCCATGTACTCATGCAATGACCCAGTCACTAACACATGCACTGCTACAATTACCTGAGCACTACTAATGCAGACCAGCCATCTCCTTGTCACTACCCATGCACTCCTCCAATAACCCATCCAGCATCATGAACTTATCCACTCACTCTGCCAAAACCCAAGCAGTTATAAAATCACCATGCACTCTCCTTGCAGCACTCTAATTATGCAGTCAGTATCCATTTTCTCATGCAATGACCCAGGCACTAAGAAATGCACTGCTATAAAAACTGAGGACTACTCATGTAGACAAGCAATCTCCTTGTCACTACCCATGCACTCCTCTAATCACCCATCCAACATCATGTACTTATCCAATCACTCCACCAAAACCCAAGCACTTATAAATTCACCATGCACTTTCCTGGCAGTACTCTAATGATCCAGTCATTACCCATGTACTCATGCAATGACCCAGGAACTAACACATGCACTGCTACAATTACCTGAGCACTACCCTTGCAGTCCAGCCATCTCCCTGTCACTGCCTATGCAATCCTCCAATCACCCAGTCACCACCATGTACGTATCCAATCAGTCTGCCAAAATCCAAGCACTAATAATTTCACCATGATCTCTCCTTGCAGTACTCTAATCATCCAGTCAGTACACATGTACTTATGTAATGACCCAGGCACTAACACATGCACTGCTATAATCCCCTGTGCACTACACATGCAGACCTCTAACCACCTTCACAGTACTGATTCACTCCTGCAATTACCCAGGTAGTACCCATGCACTCCAGCAAGTCCCCTTTTACTACCCATGTACTCCTCCAATCACCCATCCAGCATCATGTACTTATCCAATTACTCAGCCAAAACCCAAGCACTTATAAATTAACCATGCACTCTCCTTGCAGTACTCTAATCATCCAGACACTACCCATGCACTCATGCAATGACCCAGGCACTAACACATGCACTGCTACAATTACCTGAGCACTACTCATGCAGACCAGCCATCTCCTTAGCACTACTCATGCACTCCTCCAATCACCCATCCAGCATCATGTACTTATCCAACCACTCTGCCAAAACCCAAACAGTTGTAACATCACCATGCACTCTCCTTACAGTACTCTAATCATGCAGTCAGTATCCATTTATTCATGCAATGACACAGGCACTAACACATGCATGGCTACAATTACATGAGCACTACCCATGCAGTCCTGCCATCTCCCTGTCACTGCATATGCACTCCTCCAATCACCTAGTCACCACAATGTACGTATCCAATCAGTCTGCCAAAATCCAAGTACTAATAATTTCACCATGCTCTCTCATTGCAGTACTCTAATCATCCAGTCACTATCCATGTACTCATGCAATGACCCAGGAACTAACTTATGTACTGGCACAATGCCCTGAGCACTTCCAATGCAGACCTCTAACCACCTACACACTACTGATTCACTCTTCCAATTACCCGGGTAGTACCCTTGCACTCCAGAAATCCCTCTGTCACTAAACATGCACTCCTCCAATCACCCATCCAGTATCATTTACTTATGCAATCACTCTGCCAAAACCCAAACAGTTATAAAATCACCATGCACTGTACTTGCAGCACTCTAATCATCCAGTCACTACCCATGTACTCATGCAATGACCCAGGCACTAACACATGCATTGATACAATTACCTGAGCACTACTCATGCAAACCAGCCATCTCCTTGTCACTACCTATGCACTCCTCCAATCACCCATCCAGCATCATGTATGTATACAATAACTCTGCCAAAACCCAAGCACTTATGAATTATCCATGCACTCTACTTGCAGTACTCTAATCATCCAGTCAGTACCCATGTACTCACGCAATGACCCATGCACTAACACATGCACTGCTACAATCCCCTGAGCACTACCCATGCAGTCCAGCCACCTCCTTGTCACTGCCTATGCACTCCTCCAATCACCCAGTCACCACCATGTACATATCCAACCAGTCTGCCAAAATCCAAGCACTAATAATTTCACCATGATCTCTCCTTGCAGTACTCTAATCATCCAGTCAGTACACATGTACTTATGTAATGACCCAGGCACTAACACATGCACTGCTATAATCCCCTGTGCACTACACATGCAGACCTCTAACCACCTTCACAGTACTGATTCACTCCTGCAATTACCCAGGTAGTACCCATGCACTCCAGCAAGTCCCCTTTTACTACCCATGTACTCCTCCAATCACCCATCCAGCATCATGTACTTATCCAATCACTCCGCCAAAACCCAAGCACTTATAAAATCACTACGCACTCTCCTTGCAGTACTCTAATTATTCAATCAGTACCCATGTACTCATGCAATGACCCAGGCACTAACACATGAACTGCTATAATCCCCTGAGCACTACCCATGAAGCCCAGCCATTTCCCTGTCACTGCCTATGCACTCCTCCTATTACACATTTACCACCATGTACTTATCCAATCACTCTGTCAAAATCCAAGCACTTATAAACTCACCATGTACTGTCCTTGCAGTACTCTAGTTATCCAATCTGTACAAATGTACTCATGCAATGACCCAGCCACTAACACATGCACTGCTACAATCCCCTGAGCACCACCCATGAAGCCCAGCCATTTCCCTGTCACTGCCTATGCACTCCTCCTATACCCAATCACCACCATGTACTTATCCAATCACTCTGCCAAATTCCAAGCACTTACAAATTCACCATGTACTCTCCTTGCAGTACTCTAATAATCCAATCAGTACCCATGTACTCATGCAATGGCCCAGGCACTAACACATGCACTGCTACAATCCCCTGAGCAGTACCCATGCTGTCCAGCCATCGCCCTGCTACTACCCATGCTCTCCTCCAATCACCCAGTCAGCACCATGTACTTATCCAATAACTCCGCCAAAACCCAAGTACTTATAAAATCACCATGCACTCTCCTTGCTGTACTCTAATCGTGCAGTCAGTACCCATTTACTCATGCAATGACCCAGGCACTAAGAAATGCACTTCTATAAAAACTGAGAACTACTCATGTAGACGAGCAATCTCTTTGTCACTACCCAAGCACTCCTCTAATCACCCATCCAGCATCATGTACTTATCCAATCACTCCACCAAAACCCAAGCACTTATAAATTCACCATGCACTCTCCTGCAGTACTCTAATGATCCAATCACTACCCATGTACTCATGAAATGACCCAGGCACTATCACATGCACTGCTACAAATACCTGAGCACTACCCATGCAGTCCAGCCATCTCCCTGTCACTGCCTATGCACTCCTCAAATCACCCAGTCACCACCATGTACGTATCCAATCGGTCTGCCAAAATCCAAGTTCTAATAATTTCACCACGCTCTCTCCTTGCAGTACTCTAATCATCCAGTCACTATCCATGTACTCATGCAATGACCCAGGCACTAACTCATGCACTGGTACAATGCTCTGAGCACTTCCCATGCAGACATCTAAACACCTACACACTACTGATTCACTCCTCCAATTACCTGGGTAGTACCCATGCACTCTACTTGCAGTACTCTCATCATCCAGTCAGTACCCATGCACTTATCTAATCACTCTGCCAAAACCCAAGCACTTTTAAATTCACCATACACTCTTTTTTGCAGCACTCTAACCATCCTGTCACTACCAATGCACTCATGTAATGCCCCAGGCACTAACTCATGCACTGCTACAATTACCTGAGCACTACCCATGCAGTCCAGCCATCTCCCTGTCACTGCCCATGCACTCTTCCAATCACCCATTCACCACCATGTGCTTATCCAATCACTCTGCTGAAATCCAAGTACTTATAAATTCACCATGTACGCTCCTTGCAGTACTCCAATCATCCAATCTGTACCCATGTACTCATGCAATGACCCAGGCACTGACACATGTACTGCTACAATGCCCTGAGTACTACCCATGCAGACCTCTAACCACCTACACACTACTGATTCACTCCTCCAATTACCCAGGTAGTACCCATGCACTCTACTTGCAGTACTCTCATCATCCAGTCAGTACCAATGTACTTATCCAATGACTCCGCCAAAACCCAAGCACTTTTAAATTCACCATACACTTTTTTTGCAGCACTCTAATCATCCTGTCACTACCAATGCACTCATGCAATGCCCCAGGCACTAACTCATGCACTGCTACAATCCCGTGAGCATTACTCAAAGCAGACCTCTAATCACCTACACACTACTGATTCACTCCTCCAATTACCCAGATAGTACCCATGCACTCCAGCAATCCCTCTGTCACTACCCATGCACTCCTCCAATCACCCATCCAGCACCATGTACTTATCCAATCATTCCGCCAAAACCCATGCAGTTATAAATCACCATGCACTCTCCTTGCAGCACTCAAGTCACTACCCATATACTCATGCAATGACCCAACTACTAACACTTGCACTGCTACAATTGCCCGATCTGACTTTCTTCTTTTTTGCAATTTTATCTTGTGCTGTCATCATCCCGAGGACTACGCCAGCATTCCTGTTCAGCAACACTAACAAGCGCCGGCTTATTTAAGTGCAAATAGTCCATTACGCTTGTGATGTGTACTACACCTACGGTCAGTGTGTTTATGAGTGTCTTGGTGTAAGTGCTTTGGCTCCATTAACACCACAGGTCTTTTGCATGCACCAGGGTGCAGTGCATTTGGCTTTATACGGTGCTGACACATTGGTAGGAAGTTATAATTTTGAGTTTCTTCGGAAGTCACCTTGAAAATGCGTCGAGAACACTGTCCCATGCGCACAATACAGTTTTATGTAGTTTGAGCAACATATGTTTTCTTACTCATTCTCCAAGTGAGCCATTTCTACTTGGTTTAACAACAATGGGACTGATGTGACATATTTACATATATTTGCCCACAGTGTGCAATTGCTTCAACATTTCCTTTGACGGACCGGTGCAGAAACCTTTCTCCACCACTGTCCAAATGTGACTACTACTAAAGAATTGTCTTTCTGCATGTCAGATTTAGAGGTAGTTTTAATCCCCAAGCCCTATTATGTACTGGGGCCTTACAGTAGAGGTCATGCCAATCACTGGGGTACCCCAACACATAGGTGCCGATTACGATCCAGTAAAAAAATTCCCCGTACGACTCGTATCCGGTCTTCTTACCGTACGAATCGTACAAGTGCCGTACAAACTGCCAAGTACGAATCGCATGGTAAAAAGTCCATACGAATCGCATTGGGAATCATGCCCCACACGTCCGCGGGTCGGAAAATGTGTCCGACGCGTCCACGGACGATTTACCGTACAAATGTGAAAAGTCAAGTCCGACCGCGGAATTACGATCCATCCCGTGCGTCCGATGTTACAACCGTATGGAAAAAACACCGTCCGCACCGAACTCCCATAGCAACCATGGAGACATGTGCCCGCATACGCACCGACCCCCCCCAGCCCCCGTACGTACGCGCCGACCCCCCCAGCCCCCGTACGTTCGAGTCGTACCCCCCCAGCCCCCGTACGTTCGAGTCGTACCCCCCCAGCCCCCGTACGTTCGAGTCGTACCCCCACCCGTGTATGTACACCCGTGTACGTGTCGAACCCCCCGTGTATGTACACCCGTGTACGTTCGAGTCGTACCCCCACCCGTGTGTGTACACCCGTGTACGTGTCGAACCCCCCGTGTATGTACACCCTTGTACGTTCGAGTCGTACCCCCGTGTATGTACACCCTTGTACGTGTCGAACCCCCCCCCGTGTATGTACACCCGTGTACGTGCACCCGTGTACGTGTCGTACCCCCCGTGTATGTACACCCGTGTACCTGTCGTACCCCCGTGTATGTACACCCGTGTACGTTCGAGTCGTACCCCCACCCGTGTATGTACACCCGTGTACGTGTCGTACCCCCCCGTGTATGTACACCCTTGTACGTTCGAGTCGTACCCCCACCCGTGTAGCGCTGGGGGTACGCACCGTACAGACACGGGTGGGGGTACGACTCGAACGTACACGGGTGTACATACACGGGGGTTCAGCACGTACAAGGGTGTACATACACGGGGGTACGACACGTACACGGGTGCACGTACACGGGTGTACATACACGGGGGGTTCGACACGTACAAGGGTGTACATACACAGGGGGTACGACACATACACGGGTGCACGTACATGGGTGTACATACACGGGGGGTTTGACACGTACAAGGGTGTACATACACGGGTGGGGGTATGACTCGAACGTACACGGGTGTACATACATGGGGGTTCCACACGTACAAGGGTGTACATACACGGGGGGTACGACACGTACACGGGTGCACGTACACGGGTGTACATACACGGGAGGTTCGACACGTACAAGGGTGTACATACACGGGTGGGGGTACGACTCGAACGTACGGGGGCTGGGGGGGTACGACTCAAACGTACGGGGGGGTACGTCTCGAACGTACGGGGGCTGGGGGGTACGTCTCGAATGTACGGGGGCTGGGGGGGTACGGCGCGTGCATACGGGGGGCTGGGGTGGGTACTGCGCGTACATACAGGGACTGGGGGGGGTCGGCCCGTATGTACGGGGGCAGGGGGGGTACGGCGTGTACCGGGCCACCTACTCTGGTCGTTTCGCACCGTACTTCGCTTTTCCGGCACTTTTTGGGTACCTTGAAAATATTGCCGTCCGGACTGCTGTCAGTTCGAATCGTGGTTCCTGGGTCGTGAAACGCTGCCTGAAAGCGTCCCGACGTCACGTCGCAGCATTCCCGGATCACATTCGTATGTATATTTTCGTCGGTCTGTGTTTTTTACGATTCGTACGGAAATGGTGTTTCCGTGCGAATCGTAATTCCTTGTTTGTAAAATTTTATGACCGGATACGAGTCGGACGGAGAAAACGCTCCGACCGACGGTTCGTACCCGGTTTTTACCGGATCGTAATCGGCACCATAGTGTTCCCTAGTGTATGTAGGTGTTTTCACTGTATTCTAAGTGTCTTTCAAGACACTGGCTTCGGGCCTGGTTAGTAAGAGTCACTTACCACTAGTACCCGTCAGCAAAATGTTCAGGACACATGATGACTTTGCAACAAGGCCTCTTTCTGCTCCTCCCTTGCTTCTTTCTGCACCTTTCTTTGTCTTTCTGGACTTCTGTTGCCTCTTTCTGCATTTCTCTTGCTTCTTTCTGCGCTTTTCTTTCTCTTTCTACACATGTTCTACCTCTGTAGGCATAGTTAGAAATTAGCATTTTGAAAACCTTTGAAATTCACTAAAAAAACATAGGTTTCAAGAACGTTATAGTTAGAAATTAGCATTTAAAAAACCTTTGAAATTCACTGAAAAAAACATAGGTTTCAGGGACGTTATAGTTATAAATTAGCATTTAAAAAACCTTAGAAATTCACTGAAAAAACCACAGGTTCCAGGGACGTTATAGTTAGTTGGACATTTCACTCGTACAAAACCAGAGAAATTCGGTTGTTATAGTTAGTTCAGCTAACTATAACTCCCGCCCCCGCAATGCTCTACTGATGACTTCACATATTACATCATTCATGACATGGTCAGTGACATCACTGATGACCTCTCAAATGACATCACTGATTATATCATCCAGTGACTGTGTTTTTATAAAGTTTAAATATGTTTTATATATATGCTGAGGTGTATTGACGGATAAGTGGGTGTATAAGTGTCTGGATGGATGGTTTAATAGGTGCTTGACTGACTGTATAAGTGAGTGATTAAATGTGTCTTACTGAATGCATGGGTTTTTTTCAGTGAATTTCTAAGGTTTTTTAAATGCTAATTTCTAACTATAACGTTCCTGAAACCTATTTTTTTACAGTGAATTTCAAAGGTTTTTTAAATGCTAATTTCTAACTATAACGTCCCTGAAACCTATGTTTTTTTCAGTGAATATATATATATATTTTTTTTTTTAAATAATAATTAATATTGTGTTTTATTAAGACTTTATTATTTTTCTACATTGATTGGGTTCCTCATACATGTAATGTGTTTGAAGTATTTTCCTTACTTTTGCTTAGACTGTGGTAGGAATAGTACAATTAACATCTTTGCAGATCAACGCTTTCACTACTGTTGCACAACTGGAGTGGAAATATGAAATATCATCTCTCTGAATTCCAATGCCTTCCCTACTGTTGCAGAGACTGGAGTGGGAATAGCAAATTTTGCCCATCCAAAGTCCAACACTTTCCCTACTGTTGCCCTGATTGTTATTGGAATAGTAAGTTTTACCCCTTCAAAGTCTAACACTTTCCTTAATGTTGTCATTACTGGAGTGGGTATAATACATTTTACCCATCCGAAATCTGACGCTTTCCCTACTGTTGCACACACTGCAGTGAGAACAATTAATTTTACCCCTCCAAAATGTCCAAACCTTTCCCACCATTGCGTTATTTGGAGAGGGAATCTTAAATTTTATCCCTCCGAAATCTACCGCTGTCCCTACTGTTACATTGTTTGGAGAGGGAATAGTAAATGTATCCCCTCCTAAGTTCAACACTTCCCTACTTTTGTGTAGCCCAGAGTGGTAATAGTAAATATCACCGCTCCAAAATCCAATGCTTTCCCTACTGCTGCTTAGACTAGAGGGGGAATTGTGCATTTCACTCTTCCGAAGTCCAACGCTTTCTCTACTGTTACACTGAATAGAGTAGGAATAGTAAATCTAACTCCTCCAAAGTCCAACACATTCATTATTAGTATGGTGACTGGAGCAGGAATATTAAACATAACCCCTACAAAGGTACTTCATCATTATGAGCTGGACTCAATGTGAGCTTGGCAATAAACACTGCATTTGAATCGCGAGTTGTGGTTTACATGGCTGTTGTGCGAGTTATGGGCCAAACCATAACTTACAAATGTAAGTTTTTTCAAATTTTAATTTGCAACTATAACTGCATTTTAACTGTGGTTTTTAACGTCAATTTCTGGGAGTTTTTTCTAAACACATGTTAAGAAATTATATAAAAAAAGATATCCACAGATTAATTTTAATCTTTTTGTTTCAGGGAACGTTTGCTTTTTGATCATATCACACATGTAAAATTTCCTTGTGGCAACCTACCATGGGCGGCCAACTCTATGTGTACATAACATTCTGGCATGCACTAAGGGGGTCGGCTGCAGGGCCAGACCAGTGCAAGCCCTTGGTTTAGTGGGGCTCAAAGGGTTGCACTGAAGACCACAAATCCAGTGTCTGGGGACCAAGAACCCGATGGTAAAATTAGTTTTTTTCACTTAGGAAGGATCACATCTGGGATCAGCTATGTGAACCATGGGGTCAAGGGATTATCCTGAATACCGTTATGGTTCCTTCAGTTTTTGTCACTAACTGAGCACTCTCTATATTTGATGGTGGTCACAACAGTTTTCTTCTCCTGGCTTCCAGCCTATCAGCGAGCTTTGATTCAGTGAATCCAGCGTTTGATCTGTGGACCTGAAATAGATGAAGGGAGAAAAAGCTCCCTCACCCAATTGAATTTTAAAATCTGAGTCCGTGGATGCTCATTGACCAGGGGCTCATAAAACATCTACATCACAACCGTTCACATTTCTCTAGCTTGGATGATAACTCGGTTCAATTTGAGGCACACATAAACCCCTTTTCTAACACTTATTTCTCAAAAACTGCTGAACAGTTTTAAACCAAACAAATCAAAGGCTTATCATCAATTTCTGCTTTCATGCCAAGCTCAGTATAATAATCTCAGTAATTTTTTATGTATCAAACAGCAGTGAATCCTAAGGAAGTAAAAAACATTTGGACCCCCTTTTTTGCTCCCTGATGGAGGAACCTGAACATAGATTGCTATGTTGAACCCAAATGAGATAAGGCTCTTTCTTAATTTTGGAAATGTTTGTGCAGGTTCTTTGAACTGCACTAAAGCTATTAAGGAAACAGAAGTTCCTTATTAATGGAAAGCAGACTTAACCATAATAATGACAGATGCCCTAAATATGGAATGTTATTGTTTGTAGACAGTGTGTGCTTAAATGTCTTTGCATTTTGTTGACTGTCTCACTTTCTACATGTAACAATTCCTAAATGGCAGACACACATCCAGTATGTATGTAATCCACTCCACCATGTACTATTGTTAATTACTGCTTTTTTGGTAATCTTTGTACAGCACATCTATCCTAAAGGCTACTGTATGACTATAATAATTCAATGAATGAGGCGAACCTACACTTGAGACTTAAATCCTTAAGATGCAGAGAGACAGTGGGTTGCATAATGGATTGTTGCTGAAAGCTATGCTTACTGCATTTCCATCAGGCTGGAAAGGCCATGGGTACTGCTGTAATTTGGCTTGATACGCCTGCCAAAAAACAATGCTTGGATGATGGGATTAGGAGAGGGGATCAAACAGCAAAATGAATGGGCACAGAAATAAGCCATTACTGCCAGAATCTACTAAACTGCACGAGGCGTGCTTTCTCTTGAGTTTTTGTTCTTGTTTACATGTCAATGCTCAATACCCCTTCTCATAGAAGTGCTGTGCGTAGTAATAGGATTGATCACATGAATAATATTACAGTGGGGTTTCCAGTTTAATGTGAAATGTTTCAGAATTTAGAGAAAAACAGAAGAATACATCATTGCATATGAGCTCAAAAATTTGAATACAGAATTACATCTTAGGTCCGAGCAAAATTTCAATTAAGCTGGTACACTTTGAGTAATTGCTGGCATTTTTCGTAATGCTTTCATGCAAACTTCTGTGAAATTATGCCATTGCACTATATGGTGTAATTGGGGGTTGCTAGGGTAAAGATTTCTATTGGGAGAGCACCGGAACAACTTGAACAGACTCTTGTTTACGGTACTTGAGTTTGTGCACTATGGGGCAGATTTACAATCCCCTTGCGCCACTGGTGCATCACTTTTTGTTACATACCAGTGGGCCATTTTACAGCTCCATATTTACAATAACAGGAAAAGCCATCCTGCATGACTTTTCTTGTCTTTGTAAATATGGCCCCTTTCCCACTCAGCACTTTGCGTGAAAGAGGCGTTCCATGGGTGTTGCTGTGGGTGCACCCATGCAACACCCATGGAACCAGACTCATTTCCAGATTTACGAGGAATCGTAAATCTGGAAATGCGTGTGAATGCTACACCTTCCCCGGGCTGCATTCTGTAGCACACATAGAAAGAGGAAATCACCTCAAATGATTGTTTATGTTCAGGAAGGGTTCTCTTCCTGCACATAAACAATCATTGAAAACAAATGCGTTTTTCAACTTCTATGTGTGCTGATGCAGCACACATAGAAGTTGAAAACGGCATTTCAGATTGTTTTTGTGCAGGATGGGAACCCCTCCTGAACAAAAACAATCACCCCATCACGCAGGTATCCTTGCACCATGGTGCACGGATGCCTCTGCCGGTGCATGGCAGCAGTTTGTGCACCAGCGCAGGGGAAAGCACAGAGATGCAAAATATTGTTGTAAATATTGTTGGCTTGCGGCACGCACTGAGTCACTTTCTTGTTAATCTGTCCCTATATTTGTTTTTGCAAAGTGTATCCTTGCATAATTTTTTGGCCAGAGAATGCACTTGACGATAAACAAAGTTGCATAACGTACTAGGCTAGTGTTTGCATTATTTCTGGCAATTTCGCATGATTTTTTGAATACTTTGCATAACTATGCCCACCATTATATGTACCTACATTGTACCTGTGGAGTCATGTTTAACAGGACGTGGTATTTAGATGGCAAGAATGGTCACCAGATGGCTTGTGTTAAGCAACTGTGGCAAAATGAATAGTCCAGCCTATTTTACCATTATGATGATTATGTTGATTTGCAATTTGTTTTTAAGATGGAGAGATAACAGATCAGGCGTTAAAAGCTGGGTACCTACAATCATGCCTGTTAGAAATTGGGTTACTGGTTGACTGGTGTGTAAGCCCTGGTCAGCAAACACAATCCTAGTCAGAGTAAGGCAAAAGCAAACTCCAAATTAACCCGTGCTCAACCCCGATAGCTTGGCATAGAGCAGTCAAGCTAACTTAGAGACAATGTGCAAAGTATTTGTGCACCACTTCAAACAGCTAAATGGTGAAAACACCACAAAAAAGAATCCCACACCATTAGAGAAATAGATATTAATGTAGTAAATTAAACAAGACTTAAACAACAAAAATCCAATTAGTGAAACCAGAGATATGCAATTTTAAAGATTTAGTCAAAATAGCACATAAAAGCACACAGCACCAACTGTGGTCATCTGGTCGTGCAGGACCGGGACAAAGTCACAAGTTCAAGCCGACTACAATGGAACGCGGGCCGGCTACAGGGACCCACTTGGGCCCACTTTACACAGACCTTAAATCCTGGTGCTCAGTCTGCACAGTGTCTGTTTGCGGGGCTTCGCATTGTCTGGCGTAGGTTCTGAGAAGCTATGCGGCGAGGCTTGCATCGCTTTGCGTCGGTCCAAGGGAGCTGTGCGGCAAGGCTGTGTGGGCTTTGTGTCGCTTTGCTTCAGTCCCTGTGAGCTGTGTGGCAAGGCTTTGCAGGACATGGCGTCACTGTCTGTTTGTTCCGATGAGCTGGCAGCTGTGCTATGAGGCTTTGCGGGGCTTTGTGTCAGTTCAATGAGGACCTCAAAAGAGCTTAGCAGGCCCACTTCCAAGGGTCCAGGACTGAGGTGGCACCATTTGGGAGGACAGGACTCACAGATGGCAGAGTCCAGGTGCTGGGTTGGAGGTTGTTGGAAGCCTTTTATGCATCTGAGGCTTCTGATTAGGAGGCCAACTAACTAGCCCTTGGAGTCACTCTGGGTTCAGGGCTCAAGAGATGCAGGTCCAGTCCTTCTCACCCAGGCAAGAGGGCAGCAGGTCAGCACAGCAGGCCAGCAGTTCCTTCAGAGCAGTAGTCCAGCAGAGTGGTAGTCCTTGTAGCAGCACAGCAGTCCTTCTTCCAAAAAGAGTATCCACAGGTCCAGAAATGTACTGACGTGGTGGTGTCTGAGTTCCTTCTTTTATACACTGGTGCCCTGGTTCTGGAAGGTTGGAGAAGCTTCTAGACAATGCAGGGTTATTTAGCCCTTTGTGTGGAGACAGGACACAGCCTATTCAAGTGTAAATGAGGTTGGGCTTAGCTCCTCTCTTCCATACCTTCCATCCTGCCAGTGATGGCCCATCCAGTCACACTTAAACTCCCATTGTGTGTAGCTGTCTAGGAGGAATACTCAAAGACCAACTGCCAACTACACTCAGTCATGTGACCAGAGACATGCACAGGTACCAAATTGCTAAGGGAAGAAAATGACAACTTTCTTAAAGTGGAATTTTATGAATTGTAATTTAAAGTCTGACTTCATCATAAATTAGGATTTCAAATTACGATTCCAGAGACACCAACCATGATACAGCTATTTCTTCCCATTTGGAAATTACACGTATAAATTGGAATAAGGAAACTCCAATGGTATCCTATGGGAGACGACTGTCTTACAGCAGTGAAAATGATTTGTAGATTTGTTCTCTACCAGGATATGCAAAACTTAAAAGAACATGTCCCCTTTCTTAAATATACTGCACCCTACCCTTGGGGCTGTCCTGAGTCTACCCTAGGTGTTAGATCTGGGGTTCTCTAGTTGGCAGGGTAGGTACCACTGTCCAAGTAGGGACCCTTGCTTCTAGTCAGGGAAAGGGGGATACACTGTTAAGATAACCCCTGCTCACCCTCTAGGTAGCTTGGCCTGAGCAGTCTAGGCTATTAAAGGCAATGTGTAAAGTATTTGTACCAACACTCACAGCAACACAGTGAAAACACCACAGATTTACTCTACACCAGTTTTAGAAAAATAAGGTATGAATGAATGAATGAATTGGAAATTTATATAGCGCATAGTTACCCTCGGGCATCCCAGCGCTTTGTCCAGAGTGACAAACAGATGAAGCCGACAGTTCGGCCGCATTAAGCAGGGAAGAGGTAAGTTTTAAGAAGTTTCCGGAATCGTAAGAAACACGTCTCTGTGCGCAAACACAGGGAGAGACTGTTCCACAAGATAGCTATATTGACTGAATATCTTCGCCCCCCAGCCCGCGCCCTCCTAAGTCTGGGGACTTGAAGAAGGTGATTTTGGTCAGATCTTAGGGCCCTGTTGGCTTTATAAGGCACAGCTAAATTCCGCAGGATGGGGGGTCCCTTCCCCTGAAGAATTTTATGCGCAGTGCAAAGAGCCTTAAATTTGACCCTTTCGCGCACCGGAAGCCAGTGCAAGGCTTTCAAAGCGGGTCTGGCTGATTGTATCCTAGGTGTATTCATAAGTAGCCTAGCCGCGGCATTTTGTACTTGCTGAAGTTTATTAAACGTAGCTTCAGGGGCACCTAAAAAGATGGTATTGCTGTAGTCTAATCTAGATACAATAAGCCCCTGAACAAGTAGCTTCCTAGATGGCCAAGGTAGCAGGGGGAGAACTTTCCGAGCTGAACGGAGGAGACCGAAGCACACTCCTGCCGTTTTTTTTGCCTGGGTCGGAAGGAAAGATCTCGTTCCAGCCAGAAACCCAAGCTTTTAATCTCTTCTTTAGGGCTCGGCAAAGCTCCCATGCAACTGGGCCAGCTAGACAGGGGAAGAGAGGGGGGTTTGCGTCCGAGCAGTATTAGTTCGGTCTTTGAACCATTCAGCTTCAAAGCTGATTCACACATCCAGGTGCGAACCTTAGACATGCAGGAATGCAGCGAGTTGGGGTTCTCCACAAGTTGGGATAGGGTGACCACCAACTGCGTATCGTCAGCATAGCTGACGATCTTAATGCCAAATGGGGCCACCACATCCTCCAGGGGGGCCATGTATACATTGAACAAAGTGGGGCTCAAGGAGGAGCCCTGAGGCACACCATACTGGAGGGGGATAGACGCTGAACGTTTGCTACCTTCCCAGACCTGATACGTCCGGTCGCAAAGAAATGACTTAAGCCACTTCAGCGCCTCACCTGCCACCCCTATATCTGCCAGCCGTTGGATCAACACTTGATGGTTCACCGTGTCGAACGCAGCACTGAGGTCCAGGAGGATCACTGCCACTGACCCTCCCGAATCCAAAATGATCCTCGCTTCCTCAACGACTGCCAGAAGAGCAGTGTCAGTGCCCTGACCTGGCAGGAAACAGGTTTGGGAACCTCGTAGCAAGCCATTAAACTCCAAGAAGTGTCTTTACTAAAAACTTCACAAGACCAAATACTACAGAAAAACCACCATACAATTAAAAAGGTTACTTTAAAGATAGTTCAAGAGTTTGTAGAAAGTACTCCAGGATGTAAAAATCAGTGTCCTGCAAAATGCGACTCTCAATGCACAAAATGCGACCCTCTCGTGCCCAACAGTACCTGTAGTTGCGCTAAGGTTCCCAAAAGCTATAACAATGAAGATGGCAAAGGCGATGCGATACCCCTGAGACCTTGGGGAGGCTTTGCAGCAGCCCTGCTTCACGCAGCAGAGGTGGATGCGCCGGCTCTGATCTGTGCGGGGAGGAAGCGATGACTTTGGCTTTCGTTAAGTAGGTTTCTTAGGGGGAAGCTTCATGCACAGGTACGGTGCGACGACCGGGGATGGTGACGATCTTCGATGAGGCACGATGCGCGGCGCAGCGTTGACTTCTGGCGCTGCAACCCTCGATGCGTCACGGGACGGGACTCTGCATCGACGCACGCAGGGACTGGATACTTTCACGCACCGGCAGAGGTGCGGCCTGCAAACTGGTTCTGCGACGACCTTCGCAGTGTCAGAAATCTTCGCGCACCGGGCCGATGCTCGACGCACTCGGCGATGCGGGACTCTGGGTGCTGCGATGACGCCGCGATGAAATTCTTCTTGCACTCTCGATCTTGCGACTCTCAACCGGATGATGCGACTCTCAAACGGATGATGGGACCCTCAAACGGATGATGCGATGGGTACCAGTTACTCTTGTTCACGATTTCTGCTTTCCAGCTCCCAAACACAGCCAAACGACCTCCTGAGGCCCTCAGACTAGGCAAGCACTCCAAGGCAGGTCAGAACTCCCTCAGCAGAGTTCCAGGGGAGCTGGTGGTGAAGTCCTTTTGTTCCTGGAACTTCTTAACATGGAGCCAGCTCTCCTCAGGCCCTTGGAGATCAGAATCTATAGAAGGGGACACAGCAGAGTCCTTCCCCTCTCCTTGGCAGCAAAGCAAAACAGCAAGCAGGCAGTTTTCTCCTCTTCAGTTCCTTCCAGCTTTCTCCTTGGCAGAGGTTCCTTCTTAGTTCCACAGTGATCTAAAGTTTAGGTGTTTGGGGTCCTCTTCTTATACCCCTCCAAGTCTTTGTCTCTCTTTGTTTCAGTGGGGGGATTCCCCTGCTCAAACCGGTTCCTGGGTGTGCTCTGCCCTGGAGCACCTGGTTCCTTTCAGAGTGAGGGGCAGGGTCGTTAGACGCTCAGCAGGAGGTGGAGCCTTCTTTGTGCTGGCAGAGTCTTCAGCCTGGCCAGCAGGGGGTGGAGCCGGCATTGTGCTGGCAGAGGCAGCCCTACTCAAACCCAGGGGCTACTCCTCCCAGCCATCTAGAGCAGATCTCCCTATTCACCCTGCTGCTGACTCATCCAGACTCCTGGAGCCACCTAGCCCATCACATGACACCAGTCAGCCAATCTGCACATAGGCACACCGGAAGGTTAAACAGGAGAATAGCTACTTTCTAAAAAGTGCTATTCTCACACAGTGAACTTAAAAACCATTTTTCTAAAAAGATGTATAATTAAATTCTGAACACAAAGATACCAAATGTGGATTTTCCATCTTGCCTTTAGGGGAAGATAGGCATGTAAACAGTCTCCCCCATTCTGTCCTATGGGCAAGATAGCCTCTCAGCAGTGAAAAACGACAATGGCTGTAATTCACTACCAGGGCATGTTACACATCTCAGTACATGCCCTACCTTTCAGATACACTGCACCCAGCCCATGGGGGGTACCTAGGGCCACCATAGGGATGCCTTACATGTACAGAAAGGGAAGGATAAGGCCTGGTCAGTCCTGGACTGCACATAGGCACTGCAAGCAGGCCTAAGACATCATTTTAGCGCTACTCCTGTGGGTGTCAGTCAAAAAAGCTTTATTATTGGTTAAAAACCATAAAAGCGAAGGATACATAATTACATAAGACAACCAATTGATCACCAGTGAGCAATACAAAGTACACATGATTAAACAATACACCTAGAACAATAAATAGTAATTAAAATAATAAAAACAGATAAAAACAGGCCACTCAGAGTGATATTAAAATTCCCTAGTAAATGCAGAGGGGTACTGACAGTTAAACAGTTAAAGCAGCTTTCTCCTTAAGTTTGGCTCCTCTAGAGCACCACATAGAGAACAAGTATCTGGAGGTCGCAAACACAGTCAACGGGGTAGAGTCATATTTCAGCAATCTAAACACAACCCTGTAATCCCTGAAGCCCCTGGACTTGCATAACTGTAGGATCCATTTGGCTCTAGCTGTGGAGTATGAGGGGCAGAAGAGCACAACGTGCAGATCTTTCTCTTCGGCGTGTTCACACCCCGGACATAGGCTAGATGCATAATGAGCCATTGACCACTTATTTGTTACTGCCCTCACTGGAAGAGATCCATGTCTGAATTGGACATACAATTTCTTCGCCAGTGGGGACTGAATGTCGTCCAAGAGTTTCTCAAATTGGTACCTGTCCTTGATTTCGAGGAAGCTGCTGGACAACCTACCTAAAGATGGACTTAATGCCATCTGTTCCAATCAGAAATAGTTGAGTGCTTTGACCAGCGCCCTCTTGGGAGTCGTAGCAGAGGAGAGTGCGGGGGCGAGCCACAGATCTCCCTTTCCCAAGGCCAGGCATAGGTCTTTAACATGCTTTAACCAAGGAATTTTTTCCACACCCCTTAACGTCGATAGGTGACCAAGTTCCTCCCGATAACTTAAGAGCTCAGGTGTGGACCAGAGTCTCCTCCAGTACAATAGAGGACGGTTAGGGATAACTTCATGGATGGGGACCAGACCCAAGTCAAGGCGTTGCGGGATTAGCGGTGTGCTCTGTGGGAGTCTCAGCAGACGCCTGATGAAACTATTCTCAGAGATAGAGAGCGAGGAGGTATTGGTGTGGCCCCATAGCTCTACACCGTAGAGCGCCCCACCTCTTGCTTGTGCTTTATAGATTTCTACTGGAGGTCCCACAATTTTGGATGTGCACTCATTATGTACCTTTAGAATACTTCCCGCTGCTTGGGCCAGCTTCATATTTGCCTTGGCTATATGGGTCCCCCATTCCATCTTGTCATTCAGTGTTACCCATAAATATTCAAAGGTAGAGACTCTTTCAAGAACCGTACCATCCATGTGGGGAAGGGGACAGTTGGGCAATTTAGAGTTAAAGACCATAAAGTTGGTTTTGACAGGTTGATCTCCAGGTTTCTTAGTCTGCAAAAGGAGCAGAAAGCCTCCAATGTTCGCTGAATACCCTTTGAAGATTTTGATAGCAGAAGGGTATCATCAGCAAACATCAGGGCTGGTATCTTTCGGGCTGCCAAACTGGGAGAGTCTAAGTCCCGCGCGTCCCAAAGATGTTTGATCAACCCATTAAGAAAAAGCAAGAAGAGCGTGGGGGCCAACACGCACCCCTGCCTCACTTCCTTTTCCACCGGAAAGGCGGCCGAAAGCTCCCCATTCCTCCCGTACCTCACTCTTGCAAAAGTGCCCTGATGTAGACGTTTAAATAATTGGCACAAATAGGCTGGAACACCCATCTCCAACAAAATGGCCCATAGCTTCTCCCTCTGGACCAGATCAAATGCAGATCGAAGATCTACAAAAATCAGATACAAACTACCGGCCCCCAAAGTCACCGTCTTCCAGAATACCATCTGTAATCTAAACACTTGGTCGATGGTGGAAACTTTGACACGAAAACCCGCTTGTAGGGAGGTCAGGATGTGATGGTTGTCCATCCAACACTGCAACCTTCATAAAAGAATGCGGGCCATTAATTTCTGGAAGACGTCAATAAGACTAATGGGGCGGTAGTTTACCGGGTCCAGGGGGGAGGCCTTTTTATGGATGGGAATAATCTCCGCTATACTTGGGTGTCCGCTTGGGAGAATAGCGGGGCAGAAATTGGTAGGTCCAGTAGGACAATTTGTCATAGACGATGGACCTGGCCCTTGTTCCCGTTTATCTGGTCGAGGTCCTACACTTTGACTTCGGTCTTGAATTGTCTGTTTAGCATTGCCTACGTCCGGAGTCGGGGAAATATTCCCTGTCGGCGATGTTGGCTGGGGGGTTACGCCACTTTTTGTATTTATCATGGACACAACTTTATCAATTCTACTCATCAGGGTTTTAAACTGAGATTTGATAAGTTGTTCCATATGAGCTTGCAAATCAATTATTAAGTGGGTAGCCCACAGAGGAGGAGCTAGAGTGGAAAAAGAGGGCCCTACATCTGGCTGTGGAGAGTCAGAGGCAGGTGTAGTGGGCCTAGCGGCTTTTTTTTGTGGTTTTCTAGGGCAGTTCTTGGATGGCTTGTTAACTACCTGACGAGCCAGAGGTGGACGAAGATTACTACTAGAGCCTACCTCTGACTCTATCTGAGCGCACGGAAGGTCCGCAAAGGAGGTTGCTAACAGCGAATCAGGAGAGTTAGCTGTGGCTAACGAAACATTCCGAGGTGGCGTATTAGGTAGTATAGTAGGTGTCAACGAGAGACGCCTTTCAGTGTTTTCTATGGCCGAAGCTACCACCCCTATAGTCTTTTGAAGCATTTTGTCTATTGGAGTTAGGCTTGGGAGTGGAGTTATTAAGACGGGTGTTTGGCGTGTGATAGGACGTGTGGTTGGAGGAATGGTTTTGCCCATAATTCCGATCAAAAGGTTCACACCAAATGTAGAAAAAAGAAAAATACTACAAAATGTGATTTAAAACGACTTAAAATACTGATGAGAAAAACATGTAAACGTACTATGAATCAACAATTAGGAGTAGTCACAGAAGTAGTTATTGACTGACTAGTTAAAACATTACCAGAGTTGATATGTCCTTTTTTTTTTCAAGGTATAGAAGTCTGTTATTCTAGTGACAAAAACAGAAAATAAATATCCGTCCAGGATAAAGGGGAACAAACATACGTATAGGACAGTCACCGGTCGCTTATCCTGGTCTTGAGCGTACAGTTCACTGCTAGACTTGTTTGGCCTCAGCACCTCGTCGAAATGTTGTCCGCAAAAAAACAAAAAAAACAAACGAAGGGTCAAAACGCCGGTTTGGCCTGTATTAACATTAGGGAGGGGAAGACCATTTTGTGAAGGGGAGCACCGCTTCAAAGGAGGAGTGGAACCCCAGAGACCTATAGCCGCAGTGGCCTCCCAGCTTCCTACCCGCTCCCTCCCGGTGCCTTTCCCACTCCCAGGAAACGACTCCGTACCTATTGCAGCCACCCTCCTCCTGGGGGTGGCTGGCGTTAACGCCGTGTCAGTCTCCGCCGACGCTTCCTCCTGGGGCTCACGTCTTACAGCTGTTCGCTGGTCCTGGCTCTTCCTCCGGTTCTCGGGTGCCTTCACACGCCACAGGTTCTCGGATCCCCTCCCAGTGAAACCGTCCTTCCGCGCTGCCTTCTGTTGCGGTTTCCACTTGTGCGTCGGCCTCCCGTTGCGGTTCCGCTACTCCTGTGGGTGGCACAATCAGTGCTGCAGCCCACTAGTAGCATTTGTACCACCAGCTCTGGCACTCTCAGTGCATTTTACTAGGGCCTTACAGGTAGAACAAATTTGCCAAACATGTATAGCCAATTACATCACAATTTCCCTAGGGAGCACTTGAACTTTGACACTGATCAGCAGTGGCAAAGTGCCCAAAGCATCAATACCAGTAAAAACGACATCCAGCATAGCATCAAAAATACAGGAGGTAGAGGCAAAAAGTCAGGGGTAACCACGCCAAAAGATGCCAGGTCTAACACTAGGGATGACTTATCTGTATTAAAAAGGAAAATTTATGAAAAGGTTTATTTTGTTAGGTCGACTTGGGAAGTATAAAACTGCACACACAGGCTCTGCAGTGGCTGGCCTGAGACATGTTTAAAGGGCTACTTCAGTGGGTGGCACAATCAGTGCTGCATGCCAATTAGTAGTATGTAATTTACAGGCCCTGGTCACATGTGAAGCACCTTACCAGAGACTTATAAGTACATTTAATATGCCTCTTGGGTATGTTACCATGTTTGAGAAGAGAGCAAAAGAACTTTAGCACTGGTTACTAGTGGTAAAGTAACAAAGTCCTAAGGCCAGCAAAATCAGATTAAGTAAAAAGTAAAGGAGGAAGGCAAAATGTTTGGGGATGACCCTGCAGAAAGGATCATTTCCAACAATGTCACCGTGGTTGTTGAGGTAATTTGCGCAAAGTCACAGTGGGTGCCATTTTAAGTTCAAGCACTGTCAAATATGGTTGTTTGTGTTTGTATCCACAGATAACGTTTTCTTTTAAAAGTCGGGGAACAGCCAGTGTTTCTCATACACATGTGCTGTGTATATTTTCAATAGAAGCAGCAGCATTACAGAGTTCTCCTGTATACATGTGCAACATATTTAAAGGCCAAAGAAACAATGTTTAATTGTGCTCATTTAAAAAGATAAGTGAGATCCTACCATTGAACCTTAGGTCTGGAAGCACTGGCTGAATACTGGAGGGAGAAATGGACAAGAAGGTGTGAACATTTTTTGGAACGCAACATGCAAAAACTACATAGATGGGCAAGCAAATGATCTATTGCTTAAACGTGTGGGCGATGATGTAGAAGTTTTAATTGTTACATTTCCAGAACAAGACCAAAATACATACAAAGGGACTTATGAAATGCCTAAATGATAAGTTTGACCCTCAAAGGAATTTAGATTTTGAGAGATATAATTTCAATATGGCATGTCAAAAAGAAGATGAAACAATGGATGATTTTCTCACAAGACTATAGAAATGAGTAACATTCTGTGACTTTAATAAGTTTAGTAACAAAGAGGCAATAAGGTTGAAAGTGATACAAGGCTGCAATTCATTAAAGTTCAGAAAAAAACTCTTAGAGAAAACGTTTGACCTACAGGAAATTCTATGTATGGCTAGAACAGCTCAAAACCATACCACAAACATGGAAGAAGGAAGAGTGAAAACTCTGGGGAAAGTGGGACAAATGTCAGGAAAAATAAATAATGATAGGAGGACAGAAATAAAATGCAAAGAAAAGAAATTGTGCTATAGGTGTGGATTACAATTTCCACATCAAAGTCATGTCCAGCAATGAAGCAGCAGTGCAAGGAATGTGGGAGATATAATCATTTTGCAGGTGAATGCAGATTTAAGAAGGACAAAAAACTGGATGAGGAAAGAAACTGGAAATAAGCAAACTAATCTAGATGAGAGAAAGAAAACTTGAAGTCTAAAACATGTAAGACTAATGGAGGAAGTTGAAAGAGACTCTGAGGAAGAGTTTGAACAATGTGAAAGACTATATATGATGCATGAGGGAAGTGAAATTCAGCAACTTAATATGTTAGGAAAGAAAATATCCAGAAAACAACATCAGTTGATCTAATAGTAGGTTCTCAAAAAGAATTGTTTGTACTTGACAGTGGAGCAACATGCATTATAATGTACATAAGTGAATATGCGAAAATGACTGAAGAACCACTTCTAATTCCTTCAAATATGGGTGCTTTTCAATGGGGAGCTATGCATCCTGTTTCCTTTCTTAAAAGATTTGAGATAATACTAAAGGATGGAGCTATAACTACCAAAGAAGAAATAGATGTTTTGAAAGGAGAAGTGCCGGGACCATGTTTGCTAAGCAATGTGATGGCCCAATTCATGGGATTGTTGGCAATAACTTGTAACATAACAACAGATCATCCAGTTCTGAGGAAATATCCAAAGTTTTTTAATGGTTTATCCAAATTAAAGGATACCCCAATTACCTTACACATAAATGAAATGGTAAAACCAGTGGCTCCAGTTCACATGCAGGCGAAGGTAGAGAAGGAAATAAAGTCATTACTTGAACAGGACATAATTGAAGAGGTAACAGGTCCAACACCATGGGAGTCACCCATTGTATTCATTCCAAAAACAGAAACTGAAGATATCAGGATTTGTGTGGACATGAGAATTCCAAATATTGCCATTGAAAGTGAGTGATATCCAGGTCTCATTTAAATAATATGATCAGCAGCATCAATGAGGCTGTTGTGGTTTCAAAACTTGACTTATGTAAAGGATATCATCAATTAGAAATTGATGTTCAGTTAAGATATATCAAAACATTCTCCACGCATATGGGAATGTTTAGGTATAAACGATTACATTTTGGGATATGTTCAGCTGCTGAAATTTTTCAAGAAATCATGAAGAATATCATAAGACCTATACAGAATAGTGATGATATTTTAGTGATGATATTTTAGTCTTCTGTAAAACCCAAGAGGAGCATGATCAGGCACTGGATGTAGCATGCCAACAACTTCTTAAAGCTGGTTTGACTCTCAACTTAAAGAAATGTGAAATAAATAAAACTGATTTAACATTCTATGGGCATATATTTTCTCGGGATGAAATGAAACCAGACCCTATAAAAGTAACAGCTCTAAATGCAATACAAAGACCTAAAGATAAAACAGGCGTACAGTCATTTTTAGGAATAGCTAGCTATTGTGGAAGATATGTTAATAATTTTGCAACTTTGAGGTCACAGCTCGGGTAGATGACAAAAAAAGGACGGAAGTTTCATTGGAATTATGATTGTGAACATGCATTCAAAGAAATAAATCTACAAATGTCAATGGCAGCGAATTTTAATTATTTTGACCCAAATTTGTGTATGGAATCAGTGGTGAATGCAAGCCCTGTAGGATTAGGTGCAATCTTGGTGCAGAATAAGCCTGGAAGATAAACTCCTAGATATGTAGTTTCTCATGCAAGCAAAAGTCTTTCTGATGTTGAACGAAGATATTCTCAGCCTGAAAAGGAACGTTTGGCAGTTGTTTGGGCATGTGAACAGTGTCATGACTTCATATATGGAAAATCTTTTGTGATTAAAAGAAATCACCAAGCTCTCATCTCCATTTTCGGGAATCCGAAAAAAATGCCGCCTAGAATTGAAAGATGGGGGATGAGATTGATGGATTATGACTTCTTCAGAATTATTCACAAACCAGGCAAAGAATAACATCCAGCAGATTATTTGTCCAGACACCCATTCAACTCAGAGATAGATCAACAGTTAGAAGCAGAAGAATATATCTGTTTTATAATCAAATCAGCGGTACCAGGAATCATTACAGAGACAGAATTAATTGAGGGTACACGTTTGGATGACACCTTTTAGGAAGTAACAAAGATTATGCTGAAAAACAATTAGAGACTGATAAATAGTGCCAGTCATTTTGGATCAAACATAAGAAAAAAAGATATATTAGCATTTAAAAACATACAATCTGAATTGTTAGTGGCTCCTTCTGGAATTCTTCTAAGAGGGAATAAACTAATCATTCCACTTTGCTTAAAGCGACAAGTTATTGATTTAGCACATGAAAGTCACAGAGGTATCTCTGCCACAAAAAAAATTCGAAGGGAAAAGTTATGGTTTCCAAGGCTGGATCAGCAAGTAGAGGAAGTAATTCAGTCTTTCCTTATATGCCAATGTACCTCTAGAGAATGCTGTGTGGGTTAATGTAGAAGCAGATTTTTATGGTCCACTTGACACAGGACACTATCTGTTGGCTAATAGATGAGTATTCACGATTTCCTATCGTAAAAGTGGTATTGCCAACATCAACGTAAGTAGTACTTACAGTTCTGGATGAAATATTTCCCACTTGGGGAATAGCTAATGTTTTGAAAACGGACAATGCACCACCGTTTAATAGAAATGAGTTTCAAAACTTTATGAACTACTTAGGAGTCATACATCAGAAAATCACCCCAATCTGGCACCAATCGAATGGAATGGTAGAAAGATTGATGTCCGCTATTCGAAAGCTGTACAAAGAGCAAGACTGTCACAGATATCAATAAATCAGGCTTTGTGTCAAGTTTAACGAGATTACAGAAACACTCTGCATACATAGAATGGAAAATGTCCTTCAGAATTAATGTTTGGTCATTCAAGACAAACTCTTCCACCACACTTTCCAGCAGATCCGCCTAAAGATCATAAAAAAAATTACAAAACAACAAAGAAGCACAGGATAAAATGAAACATTATGCAGAAAAATGGGACGAAATGTCAGAAGTAAGAGTAGCAAATATGTGATTTAGTATTGGTTCATCAAAAACATATAAAAAGATCACAGAGTAGATTTCACCCAACGCCAATGGAAATATTTAAGGTTCATGGAACATCGTTAACAGCGAAGAGTGACATCAAAACAAGATATGACATTTTATTTTTTAAAGTCAATCCAAATATCGAGCATGAAGACGTACAAATAAGTATTCAGCAAGATAAACAAGTAACCAGGAAATCTGAAAGAATTTTAAAGAAACCTAAACGCCTAATTGATCATTGCTGAATTTGTTCTTCTTTTCTTATTCTTTCTTTTCTTCTCTTCTCTTTTCGTCTTCTTTATTAAAAAAAAGGGTGAGGGGAGGAATGTGATGATGTAATATAGAATGGTAAGAATTGAATAGTTTGTAATGGAAACCTGGGCTGATGGTGTTTCAAGTAGTACAAGATGGTTGGAGCAGGAGCATAGTGGAATGTGCTCCAAAAAAGCGCATCTTGATAATACTTGTGTTCCCATTTGACTTTTTCATAATGGGGACGAGCAGAGTAACCTACGTGAAATGTATTCCAATTTAAAACTCAAAGCTGTCTCACCGCCTCGAGCTGTTCTACTGGTTGCCAAACTCCTCACACGCTCTCACCAAGAAAATGGCAAATCAAACGGTGAGTGAAGCACCAAAACTGCTGGTGACACATGCACGTTGTTTTCCTAATTTTGGGAAAAGGGGACGCTAGTGATCAGACATCAATAAACACACACGACCAGCCTGTACGCATGCGCAAAGTGACGGCCATTTTGAAGAGTCAGGCATGGTGTGCAAACACCGCTGAACACAAACGACTGGCCCCGTGTGCATGCGCAATGTCACAGTGGGTGCCAGTTTAAGTTCAGGCACTGTCAAATATGGAAGTTTGTGTTTGTATCCATAAATAAAGTAAAAACTAAAAATAAATCAGAGAACAGCCAGCGTTTCTCAGACATATGTGCAGTGCATATATTTTCTATAGAAGCAGCATAGTTACAGCTTTTTCCTATATACATGTGCAAAATATATAAAGGCAAAAGAAACACTGTTTAATTGTGCTCATGTAGAAAGATAAGTGAGCAGTGAGATTATACCATTAAACCTGAGTTCAGGAAGTAGTGGCTCAATACTGCAGAGCATAAAATCTTCACATTCTTGATCAGTCAAGTCCAAGAGAAGTGAATTTTATAAGAAATACATATTAGAACATCAGCAGTCATGTCGATAGAAAAGGATAGGATTCTGTGATGATGAACATCCACAGCCTTCAGGTTTATTTCAGGATACAACAGAGCAGTGGAGCCGTGGAACATTGATACAATTATTTTATTAGTGAACAATGGCAACTTTTTTGGGAGATTTTATTTTAAGTCGGCATATTATGAGACAGCTTCCCATCCTTACTGCCACAATGTTTTGATGAGCATCGACACAAATTCAATTAGAAGTCTTTCGGTAACCTTAGGCCACAACAGAGCAGTGGAGCCACGAGACTGCCCAGAAGCACCTGCCACCACCTATCCAGAATGGGAAACAGCATTTACAAAGCTGTTTTCACAACGGAGTGCTCTTACAATGCGGTTGTTACAATGACTGCGTTGTTAGTACGCAATACCTTTACATCGCAAGTCATTACAGCTACTTGCGGTAGGGGGCGCAAAGGTATTGGCTATAAAATCCAACACCTACCCTGCTGTTGTGCAAACTGGAGTAGGAATAGTATTATTTAAGTCCAGCGCACCACCTAAAGCAAGTCAATGACTTGCGATGTAAAGGTATTGCATACTAACAATGCGGTCGTGGTAACGTCCGTGTTGTAATTGCATGCGATGTATTCGCATGCGTTGTAACATGCTATATTCATCCAGAACCCTGTAACCTCTCTCTTCATGTCATCACTTTTACGTGTGAACATTCTGGAATGAACAGTGGCTAAATGACATCACCTCTTTTATGCATTACCCCGGTATAACAAATTCCAAATGCAAAGTAGAAATAATTGCACTCCGAGAGCCCGATTCACAGAACTAACTTACGACAAAATCCTAAACTTACTACCATTTTGGTATTCACAGAAGGCGCTTACTCATTTTGGTATTCACAGAAGGCACTTACTCATTTCGGTATTCACAGAAGTTAGGAGTCCTAACTTTAGGACTCCTAAATGCCTTCTGTGAATACCGAAAGTTAGGACTACTAACTTTAGGACTCCTATATGCCTTCTGTGAATACTGAAAGTCTTAAAATTAGGATTTTTCTCAGTTTAGGAGTCCTAAAGTTAGGAGTCCTAACTTTACTACTACTAAACTGAGAAAAATCCAAATTTTAAGACTTTCGGTATTCACAGAAGGCATTTAGGAGTCCTAAAGTTAGGAGTCCTAACTATGCTACTACTAAACTGAGAAAAATCCAAATTTTAAGGCTTTCGGTATTCACAGAAGGCATTTAGGAGTCCTAAAGTTAGGAGTCCTAACTTTACTACTACTAAATTGAGAAAAATCCTAATTTTAAGACTTTCGGTATTCACAGAAGGCATTTAGGAGTCCTAAAGTTAGGAGTCCTAACTATACTACTACTAAACTGAGAAAAATCATAATTTTAAGACTTTCGGTAATTACAGAAGGCATTTAGGAGTCCTAAAGTTAGGACTCCTAACTTCTGTGAATACCGAAATGAGTAAGTGCCTTCTGTGAATACCAAAATCAGTAAGTGCCTTCTGTGAATACCAAAATGGTAGTAAGTTTAGGATTTTGTCTTAAGTTAGTTCTGTGAATCGGGCCCCTAGTGTCCTGCTGTAAGCAATGTATGATGTTGTCAGGGGCAGATTTAAGAGGGAAATAAAGTGAGAGCTGTTGTGACAGGAAGCAGAGGAATTCTGTCTTGGAAAAGTTTTGGGTATCAAAGTTGGGAACTGTACAGTGTGTTATTCCCATAAGGGAGAGAGAAATGTTAGTTTGGAGAAGGAGCATAATGGAGAGAGTAGTGTAAAGCAACAACAAGAGAAGTCCAAGGGTCAAGCCATAGGGTACATTGACTCAGACTGTGATGAGAGTGAAGAGTGTCGGGAGAAAGACAAAGATGTGAGTGAGGAAAGCAGAGAACCATTCTAGTAACCTGCTTCTAATCACTAGGGATGGGAGGGACAGTACCAAGGTGATGTTTTTTTGTTGTGTTTTTTTGTCCACATGCGCCATTTGATGTACCCAGAGCCCTTTTGATTTCTCTGTGCCCCCTCCCCCCCCCCACTTAATTGGCACCGCCAGGAGAGCTCTGTATCTAAATGGATGCACTTTACACAAAAACTCTCTTTCTCATATACGGTCTGAACTGCACCTCTCTCTGGGCAGCCCCCAGAGCAGACCAGAGGGGTAAAGTATCCCAATGTAAAGGCATAATCATTGGACTGTTATAGCCCTTATATTACATATATCAAGCCAATTTGCACAGGGCAGCCAGAAATCATTTTTCTTACTTTCGTTTTTCGATGTTGCCCTATCTAGCTTCATTGTGTATTTGATGGAGGTTAGTCAATCTAAAAATGTCGGAGGAATGTTTTTAATCCAACATTTGCAAATTTCTCTCCAGGCAAGTTTGATTAAATAAAACCCTAGTTTATTTTCCTCTAACGATAGTAGTTCGTAATTTGGAAAAATCCCAAAGAACACCAGAATTATGCTCACCTGAATATTGAAACCAAATATGGCTTCCATACCTCTGATTACAGAGACCCAGAAGTGGTGTAACAATGGACAGCTTAAAAACATATGCTCATCATCCACTTTCTCCTGATGACATTTTGGACAACGCGGAGTAGGACCCGTCACAAATTTGAAGAGTTTTAAGGGAAACCAATATACCCTGTGGCGAGAAAAGATATGATTTCTCCTTAGGTGTGCAGCTTGAACTGTGTAGTATAGAAAATTATAAGATACTTGTCATATTTCTACCGTGCTAGATCTAGGCAGGCACTCTCCCCACAGCTGCGATGGAAGATTAAAGTCGTCGTCTGCCAGGTCTATCAGGAGCCAATATAAATGTGCCTCTTTCCTGTTCCCGATTTTCTTCTTCAGAGTCATCTCCAGCTCATTAGAGAAGCCAACAGTTGAACCGACCGCCTGAATCCAACTCTTTATTTGCAAGTATTTTAATTATTGATATATCATTGTCTGTGATATTTCTCAAGTTGTCCCATGACAATAGAGATCCCTCTGGTACGAGTTGTGCCCACGATGATATCCCAGCTGTTTTTAACAGGGTTACTAAAGAATCCCTGGTCCATTCGGGTGAGCCTGGGGCATCCCAAATGGGCGCCATAGCGCTATAATAACTAATTTTCAATAGCTTTCTGATCTTAAACCAGGTGGAGGCTAACCCATTTAAGGTCTTTGTCATACTTTTTTTAAGAATCTTGGATCTCCAAATTTATATAGAAAAGCTTGATCCCCTCCTTTTAAATCTAGTAACATTTCTTTAAACATTCTCCCGATGACCGAGCTGTCAGGTTCGCGTATGAGCATTTTTCCCGCCCTCTACAGGAATGTCCATGCATAGAAGACTAGGTCCGGCAAACATAATCCTCCCTTGTTCTTCTTTCTACCTAGTTTTTTCCATTATATTCTTGTACCCTTTGAGGCCCATATGAAGCTGTTTATTTTTGCCTGAATTTTTTTCAAACCCTCTTCTTTGAATGGCAAGGGGATGTTCTGAAACAGGAAAATGAGTTTAGGTAGGATCATCATTTTCACTAGATTAACTCTACCAATTAATGTCAGAGGTAGATATGCCCAGCTTGTTAGGGAATGCAGATTTCTTTGCTAACCTTATTGAGATTGGTGTCTGTAGTGTCCTTGATATTCTGCTTAATCATGTTGCCCAGATATCTTATCTGTCTTTTTATTATGCAGGTGTTCAAATTCAAATGCCATACCATGCACTCCGTCTTTGATCCCATAGCCGGACACCCGACCGAACTGAGGTGCTTCATTGCATACGATTGGAATTGCGGTATCCGGGTCCGATGTATACACCATCATATCATCAGCATATAGGGACACCTTTTTCTCCCATCTTTTGTACTTAAAGGGGAGTATTCCGACATGTCTTCTGATTTTTTGGCCAGGGGCTCTATGTATAAGTTAAAAAGCTATGGAGATAATGGACACCCCTGCCTTGTACCCCTTTGAACTTCAACTGGAGAAGAGAGAATCCCATTCACTAGAATTCTGGGTATTGGAGTTGATAAATCGAACAAACTGTCCTGCAGAACTTTTACGCCAGGTTACATATCTTCAATACATACATAAGGTAAGGCCAGTTGACTCAGTTGAGCGCTTTTGTGGCGTCCAACGTGATGCAAGCCGAGGTAGTTTATGGAGCGTCGCCAGGTCTATAGCTCCGATCAGGTTGAGTGTGAGGTCTCGAATCCCCCTCCCCTAGATGAAACCTTTTTGATCCCCATGCACAAGGTCACTAATGGCTCCATTTAACCTCTCTGCTAAAATCATTGCATAGATCTTATAGTCAAGATTGAGCAGAGAGATAGATCTGTACGAGTCACAGTGACTGGGTGGTTTTGATGATTTGACAATCAGAGCCACAGTTGCTTCGTTCCATGAATTTGGCTTATTTCCGCCCCTATGAAAGATATAGAAGAATAGCTTTTCCATAACGGGGATGAGAGTCGCCATTAGAGATCTATATAGTTCCGCTGGCAGATCATCCAGTCCTGGCGCTTTACCAATTTTTCCTGCCTCAATTGCATTCTTGATCTCGCTTATACTTATCGGGCTATTAAGGATATTTGATTCCTCGCTGATTTTCTTTGGAGCAGATTGGTCTAACCAGGCCTCAATCTCCTCCTCTTGGGAAGTTGGATCTTCTCTATATACCTTCTCAAAGTGCTTCTGAAAAGCCTCTTCAATCTCAGTAGGTGGCCCTTAACTATATTCCTAGAGATATTACACTTAACTTATTTGATGTTTCCTTTAGCTAGCTCCCGTTTGGTCTTCGAAGCTAGAAGTTTCCCACAACCTTCCCCGTACTCTAAGTGAGCAAGCTTACTAGCCTGCCACCTCTTTCTTAGGCTTATGTCTATCACCCCTGCCAAGTCTAAAGATATTGTAAGTCTGCCAGCGTACCTCCAGCCGAAGAATTATTTCCGTGGGAGATCAGTCCTAGCTCTAACTTCTGGATTTTACCCTCTATCTCTTCTACCTCAGCTTTGTATTTTTTCTGTCTGGCAGTTTGTATAGAAGATATGCATCCTCTCAGGAATGCTTTATAAGAGTCCCACACGATTTCAATTGGGGCACTGTCCAGATTAGTTAAGAAAATGTTTTCTGTCTATGTGACTAGTCACTTGATCACTTTCTTCCTCTAACAGGATGGAAAGATCTAGAGTCCATCTTCTGTTCGTTGGTTTAATTGGGATTTTAAAAACTAGAGTTACTGCCGAATGGTCAGAAAGGTGTCCCCCAAGATGTTTTATATCTTTCACCCACTTTTTCAGCTCAAAGCTAACCAGGAAAAGATCTAATCTAGACCTGTGGCCATGCTTTTTATTATGAAAGGTATATCCTCTCCTGACGCCCATCCTGTCTCTCCATATATGAAGCCATCCTAACTGCTTTATAGCATTTTTAAGCGTGGATCTCATTTTACAATACTGAGATGCTCTGCTCTTTAGTGACCTATCCAAGACTGCATCCAGGACCAGATCGAAATCGCCTGCCAGGATTAAAGAGTCAGAGAAATGTAGTAGCTCAGAAAGTAAACTCCTTAACGGAGCTGGGTAATCCAAATTAGGACTGTAATATCCTGCTACTGTGAATTTATACGTGTGGTATTTAATCTTGGCTATGGCCAATCTCCCCATTTTATATCCTTTACTACTTTCTAACAGAATAGCAGAGTTCTTTTTAATAAGTACAGCTACCCCCTTTGTTGTCACTTGTTGGGTCGTGCAAATTATATCTTGAATCCAGCTTCTAGGTCTACACAAATTCTTCATCTCACTCTCTGTTACATGTGTTTCCTACAAGATGAGAATTTGTTCAGAGGCATCTCTCAGGTATTGAAAGATCCTCCCCATCCTGTATTCTACTCTTAACCCACTTAAGTTCCATGACAGAACCCTCAGCAGTGATGATTTGTCGCCTATAGGTTGTGCCATATTTCTGTTGGCAGAAGAACCTTTTTTTTCGGGGCCTAATTCGGGGAATTTGGACAATTTCTTTTTTCTCCCACAGCTCCCCATCCAGTGCCCACCACCCTCCCTCCTGCACCCATGTGACCCTGCCTTGGAGAACCCCCTTTCTTTATCTTCATGGCCCTTCTCTGGCCTTCAAGGCTCCCCTCCTAGAGTCAGAACCCCCTACCACATCTTGTAATTTTTCTTTGGGACAAACATGATGGCTAAAAAGATCTTATATACCTCTAACTTTTGTCTGAACTTTCAAGGAGAGCTAATATTGTTTAGGCTACCGCCCCTCTACCCTGCCCCGAGATGCACTGGAGGATGTTCTTGGCCTCTTCCACCCTCTTAAAAACCTGTATCTTATTGTTATACATTACTTTTAATATAGCCGGAAATTTGAGGAGTGCAGTTGCTCCTAGTTGCCTGAAGGGGTCTAATAATTTTCCCAGCTCCCACTGTTTAGATGCTGTGATTGTTGACACATCGGAGCGTATTTGGAAAGTTATTCCTTCCGCATTTAATGCGTTCAGCTTGAGGGCTTTATTTAGGATTTCATCTTTTAAATTATAGGTTAGGAAATTAACCAGGATTTTTCTGGGTCTGGTTTTACTTGGGTTTAGTCTGAATGGGTCTCTGTGTACCCTCTGGATATCAGCCAAAAGACCTTTCTCAGAGCAGTCAATTTGAGTGGATAGTTTAATCAGTTTAACCACAACATCTTTAAGATTGCGCCCCTCAGCTCCCTTCGGAACTTTTAGAAATCGAATGCTGTTTCTTCTATGGGAATTCTGAAGAGATTCTAGCTTTTCCTGAAAGCCTATTTCTCGTTCTTTTACAATTTTGATTACCTTCGTGTTTTCCTCAGATTGCGAAGTTAACTCAGCCACTGTGGATTCCAAGACTGTAGATCTGGCTGCTAATAAATCTAGTTTGTCTTCCATTTTCTCGCAGAAGATCTTGATTTCTGCTTGATTTTTTTCTGACACCACAAATCTATTTCTAACCTCTTCCGTCAGTGTTTGTAAGAGATCTGAGATTGACACAGAGGTGGTCTTATCGGGCGGATCCTCTCTTCTTTGTCCAGCTTCATGTTCTAGGTCATTTTCCATTATTTTACTTTCTCTTGTAGGGTCCTCCCGTGTTATCTGGTTAATTGTATCTGGCAATCTATCCCTTTTCTTCTGCCATCGTTAGTGCTTTTTCTCTCCCACCTTCTGGACACTCTGCCAGTGGTTGGAACCTGTTTGGGCTTAATATACCGTCTGGGTATTCTGGCAACCCCTCCGGCGTTGTCCTTGTTGTTAGTGAGCATGCAAACTGTTGGCTTTATTATTAAAGTCCTGGGCGCCACTTTAAAAGAATTTCTCAGTGAGGGGGTAAGTTTAAGGTTCTGTTGTTTTTGAGTGGGTATTTTTGTCTTCTTAGCTTTTCTGTTTTTAGAGCTGATCCACTACCCTGCTGTTCTCTTAACCTGCTCTGTTGCTGTTTTGACTATCTTTATATGGTTCCTACCAGCCTGAAACTCGGATACAAGCCGGATTGACCAGGGACCCCAAACTAAATAAATTAGGATTATCCTATGTATTGAGTGCGTTGTTACTTGCACTCCTCAAAGCGTATCTAATTTGGCCCCCGGTATCTGTGGTAGAGCCCCTGCTACGATGTTCGAATCCCGGCCCCCCTTAGGCTTGTGACTGTCGCCTATGTATTGATCTGCCAGAGCTGCACTTACTGTGTGTAATATCTGATGGTCTAGCTTCTAGCCTACGACCGCTCCACGTCATCCGCGGGCCAGGCGTGGCCTGCGGGGTAAAATAAATGGAGCCGCCCGCTCGGGGACGGGGTCTTCAATCCCAGTACTGGTGTGGTGTCCGTTGTATGCATGGTTCCTGCGTCCCAGCGCGCCTACGCCGCCCTGCTTCCAAGGCCCGCGGTAGGGCCACATTACACTGGCGACGAGGGTGGGACGAACAGCAACGCGCGCACCAACAGACGAGCGCCGCTGCACACGGAGACCGGAGCGCCGGAGAACAATGCACGCGCACGTGCGCCCGGCCGAAGTGAAGGCCTGAAACCACGCGGCACCGCGGTAAAGCAGACCCAGCCACAGAGTGAGTGCTGCCCTAAAGACACACCCTGTGCAACTGCCGGCCAAATCAGAAGAGGGCAGATAAGAACTGGAAGCCCTATATATCACCCTAAGGAGAGGCTAGGAAATGTCGAAGTGGGCCCCAGGGATAGCATAAGAGAAAAAAAAAAAAAACTTTGTCAATCCAAGAGGAAAATATATATATATATATATATATATATATATATATATATATACACAGGCACATGGCACACCCATGAGTGAGGCTCACTGTCACTGCTCTGATACAAGCACTCATGACCCAGAGAGGAGGGGGAGAAGACATAAAACAGCCAGCCAACAGGGGAGAGACACGCCACCTGCCCCACAAAGCCAAGGCAGCCACCTGTAGCGCGCACGATGGGCGACAATGACCAAGGGGACGCACCAGGCCAGGGAGCTGCACCCGGCCAAGCGGCAGCGCCAGCCCACATTCCGTTACAACACGCGGACTAGAAGACCCGGCGCCCCGATGGAAAATATGGATAGAACGCCTCAACAACTATTTCATTGCGACCAGGGAGACGGATGACGCAATAAAAAGGTCATTGCTCCTACACTACACGGGAGATTAAATATTCAAGCTATTCAAGCATCTACCCAACACGGGAGCAGTCGCCGATTACAATGCGCCAGGCCCAGCAACGGGAAGGTGAATCGATGGACGTATTCTACGCCCGGCTGCTTGAGCTCGCCAGCACATGCACAGAAGACGACCAGCCAAAAGAGATACGCGCACAGTTAATACAAGGATGCCGAGACAAGACGCTACGGGGGCTCATCCTTCGCCAACCGAAAATCGTGCTTGAGGACATGCTGGTACTGGCGAGGTCACATGACCTGTCCGCAGCCAGAGCGAATGAAATGAACCAAGCGCTTACCAAACCCCCAGGGCGAGCCGAGACCATCAAAACAGAACGTGCAGATGCTGTCCGAGCCAAACCACGAGGAGACTCATCAAGGAGTGCAAAACCGGAAGGGACAAGACAAAGGTGTGGGTATTGCGGACACGAGCCACATGCCGCGAAAGACTGCCCCACGCAGGGAAAAACGTGCACCAACTGCGGAATACCCAACCATTTTGCATCCGTATGCCGGAGGCGCACCAGAGGCCGTGAGTTTCGAAACCGAAGACCCCCGACAAAGGCGATACGGCAACTGTCGGTGACAGAGGGGAGGCCCCAGGAAGATCCGAAGAGAAAAGGAAGGCGATATCAGGAAACAAGTGAAGAGTCATCGGACGGTGACGAAGAGGAGGTGTACCTGATCTCGTTTGCGCGGGAACTCAAGCTACGCCACAGGCCGCAACCAACGTGTGTGGTACACGTGGCAGGGACGGAAGTGCAAGCGGTCATCGATACGGCCGCCACAGTGAACGTGATGGGTCTTCAACAATTCCGACGCCTAAGACCCTGCCTGCCGGTGAAGCCGTCCAAAACAAAAATATATGCATATGGAGCCGACACCCCTCTTCCGCTAAAAGGGAAGATCACAGTTCCCGTCAAGGCAGACGACCTGGAAGTAATGACAACTATCCATGTCATTGACAGAGAAGCAGACACTCTAATAAGTAGCCACACCGCAGAAGACCTGGGGCTAATCTCTTTCGCAAGAAGGGTACAGACTCACCAAGTAGAGGAGCTGCTCAACCAGTTCCCCGAGCTATATCAAGGACTTGGACGAATCAAGTGTGACCCGGTCAAGCTACACATTGACAAGACGGTCGTCCCAGTCGCGCTGAGACACAGAAGGGTCCCCTTCCATCTGCGGCCGCTGGTGGAGAAGGAATTAGACAACCTGGAAAAGCTAGGTGTCATCGAAAAAGTGTCAGGACAAAACACCCTGGGTGTCTCCTATGGTCATCGCAGAAAAGCCGAAGCAACCAGGAGCGATACGACTCTGTATCGACATGAGACTACCCAACAAAGCCATACGAAGGGAGCGTCATATTATGCCGACAATGGACGATATCATCGTAGACATAAATGGATCAAAGTGGTTCTCGAAGATCAACCTAAATGCCGGGTATCACCAACTCCCGCTGGCCAAAGAGAGCCGCTACATTACCACTTTCAGCACCCATCTGGGACTCCGGAGGTACAAAAGACTCAACTTTGGTATATCCTCGGCGGCGGAGGTATTCCAAAATACAATACGGGAAATGCTGTCAGGATTACCCGGTGTGCTAAACGTAAGCGATGATATTCTCGTCCACTCGGCAACGGCTGCGGACCACTACAAACACCTCCGCAACACACTGGCACGTCTCCAAGAGCACGGGGCCACCCTACATAGAGACAAGTGCCAGTTTTTCCAACCGTCCCTGGGTACGTGTTCAACCAGGAAGGCATCCAGGTAGATCCCAGGAAGTCACAGTCAATCAGAGACGCACCCGCGCCTACGACACCGACGGAGGTGCGCAGCTTCCTATGCATGGCAACGTACTGCGGGAGGTTCATCCCTGGACTAGCCACGCGAGCAAAACCCCTCCGAGCCCTCACCAAGTCGGACTCAAAGTGGCAGTGGGGATAGAAGGAGGAAGAAGCATTCCAAGGCATAAAAGACGCCCTCCTCGGAGAAGCCACGCTCGCGTACTTTGACCCCACGAAGCGGACAGAAGTCCTGGTGGATGCCAGCCCAGTGGAGCTCGGTGCTGTGCTGGCTCAGGAATGGGAACCAGGTCGATGGGCGGCCCTGTCGTTCGCCAGCAAATCCCTCACACCCACCGAAACCCGATATGCCCAGATCGAACGAGAAGCACTGGCTATCAAATGGGCCTGCAACCATTTCCACCAGTAGCTTAAAGGACAACCGTTCACGATGGTCACAGACCACCAGCCTCTCGTACCGCTCTTTAAGGGGACGGCACCTCACCCACCGCCGTGCATCGAGAGATGGGCAGTTCAACTGCAACTCTATGAGATGGAAGTGGTGTACCGGCCAGGAGCCAAGAACCCGGCAGATTTTCTGCCCAGACATCCGGATCCGAAGGAGGCCCAGGAGGACACAGAAGAGGTCGAACAGTATGTACATTTGGTGTCTGCAGCGGCCTGCCCACTGAACATGACCCTGGAGGACATCAAGGAAGTGGCCACCACAGACGTGGTCGACAGCAAAACGCTGAAAGCCGAACAGGAGGGGTCATGGACACACTATCTGCGGCAAGCTAACTCATGGGGCCCGGAAGAGCGAGAGCACACAGCCAAAATGTGGCAAATCAGACACGAACTCAGCGCCACCAACGACGGGATTCTACTCAGAGGGCCCCGACTGGTGATACCACAGGCATTAAGACACAAGGCGACACAGTTGGCCCATGGAGGGCATGAGGGAGTCACCAAAATGAAGGCCAGAATGAGGGAGAAAGTCTGGTTCCCAGAGCTGGAGAGCATGGTGGAAGAGTATGTGAGACGATGCCCGCTGTGCCAACTAACCGGCAGCCTGGAACGATCCGCGCCAGTGATCACGGAAGACGTGTGCACTATCCCGTGGTCATGGGTAAGCATAGACTTTGGGAGTTTCCCTGGAGGGAAACACACCCTAGTGCTGGTGGATGCATTCTCCAAGTATCCCATAGTAGAACTGGTAGCGTCCACGGCGTTCGTCCACGTAGAACCCGTACTAGAGAGAGTATTTGCCATGTTCGGGCTCCCACAGGAAATCCGTAGCGGCAACGGACCACCCTTCCAAGGAGCTGAGTTCTCCACCTTCCTAAGGCAAAGAGGAATATATCACCGGCGGATAACCCCCCAGTGGCCACAGGCCAACGGAGATGTAGAACACTTTATGCGCACACTAAACAAGGTATTCCGCATCGCAGGCATAGAACACGCCGACCCAGAAAAACGGCTCCACGAATTCCTGCGGCAGTGCCGAAGCTCACCACACTGCACCACCCAGAGGAGCCCATGGGCCCTAATGCTCCATGGCCCACGGAGAGATCTACTCCCGACCTGCCCAGGTTGGGCGTCGCCCCGTTGGAGGCCGAGGACGTACAAGACCGGAGAGCCTGCCAAAATCAACGAGCAAGCCGCCATCGTCGGGCCACGGAAAGGACACTCTGCGCAGGGGCTACAGTCCTCCTTAAGGACCTACGCCCCGGAGGAAAATTTAAAACAAACTATGAACCAGGACCCTGGACAGTCACCGCGAATCATGGGACCATGGTCACCGCACAAAGGGGAGGAGAAGAGGTGTCCCGCAACGTATCGTGGTTCAAAGAAGTGCCCCCAAGTCACCCAGTGAGGCCCATGGAAGGACCTACAGGGGGCACACCTACACCCGTACCCGGGACCACCGAGACTATCCCTGCACCGGCGGCCAGCTCTGCTCCAGAGGGCGGACTCCCCACCAGTCAGCGACTGCGGAGCTCGCCGAAGAGGTATAGCCTGAGGCCTAACCCTCGCCCCAGCCAAAGACTGAAGGACTTTGCCTGCTAAGGACATCTAGAGGCGGCAGACGGAGGGCACGCAAATACTACCACCTGTGTGGTTCTTGAACTGTTGATAACTATGTTTAATTTGTGTGTTGGTTTTTTACCAAGTTGGATAGGGATGTAATATCTGACGGTCTAGCTTCTAGCCTACGACTGCTCCATGTCATCCGCGGGCCAGGCGTGGCCTGCGGGGTAAAATAAATGGAGCCGCCTGCTCGGGCGGGGTCTTCAATCCCAGTACTGGACTGGTGTGGTGTCCGTTGTATGCATGGTCCCCGCGTCCCAGCGAGCCTACGCCGCCCTGCTTCCAGGGCCCACGGTAGGGCCGCATTACACTGTGCACTCTGCCTCCGTCTTCGGAACTTCTCCAGTCCTAGCTGAGCACCTCTCCGCTGAGTCCGACCCCCAAAGTCCTCTGTACGGTTCTCTCGCTGTGATCTTACCACTGCTGGCTTTGCCCCTGCTGCCCCAGAACGGAAACCTTGCTGCTGCTCTCCGCCCGCGGCTCACTTCAAGAGCAGTGCGGGACCACAGCGTTTCCTGGAGTTCCTGACTCCTCTGGAACTGGCACTCAGCGGCCCCTGCCACTGCAGCTCTGAGTGTTACCGGTCCCGCCACCTCCGCTGCAAAATCCGGCAAGTGCAACCAGGAAAAGTCTGGGCAAGCCAACCCCATCACAGACCGTCACAGGCCGCCTTCCATCTCCAGTCTCGGCAGCGTGAGTAACTCTTCCTTTCTTTTCGCTCTTCCCTTACTTCACTCGTCCGTTAAAAAAGCAATAAGCTATAGCCTCATTTACCAGACTCAGTAATAAAAACAGTATGTAACTGCAAATTTTCACATGCCACCATGTCGTCCCACTACATCTTAGTTCTGACCCTCGGGATCCCCCGCGACCGGCTACGCGCTGGCCGCCATGTTCTCCCTTCGACCATACAAGGTGGTGTTTTCGACAATGTAAAATGCAGTTAAGGGTCGGGTATAATGAGAATAAGGAAAAGTGGTTCCGGCAGGTAGAAACAATAATGTTTGATAGCTGTTTTAGTGGAATGGAATTTGTGATAGGTTATGCGAAAGGCGATTCAACATGGAGTTTGAAGAAAAAAGAAATCTGATAAAGTGGTTGGAATTTGAGGTGGTATCAGCAATAAGCTTTCTCTGGAGGGGTAGTACATTCACAGGTTTAAAGCCTTTTGTTTAGGTTGCAGTGATCAATGAGTGGTTGTAAAGGTAGGTAAATGAATGAAAACGGTAAAACTAGCGGTGTAACAGTTTTTGCGGAAAGGAGGTCGGAGGGGGCATCTGGCTCTTGTCAGATGCCGAAAAACAGAAAGTAAGGGTGAGCTCAGATAAATTACTGTGAACATACACAGCTTCATGCCAGTGTTTTACATTTTGTAGATGGCTGTGTCCACCAATGCCACAACATGCCATTCTTCACAGATGTGAAAACATAAAGTCATGTTTGCATAATTCTTTGTATAGGTAGAAGTCTTCCTCCAAATTCTTCACTGAGAATAAATAGCATTTGCCTGTTATTTCTATACAATAAGTAAATATTGAAAAACAAGTAACAATGATGCTTTGAACATTTTAAGTAGCCTGATATGCGTCTTGCTTGACTAGTGTTCGAAATGCCCTTACTGTAGGGCCACCCCCAAACTTTTTGCCTTCCTCCTTCACCTTTTGCTAAATTAGTTTTTGCTGGCTTTAGGATTCTGGGGACTTTACTACTGCTAACTAGTGCCAAAGTGCATATGCTCTGCACTCAAAACATGGTAATTTTGGCTCATCCCCAATTAGCATATTTGAATGCAGCAATGCCTGGTTAAATACGCCGGTCATTGACTCTCCCGTATCCACGAGGACCCAGATCGGGTTTGAAGCAGGTGTCGAGCGGGCGCTTGGTCTTGGCATTGTGAGTATGAGACAGAATGCTCCAATCTTAAGGTATTCCCTTTTCTTGCCGGTTTCGCATTTTACGTAACATACAACCTTATTTCCTATCACAGTTTGTGACAACAGACCAACACCCCCCGCTAGGATCCATGGAGTAGGAATCTTCTACAGCCCATGTAAGCCTTATTTTCCTTTTCTCCCCCATGCTTGAGCGTTAGCAAGTCTCAAAACAAAGATTAAGTCATTTTCAATAACCTTCCCTCTCCATCGTAATGAGATTGTTAAATCCGGCCACACATATTTTACAAGTTGCTGATGGATTTTAAATACAGCATAATGCACTGAATAATTGCCATATTCACACAATACTTGGGATATACACAAGCTCCAAGTTGAATAAATGGATAGTGCCTAAATCGATGAACTTCATGATAATCACGATAGGCACCATAAACTGTTGAGTTCACAGATAAACAGCACGTATGGCAGCATGAGGGTCATTGCACTTATAGTGTAACAGCGCCACAGTGAACAAAAACAAGATGAAATGAATACCATGATTTCTGCTTTCTCTTTCAGATTGTACTTTTTCTTTCAGACAACACTGAAGGTACTAAACCGTAAGTTAACGGTAACTTTTGTCACAGGTGAGGTTGCACCTTAGCGTGCGCATACCCCTGTGGCGCATACCCCTGTGGCATACATGGTCCTGACGAAAGGCTCGCTAATTGCGTAAGGAGGCTGAAACATGTAGACCGGCTATCACTTATTCACCCAGGATATTACTGGCCAATTTAACCAGCTAAAACATCCGTTATCACCACCTTTTAATCTTACCATTCCAAAAGAAAATCTGCTCCGCTGTAAACAGGCATCGTAGCACACCTGAGAGGCACTCGGCCCCTCGGGTGGGAACCCTATGATGAAGCATATCACCAACTAGGTTGGTGAGTGAAGGTTCTTTTTAAAACACTCTGTGAATCCTCAGTTAATGCTTATCATTATGAATCACTCTTTCGTTGTTGATTTATTAATTTAACCTACTTGCCAGGCTCAAACCTTCACCCCTAAGGTAGGCCCTAGGCAGCCCTTTGGACAGGGTGCAGTGAATTTTAAAGGTAGGACATGTACCTTCGAGCTCTACATGTCCTGGTTGTGAAAAACTGCTATATTCCATTTTTTTACTACTGCATGGCTTATCTCTCCATCAGGTTAACATTGGGATTAACTTTAAAAAAATGTAAGGCCCATTTCCAATTGGGAAAAGATAGAGATTCAGAGTTTGGTGTCTCTAGACTCACAATTTAAAATCACAACTTGTGGTGAAGTCAGGTTTTTGAATTGTAAGTCTGAAAATGCCACTTTAGTGTGTTGCCAATTTCTTACTTTAACCATTCTGTGCCTCTGCCTGTCTCTGAATACACGTCTGGGTTGGGTGACAGCTGGGCTTGGTGCATTCCCTCTAGACAGTCACACAAAGGGAGAAGGGTGTGGCATTTGCATCCTGATGGGCTTCCCTGTGGTAGATTGGGAGCAAGGAGCTGCCACTTGCACCTGAACTGGGCTGTGCCTGCCCCCACACAAAGAGCTGCATACCCCGCTGTAGTGAGTCTGAAGCCAGGGCAGGACAAACTGGGACCTTGTGATCCTTAAATGCCTCTTTGAAGTCTACCCTACCACAAAGGCATATTTAGGTATTAGTGCTGGACTCCTCACACCACCAAATCAGAACTTTGCTGGATCGCAGTAAATTCTGTGCGGAAGAAGATCTGCTATGGTGAAGGAGGGACTGCCACTTTGCTACCTGCATTCCTGTTTTGGCCTGCTCCCTGCTGATTGCTGTGTTTTAGGAGGAGCTGCCACTTTGCTACCTGCTCTACTGTGTTGACCTGCTGCCTGCTGCTTCTTACCTGGGAATGAGGGGGACTGAGCCTGCTCTCTACAGCCCTTAACCCAAGTTTCTCCAAGGGCTGCTGCTATCCTCCTGTTCTCTAAAGTCTCAGGGTGACAAAATACTTCTTGGCATCTACACGTCAGAGAGGTCGTCTGGAAAACTTCTACACTCAGGATCGTCCCTGTGCGATGCCTTCTGCCTTCCCGGACGGTACTACCTTCCGCCACAGGGAGTGTACCGCGACGCACTATTCTGGGCCTTCGCTGGCATGCGGCCACCGCGAGAAGCACAGGTTCCATCTCAGACACTGCCAGCCACTGACCCCAAAGGTGGAGGTGAGGGACCCCGCTGTGGCATTGAGCACAGCACCATCTCCCATGATCTCATCTTGCTGACGTCAGACACCAGTTCTGCGAGTTCAGCGAGGAGACTTGCAAGCGGAGGGCAGCGGAATTGGAGGGAAACTAGAAGGCGACCCAGAAAAGGAGAAGTGGTGTGTGGAGCGAGGGTGGCATGCAGGAGTAGTGAGCTACTGCCCCTGTTTCCCATTTCCACACTCCTCGAGCTACAGAGATCCCACAATTAGGAGCAGGCAATGACATGGGAGGTTCAGGGATGTGGCATTAAATTCAGTTTTTCTGGATCTTGTTAGAACTGGGGGTCTCTAGTTGGCTAAGGTAGGTACCTTTGACCAAATAGGGACCCTTGCTTCTAAGTCAGGGAAAGGGGATTACACTACTGGATAACCCCTGCTCACCCCCTTAGTAGCTTGGCACAAGCAGACAGGCTTATCTCAGAGGCAGTGTGTTAAGCATTTGTGAACTACAGATGGACACCACACAGGTTTTATAAAAATAAGTATTCTTTATATAAACTTAACACAAGACCACAAACGACAAAAATCCACACTACTGTTCTCAAAATAGACTTAAAGATGGTAGAAGTCACTTAGTTCAAGTTGATGATAAATGCGACACAGTTATCACAAAAGTACCTGGATGAATAACGCAAAACAAACAAAAGGTTCGCAGGGAGGGTGATGCGTCGGTTCCTTGCTTTGAGGGAGGTGATGCGTCGCTCCTCAATGCTTGCGCAGAGTAGCGGATGCGTCTTGTTCCTTACCGGAGAGGAGGTGATGCGTTGATTCTCGTACTGTTTTCCGGTTACAATGAGGCAAGATGGCGCCTTGATGCGATGCGACAATCTGGTGCGATGGGATGGCGTGCTTGATGCGATGTGACGATGTGAAGACAATGCGTGCACGCCCGATGGCTGTGCGGCAAACTCTGTAACTTTGGAGTCTCAACAAGCCCTGTGACACGCTTCTTGGGTGATGCGATGGTGACCTCTGCGGCGGCGACACACTTCTCCGGTGATGCGTCGGGTAACAGCTTTGACAAAGGCACGCTTCTCTGGAGATGTGGCGGCGACCTCTGCGGCAGCGACACGCTTCTTCGGCGATGCGACGGCAACAGCTGTGACTGCGACACGCTTCTTCTCGTTGAGTCGCGCTTCCAGCTCCCAGTGACACGCAGGCTTCTGCAGACAGAATTCCCAGCAAGGAAATTCAGAGGGGAGCTGGTGGTGAAGTCTTTTGTCCCTAAGACTTCAGCAGGAGGCAAGCACAAGTTCAAGACCTTGGAGTAATATTCTGCAAGATGATGAAAGTTCTTTGGCACTGAAGACACCGCTGTAGGCCAATGCAGCAACACAGCACACTGGCAGGGGGGCAGTCCAACTCCTACAGCTTCCTTGGTTCTTCTCCTTGGCAGAGGTTTGTCTTGTTGTTCCAGAAGTCTTGGGGTCTGGGTCCCCATATTTATACTACTAAATCCTTTGTCCTCCGAAGGCAGAGGGGCCTGTACCTAGTCCAAACCAGTTCTGTGCAGTCCTGGAGCACTTTGTTTAAAGGACTCCTTCTTTCCTTTGGCAGGGTGGGCCAGAGTCATCAGACGCACAATACACAAGCTAGCAGAGGCAGGCTGGAAAGTTAGGTAAAAAAAAACTACTTTCTAAAAGTGGTATTTTCAAACACACAATGTTAAAACCAACTTCACTAAAAGATGTATTGTATCATTCTGAGTTCAGTCATGCTAAACTCGAATTTCTACCATGTTCCCTGGGTCAGGTGTTATAATCAAACTGCCCATTCCGTCCTATGGGGACTGGTAGCCTTGCAATAGTGAAAAACTAAAATGGCTGTAATTCACTATTAGGACATGCCACACACAACAGGGCATGTCCTACCTTATACTTACAATGCACCCTGCCCTTGGGCCTACCTTATGGGTGTATATTATGAAGAATAGGGAAGGTTTAGGGACTGGTAAGTGGGTCCACTTACCCTGTCAGCATGGCAGTACTCAACTGCACACAGGCTCTGCAATGGCAGGCCTGAGACACACTTTACAAGCTGCTTCTGTGGGTGGCACAACCAGCGCTGCAAGCCCACCAACAACATTTGATTTACAAGCCCTGGGTACACATGGTGCACTATACTAGGGTCTGACAAGTAAATCAAATAACTAGGGGTGGGCGGAATTTGCGTAATCGCGTTACGCAAATCTCCGCGAAACGGTAAAATATCTCCGCGAACACGCAGAAATTCCGCGAACACGCGGAATTGCTTGTTCGCGATACTTTTTTCCTGTTCGCGATCGCTGTTTGCGTGCTCGGGGTGAAATATCTCGCGAACACGCATATTGAGAACGCGAACAAGCAAAAAATTTTGCGAAGTCGCGGAACGCAGATTTTTGAGCAATTTCGCGTTCTCCGCGGAACGCGAAATTACCCAAATTCCGCAAATTCCGCGAACGGAACGGAATTTACCGCCCAGGCCTACAAATAACCCAATCATGGAGTCACTAATTCATAACAATAATTTACAAAAGAGACGATATGCACTTTAACACTGATTAGCAGTGGTAAAAGTGCCCAGAGTCATAAAACACCAACAACAGGTCAGAAAAAATACAAGAGGAAGGCAAAAAGTTCAGGGATGACCCTGCAAAAAGGGCCAAGTCCAACAGACCTGGAGCCATAATTGTTTGTGTTGTATTCTATTTACAACCATTACTTACCTGCGGGGCCGGATTGAGGCATGACTCTGTTACTGCTGTGCTGGGGTGGGACTCGGTCTCCCAGTGTACAGCTCTTCTGATTGAAGGAAGTAGGAGCCTCCGACCGGGCGAAGAGTCTCAGAGACGCCAGCTGACTACTGTAGCCCACGGCAGTTTGTGGCTGGGCTGGGCCTACTCTCTGAGGCCCTTGCCATTTCATCCCAACGCCTTCAATTTGACTTGAAGTTGTTAAAGTTGCGACACCACCATCAGACAAACGAGAGGTACTTTTTTCTGACCATAATTCTTAATTTTAAATGGTGGCCTCCTCCTTGCCCCAGGTTTTCAGTTTATGTAGGCTCGCTGCTGCCTTTTTTTTAGTCTCCTAGTGAAAAGGTCATCTGCCAGAATTATAGGGGAAAAAAAGCAGGCAATTGAGGCACAATTAAATCTCTACTAGAAACGTCTCCTTCAAAGCCTACCTCAATTGACCAGATGCTCGAAGAAGCTATCAATGTCATCAGCAGAGAAATTGCACAAACTGAATAAAAGGCTTTCTATAAATTCGGATGGCATTAGCAGTGGGCTACCTGGTTTGTCTCCTCGCCTGCCTCCGGACATGCCCACAGTCTCACCCCAAAACAATACTGATCCTCCTTCAATTAAAGGAACTACAATGAACTGTGTGATCACCCCTCCTATAATCATCCGCTCCATCCCGTCCAACCGTGTAAATAATAAATGTGTGTTCACCATATTGCCAAAACAATCTAAACACGGCAAATCACGCAAACAGGCTTCTAGTCCTCTTTCATCCCCTTCTGAGAATCTAGAAGTACCCGAATTTGAGCTTGTGACTGTCCTAACACCAAGCCCAGGAGCCCCAGATTCAGCATAACTTTCAAAAGAAGATAAGTCTTACATCACTAATTCTATCAACGATCTTTTGGCTAGTCATCTAAAGACTTTATCAGATAAACTTTGTTCAATGATTACCACTGTGCTGTATCCCTCGGTCTAACAATTGGATATTATTGAGCAGTGCGGGGGGTGGGTTACCCCTTGCAAGAAAAGTTTGCAAAAAATGGATTCAAATCGTGGCTTTTCCACCACATATTTACTGAAAATTGTTGCAAAAACAGAATCCAAATATACCATTTTAAAGCACAAGTGTGAAGAAAACATTAGAAACATATTACAAATGTGGCAATCCTCTAATTGGTCTGCTTGCAAAATGACCCCCAAGCCAAGAACATACATCCAATGGAAACAGGCCCTCCAAGTGTTTTCTACCTGTAACACATCTCTGCCTCTTTACTGAATTGATTGATGAAGTCATCAAGACTCAAACCATTGGTAACATCGTACATTGGAAATACTTAAAAAATTAGATGGCAAAAGAGATCCATCCAAGTATTGCAGTTCATCCTTGATTTTTTTAAGATTAACTGGACAAACAGAAGGTATATTTCAGTAAACTGTGTTTAGTTTTTAAAATATAGCAGTTATATACTATAAATGTACACAGACAGAAGGTCCACAAAACAGAAACTGAGGTGCAAAACAAACAAACCTGACGACAAGATTTTGGGTGGAAAGCAGAATGCGTAAAAAATCGTGTGAGTGGAGTGCAAGAAGAACGCACTTTAAGGTGCAAGAGCAGCCGGTCTACCTGCCGATGTCAAGGCACTGTTAGTGCACCTCTTGCCGTCTCATCAGGGGTGCTGCTTGTGAAGACAAGGAAACACACCCGAAGATTTACAATTAAGGTCCGAAGAGCTGTACATCCATGGTACCTTCCGTGTGTCGGGCTCTTTTTGTGGAATTCCAACTACACTGAGGGGAGTTGGCAGTACATCCCTACGGAAATAAAAATGCCATGCATGGGGCTCAGTACCCTCTCTCTCATTACCACAGCCCAGGGCAGTAGCAGGTCTATACAGTGTATGGTAATTAGCCAGTGCCAGACGAGCTGGTATTTCAGGTCAGTGTGTGGACCATATTTTTGGCTTTTTGTGGGTGTGCTTCAAAGTCCGGTGACCTGGTTTTTACAGTTGATTTCTCTGGTATCAAACAATGCCTGCAGCAACCACCAATGCATGCAGTCTGTTGAAGAAAAGGACGTATGAAAACGGATGCAAGGTGGTTCCAAGAACGTGAGTTTATTTATGCTCTTCGGCATCAACGGGGATCTCAGCCGGCTGCCTCCATCAACCGCCTCTCGGAGAATGCCGTACCTTCACGGAACCCTGAAGAGAATTCCACGGATGCCACGGCAACCCCACGAGACGTACAGATGGAAGGGCACCAGACCAGGACCACATTATACACATTACAACATATCCCTTTTCCTTATCAACGAAATAACATAAAGAGTAAGTAAAGAAACATTTCAGGACAAGGTTCTGAGCTATGCAAAATATAAAGACTTTGATAATCGAAACAGAATGCAAAAGGATCCCAAACTTTGCAGGAACATGGCATGACCTGGTAGTTTCTTTACCTGAACAGATTAAAACAACACAACATCTTTAAACTTTGCAGGAACACAACGTAATTGTGGTTGTCTTCCCACACAAGTGGTACCACAATGCCTTCCTTCGGAAAGAACCTGTGGTGACCTTCCACTGGCCCAATTCTTGCACATATCATCACTATTTTTCCTTTTATACAGAGCTACTCTCCTCATTTTCCATTTTTGTCCATTCTCTAATACCACGTACCACTTTTGTACTTCTTTCACCTTCATGGGATCAGAAAATTAGTTCACCCCATGCTCTCTTCTTTCTAACTTCACCTTGATGACATCCCCAATTTTTTCTTGCTACCCTTACCAGAATGCTTGACACAAAATGAATCACAGACACACTCTCGCATCCATTGAGGACTAAGCTTGGTCTTTGGTATTCTGCCCCTCATTTTGGTAAATGACACTTCATTTGTGACACCATGCGAAGTAGTGTAAGACCACACCATGTCTTCCACACAGCTTTGAACATCTTGATTCCCTTGCATGACCATTTGAATAGTGCCTTTGATGACCCTAATCATGCATTCAACCATGCCGTTTCCCTGAGGGTTGTACAAGGAAGTACACATGTGTCTTATGCCATTATCCATAAGAACACTGCATGGCATGAGAGGTAAGTTGGATACCATTATCAGTCCCCCACATGTTCAGAAAGCATTCCCTCCTGAAGATTTCACCCAAATACTTGATCATAGTACTGGTAGTGATGTTTCTTAAAAATTCCTCAATGAGCCATCTAGAAGGAACATCCACGAAAACCATGGCAAAACGTTTATCGTCAGAAAGAAACTCCATGGGACCAATGGAATCCAAGCATACTTTTTCCCATGCTAAACCACACTGTGCTCCGGAAATGGAGCCCATGCCTTGCAAACCTACTTTCAATCTTTTCTTACTCTCTTTGCATAGAGAACAATTCTCCACCCATACTCTAACATCCTGTTCAAGGCCTGGCCACCAAAAGTTATTCTTAAAGCGTTTCATTGTGATGGTCTGTCCTAGATGTCCCTCATGTGCCAAAAGGAATAGCTTCTTTCTAAGTGCCTTGGGAGGGATAAATCTCTCACCCCTCAAAACCAGGTCATCGGTAACCCCAATGTTGAGTTCTTCTTGTAATTTGACATAATTTCGTAAGGAGGGATTAATGTTACCTTCACGCCCCCAACCAGATCGAATGGAATTGACGAATTCACAAAAGTCAGGATCATCAATGGCAGCTTGATGCCACTCATCTTTAGAGATAGACTTGAATTAGTCAGCACGCGCATCCTCAACTCTTGCTACAACACACACGACCTCCTCATCAGTACTTGGCAAGTCTGCTTTTTGCCTCAATATAAGGATTGTCAATTGGTTTGCCATCAGCACCTCTGACCTCAGGTAGAAACTTAAGAACATGCTGACCTTCTTTCCCTGATGAGTTTAATAATGTGGCTTTTTTCCTAGAAGCTTGGAACCTAAGGCCATCGATGGCCTCTAAATATTCGAAGATGCCAATCCATTCTTCCCATTCTATGTATGGTGTTCCACCTTCTAGTAAAAACTCTGACGGTGGGGATATCATCTGACTTGCAGCCATGATATGTGACAGAGGTTGATAGTATAAGATGAAAATAAAAGAAATGAGAATGGTGTGCGGAAAGAATAAAACAAGGATGAATAGTGAGAGGATTACAATAGAGACATTTAAACTAATAAAAGATGAATGTTAATGATAGTAGATCACCATGTAGAGCTGCCAAGTAATGCAGTTAGAATAAAATAATGAGGTGTAGAGATCACTGTGTTGATCTGCAAAGTAAAGCAGCCAGAATAAAGTGAAGAGGTGTGCAGATCACCTCGTTGATCTACCAAGTAATGCAGTTAGAATAAAATGATGAGGTGTGCAGATCACTGTGTTGATTTGCAAAGTATTTTGCACATGCAAAGGACAGCTGAGTCAAGCGGTGTAAAATCGAGGCGCAACAAAGTATCGCTGTGCAACACTGAAATGAAAACGACGTAGATGAGAAAACTTGATCGTAGAAAATCACAACGAAGGGGCATATTTACAAGGAGGCGATAATAAATTATCGCCGCTTTAGCGGCCGTTTTCGGCCGAAAAGCGGCGATAATTTTATCGCCTAATTAGCAAGGTCACACTAACGCGTGAAACCTTGCTTTAGCGTGGGGATTCCTAACGCCCAGCTTTGCATCTCTAATGAGATGCAAAGTGGGCGTTCCTGACCTGACATGATAGGAGAAATGTTGCTAAGCGACATTTCTCCTATCATCAAGCCCCACGCTATGAAGCATAGCGGCAGGAAAAGTAGCGATAACTCCTGTTATCGCTACTTTCCTTACGCCGGCTTCAGGACTGACTTAGCCATGATATCCTATGGAAGGTGGATATCATGGCTAAGTTTGTGAGTCCCTATCAACAAGCTAACGTGAGATTATAGCTGGGTTTCTAGCGATAATCTCACGTTAGGCAGTTAGCGTGAGGATTTTTATCGCTGTTGAGATAAGCGTTGCTAACAGCACGCTATCTCAGCGATAAAAATCCACGCTAGCCGGCGATAATTATCATAGCGCTAAGTGCGCTTAGCGATAATTATCGCCGGTTGTTGTTGATATGCCCCGACGTTTGCGGCACGTTATGTGTTGATGTCAGCATAAAGAAGCAATCCCAAAATGGTGTCCCGTCAGTGTGAGCGTGCTGACGCCACCACAGGACAGAGACTGGTGAGTTGATGGTGTTGCTTAGCAACGTGATGAGATGCAGGAGACGTGCGCGAGCACGTAACGGTTGGCAGCAAAAATGCGCAAAGGAAAACAAGAAAACAGTACCTTGAGCTGGACTTGGTGTCCCAAACGAGAAGGAGGGAGAACTCACAGGACCTCACCAAGGACGAGGAAAGCTCTCAGGAATGCGGAACTTCAGCAGTGTGAGGCCGAACACAAAGACGTTATGGATCCGCTCCCCGCAGACGAAGAACTGGAGCAGGCAATCGCCGCCAAAATGTTGAAGTACAGGAGGTATGAAAAGGGACGCAAGGTGGTTCCAAGAATGTAAGTTTATTTATGCTCTTCGGCATGAAAAGGGATCCCAGCCTGCTGCCTCCATTAACCGCCTCTCGGAGAATGCAGTGCCTCCACGAAACCCTGAAGAGAATTCCACAGACGCCACGGCAACCCCACGAGAAGCACAGACGGAAGGGCACTAGACCAACAACACATTATACACATTACAACACAGTCCACTATACCTTGCAAAATACCTACACTACACTGCTAGTCTTTACAAGTTAAAAACTGCCCCAATTTGAAAAGGTGGGGCATTTTCTTAGCTACCTAATTTAGTGATGGAGACCACCTTTATTTTGGTGCCCAGGCCTATTTTCTATCCTAGTCTGTAAAGTCTTGTGTAGGGGCGATTTCCCAAACGCATTGCCTTTTCAAAAGGCATGACAGTTCTTATACTGTAATGTATGTAAATGCCACTACTTTCTTGGGAGAGGAAAGGTAGTTAAGACAGGGCAACAGATGAGCGTTATTGAAAAGAAGGATAGAGAGACAAAGAGATGGAGAAAGCTATCTACAGGAAGAAAAGAAAGAGAAACGAGAAAATGGAGTCTAAGGTGTAAGGAACAAAAACGGAAGGGGAGAGGGGTATATGAAGACAAGAGAAACACAGGTAGGGAAAAGAACGGTGGAGAAAGAAAATAGAGCGGAGTAGATACAAGGGAAAAGAGAAGAAAGAAGGCTAAAACAACAGAGAAATGGAAAAGAGATGGGAGCAGGAGAAAGGGAAAGAAAAATTGGCATGAGAGAAAAGGTAGAAACAGGTAGAGGAATTAGTGGAGAAAAATATTAGAGGGATAAAAAACCAAAAAGGAACAGGAATAATATAGACTTTGGAGAAAAAGGAGCAGAAGGGAAAAGTTATAAGGTGTAGAGAACAGAAATCATGTATTATAAAACAAGATGAAGGGGAGGGATGAGAACGAAGGTTCATTAAAAGCGTGTCTCTTCGCCCTGCCCAAAGACCTGCCCCTGGCCCCCTCTCCAGTCCACAGCTCAGTAAGGTGAGTACCGGCACTTATTTTTTCCACTTAAATCACTGATTAGGACAGTATCATCACGTCCCACCAGCCTGCTATATTTTAAGGGCACATTATCAGCACTTCTCATCAGGGCTGATATCCTTTGAATGGGACCGTACTGTACCAGTATTTGGCGCCAGCACGGCTACACTTTAACTAGGACAGTGCCGGCACTTCTCATCAGCCTGCTGTAATTAAATGGGACAGTACCAATAAATCTCAACAGGACTGGTGTATTGTACGAGACAGTACCAGCATTTGTGGCAAAATATGATTTGATAGGGCCAGTACCAATCAGCTGTTCTCATCAAGTTGATATACTTTGAATAGGACACAGTACCAGCCTTTATCTTCAGCGTGATTATAGCTTTATTGGGGCAGTACTATGACCAGCACGTCTCATACGGCTGCTATACTTTTATTGGGAAAGCGGCGGGTAGGTCACCGGGCGCTTTGCGAACTACGCAAACTAAATGAGCAAGCACCTTATGTATGACCTGCCGGGTATTGATGAAGCATAAAACACAACCCATTTAGGCAGGTAGATTCAGGACTACCAGGTACTCCACACAAAAAATACTTGGAGGGTTAGTAGTGTGAGTTTTTACCACATCACTGTCATTGGTGTAGATAGATTTTTATACCCTTTAGGTCCTGACGAATCTCCCCTAGATTATTGATTAGGTGAGAAACATGTTGGACTTGTACACAAAAGAGCGCCTTATCTGAGACATAACCTCAGCCCTGCGCCTCTTGTTTTTCTTTTACTCAGGGTAGGAGACCCACTAAATAAAACTTTTTTGTTGCTGGAACTCCCAATCCTGTTTTAATTCACACATTCAATACACCTTTTTCATCTACACTCACCAGGTCCCTCACCCCCAAGACACCAAATGCCTATTGGAAAAAAGATCTCAGCCAAAGAGCCCAACATTGGGAGCCCGTCGGGTATTGCAGCGCCGACCCGACGAGGAGCAGCCTGATGATGCAGCATGACACCCATTTGGTTGTGTGAGGGCCCTACATTCCAATAAAATGGATTTCCAACTCTGAACCATCCTTTTTCGAATAATCTTTGAATTCCCTTCAACTGACTCTGTTTTCACTAACTAGGGAGAGCATATTACTTTCTACTTTACTGGTATACTTGTAACCAGAGAGGGTCAACCGTGTTCAGTAGGAGTGCTCTTTTTGACGGTATATAGGGCACATCTCAGCAGCTTTCAGTATGGTGAGAGGGTTCCCATGTCCGCCACCGAAGGGTGAAGCCACCACCGGTCCGTGAGCTCAGTACCATTACAAAGCATGGACACTAAAGCACCCGGTGCTAAGAAGCCGGCTCCTGTGATCTCTCTCTGCCGATGCCACTCACCGGGTTCAACCTTCACGTGCAGAGCCTGAGGGTTGGTTGACACGAGAATCTTCCTTCTGCCCCTGCCCGCCACTGAGCCTGTACAGCCACAGGCCTATGTGCAGTCAGTGAACTAGAACGTCCCTATGCCCTGTCTAGCCACAGGTTCTATAATCAACAGAAGAATAAGGACAAAGGCAAAACCTCTAATATGGTTTTTTTAGGGGGGTGAGGGGTTATCGCCATTTTTGTGATAACAGCAGACACCTGGTGTGGTGCTGCTCGAACATGCTTGTAGTTCTTTCAAGTGCATTTCTGGTTTGTCCTGTTTGGATTGGCAGGAGCTCTGCAGACCCCCAGCCTTGGGGTGCAACCTGTCACTGGCACTCGGATGCAGGAGCTTTCCCAATCACCTCCTGCGATGTGCTCGGCAGGTATGAAAGCAGACGCACGGCCTCTGGATACAGCCTGTCCTTAGCACATCAGCTCCAGTGCCTGGAACTGTCACTGTCCGATGGGTAATGCAGTCATTCCTGGAAAGCAGAATAGGCAGGGAGAGGAGAGGCGGTGAAGAGGTAGGAAGAGAGGAAGGGGGTGGATAGAATAGAGAGCAATGTATATCAGAAGAGGAGGCAAGAAGGAGTGAGAAAGTGAGAGGGTATAAGTGGGAGAGAGAAAAGTACAGAGGACAGAAAGAAAATGACAGGCAGTCTGACTCTGTCTTAGGACAGCGCAGATGTACCAGAGGGAGAGGCAAGGCCTCTGCCGATGTATCCTTAGCCTACAGTGACTGTAAAGCAGCCACCAACGGGCGTTAAGTTAACACTAACAAAGGGGGTCATCTTTAATAGCAAAAACAGGCCAGGGTGCCGTTTCCTGATCTGATCTCCCAAAGCATTTGCCACATTCAGTATCTACCGCCATGGCACGGCAGCCGGCAGGGCCTCAAACTGTCTGCTTCCCAACAAACGAAACCAACAACAACGTACGCCACCAGGGCAAGGCCTCTAAGCCACCCCGACCCCCAACTACCGCCATGGCACGGAATCAAAGTCACCCCAGGCCCCAGAAATCATCACAGCAGTGACAAAAACAATTAAACTGACAGTTGACCTATAATTAGGAGGTTGTTGTGACTTGTGGGAGTGGGTCGCTTTCACTTACCTTTGTCATTGTGACCAGTTGTCAGCATTCTCGAGCCGGGCTCCTCGCCGTGACCAGGACTGCAAAGCAGACAGTGTGGCAATAGCAAGGATAGCACGCACAAGCCACGTTGAAGCTAAAACTGGAAAATACTGGATTTGGTCTTTGTACTCCTCCCCCGACACCAGCAAACCAATCACCTGCAGAACAACAAGCAACTGTTGCGGGGTCTCGTGGAAGAGGCAAAGGCCACTGCCACTCCTCCACAAACTCTAAGCCTGCCGGACTGCCCCGCCCCCAGCCATTGGAATTAATGGAGGGCCTCACCCTCCTCCCTGGGCCAATGAAATAATGCCCAAAATTGAAATGCTATTCTGGCAGTGAGACGCAGGCTGCAGCCACCAGTGTGTCATCACTGCCCTGCATTCTGGCTCCAGGTCAAAGAAATCTTCGCCCAGCCAAATTTGCACGTTTGTTAACCAAGCATGAGCTGCCAGCACAATTTATTGCTAGCTGCTAAGTGTTCCATCAGACTATTTTTTTTAGTCCTCTAGGGTGGCAGGGCGACGCTCATCTCGCCCATGGACACCAGCCGCCCCTGTTATTGAGTCAAATTTGGGTGTACTCTGTACCGGCCTTTCCGCCCCCCTCTAAAGGAATTACAACTAGTACTTCTACTCGGAACCACTCTGTAATAACAGACTTGATGAATCTTCAGGAAAGCATATTCTACCAACACAGGCCTCGTTTACTCCTGGCAACCCATTAGTCCATGCAGACCATTTGAGTAACAATAGTTTCTTGACTGGTCAGAAATTAGTCCAAATACCTACTTCTGCTTCCAATTTTATTAACACCACGAGGGACATAGAGGATAGAGTGATTTCAGCACAACTCCAGTCGCAGACACTATAACCAGTTATTCATCTCCCCTCCCCCCCAGCTGCATGTCCATACGTGGCTGTTTTGATAGGGGTACCCTCACTGAATCTGAACCAGTGCAAAACCTACGAGCAACTATTTAATAAAACCTTATATTAGTTGGCACGATAAAGATATCCTGCACGTAAAGAGATGTGCCTGGATTTGGCCTAATCGCCCGCAATCCCTAGGAAATTGTATTGTGATCAATTTTAGTGCTTCAAAATTGGCACACCACCTGTTATTTAATCCTAGACCCAGTAATCGGGCCAGTACCTCAATCTCCTTGGTATGATTCATTTTTTTTAGAGACCCCCTCCTACCTTAGGCAGTGTCCACGTAATTCTTCCTCAAACTGTAGGGCACATGTTGCAAGCTCAACCATCTGCCATAGGGTCGTTAATACACACTCAGATAATTTTAAACACACAGACACAGTTGTCTACCACCGTCCATTACTTTGGCATTAGCCCAGGCCAACACAGTTTGTATCTTACGTTTTGTGCTCCGTTCCCACATCTAACAGATTTGATGCACTTTCTGATCTGAATTGACTTACTGGTCCTAAAGCACCCTCTACGCCTGTTATTGCCTGCACTACATCTATGACCGTCAATCCTTTAGTAACATCTATTGTCACCTCCTTGTTAAGGTCAACGGCAGATACATGCCATGCCAGATCTTTATCTGTTCCTAGTTGTAATGTGGCAAGCCTTAAAGGGAAGATTAATAATGAAGACCGAGGTTTTTGTTTCTAAGTTTGATTCAGTTATTTTGCATGGCACCTGACTTACTGTTGCACCTCTTTTTGAGGGATATGCATATTATTTAGGTTCTGCTATTCCCTCTACTCATGGCCGAGCAGCCGATGGATTAACTACCTGGGTCAGCCTAAGCCCCCAGTTAAAGGTATCACAAGTTGAATCTAGTTCTTCTTCTTTATTTAGCGCTAGTAATTCGCGTACGGCAGACTAATATGGTATTTTACCTGATACATTTTTACACTAACGATTTTATCAATGCTAGATGCATACATTAAAATGGCTTGTTTAATTTTATATCTCAATTACAAACTGAGGCTGATAATTGTGCTTTTCAAGTTCACTTTGTCCTCTGCCGTGACTTTAACTCAAAGATTAGTGTGCCCTCAGGACACAAGACACTTATATGAATGGGCATTGCATTATGCAATATACAAGGGAGGCAGAGCTTCCTAAGTATCTCATTGTTCATGGCTTGGTTGATTTACTCGAATTCCTAGATGGAGCAAGTAATACGCTGACATCATTTAGAGGGGGTTGGGGGAGGGCTTCTCTTATAGATTATATGTTTGTCAGCCATGACTTTTTACCTTGGTTCTCTAATATAGAGATTCTACTTACAGATTGGGGCGCGCAAAACGTTCTGAGAGCTTCTATGCTCTTACCGCTCAAGGGTCTAGCCTGTGATAATAATTTAGCTTCCATTACATATCACTCCTCGGATGGCTTGAGATTAGTCTGGCGCTTAGAAAACCCTAAAGATTTACTAGCCTCCTTACTTAAGATACACCTAAATAAATTCCTCTGCTGTCTAGCAGAGAATGAACAGGACTCAATGGCTTTACATTATAATAATCTAACATATAGAAATCAGGGAGTCAACGCTCAAGCCAATCTGGTTTGTTCTCTGGCAAATAGAAAGCTGAGGATAGCTCTAAACGCACCCCCTAGTATTAGGAGCAAAATCTCCCTGGCACGTTCTGAGTACAAAATCACAATCACAAAAAGGAAGAGGGAAATATATAAATAAGATTAGGTGCTTTTAGAAAAAGCTTCCCGGTGTAAGGACACTAAATCCTTTTGGGACTTAGTAAAGCTAATTAGAACTAGGAATTCCCCCATGAACCCCCGTCTGCAAAATAACATCTCAGGCATGGACTGAGTCACTCCACTTCTATTTACCATACCAATTATGTCGGCTATCCTCCATAACAATTTACAGAACTCCCCATCACTCTCATTAACACTGCAGGAAGTGGAGTCGGATATTCATCACAGTAAAGGTGGGAAAGCTCCAGGGCCAGATGGGGTACCTATGTAGCTGTGAAAAACAACGTCCTAAATATGGGGACCACTTACAAATACATTTAACACCTGTCTATCAACTACATTCCTCCCTCATGGACTACTGCAACGATTGTGCCCATATTCTAAAAGGGGGATCGTATGTCACCCAAGTGCTATCGACCTATTTCACTAATCGATAGTAGTATTAAAATCATTGGAAGAGTCATCATCTGTGACTTTGTGGTTGAATGGCCAGCTGATAAGGGTATACTCTCCCCTTTCAATTTGTTTCCGGCCATAACTAGGAACCAACTAACAAAATTTGAACCTGGCTATGATCATTTCCAAATATACTAAGGCCAAGCACTCCCCCATTTACTCAGCTTTCATGGACTTATCCACCACCTTTGATTCAGTGAACAGAACCAAACTTTGGTTAATGTTGCTGGATCAAGTTGTGGACCCTCCTCTGGTAAATTTATTGTACTGCCTACACTCAGACCTTTCAGCTTGGGTCCATGTAACTTCTTATGGGGAGCTTTCCCCTGCTTTCCCATTGAAGAGTGGTGTGAGGCAGGGATGTATATTGGCACCTTTATTATTTATTTTATATATCAATGGCTTAACAGACCACTTATCCACATCCTATCCAGACATACCCAGAATCACAGGTTCCCCAATTCCTGTTTACTGTATGCTGATGATGTGGTATAGTCCCCACACAAAGAGCTGCATGCCCCTCTGTAGTGAATCTGGACCCAGTCCAGGAAAGCTAGGGACCTTGTGATCTTCAAAGGTCTGTTTGAAGTCTCTGCCACTTCAAAGGCACATTTGGATATAAGTACTGGACCCTCTAGTGCTTCTGATTTGAAACAATAGGACACACACCTAAACCCAGCACTCCTGAGAGAAGGCAAATGCACTGCTGCACCTTTAAATAACACACGTAAAACAGCACTCCCAAAAAACTAGGCAATAAAATAAGACCGAGCAGTCTCTTAAGGCGAGGCAAGAAAGCCAATTCAGGTGCATTTAAAGTGACACACACACATTTATTAGTCCAATACTTTGAAAAGGAAGGCAAAATATGTCAGTTAATGCATACTCCCAAATATAAAGTAACTTAGGCACAAAACCAGGATAACATGTAGCAGATATACATGGAGCATAGAAGCTTACAGATTATGTACAAGAAGAAAGTAAGAAGAATACATCACCAAAGGAGTATTCATCATTCGGCCAACTCGACTGGAGGAGCCCTTATCATCCCAGGCGGAACCCTCGATCAGGACTCTCAAGAGGTCTGTTTCCTTATGACGACATGTCTGCCCCACATGCGATCTCCCGTCTGGGTACCAAGATCCCCACCTTTAGTACCTTAACTCAAGTTCTAGGAATTTCGCCCCCTTTCTTCTGCTTCGAAAAGCCGAGCTGACTGTACTGGTCTGTGTCAAGGTCAAGACAGAAACTGGTCAGGCCCCTGTATTTTGACTCCGAGACAGAGCTGTACATTCCACACATTACTCTGGCAACAACAATCTCTGCCATGAGAGGTACCAAGCACGCATCCCACACATGTTTCAGTTCACTCTACTCGGTGAGGAGCAAACACAAGTGAAGAGCAAACATCCCCTCCACACCTTGCAGCTGCGAGCAGAGGAAATGAAGTCTGTTATACAAAATGGAGTCAACTGTCAATATATCACTCTTAATAGCATTATAACTCCTGACACCACCAAATCAGAAATGTGCGGGAATAAAGGACATTCATTCTGGAAAAACAGCTGCTGAACTGTAGCAGGGACTGCCACTTTGCTACCTGCATTGTTGTGTTGGCCTGCTGCCAGCTGATTGCTTTGCTGTAGGAGGGACGGCCACTTTGCTACCTGCTCTGCTGTGTTGGCCTGCTGCTTCTTTCCTGAGAGTGAGAGGGACTGAGCTTGCTCTCTACCACCCTGAACCCAAGCGTCTCCACGGGCTTGTTGCTTGCCTCCTGTTCTCTGAAGTCTCACTCTGCTGGAGCTGCTGGACTCTGTCATCTGCGACTCCTGCCTGAGTTGCCCTCTCCAGTTCAGGGCCACAGAAGTGGCCCCTTTGCACTGATTGGAACCAACACAGTGCCCTCCAATGCTGATGCAGTGTTGATTCAAAAACAACATAGGTCTCAACAGTGAAGCTTGCCAATGACGCAGCACTGATCATTTGCCACCAACTGCAAGGCTCATCTCCAATGCATTGACCCGACTGCATGAATCAGAACAGATTAATCGAGTCTTCGATGTCGATGCTTGCTTCATACAAAGAACATTTTCAGCAGGCCCTTTGTGGGTCCTGTAGCCGGACTGCCCTCCATTGCGATCGACCTGAAATTTGGATTTACCTCAGTCTAGCGCAATCTCAAGTAACCTTTTACCCCTATTGACTTCTAAGCACTGTTTTTGGATTTAATCTTTGAAAATTCATATCTCAAGTTTTGCTTATTGGATTTTGTCATTTTGGTCTTATTTTTCTCAAATAAATACTCTCTGTTTTACAAAACTGATGTGGAGTCTTTTTGTGGTGTTTTTACTGTGTTACTCTGATTGCACACACATACTTGACACATTGCCTCTTGAGTTAAGCCTGACTGCTCTGTGCAAAGCTACAAGAGGTTGGGAACAGGTGCTTTAGGGTATGTATTTGAAGTAACATGACTAGGATGGTGGCTCCTTCTTGAACAGGGTGTATACTCTGCCAAACAGAAACCTAAATTTCTACCAGCTAGTTATTAGTAAAACCTCATTAGAATAATGCATAAAAAGTCATACAGTTTTGCACTACACTACATAGGCAGCACAAGTAGGTCAGTCTCAAATCAGCACTCACATGTTCTCTCCTGGCATGGAAAGAGTTCTCCGCTCACCTAACCACCTCTATGGAACCCTGAGCTGACTACACATTTAGGAACAGCCTCAATCAATCATTTGTTAAGCGCAGAACTGTCACCCCTAAGGGTATCTGGGCCCTGAGGTTGCCAAGGTCTGATGTGGGACGGCGAGAGCGAGTGGAGGCAGAGTGCAGGTGTCTTGAGGGCAGATAGAAGTTCAATTCGGGTTTGACGTAGGATTGGGAGGTAGTGGAGGTTTCTGAGGTGAGGGGTAATTAGGTTTCAGGGAGGTCCAGGATGAGTCTGGCTGCAGTGTTCTGTATGGTCAGGCAGGGGACTCCAAACTTTTCTGTATTGAGAGCTACTTGCGTTCATTGAAACGCATTCAAAGCTACTAATAATATTAGTGTTGTATGATTTCAATTTTGTCATATGTATATTAATTTAACCAAGCAAACGTTTTCCAATGTAATAAGCTGGGCTGGACACAGGTGAGCTACTCAGAGGTAGCTGCAGAGCTACATTAGCTCATGAGAATACTGGTTGGAGACGGCTTGCTCTCGAATCTTCTGAGGAGCTGGGTGGAGATTCTGGCATAGAGAGCATTGCAATAGTTGAGGCGGCTGGTGATGAGGGCCTGTGTGACAGTTATTCTGGTATTGATTGGAAACCATTTGAAGATTCTACAGAGCATGCAAAGGGTGTGGAAGCAGGAGGAGGCAACGGCGTTGACTTGTCATTTCATGTTTAGTTGGATGATGCCGAGGTTGCATGCATGGTCAGTTGGTGTGGGTGCACGCCTGAGTTTTGCTAGCCTCAAGCTGTGGTCCCATGAAGACGTCTTCTTCCTAAAGATCAGCACTTCTGTTTTGTCAGAGTTGAGTTTGAGGCAGTTGTCTGTCATCCATTTGGCTACATTGGTCATGGCATTGCAGAAGTTGGTTTTAGAGTTGGAGGGGTCCTCGGTAAGTGACAGGATTAGTTAAGTGTCGTCTGTGTAATAGATTATGTTAAGTCCATGGGATCTGACAACGCCTGCGAGGGGAGTCATGTAGATGTTCAACAGGGTAGGGTTGAAGGTCCATCCTTGATGTACGCCATGTATGATGTCCTTGGGTGTGGAGGTGAAGAGAGGCATTCAGATGCTCCGTGTACATCCTTTTATGGAAGGAGGTGATCCATTTGAGGATATTTTGCTGTATGCCAATTTTCTAGGTTTTGTCGGTGAGGGTGTGGTTGGAGACGGTGTCAATTGCAGCAGAGAGGTCGAGGAGGATTAGGGCCATTGTTTCTCCACAGTCGAGGAGAGTTCTGATGTCAACTGTGGCAGCGCGGTCACAGTGCTGTGGTTGGCACAGAAACCTGATTGTGAGGCATCGAGGAGGTGGTTGTGTTCTAGGTATTCGATGAGTTGTTGGTTGATGGCTTTCTTTTGTACTTTGGCTGGGTAGGGGAGCATGGAGTTCGGTCAGTAGTTTTTGAGGTCACTGGTGTCGGCAGAGGGTTTCTTCAGGAGGCGTCTAACCTCCAGTATTTACATCTTTCTGGGAAAGTTGCTGTGGAGATGGAGGTATTGAGGATGCTGGTGAGCTCTGTGCTGTTTGGGCTGTTCCCGAGGTTGAAACGATGGTTGGAGATGGTGTCGGTAGGTGCCCCAGATTGGAAAGATGACATGATGACTGTGGGGTCTGAGTGGTTAGTGTTTACCAGGTGGTGATTGTTCGACTGGTGTTTGCTAGGTGATTGAAGATGTCGAAGCTGAGAGAGGTGGACTGGGGGTCGAAGTTGTTGTAAAGGAGATTTTGCTGTGGAAGAAGTCCGAGAGGGTGTCACAGAGTTCTTAGGAGGGGTGGAGAGAGTTCTCTGTAGCTGTCGGGTCAGAGAATTTCTTGACTATTTTGAAGAGCTCCTTCGTGTGGTTGGCTGCGGTATCAATGCAGGCAGTGATGACTGCTCTCTTGGCTTCCTTGAGGCACAGGTGGTTCAAGTTCTATTATAATATTTAGTTGTAGGAAAGTGGGTTTCTGTTGCAGTAAACCCCCCTACTTTTTGCTAGATTTCTGATGCACTTTGATTGAGTGCGCTGGCCCCTGCCAATCAGGTTCCCAGGGCCTGTGTTCTCTGTACCTTTGTTTCCACAATTGGCACACCTCTGGGCCACATGTAAGTCCTGTGTAAAAAGTACCCCTAGTACCACGGGCCTTGAGACCAGTGAAGGGCCTCTGAAGGCTGCAGCATGTATTATGCCACCCTCAGAGACCCCTCACCTTAACACCCACATACTGCCATCACAGGCTGCGTGTTTTGGTGCAGTCCAAACTGAAGAGTTGACATGGCACACATCCTTGTGTGCAGTGCCCACCAACACTGCCTGTGGCATGGGTAAGTCACCCCTATAGCAGGCCTTAAGCCCTAAGGCATGGTGCACTATATCACAGGTGATGGCATAGCTGCATGAGCAATATGCCCCACAGGCATTGTGAGTTTATAGAACCCCTTTTTAGTACGGGGGCTGGGAGGTTGTCATTATGACTCCACAGCTCCATGATGGTCTTACTGAAAACTGGGAAGTTTGGTATCAAACTTCTCAGCATAATAAACCCACACTGATGCCAGTTTTGGATTTAATATAAAATGCACTCAAAGGGCATCCCCCTGAAAAACGACCAGCTTTTAGTGTATTGTCTGATTGGTCTCTGCCAGCTAGCCACCACCAGACAGGTTTCTAACCTCATTGGGTGAAAGCCTTTGTGCTCTTGGAGGTCAGGGACAAAGCCTGTCTGGGCGGAGATGCTTCACACCTCCCACTGGCAGGAACATCCACACTTGGCGATGAGCCTCACAGTCTCTCACCTTGTGATGTGCTGATCTGGGGAGCTCCAACTAGAGGAGATGCCCACCCCCGCCCAGGCCCCACTTTTAGTGGTAGGACCAGTGGGAAAATTAGTAGGCAGAGTAGAAGTGTCCTCCTCTGTCTGGCACACCCCTGGGCTCGCCAGGAGCTGAGGTGAACCATTCTCTAAGAAATTCTCCATCTTGAATTGGAAAATTAGCCACAATAGGAAAAGGGATGTGGCCCTCTCTAAAAAGGGAGGAGGTACCAAAAGTATGTAGTCACCCTAGGGGACAGTAGCCATTGGCTACTACCCCTGACCTCAGTAACGTCCTTACAATTAGTATTTAAGGGCTCCCCTGAACATTGTTCCTTAAGATTTGATGGACCAAAGAAGAAGATGTACCAGGACTGCTGCAGACCGAACCCTGCAAGAACCCTGCCACCTATACCCGGCCACTGGACCTGATGTACTTCCAGAAACCATGCCCGGCCTCCAAGAAACCCCGGACACCCCACAGCCTTCACCGAAGTTCCAATAACCTCCCCTTGAACGAGAGGCTCTAGTTCCTGCATCCATCGGTACAAGGCCCACAAGAACAACTACAGGGAAGACCGACACTTGTGTTGACTCGAGTCCTTGCTACAAGTTAACTCCAAGAACCACTTCAGTTGAGGACCAACACTCCTGTCGATGTGACTCACTGCTACCTGAGACCTCCAAAAGCTGCAGGGGTAGAGGACCGGCACTTGTGCCGACACAGCTCTGCCCTGCCGGAAGTAAACCTCACTGTCAGACGGCCTCCACAACCTCGTGGATCTTCCCGGCCCCATGACCATAGCTGTTCTCAGTCCCATGTCTGAGAGTCCTTACCCTCCTGCAAGTGACCCTGTCAGCCTCCTCCTGAACCACCTGCCTTACCGCGACCGCCCCCGGATGGGCCGACGACAGCAGAAACCAATTCAATCGACAGCTACCGACAGCAAGCGACTGCAATGGAACTTGTGTCGGCCGCCGTCTAAAACCTATCTCTCTCATTGCCCGCCGCCAACCGCAGGGGTAAATATAATTGCTCGTATCAACTGCCTCAGCGCTGATGCTGAATTCTGCACCTTTCGAGTGGTCACAGCACCTCACACTGTGCTCAGAGGTGGCCTGTATACAAAGTATCTTCTCCTAGACTTAAACGAATTTCATGTCAGTGAACAAATGTGGTTGATGCTATACAAACCTCTAGCCAAGAATATTAGTGCATAATTGGAAGTCCACTTGTCTGTAACTAAGTTCAATTGTTTCCTAAAATAAAAGTAAATTAAGTAATATTTTTACAACCATTGACCTAGAGTTAAGTTATTGAGTGTGTGTTCCTGACTTGTATGAGTATGTACAACAAATGCATTAACACTACCCTCCGATAAGCCTAACTGCTCTGCCCAGCTACCACTAAATTGAGAATTAAGTATTATCTAGTTTAACCTCTGCCATACCTTTGAGGACTCACTGGACTCTGTGCACACTATCCTCTTTTTGGTATAGTATATACTGAGCCCTCTTCCTACAGTAACCTACCCCTTGATGACTGGTTAAGCCAGTGACTAACCTGCTATCTCTTCTTCAATAACTAATGCTGGCTAGGTGTCGCAGTAGGTTGAATGCATGCAACTGTAGCCTACTGTGAACTACAGTGAGCATAGTGAAATTGGGTAACAGTGACACCTGTAATTAACTGGTCTTGGAAATGGAAGAATTGCAGCATGAAGTTATTATTATAATAAATTTATGAATAGATATTAGATGTGACTGTGAATACTCACTGCAAAAGGTCTTGCACAGTCACGGGCGGTAGCATAAATGTGTATGCTCATACAGGCAGTGGCAGCTCCTCCGGAGGAGTGTCACCCCACTGAGCAATTCAAAACAGAAAAATAAAATGATAATAACGCAACGTTATTATCATTTTAGTTGACCATACTGGTGGCTCCGTTGGGCGGGGCTGGGCTGTTTAGAGCTGGAGGAGGAGTGGTAGGCACTTCCTAAGTGCGCATGACATTTTAGCGGGCCCTACAGCAATGCGCACTTTGCATGTTCTCCACCCAGGCTGCATTACAGCCTGGGTGGAGAGCATGCACAGCCTCCCAGCCCCTGTCTGAGTACTGTACCACGGTGCTCAGACCAATCTCAACACCGCTGTAAGGCAGCGTTATGATTGGTCAGGGGATTCTGGGAGGCTGCGTGCTTCCTGGTTACTGCTGCCTGGGAGAAGAGAAGAGGACTGAGGAGAGGTGGTGGCCGGCCGTATCCAGGTAAGTGTTTTTTTTTTATTCCCCAGCTCTACCTGCACCGCCCGCCCCCACAGCCCCGTTTGGCAGCCGCGGTTACTGCACACAGGGCCCAGCTGTGTGACTGCAGATGGTGCAAAGGAGAAACAATGGTTGTCTCTGTCAGTTTCAAAGCTACGTTGGTTGCAGCTCTTGCACTGAGAGAAATTCCGATTTAAATCTTGGTGCTTTAGACAGCGCAATCGCACAGATTCATGCGGACATCTGTGCCATGGGCAAGCGAACGTGTCGAAATAGGCTCTCATGTTTTACAGCTACAGTAATGTAGACTGAAAGTGTGCAATCCTTTTTACATCCATTGCATATATTCAAGCTGACGGATGACAGACACACAAATCACAGTTATATGGATATGCAGGGGGTGACATTGTTTATGTATTACATGCTAGGACACATCCTTGTAAATCGCAGTTATTAGTATGACTAATATCAATGGTATGCAAAGTACCCACTTAGAAAGGATGAAAAGCATTACCTGCCCTTCATGATTCAAAGCTATCCCCCTTCGCACCCATACAGCTACCGCACATCCATAATCAATAGGGCAGGATAATACTTCGATTCATATGGAAACATGTCTGTCTGGACGGAACGGAATCAAATCGCATTCCCATTTACTTTAAGTTGCTGGCAGTGCTGCTGTTCCAATGTCATGGCATCTAGGGGTTGATGCATTTTAATGTTCTACTGCTCATTAGAAAACAGAAGAGTCTCCGGGTTTGTTACTTAGGTGTGAGCTAATCTCATACTTTACTGCTGTGCAATAATGGGCTCTTGCTTTTCATTCTCAATGCGTTGAACAATAGAGCCTACTCATTCCCTCAGTTCTGCAGCCAGAGGTTGAGGGATGTGTTTGAAGGCGCTCTCCCGCTGCACAGAGACAATGTGTGCCTCCGGCATTTTAATACCTCTGATTCCCACAGGAACCACAGATTAGAGGAGATGTAGCCTCCTAAACACCTAATGTGCTTTCAAGTTGATCACAGACTCTCTTCACAGATTCCTTTCTTTCCCACATCTGTTCCAACACTCATATCTCAAACCTTACTTTGTTCCTGCTTGGTTTAGTGTTCCTTTGATATCTTGGAGTTTTCTCTCCGGGCAAGCATATCATTCTGAACAGGATTTTGCTCTGGTACTGTAAAGTGTTAGAATCCATCCACATTTGCTCTTAGTGTAAAAAGATTAGGGTCGCCTGATGTAGGGTTTGACGGACAGAGTAGCATCCATCGATATGGCGGAGGGCATTTTCTTGGCCAACCTGACGTGACTCCATAAAACCAAATGTAGAGATGACTGCTGGCTCAGCTGTACATATCTGTACATTGACCAGAAACGCCATCATGGTGATTCCATTCAATTTGCTTAAAGCCTAGTGGATGGCTGCTGTAGGTTTGAAGGCCATCTAACAAACGTTTTACACTTTTTTTTATTGTTTAGAAATTAACTGCCAAAGTAAGAGTTTCTGAAAAAACAAAAAAACCTTAATGACCCCCACAACTTGGGAACTGTCTCCCACGGTGTAGGGATAATTTTTGAGATTTTGTTTCCTGTCCCTTTTCCAGGCGGTGACGTACATGAAACAAGCATTTGCAATGCAATAGGTCTAGGGTGACCAGACGTCCTGGTTTTTGGGAGCAGTGTCCCGGTGTCCCGACACTTTGAACCAAATTACAGAAATGTCCCAGTTTTTATGCAGTGCCCGAGTTAAACAGAGAAATGTCCCGGTTTGTAAATAGTGTCCCGCACCGAAACACTGTTTAGAAACCGGGACATTTCACTTCTTACTTCGCACAGGTGCTGAGACGGGTAGCTATCGGGCTCTCCATTTTTGCCCCTAGGACGCTAAAAATATATTACTGCTGCAGCAGTACCACCCTTCACTGCCTTCAAAGAGACCCGTACGTTCTAATTCTTTCTCAGTCTCATTCTTCCATAACTGAAGCATTTTCAGTGTTATGCACAACAAAGCCAAAGTTGTTGCTTATTTATCTAATGCTTCCAACAACAACCGACAAAGCTAATAGTCCTGGCTTATTGTAGGTGTAATGTAACATGTTGTATTATTTATCTGACTACAATGACAGAAGCAGCAGCATTTTCAGGAGGGGCACTATGGTAAGCATAGATTTTTTACCTTATGTGTTTTAAGCCACATCCTTCATTACATCAGCTAGGCCCCATAGAGAGACCCCCCACCCCCTTTTGTTTTCATTCCACTTAAAGCCTGGGTACTACTGCCATGTCAGTTGGTCTTTGTAGAGCGCTGTATTGGACTTCAGCGAGCTGCTTTGTTTGGGAGGAAACAGGGTGCATGAGTGGTTGAAGGGAGTGTGGGGAGAATCATTGAGTGTCGTGCGCGAGTGTTGATGTGGTCAAGTTACTGCAGCCTCCAAGCCTGCTTGGGTAGTATTTCTACTACACCTGAAGGCCCTGTGTTGACGTAGAAGCGATGAGACATCTGCGGGTACAGTTGTTTCATGGGACATAGTTGGGTGAGATATACAGAGTCAGAGGTGAGCTCTGCTTGCTGTTGTTATGTGAAAATATTTATGGAGTGCATTGCTGCCCCATCAATGAGGCGTCCCAGTTCTGTAGTCAACAGTGCAGGCAGGGAGCAGCTAATGATTAGAGAATAGCCAGGTGACCCACAAAATGTCTCTGCTGTAGTACCCTTCTCAACACTACTCAGATCCCCTACCTGGAAGGAAGCTGGGCGCTGGAGGGTTCTACCAGACGAGCAGAAATGCTGTCATGTAACTGGACTGTAACTGAGCCCTGAAGAAAGGCACTCCCTAAAATGCGCTCACGGAAATGTTTTTGAGCTCTATGATGTCATGGATTTTATCACAGCAAGGAACGGATGCATACTAAGTGCCTAGAGGTATTTGTAAAGCTGCTCAACAGGAGACACTATTGTACGACAGCAGCGTGCACAGAGCAGCCATCACCAGTAACATGCTGCATCTATTTTAGAATTAGCCTTGTACCTGAGAAATGTAATGCCCTCCTACCTCACCTCATCTCAGAGGCACAGACAAGCCTATAGTCACAGCCCATCCCACTCCTCGGAGGCACAGACAGGCCGTCTCTAAGCATTCCCCTCATCTCTAAGGCACAGACAGGCCTACCTCCTCAGCCCTTCCCGTATCATAGTGCCTTTTGTGTCCCTTTCTCCTCCTTCTTCCTTCTTCCTTCTTCCCCTTCCCCTTCTCAACTTTGGCATGGTGCAAGCTTTATAGCCCTTTTTGCAAGTTACTAGTTTGGAGACCGTTCTTGGCACTGTTAAAGCAAAAGTTGTAAGCCTAAAAATCCAGTGCTGTCTGTCTCATACATCTGATATGTCGTCTGTAATTCTTCATCTGTGTCTGTGGAGCCGGCTGTCATTGTAGTCCATCTTCTATGTCCATGACAGCTGTCAAATAGTCCTACTTTTATGTCGATGGTTACTGCAAACTGTAGTCCTACTTCCATGTCTATGAACTGTCCCTTTTTTTTGTTGAGAATCTAGTCACCCTAAATAGGTCTCGCATTAGTAAAATGCAGAGCTATTGGCTATTGTCGACAGTTACCTTTTTCAGGATGAGCAATAGGCTGTATACTCTATGTGCAGTGCATTAACATGTGGGTCTGTGCGAGTAAAACCTATGTTTACGCGAGTCTCCATCTTTAAATACCTGGAATGCTCAAAACATACATCACCAGATTTAATGCTATCCACGCTCTTTTTCTATGGGAGCCATTTAAAAGGGACTTAAACATGAGGAAGACATTATGTTTGCTGCAAAGTGCAGACTGTAAATAGAAACAAAAATCAAACCTTATGATCGGGTCCCAGAAAGCACAGCTGCATGGCGGTAAAGCGGGGAGAGAGTGTCTTTAGAAGACAAAACTTATACAGATGCCAATGTAAATGTGGGTGTACTTGTAAAGCGCACTGTGACTCCATGAAGTTTCCTGGCGCTGAAGACCACTGGGGAACCCATCCTGGTTTTCCCTGTGAGATGGTCCCTTTCTGGGTATCTCCAAGGTGAAACCAGGCATCCCCAGTGTCTGTGGGGGGCCGTTGTAGAGATGAGGCAAGCTTAATGCCCAGTGTTGCCGAGTGTGTTCCTGGTTAGAGTAGGTACAGAGGCAAGAATTATCAAGTCCATTTTGACCCTGGTCCACAACCCAGCCGCATCGGGAATTGAACCCTGGTCCCTGGCTGATTCTCTGCTTACGGGTCTGCCGCCTCTAACCAGTGAGCCACACCTCTCCATTAGATGTGGGGAGGAGAGGGAGCCCTGCTCACTTTGTCACATATGAAGGAGCCGAAGGAGCTGCCATTGTTAAACCGGAATCGCGTTGCGCTGATTTTAAAAACAATTGTTTGGTGCATGGATCCACGCATTCCTAATTGCCCTTAGAGACGGCTAATACTAGAAACTTTTAAGTGGAAATCAGCCTAATGAACGGCACGCTGGCAGAGGAGATCACGTCAAAACAGCTTGCAGATGTCTGACGCGCGGCCACCATTGTAAAAGTTAAAGTGCACACAGGATGTTTTATCGGCGGTCTTGCCAGCACTGGTGAAAGTGACCTATTCTGTGGCCACTGCCATTAGTAAATGCTGTGCTTTATTACGTGGAACTATCAGTGCAACAATGCAATATATTTTTATGAATGGGACCTTAAACTCTGATTAGTTAGGGCTTCTGTAGAGGGCAAAACCTAAATTATCTATCACCTACTGTACTATGTATTTAAATGAAAAAGATGTGTAGAATCCTGACACAGCATGTAAATTATACATCAAGATATTCCTGAAAATTCTTGAATTGTCTCTGTTGAGGCCCTATCATTTTTTGTTTTGTTTAGCAGTTTTATATAGCACGAACTCGACCCGAGGGTATCAGAGTGTGTTACGTGTGCATCAGATGCATTAGAGGTGGACACATTCTGTTTTTTAGGCACGGAGAGATTAAGTGATTTGCCCAGATGCTTGAGCCTGCCTCCAGACTTGAACCTGGTTCCATGCGTCAAAGTTGGCCGCTCTGGCCGTTAAGCCACACCTCCCCCTTGTTCAAGAATTCTGTTGTCGGCATCCATTAACTACACTGGCATACACAAAAAATAGAAAAAATAACAGTTAAATCGGGATATTTTGTATAGATTCTGTCCAACAGATTGTAAATGTTAGAACTTGTACGCTATTCATAAGGATTCAAAACGAGTAGTTTTGGACTGAACAACTATCATCTCAACATGTGCTGGCGAGAAAAGTTATTTCTCTGTAATATGATGCTGATAACAGCAGTATCCTGTCTACATAAATTGCACCCTGAATCTCGTTTACAGCCGAAGAAACACCTTTGCAGCAGTTTTAAATCCGCTCGTGAATTTTGAAAGATGCACTTAACGCAATTAAAAGCAAGAGTGGCAACCACGGAGATCACAATGCCCTGCATAACAAATTATTTTAATTAAAAGTTATCGATAGTTACTAATTAACTAACCACCATTATTCTTGCCCAGGCTTGCACGCTGCCTACATAAACAAAAGAAGTCCCCAAACGAAGACATAAACACCTAAGGTGTAATAATATAGTACTTAGGAGGTGCTGCATGCGGCCAAAATGGAAACTAAAAGGAGGGACATAGGGGGAGGATTATCCATTGGCAAACAAGTTTTCGTGAAGGACAGTAATAAAGCCAAATAACAAGCCGCAGGCAAGTAGCAGGCGGGATTACTCTCGCTATACAGATGACTGGATGTCTCGGAGAGACAGCGCATGCGCGCTGCCTAGGCAAAACCTAAAAAGGCATCACACTGTTTACCCTAAATAGGGCTGGTGTTGAACTGTCTTTCCTCACACAGCCCATACTCAGATGGATCATCAGAGGAAATATTCCATTGAGAGAGCCAACAGGTGCTTCCTCGATGTAATACTTGAGGTCCACCTATCTCTACATTTGGTGAGCAGACAGAGGGTTTGATGGGCAGGGTACTTTGTCACCTTTGCGATGGAGTACCCTGCCCGGCAAACTCTTATTGAGGCTCTAAATGTCTTTTAATTGCTTGTATATCTAGAATGTGTGGAATGCACACACAAATGCCTATGGGTAAATCTCTATAGCAGTTCATACATTTTTTTCTGAAAAAAATGACAATATTCAAATGAGTAAGCATGTGGTGATCTTTGTAAATATATTGTGAGAGTGCAGGCCAGATATATTGCATGGCTAGTTGAGAGTAGATGCAACAGATTGCGTGAAAATGCTGTCTACATATAGGGATTACAATTAAATCAAATGTGCTGCTTTGATATGTTATTTTATATTCCACTGTTCTCAATTGCACAGCCCACACCCTTGCAGCAAATTGTTTGGGCCATTATAGTTAAAAGAAATAGATATGTGAAATTGTCCTTGGTTCTCATTTGTGTACTGCAGAATTGTGTGCATTTTCACTCTGGATAAATACAGTCTGGTTTTCAAATGCACTTTATTTTCCTTTTTTTTTTAAGTGTTTGCAGAAATTCCTCTTTTCCCTGCACCCTGATATGGAGGTGGTCCATTCTGCTTCCCACCCAGAAAAGGAAATTACTCCATTCATTTGTTGGAGTAAAACAGCAACCATTTCCTCTGTGGGAATGGGTAGATTGGAGTTTGTGAATGACAACAAACACACAAGATTATGGAGTGTCACAAATATTTATGCCCCCATTATTCACCCTCTGTGTGCATTAAGGAGTGCAGATTTCTTCACACTAATGTCATGGGTACTCTGCACCAGGAACTATTTACACCAGTTGTGAGCATTTCTGTGAATATCTGACAGGTGTAAATGAAGTAATGTTCTGGCCTTTGACGTATGTTTATGGCCAAAAATGGCTTGTGAATTGGGCTCTGTGTTTAGTATGCAAGACACAAATGCAACATACCTACAGGCCACAAACATAAAACTACTGATAACTAAATTCTATAATGAAGAGTATACAGATAATATGTAAGTGAAACTATGCTGATTGTTATATAGTGAATGGAACTGAAAAATGCCACCAGGGGCCACATAAACACAAAATAATCACGGATGAATAAACATGGCCTGAAACCACGAATTGGGTGCTGCTGAAATGTCCTCATCTAGTAGATTTCCACAAAACCGATGGGCATATGCATATTCATAAGTAACCACGTGGTAATCAGCATTTCTGTAGAATTCAGAATTGCTGTATGGGACGAAGAAGGCGTGGCCCGTCTTGCGAACCAAAATCAGATCGGGCAAAAATGTTCAAACCAGTCCTGCTCCCTTCCTCTCCTCGCTCTATCTCTCTCTTTCCATACATCTATTCAACCTCTTTCTTCTCTCTATCGGATCTCTCTCTCCATCCCTCTCTCTCTCCTCTCACTTTTTCTCTCTCTTAAAGCTATCTGCGCCTGATGCAATTAATCTCAGGGAGATGGGGCAAGTGACAGAGTCACCAGCAGTGGCCATGGGCTTACAAAACCGGCCTCCAATGAAGTTGAAGAATGCAACTTGAGGCCCCCCCCTGCAAAAGAACATGGAGGTCCCCCCCACCTCCGGACCCAGTCAGGAGCTCTCAGGCCAGGAGACCGCCGCCCGTGTAGAGTGCCGGAGGGGCCCTCTGTATCTCAGGGCACCCCCGCACCATAAGGGCTAATGTTACACCACTGCTCCAATGGTTCCACCCCACCAGGAAATGCCCTATAGATGAAAGGCCAGTCAGACCCTGAAAGCAGGAAATGTGTGTGTTCCCACTTTTCACCAGTTTACTTACCAGTAATCTTCATTTAAATCAGTCCTTGTACTTCTAGTCACAGTCCTGATCTTTTTAATCCGCCCATATCCCTAGATGCAGGCCTACTTTAAATCTGTGTATATCCAAAAATGCTCCCTTTAAAGGGAAAGAACCACCACTCGCTCATATTTCCATGTATAAATACAGTAGAGGCATAGAACAAACATTACTGTAGTCCACTTATGTGTATTAAAAAGAAATACATGTTTAGAAGGAAACAAAAAGGACAATAGTTTTGTCAAACGAGATGAGGAGCCATCCAACATGAGTTTATGGTGATAAACTAGCATATTGTTGTTGAGTATGTATTTGCTCTACAAATATAAACAAGCATTTGCAATGCTTCGGTCTCGCTGCCAGCTCACGCTGCCTCCTCACGCATACTGTGCCTAGTGCTCCCTACTACATAACAACGAGCTGCTCACACGTTCTACTCACTCTGACTACACACTGAATTCTGACTGCTCCGGCTGGCTGCTTACACCGCGCGCTCGTGCCCTGCACCAGTCTTAATTGGCGACTGTCGCCAGCAATTAAAGTACTGCCTGCTTGTACTCACTGTCCTTCTTATAGACAACCTTTTCACACTCTGTCTTCTGATTGACTGTACACAGTGCTTGTTCTACTGTCACCTTCGCCTCCTACTCCGTGCCTGCTCCTAAAACCTGATCCATACACCACTGACTGCTCCAATTGTATGATCAATCCTGAACGTCATGCTCTGACTGACAGCTCCGTTTGACTGTGCATCTTCACTGTTCATACTGCCTGCTTCCTCGGGTGAGCACTGCCTGCTCCTGCAGCTGGCATGCTGCTTGCTCCGGGAGTGAGAGAAGCTAGGACTTCAACTGTTTTGGTGAATTTTCCTGAGCAGTGTTTGCAGGAGCACTGCAATTTTACATACATCAAACGAGCGCACTGAATGACGACGCTCATTAGCAGGGAACTACAGAAGAGGCGCAGAGAAAATAAATAAACAGCAATTTTTATAGCCAGTATCATACCTGTTAATTAAATTGCTTTTTTTAAACACACCGCACACAGCTTTCAGTCGGCCGTCAATAAAAAAAAAAACGGGACATGAGTTACATCTCCTGAAATCAGCCAGAACTGCTGGTGAAAAGCAGGGACTGTCCCGGCAAATTCAGGGCGGCTGGATGACCATAATCAACTCAGAACAGGCATCGGGACCTGGGCTACTTACTACACGGTTGCCCTAATGCATTACAAACATCACAAGCGCATGCAGGAAATACCCAGGGCACCGGGCATACTTACCGCCGTAGTGCATCTGATTACATTACAACAAACTAAAGTGAAGCGCTATAAATCATGCTGATACATGCATCTATCAAGAAAACCAGTTAGAAAAAAACAGATTTAAGCAAGCCAAACACTAAAGGTACCAGGGGCAGAGGGCATACTTACCATACTCATACGGACGTTTACCCCACAGTACAGATAGACAATAAAACCATACAACAAGCGTGAGACAACAGCATAGAAAAAGGACAAGAGAGTCCTTAATGTAGTCAATGGAATCCAGCGGACATGTTGATATGGGAACGCCTCCTATACGTGGTTTGATTCGAAAAAGTTATGCATTTTCCTAAAAGGCATTGATACGCGATGGCTGTTAAAATTAAACAATTTAGTTTTAAAAGTAAGTCGCAAGGGTTTACATGTAGGTGATAATTTAATTTTGAATTCAAACGTGTATGAAAAGAATACAAAATCATTATAATTAGAAAAAAATGTTTTACTTAACTTGGAAACAATTTAAATCCAAGTGGACAGAGGTTTGGTGGTGCTTTCATTTCTATTGTTTTGGCTATATTCTCTTTCACTCCCGTTTAACAAAGTGTAGTATGCTCTCTTCACCTTCGGAGCATATAAAGAAGTCACAGGAACTGTATATTCATTAAAAGTAGAATTTATTCTCAGAGGAAAGAACCCACGACATATCCCAACAAGATCCAGTCTTCATCTGCCTTCCCACAGAGATTCTAGATCCCCAGTAACATTCTACCTACAGCTTACCTAGATACATTCCATAAAGATACACAACACATTAGCAAATACAATATAATCTACTTACTACACACCCTCCCCTTTATACATAACAGAAATTTAAATAATTCACAAACATCACAGAAGATACATAAAAGAAATAAAACACAACAAAAATAAAATAACTCAAGTCATGACATAATCACGAAAGCGATAAGGTGCAGAACGTAATCTTGAACCACCAATATTTCTACCACCACCCTCACCTTCTCCCCTTTCAGGAATTACACGAGGAGAAACTGGACATGGAACAATCTCCCTAGAATCACCCTGACACAAATCAGAACGAGAATGAAAGGAGGAACCTGAACGAGTACCAATATTGTCACAAACACCAAACCAATCCTGATTCGAAATATCTGTGACAACAGGAGTATTCTTACTTTCCAAAATGATAGCTGCTTGTTTATCAGTGATTTTTATAAGTGCATTCTTATTCCACCAACCTCTATCTTGCAGCATAGCAGACCCCCGAGAAACAGCAACCACTTGAACAGGAGATGAAAACTTTGAGTGACCCTTAGAAACTTTAATGGGTTTCCGAATCAAAACCCAATCACCAACAAACAAAGGTTTCTCAACAACATGAAACCTTTTGTCATAGTTTCGTTTGTAACTACATTGTTTTTTCATCACACAATCTCTAATTTTACTCAAATCAGGAGGAACTTGAGATTGTTTTTCAAGCAACCATGAAGGATTAAGTTTGGAAGTTGGTATTCTGCCCCTTAATAATGTGAAAGGTGAAACACCAGTGGTAGTGTGTGGAGTAGTATTGTAATTCCAAATTCTCTGAAACAAGAAAGAAGGAATATTTAAGCCATTGCTGACTGCAGTTTGTACTGCATCTTTCAACACTCTGTTGGCACGCTCAACCAACCCATTTGTAGAGGGACTATATAAAGGAGCAAGAATGTGTTTGACATCTAACTTTTTTAGAAACAATTCAAAATCATGGCTAACAAAATGAGATCCATTGTCAGTTACAATATCATCAGGTGTACCTTCAGTGTAAAACAAATGTTGCAATTATAAAATAGCAGTGTCAGAATCTGCATTTTTGACAATAGAAAAATAAATCCACTTAGAAAAGTAATCAACGGCTACAATAAGATATTTCTTTTCTGAATTGAAAACCGAAAACGGACCAGAATAATCCAAGCCAATTTTCTTCCATGCTGCAGAGGGCCATTCAACAGGACATAACGGAGAATTAGATGACTTCCAATGTTTGTCAGAGCACAAACACTGAGCACACTGATTCACATGAGTTTTCACTTGATTGTCAATGCCAGGCCACCAATACGACATTTTAATTTTGTTAACTGTAGCCGTAGAACCAGGATTCCCCTCATGAGCAAGCAAAATAATTTTATCCCTGATACCTCTAGGAGGAACAAATTTATCTTGTCGCATTAAAATATCATTACAGCAAGATAACTCTGAGGCAACTTGTGCAAAATTCTTCTCTTCTAATGATAAACTCCGATCCAGTGGCCAACCCTTAACAAGAAACTTTTTGACATTTTGCAAACAATCATCTTGTTGGAAACATTGCACCCAGTCATCATGCGTGATTTTGTGAGTTTGTATGACATCCTCTACCGAGAACACACACTCAAACTCATCATCCACATGAAAAGTTTCTTGAGTATGAGGAAGCGGAATACGCGAAAGGCAATCCGCACGAACATTTTTGCCACCAGGAAGATATTTAATGTCAAAGTTAAACTCTTGGAGTCTAGCTAACAACCTAACTAGACGAGAAGATGCTTTATTGGAAGAACTATCCGCAAGCATATACATCAAAGGTTTATGATCAGTGTAGAGCTGAAATCGAGTCCCCCAAATATATGTGCGAAATTTCTCTACAGACCAAGAACACGCTAAAGCTTCTCGCTCTATGGTACTATAATTGATCTCAGCACTAGTTAGAGTACGAGAAGCAAAGGCTATTGTACACTCTTGACCATTGATTATCTGGCTCAACACAGCACCTAAACCCTTCGCACTGGCATCAACCGTAATTATGCTTTGAACACCATAAGTAAATGGCTTAATTGCAGGAGCACAGACTATTAATTGTTTAACCGATTTAAATGCCTCCTCAACCTCCACAGACCACTCAAACCTAGCATGTTTTTTTAACAAGTTGCGAAGAGGTTGTACCACCAGAGCATACCCCTGAACAAAGCGAGCATAATACTCACTTAACCCAAGGAATGCCCTTAGTGAGTCCTTATCTAGTGGGGCAGGTGCATTTTTGATAGCATCCAGTAAAGAATTCTTAGGTTTAATACCTTCCTTAGATAAATTGTGACCTAAATAGTCAACATCTTGTGTCAAGAATTTACATTTGTCGATATTCACTGTCATACCATTATCTTGCAATTTACATAAAACTTCTTCAAGACGAGTGTAATGCTGTTCCAACGTTTCAGAATGTACCAAGATATCATCCTGAAAGGCTTGAATGCCATCACAATTATCAAACATTTTATCCATTAACCTCTGGAATATACTGGCAGCAGACGCTAAACCAAAAGGAAGTCTCTTGTACATAAAAACACCAAATGGTGTAACAAACGTAGTCAAAGGTTGAGACTTAACAGAAAGTGGAATTTGATGATACGCCGAGCGTAAGTCGATGGTGGAAAATAATTTGCTGCGACCTAATTTGGCAAGCATATCATGAATCTTGGGTAACGGGTGGGCATCTACAACAATATTGCGGTTCAGCATCCTCAAATCCGCACATAGACGAATATCGCCAGAGGGTTTACGAGCTACCACAGCAGCAGAAACCCACTCTGATGATTCTACGGGACAAATGATATTTTGTGCACACAATTGATCTAAGTGTTTTTTTAGATCATCCCTTACAGAGAGTGGAACGGGACGAACTTTCTGAACAACAGGGAAAACTTTCTCTTTAAGTTTGATGGTATGTTCAAAATTCTTAACCAACCCAATTTCATTGCTGAACACCAATTTATATTTGTTAAACAATTTGTCCAGAACAGGGTCATGTGAATTATCGCCATTGACTAATAGAACTGGAAAGTCACCCAGAACCACAGGCTCCGGATGACCCGGTTTCAAGAAAATACCCAAACTGGCCTGGTCACGCCAACCCAAAATGTCTCTGCCATCCAAAGCCACGTAAATTTTAGTATTGATCACCCTACCTTTAAAATTAATAGTGTCATTGAAATACCCTCTCATTACTATGTCATACTCCCCGAAGGCTTTTGGATTAACATCAGTAGGTAACAATTCTATGTTTGTCCATAACCGGTAAAATGTTTTTTCATCTAAAATCGTAATGGGCGAACCTGAATCAGCCATTACTTCCATTTCAACTTGACCAATTAACACAGCACAATTAGGCCCTTTAATCTTGTTCCCTTCAAGAGAATTAATATGAATAGATAATGAAGACACATTTAACGCATCACATATTTCGTCCTCATTGTAAATATAGTTCACCTTACTTTTGTCTTTAGGCAACCTACACATAGTAAAGAAATGACCAATTCTTTTACAATTATTGCACCTTTTTCCTTGAGCCGGACATTTTGGATTGTTACCAACATGAAACTTGGAACCACACCTGTAACAAAAAATGTTATTTTTACGTTCAAAAACTTTTGTGTTGGGGGCGGAGCTTGGCTCGCGATGAAGATGGCCGCTTGAGCCTCGAGCTCCTCCACGCCGCCAGTCTATCCTGGAATTATCCTGCTTCCCTTCACCACTCACCGCCATATGCGTGCTGGATCCTTGAGCCTGAGTGCCTCCGCATCCCGTCGCTGAGGCTCCGGGCCCCCTCGGCCGCCCCAATCCAAAGTTACGGAGCTTGCCTGCGGGCGAAGTGCTGGGCCTTGGCTCACCGGGCTGGAGTGCCCTTGGGGCGGAGCTGCGTCGCCCTGCGTGCGGGACGGAGCTCTGGAGCGCGCCGGTCCTAAAGAGAGCTGACTTTCGTGCCCCCTTCTCGCTCCCTGCAGGAGAAGAGACGGGGCTCTCTCTGCCTCGGCCCTCGCCCGTCCCTGCTGCACGAGCGGGGGAGCCTGCCCTGCGTGCCTGGAGCCAGGGGTCTCGGTGACCGCCCATCCCCCCTCTGGGCCTGGACGTGGCGGCCTGGCCGGGACCGGGGCCGCGAGGCTGCCTGCGCCGGGGAGGAGACAACGTGAGAGGGACCGCTGATTGAACGTTCCTGCCCTGGAACCCAGCGGGTGAGTGTTCCGGACATTTTGCGCCGGCCTTGCGGCCAAAGCGGGCCCGGTGCGCCCTGGTTGATGCACGAGGAGCGGAGGGTGAGCTGGGCGCTAGGCCACATCTAAGGCCCCGGGGAATGCTATCGGGGCCCGCCGGTCACCTGCTTGCACCATCGGACCTCTCCGGAGACGCTTCAGATGCACTATCAGAAGGTCTGCACTTGCTTCACCTTGGGCTAGTGAGATTGAACTCTGCCTGCGACTCCTGCCCTGGGACAAGTTGATTTCATTACCAGACCAACGACACGAGGGAAGGACGTCGCCCTAGTATCGACCGGCACAGCTTCGCCCTGTAGGCGACACATGATCTCCCACCGCTGGTGTGTTGGAGGCACCTGGGAAGCGGTGGCTTGGGTGTAGGACTCCAGACTGATACTCTTACGGGCGCTACTGTGCCTTACAGACTGTGCGGTCCCTGACGCCCGGGGGGCCCGGCATACAGCAGTGACATCGCAGGGAGCGGCCTAGAAGCCATAGCAGATCGGCCTGCACTACATCTGGGGGCTCGGTCCGAGTGCTGCCATAACTCCTGTTTGCGACGCATCGGGGCCCCGGACGCGGACGGAGCCTTCAGCGGGCGCGCCCCCCCCACCCGTGTCTTACACACTCCGGACCTCCCGGGTCCCGGCTGGGCCTGGGGCGGACGCAGCGAGAGCCCGACACCATGGGGGGAAAGGGACACCGCGGAGGGGCACAAGCGAAGCTTGAGAAGTATGCATTCCTTAAGGACCAGGCTGTGACCCCCCCCCCGGATAAGACAGCGGAGTTTACACTTGCGGATGTCATGGCCATGCTGACTCAGATGCAGGCCTCGATCGGCACTGTCTCCACAGAGGTTACACTCCTCAGGGCCGATGTCGCCAAAATCAACTCCAGGCTTTCCGAGGTGGAGGCGACCGCTGCCACCCTCACCCACGACACGGCTGACCATCAGAAACGCATACAAACTCTCGAACAGGTGCAGAAACAGCTGCTGGCCAAGCTTGATGACCAGGAAGGCAGGTCCAGAAGAAACAACATCCGGGTCGTGGGGGTACCGGAGAGTGAGCGGGGCCCTGCTCTGGACCTCTTTGTAGAAAAATTAATCACCGAACAGCTGCAGCCTCGTGGGCTTTCAAAATTCTTCTCGGTGGAAAGGGCGCATCGGGTGCCGGGGGGGAGGCCCCGCCCGGGGGCCCCCCCGCGCCCGATCCTGGCCCGGATCTTCAACTTCCGCGACCGGGATGCGATCCTCCAGGCGGCCCGCGGGGCGCCCCCACTCCGGGTGGACAACAGCACAGTCGCCCTCTACCCGGATTACACGGCAACGGTGATGCGGCAGCGACGGGACTACACAGCGGTCAAGGCTCAACTCCGGACCCGAGAACTTAAATATTCCATGCTCTTCCCGGCGAAGCTTCGGGTGGAGGCTGAGGGTCGTGCATGGTTCTTTGCATCGCCTTCAGAGGTGTCGGAGTGGCTTGAGGGATGGCGTCCAACAAAGACGAAGAGTCGCACGGAGCGTGCCCTTGGAGGCCTCTCCGCCTCCCCTAGGGACTTGGACGTCGGAGGGTCCGGGACGGAGGATGGCGTGCCCTGAGATTGAGCTTATCCATTAACAGCCTTCATTGGGGATGGTGGTTGGGCCTGGAGTGGGGCGCATGGAGTACGTGGAGGCCGGGAGGCGAAAAAAGGGGCCTCGAACTCTTGACTTTGTCGCCTCATCATACATTTGGACAGGTGAAGGGATGAACGTACGGTGTGGGGAACGGCGTCAGGACTGTGAGCGGCTTCCCCCCACACGCAAGTATCAAGTTAATGGGAACTAAGCACTCTGCTAAGTTGGGGTGGCGGGTAGTTTTAAATCCGCTGGGCAGGGAGGCAGGGAGGGGGGTGGGGGGTATGGAGTTCCATTGGGTTGTTTGGTTATGTTTTCTTTTAGGTTTCTTCACTACTCATTGGTCCGCTAGGCTAGGAAGACATGTGCAGTTACACAGGGGCGACAATGGACCGTTCGCTTCTCCCGCACTCATACACTATCATGGCATCACCCACTATGGCACCAGAGACGACTGCTAGCTTCCCAGAAGTCCACGCACAACAGCGCGGTCGGTCTCTCACAATTCTGTCCTGGAACGTTAACGGGTTGGGGGACAAGATTAAGCGGGGGCTAGTGCTGCAATACCTTAAGCGCAGAGGGCCTGCGGTGGCGCTATTGCAGGAAACGCATTTAGTAGGCACTACCACCAAAGCCTTGGACAGATGGGGGTTCAAGATGGCGATACACTCTGAGTTTACAACTGGATCCAGAGGGGTGGGTATATTGATCAACAAGCGCTCCCCCCTGATTGTTCTTGACTCTCGTCGAGAGGAATATGGTCGCTTTGCTGCACTGACCTGCCAATGGGAGGGGAAGGTATACAACTTGGTGACCGTGTACATCCCCCCGACATTGCACCAGACCACCTTCAGGGCATTGGGTGAATTCCTTTTGGCGCTGCCTCAGGGCGAGCTGGTCATGGGCGGAGACTTTAACGCTACTATGGACCCTTCTCTTGATCGATCGACAAGTAGGGCACACGGCGGTGACACCCCCATTCTCCGAGAATTTACTGGGGCGTTGGGCCTCATAGACGCATGGAGGGCGTATAGGCAAGAGGAGAGGCAGTACACCTTCCTGTCCGGTGCACACAACACTCTTTCCCGCATAGACTACATCTTCACATCACCCGCTGGGTTCAAAGGGATGTCGGACGTTTCACACCTCCCGAGGGGCATTTCGGACCACTCACCGGTGGTCATCTCGTTTGCGGCCGTTGACCTTTGTAACCGCACCGTGTTCCCTATTCACCCTGGATTTCTAAAAATCCCTAAAATCAGTAAGGCCCTTAAAACGGCGACCAAACACTATTTCACTGAAAACACTGACTCTGTTGGGAGCCCATCAATTCTCTGGGAGGCTTTTAAAACGGTCCTTCGGGGACAGGCCATCTCCGTCATTACGGCACATAAGAAAACCCAGCGACTCGCTGTGCTCGAGCTTGAGCAGGGGGTGAACGAGGCAGAAACACTCCATGCCGCGCAGGCGGATGAGGACTCTGCGCATGCGGTTCGCCTGGCGCAGCAGGAATACAGATCCCATCTCTGGGAGGCGGCACGAGCTAAACAGGTTGCAACACACCACACCGTCTACGAACTGGGTGACAAAGCCGGTAAACTCCTGGCATGGCTTGAGAGAGGGGAACGTGCGGCGCGTTGGGTGGCCCGGATTCAGCTGGGGCCCGGAGACTCTATATCGGGGCCCAGGCAGATAGCTGAGGCTTTCGCGGCCCACTACAAAAAGATTTACACCCCGGAGGCCTCCTTTACCGTCGCAGACAATGAGCTCTTTCTCCGAGACATCGCGATGCCTCGGCTGCCCCCTTCTGGAGTAGAGGCCCTGGATGCAGACCTGACGGCTGAGGAGCTCACGCTTGCTATTCTTGCCCTTCGCCCCGGGAAGGCGATGGGGCCTAATGGCATCCCTATTGAATATTATAAACAAAACTCCTCCCTACTGGTCCCACGCTTACTAGATATGTACAGGGACGGGCTCTCGTCCGGGATCCTCCCCCGTGATCAGAGGATGGCCACGATAGTGGCGATTCCTAAACCTGACAAACCGACGCACTCTTGCTCCTCTTACCGCCCGATCTCATTACTGAATGCGGAGGCAAAGATTCTGGCTAAGGTACTTGCGACGCGACTACAGCCTTACCTCCATACCCTAATACACCCGGACCAGTCGGGATTCATGCCCCACCGTAACACTGCCCTGAACATACGACGTCTGCACGGCATTGTTGCATGCCGCTCCTCGATAGAGGAGGACGCGGCCATCCTGTCACTGGACGCACGGATGGCATTTGACAGGGTAGAATGGCCTTTCCTGTTTGCTGCTCTCCGCCACATGGGACTAGGCCCCAAAATTTGCGCATGGATCCAGCTTCTCTACTCCCAGCCACTCGCGCAAGTAGTAGTTAACGGCCACGTCTCGGACGCCTTCCCACTGGGCCGGGGGACGAGACAGGGGTGCCCCCTTTCTCCGCTCCTTTTTGCGCTGGCACTAGAACCCTTAGCTGCATGGATACGGCAGGACCCTGTGATAAGGGGGCTCAAATGGACGATGGGATGGGAGGACCGCATCTCCCTGTACGCCGATGATGTCCTCCTGTACTTAGCCTCGCCGGCACGCTCCATTGCTTGTCTCCTTGACATTTGTGCATCATACGGGAGGAGGTCAGGCTATGAGATCAACTGGGAGAAATCCATCCTTTACATGCTCCAGGGCTCCCCGCCCCGCCTTCCTAGGGGTTGTAACATCCGAGTGGCCCCTGATGGCTTCAAATATCTTGGCATTTATGTGACGGCGGACCGCGACAAATTTATGGCTGAAAATCTCGTGAAGCCCCTGCACAGGCTACGGGCAGACGTCAAACACTGGCGCTCGTTGCCTTTGACGCTGCTGGGAAGGGCTTCGCTCTTCAAAATGCTGGCCCTCCCTAGATTCCTATATATGCTGCAAAATACCCCTTTCCCGGTGGCAGCCTCCTATTTCTCGGCTATCAATGCAGAGGTTACCAGCCTCCTATGGGAAGACAAGGCACCACGAATAGCCCTGCACAAGCTCACATGCGGCTGGTACGATGGTGGTATAGCCCTCCCTGATATCAAGACCTACTACTGGGCGTCGCAACTTATGATCGTAAACCAGTGGCTCCACGCGCCTCAGGATGACCCTGCTTACCGCATGGATAGACAGCTGTTGGGGGGGGAGGGGGTGCTGGGAGCCCTATACAACCCTAAAAAAGGTCACCCTCCGGAGGGGCCCGCGTCCCACACTCTCCGGCTATGGTTCACTGCACAGCGCGCGATGGGCTGGGCCGGAAGGATCACCCAGGCTACGCCCCTCTGGGACACGAAACGGCTCGGGGTGCTCCGCACCACCAAGGGATTCCATCAATGGGACCTCATCGGTATCTCCAGGGTCGGGGACCTCTGGAAACGGGGAGAGGTGGTGGCGTTTCCTCAATTGCAGACGGAGTACGACTTGGCTGAATCTGAATCATTCCGATACTTACAAATCCGCCACGCCCTCCGGGCGGCGATCCCACCGGGGACTCGGCTCCCGGAGTCATCGCCCCTAGAGGACCGGCTCCTGGCAGAACATCTTATTCAAAGAGCGACGTCCCTCACCTATAGGAAAATAATAAATAATCGCCCTGATCCTTTCCTGACCCTTAAGAGTAAATGGGAGGCAGAACTTGGGGACTTCGAGGACTCGGACTGGCAGTCCGCGCTGTCGTCCCCCAGGGAGGTGGGCATTTCGTCCAAGCTCAGACTAGTCCAACTCAAAATCTTGCACCGCACATACTACACCCGCACACTCCTCTTTAAGTTACGGCGTGCGGAGTCCCCGCAATGTCTCAGAGACTGTGGTCACGAAGGATCTTTCTTCCACACCATATGGAAATGCCCTGTCATCGAGGTCTACTGGAGGGCGGTGATGCATACGCTCTCCCAGGTGACTAGAATCGTGACACCTCCTGAGCCCCGGCTTTGTCTCCTTAACATATGGGAACAAACTGATCATAAGAGACTGGTGCAGCTATGGGTTACGTTAGGGATTATGCTGGCAAAACGCAATATAGCCCAACGATGGGGTACGGGGCAGGCGCCCACCCTGGCGCAATGGATACGTGACATGGACCAAGTAATGGTGGTTGAGAAATCGGTGTATATACACAGGGGGTGCCCTAGGAAATGGACACAGGTGTGGAGCGGGTGGAATGTATACAGAGGGAATATTTGTGAGCCCCCACCGGAGGGATCGGACGAGGAACTCAGTGATCAGGAGTGATGTGATGGTCAGATGCACAGGTGCGGGCTGGGAGAGGCGATATGTTCCGTATTTCATGTCTTTCTGTCTAAATTGTAATACTACTGCACTGTTTAATTCCGCCTGTAGTAACCACCTGCCACACATGAAGATTGATGAGTGGTCTTTTTCTTTTGTGTTTGCAAATTCAATAAAAATATTTCAAAAAAAAAAAAAAAAACTTTTGTGTTCTTTAAACGATTTGCAACCACGTTGACTTCTATTTGGTTACTCTGATCCATATCAACATTCATGACCTTAGGGCTACAAGAAGCGTTAGAAGTCTCTGCTAAAATCTTGGATGATGTGACAGAACATTCAATACTCTTAGCAATAGTAATCACTTCGTCTAAAGTAGGATTTTTGCAAGTTAGTATGCGTTCCTGTATTTTTTTGTTGTAACAATTAAAAACAAGTTGGTCTCGAAGCGCTGTCTCTAAATAGGACCCAAATTCACACTTTGTAGCCAACACCCTCAAAGTAGCTAAATAATCTTCAATGGATTCTTCTGCAGACTGTTTTTGTTTAAAAAAAACATGTCTTTCGATCATTATTGATGGCTCATCTTTATATTGTTTACCCAAACGAGCTAAAGCTTCTGAGTAAACATTCCAAGAATCGTCAGCTGAAGGATTCGTGACAGTAGGAAGACTATCAAACACTTGTTGACCAGCATCACCAAGATGATTAAATAATATGGCTCTTTTCCTAGAAGCAGAATATTCAAGTGCATCAATGGCTTCCAAATAGTTAGTAAAGACTCTTAACCACTTTGGCCAAGGAATGGGTGGCTTACCCACAACCTTTCAAAAACACGGAGGAGCCACAATACTTTCATTAGATCTTGCCATAGTGCAGAACTCAAAACACAGAAAAAAAAAAAAAACTTGAAAACAAAACACACCTGAGAGTTAATCCGTTTTGTGGCCAATGCTGATAGTGATGATGAGAGAAATAATTAATTTTTTTTTTTTTTAAACGAGAAAAAACGATGTTTTGATGAAATACACGAACCGAATAACGTGTCCGTGATGATTTGCAAGGCAAGCGATCCCAACCTTACAAAATGGCCGCCAAAACGTGATGATGCAATCGCGCATAGACGTCACTTCTTCGTTGCCGCTTCCGATTGAGCTGTCAGCAGTTGAAACACGAGCGCGGACCTCCAAAAGAATCAACGCGCTGTTTGAATGATGCTGAGGCGTAACGGGTAAGGCGTCTGGCAAAACCAACCAAAATAGATATTGTCGATGTACTCACAGCCTCGCATGCGAATTTTAAGCAGGATATCAGCGTCGGTGGGTTTTTCCTTTCCAGCTGTGACCAACTGCCACTTTTCCACAGTTCAAAACAGAACAAAATCTTACGAAGTTACACAGATCCCATCCAGTGCGTCGCCAAAATATGTAGTATGCTCTCTTCACCTTCGGAGCATATAAAGAAGTCACAGGAACTGTATATTCATTAAAAGTAGAATTTATTCTCAGAGGAAAGAACCCACGACATATCCCAACAAGATCCAGTCTTCATCTGCCTTCCCACAGAGATTCTAGATCCCCAGTAACATTCTACCTACAGCTTACCTAGATACATTCCATAAAGATACACAACACATTAGCAAATACAATATAATCTACTTACTACACAAAGTGAGTGGATGTGGTCCAACGGCTAGATTGCCAACTTTGGTGCTGGAGACCACGGTTCGAGCCTCGGAGTCGCGTCCCCATTCTGTGATTTTGGGCAAATCACTTTATCTCCTCATGCCTGAATGTGTCCTTCTGTAATGTAATCGGTGCTCATGTAAAGCACTTCAATATCCGGGGCAAGCTCGCGCTAAATAAATCTATAAAAGTCAACTGTTTCCCGGAGTGAAAACACGCCGATGCGGTTTCATGGGTATGCGCGCACAGGCAGGGGGAGCGCTTACAGACAGGGAGCTAAAAACAACAAAACACCGGCCAGGAAGAGAGCACGTCATCACGTGCGCACTGTTGTGATCAGGCCGGGCACCAGAAGAAAGTGCGCAAGTAAAGGGGTCAGTAGCCTTGGAAGATTACAAATGACGACATAATCATCATGAGGAGGGACTAGCAAGCCTTAAACAAATCGGAAAGCAGCATTTACTGACCTAATCCAATGAAAAAGATGGGCGGCGAGTGGGCGGAGCTTCCACAAAGCTTCCACACTAAAGTGTATACTGCATGTCTCGGCGAGACCTAAAAAGATGTGCTACTCTCCAATCTTGCCTGAAGCTTCCCTTGCTCTAGTCATATTACCTTCAATTTTAGAGAGTAATTTCATCTGCTCATTTTCAAAAGGCAACATGACCAAATGGCATGCCCACATACACAAAGTAGTAGTTTGTGCTTTCTCAGATCTATCTTATTCCCTAACCAGAGTGAGACAAACAGAAATCCTGGTTGGTGCTAGAATTAGATACACTTTTTTCTGCTTGCATTCATTCTCATGAATATATATGTTTCATGTCTCATATGTCTCATGTCATGGTGGTGTGCAGCGAGCTACATGATTCGGTTTTGCCACACATAAAGGATCTCTCATATTATTAGTTTCCCAGAGAGGTTATTGTCACACTGCCTTTGCCCTGGGCTCTCCGATCAAGTAGTTAAAATGTTTCTGGTCCTTTTGCGAGCAGACCGGCCCACATCTGCATAAGGAGAGATAAACTAATGAGGTCTATAGAGAAAAAGACTCCTAGAAGAATACCCTGTGTTTCCAAATTTTCTACTGAAAATGTAGATATTATAAGAGTTATTCTCAAATATTGGTGTTGCTTTGAAATTGAACCGGATATCAACAATGTTTTCAGAGCTACACCGTTGTTTCCTTATACTAGATGTCTAGCATCAAGGACATTTTTAAGCCTGGGCGGTGAACTCTGTTCCGTTTTCAGAGTTTGCAGAGTTTTCGCACTCTGCGCTGCGCGGAGTTCTGAAAAAATGATAAGCTGATGAGCGCGAGCAAGGAAAATCAAACGCTAGACCACTTCCCTGCGAGATTTTTCAATGCGGGCGGTCGCAGATGGTCTCTACTGCTCGCATTGGGAAACCTTCCGTTTGCGTTGAGAAAGCTGCAGCTCTAGTAGAATTTCTACTCAAGTGGTAGAAAGAAGCAGCGCCCTCTTGCACTATGCTAGATGCCATTTGCACACCCATTACTAAAAATCAGTGCGAAACGCGCAAGGTAACCCACTTTGCTGCCCGCTGATCTCTGCATAGCTTGGCAGAATTTTTTTTCTCACTTCGCGGAACTCCAAGAACTCCGGCCAGACTAATAAATATTATGCAAAAAGCAGGATCTGGAGTAAAAAATAGCTAAGTGTAGGAGCAGACCGTTGGGCCCATGCGAGAACAGTGCACATTGCCATTCTATCACACAGGGCACTGAAATCTAGCATCCTAAGCAGTAAAATATTTTTGATAAAAGCACATAAACTTGTATTAGCAAGAATTGCAATTATTTTTAAAAATGCCCCTGTGCTATGATTTATATTGTTAAAACAGAATGCAAAGACTGTATGAGCACAAGAGCAAAGTTTGGATTAAAACAGTGAGAGCCACTGTAGCATGACATATCTGTGAAATGGATCATCAAGTGAGTGAATTTCACTTCCAGGTGATTGAGACTGCTCAACCAAGAATGGACCCAGATTATTAATCTGAAAACGCTTCTGATTCAATTCAATGCTCATGGTAATGGGATCTACTATTTCTTGTTGTAGTGTGTGAGAAGTTGGCCTGGCATATGCTGGTCACTAGTTATAGTGGCCACCTTGCACCAGTCCTATTCGACTCTTATGGCAGATAGGTTTAAGACAACCTTTTAAAGAAAGCTATCCTAGTGGTAGCTGTGGAGAGCAGCCTTCAGGCTAAGTCTCTGAGGAATGTAAAGCAGCTTGTTTTACTTTATAATCGCTTGAATTACCAAATGAAAGGACACCACACAGGTATATATATCAAATATATTTGTATTTATTACTAGACACACTCTACTAATCTCTTTATGAGGTTAGAAGTCAGGAACACATTCAAATATCAACGTTTCACAATAAGTTAAGCACAAATATGGCTGGGGCCCTAGGGGCGTACCAAACCATATACTAAAAAAGAGGTTTAGGAAAGTCGACTTGCAGAGGGACAAGGCCTAGGGCCTGTAGAATCGCTGGAGCTTCACTAATGCAGCAAAAGCAGGTAAGTAAAAGACCCACAGGAGACGCATGCAGTGTGAGAACACAGCCGCGGGCTCCCTATTGATTGCAATGGAGCAAGTCGTGGTTGGATTTTTAAAGTTTTAGGGTACTTCGAGGAAGTCTACAAGCAAGCCACTTACAAGGTAAGTAATTCGAGGGCCAACACACACTTGGGCACCAGAGTGCATGATTTACCTCACCCAGGAAAGCCGGGTGCATAGGTGTCTTTTGGTGTCGGATCGCGTCGCTATTTTCTATGGAAGCCAAAGAAGATTTGCTGCTTGCGAAGACTGAAGAAGTGTCCGGTGTAATCCAAGACTGGATTCGATAGGAAGATGACCTGAAAGCAGAAGGGACAGTGTTCACAGTCACTTGCCAGTGACCCGGGGCCAGGAAGATGGATGCCCACGGAAGTCTGGTGATTTCAGGTGATCAAGGGTTTTTTGACTCTTTGCTCACGAGGACCAGGAGGCATCGACGATGACCAGCAGCTGGATTCGGAGTGTTCCACAACGTCTGCAAGTCTTGTGGAAAGTGAATAAAGTCAGCGGTGCATATCAGCAAGGTCTGAGGGACTCACCCAGCAAGGGTAAGTGAGGGTTGGCCTGGAGCAACCAGGGGAGCCCTTTGGTTTGATCAGAAAGTCTTCAGGGGACCCACAAGCCAACGGGCAAGGGATCGCAAAGACGCTTCATGAGGAAATGCTTCACAGGAGCCCACGGTCACTCGGGACAGGGTAGGCCTCTGATTTTCGCTGCAAAACCTGCTGGAGGCTTGGGCCACAAATGGTCCAATGCACAAGATCGTAGAACATCATGAAGGGGTTGCACTTGACAATAGTGCACGGTTCCCAGGTATTGCGGTTCCTCGTCACTCATGGGGCCCACTCGCCTCAGCTCTGCTGGGGACTCACAATGGCCATCAAGAAGTCAGGAAATCCACTTCCAGGGCTGCAGGGACTTCGGACTCCGGTGGGAGCGGGAAAGTTTGCGACTGTTGATTGGAGTTTTTGGTGCCTGCCAAGCAGGGGAGTCACTCCTTGACTCCAAGGGAGATTCTTCCATCTTCCAAAGGTAGTAGAACGTCGAAGGACCAGGATTCTTCTTGTAAAGCGTCATCCAGGGATATCTAGTTTGCAATGGCAAGGGTTCCCTATCTTATACTAAAAGAAAGGGAGGGACTAGCTTTATGACCACTCCTCTGGGAGGGTCAGGGTAGGGGGTGGTTACATCCACTTCCCTTTGTCCAGTTTCGCACCAGAGCAGGGACAGGTAGCCCCTGAACCAGTTTGAGCTGGCATATGCACAGAGGAGCCTACTGCTCCCCCAGTGCAGGACTTCAAAGCGCTCTAGGAGTGCACCCACCCAGCCCCAATACACTAAATCCTGTCTGGAAGGTGGTGACACCTCCCTGTGACAGGATGCCTATTGTTGGGCCTCCTCCACTGCAAGTAGTTTCAGTCAGCAGCAGGGGGGCAGCCCAGTGTCTGTGCTGGTGGCATCCATTTTGTGATGCCAGGGCTCTTTCAGATTTCTACCGTGTTACCACAGTAGGTACATGTCGTCCCCTCTAGAAGGGCACGATCATACTCCCACACCAGTTGCTGGTGTGGGAGTATGATTCCAAGTTGTTTGACACCAAACACAACATGTTTTGATGCAGTCATTCCAAAGTTAGCATTTACCGGTAGGTTATAATGCACTTAAGAGTATATGGTTTAACCGCATCCACAAACAGCCACAGAGAATAGACTCTGCCAGCTGCAGAGGGGTCCTGCTCATGCAGAGGCACCCCCTCGCATTTTAAACCAAGCACCCTACCCTCAGGATTGATAGGGCCTGCCTTAGGGGTGACTGATAGGTTTATATGTGTGTGTGTATGGTGAGATATAGGAACCTATACCTCAGTGAGGAGTGCTAACACTACCTCACCCAGGCTGCAGTAGCAGGCCTGTGGTGTCAGAGTTAGTCTGCTTCCCAGGGGTGGCATTATACATGCTTCAGCCCCTGGTAGACCTGTGAAGTACCTATGCCCTTGGTGCCGAAGTTACCATATACTAGGGACTCATAAGGTACCACAGTATCCAATCACTAGTGCATCTAGTATGCACTCCAAGTTGTTTAGAGAGTACAGAGAGACTGGGGCCCTGATTAGCAGGGACCCAGCCAGACTATAGCCAGAAACCAGTGTTAACATCAGAAAATAAGTGCAGATCCTACTCTCCTACATAGTGTCCTGCATGAACTGAAGACACAGTGGTGCAGAAAAAAGGAGGCCACATGAGGAGGCTTTAAAGAGTTAATCAAATACCCGATGACGAGACGTTTGTCATAAATATTCTAATTACTGAACTGCCCCTGCTTGAGGTGCTTGAGCACCATCAGCTGCTTGGCGGCCTTTTTGCAGAGCATCCTTGGGAATGTTTAACCAAAAATTAGTGTTAAATTCTGGTCTGCATGGGTCCCCTATGCTCATGGGGCCCCACGGCAACTGCCTAGCATGCCTATGCTTTAAGACGGCACTGGGTCCAAGGCCTCCAAAATCCCTAAGGTGTCCCTGCTATGTCTGACAGAGTGAAAGAGGTTTTGAAAATAGTAAAGCTGAGGCAGCTACACGCTCGACCAGCTCCAAATCTATTGCTGAATTTGCAACAGTCACCGGGATTTGAAGTCTGAGCTCAATAGGTTTCTCTTTCTGCAACAGTGTTGCAATAGATGTTGTCCACTTGTTCAAACCCTATGCAGATCACCACTGCATATTGGCTTCTGTTGTGATTGAGTGTTTCTGTTTGCACCCTGCCTCAAGTAAATCACCAATCACCATGAGGTGAAAGTCATTTGCAGCAGGTGTACTATCAAAAGGGATAACAGCTTGTTTTTGAGGGTAACAGGAAGCTCTGGCAGTGCTCTATGCTTTTTTATAAACTTTGTTTTGAAAATCAGGAGCAACACCATGTAGCGGGCAGGTGAACTCTTCACGGCTCCAAGCGTGTCATAAAAAAAAAAAACTACTGGTCAGAAATTAATGTAAAATGTGACAAAGCACAAGAAGAAAGTCTGAGAAAAGGCCCCATCCACATCTTCATACACTGGATAGAAGTCTCTGCCTTTTAATGCAATTTCATGGCCAGCAATGAGAGGTTTAAGGGTGCACAGGCACAGCCAGTCCAACTGGCCGCCTATTCCAAATTTCCTCCTCTCTCTCGCATCTTTTCAATCGACCTATCTCAGACAAAGGTGAGCACAATGAATGGTCAGTGAAGAAACACTTGTAGAATATGAAAGGTTTTTTGAAATCTGAAAGGGAGGTTTCAACAGAAGAGCTAATAGTTTTGAAGACAGATTTAATATGTCTTCAAGAAACCCATATAGCACGTTAGGTTTGGAAGGTTTGGTTATCAAGGCTTGTCAAGCTCATTGTAACAAGCCTATGTTAGAGGTATTACCATTTTAGGAAACCCTAATTTATTTAAGGCAGTCAAAAAATTGGAAGATGGGCTACACAATATAACACATTTTACCCTTTGTGTAGTTTATGATACTAAGAACGAACGATGACCCATCAATGTTTGAATTTTTATTAGCAGATCTGTCAGAACTTTGGAGCACAGTAATCATATGTGGAGATTTTAAGTGCTCTCTCATTTGTTTTAAGCCCATCCATGCCTTAGAAGTAACAGTTACGTCCAAGGCTGTGGTGCTCTGGTGCCAAGAATGTAACCATAACGTCCAAAGTAAACTGTTTAGAAATTGCTCAGCAGATAGATTTCCTTTTTTTTCAGCGTCAGGAGCTGGGTGAAGAGCATCCCCAGCTGCCTGAGGCATTTTTTTTTTAGTGTAGTGACGATCAGTGAAAATGAGCCGATCTGCTAATTTCACTTTCACTGCCTACGTGCTCCTGGGGCTATGGCAGCCCCTGAGCACTTAGTCAGATGGGAGAGGTATCATTGGAAAGGGGAGAATCTCCCATTTTCAATGGTACCCTTTCCTAATGGATCTCTGCTTGGGGATCGCGTCAGAAGGGCGATCCCCAAGCAGGAATCCACCACTAGACACCAGAGGGAAGGAGTGGCCCCTTGGGCAAGGGCCTTTGCCCCCCCCCCATAATAATCTGGCAATATTCAGTCTTTCACCCCCCCTGGGGGGGAAATGGGGGCAGTAGCCCCCAGTGTGCCCCCTATGGGGAAGAAAGCACTCTACAAACCTGATTGTTTTTTTTTTTAGAACTTACGGGTGGGGGCTACCCTAAAAGGGCATTATAATGCCCCACTGGCCCAAAATTTCATACAGTCATTCTACCCCATCTGGGGTACAGATGAGGGCTATGGCCCTCAATCTGCTCCCCGGGGCGCAGAAAGCCCACTAGGCATCAGGGATTATTTTTTTTATAATTGAGAGGTGGGGGCTGCTCACAAAGGGCATGCCAAAGCCCCCACCCCCAGCACAAAAGGGGTTATTACCCCCGATTTACACACCAGAAAACCGACTAGACCCCATGGATTGTTTTTATATATTAGGCAAACGTTGCTCCTTTTTTTTAGGAACAGATTTTCGCTGCTTCTGCTTCCCCTTTGGGAGCAGATCAGTGATATTTTTAGGCACATCTACCCCCAAGGGGGCAGAAAACTACTAGACACTAGCAAAGGTTTCAGTGTGTGTGCGAACTAGGAGTTTGGCTGATGGTCTCTATGTACTGGTGCTTGGCTGGCTGTGTGTGAACCTGCATTTTGCTGGCATTGTGTGTTGACTTGCACTTAGCTGGCAGTGTAGGTGGAAAAGCGCGTGGCTGGCAGTATGCATGTACTGTCTCTTGGTTATCGATCAGAATGGATGGCACATGTCTGGTGGTGTGTGTCGACTAATGCTTGGCTGGCGGTGTGTGTGGACTATCGCTTAGCTAGCAATGTGCATGGATGGAGGTGTACATGGATGGAGCTTGCTGGTGGTGTGCATGGATGGCGCTTGGCTGGCAGGGCAGCTAGTGTGAATCCTCCAGCATTTTATTAACCAGAATCCCCTTCAAACCTACAATTTAGCCAAGAAGACGCACTTTCCTCACATTTCTGTGTGGAAAAGTTGTTGGATCCTTGTGCCTGCACCAATTTTTCACCACCCAGCGTTTCCCTCAGTCTCCTGATAAAAATGACACCTCACTTGTATGGGTGCCCAAGAAACATAAGGAGATGATGGACGGAGCACTGAAACTTTTCAGACACTCAACTTCAGTCACAGATCTGGGTTGAATCCCTCATCGTTCTTTAGCTCACTTCACCACCCCAGTTCAGACCCAGCCATATGCAGATCAGCCTTGACCCTGTTCCTTATGGGAACAGTCCAGCCAGACTGCCAAGCCAGGTCTTCCCTGGGCTGGCAACAAGCATATCGGGACCTATGCCTAGGCATACCCTGCCTACTTAGTGCAAACAAAGCAAACACAAGGAGATTATGGATGGAGTGCTGAAACTTTTCAGACGCTTATCGCCAGCCACAGATCGGTGTTGAATCCATCATCATTATTTAGCTCACTTTGCCATCCCAGTTCAGATCTAGCATCTGCAAATCAATCTTGACCCTGTTCTCCTGGGAACAGTCCAGACTGAACTGCCATGCCAGGACTTCCCTGGACTCGAAACAAGCATCCTGGGACCGGTCGGGGTAACACCCCTTGTCAGCCAAGCTCGCTTGAATCCAGTGGCAAAGTGAGCAAGGGGCCCATGCCTGGGCATACCCTGCCAACTTATGGAGAACAAAGCAAACAAAAGGAGATGATGGACGAAACTCTTCAGACACTCACCCCCAGTCACAGATCTGGGTTGAATCTATCATTGTTCTTTTGCTCTCTTTGCCACTCCAGTTCAGACCCAGCCATATGCAAATCAGTCTTGACCCTGTTCCTCATGGGAAAAGTCAAGCCTGAACAGCCAAGCCAGGTCTTTCCTGGACCGAATCAAGCATCCTGGGACTGATTTTAGGGTAAAACCCCTCATAAGCTATGATAACTTGAATCCAGTGGTAAGGTGAGCAAGGGACCCACATCTGGGCATACCCTGCCAACTTAGGGCGAACAAAACAAACACAAGGAGATGATGGACGGAGCGCTGAAACTTTTTAGACACTCATCCCCAGTCACAGATCTAGGTTGCATCCATCATCGTTCTTTAGCTCACTTCATTGATGGATTTAACCCAGATTGGTGTTTTGGGACCTTCCCTGTTGTGGGCCCTTGGCCCACCCACTCAAGTGAGGTTGCATTTTTAGCGGGAGACCTGGAGGAACACTGGGTGGTAGGAAATGTATGTTGGCTTGATGATCCCACAGCCTACCCACGCAGAAATGTGTTGAAAATGTGGGTTTTTTAGCAATTTTGAGGTTTTCATGGGATTCTGGGTAGGAAAACCATGGGGGATCCATGCAAGCCACCTGTCCCTGGACTCCCCAGGTGTCTAGTTTTCAGAACTATATGGGTTTGGTAGGTTCTCCTAGATAGCTGCCGAGTTCGGGACCAAAAACGCAGATGACTCCCTTGCAAAACAAGGTTTTTTTGTGATCCATCATTTTTGATGCCACTACAATATGTTTTGGGCCTTTCCCTGTCATGTTTTCAGAACTGTCTGGGTTTGGTAGTTTGTTTTAGATTCCTACTAAACCGGGGACCAAAAACACAGACGACCTCTTGCAAAACCAGGTCGTTTTGTGCTCCATCATTTTTTATGCCTCTACAATATGTTTTGGGCCCTTCCCTGTTGCAGGCACTTGACTCACCCATACAAGTGAGGTATCATTTTTATTGGGGGAATGCAGGGTGGTAGGAAAGTTGTGTTGTTCCTTGAGCCCACAGCTTTCCCTCACAGAAATGTGTGGAAAATGTTTAAAAATAGCAAAATTTGAGGTTTGCAGGGGATTCTCGGTATGAATACGGTGGGGGATCCACGCAAGCCACCCTCCTCCAGGTGTCCAGTTTTTAAGAAATATCTAGGTTTGGTAGGTTTCCCTAGATGGCCTCCAAACCCAAGACCAAAAGTGCTGGTGACTTCCTTGCAAAACCATGTCTTTTTGTGATAGATAATTATGAAGTCTTGGGGGAATACTGGGTAGGTAGAAGTTTGTGTCTACCCAAGGATTCCAGACCTTTCGCATAACAGAAATGTGAGGAAAATGTGTTTTAGGTTTGTAAAGGATTCTGAGCAGCAGAACCTGGTGAGAGATACACAAGTCCCCCGTCCTGGAGTCCCCTGGGTGTCCAGTTTTCAAAAATGTTCAGGTTTTCTAGGTTTTCTGCAGGTGTCGGCTAAGCTAGGGATAAGACCCCACAGTTTGGCACATTGCAAAAAAGGGTCAGTTTTCTGTGGAAAAATGTGATGTGTTCACATTGCGTTTTGGGCCGGTTTCTGTCAAGGAAACTAGGTCTACCCTCAACAAGTGGGGTACCATTTTTATTAGGAGACTGGGGGGAGTGCTGGGTGGGTGGAAGTTTGTGGCTCCCCACAGATTCCAGAAGTTTGCATCACAAAAATGTGAGGAAAATGTGGTTTCTTTCACAAAGTTTGAGATTTGCAAGGGATTCTGGGTAACAGAATAAGGTGACAGCCACACAAGTTACCCCATCCTGGATTCCCCTGAGTGTTTAGTTTTCAAAAATGTACACATTAGCTAGGTTTCCCTAAGTGACGGCTGAGCTAGGGCCCAAAATCCACAGCTCGTCAAATTGCAAAAAAAGGGTCAGTTTTCTGTGCAAAAATGTGAAGTGTCCACGTTGCGTTTTGGGCCGTTTCCTGCCGTGGGCACGAGGCCTACCCACACAAGTGAGGTACCATTTTTATTGGGAAACTTGGGGGAAGATTGTGGCTCCCCACAGATTCCAGAATTTTCCAGGAAAATTTTTGGGGGGGGCCAAAGTTTGAGGATTGCAAGGGATTCTAGGTAACAGAACCTGATGAGAGCCAAATAAGTCACCCCTATCTGGATTTCCCTGGGTGTCTAGTTTAAAATAATTTACAGGTTTGCTAGATTTCTATAGCTGCCCACTGAGCTAGGGCCCAAAATCCACAGTTAGGCACATTGAAAAAAAGGGTCAGTTTTCAGTGGAAAATGTGATTTGGGCCATTTTCTGTCATGGGAACCAGGCTTCCCACACAAGTGAGGTATCATTTTTATCAGGAGACTTTGGGAGGGAATGCTGAGTGGGTGCATGATACAAGAACTTTCCATCGCAGAAATGTGTGGAAAATATGCTTTTTTTTTTTACAAATTGTGAAGTTTGCAAGGGATTTCGGGACACAGCAATGTGAGGAAATTTTGTTTTTTGTACACATTTTGAGGTTCGCAAAGGATTATGGGTAACAGAGCCACACAAGTCACCCCATCCTGGATTTCCCAGGGTGTCTAGTTTTCAAAAGTGTACAGGTTTGCTAGATTTCTCTAGGTGCCGGCTGAGATGGGCCCAAAATCCACAGATAGGAACATTGCAAAAAAAGGGTCAGTTTTCAGTGGAAAATGTGATTTGGGCTGTTTCCTGTTGTGGGAACTAGGCTAACCCACACAAGTGAGGTGCCATTTTTATCAGGGGACTTGGGGGAAAGCAAAGTGGGTGGATGTTTGTGGCTCCCTGAAGATCCAAGAACTTTCCATCACAGAAATGTATGGACAATAGGCTTTTTTTCTTTTTACAAATTTTGAAGTTTGCAAGGGTATCAGGGTCACAGAAATGTGAGGAAAATGTTTTTTTAAACAAAATTTGAGGTTTGCAAGGGATTCTGAGTAACAGAATCTGGTGAGAGCCACACAAGTCACCCCATTCTTGATTCCCCTGGGTGTCTAGTTTCCAAAAGTGTACAGGTTTGCTAGGTTTCTCTAGGTGCTGGCTTAGCTAGGGCTCAAAATCCACAGCTAGGCACATTGTAATAAAAATGGTTCAGTTTTCTATGGAAAAATGTATTGTGTCCATGTCGTGTTTTCACCCATTTCCTGTCGCGGACACTAAGCCTGCCCACATAAGTGAGGTACCATATGCATTGGGAGACTTAGGGGAACCCAGAATAGTAGATCAAGTGTTTTTACCAGTTGTCTTTCTATGCATTTCTGCCTTCCAAATGTAAGACAGTGTGTATAAAAGAAGATATTTTGAAAAATACCCCCTAATTCACATGCTAGCATGGCTATCCACAAATTCAGAGATGTGCAAATAACCACTGCTTCTAAACTCCCTATCTTTTTCCCATTTCGGCAATACATAGGTTTCCTTGATATTATTTTCACTCTTTATATTTTACTAAATTAATTGCTTAATACCCAGTACACAATGAAAAACGATTGGAAGTTGGAGCTCAGTTATTGGCTCTGGGTATCTCAGGTACTTGGTGAACCTACAAACCTGATATATCCCTGCAACCAGAAGGGTCCTGTGAACGTAATGGTATATTGCTTTAGAGAATTTAGCATAGTTAAAAGAAGTTGCAGGTGAAAATATAGGCACAAAGGGCTGTTTTTTTTTACTCAGTTTCAATATTTATTTCAACTGTTACTTTCGATAGGAAAACCTTGAAGGATCTACACAATGACCCCTTGCTGAATTCATAATTTCGTCTTTTAGTCAGAAATGTATAGCTGTCCGCGATCCATTATTGCTTTCTCACCCATTCCCACCACTAACTGGAAGGTGGTTGAAACCACAAACAATGAGGAAAAATAGACTATGCCCCAATAAAATGCCAAGACTGTAGAAAATGATTTTTTTTTTTTTAAAAAGTCTGCCTCTTCAAGAAAGCTGGGAAGATGGTGATTTTAGCCACAGAAACCCATTAATACCTATTACAGGGAAAAAAACAGGCGCTGTCTTAGGCATCACTTTTTTCCCATTCTCCCCCAAAACACAACATTTTGTTGTATTTTGCCCAGTTTTTGGTCCCCTCTAGGGGAATCCACAAACCCTGGATTCCTCTAGAATCCTCTGGATGTTGGAAGAAAAGAATGCAAATATGGCATGGATACCTTATGTGGACAGAAATGTATGGGGGCCTAAGCACAAACTATCCCAAATAGCAAAAAAGAGGGCATGGCGCGGGGGGGAGGGAGGGGGGGGATGGTCTGGCAGCGAAGGGGTTAAAAGACCTCGCAGATAGGCATTCATAATGAATGCCTCAGAATAGAGCAACAGTTTATAAGCAGAAGGAGAATAGTGGGTTCGTTGATTAATGGTGAATAATGTGGCAGACTTTTGTACTTTCCCATAAAAAAATATATATAAATAGATTGTTTACTAATAGACATGGACTATTCTCCCTTATTATGAGATTTCAAGATTGGAGATTGGAAATGTTCAGAAACCCCCAAGCAGGTGGATCTTTGATAGATTTTTTTTTTCAGTTTTATATAGAAACAAACTTGACCTGAAGATATTGGAGCACTTTACATGAGCACCAATTGCATTACTGGCGAACACATTCATTTTTAGGCATTGGGAGATTGAGTGCTTTGTCCAGAATCACAGGATGTTTGAGCCTCCTACCAGACTTGAACCTATTCTCCAGCTTCAAAGTCGGCTGCTCTAGCTATTAAGCTGCATCCACATGTTAGACCCACAATAGATACACTATATGTAGGAACGGATCACAGATTTTATACAGCTTTTTATTGGTAGCACAGCACCGCATATAGCACGGACTCATTCAGAGTTGGGCTGGGAGGGGCCTCTCTGAGATACTCTATCAGGAAGGAAAAGTCACTGCAAGAAAAGAATCCAGCAAGCTTATTTGAGATTAGAGAAAGGGGAATTACAGTATCTACAGGCACTTTACAATAATGATCTTTCAAAAGATTCTACACAGGAGCAACGCTTGACTGCCATGGCGGCCAGCTGGCAGACTGGCTAAAATATTTATAGCTAATTGAAAGAAAGCATTTGAATACGCAGACGCAAGAACATTTCTGAAACAAAGTACATAGATAAAATGTACAATGCTCAAGGGGAGCTGCTTCAAGTGTCTGATCATTTTTAAAAAAATGTTCATGAGTATTATATTAAGGAAGGTTGTAACTGGGAAGATTCAGTCATTTATCCATTCTAGGAAAAGGTGCACCTGGATAAACTTATAGACCAAGATTAGAATATTTTAGATGCTCCCATCGCACTAGATGAAATAGAAATTGCTATTACCACACTCCAAACAGTGAAAGCAGCTGGGTAGGATGGAATACCACTTGAATTCTTCAAACAATTTAGGTTTAAGGTCATGCCCCACATATATAGTTTATAAGGATTCAGCTAACCATCACAATTCCAGTTTCCTGAAGTCATACAATATCATACTGCTTTTAAAAATATAATATAATAAATCCCTAAAAATCCCTCTTCTGAAACTAATACTAATTCTAAAATGCTTAGTAACATCGAGGACACTAGAATTTGTGGAAAAATTCCAGAGGTTGTATCACTTGGCAGTATGGATGTGTGCCTGGTAGAGGAAAAACAGATCATACCAGTCGTGCTGTTGTGTTATTAGACAATGCTAACACAACAGCACGACTGGTATGGAATGCATCAGGATAGCCTCAAAGGTGACTTTATGCTGTATAAATACACACAACATAACAAAACGTTACATGCAACTACCACCTGGCAATGATTCTGCTACATGCTGAAAAAGAATTCAGTATGGGTACCTGGAGACGGTTGTGGATTGTTATGATGAAGATGGGATTTGGGCAAGTTTTAATTAACTCCATACAAGCAATTGATAGGCAACCTAAGGCAAAAATTATATCGCTAAATTATGATACATTATTAGGTAAGGCTAAAAGAAACACAAAAAATTGGGGTTACATCCACATTACTCTTATATGTCATTGTAATGTTTCAAAGATGTCAATTCTGCCGGAAGTCTTACATTTATTTTATCAATTCCACTATTTTTGCCAAATATATGTGTCATCAAAATAGATTAAATAATTGGTAGTTTTGTTTGTGGTTACAAACAATACAGAAGGGCCTTAAGATTTCTTCAACTTCTTCTCGAGAAATGGTGGCTCGCGCTAGCTAATTTAAAAATGGTATTATTTTTCAGCTATGATTAAGCAACCTAGGGCCCTATTTGTCAAGGGGATTACATCGCTGTTGTACCATGCAACACAGTGTAGGTGCAACGCAACCCATAAATGCAATTTACTAAGCCACTCAAGGCCACTTTGCGTGGCCCTGAGTGGCTTGATAAATCAGGAGTAACTTAATGGAGCGCAAATTGCTACGTTACATTACTCTGCCCTAGGGAGGCATTTCATTGGCATTGCATAGATTTCGACGCATTCCCAGATTTATCATTAACGGTAGACCCAGGAATGTGGCAAAATGCTATGCCTTCCGTGGGGAGGCATAACGAGGAGACATATCTTTATTTCTCCTGGTTACTTCCTCTTTATATGTGTGCTGCTCATAGATAGAGGAAAATAAATCTTCCTCCACAAGAAACAATACTGCATGCAACGTAAGCACCCTTGCACCATACGCACAGTTAAAATGTTGCATTTTGTTTGGTCACCCTTCCTCCTTTGGCATGAAATATCCTCACAGGTTAGGAGAACTCACTCTTTATCCCCTGTCTCAAAGTTTGCCAATTTCAGAATGCTCTAATTGTGCATTGCGGTCTGTCACATGCTGTTATGAACCCAAATATAGGCTTAGGTAGTTGCACGACCTTTTACCTACATTTGTCCTACCTTGCTCTACATAACGGTTCTGGTGCTGACCTTTTACCTAGTTAGGTGCCGAATAAATGTTGTGTGGTTTTCTCTGAAAACTAGCCTAATTTATTATGCATGAGGATTATTAGTATCACTCAGGATTACAATCTTCTGCATAATAACTCTGTACAAGGATCACCACTATTGCCAACATGCCCACAGTACAATGATACATCTTTCAGGGTACATAAGTACTACATATTCGCTGGGAAAACCAAAGGAGAAAAACTTCCATGCTGACACGCTGACATGAGACGCTGAAGTCCCTGAACGCAGACACTAGAGCACGCAGTGGTCTGACACCCCTTGCAGGATGTCAAACTCGAGACCAAGATAGGGTCCTTCGTTCTCCCACCTCAGGTAATGGGCTTGGCTCGTCCCAGGGGGATTCTTGGCTGTACATGTACATACATGCTAGGTACACTTAGGTAAATGTAGTTAGGGTTTGCATCCTAGAAATACGCAATATTACGGCCATGTATCTATATGCCTGCATATATTCACTGTTTTAGCACCATCATAGAATTCTACCTTTTATTTACTCTGTTGGTGCTTGAAATTGTATATAACTGTTTCTGCCTAATGGTTGTTGCAGCACACGTATTTTATACTAGACTGATGTTAGTTCAATGAATGCTTATTGAAAATGTCCACACCGTTTATTCTGTGCATCTCTCTGAGACAAAGTGAGAATGAGTGACTCAGCGAAAAGTACTGTACTGTTTCCACGATCCCTAAGGGGTCAGGGTTGTCATGTTTGATAGTTGCCAGAAACTATTCGCTCCTTGGTAAGGTTGTGGGGTTATGGTGGCACTGTGAGCTAGCTGGTCTTCAGACTAACATATCCTTTGGGGGTGTCTAGAATCAGTCTGGACACCAATCTCTTAGTTTATGTTGTCTAAACACGCAGATCCTATATAGATTTGTAGGAGCTACACTACAATGCTGATGGCAAAATCCACCTTTGAGCATGGTGCAGGGGTGCCTCCATTGGCGCTAGGCAGCCCATTGTGCACCAGAACTGGGAAAAGGACAGGAATTGTGATAAATAGGGCAACATTCCTATCCTTTCCCTGTACTGCAGCGCATCAAGGTGACTTGCTGTGCTGCAGTACATTTGGATTAATATGCCCATGGTTGACTTATTACAAGAGAGTTTTGTACGTGTTCAAGCACATAAGACCTCCAACCTGTTCATAAAATAATATTCAGTAATGATGCAGATTTTAAAAAACATTCATAGAGCCAAGCTACTATAAAACGGTTTAGTTTCAGACACTCAGCTCTACTATTCAACTTTAGAAAATGTGGTCATGCAAATTCAGTATCACTTGATGTAAAACTTATAACCCGTTACGGTGTTCAGCCTCACTTCCCAGTCAGTCTTTCCAGTGGCATCAACTATAGGCTGTTCTGTCATCAGGCAACTTAGGCAACTTTAAGGCAATGGATCAATGTTATCGTTTGCCCAGCTAAGAAAAAAATATCAAATCTCAAGATATGCTTCTTTCAGTATTTATATATTTAGGTTTCCTCTTAAACACAAGGTTAAAACAAGTCAAAAGAAAAGAAGTTTATTATTTAATTTTCGTGGAGCAAACTGATGACAATTTAGAACTTCAAACTATCTAGACAAGAGGTAACCTTATTTCTGATATGCATATTTCTCTTATTCGACAGTGGATCTACTATGGGAGCGATCTCATATTGTTGTCAGGGATTACAATTAAACATTACAAAACAGTATTTTTCTTCTATTACATGCCCGAAAGATTGTATAAATGAGACTGGTGCTCTAGTTAAGCTTGTCGATATTGTAAATAGGAAAGAGCGACATTGCACATACATGTGCTTTATGCCCAAGTTTATGTCAATATCGGAAACAGATTATCAATATATATTGTCTATGATTCTCGAATAAAAGATCAAGACATTTTGGGACCTCTCGAGAACTGGTTAATAATGGACTTGTTTTAACAAGAATAATGACATATATCTCCTCATTGTCCAGAATTTTCATAAATTCTGGTCCGTTATCACTGTTGGTGCAATATTTATTTATCCTCTACTTTTTGTAAAAGGTTTTCTCCTTTATAGTTAACCTATGGGTGAAATATACTTACATTTGTGGGCCATAAATATATTGTCTTCTTGCTTAGTCAAAGCCCACCCCTCCCTGCATAGATTTGATTTAATATTCAAGTGACCACAAACAAGCATCCAAGGAGTATCTTAATTCAGAGCAGTCCGAAAAATACTCAAAGCCGGATATTACTTTCAGCAAGTTGTCAGACCATAACGTTCTAAATTTAGATAATTCTGAAATTGTTAAACCTTGAAACTGGGCACTGAGAGAAAGTTTTCCTAACCAGGGAAGATGTTTCATGCCCTGGGACGAAGGGTGAGCAAACAAAATGCAACATTTTGACTGTGATTATTGTTCCCTATTTCCAGAAACAAAGTGTATGTTCCTTTCCATTGGGCACAAGCAGTGGCGGCTGCATCAAGTAGTACAGGTGAGGCGGGGGATAGGAAAATAAATTAAAAAGTTACTTACCTCATGCCGGCCGCCACCTCACCTTGCCTCCATCCACTTCTGTTCCTGCTTGAAGCAGGAAGCACACACAGGCTCCCCTAAGCCAATCACAACACTGTTGTCACCATGACAGCAGCGTCGTGATTGGTCTGGGCGTTGTGGATAGGCAATGAGACAAAGATTGGGAGCCTATGCATGTTCTCCAGTTGGTGGAGAACATGCAAAGTGAGCATGATGTTTTGGCCGGCAAAAGAAAGCCGGCCAAACCGTCATGTGCACCTGGGTGCCCCAACCACTCCTACCCTGGGCTGTGATGACAGCCATTCCCCGTCCCGTGAGCCTACCTGACAACAGATAAATAAAATGAGAATAGCATAATGTTATTATTATTTTACTTTTACTTTTTCCACTGCTATAGGAGCAGTGGGGCAGCGCCCTAGCGGAGGAGCTGCCGCAGGAAAGAGGGTTTAAGGATGTAAGCGATTTGGCATCTTCCTGTGAATTCAGATTCTTTCTCCATTTTAACCTTTGAATTTTTGGTGCTCTGTTGTGGCAAAGAACATTCTAACAAAGGCTTGTCCATGGAATGCTCTGTTCAAATAATATTGAATTTTAAAGTAAAGTCAGTTGCTGTGCACAACTGACATTGAGGGACAGAGCACATTGCAGGTGACACACATTAAGACCTCTGTGGAAGCACAAAGCCCGTGCCTAATCACTTGGCCCTGCAGGTGAGTGTTCCTATGTCAATGGGTGCACTGCCTGCCTTGCTCATGACAATTTGCACCAATGAAAAAGAGTGTAATTAAGATTCCGCCAGACAGCTGGCATTTCTGGAACCTTAAAAGGAAAAGAAAACTATTCATAGTTGGTTACTAAGCAACCAGCTAGACATAACAGGCATATTGAGTCTGGCTAAGGGCCTGGTCCTGCTTTGAAGGAGAGGAAGTGGGTTAATATTTAATATGTTTTAAGGTCTTGCCAATATAAATGGTTAGGTCGCCACAGAGAGAATTCATGAAAATATTTGATGTTGTTTTTGGGTCTGCCTAAATGTTGTCTTTCTGTGCTATGGTCTAGAAGCAATCAAATATTCGCAAGGTGTCTCATTAATCAAAGGGAGCAGAAATTGATTATGGGTGTGCGGGTTATTTGCCCCTTGTGATACATTTTCACAGTTAGCAATTTCCCACTTGATTGTTCTGCAAGTCCCAATAAGGAGGGGTTCAAATGTGTTATTCCCATTGTCATGTTGCACTTGATTATGATTTTGGGTTTGGTATTTAGTTATGCTTAGATTATGTTTTTTTTTTAAATCCAGGAAAACTGCAATGGCAGACCTTAGACACACTTTTACAGGCTGCTTCTGTGTGTGGCACAATGAGTGCTGCAAGCCCACCAGCAGCATTTGGGTTTACAAGCCCTGTGCACTCCTGGTGCACTGTACTAGGGTCTGACAGGTAAACCAAACCAACCAATGATGGAATCACAAATTCCTACATGAATTTACAATAGGGAGCACTTGCACTGTGGCACTGGACAGCAGTGGCACAGTGCCCTGAGCATCTAACACAAGCAAAAACACATGAGGCAGCAGCAAAAATGGAAGGGAGACCCACGCCAAGGTGCCAGGTCTAACACGTGTCCCCTCCAACTGATATGTGGGGAGAACTGCCCTACCTCCTGGGAGTTCTCATCACTAAGGCGGAAAAATCTGAACAGACCATCAGCATTGGCGTGTTCTGTACCAGGACGATGTTCCACCATGAAATCCATCCCCTGTAGGGAAATGGACCACCTCAACAGCTTTGGATTCTCACCCCTCATCTGCATCAACCATCTGAGGGGCCTGTGACCTGTCTGAACCCGGAAGTGAGTCCCAAACAGGTACACCCTTGTTTGCTTTCCAGAAAGGAAAGAATTTGAGAGAACATTTGGTTAAAGCGTCTAGATCAATACCTAAAAAAGATGTAAGAACCATGATGGGACCGCCACCAGTACAGGCACATTTCAGATGTCAAAACTGTGTGGTGTGTCCCCAAACAAATGATTCCAAATTCACAACTATTGGAGATAAAATACATGTGCAACTGGCTTTCTCAAACTGCAATTCCAAGAATGTGATTTACTCAATTGAATGTCCATGTAAAAAAACGTATATTGGCCAAACAACTCAAGCTGTTAAATTACGCATTCAGCAACACAAATCACGAATTCGGTGTAAAACCCCTGGTGCCCCTTTGGTCCAGCATTTTTTGGAACTTGGGCATGATGAAGATGAATTGAGGTGGACCGTTTTAACGGTCATGCGCCCTATGAATAAAGCCATGTTACAAAATACTCTGAATCGCCTAGAAGCACGGTTGATTGAGAAGTATCGTACAGCAATTGATGGTCTAAACGACAGGGATGAAATATGGGCCTTGATACAATAAGATCTCTAGAGATGAGGACTTATCTTTATCATCAGGCAAAGCCATTAGATTTGGTCAGCGAATACCCGACATGTGCAGACACTATGTATAGATGTATATATGTAAAATGTTCATATTCATATGTGTTGTTAGAATGTGAGCCTTTATGTTTACAGGTTCTCTATCTCTGGTGTTTTACACATGGGGTATAATTGTGGTGGTTTTATTCTACTTTTTATCATAATTTTTTGATTTTGTTTATTATAGTTTGAATACCTTTCACCGCTCGCACTAGTATCCATTTGATTGAGTCAAGTTATTTATTTTCATTTTTATTATTATTTTTGTTTAAATTTCCTTGTATATAATTACTCTCACTTTGATATTTATTTTTATTCTCAGAATATGATAAACAATGGTATTCTATATTAAGGGAGAGAGCAACGAAAATAACTAGTTGGCCTGTACTAATACTACATTCTAAAATGGCCGATTCATTACACTCCTTGTTGGGGAGATGTGGTAGTCCCTCGTCACTGTCGACATCTAGAAATAAGGTGCCGAGTTTGGGCTTGTGAACCTTGGTTCAGAGCAAGATAGCGAACACGGACAGACGCGGAATAGACCTCCAAGAAAAGAGAGAGTTATATGGTAGGAGTAGATGGCAGTCAGCTTCTGGCTTTGGGATTGAGTTGAGATACCTATACTTATGCTTGCTTTCCCCGCGTTTTTTGTTTCCCTCACTAATTAGCGTGTATACCACGGCGGACGGATTTCACTCTAATGGAACACAAGTTAGGCGCTAAGTGAAAACACGCTCTAAAAGGTACGAAGTTCGATAATTCGTGTGACATAGTGGTTCTTTACTCTACACAGTGGGCCACATTTGAAGCATTATTCTTTTTTTAGAGTTGGGACAGGGGTCTAACCCCCTACGCTCCACCGCCTATGAGCATGTTGGTTCCAAGCGGGATACGCTGAGCGAGGTGATCGATTTAAGGTCAGTTGAGATGTATATAGATTAGTGGGGAGAGATTGAAAGAGAGATTAACGATAGACACTTGATTTTAGAAACCTTTTTATATGTGATTCTGGTAGGCAGAATCTCAGGAAGCACCATTTATTTTCTGAATTAACACATGTGGTGAGACGCACATGTTTTTTTATGCGGAAAGCTGAAGAATTCAAATTCACTTTGAAATTTTCTTTGCACTGGATTCGGTGGTTCTCTCGTGGTGGTGGTACCTTCTGTCTCTTGGTCTGGTGATTATGTTCGGGGATTGAGACCTGTTTATATATCGGCAAGTACAATCTTGGTGTTTATGTATTTTATATGTTATTAGAGTTTGTTTCTTTTCATGTAGAGTGCTGCTGTTTTTCTTGTCCTGATGAGGCCAAAAGAAATTGATTGGCTGAAACGCGACCGCGTCGACAGTTTTGTTGCACAGAAGGACCTTAAAATAACTGAACTTTATGTGGATTTAACAGTTATACATTGCTTTTGAACCTATGGAGATAGACTTTCCCATATGCAATGTGTGTGCCTTCTGGGTAGTCCACACTATTGAAAGGTGGTTCCACAATAGGAAATAATTCTTGGTGGACAGTAGCTTAAGTTTATTATTATTTCAGAGGTGTTGTTTTGTAAATACATGTTTTTTATATGCTCAGCGATAAAATGACAAAAAGTAAATGTGAATATATCCACATATGAAAGGATAATTAAAGGTGTCCTTGATCAAAAACATTGTTCTATCTTTTCCTCCCTACCATTGTTTTTCAAATTGTGTCTCTGATACCCAGGTAATAGGAGGGTAATGTATGGGTATACCCCTAGCTAACAGGATAGCAAGCCCACCAGCAGCATTTGGGTTTACAAGCCCTGTGCACTCCTGGTGCACTGTACTAGGGTCTGACAGGTAAACCAAACCAACCAATGATGGAATCACAAATTCCTACATGAATTTACAATAGGGAGCACTTGCACTGTGGCACTGGACAGCAGTGGCACAGTGCCCTGAGCATCTAACACAAGCAAAAACACATGAGGCAGCAGCAAAAATGGAAGGGAGACCCACGCCAAGGTGCCAGGTCTAACACGTGTCCCCTCCAACTGATATGTGGGGAGAACTGCCCTACCTCCTGGGAGTTCTCATCACTAAGGCGGAAGAATCTGAACAGACCATCAGCATTGGCGTGTTCTGTACCAGGACGATGTTCCACCATGAAATCCATCCCCTGTAGGGAAATGGACCACCTCAACAGCTTTGGATTTTCACCCCTCATCTGCTTCAACCATCTGAGGGGCCTGTGACCTGTCTGAACCCGGAAGTGAGTCCCAAACAGGTATGGTCTCAGCTTCTTCAGTGCCCAGACCACAGCAAAAGCCTCACGCTCAATAGCACTCCACCTCTGTTCCCGTGGAAGTAACCTCCTACTGATGAAGGCTACAGGTTGATCTAGGCCCTCCTCATTCATCTGTGCCGGAACAGCCCCCACACCATGCTCTGAAGAGTCTCTTTGTACTATGAACTCTCTGGAGAAGTTGGGTGCTAGGAGCACGGGTGCCGTGCACATAGCAGTTTTCAGGGCCTCAAAAGCTTTCTGACAGGTGTCAGTCCAAATCACTTTCTTTGGCTGCTTTCTGGAAGGCAGCGCTGTCAAGGGGGCAACAATGTTGCCATACCCCTTGACAAACCTCCGATAGTAACCCGTGAGTCCTAAAAAGGCTCTCTGTCTGGGTTGTGGGCGGCTCCCAAGCCAGGATGGTTTCAATCTTGGGCTGCAGGGGCGCCACCTGGCCGCTCCCTACCTGGTGTCCCAAGTACACCACAGAACCCTGCCCGATCTGGCACTTACTCGTCTTGATCATGAGGCCTGCCCTCCGCAGCGCCATCAACACTTCCCAGAGGTGGCGCAGATGTTCTTCCCAACTGGCGCTGAACACTGCGATGTCATCCGGGTAAGCGGCGCAGAACGAGTCCAGTCCAGCCAACACCTGGTTGACCAACCTCTGAAAGGTGGCGGGGCATTCTTCATCTCAAAGGGAATAACCCAGAACTGGTAGTGTCCATCTGGTGTGGAGAATGCTGATCTCTCTTTTGCCCCATTGGTCAAGGCGATCTGCCAGTACCCAGACGTTAAGTCAAACGTGCTGAGGTACCGTGCAGCCCCTAGCCGAACTATGAGCTCATCAGCTCTGGGGATGGGGTGCTCGTCAGTCCTGGTGACTGAATTGAGCCCTCGGTAGTCCACACAGAACCGGAGTTCTGGTGTGGCACCCGGTGCGGCTGCCTTTGGGACCAAGACCACTGGGCTGGCCCAAGGACTGCTAGAGGACTCAATCACCCCGAACGCAAACATCTTGGAGACCTCCTTCTTGATGCAAGCTCTCACCCTGTCAGTCACCTGGTAGGATTTGTGCCTCACAGGTGTATTATCCCCAGTGTCCACAACATGGACGCACCAATCAGTGACACCGGGAATAAGGGAGAACAGGTCAGAAAACTGTCCCAGCAACTGGCAGCAGTCATTCTGTTGCCCAGGGGTCAGGGTGGAAGAGAGGTTGACACCTTCCTTGACCCATCTTGCTCTGTCGCCGACAGGAGGTCTGGAAGAGGCTCGGTCTCCTCCTCCATTCCACCTCTCCAAGTGGGGTTTCAGGCGGTTGACATGCAAGACCCTTAAGGGGTTCCTGGGAGACCGCAAATCCACCAAGTAGGTAACCGGACTTTTGCGCTCTACAATCTCAAATGGTTCGGTCCACTTATCCTGGAGCACGCAGGGCTCCACTGGGGCCATGACCCAACCTTTCTGACCAGGATGAAGCTCTACCAGAGTGGCATTCTGGTCATACCACTGCTTCATTTCCTCCTGGCTGGCTTCCAGATTCGCCTCAGCGATTTGCCTGAAACGCCGAGTTTGGTTTCCAAAGGCCAGCATGTAGCTATATACATCCTGGGGAGGTTTCCTGTGAGTTTGCTCACGGCATTCTTTAACCAAACTTAGAGGTCCTCTCACTGGGTGTCCATAGAGAAGCTCAAAGGGGCTGAAGCCTAGAGATTTCTGTGACACCTCACGGTATGCAAAAAGCAGGCATGGTAAGAGGACGTCCCACTTATGCCTCATAGGTTCCTCAAGACCTATAATCATGTCTTTTAGGGTTCCGTTGAATCTTTCAACCGACCCAGGCTCCGCAACCTTAGGCTCTGTATACAGGAGGTCATTCTCCCAATCAGTCATCCAATGTGACCCAGACTGATCACCTGCTGCCTGGTATGCAGCCTTTTGCCGCAGACCCACAAGAGAAGGGCATTCTTTCTGCTCCTTGCAGAATTCCTCCCTGGAGGGTCCTCCTTCTTGCTGCCAATGGGTCAGCTCAGGCAGGTCCCCCAGTTTGGCTACCTGTTCCCCTGTAGGCTCCAGGGCATCCCCCTCTGGGTCTGCTCCCTCCTGGACCGTGGTAACTTCGGGGGCCGGTTTCCCATACCCCCTGTCTCTACTCTTGACGGCAGGTACCTGGGCCTCCCTCTCAGGCTCCAGGTCCTCTTGAGCACCTTTACTTGCTACCATGGACCGGGTGGTCAAACACACCCAGTCAGGCAAACCCAACATTTCTAAATGAGCACTCCACTCCACCTTTGCCCAAGGGGAGCTCTCCAGATCATTCCACAACAAACAGTCAACAGGCATGGTGGGCCTCACAGCTACCTGAAGAGTACCAGAGACCCTCCCCACTCAAAGAGAACCTGAGCCACCTCGCAGTGACTCTCTGTGTTGTCAGCAGCAACAACTGGGTAGAATGCACCAGGGACAACCTGCTCTTGAGACACCAGGTGACACTTGACAGCTGTCACACTGGCTCCTGTATCTCTAACAGCCTCCACTCTATGGCCATTGATGGTCACCCACTGCCTGTATTTTTTAGTGCTATCGGCAGCTGGATCCTGGGGACCACCTCACAGTCTCCTAAAGAGACAAGGGACATCTCTGCGGGACCCCACCCACCTTGGGAACCCATCTCCTCACCCAGGGCTACACTAGCCATCTGCCAGTGGGGTGCTGGTTTACCAAACAGGCGACACTTGGGATCATTGGCAAAATGACCCAGGTCTCCACATTTGTAGCATTTCGGGGGCCCTTTTTGAACAGGTGGACCTGTCGGGCCCCTGACGGTTTCTGGGGGGGAGGCTGAGAACCTTTTCCTTGGTTCCCTTGGGGACTACTTTGGGGCCTCCTATGGAACTCCCTCTGTTTACCCTTGTCCCCCCACTCTTCTGCTGGCGACCTTGCCCACTCTTGGCTGAGTCTCCCACGTGACCCTTGTGGACCCTGGTACTGACCCAGCGGTCCGCCTTCTCAGCAAGCTTCCTATGATTAGTAAGCCTACTATCAATCAGGTGCTGACGTAGCTCAGGAAAACAGTTACTTGACAAGTGCTCCCATGCAATTAAATCAAGTCCCTGAAAATCATCAACTTTGCTACCCTTCACCCATCCATCCAATGCTCTGCAGAAAAAAGTGACATATTCAACATAGGTACTGTTCGCTATCTTTGTGCAACCCCTGAACCTCTGTCTGTACATTTCAGGAGTTAAACCATATCTAGACATTAATGCATCTTTCATGTGGGATAGGAATTATAGACATCAGAAGGCAAGTCTAGCAGTGTGTCCCGCCCCTCACTAAGGAACCGCCCCCACAACCCCGCTCCCCAATCCTTCTCAGGGACCCGGTGGGAAGACATGGCTACCTCATGGGCTTTGAACCACTGCCCAATATCAACATTTAAAAAAAAATCCTTCACCACATCTTTAGGGATATACACTCTAGATTCCACAGGCATTGACGGTGTGCTGCCACCAGAGGGAGTAATCTCTAAGCTCTTGACTTTCAACTCTAACTGCCTCAAAACCTTTTCATGTTCAAACTGCATTTTCTTCTCTTCTATTTCTAACTTTCTAGTTTGCATTTGAAATTCTAACTGCCCTCTTAACTTGAGCTTGGTCAGCGCCATTTCGTGCATCCTACACTCTTTTCTATCTGCCAACTCCTCTGGAGATAGACTCTTAACAGAAGCACTGCTACCGGCAGGGGAAGGGGTTCTCCTTCCTCTTGGACGCTCTGGACCTTCCAGCTGCTCCTCTGCATTATCATCATCAGTGGCATTCCTTGCTTCTACCCAGGCCCTCAGCACCTTGTAGAACTCTGCCTTATTTTTACATCCAGTAGTGGAAACATTGAATTTCTTGCAGAAGAACTACAGCTGTTTTATTCTGTAGCTTTCCAGTTTCCCTTCTTCCCATCCCCACTCATTATCAACAGAGACTACAGATTCTGCTCTCTCCACCATGGTTATTGAACCTGGCATTTCTCAAAGATAGAAAGTCCCAAAAAGAAATCTACCAACAAGTATGTGGTCGCGTCTTGGTCTGCATTTACTAGTAGTGTTCACCAATCACTGTACATGAGTCACAAATGCAAGTCCAGAATCCCACCGCTGCCACCAATGTTAGACTTGGGGGTCTCTAGTTGACACAGGTATGCACTTGTGACAAATAGGGACCCTCGCCTCTAGTCAGGGTAAGAGGGTACACTCCTAAAATAACCCCTGCTCACCCCCTGGGTAGCTTGGCATGAGCAGACAGGCTTATCACAGAGGCAGTGTGTAAAGCATTTGTGAACACATACAGTAATCAAGTGACAACACTACAGATGGACACCACACAGGTTTTATATAAAAAATAAGTATTCTTTATATAGATTTACCACAAGACCATAAACGACAAAAATCAACAATACTGTTACTTTAAGATGGTAGAATTTAGCTTAGTTCTCTTTAGTTCTTAAATGCAACACTTTAAGTCAATGTACCTGTAGATGCGACACGCAGGGCAACGAAAGTGTTGCAACGATGTTGATGCGATGAAAGTTTGGTGCAAAGAAATAAAGACGTGAAGATCTTCCAGATGCGGCACACTTCTCCGATGTTGCGAGAAGACTCAATTCGATGCCTCAGCTGCAGCGGCGACACCCCTTTACGCGATGCAACGACAGCAGCTTTGGCGGCGACACTCTTCTCCGACGTTGCAAGACGCTTCCGCTCGATGTGACAACTGCAGCGGCGACACCCTTTACGCGATGCAACGACAACAGCACCGACGGCGGCATGCTTCTCCGTGGATGCAAGGTGCTTTTCTTGATGCGGTGCAATGCGATAGCTACAGCGGCGTCATCCAAGATGCGACGGTAGCGACTGCGACACACTTCTTCCTCGATGCAAGACTCTTCTCTTGATGCGGTGCAATGCATCCGCTATGATGGCTACGATGGCGACACGCTTCTTCGGTGTTGCGAGAAACTTACTTCAAAGATGCGAGATGCTTCCGCTCGATGCGAAAACTGTAGCGGTTACACCCTTTACGCGATGCGACTACAACAGCCCCGACAGCGGCACGCTTCTCCTTCTTGAGTCACGCTTCCAGCTCCTTGCGACACGCAGTCCCGCAGAAGGCACTTCCAAAGAACTCTGGGGAGCTGGTGGTTGAAGTCTTTTGTTCCTGAGACTTCAGCAGGAGGCAAGTTTTTTTCCAAGCCCTTCGAGATCCTTCACAAGTTGAGCAAAAGTACACACAACGTTCCTTTCTCCTCTCTTTGGCAGTAGCCAACCCCTGCAGGCCAATCCCCCAGTTTCAGGGATAGTCTCTCCTCAGTTTCTTCTTGGTTTCTCTCCTCAACAGAGGTTTCCCAAAGTGATGTAAATTCTTGGGACCAGGGTCCCAATACTTATACCCCAAAATCCTTTGTCCTCTGAGGGCAGAGGGGCCTTTGCCTTGTTCAAGCCGGTTCTGGTCAGTCCTGGAGCACTTTGTTTACCTGACTCCTTCTTTCCTTTCAGAGTGCAGGGCAGAGACATCAGACACCCCACAGGAGGTGGAGCCAGCATTGTGGAGGGAAGGCACAGCCCTATTCAGGTCCCAGGTGCAACTCCTCCCTCCCATCTAGATGCAGATCTCTCTATTCACCACTGGGCTACCTCACCGTGTCTCCTGGAATTCTTCAGCCCTGTCACTCAAACTCCAGACAAGGAATACACAGCCTAGCAGAGGCAGGTTTGAATGGTTAGACAAGAAGATACCTACTTTCCAAAAGTGGTATTTTCATACACAGAATGTTAAAAACAACTTCAAAGATGTATTTTATCATTCTGAGTTCATGCAAACTAAATTCGAATTTCTACCATGTTCCCTGAGTCAGTCAGGATTATAAAATGTATTAGTCAAACTGCCCATTCTGGCCTATGGAGAACAGGTAGCCTTGCAATAGTGAAAAATGAAAATGGCTGTAATTCACTATTAGAACATGCCACACACACCAGGGCATGTCCTACCTTATCCTAACAATGCACCCTGCCCTTGGGCCTACCATAGGGGTGTCTGATATGAAGAAAATGGAAGGTTTAGGGACTGGCAAGTGGGTGCACTTGCCCAGTCAGCATGACAGTACCAGACTGCACGCAGGCTCTGCAATGGCAGACCTTAGACACACTTTTACAGGCTACTTCTGTGGGTGGCACAACCAGTGCTGCAAGCCCACCAGCAGCATTTGGATTTACAAGCCCTGGGCACTCCTGGTGCACTGTACTAGGGTCTGACAGGTAAACCAAACCAACCAATCATGGAATCACAAATTCCTACATTAATTTACAATAGGGAACACTTGCACTGTGGCACTGGACAGCAGTGGCACAGTGCCCTGAGCATCTAACACCAGCAAAAACACACGAGGCAACAGCAAAAATGGAAGGGAGACCCACGCCAAGGTGCCAGGTCTAACACTCAGCTTTTGACTTCTCAACCTCACTGTCTTGAGAGTCATGTGCTGAGTCACATGCAGATAACAGGCTTATTGGTCCCCCACCTGAGGGACCACAGTTCAGAAGCCCCAGGGTACCAGAGGTAGAATGCCCAGATTAATACAATTAATGCCCAGTAACTCCTGATTGCCCTAGGACCCACAAATCAGATTTCGCACAAAGAACAATCAGAACAAAGAGTTCTCTTGCAACTTCTGGGAAAAATAAGAACCAGTTTTTCCTCAGGCCCTCTAAATAAGGCGTGGACATACATCAGAGCATCTGATATAAGGTTAAATGTTTTATACCATTTCTCAGCAAATTGTTTAGGGTATGCTGTTGTTAGACCTGGCTCTTCTAACAGGTATGTCCCCAAACTTTTTGCCTTTTGCCTCCTATTTTCTGACCTTGTTTTTGTTGGCCATAGGATTCCGGGCACTCTACCACTACTAATCAGTGCTTAAGTGCATATGCTCTCTGTATTAATTGTGACAATGATTGGTTATCCATGATTGGCATATAGGATGTACTGGTAAGCCCCTAGTAAAGAGCACGGTATGTTCCAGGGCCTGTAGATCAAATGCTACTAGTGGGCTTGCAGAACTGGTTGTGCCACCCACATGAGAACCCTTGTAAATGTGTCTCAGACCTACCACTGTAGTGTCTGCACGTGCAGTTGTAAACTGCCATGTTGTCCTGGCAAGTGCATCCACTTGCCAGGCCCAAATGTTTCCTTTGCTTATATTTTAGGCACCCATAAGGTAGTCCAAAGTCAGCCCCATGGGTAGAGTGCAGTGAATGTGAAAGGTAGGACATGTAATGGTGTGTGTGACAAGTCCTGATAATGAAATACTGTGTATTCTATTTTTCACTATTGAAAGGCTATATGTCCGATAGGCTTATCATTGAGGCTGAACTGTAACATTTTTACATGTGTAACTTTCCATAGGGATAAGATGGGAAATGGAGTTTAGGCTCTCTGAACTCTGAATTTATTAACACACCTTTTGGTAAAGGTGTTTTTTAAATTCTTTGTTTGATAATGGCACTTTAAGGCAGTGGCCATTTTCTTACTGTACCATTCTGTGTGCCTCTGGCTGTTTGTGTATTCAGTGTCTTGTGTTTGAGGGACAGGAACTGGGATTTGTATTCACTCTAGACAATCACTGGGGGGAAGGGTTGGTGTGTGCTCTGCCTTGCCTGGGTGACTCATCGCTGGGCTTTATAGACCTGGTCTGCATTTAGAATGGTAGGAGGAGTTTAGCTTGCATCTGAATGGGCTCTGTCTCCTTTTTCACAAAGCTGTCTCGGCCCCCTGTGGTCATGCTGCACCAGGGAGGACAGGACTGGTTTGGACTGAGTTCAGAAACCCTTGCCACAAAGAGTACAATGACATTTTGGGGTATAAGTAGTACACCTAAAACCCTATGACTTTAGATTACTTCCAGGACCAGAGGACCCTGCCAAGAAGAAGAGCGGAAGGACTGTGTGAGGTGTGCTGCCTTTTCTGAGTGAGGGGTGGGTTGGCCTGCAGTTGCTGCTTCTATCTGGTGGAGGAAAAGGACTGACTCTTTTTGCCCTGCTGTGGTCTCCAGCTTGGGAAAGAAATCTCCAAGGTCTCCTATTCTAGAAGACTCTGGGATATCAAAGTCTTCCTTCTGGTGTGTTCACTTCAGTTGGAAATTTCTTGGGCTTTCATTTTGTTGAGAGTATCTGGGTGCTTCCACTTTGCCGAGAACGCCCTTGGGCTTTTACTTTGTTTAGCATTTTCTGGTTCTGCTAATACCGGAAAGTCCCTGGCGCTGCTCTGTTGGAAGTCGCCTTATTAGTGGGCTCATCCCCCTCCTAACCAGCGTGCACACCACTGAAGCACTACCAGCCATGCCATGTAGCGATGTCCCCAGGTGTGGAAAAGACCAAGGTGTACAGGCGCGGCAGCTCAGCAGTAAGACCAGGGCGAGGAAGTCTGCAGCATTGCTGGGCAACCGGCATGGCTTACCAGAGCTCCTGGCATTGCCCAGCAACATCTGCAGAGGCCACAGAGGATGCTGCATCATCACTAACTGCCCAGTGGAGCCCCGCCCTTACTGCACCATCTGCACAAGGCCGACAAACCGTGCACTGGTGCAGGAGCAGCACCTCACATCTCCAACCTATGCAAATTCATTGGGGGCACTTTTTCCTGGGCCGCAGTTACTGTGGTGTACAGGCCAGCCGTCCGATTGCCTGCCGCAGTAACCCCGCACCAGAACGGTGCTGATCCCAGCGAGACACTCCTGGGTGGTCCCCTGCTATCTGCATCAGTCCCAAAGGGGATTAGCGGCTATTTCTCCCTTTCCCTTACATGACAAGAGGACCAGCACCCTCACACTCACATCTTTACCAGGTGATCTATATGTAACAATGCGTACACTGTAAATGATGTGTGGCGCAGCGGCTCACGTTTCGATCCCCAGCGGATGACCAGTCCAGCACCATGTGACTCTGGGCAATAGCTCGCATAATCTTCTAGACGACGCCCTCGAGTACTTGTTTGCGCTTTACATATACTGGACATTTACATTTACATGACGTTACCCTAGATCTCCGACCACCCACTGCTACGACTCAGCCGCCCTCCTCGCACTCAACCCAGGAAGGAACAACAACGGCCAGCTGTCCACTCCGAGCACCTCCCACAGCCAGTTCTCCTGCCGTCACTGCTGCCAGACCTTCACCACTGCCCGCACCCTCATGGCCACCACCCACAAGCCGAACACCAACACCTCCTCCAAGGCCCTGTGGTGCATCCTCCTCAAAGGGCTCTCCCTGCACAGACATGCTGTAGAGATCTGGTAGCTCATCGACACCCTCTCACCAGATGTCCCCTTCTTCACAGAAACTTGGACCAACTCCAACTTTGTCCCTGACATTGCCATTGTCATCCCGGAAGAATACAAGATCCAGAGGAAGGACCGCCTCCACCGCACAGGAGGAGGACTTGCCATCACACAAAAGAGCTCCCTCCAACTCACGACCTCCAGCTCGAGCGACAGCCCACCCACCACCGAACACCTCCATTTCCAGATCCAGACCAGCCCCAGAACGACCCTAATATGCATCCTCCCCTACAGACCTCCCAGACCTCGAACTGCATTCACCACCACAATCGCCAACCTCATCGCACCCCACGCCAGTGCCTCCATGGACTACATACTCATCGGAGACCTCAACTTCCACCTCAATAACCTCAGCAACCCCAACTCTGCCACCCTCATGGACAACCTCGCCAACTTCGGACTGAAACAACTCATCACCCCCCCACCCACAAAGCAGGACTCACCCTCGACCCGATCTTCGCAAGAGGTAACAACATCCACTTCAGCAACACCATGCAACCCCCATGGACGGACCACCACTGTGTACACTTCTACGTCAACAAACCCACGACGTCCAAAGCTGCACCCTGCTGTCCACGAAGAAACTGGAGCAAAATCACAGAGGAGCAGCTCAACTCCACCTTCAACTGCGATGCCCCCGCCACCTCAACCAACGCCAACCTCGCAGCCAAAGAAATCCACAGATGGATTTCCAACTGCGCATCCCTACATATCCCCGACAGACAGCGCCCCAGAAAGGCCACCTGGTTCACCACCAACATCCAAGAATCCAGACGCACCTGCAGACATCTCGAGAAGGACTGGCATAACAGGAAATCCTCAGGAGACCGCACCACCAACAAGAACGCCATGACAGAATACCACCATTGCATCAGATCCACCAAAAGGACCCTCATCCAAAATAAGGTCTTCGCCAACACTAGCAACTCCAAGGAACTCTTCAGCATCATCCAGGAATTCACCAAACCCCTGAGAGACTTCACCCCTTCCCAGGACCTCTGAAACAAGCTCGGCTCCTACTTCCATCTTAGGATCAAGGGCCTCTACGACAACTTCAATGACCAGACACCTGACTCCAAAACCACTCCATCCTCCAGCAACCTCCTGGACCCCAGTCACCACTGAAGACACTGCATCGACCATGAAAGGCATCCAATCAGGAGCCCCCACAGACCCCTGCCCGCTGGACATTTCCCACAGAGCTGCTATGGCTCCAGAAATACGACGTACCATCAAGGCCACCTTTAAAACCGGCATCTTACCCCATGACTGGAAACGCGCAGAAGTCAGACCCCTACTCAAGAAGCCCTCAGCAGATCCCACGGACCTCTGAAACTACTGACCCATCTCCCTGCTCCCCTTCATGGCCAAAGTCACTGAGAAGACCGTCAACATCCAACTAATGAAATTCATTGAAGAAAATTCCATCCTTGACCCTTCCCAATCCAGATCCTGCAGCAACCACAGCACTGAGACCGCTCTACTCACCACCACAGATGACATCCACACCCTCCTCAATCAAGAACGCACCGCAGCCCTGATCCTACACGACCTATCTGAAGCCTTTGACACCATCTCCCACCGCACACTCAGACTCCACGAAGCCGGCATACAGGGAACTGCCCTCGACTGGCTCCACTCCTTCCTCGCCGGCAGAACCCAAAGAATCAGACTTCTGCCCTTCCTCTCCGAACCCACAGAAATCAACTGTGGAGTACTCCAAGGATCATCGCTCGGCCCCACGCTCTTCAATATCTACATTGCCCCCCTTGCCACCATTGTAAGACATCACAGACTCAGCCTAGTATCCTACACCAACGACACCCACCTCATCCTCTCCCTCACCAAGGACCCCATCACCACCAGACTCAACTTGCAGGAAGGAATGAAAGACGTTTCATCCTGGATGAGCAACAGCTGCCTGAACCTCAACTCGGAGAAGACAGAGGTCCTTGTCCCCAGACCCTCTCACTCTACATGGGACAACTCCTTGTGGCCCACTGCCCCCAGAAGCCCCCCCACCCCCACGGACCACACCCTAAACCTCGGCATTGTACTCGACTCCTCCCTCTTTATGACCAGACAGGTCAACGCCGTCACCTCCACCTCCTTTAACACCCTCTGCTGTCCTCCAAAAGACCTTCTAATGGATATCCCCCGGATCAAGGAAGACCATCAACCAGCAGACTGGACTACAGAAATGCCCTCTATGCCGAGATCAGAAAGTCTCTGCTCCACATACTTCAAACAATACAGAACACTGCAGCCAGACTCGTCCTTGGCATCCCTCGACACAAACACATTCCCCCAGCACCTGCACAACCTCCTTTGGCTCTCCGTCGAGAAAAGAGTAACTTTCAAGATACTCACCCACGCCTATAAATACCTCCACAACACAGGACCCCAATACCTCAACAACAGTATCTCCTTCCCTGTACCCAAGAGGAACCTCGGATCCACCAACCTTACCCTTGCCTAACCCCTGCGCATCTGCAGAGCAAGAAAGGGTGGAAGAACCTTCTCCTACATTGTGGCCAAGACCTAGAATGAGCTGCTGATCAACATCAGACGCGCCCCCACCCTGCACATCTTCAGGAAGACCCTGAAGACCTGGCTCTTCGACTGACCGGAGCTGCCCCCCTTCTCCCCCTCAGTGCCTTGAGACCCTCACGGGTGAGTAGCGCGCTTAAAAATTCCCTGATTGATTGATTGATTGATTGATTGATTGATTGATACTTTGTGATTAACAAAGCTCATATATTTACAAAGTGGTGTGTGTATGACGTGCATATAAGAATGTTTCTTTCATTTGACAAACATTTTATGCTTATGACAGTTGCCTAGTCGGCAGAGGGGTCCATATGGTTCATGATCTAGGTACTGTAATGTGTTCTACCTGCAATAACCATGTGATTGTGGTCTAATGTGTTTTACTTATAATAACCAAGTGATTGTGGTCTAATAACCAAGTGATTGTGGTCTAATGTGCCTTGCCTTTAATACAGACGATATTTTTGTATAACCTTGTATGGAGTCTCTTTTGTGGTGTGCCTAATGTCTCACTGGTGTGTGTGGGTGTTGCACAAATGCTTTACACATTGCTCTGGGATAGGCCTGACTGCTCTGCTAAGCTACCAAGGGGGTGAGCAGAAATTATTTTGGGTGTGTAACTCCCTTACCCTTACTAGAGTGGTGGATTCTGCCTGGCATAGGTGCAAAACCCCATTCCTAACAGCTGTACTTTATAAAAGGCATGAAACCAAGGGGCGCTGAAGCTAGGCACTCACAAGGTGAAATAATTAAAAATGTCTTTGCTTTTGCAGGAATTTTTTCGTTGTCAGAGTAAGTAGATGTAAAAATCTAAGTTGCTACACTGAAGGCTGTCCACCCTGGGGCAACCTGTTAGGGCCAGGAAAGGGCCTTGTGACAGAACCCAGGTTGTTTGCACTGACCACTGTCTTTTCGTCATCTTTTTCCTCCCCTCTTTTTTTTGCTTACCTTATTGCTTTCTCTTACATATCCCTTTAGCCTGATAATAGACATGATTTATTACCAATTCAGTGAATCCAGAGTTGTCTATTTCCAGTTCTCCTGGATTCCTTCACAGATCTTGGATGGACCTAGACACTGCAGAGTCTAACTAACATACAGAGGCTGTGCCTCAGCCGCATGCGGCCTCTCTTAAGATTGCTATGTTACTACCTCAGTGTATACCCTGCTTGCCCTCTATTTTGTTGTTATATTAAAACATTTTACCAGTGACTTCACAGTTCACACTGAAGTTTAGTGTCTGAACTCAATAATATATTTACTGATGGCTTAATAGCGCCTCCGGAGTTTGAGCTGCTGCTCCTTCTGGGTGCACTCCATATGGTATTTGCTGGTCCCTCACAGTCTCTTCCCATACCACTGCATGCATAAAACACAACACTGTCACATGCCACCACAATGGAGCCTGGAACACATCTAAGGACCTTATGCACAACACTAAACCACACTACTCATGAGTCACACCTCAAACAACAATCTTCTCTGAACATGCACAACAAATGGAGTAGGTACTTATTCAAATAATCACACAAGATATCAGTATCTCTTCAAAGGGTTGGAAATATCTATAGAAATAATACAACTCAATATACTACAGTCAATACTTTAAGGGGAGGGCTTTATAGGTCACAGCACGAAAAATGAAACTTCCTACTATTTCATTCTTCTACATCTTCCTCACAGGGCCTGTCCTGTGAGTCCAACACTGAATCCACATTGTTGCCACGTCACCAGCAGTGCATGAGATGCTTGTTTGTGAAAAAATAAATTGCCTTCGAAATCCAGATGAGAGTTCTGCGCCATGTATCACTTCTCTGGTATGTTGCTGAAAACTTTTACACACAAGCAAAACATTATGGCACTTTCAAAGTGTAGATTAGTACACGAATGTAGATTACAGTGTGTTGTTAACAGATCACGGAATTGCAATGTAAATATACTATAATGTTTGAACATTTATTCAGTTCCATGTAACAACGAGTACCTTTGACCAGCAAGGTATAATTATCATACAAAATGCAGTGAAAGTATTAATTAAGTGTCTCCTATTGAAATCGCAATGATCTCAGTTTAAAATATAATTTAAATATATTCATTGTTAAAACATTCTATCTAAAGAAGTCTGGTAATAAACTGCACCTGATAACGCCCTACATGGACGACCATCTGCCTAGTTCAGTCTGACTTTTTATCTCTCTCTAAGTGAATAGAACTCTGCAGACCGCTTCTTTCATCTCCATGTCAGTATCACACCTACTGCTGTGCGGCTTCTTTCAATCGGATGGAGCTATTTTTAGTAAATACCATTCAGCAGTCAAAGCCACATGCTGATAGGCAAAGTAACGGGATACTGTTAGATGAGGGCGTTGTCATTGACTGTCCTAACTTTCATTTTAGAGAAAGTCAATGGTGGTGCATTAGCGCAAACACTATAACGACGATATGGCCTTAATGTTTATGTGCCATCCTCATCGACCCTTTTTATCTTCCCATCAATACAGCAGACACTCGTGCTCTTTTACTGTACAGAAGATGCACCCTGTCACCTTTGCATGCACCCAAAGGAAATACAAGGTCAACCCTCGACCTCTCATCTATTCTAGTGAAATGTAGATTTCATGTGCATTTATTGTGCATCCACGCCAAAAGCTGGACTTATACAACAAACTTAAAGTATGAGGAAGAGGCAAAGTCCAAGAGAATTGTACAATATAATATAATACCCACTCATATATTCTTCAATGCTTCTTTGAGCAAGGACCATCTTCCTTCATTGCTTATGATCTCTTAAAATATCATCAATTAATTACAAATTTAGAAAGCCTTCCGAAGTAACAAGCTTCATTAAAATTATAAACTCCAAAAATAAATATGCTCTATTTCAAACATCAAATAAAATATCATTAAGAGTGCAGAGTACTGAATCAATTGCCCTGGGACAGAAAATGATCAACTAACCCGAAGAATACGAGAGAGTTCCACTCACTTCAGTTAATGCGACCACATGCAAAAAAAGTGCAACATTAACATTTTTGCAATTTCAAAAACACAATAAATGGTCATCTCGAAACTTTCCATCCTCCATATAATATGCTCATGACCCTTTGTGCTTGGAGGTGATTGGAATGAACATTTTGTTATGACATCTTTCCCGAGGGCCGAGGGTGGCCATCTTGAGATTTCGAAGAGAACTGGCAGCTTTGCAGCTACCGAGGGGGTTCTGTTCATAAACCGGTCTGAGGAGCAGGGCTATGACTGATTTGCATATGGCTGGGTCAAAACTGCGGACAATGAGCAAAAGAAAGATGGATTTAACCCAGATCTCTTGACTGGCGGGGTGAATATTTTGATCTGCTCTGCATTCTGTCCATCATTTGTGTGTCTTTTGCTTTCTCACCCTAATTGCGCCCGCCGGGTATACCCAGACGTGGGTTCTGGGCTCACTGAGACACTGGATTCAAGCTTGGCTGATAAGGAGTGTGACGCCAAAACTGGTCCCAGGAGGCTTGTTTCTGGTCCAGGGAGGTTCTGGCTTGGCTGCGCCAACGAGAGAAGGGTCAAGATTCATTTGCATATGGCTGGGTCTAAAAAGGGGTGGCATAGTGACCAAATGAATAATGGATTTAACCAAGAACTCTTGACTAGGGGTGAATGTTTGATTTGTTCCGCACTCCGCCAATCATTTGTGTGTATTTTGTTGTCAATTAGAGGCAAAATCAGCAGTTTCCAAGCATACAAACTAAGCGTTTTCTTCCTCTAATAATCTCTGCAGTCTCAATGGAACAGGAATGTAGTAAACATATCGCATATGATTATACTCACCCCCACTACTACACCACATTATGTGTTCATATATTTAGCTAGCCATTTACCTAGTTAGGTAGCTTCTTCACTCGTTAGGGGCCGATTCTGATTCCGGCCGCAAAACGTACCGACCGACACGGACCGGCGCCATACGACCCGTGAAGTACGATGCAACGCGTGTGAATTACAATCGACACGTACGGAATACACGGCGTACGACCGAGCCGTAGGGAAAAGAGTGATTCGCCCGGAAAACCGACGCGAGTTGCACCGACCGACACGTACCAGGAATGAACCCGACTGACACATACTCGCGATGTCCGATCCGCGCAGTACAATGCAATGTGCGTAAACCCAGACCGACTCGCACGGAGCCCAAGCCGCATGACCGAAACGCACAGAAAACAGGGACCTCAAGCAATAGAGATCTCCGCGACTGACGCGTATCACACACAGAAGAAAGTCAGCTTGAACGACCCGGAGAAGCCCGCACGAGCCAACATCAGCGCCCGTCTCGGTCAGAAGAACGTATCCTTCATGCCTAGAAAACCCAAAGGAAAAAATACAAAAAAAGGACCAAACAAGCAATGACAAAGTCAATAAATATAAAAAAAAACCTTGGAACAAAGACACACCCACAACTCCACCTATATAAAGGACATCAACCACTACCATGATCCTTTGCAAATAGGAGACAACAGCCAGCAGCAAACACCATCACACAGCAACCACAGACACACTCACAACTCACCCATTACACAACTTTCACACCATTAGCACCTCACCAAAGGCTCACTCACATACAGCTAGCAAAACCAACACTATCCCACCCTCACTTGCACCCCCACACACACATCACTCACCACCACCACCCATCACCATGCCCCCAAAGAAGATTCCAAAGTTCACAGATGATGAGTTAGAAGTGCTGGTAGACGAGATCATCAGAGTAGAGCCACATTAGTTTACATGTACATGTCACAGAAAACAAAGATGTAGGCAAGGATTGTGGACAAGGTGAACGCACAAGCAGCAACGTTGCGCACAAAGGACGAAATCCAGAACAGGTGGTATGACGTGTGCAGGAGGGTAAAAAAACTCATCGCGAAAGATCACGCCTTGAGTCAGCGCACTGGCGGTGGCCCTCCTGCCAAACCAGTATACTTCAGGACCTGGGAGGAGAAGGTGCTGGACATCCTACCACCAGAGAGCGTCCATGGTCTAGTAGACATACCAGAGACTGGTGAGTACACAAACAACATACTCAATATTGTGTGGCAAGGGGACAGTGAAACCATGCACCATTAACAAAGCCACAGTAACCAATACATAATCATCCCAAGATGTGTATGCTAGTCAGACAAACACAATACCTGCCATCTCATAGTGACTTGGAACTGTGTCATGACATGTACCAACCTACAAACAAATAGAGCAAGGCAGTGGCACAAAGCCAAATAAACACTGCCAGGCAGTTTGCCACCACAAACACACTACCTCACAGTGCAGCTCACTGACAGGAAGGAATAGTGGGTATGTAGGTGAAGTGAGTGTATCCAAAAGCATGATTGGGTTTGTAGTCACAGATAATGCTCCCCCTCCAAATTGTCCCATTAAGACCGCTCTGAACCATGCCCACATCACAGGGAGTGGAAAATGACTGACAAGATGGCTGACACTGGGTCCTGCTGTGGGGAGCACAAGGCTCTGGTAGGGATGTATGACGTTACAACGCATGCTATTATAACGCCTACCATTACAACGCATTTTTTACAACGCAAACACTACTACAACGCATTACTTTACAACGATTACTTTTACAACGCTATACCTATTAAAATACTTAAAAGTGCTGTTACAACGAAAACCATTACAACGCATACCATTACAACGCGAATTTTTTTTTTTTTTAATAAAAAGTACAATAAAATCTGGCACGGGATGCAGGGAAATTAGGGGTTTTAGGGTGGGGAAGTGTATTAAAATGTGGAGAACAACTGTACGTAAATTAACTGAAATGCATGACAAAATGAGTGCTCGAGTACTAAAATTAATACTCGAGTATTAAAATTAATACTCGGGTATTAAAATTAATACTCCCATTTCCCCCAAAAACCCGTTTTGTCACATTTCACAGTTTAAAACAAATAACGAAAAATTAAACAACAGTTCATACACATTTTTTTCATGATTATATCGGAAAAAAAGTAAACAGAGTAAAACAGAAGACACATTAACATAGGCGCCATTTTAACCATCTCACTTGTAAATCTTGTCCTACAACACTTTCTATGAAAACAATAGTAAAAGACATGTTCCAAAATGGATGCCAAAATGGAGCAAATGAATGAAAACAATACTTTTTTAAATGCTTTTTTAAATTATCATTTACCACAGAATATTAAAGTATACTAAAAAACACAACAAACGCAGTTTTTTAAAAAATTCATAGTGACACTGACTAAAACTTATAAATACCAGGAAGACTCCATTTTGCAATCAGTTGATTATCAACTACCAGAGAGACCAGACGTCAAAACCTGACCCTCTGAGACCTCCACTGCGACCTCCAACAAGAGACCACAGAATTCGTTTGGAAAAGCATTGATAGTTTGCAACTACTAGTAAGTCACTAATATATTTTAACACCTTGCTTTAGTGTAAATCATATTTTCTTACCATAGAAGCCATGTTTTTTTAAATTGTATATTTACTTATAAAAACAACTGTTTCAAATTTTTTTATCACTAAAAATATATCACAACTTAAATCATCTACTTTCTTTTCCAAAAACAGAAACTTGTTATTTTTCCAAAATCAAGAATTCTTGTACCTAATTTTCCATCTCCTCAACCTAATCCACTCACCTTTAATATTGACAAGGTAAATTTTTTTACATTGTAATTATTTTTTATTTAAAATATATTTTTAGCATTAGCAAAAATGTTGTATGTTAAAGGAGATTATATTAATTATTAACACATTCACACTCCATCGTAAACGAAACTATGGTGTAGAGGTATCCATTATTACTCTTATTTATTAATGCCTTGAAAGTGTATTATGTTTTGCTTTACCAATTGTTACTCATACTCATTTGTCATGCAGCAGCATCAAAAGTATGTTATATCATATAGACTGTAATATAATATCAGAATTTCAATCAAATGTTTTTTTTTTTTAAACCAACGTAGCCAAAGTGACATTAATTTTTAATTTATTTTTATATTTCCACAGTAATTCCGTTGCAACTTTTTGCATTAAATCAATAAAAAAAATAACTTAATCAAGCAGCCAGCAGTACCAAGAAGCCAAGAAAACAAACCGCCACAGAAAAAGGTAATAACATTTTCAGTGTTAGGGGTACCATTTACTATTCCTACTCCAGTAAAGTGCAGAAGTAGGGTAAGCGTTGGATGGTGTAGGGGTGCAATTTACTATTCCTACTCCAGGAAGGTACAGCAGTAGGGAAAGTGTTGGATGGTGTAGGGGTGCAATTTACTATTCTAACTCCAGGAAGGTGCAGTAGTAGGGAAAGTGTTATGTAGTACTATTTGTATTCAATGTAAACATTTTCAAAAGATAAACAAAATTAGCATTTGTCAACAACGTACAATTAATTCATTTTCTGTCCTTTCAATTTTCCAGACAATTGTTTGTTACTTCGTTCTACGATTCTGTCCATCACATAAGTGACAACTCCAGCCAGCAGGCCAATTCCACTTCAGAACCCTCATCAAGGAAACAAATTTCACAAAAAACAAGGTATTTTTAAACTGCATTGTATTTAAACCATCAATATGTTAGACAAACCATTTACTTTTTATTGTTAATATAGTATCAAAATATATAAAATAAGAGTTGCAGTTGGAAGAATTTTTTTTACTTACTCCAGGAAGCTGGTGCAGTAGGGAAAGTATTGGATGGTGTATGGGTGGAATTTACCATTCCAACTCCAGGAAGGTGCAGCAGTAGGGAAAGTGTTGGATGGTGTAAGAGTACCATTTACTGTTCCTACTCCAGGAAGGTGCTGCAGTAGGGAAAGTGTTGGATGGTGTAAAGGTGCAATTTACTATTCCTACTCCAGGAAGGTGCAGCAGTAGGGAAAGTGTTGGATGGTGTAGGGGTGCAATTTACTATTCCAACTCCAGGAAGGTGCAGTAGTAGGGAAAGTGTTATGTACTACTAGTTATATTCAATGTCATAATTGTTAAAAGTTAATCAAAATTTGCATTTGTCAACAACGTTCAGTTTTTTCATTTTCTCTTTTTTTCATTATTCCAGACAATTGTTTGTTACTTTATTCTACGATTCTGTCCATCACATAAGTGACAAATCCAGCCAGCAGGCCAATTCCACTTCACAAGCCTCAACAAGGAAACCAATTTCCCAAAAACAAGGTATTTTTAAACAGCATTGTATTTAAACCATCAATATGTAAGACAAACCATTTACTTGTTATTGTTAATATAATCTGAAAATATATAAAATAAGAGTTGCATTTGGAAGAAGTTTTTTTTCTTACTCCAGTAAGGTGCAGCAGTAGGGAAAGTATTGGATGGTGTAGGGGTGCAATTTACTATTACTACTCCAGGAAGGTGCTGCAGTAGGGAAAGTGTTGGATGGTGTAGTGGTGCAATTTACTATTCTAACTCCAGGAAGGTGCAGCAGTAGGGAAAGTGTTGGATGGTGTAGGGGTGCAATTTACTATTCTAACTCCAGGAAGGTGCAGCAGTAGGGAAAGTGTTGGATGGTGTAGGGGTATAATTTACTATTCTAACTCCAGGAAGGTGCAGCAGTAGGGAAAGTGTTGGATGGTGTAGGTGTAAAATGTACTATTCTAACTCCAGGAAGGTGCAGCAGTAGGGAAAGTGTTGGATGGTGTAGGGGTGCAATTTACTATTCTAACTCCAGGAAGGTGCAGCAGTAGGGAAAGTGTTGGATGGTGTAGGGGTATAATTTACTATTCTAACTCCAGGAAGGTGCAGCAGTAGGGAAAGTGTTGGATGGTGTAAGGGTGCAATTTACTATTCTAACTCCAGGAAGGTGCAGCAGTAGGGAAAGTGTTGGATGGTGTAAGGGTGCAATTTACTATTCTAACTCCAGGAAGGTGCAGCATTAGGGAAATTGTGGGATGGTGTAGGGGTACCATTTTCTATTCTTACTCCAGGAAGGTGTAGCAGTAGGGAAAGTGTTGGAAGGTGTAAGGGAACATTAGAGGTATAGTTTTTTTTTTTCCATCCTAATTTCTTTTTCTTCTCTTTTCTTTTCAGATAATGTCTAGTCTGGAAGCAGCGAAGTATATTAAATCCAGGAAGGGAAAACATTTATTAAACCATGGAGGATACATATATAGTAAGGAAAGAATAAGTTTAACTAGAAATCATTGGAGGTGTGTGCAATACTACACTACCCATTGCAGCGGCAGAGCGGTTACTCTTGATAATTTAGTTGTAAAAACAACTGAACATAACCACTCTGCCTCTGCAATGGAGGTAGAAATTCGAGAAACAGTTAACGAAATGAATGCTATTGCAAGCACCTCCAATGATTCCACTGGATCTATTTTAAGAGAGGTTGCACAGCATGTCCCCAGTCATGTTGCTAGTAACATGCCTATAATTCCTAATTTGAGAAGAATAATTCAAAGACAAAAGCAGGCAAGTAACATTCAATTATCTACACCACATTCTTTCTCAGACATTAGAATTCCACATGATCTTTCTATTTCTTTTTCTGATGAACCTTTCCTTCTGCATGACAACGAAAACCCTCAGAAACGAATTCTCATTTTTAGTACCCCACGTAACCTTGCCAAGTTAGAAAGTAGTGAAATTTGGATGATGGATGGGACGTTTAAAAGTACACCCCATCCTTTCACTCAAATTTACACTATACATGCCAAAATTAACAATAGTGTAATCCCCTTAGTATATAGTTTGCTACCTGATAAGACTTCTGCAACATACACTGAACTTTTATCAGTTATTAAAAGTAAAACATCACAAAGTCCTAGGAAAATAATTATTGATTTTGAATTGAGCATGATCAATGTGATCAATAAAACGTACACGGATACCCAAATTCAGGGATGTTTTTTCCATTTTTCCCAGGCATTTTGGCGTAAATTACAGAAAACATCCCTAGTTGCAGAATATTCTCGTGATAGCAAACTACAATTTGAACTAAAAAAATTAACAGCACTTTGTTTTGTTGCTCCCGATAGTGTGGACGAGTACTACACTGCAATTATAGAATCTGCTTATTATACTAGTAACGAAGAGAAATTGGCACCCATTCTAAATTATTTCGAAGACACATGGATTGGGCACCTAAGCAGATCGGGTCGCAGGAGGAAGCCACGATTCCATGTGGAGTGGTGGAACTGCTACACGAGTTGTTTAGAGGGAGAAGCAAAAACAAACAATGCCATTGAGGGATGGCATAACTCCTTCAACCACACAATTGGCAAACCTCATCCAAACTTCTACTCTTTTTTGGAAACTTTGAAGAAGGAGCAAAGTTTTCAAGAAATGAGAATAGCCCAAACACTTGCAGGTAGTCTAAACCCACGAGTAACTGTCAAAACAAAGGAAATGTCTGAGAGACTATTGGCTATTGTACAACAATTTTCATTGTGTGTGGCTATAGACTACCTGGAAAATCTTTCTAACATTCTTTCTTTCTAAAATTAGTTTTGTACTTACTTTCCTGCTTTGCTTCAAAAATAATTTTTTTTCAATTTCAATTGGCATACAATGTTTTTCTAAAAATTTTTCCAAACTTACAAGTCGGGTTTTTTTTTTTTTTTTCCTACCAAATCTTCATTGACAGCAAAACTACCAATGTGATAAAATCTTCTATTCCATAGTATTGCGCTAAATTTTCAAAAACCAAACGCCAGTTGATTAATTTAAGAAAACGTCTTTCTTTATTACCGACCTAAATAATCACCAAAAATCAAACTACTCCAATTTTTAAAAGTTAAGCCATTATCCAAAATGCACATTGCTGCATAAACACCAATTAGTAAACATTTACTTTCTTCCAAATTTTACGAAAAAAACATTATTTTTCACTTTGAAATGAAGATCTAAATCACTATTTTTGGTTCCGAAGTTAAGAAATAAACTTTGTGAGCAGTAACTACAAATAATTTTACAGTTACATATATTTTTGTAATGAACCAATTCCTTTGCGCGACCCGACATAGGCATACATTAATGACATAAATGTGGACATGACTTAAAACATTTACAACATCAATTAGTTTTTCCGCAACCTCTCCTTATTCTTTTCTTACTATATATGTATCACTATTAACGGTTTCATCAATAATTAAAAGTGAAAACTATTTCCTACCTGAGCGCAGATCAGCTTCCTGCTGCTTCCTCCTCCGATGGTCTTCAAAATGGCGAATTACGTCGACGCACACGTCATGACGTCATCGCGCTCATTAATGTTTATTACGGACTACTTTATGTATATAATGTTTATAAATATAAATAAATTATTTCTAAGTATTGTAAATAATGTACAATATTTTTCAAAAATCAATAAAGATTTATGAATATTTTTTAAATATGTTGCAATAAAGAAAACTTTATTAAACATTATTTGTTCACTGTTATTATTTTTTATAAATGTAATTTAATCATGTTAAATGTTATTTTTTAAATGTAAATTTACTAAATATGTTCCTTACCTCAACTCTATATTCTTTTTCCATCCAAACTTGCGCTTTCTTCACTTTCTGCTCCTTCTTTTCTTGTTCCGCGGGTTGTATATTCTGAAGCTGCCAACATAAATGAAGGACAAATAAGCTCATAGACTTAAATGCAAAAGCGTGGGAATTTTTTTAAAAGTAAGTTCTATTTTCTTTGCAGTAATTTTTTTTGGTGTCCTTTTTTTTAAAAAAACATTTATAATTACTCTATTAATGTTTGAAATATTTTTAGTTTTTTATCTTAATGTTTTTGTAATGATTTCTCTTATTTTAGATTATTTATTATTATTTATATTATAATACTCCAAAAGTACTATAACTTTTTTTATATATTTTGTTTCAAAAATTACACTTTATATAAGAAGGTTCAAAATACTCTAGTATTAATCTTTCATAATACTAATTTTTAATTAAATTTATTTCAAACATTACACTTTACATAAGAAGGTTAACAATACTCAAGTATTTTTTTTTTATTATATGCTCTATTATTAATAAATAATATTAATTTAAATTTTTAGCTTTTTAACATATTAAATTTTTTTTTAAAATACTCAAGTATTAATTTCTCATAATACAAATCAACTATTATTATTTTTTTAAATGATAATTATTTTAATTTTTAGATTTTGAACATATAAAAATAAAAAATAAAATACTCAAGTATTAATTTTTCATAATACAAATCATTTATCATTAAATAAATATTTTTTAAAATTAAATTAAAAAATACTCTATCTTAAAAATACTCAAGTATTAATATTTTGTTAAACTGCTCTCATTTTTTTTAAATCTTATTTAATAAATAATTTATACTCATTAATTACTCTTTCATATTTACCAAATATATTATTTAATTTAAATAATACAATATTAATTAATTTTTTAATGAAACACAATTTTCTTTTTTTTTTTAAAAAGCGTTGTAATAGTATATGCGTTGTAATAGTACTTACCATATAACATCATGCGTTGTAAATGCATGCGTCGTAAAAGCTTTTTCATTGTATGCGTTGTAATGGTATATGCGTTGTAAAAGTACTTACCATATAACAGCATGCGTTGTAAATGCATGCGTTGTAAAAGCTTTTACATTGTATGCGTTGTAATGGTATATGCGTTGTAAAAGTACTTACCATATAACAGCATGCGTTGTAAATGCATGCGTTGTAAAAGATTTTGCGTTGTAAAAAATGCGTTGTAATAGCATAGCGTTGTAAAAGTTGCGTTGTAAAGGTTGTTTCCCCTCTGGTAGGGCTTGTGCGCCAATCAGAAGCAGAACACCACTGACTGACATCCTGAAAGACAACTTGCACGCCCTCCAATGGAAGCATGTTTCATGGTGGGATGTCTGGCCGGGTGGGAAGGAGGGCTGACAGCTCTGACCATACTTACCAGCATGTGGAGACACACACACCCCTCAACACAAACTCCACACAACTCACCGGGTAGAATGCATTGACTCTCACTGTAGTGAAATATCAGCCAAAGATACACCGTACTGCGTGCTGCTGTGTGAAGCACAGGGGCTCTCTTTGGACTTGTAGCCAAACAAACACAATGACTTCACAGTCAGCCATCTTGTCTTTGCTGTCACACCCCCTCACAGGGAAGCAGAGTCAAAAGGAAGGAAGTATGGGCAGGCTGGGAAGGAGGGTGTAGCCAAGAGCATGATGGGAGTTGCAGTCACAGACATTCCCCACCCACCCACATGGCCCAGCAAGCTCACACTGAACCATGCTCGCCTCACAGGGAGTGGGAATGGACTGACAAGATGTCTGACACTGGGCCATTGCAACCATATGTTCAAACTCATTGTCTGGGGATGCAGTGTTCAGGGGTGCCCCCTGGCCGTGCTGGGGAGGTGTGTCTTGCAGATGACAAGTGTGGAGAGCCATATATGGTACATTGCACAAAACACACAGGAACTCACATATACATCGTTGACAGGGAACATCTGACAGTGAATGGAATGGACACACCAATATAGCCAACACCATAGCATGGTCTCATTCACACTTGGTGCTGTTGTGAGCTGCATTCTACTCCTACATCATGCTGAAACATATGCATCCTTCACACAACACACCACTCACTGACATAGACACTGTAGACACAAGGTCTAACCTGGACGGCATTGGAGGAGAAATACTACTCACAGCAGCCAAACTGCAACAACCACACCACAGGCCCTCACTGTCATGAGCATTGAAAAGCCAGAGTGCTTCCTTGCCCAATCCATGTCACCATGGGGAACACTGACAAGTCAAATCACATATGCACATACAAAACTCAGCACCAGACTCCTTAACGATGGTGACATCATCACTTGTATGAAATGAGATGGGAACTAGGAACACTGTAAAAAAACACTTCCTCCAAAGAGATCACAGGCATACCAGACTGTGACCATGTCGTACCAATACACCAATGTGGCACACATAGACTAGCATAATCTGCTATCACCACATGCCCCAATCGTACAACACATCATCAGTGGAATAGCACGTATGTCCTTGTTAACGCTCACATGTGTACAGGGATGACACACCTGTGTCAGCAACGTGATGGCCCTTGAGTAGTAATTGTCATGTACAGACAAATCAATACATGAGCTGGGCATGCACACACTTCAACATGCACATTGAAATGTTTCATTTTGGCTGGGCAATGTGAAACAACGATATCAATCTCTGTCCCTGACAACCCTGGACAATGCAGTGTACAGGCAGGCATCCGGACGTACAGTAGTAAATGTCATGTATGTGAACCATTGATGCCTGTAGAAACCTAACTTACATTGTGTGTCTCTTCCAAACACAGGTGGTGCTGGGGACACAGCACCAAATGAACAGGAGTCCCTGTCCCAGACTCTGGTCGACCCTCAGCTCTCTGGTGTGGATCCGTCTCTGTCCTCTTCGGATGACGATGAACAACCTGGCACCTCCGGTGTGAGTCATCGTGCAGCACCAGCAGCACCAACATCTGCACCCCCTGTACTCACGCCTCCAGCATCTGGAAACAGACAGGGCATCCCCGCCAAAATGGACAGACTAGGCCACAGAACACCGACAGCACAGGGACAAAGGACCCCCAGGAAGCTACAGCCAACACCACCAGCAACAACACCCAAGGGGTCCCACTGTCACCTGTGCGTGCCGCCGCAGGTCCTGCCCGTGTGGATAGGGGTGCTGGGAGGGGTGGGAGGCAGAGGGCGCACCTTGCAGAGGGGTCTAGACTGCATGATGACCCCCAACTGTCACGCATCATAGATGTGTACCAGGATAGCACCGGAGGATTTGGCCAGGTAGTGGGGATCCACAAGGACATTCAACAGGAGCAGGCTGCCCACCATGCCCGCATGGAGGCAAAGTGGGATGCAGTTACTGTGGTGCATCGGGACATACTCGTATGCCTCCGTCAGATCAGCACAAACATGTCCACACCTCCCTGTGTGGCCACAACATCTGTTGCCACACCATCTGCCAGTGCCACAGGGAGGGAAGATGAATCTGGCGGAGAGTCCCCTGCACCGTAGCCGCCTGCACCTCAGGATCCCCCCCCCAAGAAGAAGAGGGGTCATCCGAAGAAGGACAAGTGAGACGCAGATGTCCCTGCACATCCCCCAGGGTCTCTAAACCTGTTTTGGACAATGTTCTTTGTGCGCAACCCGTTCACCTTGTCGTATCTGACACAACTCGCCTACATGACATGGAGGGTTCATGTTGGACCAATGTAGCAGATGACTGTGGACTTTACTCTGGACATTTCAGCTACCAACGCTTCCAACTCTACTGTGAACTTTGGTTTCAAAACCCAATGGACAGCACCCACCATCCTGTGCACTATCCTCACACATGTTTGTAAATAAACTCACCAGTACACCATACGTGCCTCTGTTGTGATTCCAACTTGTCATGTGTCATGGAGATGTTGATCTGCTAAACAACACAGTGCATGCCAAATACTACAACAATGTACCACCGTTATGTAAGTCATGGTGATGTGACACATGTGAGGGAGACACACCACTATGGCACCACAACACATACTCACCATGCCCACGTAACTCATCCCACACAATGATGATGACCTGAAATACATTGGTATGCACAGACACAATACTTATCCACAGTCAGTGGTAGCAAGTTCACAGGTGAGGTAAGCAAATGTCAGTCAGATGTGGGAAGACAGACAACACACCTAACGAAGCATAGCACAGGTTCATTACACATCAGCAACATGTTTATTCCACAATAGTTGCAAGGTAATTGTACGTTGCAGTCGACATATGGTCACAAAGTATCGGAGAATTGAAGTCCAGGGGTGTGTGGCACATCACTTGATGGGAATTGACAACTCCCACACTGGTGTTGGATTCTGGGTGTTGGGGGTCAGTGTTGACCAAACAACAGGCAAAGTGCCCTGGGAAGGACAGACACAAGACAGTCAAAAGCACAGCAGAACAGGAGAGAAATGCAATACACATGCACAAAACATGGCACAAGAAACCTACACAGAAACAAGTTAGCAGTTCTACACTATTGTGGAGTACAGACCACCTGAATGGACACATCACTGCACGCATTCAGTCAAGTGGCACACAGACACACCCAAACCGCAACAGGGCAGCCACAACACATTTCAGGCTAACTCCATACATTGACATAACAACCCTGTAAACTCACATTCAGGTGAAGAAGTTGTTGATGAGCTGTGTGCAGACGTCACCCTCATCATCATCATCACTGGCATCGGTGTCCCAGGCCTGGATCCTCCACAGGTGACGGAGGTAGGTCATCGTCATCCTGGATGAGAGGCAACTTCTTCCGCACTGCCATGCTGTGTAGCATGCAGCATACAAGGATAATTTTGCACACCTTTGCAGGCTCATATGGGAGGGCCACTCCGGTCTTCTCCAGGCAGCGGAAGCAGCTTTTCAGGAGACCAAATGTCTGCTCAATCACCCTCCTGCTCTGACCATGTGCCTCATTGTAGCGCATCTCGGCTGCTCTCACAGGGTTCCTGAGGGGTGTCAGCAACCACGGCATGTTGGGGTATCCGGAGTCACCTACACACAAACAATTGAACAATTAGCAGAGTTTTGAAGGAGGGTGGAATACAACATTGCCAAACACACACAATGGTAAACAGTCAGTACACACCGACAAGCCAGGCACGCTGGTCTGGCATCTGTGACATCAGCGTTGCTATGCGACTACTCCTCATGATGTAGGCATCGTGCGCAGAACCGGGGAAACGTGCACACACATGTGTGATACACATTTCTGCAAGACATACCACCAGAGCATTGATGGAGTGGAAATGTTTCCTGTTCCGGTGTGCCTGCTCATGTGCCTGTGGTGGTATCAGGGCCACATGTGTACCATCAATAGATCCGATGACGTTCGGCATCCTCCCCAGTGTATAAAAGGCATCCTTTATTTCAGTGAGTTGACCTGGGCTAGGAAACTTGATGTACAGGTCAAGGAAATGTAACATCCCCTCCAAGACTTCACGTAGCACATGACTAAACATAGTTTGCGACATACTACCAGCAGTAGCCACAGTGTACTGAAAGGTACCAGTAGCGAAGAAGTGCAGGGCTGCCATCACCTTCACCTCTTGGGTCAGTGCTGTAGGGTATGTCCGGCCAGGTAGCAGATGTGGCGCCAACTGCTCTGCCAACTCCTCAATCAGTGGCCTGGTGAAGCGGTACCATCAGATGCAGTCGCGTTCCTGATGGTTTCAAGGTGTGGGAACGGTCTATGGACAGCTGGTGCCCTGCAGAACAGAGATGCACAAAGGAAGATTGTCGGTTCATCCACCCATGTGGCTATGACCAAGCAAAATATCACATGATACATCATGACAATACACCTTGTACTGAGGTGTGTGCTTTTGGGCATGGACACATATGTCACCTACATGGCCATCACCTCACATCTCAAGTCCACATGTCCACATAAGTCCCATGTAATGCAATGGCCAATCATTGGGCTGTGTCACCCTACCTATGTACTGTTGTGACATTACAAACACACACCACAGTGACAAGTGAGGCCTGATATCTGCCATGCAGATACCCAGGGTCCCTGTATTGCCACATGGACACTGGCATGACATGGCGTATTATGTAAACGCCACAAGGCAACCATGAATCCCACAGGTAGTGGTCACTGTTGTCTCTTCAGGCCCTACATGTACGTCTCGTAGACACACACACAACATCAATGTTGATGCATAAACGACATGGATGTGTAGACTGTCTCCCATTGGGCACATTTGATCAGCCACATCTGAGACACAACATGCACACAGACTGTGGGTGTACATCAGAATTGTGGCTACATATCTCACTGTGACGTACATGCCATCACCCCCAGGACTCAGGGTGTATGTGACATGTCCTGAACATATCCAACATGAAACTGTGTCCATGACTCATGCCCATAACTGTACAGTTGCACATCACAGTGGTAATGTGCACAACACACAAAGGATTATGTCCCCATGAACACATGCACAGCCTGGGAGTGGCTGCACAAAAGTGCCACACAACAAACCAAATGTTGCCCCCCCCAACACACAAGGAATGCAGCCTTACATGCCATGGGACACTGTGTGGCCACTGCTGTAGTGTGGTAGATGTGCACCTGAGTCCCTGGCAAGTAATTGTGTGTTGAAGCCATCAAATAGTCACACCAATGAGGCCCGACGCGGGTGACAATGCGTTCGCATTGCACAGTTCAGGACCGAACCGTGCATACGCTTAGCCATTGACTGCAATGAGGTCCGACACAGGTGACAATGCGTACGCATTACACAGTTCAGGACCAAGCTGTGTGTATGCCTAGCCATTGACTGCAATGAGGTCTGACGTGGGTGGATATCATGCATACGCGTCGGGCAGGCATGGTCCGAGACCGGCGTACGCCTTGGCCATTGAATCGTATGGAGACTGGTGCATGTGTATTTTCAAACTACGCGTTGTACAGTCAGTTGACCAAGCCGGGCGCACCCATTGGCTCATGGAGACGGATGCAGATTCAAAACTTGTATGAGTCGTGCGCTGGAAATTCAGTTGGATGCCTACAACAATGTTGCAATTACTAGGGTTTTATGAAGTTGAAGATTTGAACGATGCGGAAGATGTGTACGAGTCGTACATTTCCATGAATTGGCCAGATTCATAGAATGCAACCATGTTGGACCTATCACTTAGGACACATGGCACAGAGTCTGCCTCTGCAGCACAGATATAAGGCTGGCTGGCCCCCAGGGAGCTCACCTACCTGCACTACATGCTACTGGACCACATCCCTGATACCACTGCTGCTGTTACTGCTGGCTACTGCTATGGCATGTACTCTGGAGAGGGCCCCAGACTTCACTGAGGAGGAGAACCAGGCCCTGCTGGACGGTCTCCTTCCACAGTACAGCAAGCTGTATGGGAAACCAGTGGAGCAGGTGAGTGTGCAGTCCACTGACTTCCTAATTGTGCATGTTGTCTGACTAGCATTACTAGCAGTGTGTACACCAGTGGCAAGCATACTCACTGAGTACTTTCATCCCCCAAAATGTGCAGGTACATATAATGAACAGGTGTTTTGCAGCTAAAGTGCATTTGTGCAAGCTTCAACTTCCCAGGCATTGTTAACATGTCAGACATGCAGGGCATTTGTCCTTTTCCATGGGTGCACTACCTGCGTAACTCATTTTCCTTTGTGATGACGACATGCATATCCAACTGTGTGCAGTACAAATATGGGGCATGTGTGTTAATGGACTTTTAACTTTGTCATCCTCATCGGTTGATGCCCCCCAGAAGCAGGAGATATGGCTGACCATCGGCCGGGCAATTCGATCGGTGGGGGTCTACAAGCGCAGGATCCGCAACTGCCAGAAGAGGTGGCAGTACCTTCGGGGCTGGACTCGGAGGATCGCAAGGGTCCAGCTGAAGCTGTTGCCTCCTCGCAAGAGGGGCGGACACCGGACCCTGACCCCCCACATGTACAGGATCCTGGCGGTGGTCTTCCCGGACCTGGATGGGCAGCTGAAGGCCAGACAGCAGCAAGGAGGGGGTAAGTCCATGCCTAATCTGTGTACTATGTCGGACATGCTAATTGCAGTCTTTTGGCCTGGTCACACTTCCACATTACGTAGGTCTTGTAGTCCAGGACTCATGTCCCTCAATTGTGTGATGCACCCTCCTCATCTGATCCACAGGTGTGGACCCTACAGTCTGTTGCTTGTGTCACTAGGGCACTGTGTCCCTGCAGTCAGCTATGCTTTAGGTTCCGGACAGCATCTGTTACCGTGACTTTGTTGTGTGTTTCATGGGTGGGTCAATTGTTTACACAATGCCTGAGATCTGAAATGTGATCTGTGTGTGCCCTTGATATGTGTTACAATTGCTGGTCTGACTCGCCACATGTGTCTGGGGTATTTCAAACAAACACATGCAGCAGGGGACTCCAATTTGTGTGCCTCAGGAGTATGTATATCAAGTGTGTCACACTTGCTTAGCCACCTGATGACTGTCCAGGGCTAAACACTGTTTCACGTAGACCTGGGCAGTCATGCCTACTCAAGGGCATTTAGAAACACTCTCTTATCCCACTCCTGTGTAGCAACTTACAGGTTGTGCTTAGTGACATGTGCCTTCAGGTGTCTGCCTCTGTGTCATTGTGGTGTGGCTTCCTTTTCCGTACAACTGTGGTGTTCATGAGTTTGAGGGTCAGCAGGACATCTGAGATGTGACTATGAGAGACAAGATCTGTGTGACATAAAGGTGTGTGATCACTTGACAGTGCACAATGGTGTATGCAATTGTGCACTTCAGGCAGCTGTGTTTCATGCACAGCAGACTGTGATTTGCTAATGTACAGGGAGTTATGTTCGCAGAGACTCACATGTCTGTTTTGTATGATGTGGGGTCTTCTGGGTCCGGGATATGTTGTTTGCAGGGGATGGGCAAGTGCACTTGTCCGCTGCAAAGTTTGCTTTACCCATGATCTATGATTGTGACACAGTGCATACTGTTGTTGTCTGGATGCCCTGTGACAGGAGACAGTGGTGACTGACTTTTCAAGCATGCCAGTGCCATGGCATTTAGCTTTCTATGAGTGATCCTGCATTGTATTCCAATGTGCTCCATGCACCCCATTGTGGCATTGACTATCAGGACATGAGAACATCATAGTGTGTGTTGCTGGCATGCATCACAAGCATGTGAAATGAGACTCTGCCCATCCCTTCATCCAGACATCTGTACTGAGTCAGTGGCAAGAGATGTGATGTGTGTATAGTGACATACTCCTACATGTTCACTTGCATGTCCAACAAATGTGCAGGTGGTGCATGTCGGCACATTGGGGTATTAGCATCCAACATACAACAGACATATGGGTGCAAGTCCAGGAGGCATATGAGTGCCATGGTTGATGGTGAGACTGACATTTGGCTTATTCGAAACAGTGTGAGCACTTTGAGCAGTGTTCAGCTGATGATACCAGGGCTTGCCCTGTGATGTGATGTACTCACTGTGGGGTGTGCAGTCAGTGCAGGTGACTGATGTTGTTATCTTTTTTCCTAATTCTATCCAGATACATCCACGGCCACAGGAGGGGACAGATCCATGGACCAGGAGGAGCCACAGAGCCTGAATGGGACAGAGGGACCCAGTGGCATGGAGGCGAGTGAAGCCACACCGAAGAGTCCTCAGAACCATCCAACCCAGCTGAGGGCCACAGCAGCTCAGAGGATGACTCCCTTGTGGAGGCGGGTGTCAGCAGCTTGTGAGGCTGTCCCCGCCACCGCCCCCACCACCACCATTACCACCCTCCCATTGGGACGCAGGTCGCTCCCCACGCTGCTGCACTGCCCTGGTGGTATTTGTCCACTAACTGTATTTAACTGTTTTTGTCTCCCTGATTGCGCTTCCCCCAATTACTTTGTTCTCTGTTTGTCACTGCCTGCTTGTTTCTCCCTGATTGCGCTTCCCTAACTTTTTTTTTCCTCTGATTGTCATTGTTACTGCCTGTTTCTTTTCCCCCCTGATAGCATCTCCCTCTGTTTACTTCTGTTCCCCCCTCCCGCCATTTTCTGTGTCCCTCTTGCATTCTGTACCACCCCGCCATTCTCCACCTGTTTTTTTCCCGCTGCTGCGTCCCTGAGGTCCCGCCCCCCTGCTCGCCCATTCGCCACCCCGCTCAACCCTCCCAGCTGCTCCTCCCTCCCACCTCCCCTTATATGGAGGCCGCGCAGCAGCTGCGCCACTGGCGCGCCAAAGACACACCTAAGGCAAGCCCGTCTGTGCCCGTCCGTGACTGGAGCGCGTCCAGCGCCAGGACCCCTGGCCCCTGCAAACGCCACAATGCCTGCCTCCGCTATGACTCCAGCAACCTCTACGCACTCGACGCTGGATGATCATGCACCTGCTGCCTGGCTGCCCCAAAGTGCACCCAAGGACCCTTCACCTGCCGGAACTGCAGCTTCACCAGCATCCGGCCCGCCAACGCACCTACCGAAGAGCCCAACTTCCTCAGATGCATCCTTCTCAACACCCGCTCCACCCGCAAACACGCCATTGAACTCTGGGACCTACTCAACACCAACGCTCCAGATGTCGCCTTCCTGACGGAGACCGTTCTGACCCCCTCCTTGGCACCCAACATCGCCATAGCCATCCCGGAAGGCTACAAGATCACCCGCAAGGACCGCACCAACAGAGTAGGAGGAGGAATTGCCATCGTCCACAGAAACACTCTCACAATCTCAACAGACACCGACGACACCCTCAGCACCACCGAACACCTGCACTTCCAGATCCACACTGACCCCCAACACCACCCTCAGAGGCACCCTCGTCTACAGACCCCCCGGACCCCAACCGCAGTTCAGCGACTCCATTGCCGACTTCATCAGCACACACGCCCTCGCCTCCATGGACTACATCCTCCTCGGGTACCTGAACATCCACCTCGAGAACAACAACGACCCCGACTCTTCCACCCTGATTGACAACCTCGACAACCTCGGACTCAGACAACTTGTCACAACACCCACCCACTCCGCCGCCCACATGCTTGACCCCATCTTCTCAACAAGCATCCATGTCTACTTCAACCGCAACACCGAACTCCACTGGACCGGCCACCGCTGCATCCACTTCACCTTCCGGAAACCCACCACACACCACCGCACCCAGCAGATGCCTTGCCACCGCTGGAGCAAGGTCACCGAGGACCGGCTAACCAGAGCCCACCCGCAGACCCAACTGACCCCGACGCCGCAGCCTCAGACAATGGATCGACGACTGCGCCAACACCCTCGCCCCACTCAAGAACCCCCCGACACCCACACCAGCAAGAGAGACAGCTGGTTCACCGAAGACCTCCAGGCCTCCAAGCGAACCTGCCAAAAACTTGAAAAAAAATTGATCCAAGAACGAACACAGGAAAACTACACAGCCCACAAGAACGCCACCCGCAGACACATTCACCTCATCAGATCCGCCAAAAGGACCTCCTTCAAAGACCGCCTAGACAACAACGCACACAACAGCAAAGAGCTCTTCAGCATCGTGAAGGAACTCTCCAACACCAGCTCCAACACCAATGACATCCCACCCTCACACAACCTGTGCGACTCGCTGGCCACCTTCTTCCATCGCAAGATCGCTGATATCCATGACAGCTTCAACGCCATCACCACCCCGGAAACCACCGAGACCTCCACCCCCAAGACCACCACCCGCACCAACCGCCTGCTCACCCGGACCAACATCAAAGACGACGACACCATCAAGATCATGAACACCGTCCACTCTGGATCCCCGGAAGACCAATGCCCACACTAAATCTTCAACAAAGCCAGCAGCACCATCGCACCCCATCTCCGGAAAACCATCAACATCTCCTTCGAGACAGCGACCTTCCCGGAGAGCTGGAAGCATGCAGAGATCAACACCTCACCCAAGGCGGACCCCAAGGACCTCAAGAACTTCCGATCCATCTCCCTGCTCCCGTTCCCGGCGAAGGTCATCGAAAAGGCCGTCAACAAACAACTGACCAGCTTCCTCAAGGAGAACAGCATCCTGGACCCGTCCCAGTCCTGGTTCTGCAGCAACCACAGCACCGAAACCACCCTCTTTGCTGCCACCAATGACATCAGGAGTCCAGGACCCTGGACAAAGGAGATACTGCGGCCCTTATCCTCCTGGACCTGTCAGCCGCCTTCGACATGGTCTGTGACCGCACACTACGAACACGCCTCTACGACGCTGGAATCCAAGAGAAAGCCCTGGACTGGACCACCTCCTTCCTCTCCGGCAGAACTCAGACCGTCCGCCTCCCCACCTTCCGCTCCCAAGCCACCGAGATCATCTGCGGCGTACCCCAAGGCTCATCCCCCAGCCCAAAGTTGTTCAACGTCTACTTGGCACCACTCGCCCACATCGCACGAAGGCACGACCTCAACATCATCTCCTACACCGATGACACCCAGCTGATCCTCTCCCTCACCAAAGACCCCCACACTGCCAAAACCAACCTTCACGAGGGAATGAAGGCCATCGCCGACTGGATGGGAAACAGCCGACTGAAGCTGAACTCGTACAAGACTGAGGTCCTCATCCTTGGATCCACCCCGTCAGCCTGGGACGACTCCTGGTGGCTGACTGCACAAGGAGCACTCCCCACACCCACCGACCACGTACGCAACCTTGGGGTCATCCTCGACTCCACCCTCTCCAAGACGAAACAGGTCAACACCGTCTCCTCCTCCTGCTTCAACACCCTCCATATGCTTCGCAGGATCTTCAAGTGGCTCCCCACCAAAACTAGAAGGACGGTCACCCAAGCCCTCGTCAGCAGTAGACTAGATTACTGCAACGCACTCTACTCAGGAGCCCTGGCCAAACTCCTGAAATTGCTCCAACGCATCCAGAACGCCTCTGCACGCCTGATCCTAGACATCCCTCGCCACAGCCACATCACACCACACCTGGGAGACCTGCACTGGCTCCCCATAACCTTCAAGCTCCTCACCCACACACACAAGGCACTCCATGACACCGGACCAGCGTACCTCAACAGCCGACTCAGCTTCTACACTCCCACCAAACAGCCGCTCCACAGACCGCACCCTCCCCACAATCCCCCCGTATCCAAAGAGTGACCGCCGGCGTCATGATCATTCTCCCACCTCACCGCCAAGACATGGAACACCCTCCCCATCCACCTGCGGCAGACAGAAGACCTCCTAACCTTCAGGAGACTCCTCAAGAACTGTCTCTTCGAACAGTAGCAACGTCCCCCCCTAGCGCCTTGACAATCTTACGGGTATGTAGTGTGCTCTATAAATGCCATGATTGATTGATTTTTTGATCGGCACCCATCCCAGAGGTCCGTGGAGGCTCCCGTGTTTGGAGCATTTCTCCTTTGTGCCAGGCACCGCACCCCATGCCCCTGTGGCCCCTGCTGCCCTGAGTGAGGAGTCTGTGGACTTCGACAGATCCATGTAGGGCAGACATCAATGCTGAGTGTCCTCCATGCACACACCAGTCTGTTGACACAACTGGTGTTGTTCATGGAGGGCATTTCATCGGGCATGACTGCCCTACAGAGGACCAATCAGACCGTGGCCTCCTCCCTGATGGCAACAGTGTCCCTCCTCCAACAGTCCCGCACCCCTCCTACCCCTGCACCACCCATGATTCCTAGCACCCTACCTGTCCCAAGCACACACACACTAGCACATTCTGACAAACCCACAGACACCGGCAGCACACAAACACCCAAACCAAGGGCTAGACGTGCACACAAGCAAGCGCATGGGACTGATAAAACACTCACAGGGGATGGTTTTCAGACACACACAGAGTCATCCACAACCACTCCGCAGTCCTCTGATACCTCTCCCTTCCAGCCCCCTTCCCTTGCCTCACCTGTGTGACCAGAAACTGAGTGTGGCCTATTCCCCACCGACCCAGCAGATCCATCTTACAAGGGAAAGAGGAAGTCCCCACACACAGAGGGAAGTGCCTCTCACACCCGGACACCCTCCCCCAGGCACAGTCAGACTGAGGCCCCCACCCGCACGTAACCCCGGCGCCGGAAGAGCAAGACCCCTCCCCCGCCCTGTAGCTCCACGATGAAGTCTCCGTCCTCCATCCCCCAGGCCACCACTCCACAGGTTCCCCGCCACACCCTGCCACAAGTTCCCCCACCCACAGATACACCATCCCAAAAATGCTGAGGCCCTCCCCCTACCACTTGCTCTTCCACCCCCGGTCAGACAGTTTGTGCCACTGATGTGGGGACCGTGTCCCCCCTCTGTCCTGCCGACCTCACCTGAACCCCATTCCACTCCCATTGAGTTAGGCACTTCAGTGGAGTCCACGACCACCCCGTCTGACTTGGGCACTGCAGTGTGGACCCAGTCCACTCCATCTGACCTGCCCACTGCAGTTGTGCCGGCACACACCCCATCTGACTTGTGCCCCACAGTTGTGACTGCACCCACTACTTCAGTCAGCTCCACTGTAGTTGCCAGTGACTCTCCTGCATCCACCACCCCTTCACTGCCTCCTTCTGCTGTGCCCTGATCCTGTCCCTGCGGTGCCTGGCCTGCCCCCATGTATGCCCCTCCGAGGGGATGTCCCCTGTCCTTACCAGTCCAGGCAAACAACGTGTGACAGTTGTCACTCAAGTTAACTTTTTGTCATTTGGATATGGACTGGCCATTGGCCTTTGTTTTGAAAGGACTTTGCATTTTAAAATTGCTGAATAAAGCTTTTTCTTTATCCTTGTGAATTTGATTTAGCTGTACATTATGTTGATGATGTTTAGCATGACCCTGCAGTTGTAATGCTAGATTTCAAATGTTGAATACTGAGGTGTTGATGTGAGGTACTCCATGTGGTCCATGAGATATGTATCCTATTCTGGTCGTTATCCATATCATCCTTTGCAGCTAAATGGGTGTGTCATGATTAACAATTTGTGGACATCTCTCTAAACATTTCATTTGCATGGTCACGTCTGTGGCTTGCACACATGCACATATGATGTGCTTTCCATTGTCCAATTTGTCTATTTCCCTGACTGTGGGCGTATCTCCACTGGACATGTAAGTGTGGGCATCATTAGTGTAGGAGCAACTGGCTCCTCTGTGCAACTTGCTGGACATATGTATTGAGTATGTGCAGATGACTTAAGGGAGACTCCCGTACCCAGGCTGTTGTGACCAGAGCCTTCATTGTGTGGTAACTGATGGCTGAATGACCAAGTGTTCTGCTGACATGACTGAGACCTGCTGGGACTATGTTTGGCACAGCTGAGCTTCCACAGGATTTGAGTCCCCTCAAGTAAGTGTGTTGTTCCGTGACATTACTTGGACCCATGTTGTGTGTTGTGTGGGCATGTGTGTGTGTGTCCACATTCCTTTTCATACACAGGCAGTGTTTCCTTGATATGTTCCTGTTGTTGATGCTTGCTGAGTCGTACTGTGGTCATCCCACAATTTTGACATGGGCTTCCAGATGTCTGGGTGCATGACACACTACTGAAAATTGGTGTTTCATCATTGGAATTTGTCTGTTCTGAGTGGTGATGATGTGGTCAGACGCAGATGGGACACAGTCAGGGGTCCCCAAGGCACTTGTTTGGTCGCAATATCATGTAGTTGTCCCTAGGTGGTACCTTTCAGCGATTGAGACATGTGTATGTGTGTTTGACTGCTCCTACTTGTCCGGTTCAGGGCTGTAATGTTTGCAGGTCTCAGCATGTGTGCCTTGTGGTTCTCCTTGGCTTCTGCATTGTCCTGGGACTGTGGCAGGTATTCGGAAGGTTACGTGAGCTTTGACGTCATGGCCATGTACCGCATACTGTGCAGTATGTCTGTCATTCACCAGGGTTGTAAACTGTCCTTGTGTGATGAGTCTGTGCACCTTAGTTCCTCCCAACATTACTGTGTTTGTCATGGGTGCATGTGCAATGTCACCTGTCCATGTGGGCTTCGCAGATGCACATTGGTGCAGTTCAGGGTGTGTGGTGAAGAGGGTGGACTGATGTAAATGTTTGCATGGATGGGCCCCTAGCTCCCGTTGTCCATGGATGAGGGGCCATTCTGAGTGATTTGTGTTTGTGTAGGTGGGATGTACGTTTGTGGCACAGGACACATGTCTGGGTTTCACAGTTTATACGACATCTACCTTTGTCAGCACAGTGGACGTGTCATGCATGCTTGTGTCACCCCAATGTCTGATCTCTGGGGGTAGTGCTGTTGTGTGTCAGTCTCTTGCTGTGTTAGTTGCTGTTCATTCCAGCTTGTGTCACATGTGTTTGTTGTGCTCCCTCTCATCTCACAATGCCTGATTGCCCACTAAGGGGGGACCATTGATGGTTTACTTTTGTATGGCACTGTGTCCACATCTGTCTCAGTGTGGTTCAGCCCCCCTCATGTGTTGTGTAGTTACCTGGGGATACTGAGACACACACACACATGTTGTGTCAGATGTGCAGTGTGAGGTTGCCTGTTTGTGTTTGTGCATCTGCACCAGTGCATTGGTATTGCTGTTGTGGGCCATTGTCTGGATGTTCTTTTTGTGATTTTTCCTACTGTCCCTGTGAGTCATATCACAACATTCTGCACATTCATCCTGGTTGTTAGGTCCAATTGCTGGCATGAAATGGGAGTTTGTGACCTGACACCTACAGTCTACACAGGTTGTTTTGATTTGTGTGTCTATTTTCAAGATGTGTGTATGCTTTGTGATGGTCACTTCTGCTTTTGTGTCATTGTACACTGTATAGATTGTCAGCTCCCATGGGTGGTGCTTGTCTGCACATGGCCGAGAGTATGTTTGTGTTTCACAGCACTGTTAGCCTCACCACATCTCAGTGGGTATGGGACACAACCACTACTTTGCCCCAAAAGTGTTTCATGTGTTGGGACCAGAAATCATACATGCTGTTTGGCATTTGCAGCTTTGACCATGATGACACTTACCTTTTGGTCACTGTGATGAGGGGGTTTTCGACCCCATCACCACAATGCTCATCATTTGCTGCAGTATGGAACCACACACTTAACTTTTGTTCTACACAGTGAGGGGGTGTTATTTTTACATTGACACAGTGCTAGTGATGCTTGCCTTGTGTAGGCCACACTCAGTTTTTGGTCACACATGTGATGGTAGTTACATTGTATGTTCGAAATCATAATCACTATTGTGGGCCTTTGTCTACACACTGTTGTCATGATGTTAGGGGGGATGTATTTTGATGACATACCTAATGTTGGTGTATGATGGATGTGTGGCGCATCACCAATCCTATGAGTGGGGGTGGCAGTAGTGCTGGGCAACAAGTCCCCTATGGGTGGGGGTCGCAGTAGTGATGGGCAATATGTCCCCTATGGGTGGGGGTGGCAATAGTGATGGGCAACATAGGCCCTATGGGTGGGGGTGGCAGTAGTGCTGGGCAACAGGTCCCCTATGGGTGGGGGTGACAGGAGTGATGGGCAACAGGTCCCCTATGGGTGGGCTTATCAGTAGTGATGGGCAACATAAGTCCTATGAGTGGGGGTGGCAGGAGTGCTGGGCAACAGGTCCCCTATGGGTGGGGGTGGCAGTAGTGATGGGCAACATAGGCCCTATGAGTGGGGTGGCAGTAGTGATGGGCAAACCCTTTTGAGTGGGGGTGGCAGTGATGGGCAACATAAGCCCTATGAGTGGGGGTGGCAGTAGTGATGGGCAACATAAGCCCTATGGGTGGGGGTGGCAGTAGTGATGGGCAACAGGTCCCCTATGGGTGGGGGTGGCAGTAGTGATGGTCAACAGGTCCCCTATGGGTGGGGGTGGCAGTAGTGATGGGCAACATAGGCCCTATGGGGGGGTAGCAGTAGTGCTGGGCAACAGGTCCCCTATGGGTGGGGGTGGCAGGAGTGATGGGCAACAGGTCCCCTATGGGTGGGGGTGGCAGTAGTGCTGGGCAACATAAGTCCTATGAGGGGGGGTGGCAGGAGTCCTGGGCAACAGGTCCCCTATGGGTGGGGGTGGCAGTAGTGATGGGCAACATAAGCCCTATGAGTGGGGGTGGCAGTAGTGCTGGGCAGCAGGTCCCCTATGGGTGGGGTGGCAGTAGTGATGGGCAACATAAGCCCTATCAGTGGGGGTGGCAGTACTGATGGGCAACATAAGCCCTATGAGTGGGAGTGGCAGTAGTGATGGGCAACATAAGCCCTATGGGTGGGGGTGGCAGTAGTGATGGGCAACAGGTCCCCTATGGGTGGGGGTGGCAGTAGTGATGGGCAACAGGTCCCCTATGGGTAGGGGTGGCAGTAGTGCTGGGCAACATAAGTCCTATGGGTGGGGGTGGCAGTAGTGCTGGGCAACAGGTCCCCTATGGGTGGGGGTGGCAGGAGTGATGGGCAACAGGTCCCCTATGGATGGGGGTGGTAGTAGTGATGGGCAACATAGGGCCTATGAGTGGGGGTGGTAGTGGTGCTGGCCATGCAACCCCTATGGTGGCCTGTTGCTGGTGGCCAGGCTATGGATCCCCTGTGTGTATGTGACATTTTGCGGGTACATGTTGTTTGTTTGTGTGGTGGGTTTCTGACTTACCGTCTGCGCCGTCCGCGTCGGTTCCTGATCCGGTCATAGATGTACAGTACTGGTATGACCTGCGCAATGGGATTCATGATGTGTTCGTCTCGTACACGCTGCTTGTTGCTCCGTCTCGTACCCGTTGCAAGCTGGTCCGTCTCGTAGCCGTGGATTTACCTCTTGCGCGAATCATACCTAATATGCTTCTTTTTTGGATGCTGTGATGTGCCGTACGTGGCGACCCGTCCGGTGCGTATGATGTGCGCTTCATACTTGTCCGGCCGGAAACTGCTATGGATACTGCTTCTGGGTGACTCGGTTCGGCGTTCAGAGGTACGGCTCGGATGGAGAATGAAGCTTGAATCATAGCCTACGTGTCGGTCGGATTTTTGTCAGTTATGCACATCGTACTTCATCGCCAGGACGGACCGGCTCCGGATACGAGTTAGTCGCAAGGTAAGGCTACGAACAGCTCTCAGAGAGCTGTCCGACCCGGATTGGAATCGACCACTTACAGGATGCTAATTGATCGCTTTACAAACTAAAGCCCTCTTTTGCCACTTTTTTGTATCTGTTGTGTAGGCAAAGGTGCAGTTTTCAGCTCCTTACACTGTCTGCAGTTTAAGGACTTATGCTTCGCACATGAGATCTTCTAGGGTCAAGACTGATCCGACCTACACACCAAGGCACTCCTTACGTTTCACTGGACACCTTCTGCTCACGGTCCCCCTACGTCAGTATAAGTCATGTTGGCAGACGGTCTTTTTGCTACATAGATCCTAGCTGCAGCCCGCTCCCTCTGGATATCAAAGCATTGGTAAACCACTTAACTTTTAGATGAGCTCTACAAAGATTTTCTTCTCCAAGTGCTCCTGCCACTCCCTTACGCTGTTCAAATGGGTGTTTAGTATGCTCTATTATAAAATAGCAATAATATTAATAATAATATTACCACTAATAATAATAATAGTATTATTAGTAATAATAATTATGATAACGATCATAACAGTACCAATCCTAGTAATTTATTGCCACTTGTATAATCATTATTATTAGTATTGTCAGTATTTTTATTAATATTTGTATTATTATAATAATTGCAGTAATGGCATTGCTGCTATGCTGCTATTTTTTTATTATTGCTAATAATAATAGTAGTAATTACTATTATTATTATCATTATTGTTGTTGTAGTTATTGTTGTTATTATTTTGGATTTTGGAGGGAAATCTTCAAATTTAAGTAGAAAATTCTGAATACAGGGTAGAATCGATTTGGCTGAATTTTCTCCACAAACCCAAGCGACAAGGAAAATATTAGCTCAAGGGTAGGGGCGATTCCTGACTGGCAGATTTGATGGGAAAGTGAAGCAAGATCTAGAACTCTGGCACTGTACAAAAGAAGCATTAGTTTATAGGTCTACCAGATATTACCTATCTGGAATTACCTATTACCAGGATCATTGGAAGATGCACATTAGCTGGTGAGGGCATGGCTTTGAACTCTTAGACGGATAAATAGTCAGCTGAAGATATTATGTACTCAGAAACACAGTGACTAGCCTAAAATTGCATCCAGAAATAAGATACATTAGGAATATACATTCAGGCTGGATTGTTCTATCTAATGCACCGTTTGTTGATGGTCAAAATCAATCTGAGCTGTGGCGTAGATGTAAGCAGTTGGCTATAGCTTTCCAGGAAAGGAATCAGGGTCTCAGTGTAAGGTTTCTGAGTGAAAACTGGTCACAGTGTTTCAGAGTTACCAGAACAGAAAGTGTTTCTTAACCAATACACAGGGGATTCTTGAAACCACACACTGCTTTTTCTAGCAGAGTGGGGGAAACTAGGGATATTGTGAGCATCTGTAAAAATGCCATTGTTACAAGAACATGATGAAGCTCCTAATGTAGAGGTAGAATTTGCCAACTTCGCACAAATGACCCCTATTTGTATAACCCACGATGCTTACTTTGACCCCTGTGGTCAGGTACTCTGATGAAGTTCTCTCCCTGGCATTTTCAAGACTCAGAGTTTGCCTGGCAATGACTAACGCAGCTCTCTCTGATCGCTGACCAAGGATGAGTAATTTAAAAGTGTCTGATGTGAAGCCTGAGCAAGTGAAGCTCAGTTGTGAGAAAGCACAATGAAGGTATGTGAGGGAGAAGAAAACTAAAGGATGGTGTCAGGCATATTTCAAAGTGGGTTAGAGTAAAACTGTCTGGTGAATCCCTAAGGGAAAATCCACGGGCCCGATTCACAGAACTAACTTAAGACAAAATCCTAAACTTACTACCATTTTGGTATTCACAGAAGGCAATTACTCATTTTGGTATTCACAGAAGGCACTTACTCATTTCGGTATTCACAGAAGTTAGGAGTCCTAACTTTAGGACTCCTAAATGCCTTCTGTGAATACCGAAAGTCTTAAAATTAGGATTTTTCTCAGTTTAGTAGTAGTATAGTTAGGACTCCTAACTTTAGGACTCCTAAATGCCTTCTGTGAATACCGAAAGTCTTAAAATTAGGATTTATCTCAATTTAGTAGTCCTAAGTCTAAATTTCTGTGAATACCGAAATGAGTAAGTGCCTTCTGTGAATACCAAAATGAGTAAGTGCCTTCTGTGAATACCAAAATGGTAGTACGTTTAGGATTTTGTCTTAAGTTAGTTCTGTGAATCGGGCCCCACATGTTCAGTGCCAGCACAAATCACAGAAGGCATTTAGGAGTCCTAAAGTTAGGAGTCCTAAATTTAGGACTACTAAATTGAGAAAAATCCTAATTTTAAGACTTTCGGTATTCACAGAAGGCATTTAGGAGTCCTAAAGTTAGGAGTCCTAACTATACTACTACTAAACTGAGAAAAATCCTAATTTTAAGACTTTCGGTATTCACAGAAGGCATTTAGGAGTCCTAAAGTTAGGAGTCCTAAATTTAGGACTACTAAATTGAGAAAAATCCTAATTTTAAGACTTTCGGTATTCACAGAAGGCATTTAGGAGTCCTAAAGTTAGGAGTCCTAACTATACTACTACTAAACTGAGAAAAATTCTAATTTTAAGACTTTCGGTATTCACAGAAGGCATTTAGGAGTCCTAAAGTTAGGAGTCCTAAATTTAGGACTACTAAATTGAGAAAAATCCTAATTTTAAGACTTTCGGTATTCACAGAAGGCATTTAGGAGTCCTAAAGTTAGGAGTCCTAACTATACTACTACTAAACTGAGAAAAATCCTAATTTTAAGACTTTCGGTATTCACAGAAGGCATTTAGGAGTCCTAAAGTTAGGACTCCTAACTTCTGTGAATACCGAAATGAGTAAGTGCCTTCTGTGAATACCAAAATGAGTAAGTGCCTTCTGTGAATACCAAAATGGTAGTACGTTTAGGATTTTGTCTTAAGTTAGTTCTGTGAATCGGGCCCCACATGTTCAGTGCCAGCACAAATCAAAACTGTCAAAGACAGAGTCGTTCAACTTGACAATGGAAAATTGTGGAATAAAGAACAATTGTCCAAGCAAAATGAAGTGCTGAATTTGCCCAGGGTTCTGGACAGACTGCCATCATCTGATGGGGAGAAGAGGTTGTTGAGATCAGAGGGGGAAAGAAGACCACCTGCATGGGGCAAGGATTACCTCTAAGCTTTCTGCATGTGGATAGTGAAACCACATGTTCACTATATTACTAGATTGATAGTATTAATATCTTTGATTGTTCTGCTAATGTTTTCATGTCCAGTTGTTTTTTGTTCAGTTTTGGAGGTTCAGGTAACTTATCTTTGTGTACCCTACATTTTGAATTTATTTTGAATTTCATGTATGGGGGCAGTTAGTTTGTGCTTTATTTCCTTTTGTGTAGGGGTGAGTAGTAATGGGTGGTAATGTCTTTATTCAATATGAGGACGAAGATTTGTTAGCTTCTGTGCTTAGAACCTAGGGCAGGTGCCATCTGGACAACAGTATTAGGTGGAACTTGGAACGTGGAAAGTGGAAGGAAGTGGCAGTTGCTGGCTGTTGCATGTCCTGTTGGCCACATGTAACTTCTCTAAAACCTTCAATTCGTCCAATCGTAGCTATGAGAACTTTTTACTACTTTAAAAAAAAATGATTTTGGAAAGGATCTCATAGTTTACAGCTTTCCTAGGTGAAAACATTCAAACGTCCACTATTAGAGCCTAGTACCAATGTCTGCAAAAGTGAAATGTTAATTGGATGGGCCTCTATTTTTTCTCCCATGACCAAGAAAGACACATATGGTCCAAATGTGTTAGTTTTTCATGAAACTCAGCACAGCACATCTATTAGTTCCACTGCATTGTGCTAAAGGGAACACACAGCACAGTATCATACTGCTTTGCACAATGCACAGTCTTGATCCATGGAGCAGAGGAATGGGTGCACTGATTTGTACTGGAGGCATACCCTTCTAGAAAACAATCCCAATCATATACAACCACAGAAGTCCCAGACACGTTGGGTGTGTGCTGCGCATTGCAGCTCACTGCAGCAATGTAATTATAGAGGGAAACAGCATTCAGATCACATGCAATACATCGCATGCCATTACAGTGCGGTTGTTGCATGACCGCGTTGTTACATGCGAAACATTACATCGCAAGTCGTTACAACGACTTGCTGTAGGGGCCAGAAGGTGTTGGATTTACAATCCAGCACCTTCCCTGCTGTTGCACAAACTGGAGTAGGAATAGTTAATTATACTATTCCTAAGTTCAGTGAGCCCCCTTCAGCAAGTTATTGTAACGACTTGGCATATAATGGTTCGCGATGTAACAACTGGGTTGCATTGGCATGCGATGTATTGCATGCGTAGTAAAGAGGTATATTCAATTATAGAGTGTGAATGATATAGTATTATGACATCAAGGATGGAATGTTGATCTTTAAGGGAGTTGGAGTTGTGGTAGTATCAGTAATATTAGGATGTAGATGAATGAGCTGCTGGTAAATTCAATAGCCATATAGTGCCCGATTCCGATCTCGTGTGGAAAGAAAACCAAATGACTCGTGTCCGGAATACTTTCCATGCGACTCGTGTCAGGGGAGTCCGGCCGAACAAGTATGATGCATTTGAATGCATTTAGATACTATTCGGTTGGACTCACATTGAGTTCAATGGGAGCCTGTGTACCGAAAACATACACAGGCTCCCATTGACAAAAGGTGTGGCTGGGGATCATCATGCACCCTGTGGCAGGCACCTCTTAGTGCCTGCCACATTGTGCATGGTCTAAAAGGGGGGACCCAAATGTTCCCCCACTGGCACGAGTCGGAGGGCACCAGGTGAATGGCGGCCTGCTACGGGCCCCCAAAGACCAATTCCGGCAGCCTTTTTGATCTGAGCTAAAGGAATAGTAAAGGCTGTCTGAATCGTTCATCTTACTTGCTTGCTTGGAAAACCTACGCCATGGAGCAGTAGGATTCAGCTCCGGGGGGCTATATCTCTCTGTATGCCTTCCGGAAACGATTCAGTCAGCGCTAAGGGTTTCCAGACATCGTACTTGGTCATTCGGAATTGGGAATGAGACAGTCCGAAACAAGGGCTCCGGATCAGTTTAGGTAAAACCAAATCTGATTCGGAGCCTTTCTGACCAAGATCGGAATCGGGCCAATAGTGTTTTGGATTACTACAAACTGGCAATAAACACTGATCAACCCCGCAACATACAGCAGAGAACTAATTCCCTTGTCATCACAGGGAAGTAGAAACAACAAATAACTGTGGACGACAGAATTGCTCAAATAAGCTTGCTGTAGCAAGAATACGCTAAAATAATTTAATGAAGGTTTAACATACCTTCATTTCAAACAAAATTCAGCTTTTGTTCTCTGACTCCGGTGACTTTTGTGGTGAAATCATGTAATCATGTATGTAGTAAATAACATGAGATCTGGTAATGTCCAAATAAGCGCCCATTTTGAAATCAGGTTCAAGGCGAGAATAAACAAAATCTCGTTGCCCATCTTGAAGTCAGGCAAGTAGCAATAGACTTGCACGAAAGAAACCACTTTAATTTAGGTCAGGCAAATATCAAATTAATGCCAAAATAAGTGGATTTCTCTTCAGAACTTACATAAACAGTCAAAAGCAACAACAAGCCATCTATTAACCTGCATTTTCCCATTAAATATGCTATATTAGCAAATTATGAAATACAATTAAAATGATAAATAGGGCAAGCGTTCAACATAGTCGAACATTCAAATGGATAAAATGTATGCACAAGGGGAAGACAATATTTCAAGTACAATTTTTGAGAGACCTTTACAATTTCATGTAACAGATCCACACTCTATAGCCCAAAATAGTAAAAATCGAAAAGAAGATTTGAATATTTTTGAAAGGCTATATGTAAAAAAGGCGCAGATGAACAATCAAAGGATTTGCTATTAGATTTAGTACATGATGAATTAGAGGATATAATTGTAACTTCTTCTGATACAGAAGAAAAGGATAAATGAAATGTTTGGATGACAGATTTGATCAGCAAAGATATTTAGATTTCAAAAGATATAATTTTAGTACAGCTTCTCAAGAAGAAGGAAATTAGTGATGTTCTGTGAATTTGAGAAATCTCACAACGAAGACACAATAACATTTAGAATTATACAAGGATGTAAATCACTGGAATTTTGGAGAAAAAAAATCAGAGAAAACATATGACACAAACAATTTTGCGAATGACACGAATGGATGCCCAAGCAAAGAAACATGCAGTTAACATGGGGCCAGGTAGAATAAAATCAATGGAAAATGTAGGCAAATTGTCAAGAAGGGTAAGAAAAATGATAAATCAGAGTTTCGAAAAAGTGGGCAAAACTATTCAATAGGTGTGGATTGCAATTCCCACATTCAAAGACATGTCTAGCACTGGGACAAAAAATGCAACAAATGCGGAAAATTAAAACACTTTGCAAGTGCATGTTGACTAAAACAAGATAAAAAAGATAATGAAAAAGGTTGGAGGAAACAAATAACGCCATGTGAGACAAATAGTAGTTTTCGAAGATGATCAAGTAGAAGATTCTGAGCAAATAGAACAATTATATATAATTGAAGAGGAAAATGTACCTGAAACTAAAATTGAACAGATCATCCCAATAAACAAAGAACATATGAAAAACAGAGTCTGTTGAAATACTGGTTCGATCTAAAAAAATCCGCTTTGTACTTGAAAGTGCAGTAACGTACAATATTATTCATGTCACGGAATATGATACAATGCAAGAGATGACCATACTTATTCCTTCTAATGTGAGTATTTTTCTTATGTGGAGCAAAGAATCCTGCTGCTTGTCTAGGAAAAATAGAAGAACATTTTTCATATGGAAGTATATCTAGTAAAGAGGAAATACATATTTTGAATGGGGAGGAAATGGGTCGCTGCTTGTTAAGTAATGTCACTGCTCAAGTAATGGGACTTCTAGCCATGACTTTTAATATTACAACAGAGCATCCTAGATTAAGACAATCCCCAATTTTGTTGTTTTAAAGGTTTGGGAAATGGGAAAATGAAAATGAAAAACGATTACCCTACATATATTATAAATGAAGCAGTTACAACTTTAGCACAAGTGCACATGAGAGTTCCACTTCATCTATAAGCTAAGGTAGAAGAGGAAATAAATGCACTTCTACAACAGGATAATATGGAGGTGGCAAGTGGTCCAAAGCCTTCGTTATTTCCAATAGATAGCATCTGAATATTGCGTTTCCCATAAAAGGTAATTGAGAGAGAGAGAGACACCTTTGACGGCATATGAACTATATGACCAGCAATCACAATGGAACAACTGTATTTTCCTAATTGGACACTGCTAAATGACATCATCAATTAGAAACTGATGAACAATCAAGGTATATGCACACATGTGCACCCATTTAGGTGTATTCCATTATAAAAGATTGAATTTTGGTATCCAGGACCCCCCATTCAACCCCCCTATGGGGATAAATTCAGGGGGCACAACATGTGCCCCCCTGTCTGTACCAAGGGATGCAGTTCCTCTAGGGTAGCAGGGGAGTGGGAGGGGGGAGAGCGATTAGTCTCTATAGAATGCCCTCACACACCTAGCAAGGTGTCATGCTTCATCATAGGGCTGTGCTCCTCGTCGGGCCGGCGCTGCAATGCCCGACGGGCTCCCGCGAAGGGGCTCTTTTTCGGAGATCTTTTATAGAGACAGCCGTATGGGTGCGTGGGGGTCAGTGCAACAGGTGTAGTGAGTGGTGGTGTAGTGAGTTAAAATAGGTATGGTATTGCCAGACAATGAACCATTTTATTCTGATGGTATACCAGCCTAAGTAAAAATAGGTGATCCCAAGGGATTATAATGATCCCTAGGGAGATCAAACGGTCGACATGTTTCTTGCTCTATGCCCAAGCGGGTCGGTGGCAATTCATCAGGACCATGTGAGAAAAGTGCTCAAAAAGGTGTGTATCAACTCTACTACATAATTGGTGATGCAGAAATTATAAATACATCACCATGCAATCCATTGGGTCCCTAAGGGTAGTGGACCCGTTGTTGCGGTACCTAGAAGAGAAAGGGAACAAAGGAGGACAACACAGACACATACAATTAAACAGAATTGGAGAACTAGGTGCTACTGGGCTCCTGAAGGGAACCGTGCGTGTGGTGTGGCTGCCCTTTAGAAGTGCTCACACAATGACTCAGAACAGAGTCGTGTCCAATCCATATCAGTGTTTTGCCACAGAAGTGATAGGTACAGGAGCTAGACGAGCGCTAAAATATGTAAAACATGTAAAACAATGTGTTCAGCTGACACACAGGAATGGCAGACGTGGGGCATGCCTTAACGTAACAAGCTTAACAAGATGCGTGCGACTATGTGCACACCAAATCTGTAAATATGGCACAATGTTATACCGTGCGTTACGACATGCTCTAAGGTGGGCGGATAGAGGTGAGACTACGTTCTGCTGTGCAGCCCTTCGAAATCGTGACACGCTCTAATTTGGAGGTGTTCGGAGTGCGGAATAACGATTGAAGTGGAGACGCTGTTGTCATGAATACTACTGAACCCGGCTGGGAGACCAGGATCGTAGTGAAAGTGGGAGGTCACGTACAAGGCAAACTCACCCCCTTTGGGACAGAACTTGTTGTACGGGTTCGCCTGGCGGCCAGGGAGCGCCTATCCTAAAACATTACGAAAGGACCAGAAAAGATTATAATGCCTGGCAAGTAAAGGTACATTTAACGGGACCCAGGGGAAGAGGATTACTTACAGGTTGTGGGCGCATACACGGCCGGAGTCCTACTGCGGCTCAGGCTTCCGTAACACACCGCTGGGGGTGTGTTACTGATAAAGGACGTGAACAGACGTAGCCCAGGCGAGCGACTAGACCGCAACCATTGGCGGCCATGTTGGAAGTATCACAAAACTTTATTGCGCAAGTGGTGTGGGGATCGACAAAACTGCCCGTTTTAAGTGCATAACACGAGCGTACTAGGAAATAAGGCGTATGTGAGATATGTAGTTGATTAAAACATGATAATACTAGTGTGTGGCTTGATGTCCCCTAGTCGGACATAGGTATAGGTTCTGTCCGGAAAATAAAAATGTTTTGACTGAATGTCAGACTGACAAGCCCATGGGTATCCACAAGAATGGCTGTAGATCTTCGTAATTGTTGGCGCTAAACCAAGTTAGTCACCTAAATGGGTGTGCAAGTCTCAGGTATGTATCGGCCATCTCATATAGTTAGATGATCATGTATTATTGAGAGTGGCCCAGGGTATATCATCGTTGAGGCCGTTGGTATGGCTCTAAATTCTAAAAATCCACTGTTGTTCCTTGCGGAAGAGGGCTTCCTTGCTAATCATTGGGAAGGCTTGAAGAACTGTCCATGAGAGGTCGTTGGCAGTGTGATTAGTTTCCAAGAAATGGGTGCACATTTTCGTGCTGATCTTTTTGCATCTAATGTTGCTCCGATGCTCGGAGATCCTGATCTTCACTGGACGTGTCGTCATGCCAATGTACATTAGGTCACACGGGCACTGAATTAAGTAAATGCAATTGCGGGTATTGCAATTGGTATGGGATCTTTGTTGCCAATTAAGAGTCTCCGAGAAGGTTATAGATTTACTCGTTTTGGTGAGGTTACACGCTGTGCATTGTCCGCATGGATGATGGCCTGTCACAGGTGGGAGTCCCCATAGTCTCTGCTCAGCTCGTGGAGTTGGTTTGGGTCTGGTGCTGATGAGCATAGTCTTCAAATTGTCGGTTCTTTTGAATGCGAAACGTGGTTTGGGAACTTCCCAGCCTCCTACCGATAACAGCTTCCAATGCCTTTTGATTATTTTTTGGAAGGTGTTGGATTCAGAGGTGAAGGTGCTTACACACGTAATTAGGTCGGTTTCCATTTTCTCTGTGGGGGCCAGCAAGACATCTCTGTTGGTATTGCGAGCCCTTTTGTAGGCCGTTTGTGTAATTGTGCCCGGATATTCTCTGCGGGCCAGGTGGCCAGTGAGCTCATGTGCTTGTGATTTGAAGTCCTCCAGTGCGCTACAATTGCGACGTAGTCTGAGATATTGCCCGTATGGCAGGTTGTTACGTAAAGCCTTGGGGTGAAAGCTACTAAAAAGTAGTGGGCTATGGCTGTCAGTCGGTTTTTTGTAAGTTTTTGTGCTCAACCCCAAAGTGTTTTTTTGGATGAGCAGATCCAGAAACGGCAGTTCAAGAACGGAGGAGTTGGCTGTGAACCGCAGGTAGGGGTTCAGGGAATTCACCCACGCTACAAAAAGAGGAATGGCATTCAGATCCCCTTTCCAGAAAATGAGTATATCGTCAATATACCTCCGCCAAAGGGTAATGTTACCCTGGTAAATATTGGTCTCAGATAGGATGTGGTTGGCCTCAAAGTGTGCCATGTAGAGGCATGCCAGGCTGGGAGCAAATGTGCTCCCCATCGAAGTGCCCTGGACTTGATGGTACATGCGGTCTTCGAATTGGAAGTAGTTTTTTGTTAGGGCAATCTGTGCACACTCCATAATGAAAGAGATCGGTGTGGGCGAGTTCCATGTTTGTGCTCGCAGTACTTCTTCCACAACATCCAAGGTGGCCCTCTGAGGAATGTTGGTGTAGAGGGCCTCTACATCCATGGTGACAAGTGCATCCACATTACTGCCAGTCTCATTGACTTGTTTGATGATATTCAAGACGTCCCTTGTGTCTAGTAGAAAAGTTGGAGTTTTTTGTACCAGAGGGCGTAAAAAGTGGTCGCAGAACCGCGAGAGGGGTTCCAGCACCGAGTTTATACCTGACACAATTGGCCTCCCAGGAGGGGGCAGGACACCTTTGTGAATTTTGGGTAATGTGTAAAAGTACCCCTCCCACTCCCCTGCTACCCTAGAGGAACTGCATCCCTTGGTTTTGTTCTCTATTCCTCGGAGCACGGTGCAGGACCTCATTAAAAAGCTCTTGGTTCCTCCTCTTTTTTGAAGCATTACGTACGGCGGCTCAGCCGTGGGACCTTAGCCCGTGTGGCTAGCGGATAATTACCGCTCCCCCCCTCTCCTTTTCCTCCCCTTCCCTTCCCTTTGGACAACCTCGACCATGGAACAACACCAGGGTTTATCTTTTGATGACGATCTGGTGACAGAAATTCTCAGAACACCATCCTTACTAGACGCAGATGGAGCTATGGCGACCACGAGCATGGGCAGCGACTGGAACAGCATCACCAACATGAAACGCCAATTGATGAAGATCATAATGCACGGGGCAATTATGACTGAATACCTTCGCGCAAATATAGCCCCCAATGGGCTTATTGTGTCCAACATGCCAAGAATTTTCCTTGAGGATAAGCAATTTAAGGAAGAATGGTCCCTAGTTGCCTGGAAGTGCACTAGGGACTGGCTGATACTGATTATTAAGACCGCTAAACGTCTTGCCGATGACCTGATCATCCAGATCACCATCGCCGAAGGAGCATTGAAAGCGACCATAATTATCGCGGCCTTTAAAGCGAAGTTATCTGAAATCAATAGCGAAATCGCAGAAAACAAGGATTATCTTATGCGACAAAAAATCAACAAACTCCAAAAAGATATTGGTCGCTTCAATAAAGAAAAAATCTACCCTTACTTAAAAGACGATTTCCAAAATGCACAGAGTGATTATTCGTCAGACGACAGTTCAAACTCCCGCCGAAGAACGAACTCCAACAGCAGCAATTCTAGCTCTGACAGTTGGAGAGGCCAACAACCTTACCAGCAACATCGACCACCGAACCCACAGTATACCTACCCCATGCCCCCTTTTCCGGGCCCACACATGTGGCAACCACCTGGTTTCCAACAGGGACCCATTCCATTCAACCCCTACTTACCACAACCTTTTTTAGGCAGAGGCTGGGGCAGGGGCAGAGGAAGAAGAAGAGGCGGGTACAATCAACAAAAACAGGTCCACTGGAAAGACCAAACAGACCAAGGCCCGATGGAACTCAGGAGTCACAGAGGGAAGAAAAATTGATAGTAAATCTATCAGATCGGCGATTAAACCAACCAGAAATCAAGATCCTCTCTAAGGGGCTGGGCTTCGTACCTACACCACGACACGACACGACGAATTCAGAACTCATTGTGAGGTACATGACCTCTTTCGGAAAATCCGTTTGAGAAACTTCTTCACAGGCCAAAATCCCCCTCCCTTATCAGACTCAGGCCTACGCAAACCATCCTCCTTCACTCCTTCATCCACAATGGTCCCACCAGAAATCTTGGCTTTCGAAAAAGCAGTCCTCAAGGACATTAGCAACATGACAGAGAAAAAAACCTTCCATAACATCTCCCGCCTGGAAAGTTTGGCGATAACTGACCTCAGCCAAGACACAACAATTACCATCAAAGAGGCAGATAAGGGGGGAGCAATAGTGATCATGTCCACCCCCGATTACAGAACAGAATGCCTAAGACAATTAAGTGACACACGGTATTACGAACAAATCAAAGAAGATCCAACCAACAAACTGATCATCACAATAAGAACATTAGTGACCAGTGCTTTAACACAAGGCTGGATATCAAAAAATGAGTCAGAATTCTTGATGAATAAGGATCCCCGGATACCGTACTTTTACACATTACCCAAAATTCACAAAGGTGTCCTGCCCCCTCCTGGGAGGCCAATTGTGTCAGGTATCAACTCGGTGCTGGAACCCCTCTCGCGGTTCTGCGACCACTTTTTACGCCCTCTGGTACAAAAAACTCCAACTTTTCTACTAGACACAAGGGACGTCTTGAATATCATCAAACAAGTCAATGAGACTGGCAGTAATGTGGATGCACTTGTCACCATGGATGTAGAGGCCCTCTACACCAACATTCCTCAGAGGGCCACCTTGGATGTTGTGGAAGAAGTACTGCGAGCACAAACATGGAACTCGCCCACACCGATCTCTTTCATTATGGAGTGTGCAGAGATTGCCCTAACAAAAAACTACTTCCAATTCGAAGACCGCATGTACCATCAAGTCCAGGGCACTTCGATGGGGAGCACATTTGCTCCCAGCCTGGCATGCCTCTACATGGCACACTTTGAGGCCAACCACATCCTATCTGAGACCAATATTTACCAGGGTAACATTACCCTTTGGCGGAGGTATATTGACGATATACTCATTTTCTGGAAAGGGGATCTGAATGCCATCCCTCTTTTTGTAGCGTGGGTGAATTCCCTGAACCCCTACCTGCGGTTCACAGCCAACTCCTCCGTTCTTGAACTGCCGTTTCTGGATCTGCTCATCCAAAAAAACACTTTGGGGTTGAGCACAAAAACTTACAAAAAACCGACTGACAGCCATAGCCCACTACTTTTTAGTAGCTTTCACCCCAAGGCTTTACGTAACAACCTGCCATACGGGCAATATCTCAGACTACGTCGCAATTGTAGCGCACTGGAGGACTTCAAATCACAAGCACATGAGCTCACTGGCCACCTGGCCCGCAGAGAATATCCGGGCACAATTACACAAACGGCCTACAAAAGGGCTCGCAATACCAACAGAGATGTCTTGCTGGCCCCCACAGAGAAAATGGAAACCGACCCAATTACGTGTGTAAGCACCTTCACCTCTGAATCCAACACCTTCCAAAAAATAATCAAACGGCATTGGAAGCTGTTATCGGTAGGAGGCTGGGAAGTTCCCAAACCACGTTTCGCATTCAAAAGAACCGACAATTTGAAGACTATGCTCATCAGCACCAGACCCAAACCAACTCCACGAGCTGAGCAGAGACTATGGGGACTCCCACCTGTGACAGGCCATCATCCATGCGGCCAATGCACAGCGTGTAACCTCACCAAAACGAGTAAATCTATAACCTTCTCGGAGACTCTTAATTGGCAACAAAGATCCCATACCAATTGCAATACCCGCAATTGCATTTACTTAATTCAGTGCCCGTGTGACCTAATGTACATTGGCATGACGACACGTCCAGTGAAGATCAGGATCTCCGAGCATCGGAGCAACATTAGATGCAAAAAGATCAGCACGAAAATGTGCACCCATTTCTTGGAAACTAATCACACTGCCAACGACCTCTCATGGACAGTGCTTCAAGCCTTCCCAATGATTAGCAAGGAAGCCCTCTTCCGCAAGGAACAACAGTGGATTTTTAGAATTTCGAGCCATACCAACGGCCTCAACGATGATATACCCTGGGCCACTCTCAATAATACATGATCATCTAACTATATGAGATGGCCGATACATACCTGAGACTTGCACACCCATTTAGGTGACTAACTTGGTTTAGCGCCAACAATTACGAAGATCTACAGCCATTCTTGTGGATACCCATGGGCTTGTCAGTCTGACATTCAGTCAAAACATTTTTATTTTCCGGACAGAACCTATACCTATGTCCGACTAGGGGACATCAAGCCACACACTAGTATTATCATGTTTTAATCAACTACATATCTCACATACGCCTTATTTCCTAGTACGCTCGTGTTATGCACTTAAAACGGGCCGTTTTGTCGATCCCCACACCACTTGCGCAATAAAGTTTTGTGATACTTCCAACATGGCCGCCAATGGTTGCGGTCTAGTCGCTCGCCTGGGCTACGTCTGTTCACGTCCTTTATCAGTAACACACCCCCAGCGGTGTGTTACGGAAGCCTGAGCCGCAGTAGGACTCCGGCCGTGTATGCGCCCACAACCTGTAAGTAATCCTCTTCCCCTGGGTCCCGTTAAATGTACCTTTACTTGCCAGGCATTATAATCTTTTCTGGTCCTTTCGTAATGTTTTAGGATAGGCGCTCCCTGGCCGCCAGGCGAACCCGTACAACAAGTTCTGTCCCAAAGGGGGTGAGTTTGCCTTGTACGTGACCTCCCACTTTCACTACGATCCTGGTCTCCCAGCCGGGTTCAGTAGTATTCATGACAACAGCGTCTCCACTTCAATCGTTATTCCGCACTCCGAACACCTCCAAATTAGAGCGTGTCACGATTTCGAAGGGCTGCACAGCAGAACGTAGTCTCACCTCTATCCGCCCACCTTAGAGCATGTCGTAACGCACGGTATAACATTGTGCCATATTTACAGATTTGGTGTGCACATAGTCGCACGCATCTTGTTAAGCTTGTTACGTTAAGGCATGCCCCACGTCTGCCATTCCTGTGTGTCAGCTGAACACATTGTTTTACATGTTTTACATATTTTAGCGCTCGTCTAGCTCCTGTACCTATCACTTCTGTGGCAAAACACTGATATGGATTGGACACGACTCTGTTCTGAGTCATTGTGTGAGCACTTCTAAAGGGCAGCCACACCACACGCACGGTTCCCTTCAGGAGCCCAGTAGCACCTAGTTCTCCAATTCTGTTTAATTGTATGTGTCTGTGTTGTCCTCCTTTGTTCCCTTTCTCTTCTAGGTACCGCAACAACGGGTCCACTACCCTTAGGGACCCAATGGATTGCATGGTGATGTATTTATAATTTCTGCATCACCAATTATGTAGTAGAGTTGATACACACCTTTTTGAGCACTTTTCTCACATGGTCCTGATGAATTGCCACCGACCCGCTTGGGCATAGAGCAAGAAACATGTCGACCGTTTGATCTCCCTAGGGATCATTATAATCCCTTGGGATCACCTATTTTTACTTAGGCTGGTATACCATCAGAATAAAATGGTTCATTGTCTGGCAATACCATACCTATTTTAACTCACTACACCACCACTCACTACACCTGTTGCACTGACCCCCACGCACCCATACGGCTGTCTCTATAAAAGATCTCCGAAAAAGAGCCCCTTCGCGGGAGCCCGTCGGGCATTGCAGCGCCGGCCCGACGAGGAGCACAGCCCTATGATGAAGCATGACACCTTGCTAGGTGTGTGAGGGCATTCTATAGAGACTAATCGCTCTCCCCCCTCCCACTCCCCTGCTACCCTAGAGGAACTGCATCCCTTGGTTTTGTTCTCTATTCCTCGGAGCACGGTGCAGGACCTCATTAAAAAGCTCTTGGTTCCTCCTCTTTTTTGAAACCCCTGTCTGTACCCCCACAAAGTTTCAGCATTGCATGGACGTCCATGTCCATGCCGTGCTGGAACTTTTTTGCTGTTCCCATTGCGGTGCCTGTTTTCCAGGCACCGCCATAGGAATAGCAAAGGACCACCCCCATAGTATGATTACACATTTTTGACTCGTCATACAGTCAGCAGTGCCTGTGCAGCTTTGACGCAGCTGAGGCGGCATTGCACTGTCTCTCCTGTGCCAAAGTCGTAATCAGACCCATAGTCTTATTTGTTTGAGCTCAGAATCTTCCAGCATGGCAAGTCTAAAGGTGTGTCTGAGAAAGGTGCTGTGAAATTGGACACCTTTATTGCCAGATTCCCCTTATGGCTCTAGAGGTCTTGGAAGTCCAAACATGTTCAAGGTTTGTGGAGCAGCTCCTATAGGATGCTTCTAAGGCTTCCAGGACCTCAACGACAGCACTTAGATGCCAGAACTCAATCCAGCAGGTGCTAAAGTCCTGTCCACAACAAAGGCCTCTGGCAGCTTGTTGTGTCCCTGTAGCTATACAGGAGGTCATCTAACTGACACTTGGAGTCTACTCCGTTGTCCTGGGTACAAGAGGGTACAGGACCAGTCCTTCAGGGCTCCTAGCAGGTGTCAGAAAGCAGTTTCAGTCCTCTTCTGATCTTCCGCATGTCCAGAAAGTGTTCTGAAGATGGTACCTTTGATGGCACATTTATGGTTGGCATAAGATAATGGGTAGGAGTGATTCATGGCTACTACCTAAGGAATGTAGTATAAGTAGGGGTGGGCGAGTTTTACTCCAAAGAATTCCACGGGATCATATAAAAACTCTGCAAGCTTCTGTGGAGTTTCTCCCACCCCTAGAAAAGATAAGAGGTCCATTCAGGATGAGAACTGTCAGCGAGGGGTCTCTAGTGTGTGCCCGCCACCCAACCTTCACCCCACCAGGGCTCCCATCACTCACCGCTGGAAGAGGCATTAAGTGTAAACCTGTGCACATTCACTTCCTTGCCCCGTCTCTTTCCCCAGGTTTGCCACTGTTTTACCGTGCCTGCAGCACACTCATCTTCTTATTGGTTCAGATTGGTTCCGCGGGGGCTTTTCCACGGTCTGCAACACCTTCCCTGGTCCTTTGCCAGGGCTAGGTCAACATCCGGGCTCCTATGATGAACATCACAACCCTACCAGGTGTCACTAAGTAGCAGCTACATTATAAATATCACTTAAACTTCCTCACTTCCGCCAAGTCGTAGAATGTATAAACTAGTCATGGCCTCCAAACAGACTTCCCTTCAATAGTGTCTGGGCCTGTCATGCGCAGCCAATATGGCAGCTGTTTAGGGCTAATTGAAACTGTATGCCCCAGTGTAACATGCATCCTGATTGGATCTGAGCTTGACATGGTCATTTGTGGTCACTGCTGCCCCAGGTAAGAGGTCAGTCCCACCGGGTGGCAGCCCTGCAACCCACACAGGCAGATGTGCAACTTTAACTCTGTGATGCCCACTCAGCCAACTGATCTACCCCAAGCCATGTGTAGAGGCACTGCAGCCCGAATAGTCCTCTCAGCATCCACTAGAGTTTGCTTTTTAGCCCTCGATCTAAGCAGCCTCACAGCCACCTGTGTATCATCCAGTTTGTGAGGTTCTCAGAGCCTGCCCTGCAGCCCTCACTCATAAATTGAAGCCTGTGTATGAGATGTTTCAGCTCCTAATCTCTGTAGTGGCCTTGCAGCCCTCAGATTCAGCCCAGCAGCCCCCACTTGTGCAACTCGCAGTCCCACACTGTGCACATTAATATGTGTGCAGCCCTCCCAGCTTTGCACTTCTGGAGTAATGTTATTTTAGCCTAATCTTCAGACTTCTGCTCACCTGCCAGGTCAATGTTCCTGACAATCAGCCATACTTAAATGTGTTTCCTATATCCACCCCAAACAAGTGACATGCCGCCAGAGCCGAGCCCAATGTCTCCCCCTGTTTTTCATCACTTCAGCATCTGCTGTCTTCTCTCATGTCAGCATCACCGGCAGCCCTTGGGTGTCAGGAGCTGCACTAACGTTAGTGTTTCTTTACCCTCCTGCCCAGTGCCACTGGCAGCCCAAGAGCAGCTCTGTACGCCATTCACCAGGTGTGTACCTCAGCAAGCTCTTGCCTCGCCCACTCCCTGCCAGGGAACCCACAGCCCTGCAGTGTTCCTCCCTCTGCAAATATCACTTCGGTGTTTCCTTACATCGATGTTTATTACACTGTAAAGAGCTTTCCCACTTTCCTTATTGTGGGTTACTTATAGAAATCTCATGCTCGTGTTCAACTGTACAGGTTACCTGCTGCATCCTGATTGGATGGCCGCTGAATATCTACACCCTCAACACCTTCCTGCCGTCTTCTCCTTGACCTGAACTGAGCAAAACTCTTCGTATTTCATTAGACCGATGGCTAAACTATGTAAAGGATCTGCAAGCATCAGTGCTAAAAAATTAATTCCGCAGGTGGAGCATAGCAGCAGACTTTATTAGTAATTCTGTGTTACAAAAGAAACACATAATTTTCTAAATTCCTTCAATACTGTCAGTGGAATAGAAAATTCCACCTAGCCCTAGGTGAAAGCTCCCAGAAGCCAGCCACCCTCTTCCAGCAGTTCCTGTCTTTCCTACTGCAAACAATTCCGCAGTGCATCTAACTCTTAAAATTCAAGGTGGAATCCTTACCTCACCTATGCAGAGCCCGTGTGCCTATCCTGAGGTGTGGCTGGGGAAATGAGCAGTTTCCTCCACTGTGGTCATTCGTAATCAATTCTGAGGGCTGCTTCCCGAACACTGGGATTTGTGCAAGTCTGTCTGTGGAGAAAAAGGATTGCATTCTTTAAGCCTCACCTTACATTTGCGTTTGAAAGGGTAGGCCCCTTCATAAGTTAATGCAGTTTCTGGACACATCCTAACTGGTCTTCCTTCAAGGGGAAAACACCTCCTAACACACAGGGCTACTCCATGAGCGGTTTTCACACCTCATTAGGGCTAAGTACGAGCAGGCCAGCTGTCACTAGACTAATGCTAATTAAACCACTGAAGGTTCAGGCAGTTAAAATGTAACTTTATATACATTACTTTTCCTCAATTTTTATTAACAATACAACTTTACCATTCAATGGAATGTTTAATAAATATTTTTAAAAAATATTGATTATTTTGGTTGTTTCCTATCAACAGTTACAGTAATGTTTATGATATGTACTTTTACATTTTATAGGTTTCAGCTACAGTCCAGCTAGTGAAAATAGCTGTTGGGGCCTAAATACTGGCGGAACATCCCAATTTCATTTTTCACATGTCCTTCTTTTAAATATCTGACACCCTACCTTGTTGGCAACAAGGTATACTTAGAGGTGACTTATTGGTTCAGTCAATCTACACATGGTAGGTCTGAGGCCATGATTCACAGGCCCACTCTATGGATGGTACAATATGTGTTGCAGTCCACAGGTGGCATTTAACCTCCAGGGCATGAGTGCATTTTCTACACCACACACTAGGGACTTAAAGGCAAGTAAATATGTCAATCAGAGGCAGGCAGGTTTACCATTTTAAAGGGGGGGCACAGACACTTTACACCTGTTTAGCAGGGTAATAGTGCACAGATTTCTAAGATATACAATTACATATTCAGTAATTGGTTGCAGGTGTCTGAATTTGAAATTTGGGATCCAGGGGTACTGCCCCTGAAGTAGAATTTAGCATTGTTTAGATTATTTTGGCAGAGCAGCCCCACAGGAGTACTATCTTCTCTCATCTGTTGGGTTTTTGGTGTATCAATCCATTTCAAGAAATGCATGAGGGACTTATTTCCCCAAATTAAATTCCCCTCATTAGAGTGAATTCTCACACACTAAGGGGCTTAATAGGATGGCGGTCAGAAAACTACCCCTGACCGCCATGGAAGTGGAAAACCACCGCCCGCCTGTACCGTGGAAAAACCGGCGGCCAATTTAGGATCATCCGCCCAAAAAAAAGGCCGCAGCGGAACAGGGCCAAGAAAAACTGCCCGTAGCGGGCAGAGATGGCCAAAATCTGTCCGCGGCAGTCGGATTCGCAGCAGAAAAACACAAACCCGCTGCAAGTATAGCGGAGACACTGCACAGGAAATTAGGATATCCCCGATGGTCCCGCGGTACGTTCTGCTGCTTCCGACCGCCGCGGTCGCACACAGGGATGAATGGGAGAGCCAGCGGAAGAGCTGCAGCATAGCCACCGCTGAGGACAATCCATGAAAGATATGGCGGTCAAATGAAAAACCCCACAATAAGGCCAAAAAGTGCACACAGCAAACTAGCCATGCCTCCCAAAAACACAAAACACACCCCAATGACACAACCACATGGCAAAAAGAAAAATACAATTCCCAGGACAACACACACAACACACCTGACAGCAATACCCCATTTGGACACACCCACATAGCTGAGTATAAAACCAGCCCCTTCCCTGACCACAATCTTTTGCAACACTTCGGAAGAGAAGGGCATTCACCAGATCAGAGAGGAGAGGCAAAAGAATACAGCACACCCACATCACCACCACCACCACCATAACTACCACACCTGCACCACTAACCCCCTGCACATCACACACCATACACATCACAGCCACAGCGACCACTCACACCCCTGCACCCACAACCACTTTGCACACCACACACAATGCCAATACATAAAATGCCCAAATTCACAGAGAGTGAGTTGACAGTCATGGTAAATGAGATAGTCAGAGTGGAACCACAACTGTTTGGCAGCCTGGTCCAACAGACATCATTAGCCACATGGACACAAATGTGGGCAAGGATAGTCGAAAGGGTCAATGCAGTAGGGACCACCAAAAATCCAAAAAGGAGATCATGAAGCGGTGGCATGATCTGAAGAGGGTTGTCAAAGAGAGGAGAAGCAAGAACCGTGAGCTGGCTGAGAGAACTGGCGCTGGCCCTCCCATTCCACCAAAACCATTCACACCATGGGAGGAGAAGGTGCTTGCCATACTGCATCCAGAGAGTCTCACAGGTGTACCCGGCGGAGTGGAGGCTGGTAAGTACAAACAAATGATTACCACCACACTGGCATGTACTGTCTTGCACAACTACAAAGCTACACCACCTAGGACAAATTCCATTCATCTGCACACACACTCACAAAAACATGTCTCACAGATCCAACATTCACTCACTCCCATTCACCCCAAACGTAGCTAGCAACATTACGATGTGACCCTTGACCCTGCTCCCAGGCAGGTCGCTCCCCACGCTACTGCGCTGCCGGTGTCAGTGTCAGCCCATTCTCTGCTACTGCATTGTGATCTGTTGTTGTGCCTTTCTGCTGTGCTGTGCTTTCTCCATTGACTTTCTTCTTCCCCCTTGTTGTTTCTTTCTTCCTCTGCTACCGCATTGTGCCTGGTTGAATTGTGATCTGTTGTTGTGCCTGACTGCTGTGATGTGCTTTTTCCATTGACTTCTTCTTCCCCCTTGTTATCTCTTGTTCCACTGTGCCCTGTGACCTGTCTCTGCCTCCTGTTTTCCCCGCCGTCCTCACACGTGCTTCCTGCTGATCTTTCCCGCAGCTGTGTCCCTGCGGCCCCGCCCCTGCTACCCATTTGCTGCCCCGCTCCCACCTCCCAGCTGCTCCTCCCTCCCACCTCCCCTTCTATGGAGGCCGTGCAGCGGGTGCGTGCAGCGCGTGCGGCGAAGGCGCATCTGAGGCAAGCCTGTCTGCACCCGTCCGTGCCAGGACCACGCCCAGCGCCAGGACCCCTGGACCGCGCGAATTCCACGATGCTCACCTCTGCTACAACTCCAGCACCGTCCACGCACTCAACACTGGACGATCACGCACCTGCTGCCTGGCCACCCCGAAGCGCACCCAAGGACCCTTCTCCTGCCGGAACTGCAGCTTCACCAGCATCTGGCCCACCAACCCTCATACCAAAGAACCCAACGACCTCAGATGCATCCTTCTCAACACACACTCCGCACGCAAACACGCCGTGGAACTCTGGGACCTTCTGGACTCCAACAACCCAGACGTCGCCTTCCTGACGGAGACCTGGCTGAACCCCTCCTCGGCACCTGACATTGCCATAGCCATCCCGGAAGGATACAAGATCACCCGCAGGGACAAATGGAGTAGGAGGAGGAATCGCCATCGTCCACAGGAACAAAGTCTCAACCAACACCAACGACACCCTCAGTACCGCCGAACACCTGCACTTCCAGATTTACACCGATCCCAACTCCACCCTCAGAGGAACCCTCGTCTACAGACCCCCCGGATCCTAAGCAGAGTTCAGCGACTCCATCACCGACCTCGTCAGCACACATACCCTCGCCTCCACGGACTACATCCTCCTCGGGTACCTGAACTTCCACCTCGAGAACAACAACGACACCAACTCCACCACCCTGATCCACAACCTCACCAACCTCGGACTCAGACAACTTGTTGCTACACCCACCCACCTTGCCAGCCACACACTGGACACCATCTTCTCCGCAAGCTCCCATGTCTCTTTCAACCACACCACGAGCTTCACTGGACCGATCACCGCTGCATCCACTTCACCTTCCGAAACCCACCACGCACCACCGCACCCAACAGATGCCGCGCGGCTGCTGGAGCAAAGTCACGAAGACCAGCTCTCCACCACTCCAACACCACCGCTCGCAAACTCAGACAGTGGATCAATGACTGCGCCAACACCCTCGCCCGCTCAAGAAGCACTCCAACACCCACACCAGTAAGAAAGCCAGCTGGTTCACCGAAGACCTCCAGACCTCTAAGTAAACCTGCCGAAAACTTGAAAAAAACTGGATCCGTGAACGAATTGCGGAAAGCTACACAGCCCACAAGAACGCCACCCGCAGACACCACCACCTCATCAGATCTGCCAAAAGGACCTCCTTCAAAGACCGCCTAGACAACAACACACACAACAGCAAAGAGCTCTTCAACATCGTGAAGGAACTCTCCAATCCCAGCTTCAACACCAACGACATCCCACCCTCACAATACCTGTTCGACTCCCTGGCCACCTTCTTCCATCGCAAGATCGCAGGCATCCATGACAGCTTCAATGCCACCTCGGCAACCACGGAGACCCCCGCTCCCACAACCACCACCTGCATTAACCGCCTGCTCGCCTGGACCAACATCAACGACACCATCAAGATCATGAACACCATCCACTCCGGATCCCCGGAAGACCACTGTCCACACCACATTTTCAACAAAGCCAACAGCACCATCGCACCCCATCTTCTCCGGAAAACCATCAACATCTCCTTCGAGACAGCAACCTTCCCGGAGAGCTGGAAGCACGCAGAGATCAACGCCTTGCTCAAGAAACCCAAGGCGGACCCCAAGGACCTCAAGAACTTACGACCCGTCTCCCTGCTCCCGTTCCCGGCAAAGGTCATCGAAAAGGCCGTCAACAAACAACTGACCAGCTTCCTCGAGGAGAACAGCATGCTGGACCCGTCCCAGTCCGGGTTCCGCAGCAACCACAGCACCGGAACTGCCCTCATCGCTGCCACCTGAGGTTCCGTGTGGGACGGAACGACACTTTTGAGTGGTGACGAATATGGATGAGTTTGGTGTCTACGAACCGCAAATGACGAGTATAGTGGGTGTACGCAGTTTCGCTATACAACCACGTATGGTTCATCTTTTTTTTGGGTTTGTTCATCGGAACCCTCGGGTTCCATTTTAGATACGGTATCCATTTTGTTTCTTGCCCTCAAGTAGCCAGCGAACGGACTTTGTCCGCTTCGTGACCCTGGGACTCCCAAGCTTACACGAGGGACACGTGTTCCTTTGAGTGTGACTTTTACGACGAGGGAAATGACACGGCGAAGGCAGATGGCCCCGCTCGAGGTTCATCTTGCCGTGCCGGTCTATTGTTTCAGTCATGCATACATTAGACACGAGGTCTCTGATCCCGTTATCAAGTTTCCTTTATTACTCCTAACACTCTTCTCTAATCTGTTGTGCATCCTTGTCCTTTCTTTGCATCTGTTTTTGTCCCTTCTCCTAATGTGTTTACGGTCAGGATGGAATGTGTTTTATTGCAGAGAAGATATGTTTTTACAGTTGGGAACTGGCAATACTGTTGTAATTATGTTCCGGCCTCCTGAAACATGAACGCTACTCTTTGAAGTTTATTGTGGGAACTGGGTTGTAATCTTTGTTCACCATACTGTTCTATGGGAAAAACGTGTATAAAAGGAGCGATCCACTTTTGCAATTCGAAGCAGTCTCCGAGAACCTACACGTTGTGTACTTCTTGTGACCTCTGTATCCCTGCAGTAAATAAACGCTGATCTCTGACGTCGCTGGAAGTGTCCCGTGTCTCTGTGTTTCGTACGCCAGAACAGGTAACCCACGAAGGTTTCAGGTGTTGTTCCCTGGCACCGCTGGGTCTTAGAATAACCCAGTCCTTCAGTTGGCGCCCAACGTGGGGCGACATCAACGGTACCGGTCCAAAGCCCGACGATCGTGAGGAACTTCGTGTGAAATCTCCGAGGGAAGGTGCACCCCGCTTCATCGATCCAGTTGTCGAAATAAGTGGCCCGACGTCTTTTCCCGCGAAGATCCCCGCCTCCTGACGGCTGCGACGGACTGATGCCCTGACTGTCGACCTGTTTTGGCGCCTGGCGTAGTCCTTTGTACGGCGAGACGATAGACGGGCCTTCCTGGTGACGCCATTGTTCTCTCAGTTAAGTATTTGTGGGTCGCTCCCGGTGTTCCTTTGTTGTGTGCATGGTACCATAGCATTTGTGGTTCTTAGTTGTTGGGTTTTATTTGCCGATTGCAATTGCCAAAAACCGAGGGTCTTGCATTTTTTGCGAGGATATCATAAATTCGATAGCCCTTGAAGTTTGTAAACTCGGTTAGTGTGCACGATGCCTGGCCGTAGTACTTTGTTTGGGTTTCTTAAATGTTGCAGAATGGATTCCCGGCTGGAGGATTCATGTCCGATACCTCCGGTTGGAACTCCTATTTACGAGCTCTATAGTCGCCATGGCGTGGGTCCTATCGTGTATAATGAATATTGGGTCCGCTACACTCAAAATGATGGTGTTCTTAGTTGGCCATCTCATGGTAGTTTCGAAACTGCCGTTTTAGACAATTTGGAAGCTAGACTGTTCAAAAAGAAGGCTAGGCCGGCCATGTTTGATTCCTTCCGGTTATGGCGGAAAGAGGCCAAGCAGAAAGAAATCAAACAGAGTAAGAAAAATAAAAGAGAAGGCGTTATTACGTTGATGCGAAATGCAGAACAGTATCAGCGAGACAAAGATGAGAAAGAGCAGGAAGTTAGTGCTCGACTTCATCATATGGCGGTGGACAAATGTTATCCGGTGCTACCGTCTAATGTCGATAAGACGGGAGAAGAAGCGATAGAGGATTCGCTATTGTCTTATCTGTTGAAATCACCACCTCCCTATACTCCCGATGCTGTGGGTCCTGTGATTCTACCTCTTCCTCAACCTGCTGTTTTGGCAGCTGCTGGTCAGCCCGCCGTTCCTCCTGCTCTCCCGAATCCCCTTGTGCCGCAGATCGTTCATCCTCTTTTACCGGTTTCTCTTCCTACTGCGCCTTTCCAAGTCCCTCCTCAGTCTGTTGTTCCCGCTACTCCTGGTGCCGCGTCTACCTCTACTGCCTCTACCCCTACTGTTGCTGCGCCTGCATCTTCCTCCTCTTCTCCTTCTGTTCGTAGCCGTCTCCTGACTGCTGTTGCTACTCTTTATTCTCCGCTTTTTGGGCCAATACTCGGCTCGACTCTTTCAGATGTCGCTCAGAGGCGCAGCCAGCTTCCTGATGGTAGGGAACGTGAATCGCTGGTGAAAATGGCACGTAAATGGATTCGTAATCCTGTTAAATACACTTCACGTGTAGTATTTGAAACATTTTCTCAGTTTAATGCGCCCACTCAACGATTCGTGTTTGAGGAATTGTGTAAATCGTTGAAGGAGGAGTGGGATCATGATGTGGTTGATAACGTACCGTTTGAGGTTTCTGAGCTCCAGCATCGGTTCACAACTGGTGTGATCGTAGGTGACAAGGTTCGAGAAGCTCTAGAACGCTTGTTATCATTTCGATGTACAGTGCAACCTCGAGCATTGTTTAAGGAAGAGACTGCAGAGTGGATGGCAAAACCTGGTCAATATCCTATGCGGGAAGTTCCCCCAGTATGGATGCCAGGTAATCCTAATGCTAACCCTGCTGTCCCAGGCCGTTTTCAGAGAGTGTGGATACACCTCCCTTGGAAACGATCGGAAGTCTTACAGGTGAAGCAAACTTTGCCCGATCCCCGTAAAAATCCTGCAGGTTATTATAAGGAGCTGTCCCAATTGGTGGATGCTACTGTTATGAACCTTGCTGATATTGATATGTTGTTTGGCAATGTAGTGCCTCAGCCGATTTGGGCGAAGATTCGTCACGAGAATCACGCGGCCGAGTTAGGCGGTGACTGGGCTGCCCTTACGGCGGCAGACGCTCAGCAAGTTGGTGGGGCTAAGCCTGAACAGCTTATTGTGGATTTGCCCCAGAGGATAATTACCCTTATGAAAACGCTTATGCCAGCGATGCGCGTCAATTGGGACAAGTTGTCCGCGTGCAAGCAAAAGAGGGATGAAAGCGTTTCCGATTTCTTTACGAGATTCGAGGAAGCGTTTGTTGATCATAGTGGCCAGGACATGGGTTCAGAGGGTGGTCAGCGGCTGTTTGTTGATAAGTTTGTATCGAACCTGTTGCCCGAACTTAGCAATAAGTTGAAAAATTCTGAGAGTTCGTGGGCTGTTTCTACCACTGCTCAAATATTGGCTACGGCCCAATATTACGAAAATAGGGAAAAGGAGGAAAGTGAGCGTGCAGATAAGAAAATGAAGGATCTTAAAACTAAGGTCTTATTGCAACAAGCGTATCCTCCGCGCTCGAATTTCAGTGATTCGCAGCAGCCAAATCGATCGCAATCACAGTTTTCCAGATCGCAGACACGAAATGACTCTCCCGTACCTCGTTTTGTGTTGGGATATAATCAATGTGCATATTGTCGAGGGGAGGGCCATTTAAAGTTTAATTGTCCGGTTCTCCGTGATAGGAACAATGGTGTGTCGGCTCGAGGAGGTCGTGGTGGTCCTCAACAAGCTTCACGTGGTAGAGGTCGTGGAGTTACTCAGAATCAGGCAGAACGGTTTGCTACTTCCTCAGACTTGCAGAATTGTTTCGATCGACGCGAACCATCGTCCGGTAGATCTGCACAGTATCATGTGGATGACTGTTACGTCGAGCGTGATGTTGATATGGACGGTATCTACTAGGACAGCCATAGACAAAGGAAGGGAGAAGTATCAGTTCCGGTTGATCAGAGAGGGCCTTATGTTGCAGTAGCCACATTGGGCGTCGTTGAGCCTTTTCTGTTGGACAATGGTGCAGCAAAAAGTTCCATTATGCATTCAAAACTCCCTGGCGCGCCTTTGTCTGGCTTAACAAATGTTTCCGTTGGATTCTCTGGCGCCCCCGTTCGCAATCCAGTTTCTAGCCCCTTGCCCCTTACGATTGGGTCTCATGAGTTAGAAGCTCCTTTGATTTTGACTACTGGTTGTGGTGAGAATCTTTTGGGTTTGGATTTGTTGAAGAGGTTACATGCGACTTTGTACTGCTCTCCTATGGGCGTGGAGCTTACATTGGGTGAGAATGTGACTTCCCCTATGTATCTATCGATCGATAAGCTCCCACCGGAATTGAGTTCTCTTCCGGTTTCTTTGTGGGCGACAGGTCCCAATGATGTGGGCCTGCTGGATATACCACCTTATGTTGTTCAATTGAAAGTTGATGCGCGCTTACCACGCATACCCCAGTATCGTATTTCCCTTGATGGTGAACGGGCACTATTAGCGATCATTTATGATCTGATCGATAAAGATGTTATCGAGGAGACACGAGGTAACGTGTGTAATAGTCCTGTGTTGCCTATTCTGAAACGAACTGATCCGTCCAAGCCTCCCGTGTACCGTCTAGTTATTGACTTACGGGAAGTGAATAGAATTGTTGTTCCGCAGTTTCCTGTGGTTCCAGACATTACAGCCTTACTGACTCTGATTCCAGCCTCTGCATCATGGTTCTCGGTAATCGATCTGAAGAATGCGTTCTTTAGCATTCCGATTGCTGAGGAAAGTCGTGATTTGTTCGGGTTTTCATTGGGCGGTCGCAGTTTCCGGTTCAAACGCGCACCTCAAGGCTACTGTGAGAGCCCATCGATCTACAGCCAAGCTCTTAAAAGTCAACTAGATGCATTTGTGCTGCCGACTGGTGCGGCTTTGATTCAGTACGTCGACGATCTGTTGGTAGCTGCAGACACTGAACAAGTTTGCAAGACTGCTACTGTGTCACTGTTACAGCATCTCTGTGACTTACACCACAAAGTGACAGATGCTTACTCTACTGCGCACTTGCTGTTGCTAGCGCTGCTGCTGGCGCTTTGCTTTTTAAAAATCCCGTTTTTTGTCTATTTGTTTTAATTTACCTTGCTGCACTTCTCCCTTGTTTTTAGCTGGGTCTTGCCCCCTCCTCATTCCGCACATAATTGGCTCCCTCACTGCCGTTTTGGCGGGCCTGGATCTCGGGGGTGGTTCACTGTGGGTGCCATTTTGGGTAGGGCTGTAATTGCAACTTTGGGCGCCATCTTGGAGCGTCCTCGCGCTCGCGCTGGGATTGGTGAGCCTACTTAAGGCGGACTCAGTTCTGAGCCGGCCTTGACAGATGCTTACTCTACTGCGCACTTGCTGTTGCTAGCGCTGCTGCTGGCGCTTTGCTTTTTAAAAATCCCGTTTTTTTGTCTATTTGTTTTAATTTACCTTGCTGCACTTCTCCCTTGTTTTTAGCTGGGTCTTGCCCCCTCCTCATTCCGCACATAATTGGCTCCCTCACTGCCGTTTTGGCGGGCCTGGATCTCGGGGGTGGTTCACTGTGGGTGCCTTTTTGGGTAGGGCTGTAATTGCAACTTTGGGCGCCATCTTGGAGCGTCCTCGCGCTCGCGCTGGGATTGGTGAGCCTACTTAAAGCTCCCCTCTCCCGCGCAGCGGGACGCGCAGGTGTGGACGCCGTCGCTTAGCCGGAGTCGTGCCAGAGTCCTGCCCGTCTGCGCTCGTCCGCGTCGAGGCAGCGCAAGGCTGGGCAGGCTCGGTTTCTCGTCGTGGTGTTGTATCGCCGATTCCGGTAGGTATGGTATTTTACACACGGTCCGAGCTGCTGTCCATAAGGCGATTGTCCAGAGGAAGTGCCTGCAAGCCTGTGGACCCTCTAGTCGGCCCTTATAGCTGTGCCTGCAAAGGCTGGTCTCTTAAGAGCCCTACTAAAATCCGTTCCCTGGAAGATGCTATTCCTGTCACGCGACCGTGTGTTGCATCTCGAGATCTTCGTATTTGGTGCTTAAACATTAGGTCGCTGGTAAAACATCACCTGTCCATTTATGATCTGCTAGAGAAAGAGGACCCCGATGTCTTTCTAATGACAGAAACCTGGCTGCAGGATTCGGATTCTGCCATATTGAATCTTGCATTCCCTCAGAACTATACCGTCTTCACTTCCAATAGAACCACAAGAGGAGGTGGTATTGCCATGGCAGTCAAATCCTGTTTTCCAGCTGATTGGAAACCGTCGGGGCTACCTGCATGTGAAAGTGCTATTTTTAAAGTTGCTTTTTCCCACCAATTCACTTTCAGTGGTATGCTTATTTATCGTCCTCCGGGCAATGATTCTGTCTTCAGGTCCGCACTGGCCGATATGATCGGTCCTATAGCACTTGATTGTGCCAATTTCAACATCGTGGGGGACCTTAACATCCATTTTGATAATGGGTCATCCACTACGGTGAGCACTCTGCTGGCGAACCTCGAAGCTCTTCAACTCACTCAGCTCGTCACCCTTCCAACCCACTCAGGGGGCCATATTTTGGACCCCTTTTTTTCCACACTTGAGGGGGTAAGGTTGTCAGATCCGAAGCTGATGGGGTGGACTGATCATCTGCTTATAGAAGCCTTTTGTCCGGTTCACGATAAGCCTTTTAAAGCTGTTGACAGACCTATTCTAAAAAGGCCTTGGCATAAGCTTAGGCTTGAGGAGTTTTATAGCATACTGGAACAGAAACCTCTGAGCATCTTTTTTAATGTGGAACAAGGTTACCAACAGTTCTGCGCCTGGATCACCGATGCCTTGGACTCTCTCATACCTTTACGGTGGTCGAAAGGCCGGACAAAAACACCTAGTCCTTGGTATAATGACTCACTCGCAGAACTAAAAAAAGCCTGCCGAAAAACAGAGAGGGAATGGAGAAGATCCTACAGCCCTGCTCTGAAAACTCGGTATTTTACTGAGCTGAAGCTCTATCATAGAGCTATTTGCAGAACACGAGCCGCATTTTACGCTCAAGAATTTGCCACCAGCCCTAACCCTTCAAAACTGATTTTTAAGATACTGAAGGAACTTATGAAAAACAGATCCACCTCAGAGGTGATTTGCACAGATTCCCACTGTGATAAGCTGGCCTCCTTTTTTGTGGAGAAAGTGGAAACAATCTACCAAAGCTTTGACACACTCCACCAGAACCGAGAGGTTACTGTCCCCGATACGTTGGGATATGAGACTCTTGCAATGCTACCTGAACTGACTACTGAGACCTTTGATAGGCTTAGCCTCAGGGTCAAGTCAGGTTCTCCCTCGGACCCGTTAAAGCCAGCCTTAATTAACACACTTTCCCCACTCTGCCGTGACCCCATATTGAATCTTATCAATATGTCATTGTCCAGCGGAATGGTACCCACGGCTTGGAAACAGGCAGTGGTTACTCCTATACTAAAAAAAGCCAACTCTGACCCCCGGCTGCCAGAGAATTATCGACCCATATCCCTGCTGCCTTGGATTGCCAAAGTAACAGAAGCCCATGTCAACTCTGTTCTGTCTGAGCATCTGGCTCGCAACCAGATATTGGATTCCAGTCAGAACGGCTTCCGGTCGGGACACAGTACCGAGACGGCATTACTTTACATCACGGAACATCTACGCCAGGTTCTGGATTCAGGTCGCACTGCAGCGCTTTTACTATTAGATCTAAGCGCTGCCTTCGATACTGTGTCCCACCATATACTGATCCAACGCTTACAGGAGGCGGGAGTGACTGATCTCGCTCTCCAGTGGTTTCGGTCTTTTCTATCAGATCGTTCTTTTAAAGTGGCCATACCACCTGGCCAATCTGCCACTTATCCCCTGGAGCTGGGGGTACCACAGGGATCCTCGTTGAGCCCTACTATGTTCAACCTCTATGTGAAACCGTTGGCTGGTGTCGTTAAACAGTGGGGTCTTACGATGGCCTCATATGCGGACGACACACAGCTAGCGGTGACACTTAGTGGAGACCCTGAGGTGGAGGCCCCTAAATTTCGAGCGGGTTTGTTGGCAGTAGCAAGCTGGCTTCGCACCAACTGCCTTCAGTTAAATGCCACCAAAACAGAGGTGTTGGTATTAGGGAAGCATGCTGAGCTATGGGGTAACCAGTGGTGGCCATCAGAGTTGGGGGTCACTCCCATTCCAGCTTCTGGAGTGAGAAATTTAGGCATCTGGTTGGACTCTGCGCTCACCTTCAAGGACCACACTAAGAAGGTGGCTGCCACGTGCTATGGCATTCTGCGGGGAATAAGGCCGGTCTTAAAGTATTTTGATCCCCCCACCAGACAGCTTGTGGTCCAGGCCTCTATACTATCTCGGCTGGACTACGGCAGTTCACTGCTGTTAGGGGTGAATCAAGAGGAGGCCTCTAGGCTCCAAAGGGTGCAAAATGCCGCGGCTCGGGCCATTGTGGGCCTCCCTAGACATTGCTCAGTGTCTGGTACCATCGCGGCCTTACATTGGCTCCCGGTCAGACAGCGAATTCAGTTCAAAGCGCTATGCCTGACCTTTAAAATTTTGAAATCTTCTTCGCCCCCGGCACTTGCTAACCTACTCACGCCCTATGTTCCTTTGAGATCCTTGAGATCGGAGAGGCTTTACCTGGCGGTCTGTCCGCGCTTTAAATTGAGTAGAATGGGTGGCCGCTCCTTTAGGGTGCTCGCGGCAGGTTTGTGGAACTCGCTCCCGGTACACATCCGAGCTCTTGAAGACCTGCTCGCCTTCAGGCAGGCGATTAAAACTTTACTGTTTCCCGTGTCTGGTTAATTTCCTTTTCTTTTATTGTGTGTTATGTTGTAGCATCTGTCACAGCGCCAGGACGCCCCTTTGCTGGGGCAGCTGTGCGCTATAAAAATATAAATAACATAACATAACATAACATAAATTACAATATTGTTGTCAAGAAGTTACCTACTTAGGTCACTTATTGTCAAAGGCGGGAAGAAGGTTGACCCCTGAAAGAATCGCAGCAATTGCTCGAATGACTGTGCCGACGACCCAGAGAGATGTGCGTGCCTTTTTAGGTATTACGTCATACTGCAGACAGTGGATTCCGAATTTTTCACTGTTAGTGAAGCCATTGATAGCTCTCACGTGCAAGGATGTTTCGACTCCTTTGCCATGGACGGAGGAATGTCAGAAAAGTTTTTCTGAACTACGTGATGCATTGTGTTCGGCTCCCGTGTTAGGTACTCCTGATTACAGCAAGCCATTCACATTATACGTTCACGAGAGGGAAGGTTGTGCGTTGAGTGTTTTAACGCAACAATTTGGTGACAAGCAGCGCCCGTGTGCATATTTTTCCTCGACCTTAGACCCGGTAGCTAGAGCGTTGCCAAGTTGCTTGAGGGCGACAGCGGCAGCAGCGGCGTCTATTCGGCAGTCCGCAGGTCTTGTTTAGGCCTGGGCAAAAATTTCGTTCCGTTCGCGGAAATTGCGATAATTTGACATTTTTGCGTTCCGCGGAGAGCGCGAAAATGTCAAAAATTCCGGTTTCCGCAGCTTGGCGATAATTTGTTTCTTGCTCGCGCTGTAAAATGATACATTCTCGCGCGCGCGCGATCGCCTTACCTGAATCCCTGCGTTCGCCGACAAGTTTTCTTGATCCGGTCGCGTTCTCCATGAGATGTTGTATTGTTTTTAGCCATTTGCGCTGTCTCGCGACAGTTCGCGCCCGCAGTGACGTCATGCGTCGCGCGATCACGTCTTTCTTCTCGCGATCATGCACCGCGAGAACAACTCAAAACAAGATGGCCGCGCCCGCAAGCAACCACATGGGTAAGTTGGCGACCCGCAACCATGCAGAAAATCTCGCGAACATGCCGGAAAAAAACTTCCGCATCTTCGCGATATTTCTGCTTGTTTGCGATAATTTTAAACATTCTCGCGATAATTTGCGAAGGTTAATTCCGCAAATTCCGCCCACCCCTAGTCTTGTTATGGATAATATGCTCATGGTGATGGTTCCGCATGCAGTTGATACTCTCTTGAATCGGACAAAGACTCAACATCTGACGAGTGCAAGGTTGTCTGGGTACGAGCTGACCCTTTTGGCAAGTCACATACAGATCAAACGTTGTAATGTACTGAATCCGGCGACATTGTTGCCGATTAATATGGAATCAGATGATGTGCCGCCACATGATTGTTATTTACGAACTGAGGAAGAAACAAAGGGTCGTGTGGACCTGAAAAACACTCCCTTGACAGATCCCGATGGTACTTTGTATATGGATGGCTCGTGCTTTAAGTTACCGAATGGCGATGTGACGACTGCATATGCTGTAGTGACGTTGAGCACTGTTGTGGAAACTGCGAGATTGAATCAGAATTCAGCACAAGCAGCAGAGTTGATTGCATTGACAAGAGCGTGTGTTTTGTCTAAAGGTAAGCGAGTGAATGTGTTTACCGACAGTCAGTATGCATTCGGTGTTGCGCATAACTTTGGAAGACTGTGGAGAGAAAGAGGATTTATGACATCGCATGGTACGAAGATTCAGCATGGGCAGCTCGTGAATGACCTTTTGGATGCACTTACATTGCCTAAACAAGTGGCGATTGTTAAATGTAGTGCACATCGGAAAGTGACGGATGATGTTAGTCGTGGTAATGCATTTGCGGATGAGATTGCTAAGGAAACGGCTAAGGATCTTGCGACCCGAATGTATGTCACGAGTTCAGTGAGGTGGCCGACGGAGACTGGTATGTGTGAAAATACTATTGAGAGTGTGAAAGCAATTCAGAATGAGGCTACTAAAGCTGAAAAGACTAAGTGGAAAGAAGGTACGGGAAAGTTGGACATGCATGGATGTTGGGTTGACCTGACGGAATGTCAGAGGTGGATGTTACCAGATGCGTATGTATTAGCTGTTGTGACGATGGCTCATGGGTTGTCACATATTAGTGCGAAAGGAATATGTAGGTTCTTGTCCCCTGTATGGAGGAATAAGGGTATTGCTAAATGTGCCGAGAGAGTTGTTAGGAATTGTATGGTGTGTTTGATGCACAATCCTGGCAAGGGCACCCCCACTCCACCTGGTCATTTTGCTCCTCCTGTTTGTCCCTTTGAGGTTATCCAGCTGGACTTTATCCATATGGAGAGATGCAATAACCTGAAGTATGTGTTGGTTGTGGTTTGTGCGTTCTCCAGATGGATTGAGGCCTATCCCCTTAAGGATAACACTGCCTTGTCCACAGCAAAAATCCTGCTGAAGGAATACTTTCCTCGGTATGGAATGCCACGGATCGTGTGGTCGGATAATGGAAGCGAGTTTGTGGGAAGTGTAATGCAGAGTGTGTGTAAGGGCCTTGGAATTCGTCAAAAATTCCATAGTGCTAATCATCCTCAGGCAGCGGGTTTGGTTGAAGGGTACAATGGTACCCTAAAACTAAAACTCGCCAAGATTCAAGCTACGACTGGTCTATCATGGCCTGATGCCTTGCCTCTGGCTCTCCTATCGACCAGAGCGACCGTACACTCTCGAGTAGGGCTTAGCCCATATGAGATTGTGTTCGGCCGCCCTGCGAATATTTGGGGAGTCCCGAGGCCAAGGGCTTTTGATAGTCTTGAGTATCCAATGTTAATTGATTACCTGCATGATTTGACCACTAAACTACGGTTAATCCATCAACAGGTCTTTGAAGCTCTACCGGCGCAGACAGAGGGTCCTGGACACCAGCTCCGGCCAGGCGACTGGGTTGTTACCCGAAATTTTGGTCGGAAGCGTAACTTGGAGCCAAGATTTGTAGGACCCTTTCAAGTCCTATGGACAACGAGGACTGCGGTTCGACTGGAGGGCCGGAAGAATTGGGTACACACCAGCCACACGAAAAAGGTACCGATCCCCTTACCAACGGATGGTTGGGTGAGGACTGGGATTTCGGCAACGGAAACTGAGACTCCTTTGCACTTTGTGCCGTTTAGCGACGCTCAACCTGTGGGGAATGATTTGTCACTGCCAAACCCACATGTGGAGTCATCGGTAGCAGAGAACCCAAGGTCTGACTCGTTGTCCATTTCATCGAACACTGTTGCGCCAGCTGAACAATTGTTTGTAGAGCAAACTCGACCTGGAAGAAGTCGATACTTCCTTCGTTCAAGGACTAATAAAAATTAGTTGTATATTTGCTTTTTGATGCTATGAACATTATGGACAATTATATCCTTTCTTTTTGAGTTCTTATGTGCTTTTCCACTGCTAAGAGATTTGTAATAAAACTGAACGTTTTGAGGAAACCTCTCCATCCGGGTTACCGTAGGGCCGTGCGGGTACTCCTTTCTGTTTAGCAGGTTTCTGACGCTAGGTCGGTTACTTTTGTCGATTCCTGGGAACTCCTGGGGATTGATAATCGCTACTCAGAACGAAGTGCGTCAAGTACGTCACGGACGGGTTGTAGAGGATGGCATTCTCTAAGCTGTTGGAAGTAGAAAGGATGTCGGCGCAGAGATCAGAGTTAAGGAGAGTTGTACGAACAAAATGTTTTCTGTTTCAGGTGTTCCTACTGTTCCTGACCGTATCTATGTTATTGGTGGGTGGAGTGTATTTTGGAGTACAGTTGTTATTACCTTCTGTTTCACCTACCTTTTCTCCTAAACTAAGCTCCCTCACCACTGTTTCCCCACATTCTTTCCATCCTTTGCCTCAACATGAACAGGTTAGGCGTGCGGAATTTATGAATAACTCCTTCGTTCAGCTGCTACATCAGCATCAGTTGGTGATGAATACTACCAATTGTTGGGTATGTGGGTTAATGCCACATACCATGGATAGGGGTATTCCATATTTGGTCCTTCCTTACAGCTCCCAGGGTTCGGCTCGAGCATTCCAAACTATGTTTCGTAGTGCACTAGATTCCTACCCCAGTCGAGAGCCCCGTTCTGTCAATTTTGGTCCTGGGCTGTATCATAAGCCTTTGGCGATAGCGATAGCGGATTTAGATAGAGATGTTTTTGATGCATCGCTTATCCCAAATGAAGAGGTGCAGGCTTATAAGGATCTGAGCGAGGCTGAGTATAGTACGTCAGTGGGTGATAGACAGCTTAAGAGCTCGTCCCCAATATGGATTGTACCACACCTCGGTAATTTCTGCTTGAAAGGTTTGGGTCGAAATCCGAGAGCACAACTTGGGAACAGTGCTTGCACTGACACGTATGTTCTACCGATGCTCTCTTCCCCTGTTTTTCTGACCGCTAAGGGCACTTATTTTGTATGTTATGAACGCGCATATACATGGTTACCCCGTGATTTTTCGGGTACCTGTTATATTGCGAATCTTTTACCACCAACTTTTACAGTCGCCTCAGATTATCACAAAACTAGAGTCGTGAGAGGCGTTATTAGCAAAGAGGATACTACCGGTCAAGAAGCAGGAGACTTCTTTAAGGGTTTCTTGCCGTTTTGGGGACCTATGGTTAATAGTAGGAACCTAAGACAGTTGACCCGTGTAGTTGAGTCGACTGCTAACATAACTGCTAGTGCTCTTGGTAATCTAACAGCAGAACTTCAGGCGGATAGACTCATGACGTTGCAGAACCGTATGGTTCTAGATGTCGTTCTTGCAGATAGAGGTGGTGTGTGTAAAGTTATCCATTCGAGTTGTTGCATTTTTATTCCTGACAATGCTCCAACTGTCTACCAAGCCATCTCGAAGTTGCACAAGATTTCCGAGTCCATACACGTGGACGAAGGTAATTGGACGCTTCTAGGATGGTTTTGGGGCCTGATGTCAACTTGGGGTTGGAAGATTCTGATGATCGTAGGGGTTGTTGTAACGTTTCTGTTCACGTGTTGTCTTTGTGTACAGTGTGGTCCTGCCTTATGTGGCCTATGTGCTACAACGTGTATAAGACGGCCATCTGTTACCAAGGAGATGTTGATGAATAGAATGATGTTCCAGCAGCAGCTGAACGATCTGATGAATATTGAAATAGATTCCGATCTTGACTAGTGCTTGCCTACATGAGGGCAAAAGGAGTGTCTGAGGTTCCGCGTGGGACGGAACGACACTTTTGAGTGGTGACGAATATGGATGAGTTTGGTGTCTACGAACCGCAAATGACGAGTATAGTGGGTGTACGCAGTTTCGCTATACAACCACGTATGGTTCGTCTTATTTTTGGGTTTGTTCATCGGAACCCTCGGGTTCCATTTTAGATACGGCATCCATTTTGTTTCTTGCCCTCAAGTAGCCAGCGAACGGACTTTGTCCGCTTCGTGACCCTGGGACTCCCAAGCTTACACGAGGGACACGTGTTCCTTTGAGTGTGACTTTTACGACGAGGGAAATGACACGGCGAAGGCAGATGGCCCCGCTCGAGGTTCATCTTGCCGTGCCGGTCTATTGTTTCAGTCATGCATACATTAGACACGAGGTCTCTGATCCCGTTATCAAGTTTCCTTTATTACTCCTAACACTCTTCTCTAATCTGTTGTGCATCCTTGTCCTTTCTTTGCATCTGTTTTTGTCCCTTCTCCTAATGTGTTTACGGTCAGGATGGAATGTGTTTTATTGCAGAGAAGATATGTTTTTACAGTTGGGAACTGGCAATACTGTTGTAATTATGTTCCGGCCTCCTGAAACATGAACGCTACTCTTTGAAGTTTATTGTGGGAACTGAGTTGTAATCTTTGTTCACCATACTGTTCTATGGGAAAAACGTGTATAAAAAGAGCAATCCACTTTTGCAATTCGAAGCAGTCTCCGAGAACCTACACGTTGTGTACTTCTTGTGACCTCTGTATCCCTGCAGTAAATAAACGCTGATCTCTGACGTCGCTGGAAGTGTCCCGTGTCTCTGTGTTTCGTACGCCAGAACAGGTAACCCACGAAGGTTTCAGGTGTTGTTCCCTGGCACTGCTGGGTCTTAGAATAACCCAGTCCTTCACACCGATGACATCAGGACCCTGCTAGACAACAGAGAAACCGCGGCCCTCATCCTCCTAGATCTGTCAGCCGCCTTCGACACAGTCTGCCACTGCACACTACGAACTCACCTCTTCAATGCCGGAATACAAGAGAAGGCCCTGGACTGGACCTCCTCCTTCCTCTCCGGCAGAAAACGGAGTGTCCGCCTCCCCACCTGCCGCTCCGAAGCCACCAGGATCATCTGCGGCATATCCCAAGGCTCATCTCTCAGCCCAACGCTGTTCAATGTCTACATGGCACCGCTCACCCACGTCATACAACGGCATGACCTCAACATCATCTCCGATGACACCCTGCTGATCATCTCCCTCACCAAGGACCTCCACACTGCCAAAACCAACCTCCACGAAGGAATGAATGCAGTCGCCGACTGGATGAGGAACAGCCGACTGAAGCTGAACTCGGACAAGTTGGAGGTCCTCATCCTCGGATCCACCCCTTCGACCTGGATGACTCCTGATGGCCGACTGCACCAGGAACACCCCCTACACCCACCGGCCACGCATGCAACCAAGGGGTCATCCTTGACTCTACCCTCTCCATGACAAAGCTGTCTCCTCCTGCTTCAACACCCTCTGCATGCTTCGCAGGATCTTCAAGTGGGTCCCCACCAAAATGAGAAGGACAGTCACCCAGGCCCTTGTCAGCAGCAGACTGGACTACGGAAACACGCTCTACGCAGGAGTCCTGGACAAACTCCTGAGACGGCTCCAACGCAGCCACACGCCTGATGCTCAACAGCCCGCGCTGCAGCCACATCACAACCCACCTGAGAGACCTGCACTGTCTCCCTGTCAACAAGAGGATAACCTTCAAACTCCTCACCCACGCACACAAGGCACTCCACAACACTGGATCAGCGTACATCAACAGCCGACTCAGCCTCTACACCCCTACCCACCAGCTGCACTCCGCAGACCATGCTCGCCGCCATCCCCCGCATCCGAAGAGTGACCGCCAGCCGCAGATCATTCTCCCACCTTGCCGCCAAGACATGGAACACACTCCCCATCCGCCTACGGCTGACCAAAGACTTTCTGACCTTCAGAAGACTCCTCAAAACCTGGCTCTTCGAACAGTAGCAGCTTCCCCCCCACCTAGCTCCTTGAGACCCTCACGGGTATGTAGTGCGCTTTACAAATGCAATGATTGATTTATTGATTGACCATGGGGGCATGTGTACAGGCAGCCAGGACTGCAACTCCCAACAAGCCCCCTTGTCCCACAACATAAGCAAGATTGAGCCTTCCCCCCACCCCACCCAGAAGCATGTGTCAGCCATTACACAACCCACACCAAACTTACAGGTAGATAGCCATCTTCCCTGGGAGGGTGTTTGTGGGTGGGAGGTCTGTACCACTACTCCCACCATGCCCCCTGGCCCACACCTGAGCAGGATGGAGCACTCCCCCACCCAGAAGCAGTTGGAAGCCATTGCAGCACACCAAACTAACTTACAGGTAGGTAGCCATCTTCCCTGGGAGGGTGTCTGGGGGTGGGAGGCCTATACCACTACTCCTACCATACACCCTGCCCCACACCTGAGCTGGATGGTGCACTCACCCACACCCAGACGCATTTGGAAGCTATTGCAGTACACCAAACAAACTTACAGGTAGGTATCCATCTTCCCTGGGAGGGTGTTTGTGGGTGGGAGGCCTGCACCACTACTCCCACATTGCCCCCTGTCCCACAGCCTAGCAAGATGGATCCCTCCACCACACCCAGAAGCATGTGTCAGCCATTACACAACCCACATCAAACTTACAGGTAGGTATCCATCTTCCCTGGGAGGGTGTTTGGGGGTAGGAGGGCTGTACCAAAACTCCCACCATGCCCCCTAGCCACACCTGAGCAGGATGGAGCACTCTCCCACCCAGAAGCAGTTGGAAACCATTGCAGTACACCAAACAAACTTACAGGTAGGTATCCATCTTCCCTGGGTGGGTGTTTGTGGGTGGGAGGCCTGCACCACTACTCCCACATTGCCCCCTGTCCCACAGCCTAGCAAGATGGATACCCCCACCCCACCCAGAAGTATGTGTCAGCCATTACACAATCCACATCAAACTTACAGGTAGGTAGCCATCTTCCCTGGGAGGGTGTTTGGGGGTAGGAGGCCTGTACCACTACTCCCACCATGCCCCCTGGCCACACCTGAGCAGCATGGAGCACTCCCCCACCCAGAAGCAGTTGGAAGCCATTGCAGTACACCAAACAAACTTACAGGTAGGTAGCCATCTTCCCTGGGAGGGTGTCTGGGGGTGGGAGGCCTGTACCACTACGCCCACCATGCTCCCTTGTCCCCCAGTACAGCAAGATGGAGCTCTCCATACCACCCAGATGCATGTGGCATCTAATGGTCCACCTCAAACAAACTAACAGGTAGGAGACATATTATTCTGTCATGTGACACCACTGAGCAGGATGTAAGCCTCCACCACGCACACACAGATATGTCACATAACAAAGCCAAATGTGAGCACCTAACAGGTAAGTAGCCAGCACGTGCACTCACCCATTCGTCACAAAAGAAATGGTGCCATATGACAACACCAGCCCTCTCATTGCACAAATAGGCGCACCAACTCCATTGCCACACACAGTGTGCACACAGGTAAGCAAAGGAAACTGTCACAGCTACCAAACTGTGACACATCAATGCACATGTAGAAGTAAGTCTGGGCACAATCATGCACAGCACCTATTGACATGTACAGTGCCATGGGGCCAGAGCAACAAGGACCATTCAAAAAATAAGAAAGCATGTTTGGTGGTACAAATCACGATATGCACATGACAGGACAAAGGTATGCAGGAGATGACAATGGCCAGTCCATGGCCAGATGTGACGTCTGCCAGGTCAGACAAATCAACAAAGAGTCCTCAATGAAAAAACAGGATGTGCCAGTCCCTAGATGTCAACAGGTCCCTGTAATCATAAATTATGCATGTGGCACATAGTATGTATTGACACCTCACACCATGGACAAGTAATGCATGTACCACTGCATCATGTCAGGAGGCACAGTAGCGCACATAGAAAACAATGTGATGGTCAGTCAATTGTGTAGTGTATAAACAGTGAATGACACACAGCTAACACAAAGCTTGCGGGGTGCACTACAATGACCATTTCCCATTAAACCCACAGGTGACCAAGAAGTCACTGCCGAGGACAACACCTGCAACCTGCAGAGCCAGTCTCCCCCCCACCCCGGTACATGGACTCTCGGATGTTGACTCCCGGGATTCTCTGGACGATGAGCTCGAAGCTGGCCCATCTGGTGTGCCAGGGAGCAACAGGTCCCAGGACCCCATCATCCCCCCACCACATCTGCTGCAATAACAACATCACTGCAGACCCCTGCTGTTACAGCCTGTACATCCACCACCACCACCAACACCAGTGCTGCCTGCAACACCCTCCCTGTCCCAGAGGATGACTACCCCACACCACCGACTTAGGAGGGCAGGGAGAGGATGCGGGTGCCCACAGTGGTGAGGCAACAGGTCTGAGGCAGCAGAGTAGGTGGGAGGGGCAGGGTCACCCACAGACACCAAGAGGCTGGGACACAATCCCTGGACCACATCACCAGAGTCCTTGGGGCATATGAACAGGCCCAGGGACTAACGGGCCGGTCGGACGAACTTTACGCAAGCTCCCCCTGCTGATGAGGTCCATTGACACCCGCATGGGACAAATTGTGGCCCTCCTGGGCCAGCAAGTGGCGGTACTGAGGGACAGGCCTATGCCACAACAACACCTCCACCTCCCTCTGGTGGTCCACAGGATGACAGTTCACCATCCTCCCCAGAGAGGGGTGAGTCCACTGGCCCTGCAGAAGGCCTCCCCCGTCAAGCGACGAAGGGGCCGTCCTAAGAAAACTCTGGGAGTATCTGGAGGCAAAGCACCTGCCAAACGCGCTGAGCCAGCCCTGATGGCAACCCTCTTCCGCACTGCATTAACTTTTTGGACTGTCCTTCCCCACATTGCCTTGTGAATGGCATCTGTCTGTTGGACTGGGTCACCACATCAATGTGGTGACTTCTTGATTATCTCATTTACCATAACTGTCAACTCAGTGCTCCACCACCACCTCAATGTAAATGTACACCACCTCACATGTCACCATTGTAAATAAAAAAATCCTTACACACATATTGTTGTGTCTGCTCCGTCTTTATGGCAGGATGTACAGTCTTCAACATGATCACAATGTACCAGGAGTATGGACTGTATATAAGCAAGGAGAAGTTGAAGGCACCTAGGAAAACACAACAGAATAACATTCAAGGGTCTGGGTGTGGCATCACAGACATCACACAACACCTTCCATCAAGATAATCCAACATGCACACGTCACAATGGGCAACAAGTGTTAACATACACATCCTGTAGATGTTCCTAAATGATCTGTCCCAGAAACATTGCCAACACCACTGAGTCTACAACTAGCTGCTGTTACAATTCTCACATACACCTTCACGACAACAACAACATCAACAGAACTGGGTATGTTGTACATTGTCACCCACCTTCAAGTGAAGTAGCGGGTGATAAGCTGTTGACGCAGGTCAACACCTTCCTCCTCTCCACTGTCCTCATCACTGGACATGGGTTGGTTTGCATGTGGGGAGCTTGGGTCCTCATTAGGCCTGGGCAGTAAATTCCGTTCCGCTCGCGGAATTTGCGGAATTTGCGTAATTTCGCGTTCCGCGGAGAACGCGAAATTGCTCAAATGTCTGCTTTCCGCGATTTCGCGAAATTTTTGCTTGTTCGCGTTCTCAAAATGCGTGTTCGCGAGATATTTCTCCCCGAGCACGCAAACAGCAATTGAGAACAGGAAAAAAGCATCGCGAACAAGCAATTCCGCGTGTTCGCGGAATTTCTGCGTGTTCGAGGAGATTTTTTACCGTTTCGCGGAGATTTGCGTAACGCAATTACGCAAATTCCGCCCACCCCTAGTCCTCATCATCATCCAGGAGCAGGGGAATCTTCTTGCGAATGGCTAGGTTGTTGAGCATGCAGCATGCCACTACAATCTGACACACCTTCCCGGGCGAGTACGCCAGTGCACCTCCGGTCCTGTCCAGGCAGCGGAAACGTGACTTATGCAGACCAAAAGTACGCTCCACCACACAACTTGTCCTCTCATGGGCATCATTGTAGCGGACTTCAGCCAGGGTCCTGGGATTCCACAGTGGGCTCAGCAACCAGAGACGTTTGGGATATGCAGAGTCACCTAGGTATGACAAACACAAATTGACATTGCAATGTCACTGAGGCAGATGGCAGCAGGTCAGACACCTAGCACGCCATATGACTAGGCATACTCACCCACAATCCATGCACACTCGGGAAGCAGATTAGCCATCAGCTGAGGCACAATGCTGTTCCGCAGGATGTAGGAGTCATGGGCTGAGCCTGGAAAGTTGGCACACACGTGGGAGATGATCTGCCAGGCACACCACTTGCACATTTATGGAGTGGTAATGTTTACGATTCCTGTAAATGTGCTCACGTGCCTGTGGCAGCACAAGCCCGACATGGGTGCAATCAATGGCCCCAACAACATGGGAGATTTGTCCAAGGGGATAGAAATCTTCCTTCACAGCTGCCAATCCAGGACCCCTGTGGAAATGGATATATCTGTCCTTGTATATCATCATGGCGGACAGAACATCACGCAGCACCATGCTGAACATCGGTTGTGACATCCCACCTGCGCTGGCCACTGTGTGCTGGAACAATCCAGTGGCAAAAAAATGCAGGGCCGCCATCACCTTATAAGTAAGGATGAAAGCTGTTGGATATGTCCTGCGAGGCTGCAGGTGGGGCTCCAACATATCACAAAGCGTTTTTAGGGTGGCTCTAGCCAGACAGCATTCCCGGATGATCGCCACATCCTCCATTTCCTCCAGCACTGTCAAGTGATGAAGCAGATTTGTTCTCCTCCTAGTTGAGTTGAAAGTGGACACATGTCAGTGCAATACATCATGAGATAGGCACAGCATCTCACGCTCTGGATGACACAACACCAACAATGACTGCCATCAAAATTAAGTTACAGACCAGCTTACATGTAGGGACACCTTCAGCTACACAAATGGCACACCTTTCAACTTACACAAAACAAGTACCTCAACCACCACCTTGGTCAATTTGAATGCACATAGGGATATGGCCACATTTACCATGGGCACGCCTGGGAGTATAGCATCCAGCATATGTGTAACAAATCAACCCCACTGTCTCATACCTAGTTACCTGACACACCTTCACGCGTCATTTGAACCTGGCACACATCCACAACACAATGACCACAGTAGGAGCAGAAATGACGATTGTGTGCATGATCAGACATAAGAGGACGTGATTGTCACTGCACCTTAACACATTGACATGTGTACACATTGTAGAGTCCAGAACAACACTGTCCTGCGTACACGACCATCAATATCATAAGTGACATGTGAGGGAGTACAGGCCAATCAACGAAATCACATACACAAACATGGCATGTGTAGTCACCAGTGGAGTAAATGGAACATTGGCATCGTGTGCACAATGATGTGCCATTGACCATTTGGGCACTGTGCACTGTTGATGTTTGCCAGATGGCCATTGCCATTGTATGGCACCCAAATCGCGGTAGCTACGGCCTGGCCCCAGAGTGTGTCACAGCACCCCCATTTACACAAGTGCGGTAGTGATAGGCAAGGAGACATGCCCAAATGGCGGTTGGCATGCTCAGCTGCCCAAATTGTGGTGCCTCATGTCAATGTATGGCACCCAAATCGTGGTAGCTACCGCCTGGCCCCAGTGGTGTGTCACCAGCACCCCCTATTTACACAAGTGTGGTAGTGATAGGCATGGAGACATGCCCAAATGGCGGTTGGCGGGCTCTGCCGCCCAAATCGCGGTGCCTCATGTCAATGTATGGCACCCAAATCGTGGTAGCTAACGCCTGGCCCCAGCGGTGTGTCACCAGCACCCCCCATTTACACAAGTGCGGTAGTGATAGGCATGGAGACATGCCCAAATGGCGGTTGGCATGCTTCGCCACCCAAATTGAGGTAGCGCCCGCCTGGCCCCTGTGGTGTGTCACCGCCATGGAGCATGCCCTTACAGCCAATGGGGAACCTTGATTTCGGTGGCATGATGCAATTTTGAAAATCGCCGTAGGCGTGTTCCGTGGATGCATTTGAAAGATGCACCATCGCGGTAGCGCACACCGGGCCCCAGCGGTGTGTCACTGCCATGGAGCATGCCCTTACAGCAAATGGGAACCTTGATTGCGGTGGCATGATGCAATTTTGAAAATCCCGGTACGCGTGCTCTGCCACCACGGAGGCGTTTATTGGGTGCATTTGAAAGAGAAGAGGCAGACCTAGACCACCAATTGCTGCAGCTTGGCACCTTCGAAACGACCCCAGGGGGCTATATATGTGTGGGAGGGAGCCTCACATTTCCACTGCTCCCAGAGCCTGCTGCCAGAGACCCCTCACCTGCTGCTGCCTCCAGGGACTGCTGCCAGAGACCCCGGACCTGCTGCTGCCTCCAGGGACTGCTGCCAGAGACCCCTCACCTGCTGCTGCCTCCAGGGACTGCTGCCAGGGACCCATCACCTGCTGCTGCCTCCAGGGATTGCTGCCAGAGACCCCTCACCACCCAATTCCGCCGCTGTTGTCTCATGTCCACAGTGATGGCAAGGACAGAGAAGATCCGTGCCAGTCCCTTCACGAGCGAGGAGCTGGAGGTCCTGATGGACGAGGTGCTCACACAGTACCCAAGGCTGAAAAAGCTCAAAGAAAGGGTTTTGGTAGTCAGGGATTTATCTAGGTGCTCTGATTCATATACACACAAAGTGAAGAAATGAAAAACGATCAGTATGGTGCAACTAGAAGAGGGGATGAGCCCTATAACCCCTCAATTGAGTGTGGGCAAAACCTACACAGAACAGAAACAATCAAGGACCTAGGCACACATAAATAGTAGATCTATACAGTATGGACACATATGCAAGTACTACAGTATAATACACATCAGATGTAAGGAACGGTCTTCAGAGATGTTTGTGAAGTGTTCGGTCTTTTATTTCCTTTCAAGAATCAATGATCCATGGACAAACCAGGCGACACATGTTTCGTCGCATTAGGAGAATAGCTCTGCCCCTTCGGTGATAATTCCAACCCGGCTGGGCTCGGACCAGTCAGGGCAAATCAGGTTGTTCTTATGTATCAGTCGTACTGTAAAAAGAGCATCCCGCACGTGTTGATCGGAACTCAATCAATCGATCACTCTGTCCACAACTTGGAACAGAGTGATCCACCGTGGAGGATCCCACACTTCTCAGAATCAAGATCAAAACACATCAAAACCGCATCGTTGGAAGTATTGGTTCCAATTTCGGATTTCTGAACCCCCTCACGGCGTCCAGCCCTACTTGCTTCAATTCTCACTTTGATCGATTGATTGAGTCCCGATCAACACGTGCGGGATGCTCTTTTTACCGCACGCCTGATATATAAGAACAACCTGATTTGCCCTGACTGGTCCGAGCCCAGACGGGTTGGAATTATCACCGGCTGAGTGACTAACCAGACTTTCTTCGCCTATACGCAGCCCTCAGGAAGTCACAGAGCTATTCTCCTAATGCGACGAAACACGTGTCGGCTGGTTTGTCCACTGATCATTGAATCTTGAAAGGAAATAAAAGACCGAACACTTCACAAACATCTCTGAAGACCGTTCCTTACATCTGATGTGTATTATACTGTAGTACTTGCATATGTGTCCATACTGTATAGATCTACTATTTATGTGTGCCTAGGTCCTTGGTTGTTACAGTACCCAAGGCTATATGGTGCCCCAAATGTCGTGGTAGGGTAGGGCAGGGGGGGCAAACATGTAGTTGGACTGATGCAGTATGTGCCTGAGAGTGTGGGGTTGTGCCATGCACTGCATGACATGCTGTCTCCAGGGGGAAGGTGTGTGTACCCAATGCCACAGGTTTCCCTGCCTGCACATGTATGTATGAGTGACCTGTGTTGTGTTGTCAGCCATACAGTGACGCAGAACGTTGTTCATGCAGGAGTCAGGCCAGTGATTGCTTGGCCGAATGGCTGTGTGTGCCCCTGTTGTCCATCTCAGTGTGAGCCCAGCTGGCCTGCACAGTCCCCGCCCACAGAGACAAGGACACATAACTTCACTTACAGAGTATTACATCTGTCTTTTCTCATTGCACTCCAACTATGAGCCATCTCAGCACTGTAGATTGCACACGACCGGCCTTGTGATGTGGATTTCTGATTTGTGCGATCATGTCCCTCAATGTGACATTCATGACACAGTTATCTACTCACAGGGTAGGGACATTGAGGGCTGCGCAGTCTTGGACACAGTACATCACCCCCAAACACAGGTTGATATGTGATGTCTGTGTTGCTCAACCTAAAAATGGACTGGAGATGTGGGCAGGCTACATAGGGGTTTCAGTGCTTGAATCCTGCATGTGTGTGAGATGTGCAGGGACTGTGTTCCCCCTCACACCTGCATGCATTTACATCAGCCTTTCCCATGCAGATGTACCATGTGAGATGTCTTCTTGTTTCTGTTAAACATATATTTGGATTTGTGATGAGTTTGTATCTTGCGGCTGTACTGAGAGATGTAGGTACATAACACTGTGTCACTGATCATTTCCCCCTCTTGTCTCCCATGCCTGCAGCTCAAGGTACACCAGCATAAGGCCGTGTGGAGGGCCATTGCGGCCAAGGTGCGAGCTCTGGATGTCTCAAACCGACAGCGCACCCACTGCCACAAGAGGTGGGACGACATCAGCCGGCTGGCAAAGAACGTGGCGGAGATGACCTTGGGGCTGCTTCCTCACACTGGGCGTTTGGCACGGCGCAGCATGACACCACTAATGGGCCGCATCTTGGCGGTAACACAGCCTGAGCTGGACAAGTCAAACAAAAAATACCTCTCCCACCATGGATTAACCAACACTTTTTTATATGCCTTCAGAAGTCATATTTATTAACTCTGGGCTTGAATTACTTTTTTGAAGATTTTTATTTTTTCTATTCAACAAGTTATTCTCCTTATTACTGTTTTATATACATGCTCCTAATTGACATTTTCAAAGACATATAAAACACATATGACATTATTTACAAAATACGAACATGACAAATCTTCTTATTAAGAAAACCTTAGTGCATACCATAAATCAAATTCTTAAATTTGTATCTTTCCACCATACATACAATTGACCAAGTGACAATATAGAAAAAAGAAGAAACAAAAAATGTTTGTCCTACGAGACACTTATATAACCATGGGAACCAAATATAACTTTTTCCTCGCTTGCAGCAAAGTTTTTCAGGTCCTAAAGGGAGACAGAGTATTAATCAAAACCTCGGGATCTCGACTTGTTCACCCAATGCCAGATTTAGCACTAATCTGTGCAATCGTCCACATGTGTGGGTACTCTTGACTTCCATGTTTTTGGAAGTCAAGAGTACCCACACATGTGAATGAGGCTGTGCCAAACATCAGAGATTGTATATCCCTGAATCGCAGTTCAGTGGTCCTTAGCCTGGTGAATGGAGGCTGTGCCTGGCAGAGAAGGGTGTCAGCGGTCTAGTTCGTCATCTAATACTGCATTAAAATCTCCCCCTCCCCTATAATCGAAGGGTACCCTGTCCGGTCAATCAGTACCGAGTTAAATTGCTCAAGGAACATATCTTGTTTCGTATTTATTGAGTAAATACTTCCAAGCACTACAAGTGAATCATCTGAGTTACCCGTGAGTAGAGTGTACATGCCATTGATGTCTGTTTGTCCAGAACCTTGAAAAGCCACCCCTCTTGCAGACGCTGAATATGGTGTGTTGAATATTTGTGTTGAATATTTGCCCTCTCCATTTTTTCTGCAGCTTGAGAGACTCAGAATTAGTTAAGTGTGTTTCTCGTAGGTATACCATATGTTCCTGTTGCCTGCACAGTTGTGCATAGATTTAGTGGTGCTTATGGATGGATCCCTTTGCCCGGACATTCCATGCAGTTATATCATAATGGGAAGACGTAGCCATGAGAGTACATCTTATATTGTATTACTTTCCAGTATGTGTGCGAGCAAGACAGTCGGTATGTGCCTAGCAATAGAAAAATGCCTGTCAGTTGAACAGATTCCAATACTTTCTGAATCCCCAATACAAATTCCAACATTAGAACATCGTTTGACCAAACATTAAAAATCAACCATGTTAACTGTCGTATACAGTGTGCATTTGCTTGTGGGGCTACATTTGGCGGAGCAACTCATGGCGTTGCCAAGTAAGTCCGGCCACCGCCTGCTATGAAGGAGTGCTTCCCCAGGGCCCCGGACCCAGCCATTTTGGTGTGGGTGTGAATACTTAATTTAATTTAAAGAAAAACCAAGCCCCAATGTCTCATATACAAACCTGTATGATAGAACGTACCATGGTAGCCCGAGTTCTAAGCATAGGAGTACATACTTTGCTTATTGTCATTTACCTTGGTGGTGTACACATTTACCTGTATAGTGGAGCATATAAATAACAATACGTTACCAACTAATTTTCAGCTTGAGAGTCCAGTGGTTTACTCCTCAACCCAATAAATCACTCTCTGTTTGTGGCACTATGGAGGGATAAAGTGCCAAGCTGCTCTTAGTGTCTGAGTGCATTATGCCGTCTGAGGACGGCCGGTCCGTGGAGAGTGGTCCTGATTCTCGAAATGTAGTAGCTGAAAGAGTTGCAACTCACCGATCCTCCAGTACTTGCTGCTCCTGTGTTGGGGCCATTTCACAATTTCCCTTTTGCAGCTTTATTCCTCTTCTTTTCCCACGTTCCCTCCGCTTAGTCTGTAAGTGGGGGCACCACTGAGTTCGGACAAGAAAGCAGTCCAGGAAAGTGTCTTCTATCCATATCCATGCAGATTCTGGGTTTTCAAAGAAGTTGCTTTTGTGGTCATGAATGATCGTAAACCGGGCAGAATTTAACAAGGCGTATTTGGGGGTTTAGTGTCCTCAGTTCTTTTTTCACCTCTTGGTATGAAGCCTACTGGTGTTGGACCATGAGTGTATAGTCCGGGAAAAAGGATATGCAGTTATTTTTGTAGGTTAAAGATGCATTTTCATGGGTGCATCAGAGGAATGTATCTTTATAGTTGAGGATGGTGGCCACTATTGGGCGAGGCAGCTGCCTGGGATCGGCTTCCTGTTTGGGACCCTGTGCGCCCTCTCTATGCAGAACATCTCTGTAAGGCCCTTCACGGCCACCACCTCGCGCTGCCATCTTTCAATAAATTGAGTGGCATTGGGGCCCTCACTTTTTTCTGGTAGACCAATTATCTGCACATAGTTGCAGCATGAGCACCCTTCTGCATCCTCTACCCGGTCTTGTAAAGGGATCACCTGGCGTTGGAGTTATGCAGCCATATCGTTATATTCTTTACACCAAGGGGTCATTTCAGCCAGTACTGTCGAATTGTCCTTAACGGTATTTGCAAGTTTTCTGTGGTCCGCTTTGAGAAGACTGAGACCCATAGTGAGGGCCCCTACTTGTTGCTCAATCGCCATTCGAGATTCCCAGATTTCTTTCAGGATAATGTTAAGCTTGTCAACTGGTGGGTGCGGTGCAGTACCAGGAGCACAATCCTCCGTGGGTCTAGCAGGTGTGCTGTCTGATCCACTGGGCTGTAAACGTCCAGGGTCAGTCAGGTCGGTCGCTTTTCCTCTTGTGTGGCCCATGTTAACACTCTGCCCACACTCAGAGGCCCGCACCACGCTTTAGACAGTGTGTTTGGACCTACCAAGCAGAAATAACAGGTCCACAAGTCTATTGTTCCTTCACCAGACCAATGCACCAGTCCCAGGTTCAGAGGGGAACAAGAATATCCAGATATTGCAGCACTGTTTCTCTGGCCTCCCAAATCATCCCACCAGTAATGTTAATTGACTCTGTGAGCAGTTTTTAATAGTCCTTATTGCTGGTCTTGATTTGCACCCACTCAGGAAAAGGTCACCGCGTTGTGTGAAGAGTCGGCCCCGAATGCCAAACCTTTGGGGTGTTCAGTTCAACGTGGCAGACCAGGAGCAGGCCCTCTCCGGTGTTATTCTCCTAGTCGGCAAGGAAGTTGGGGCAGTCAAGAGCAGGGCATGCGGAGGCTCCTGGAGTTAGCACGTGTCCTGGCGTAATCAATCAGGGGTGCGGGGGAGAGTTCACATGTACATATTTCAGTCGTAGGGTTAACAGTGGCCCGCGACATCAACAGTACGTTTTAATTTCCATCATGGTCCCCAACCCTTCAGTTCTGCTCTCCGGTTCAGGTCAACCAGCCCAGACCCAATTGGGAGATCGGCAGTTGCTGTGTGTTGAATACTGCATGGATGGGCTGTTTGTAGGGCTCCTCGCCCAACGTACCGCAGACTCAACCGTCCACGGCAGCTTCAGGAACACTGATGCGTATTTCCAGCAGGGTGATTAGCACGTCAATGACAGCTAGTGCCAGGTGTACAGTGGAAGCTGGCCCCCAGAGAACACAGTCAATGTAGGCCCCGTCTATGCCACATTGTTTTCGGATCTTGCGTCCCAAGCCTGTGTTGCTTAGGATCAGCCCGTGGTTGTATGCACCCCAGTCAACCGCCGGCACAGTCCAATCCATGGCTGGCCTTATATCAATAAGCACCTTGTAGGGCCCAGGCCATGAACTGAGGAGCCCATCCCGTCACAGCCACCGCGTTTTCAACTCCCAGCCAAAAGGCCTCTGCCAGGCCCACCCCGCGGCACCACATATCTTCCAGGGAGCTGGTCCTGCCAGATACAACGTGGCCGGGCAAGCAGTACACGGCGGCCGCCACTCCATTCGCTCCCCCAGATTTGCTCCTCACCTCAGTGTGTACCTGCCACCCCAGAGGCCCAGTCCCCACAGGCAGTCCTGGCCGTGCCTTTCTCCTCTAGGTAGAACCCAAAGGCCGATCCACAGCTTTGGGAGGGTCATGCCCATCCAGTCCCGCTACACCACAGGGTCAGGATCACCGGTGACACCAGTCTCATGCAAGGGGTTTCCGCACCTTTTCAGCCCCAGAAGACACAGCCTTCCTTCACCATCCTGGCACTCAGGTTTGCGTCGTTCAATTAGTGTTCCACCACGTGTTTAGTGGAGCCATGCGCCAGTGTGTCCTTGAGTCCACTGATACACCTTAGGGTTTGCAATCACTGCATTTTACTTGTCTGGGCAATGGGATGCATCGGCTTACATTCAATAGTGTGGATTGTTGTTACAATTCAGGAATATGTCCCGGGAACTCTTTCTCTATGCGATCGCCACTTTTGGCAGTCAGCCACGCCCCCTAGCCATCTCAAGCAGTTAGCAACACACCCCTAACTTGGTCTCACTTGATAATATCAGTTCTCTATAAGTAGCCCATTTTGTTTTGTGCCAGCAGGGGGGATACCACAACCCCCAGGATCCCTCGCAGCCGGTGTGCCGCAACTGACGCTGCCAGTTCGTGCCTGAAGGTGCTCTTAAACAACAGGGGGCTTCCCGCAGCGCGGGAGGCGCACAAGGGGCTCGGGCCGCGCCTGGGCAAAGCCCGGGCCAAGGGCAGGCCAGTCTGCGCCCATCAGCGGTGAGGGGAGGCAGACCTGGCCCCCCCCCCCTCTTTGTTGTGTGTTCCGGCAATGTCTTTATTCTTACGCCTTCTGAGTCTGAAATGACTTTTTCTGCAACGGTACTGTAAATTCTGACTGTTCTATTTTCGCTGCTACTTTATCGTTACTGTGAATAGTTTGGAATCTACATAGTGGTGTATTTCAAATATTGGTCATGGGGAAAAGGAAACAACTGAGTTCTGTCTTAGCGAAATCACCTCCTAAATCACAGCAGTGCAGTCAGGGCACAAGTCCTAAAAAAAGAAGTGGGGGGACGCTCCAAGTTAGGTGGTGTCTCCGGAAGTGACGTCACGGCAGGAAGTGTCGTCACGAAAGGTGAAGGGGGCAAGCTGCCACCAGCAAACCTCGGCGTTGTCATCACACTTCCTTCCTATTCCAAACCCGGGCCCCTTGTGAGCGCGCGCCGTTTCCTCTCATGCTTTATTTGGTGGTGTGCTGGGATTATGTTTTCCTCGTGAAGCCCTCAATGCGGCCAGCTTTTGCGCAGGGGGGACGGCGTCCACCCGGTAAAATAAGTGGGGGGACGCCGTCCACCCGCGTGGTACCCCGACTCGAGCCCTGAGTGCAGTCTATCATGAACTTCATAACAGGGGCAATGGGAGCCATTGAGAAGCAAATTTTAAGTGTGGAGGAAACATTAACTACCTGCACTGAGAGTGGTACTGAATCTTCAAATAAATGTATTTCTTCCTCAGATTTCGTCCACATGCCTGAATTGCAGCCCACTAGCCAAGAAACTGTGAAAAAGAATGAGCTGGTCCAAAATTTTACCTCTGATTCACTGGGCACTTCGAGTCCCATTCCCCTATCTAAACGACCTAAAATCACCAAAACCATTTCTGCTAAGGCCAATATGACACTGTGTGATGGGAAAACTAAGGCAACAAAAAGGGCATCTGCCATAAAATCGGGCCCAAGCTCAAAATCCCAGAGTCTTGAGCAAAAGATTGCCTTCTGTAACATCTGACTGTTCCTCAGTAGTGACGTCTGTGCAAGAATTGATAGATCTTATTAAAACCTCTGTATGTAGCCTTACAGATCGTCTCAAAGCTGTTGAATGTGCTGTATTATCATGTGTAGAGAGATTGGGTTAAGTGAATATGTACACTGGGAATGGGAGGGAGGAGCCAATTCATTACGGCAATATTGCTGGTGCGGGTCCTACTACATTTACAACCCTGCCAGTACAGCAATTTGCGAAGGGGTCTTGTAGGGTGCCACATCAACCACCGCAATCCCTTTATGGAGTGTCAACTACAGTGACCCAGACACAATCCGCTCCGGCTACGGTCGTGACAAGGGCTCATAATAAGGCGACACCACCAATCCCCAAGCCTAATACTTATGCGGGACGCACAACCCATAAATATCCTCCATCTGTCAGGGATTGACTAGACCTACCGCCTGATGCTACACCATATGTGGTCATCTTGGCAAATGTTACACCCATAGAGTCTCCGCACCATGAATCATGGGACTCATTGAGAAATAAATCTCTCAATTGGATACATTCTAAAGTGGGGTTGGGGGAAACACTCTTTGCAGATTTTGAGATGGGCAGACCAGTTGGGTGGGTCGTGAGAGATACTAAAGTGTTTCAGGGTGACTGTGTGGTCCTCTCTTTCAAATCCCCAGGACTGGCTAACGACATACTGGGTTGGGCCAAGTTAATGTTGCTAAACCAAAATCAAATTATAGTCCTTCCGCTTGGTTTCTTTTATAAGCTCCCTAGGCAACTGCTCAGTCAGCGAAATGCGCTGACACAACGATTTCCCCCAACTCAATGTACACTGCAACAATCACCTTCAATTGTAAACTATGCAAATAACCCCATACTCCATTGCAACCTTTAATAGATTTGATATTCTCTCTAATCTTGCTGGAGAAGATTGATTAAAGGATAAACCGTTATTGCCTACGCCAATGCAAATCCTTGGTCCTGCAATTTCAACCTCTCTTAATAATATACAGCCAGATATGAGCTTTGAAGTCCTAGCGATCTTGGCAAAACCCCCACCAGGCAAGGAGATAATTGTGGATTCTATGCCCCCTAGACCCTATCAACATCACTGCTCTATCCTGGAATGTAGCATGCTGTGTAGTAAGCTTAATTCTTCTGAGTGGCTTAACTTTATAGCTAACTATTGTTTGTTTACAAGAAACTTGGGTGGTTGAACCTTGTCATCTCAATGGTTTCAAAACATTTTACTCTCCGGCTATTCCATCTAGACATGGTAGAAATTGGGGTAGTCTTTGCACTTATGTGTCAAACAAACAACCTTTCTCTACCGTAAACCTTAAGTCACCTAGCACATTCTATCAAATTGTTAGTATTGATTTCTCTGTTTCTCTCAAACTGATTCTAGTTAATTTCTTCAATAATGCTTGTGATACGGACATATTGGCCATACTGACCTTAATCGATATTGATCAGGAAACCATTCTTTCAAAGTGGAACGGGGATAAAATTATACTCAGAAAAATTATTTGTGGTATGATTTCACCATTAAATGAAGACTCCACCCATTTTTCACACTCAGATTATGGCAAGAAGCTCAACAAGCTTATATTTAAATATGATCTAGGCTTCAGTAACGAGTTTGGTAACAGCCCAACCGATGTATCTTGTACCTTTGACGGCACTATGGGCAAAAGTGCTATAGATTTTCTACTCTTCCCGAATCGTTACTCAGCACTCATTCCCAACTTTACATCTCATGCAATGAGTGATCAGTACCCTCAGAGCTTAGTGCTAAATTCTGGGTTAGTAAAAGATCAGAGGGCCCATCACCACATTTAGAGCTCTCTTGAATCAATGGGTAAACCCTACATTGGTCCATGATCGACCCGACTGACTTCTTAGAGCAACTAATCAAGCAGCAAAAAAGTGCCTTTGATGTTGGTTTGGATACTTCGGGGGAGGCCTCCACTATTGTGGAGTCTTTCGAACAAATTACGAGTGCTATTACAGCGGGGCTGACATTCAAGCAGAAGTCAGGAACTACAAAGAGGAAGGGTTGGTTTGATCACGCAAGCAGTGAGACCCACAAAAACATATAGGAGCTCTTAAAAACAATCCCAGGAACAATGAGGAGGTTCAGCATTGGATGCAGGAAAATAGGCTTACCTTAAAAAATCTTAAAAAATCATTAAAAGAGGAGACTTGGGAGCAACTGCATGAGGCTAGCCATAGTAACAACACCACTACATTTTGGCATGTTATCAACTCCCCTTTAATTAGTGAAGGTGATAAACCAAAAACAGAGGCTGTAGTGACTGAAGAGGATTGAGTAATACATGTTTCCACCTTATATTCGGCTACTACAGACTGTGCTATTCACCATCCAGTTTTAATCCCTGCGGTAGCCCCCCGGGCACTCACTCCCGCACCTGATTGGTCTGCCCTAAACTTTAACCTGAAAGAGGTTTCCCTTGCTATCAGCTCAAGTAAGGGAAATAAAGCACCGGGGACAGATGGGGTCCCAATTGACCTGTTTAAACCAAATATCGACCTTTGAGGCCCCCTCCTTGCCCTCGTTTTTAGATCCTATCAGAGTACTGGGTTCCCTTTGACTTGGGCAGAGTCTCAGATTGTACCTATATTTAAAAGAGGTGATCAAAATTGCCCATCGCATTACAGACCAATTTCTATACTATATTTGTTGGTGAAGGTGGTTGGCCATATTCTTCTAGTTAGATTACAAAATTGGGCGGATTACAATAATAAGATCTCATACAAACAATTTCCCAAGATTAAGAGAAAAATCTTCTGAGTTGTATAAGCAAGTTGATCGCTTTGTTAAGATCTTGAAAGTATGGATTGATTTAAACACCATGTTTGAAATGATGGTCCCTAAAGATCTATGGTCTGCTTGTAAGAAAGGTGTCAAGTGGCCTAGTGCTGAGCCACAAAAGGGCACAGTAACTCATGGCCCTTCACCAGTGTTCATGAAAAAGTACAATCAGGTGATCACACGGTTACAGTCCAAAATAGCCCCACAGGACATCGATTGGGTCAAGATAGATTGAACGACCCAGGAGCCTCAGGAGTTGTAATACGCCTATTACGAAAGGCTGTTACTAGCATTGAAGCAGTACAGTTGGTTAGATACCCTTGACCCCAAAGACATGGGACAATTTGTGTCCAGGTTTGTGACTGGACTGAGGCCGGAGATTAGCCTCATGATCCAACAGAATCTGATTTGTTGGCAAAAGAAATCCATGGACGAAATCCTACGGTATGCCTGGTACTGCAGGGATGAGCTGGACTTCAAATATAGGGGGCTAAAGGAGAAATTGATGTCAGTCTAAATGTGTAATACCCAGGAAGGACAGCAGGTGCAGGGGATGATGGGAGCTGTAACTCGTGGTCAGGGGAATGCTCCAGGAGGAGTACAAGTACTACAAGTTGGAGGGTCAACGGGTCAGGTAAAAGGGAGAGGTAGCCCTATAGATCTGCAGACAGAGATAGACGTCGCCACCCTGAAGAAGTCAACTGAATGTCATTTTTGTCACAAGATCGGGCATTGGAGGCACGAGGGTCACCTCAATTCTGTTAACCAAGAACAGGGAGGGGAATTCATACAGATGGCAGATGGCGTGAGCCAGTTACAGACAGTGAATAGGCTAAGATCATTTAATGCGGGAGAGAATCAGAACCAATTACTGCAAGTACCTCAGCCTCCGAGAATTCCACAGGGTAATTGGATATACCACCAGATGCCCTTGATGGAGTCTCTGGATGATTTGGTCTGGACCTGTCTTTATGAAGGTGCCTGAGAGGGGAGGAAGACTGTACACTTGGCGCAGTCTTAGAGCTAGACCAGCGGTAGACCGGAATTGACCCTTTGTAGAAGCAGACGTGGATAGTCATCCAATTACATTCTTTATTGATACTAGTGCTACCCTTTCTACTGTGAGACCTGCAGTATCCCCAAACCTGCCTCAAGTTGTAGGGAGTCGCTAATAAAATGATGACAAACACTTTGACGGAAGAGGTGCCATGAAAATTGGAACCTTTCAGGATCACCATCAGTTTGTGGTATGTGATTGAAGCCCAGTGTGTCTATTAGGGTGTTATCTGTTGTGTAAGCTGAATTTTACCATCTACTGCACACCAAGGGGGATTGAGTTGCAAATCAATGATGTGAACATTGCTTTGAAATTGGCGAACCAGAACCTTTGCACTACCATGTTTCCTTTACTGACAGTGGAAGACATGCCACTAGATCTCAGAGACACTATCTCGGCAGTGGTGTGGGACTTCTCTGGAGAGGAAATCAGACTAATCCGAGGAGTCGAGCCAGTCCGCATACAGGGTCATTGCCAAATGCAGAATTTCAGAGAACACCTCAGTACAATCTGACCCCAGAAACGGAGGCAGGGATTACACCCATAATTGAGTTCATGATTGCGCATGGCACCCCTAAGGGGATCATGTGAAGTCTGAGCAACTCCCCTATTATGGGTTGGCATAAGCCTAACGGAAAATATTGCATTGTCCAGTACCTTAGGAAAGTTAACAGCATAGTGATTTCATGTTGTCCTGTGGTACCAAATCCATCGTTGATCCTATTCCAGATTCCCGGTGATTTATCTCTGCCAGGTATTTTTCTCTGTTCCATTGCACGAGGAGAGACCATTTTTATTTGCTTTCTGTCTGGAAAACCATGTCTGAACGTTCTGTTGTATCCCTCAAAGGTATACTGAAAGTCCATCCATTTTTAACAAGATCTTGAAAAAGAATCTTGAAAGTCTGATTCTGCCCCGAAACTCAGTACTGGTTCAATACATTGATGACCTTCTCATTGCGTCCGAGATGCGTGAGGCTTGCAAGGATGACACCATTGCCTTACTGAACCACCTGGCTACGAATGGGTATAAGGTGTCTCTGAGTAAGCTTCAGTTCTGTCTAAATGAAGTACAGTACTTGGGCCATCAGATTGAAAAGGGCAAGAGGAAGCTGTCACCAGAAAGAGTGGATGCGATAATAAAGATGAATCTGCCTAATACTCAAAAGAAGGTTAGAATGTTTTTGGGAAAGGTTGCCTACTGTCGACAGTGAGTTCCCAACTTTTCCCCAATGGCAAAACCTTTGAAGATGCTGACTCACAAGGATGTGTGCGATCTGATGCCTTCGGACGATTGACTACTTGCCTTCTTCAAAATGAGAGAGAGCCTGTGTCCCGCTCCGGCTTTAAAAATGCCTGATTACAAAAAAACGTTTTTGCTGTTTTGTCATGAAAGGGAAGTTTATGCTCAATCTGTACTCACACAGACACATGGAGGTGCCCGTAGACCAGTAGCATTTTACTCAGCTACTCTAGATTCTGTAGCTTCGGCGTTGCCCAGATGTTTCAAATCCGTTGCTGCAACAGGTGTTAGTATTGAATGATGTGGGAGCATTGCAATGGGTCATCCTCTTACAGTTTATGTACCACACTTGAGTGAGCTTCTGATGATGAGAACCAAGTCACAGCATTTGACAAATAGCAGATTGAGAATGTACGAACAAGTGCTTCTTGCCACTGAGAATGTAACCCTGAATCAATGTTCTATGTTAAACCCAGCTACCATTCCAAGTGCAGATGTGGAAGAATGTGAAGACCATGATTGTCTGGATGTCACTGAACTATTTACGAAATCAAGGAGTGACATTGTCATTGAGCCATTGTCTTATACTGATCAAGTCTTTTTTGTTGATGGCTCATGCGTGAGAGACAATGAAAGAAATCGGAGAGCAGCATTTGCTGTCTGTACCATTTCTGGAGTGGTTGAAGCCGCTTGGTTACAGGAAGTATATTCCGCACAAGTGGCGAAAATCATTGTCTTGAGACGTGCATGTTGAGTCTCTGAACAAATCGATTCACGATCTATATTGATAGTGAGTATGGGTTTGGTGTGGTTCATGATTTGGACAACTATGGTTGCACAGAGGATTCCTAACATCATCTGGTTCTCCTATAAGAAATGGGGAGTATGTGAAACAACTGTGGGAAGTGTTACAATCGCCAAGGGAAGTGGCTGTGTGCAGCCCATGGATATGGAAATGATTTTGTAACTACTGGAAATCAGTATGCTGATGAAGTCACTTACTACTGTGCCTTTAATGCATGCGACTTTAATGGAGAATATACTGGTGAGAGTACAGAGAAGAACTCAATATAATGCTAGCAGCTGCTGACCAATGGGATGAAGTGAGGCATTTTCAAATGGAAGTTACAGAGGAAGAACAAGTGGGTTTGGTCAAAGCAGGCTGTGAGAAGGATGACATTTGGATGTCAGCTGATGGCAGGGCAATGTTACCGGATTGTTTGTTGTACCCAATGGCAAGGCAAGTTCATGGAGCAGCCCACATTGGAAGGGATGCGATGGTGAGATTGTTCAGGCAGATTTCGTTCATTTCGAAGTTCGAGGGTTTGCAGAAGCTGTATGCCTTCGGTGTGTCACATGCAAACAAATCAATGCTGGGAAAAAGACTATTGTTGCCTTAAGCCACTTTGGCAGTTCAGGTGATCCTTTTAATCAGATCCAAATGAATTTTGTTGGAATGCCTGTGTGTAATAGTTTGAGGTACATCTGGTTGTCATGTGCATCTTTTCCAGTTGGGTTGAGGTCTACCTGACTAGGAGATGTGATGGCATCTTGTTTGATAAGTTATAGCTAAGAGAGCTCATTCCTTAGTTCGGATTTCCAACTACATTGGAGTTGGATAGAGGCACGCATTTCCATAACAAAGTCATGAAGTCACTGTGTACAGCTCTAAATGTGGATCAGAACCTACATTGTAGCTATAGGCCAGAGGTATCTCGAATGGTGGAGCAGATCAATGGTACTCTGAAATCTAGGTTAGCTAAAGTATGTGCTTCCACATCTTTGAAGGGGCCTCATGCTCTACAGCTAGTGCTAATGAGTCTGCACAACATCCCTGGCAAAAAAACTGGGTTATCGCCCTACAAAATACTCATGGAGAGAGCAATTTGTTTGTCTGCTGTACCTGCCAATACGCTTGTGAATATTTCAGATGATTTGGTCCTTGACTACTGTAAAGGATTGGCTGATGTGGTTCATTCTGTGTCTCATCAGGTTGAAGCAGCGACTACACCAACATCAAGGGATATCTGCTACGATCTGAACTCGGGGGAATTGATCTTCGCTGCCGTGGTCCATACCAAGTGATACTTGTGACTACGACTGCTGTGAAGTGTGGCGGAGTGCCGAATTGGGTCCATGCCTCTCATACAGATCAAGTTTTTGTTCCCTCTTATCAAATAACTCCTCTCCTAGAAGAATCTCCAGTTATGACTGAAAGGTCACGGGAGGGGACAAGCCAAGCTGTAGAGGTACCTGAGGTGGCTGGAGACACACTAGGTCAATCTGAGGGGGTCAAGCTACACAAGGCCCTGTCATAGACTCTTTGGGAGATGGTCCAGTTGTGAATGACAGAGAGTCTGACTCAGTGGAAGAGACTAATGTGACAAGAAGTCATGTGCAGTCAAGGAAGAAAGATGATGTGGGTGAGGTTTGGCCTGTGAGACAGAGGAGTAAGAACCTGAGACTCGCATCTGAAAGAGAACTTGCACCAAAAAGTGAAACTTCCAGGAGGTCCAGGAGAGCTCGAGTGCCTTGTTGGAAGTATTCTTCTCCTGAGTGGACTTATCTGGTCGCAAATGACAGGGAAAGCGAGGTTCAAGATCTCTGTACCAGTTGTCGAGATATTTCGGAGAGTTTGTGGGCATGATGTAATGCACTTTTGTCGTTGGCTGTTACTTTCCCACCAAGGCCAAGTGGCTTGCAGACTCTGATTTTGGAAGTTGTCGAATTCCCAAGTTTCTGAGCACCAAGTCTCCTCAAGAGATTACAGCATTGAGAGCTGAACTGCTACAATGATTTATTAAGGAGATTGGCTTTGACCACTAAGGGATGTAAATTGAATTGTAAATCATTTGTTTGAAGAAGATAACCTAGGGCTGAGTAGAAGAATAGATTTAGAGATTATATATAGAAGAAGAGAGAGGGCTAGGGAGGTCTTCTGACCTGTGTAAATCTGTAAAAAAGGTACTGTTGAAGAGAACTATCTGAAGCTTCAAGAGTTGCTCAAGAACTTTGTCATACATGGAGATTGAAGGAGAAAAGAGACTCTGTGTACTATTCCTCTCCTTAAACAGTGATCCGAACTACTCTAAAATGGAGTATGGAAATTTGAATCATGGTTGTAAATGTATTGTAGGTGCACTCATTGTTGGTGTGATTGCAGTAATAGCTGTAGTCATCATCAAACCTTTTATTTCAGTCAAAAGCCATAAAAGGTTACAATCAAAAAACATAAAATTCTGTTTCAATAAAAACATCATACAAGCATCCTTTTTACATTAAGTTAAAATCAGCGATGGTTAAGATGAATAATTATTCAATAGAAACACTTCTATACTATTCCCAATACCAACTGAATTGACCTATTGTACAAGTGTTTGTCATAGGGATAAAAAATTCTTGAGTAGAGAAACAATTTCATAAACAAATGACATGATCCTCAATGTCATCATTCGGCGTATAGGACATGGAAGAGGGTAAGATGCTGAAGTCATTATAGAATCCATTTTAAGTTCGCCCAAAAGCGAGGAGCATGGGTTGGGGGTAAACGGGACATCCACACCTACTACTGCTGTCTCAAAGGAAGGTACACTAGGATCTGAGAAAGGCTTACTAGCGCAAACTAGTCGCTTCCTTCATATAGACCTGTCTTAGGGAGATTATATATTAAATGCTTTTTCTAGATTGCTATAGGAGTATGTGGACACAATGGAAGTAATATATTGTTATGTGTGCATGCCATTACCTATATCGGTTGAAGAGGGAATTTCTTACCATAACTTACCTTTGACTTACAGCATTAGTTATAGCTTACTTCTCAGTATGTTCTATGGAAAGGGTCATTATGAGTACTACTTGATGTGGAACTTTCAGAAATACCTGTATATAAACATTTGAATAAGTATGATGCCCTAAGGAGAGTAGAAAGGATGGAAAATTATTTTCCACCTTTTGTAACATTAGACACTGCTTACGGCCATATACATATTTTAACTTGCATGCTAACAGATATAGAAAAGAAATGTATAGGCCAGATAGAAGATAGACATAGGGGATTAGTTAACAATGTAGATAACAAGGATAAGGATTCTGATTGGACCAAGGAGGAGTTGGCTCATAAGACTAAAGGAAGTTCTGGTCTGATAACTCTAGATTGGCAACAGTAAGGAAAGCTTTGCATACGACAGGCTGAGAGTAGTTTCAATTCCCTATTTGTAGGACAGAGTGTATCTGATCATATATTTTTGGTCAATTACATTTTTGTAAGAGTCAGTTCGCATGGTACCAGTAGCATAATTGTGTGTGGAAAGAATGCATATATACTTTGCCCACCAAAGGGAATGGGACTTGTTATTTGGCGGGCGTGTTCCTGAAAATATGGGAGAGTCCTGAAGTAAGGTCGAAAAGCAGGGAAAGACGTGGACTGAGCGCTGGAGGGATGGTGGGAGAAATCTTTGAAATGAAATGAAATTAAATATTTATAAAGCGCGCGGATACTCACAAGGAGTGTCCCGGCGCTAATCTCGAGACTGAAACCTCATGTAGAATCACCCCACCAGTAGTTATTGTTGGAACAGCCACATTTTAAGTTGTTTCCTGAAAAACAGCAGGTCCTGAGCCTGTCTAAGATATAGAGGTAATTTATTCCACTAATGAGAAACTTGAACCTGGAAGGACCTTCCTCCAATCCGAGATTTTGTGATCTTAGGAATCACCATGAGTGATTGCTTAGAGGATCTAAGGACCCGTTGAGGCTGGTAACATTGGATCCTATTCCTCAGGTATACTGCACCCGTATCATGGAAGGCCCGATAAGCAAGCACTAAGGCCTTAAACTGAACCCTCTTTCTCACCGGGAGCCAGTGTAGAGCCTTCAGGTGAGGTGACATACGTGTTCTGGTGTTTACCATAAGAATAGCTCTGGCCGCAGTGTTCTGCACAACCTGCAGCCGATTGAGCAAGTACTCAGGCGGCCCCAGATACAAGATGTTCACGTAATCCAGCCTAGATGTGATTAAGGCTTGCACAATGATCTTACGGGATTCCATTGGGAGAAGAGGAAGAAAATTCTTTACCATTCTTATCAAGCCAAAGCAGGTGCCGGCGACCGCTTGAATTTGATCCTTTTTTTTAATTAGCATTTTTGTCAACATACAAAACATTCCAGCAACAGAACAAGCCAGTTCGATGTTACGTCTTTCCTTAAAATTGGTGCAGTCATAAAAAAAATACATTATCAAATTAGACATTGGTTGGGTACCACGTGCATGCAACTTCTATAAAGCCTACATTAGATATGTAACTTTGAAGGCTATTAACATTGTAGAATAAACACAGAAATGTACTACATCAAGACAGTCTGTTGGTATTTCAAAAGACAGGCAATATTTACCACTTATTAATATAGCTAAGGAGCTAACGAAGCCCATCTGGTGCCCAATATTCCCATCTTCCAGTACCAATTTTTAAGGATAGTTCACCTATATCTACTCAGCAACGTCTTTCTGATTCTGTGCCCATTACATGAAAGGCTCCCAGATGTCACGAGGCCTGGAGGTGGGTGGCATGAGCTCCTAAAAAGTAGTTAGCTGTGTGTGCCCAAATGTTACAGCGGCTAGCCAGCCCCCAATCAATGTCGTTCTCCTCCCACCCCAACACACCGCCACTTGTCTTTTGGCAAATAATAAAAGCAGAGCATGAAGTGTACGTGTTTTTGGCAGAGTGTATTTAACATATCCCAATAAGCCCATTATGAGAGATGGAGTATCGGATCTTCAGACAATTTGGTTCACAGAGGTAAAGAGCTTAGCCCAATGATCTGTGAGTGTCGGACAATCCCACACCACATGCAAAAACGTAGCAGGGGAAAATACACAACGCCAGCAGCTTTCATCTGCACGGAGCCCCATCCTATGGAGACCAATGAGTGTTCTGTAGAATATGTGCAGAAATTTGAAATGGATTAGTCTCAACCTATAGTTGGGTGACAGCTCCGTGAGCTGCCCACAGCAGAACTTCCACTGTGCCTCGGTCAGTGGGGTGGGTAGTTCATCGTTCCAGTATTGCAGGGATTTGGGATAGACTAGTGGGGCCGAATCCTGAATATGCTTATAGATCCGTGTTACCAGTTTGCGAGGGGAAGGGGAGCCTACTAAGTTTCCCAAAGCGGGCAGCACTGAGGGAGCCAACGGGAATTTACTGCTAAGAGCTCTACATGCCGCGCAGAGTTTATGATATAAGAAAAGCTTGGAGAAGGGCACAGCCTGGTCGTCATCTGCCGAGGGGGGGTGTCTAAATGTATTTTCAGGAAATAGGTCAGCAAAGGTATGAAGATGTAACTTTTGTACAAGGGATTTGCCAATCCCGTCTGCGATACAGGGTAGCAGTGGGTTTTGCATCAGCGATAACGAAGGGGCATATAACACCAGGACTCCGGCCCTTTTACGCAGCTCCTCACCACGCCCATCTCAGCATGCCTGCGGTATCTATGTCCTCCTTGGGGCGGCAAGCTGGTTTACAAATAGCTACTTTAAGTGGGGTAGGCGCAACTGCATCTTGCTCTACCGCCACGTGAGGTTGAAAGGGTGTCGGGTGTACCCAGAAATGTAAGTATTGGGCCTGAGTGCTAAGCGCATACAACCGCATATCCAGAGCCCCGATGCCGCCTTGACGTAGTGGGAGTGTTAGCATGTCCCAAGATACCCTCGCCTGACCACCCGACCACGCCAGCGCGACGAGGTGCGACTTGAGAGTCTTAAAAAAATGCGACGTTAAAGGAATCGGGATATTCTTGAACAAGTACAGAAATTTGGGCAGGATGACCATTTTGGCTAAAGCTAACCTGCCAGTAAGGGACAGGGGAAGCTTCGCCCATATTTTGACCTTCTCCTCCAACCACACCATGGCTCTCCCATAGTTTAAATTCCAAATTTCCTGCACATCCTGGCTAATCCATATTCCCAGGTATTTAACTGCTTCTACTTCCCACTTCAGAGGGTATTCGGAAGCGGCCCTCGGCGTGCTCTCCGTTAAGGGGAATAACACCGATTTTGACCAGTTCACAGAAATCCCAGCCAGTCCCCCCAACCATATGAATTCCCGCAAAACTGGGTCTAGATTGTCTTCCGGGTTTGCAAGGTAAAGGGTTACGTCATCGGCATATAAAGATATCAGAAGACATCTGGAACTGAAACCAATACCTCGCGCTGTGTGATGCTGACGGATACGCGCAGCCAGTGGTTCCATCGCTATTGCAAACAATAATGAGGAAAGGGGGCACCCCTGCCTCGTGCCCCGTGATATAGGGAAAGGATCAGAAAGTAGCCCGTTCACCCTGATCCGGGCGCTGGGGGAAGTGTAGAGCAGATGTATACTGTTAATTTAAAGTGGGCTGAACCCCATATGACCCAAAATGGTGAACAGATAAGGCCACTCTAGTGTATCGAAAGCTTTCGTAGCGTCTAAAAACACTACTGCGGCATGGACATCTGGATGCAGATAGTGTAAAACTAAAAAAATGGTTTGTAGGTTATGTGACGTTGATCTCCCCCGGAATGAACCCTGACTGATCATGAAGTGCAATCATGGGCAGCAAAGGCTGTAGTCGATTGGCAATCAGTTTCGCTAATATTTTGACATCAACGTTTATCAGGGAGAGTGGTCTATAAGAGTCCATCTTAGTTTCTGGTTTTCCGGGTTTTAGCAAAGTAATAATTATAGCCTCCCTCATAGTGTTGGGCAATATTCCCGTTTCCAGGGCTTCCCCGTACAACTCCAGTAATCTTGGCGTCAATTCTACTTAAGTTTTATAAAAAGACGTGGTCAGGCCGTCAGGGGGCCTTGTCAAGGGTCAAGCTCTTAATAACCTGAGCAACATCTTCAGCAGTATACGGGAGATCCATATATTTTCTGTGATTGTCATTGAACCAGGGTAGTGCAATCGAGTCCAAAAAGGACTGCATTCCCTCAGGCAGGCCTCCTGTGTGGCTGTGTAAAGATGGGAATAGAAGTCGGAAAAAGCCGTTAAAATTTCCTCCTGTCCTCTTATCGTAACACCTGTTGCAGTGTGTATTTCATGATTGAATGTTGTGGATCTGGGTGACTTTATCATACCAGCCAGCGTACAACCCGACCTATCTCCCTCCCCATACCTCCTCGCCTCTGCGTATTTTCCCAAAAATGTGACCTCCCGCTGCGCTTCTTCGGAGTAATCTAACAATTTAGCCTTCAGCAGGCCAGTGATTTCCAGTTCCCCAGTTGCGTAGAATTCCTCCTCCAGCGCCTTTATACTGGCCTCTGTAGAGGCAAGAGTTCCTCTTATTGCCTTCAACACTCCCGCCTGCCTGGCGATGCATTTACCTCTAATTACCACTTTAAAAGCCTCCCAGAGCAAGGCTTCAGTATCCACCGAGCCTGTATTTAGATCAAAGTATTCGGTTATATCGGTCCTGATTTCTTCTGTAAAAGCTTAATCTAGGAGAGCATGAGGTGGGAGGCGCCAGGCAAAAGCGCTCTTTGGCAAGTTTGGGATCGCCAGCCTCAACACACATGGAGAGTGGTCCGATAGCGATGTAGACATGTGTGAAACAGTTGTAGACCAAGTGGCAACATCACGGGATACCAGCCAGTAATCCAAACAGGACCATGCACTGTGATGATCATAAATGCAAGTGCGCTCCCTGAGCAAGGGATGTCTGTCGCGCCATATGTCAATCAGATCTCCATCAGCCACTATCGCCCTCAGGGCGGCACTAGCCGATGGGTGCAAGGTGCGGGCAGCCCCTCTCCTATCCAAGTTGTCATCTAGGATGGCATTAAAGTCTCCTCCCCATAGTACAGTAGAACAGCCTGCTGCCCTGATTTTAGACCAAATGGTATTTAAAAAATCTGGAGAGTCGACATTGGGGCCAGAGACGGCCACAATAGTCATAAGAACGCCACATAAAAGTCCCTGCACCAAGATATACCTGCCCTCAGGGTCTCCTTGTGTATACCTCTCCCTCCAGTCTAACCCCCGCATAATCAGCACAGCTACCCCCGTGCATAATTGGAGTATACCGAGCAATATATATGTCCCCAACGGCTATGGCAAAGTCTTTGTGAGGGTGTTACATTCAGGTGTGTCTCCTGCAGTATGCATATGTCTACATTATGGCAGGATAAATAGGCATGAACCAGTCTCGATTTTCTACCATCATTTAGCCCACGAACATTCCAAGTAAGGCAGTTTAATGTGTTAACAGTCATCCGCAAGGTATATACTCACAGTTGTTGTGTATGCATCCACGACTTGGTACTTCAACCAGGTATGACATAGTTTCGCCACCAAATCACATCCTATACTGGCAATAAACAATAACACAAACCCTACCCCCTTCCTTCCACCCACTCCAACCCCCAAATAGGTTGTAGCATACCCACCAGAAAAGAACAAGAACACACAAATAAAACCATGAAAACCGTGATCCTTCCCATGAGGGCGCAGCAACACTGGCATACTACCTTGCTTTGCACAAGGTGACCGGGAATGCTGAGGATGAGGTTCTCCGCACAAACCCACAAATGCACTAAATGAATACAAACAACGTTAAAAAGAGCTTCAGGACAACTGGCAAGTTCTCAATCGGCAAAGTACAAGTCTCACATCTGGATGGTGCAATATAGACCATACGATACACATATTAGTCATTGTCACTTAAGTGATCTCCTGCTGTCCCATCATCTTCACGATGCCCCTTCTTCTTCTTACCACCAACATGTTTAGCAAATTTAAGTGCAGATTTTGCGTCTGTGAAGAAGTGCGATGTTCCATCAACAGAAACCTTTAGCTTAGCTGGGTACAACAGAGAGCACAGTATCTGTGCCTGTAATAGAATCCGCTTTGCCTGGAGAAAAACACGTCGCGAAGCCTGCACTGCCGGGGTGAAATCAGGATAAAATGAGATGATGTTCCCTTTGTGTGTAATCTTGCCTTTCTCCCTTGCCATCCAGAGAACAAGGTCCCTGTCCTGATAGTTTAGAAGCTTTGCTACGATGGGTCTGTGCGGTGCACCAACAGGAGGCCTCTGTCCCAGCGATCTGTGGGCTCTTTCTACCACAAAAACTGGGGAAAAGTGAGGATCAAATAGATGATGCAGCAGCTCCGTTACGTAAGTCTCCATTTTAGAAATGGCCGTTGTTTCCTGAATCCCCGTGATGTGAAGATTGCTGCGTCTCGATCTCGCTTCTAAATCCTCATTTTTAGCTCTGATGACCCCCAGCAGTTTATCCATGTGGAGAAGCTGCTCCTTTGTCTCAACTTGGAACTCATGATACTCCGTGTGACGATTTTCCAAGGCATCCAGGCGCGTCTCATGTGTCGACACCTGCGACCTTACTGAATCTAGTTTTGCAGTTAAAATGTCCAGTTTGGTGTCTATGGTACGAAGCCTGGACCGCATCTCTAACATAAGCGATCTCAGGTCCTCCCGTTGATCCTCCGCATGTGAGTCATGTGGCCCTCAGCCTGTGAATCATGTTCCGAGTCTGCATGGTGGGTGGAGCGCTTACTATCGAAATTCAGTTTTGGTTGTTTGGCGTCATGTTTGCCCATGATTGCAATGGCACTATAAGTGTAGACATAGAGCCCAGAACAGAATCAACCCGCCAATGCAATAGGCAACTTCCCGTCCCCTATGCCGCCAAAGTGCAATATTACTCCGATGGCGCTCCGACAATACCCGTTGTCTCTGCGTCCTGCTCTATGCTCTGCTAGTCCGCCGAAGCCGCCCGGGACAGATTGCTGCCTCCCATATTGAAAAGAACTGCACAGTTTCTACACAGTCACGTAGCCAATCTTCCACAGCAATACCTCCTAGGCACAGCAGGGCAACTTTGCTCTCAGAGCTCCTCAATGACCACTAAGCACTCGGTCCATCAATCTCAGCCAATCATAGGTCCAGCAGCGTCAAGGGTCACTCCACCACCACAACAGGCACCTTCTCCAATCCTTCGCGACCTCGCCCCTGTGTTTCAGAGTCTCAGCGCAGCAATCACAGCCGCCATAAGGAAGCTACACTGTTACGCCCTTGCACAGCACTTGGCAGTCCCCGGAAAATGCACCCCTGAAGGGCCACCACAGATCAGGCAGGCAACAACTCCTAACTCACTCTCCTTATTCATAACACAGCCCGGGCACCATGACCAGCAGGGTCCTCGCCCAAGCAGTCTCCAGCAGTGGCGGCCGAGGGGCTACTCACAGGGTTGCGGTGATTGTCCAGACAGTTCTATGTTGGTGTGGGGTGTGTGAACAGCACCCAGTCGTCCGCAGCCCCCCCGCTGCCTCCGCTGGACGGGACCGATCAGCAGCAGCGACGTCACCTCCAATGTCGCAGCAGCTGCCAGCAGCGCAAGGCCCACCGGCAGCCGCGGGTATCGCTGAGGCTGTCACTTGGGTCCACGCGTCTCAGAGCCCCGAAGGCCCGTCACCAGCTGATTTTCCCAGTTGCTTCACAAACGTGTGGGCTCACGGCAGACCTGCACCCTCCCCCTCCAAGGTGCCACTCTGCGGGCACCGGGAGACAGCAGGAGCCCAGCACACCGGCGCCGGGCCCACGCATCAACAGCAGCAGCAGGCTCGATTTCAGCACCTCCCACTTTCAGCTCCACCAGGGCCTCGCGAGTCCTCGGCGCATGAGTCACTTTTTGTCCGTCCCGGCGTTGACTCATAGGTAGAGCTCCGTATTTCCACCGACAGAGCCTCCACACGACCAGCTCATCATACAGTGGGTTTTGGCGGATCGGCACCCACCCGGAGTGTAGGATTAATTAAGGATTTAATCCCGGCCGGCGGAGTGCGCACAGAAAGCGGCCATTCCGCTGCACAGCCGGCCACACCCCCCCCCCGCTTGAATTTGGGCCTCCATCGCAAGACTCGAGTCAAGCTTGACTCCTAGATTTTTAACCATACTGACTGGGGCCAAAGGAGGGGACATGTCACTGGGCCACCATGCATTCCAATCCACATTAGGGGTGCAGCCGAAAAAGATGATTTCGGATTTTTCTGAATTACACTTGAGCTGGTTCTGTCGCAGCCAAGCAAAGACCTCAGTTTAACATTCCTTTATCTCCCAACTGCGAAAACTCGCTCCTTTATCGCAAGTGAACAGGAGTTGCGTGTCATCGACATAGGAAATAATCTTTGCTCCATGCCGCTCTGCCAAATGAGCAAGAGGGGCCATATATATATTAACAAGCATTTGCAATGCATCGGTCTCGCCTTTGGGACCTCTTAAGTGTTTAGACAGAGCTATTGGCACTGCTAATGTGTTTAAGTTATGTTTGAGACAAAAATATCAAGCATCTGCAGGATACTAATTTTCAGTCGTATACTCTCTCGTAAGAGTCATCTCCTCAACAAAACAATTAAAACTAGGGACATTTTGGGTGAAAATGAAGAATGTATGCACAAATCAGAGGGAAGAAAAAGCTAAGGAAGAAATACCAAGCAAAGGCCACCTAAACAAACACCATCTTCCTACAATGTATACTGTAGGTGTTGTGGAATATAAACTTGCAGACATTAAGCAGGATAAAAGATGTTGCAGCCAGGAAACTTTGAGGAGTTCAATTCAGAAAACTCCAAGTGACTTTCTGCTCAACTAACCCGAGACCAGCGAGGATGTCCCAAATCACTCCTACCTGTCGCAACTCTGCCTGATCGCCCTGTTTGCTCCTACTGACTGTTCACTCTGCCTGCTTCTGCTGCACAGTCACTCTGCCTTCTCCTACTGACTGCACTCTGCCTGCTCCTACTAACTGTTCACCCCGCCTGCTCCTACTAACTGCTCACTTTGCCTGCTCCTACCGACTGTTAACACAGCCTGTTACTGCTGGCATTTCATTTTGGCTGCTCCTCTCGACTGCTTGCTCTGCCTGATCGTCTCGTTTGCTGCTACTGACTGCTCACTCTGTCTGCTCCGGTTGACTGTTCGCCCTGCCTGATCAGTCCCCCTCCTCCAACTAACAGTTCACTCTTCCTGCGCCTAATAGACAGCTGCTAATGACCACTCACTCTTTCTGCTACAACTGACTGCTCACACTGCCTTCTCACACTGCAGTGACTGCTCGCTCCGCCTACTGCTGTGGAGTGCTTACTACTCCGCACACTACCAGGTCCTACTGACTACTCACGCTCCCTACTAACTGTTCTTACTGTCCTAACTCACTGCCAGCTCACGCTGCCTCCTCACGCATACTGTGCCTTGTGCTCCCTACTACATAACAACGAGCTGCTCATACGTTCCACTCACTCTGACTACACACTGAATTCTGACTGCTCCGGCTGGCTGCTTACACTGCGCACTCATGCCCAGCACCAGTCTTAATTGGCTACTGCGCACCCCTACTGACTGTCGCCAGCTTTTAAAGTACTGCCTGCTTGTACTCACTGTCCTGCTCCTAAAACCTGATCCATACACCACTGACTGCTCCAATTGTATGATCAATCCTGAACGTCCTGCTCTGACTGACAGCTCCGTTTGAATGTGCATCTTCACTGTTCATACTGCCTGCTTCCTCCGGTGAGCACTGCCTGCTCCTGCAGCTGGCGTGCTGCTTGCTCTGGGAGTGAGAGAAGCTAGGACTCCAACTCGCTTATTTAAACTGTTTTGGTGAATTTTCCTGGGCAGTGTTTTCAGGAGCACTACAATTTTACATACATCAAACGAGCGCACTGAATGACGATGCTCATTAGCAAGGAACTACAGAAGAGGCACACGGAAAATAAATAAACAGCAATTTTTATAGCCAGTATGATACCCGTTACTTAAATTGCTTTGTGTAAACACACCGCACACAGCTTTCAGTCAGCTGTCAATAAAAAAAAAAACGGGACATGAGTTAAATCTCCTGAAATCAGTCAGAACTGCTGGTGAAAAGCAGGGACTGTCCCGGCAAATTCAGGGTGGCTGGATGACCATATTCAACTCAGAACAGGCATCAGGACCTGGGCTACTTACTACCCGGTTGCCCTAATGCGTTACAAACGTCACAAGCGCATGCAGGAAATACTCAGGGCACCAGGGATCGTTATTACGTGCATCTGATTACGTTACAACAAACTAAGGTGAAGCGCTATAAATCATGCAGATACATACATCAAGAAAACCAGTTAAAAAAACAAGATTTAAGCAAGCCAAACACCAAAGGTACCGGGGGCACAGGGCATACTTACCATCCTCATACGGACATTTACCCCACAGTAGAGATCGACAATAGAACCATACAACAAGCGTGAGACAATGAACAGTTCAACGGCATAGAAAAAGGACAAGGGAGTCCTCGATGTAGTCAATGGAAACCGGCAGACATGTTGATATGGGAACGCCTCCTATACGTGGTTCGATTAGAAAAAATAATGCATTTTCCTAAAAGGCATCGATAACGTGATGGCTGTTAAAATTAAACAATTTAGTTTTAAAAGTAAGTCGCAAGCGTTTACATGTAGGTGATAATTTAATTTTAAATTCAAACGTGTTTGAAAAGAATACAACATCATTATAATTAGAAAAAAACATTTTTACTTAACTTGGAAACTATTTAATTCCAAGTGGACAGAGGTTCGGTGGTGCTTTCATTTATGTTGTTTTGGCTATATACTCTTTCACTCCCATTAAACAAAGTGAGCGGATTTGGTCCAACGGCTAGATTGCTGACTTTGGTGCTGGAGACCACGGTTCGAGCCTCGGGGTCGCATCCACATTCTGTGATTTTGGGCAAATCACTTTATCTCCTCGTGCCTGAATGTGTCCTTGTGTAATGTAATCGGTGCTCATGTAAAGCACTTCAATATCTGGGGAAAGTTTGCGCTATATAAACCTATAAAAGTCATCTGTTTCCCGGAGTGAAAACACGCCGATGCGGTTTGATGGGTATGCGTGCAGAGGCAGGGGGAGCGCTTACAGACGTGGAGCTAAAAACAACAAAACACCGGCCAGGAAGAGAGCACGTCATCACGTTCGCACTATTGTGATCAGGCCGGGTGCCAGAAGAAAGTGCGCAAGTGAAGGGGCCAGTAGCCTTGGAAGGTTACAAATGACGACATAATCGTCATGAGGAGGGACTAGCAAGCCTTAAACAAATCGGAAAGCAGAATTTACTGCTCTAATCCAATGAAAAAGATGGGCGGCGAGTGGGCGGAGCTTCCACGAAGCTTCCCCACTAAAGTGTATACTGCATGTCTCGGAGAGACAGTGCAAGCACTGTCTAGGCGAGACCTAAAAAGGGTGAGGCTCAAAATGGAGCCCTGCGGGACCCCCACTTGCATTGGAGTAATAGTAGCTGAAAATGGCGGAGACCAGATTTCCTGTTGCCGCTCCGCAAGGAAGGAAGCAAACCAATTGTACACCGTGCCCCTGACACCACACTCTGCTAACCTATACAGAAGCCGGTCATGGGGCACGGTGTCAAAGGCCGCAGAAAGATCCTGCAATATTAAGACAGCGCTACCCCCTTTGTCCATTTGAGCTTTAATAGTTTCAGAGACCTCCAATAGGGCTGTTTCTGTACTAAGAGTGGCTCTGAAGCCCGACTTGCTGTCATGAAGTACATGGTTGCCTTCTATAAAGTCTGTTAGCACGGAGTTGACGTACTTCTCTAAGACCTTAGAATAGAAAGGCAACAAGGAAATGGGCCTGTAGTTGGATGCGATCGCAGGTTCTGCTGTGGGTTTTTTCAGCAGAGGGATAATTTTGGCCCTTTTCCAACTACTGGGTACTGTTCCATGTCCAAGTGATGAGCTAAGAACTGAATTGACTGCCGGGTTCAGAGGTTCCGCAATCGTCTTCAGAATACTTGCTGGGCAAGGGTCGGACGGAGAGCCCGACTTCAGGGTGGTCATGATATCCAAAGATTTTTCTAGGGAGATGGGAGGAAATAGGGAGAGTGCATAACTCGACCCCAGTGGCGGGACACCCAATGTCGTATCCGCTTCCGGTGTGCCCGTAGGGGCAAACGATTGTTGGATCAAGTGGATTTTGTTGTGGAAAAAATATGCCATTTGATGGAGCCAACTAAAGGTAGGAGTAAAAACCTTACTTACAGCACTGGGAGATGTGAAGTCTTTAACAATTTTAAATATTTCTTTACTTTTATTCACCGCCCCTTTTATTTTTATTGTAGACATTTTTTTCTTTTCAGTCCAGACATTGTTAAAATAAGCTTTCAAAGCTTGCTTATAAATAGCTCGGTCCGTGGGATTATACTTGGTACGCCAGACTCTCTCTAGATGTTTGCAGGCACTTCTACTTTCCCTGAGTGTCACTGTAAACCACGGTGCGGAAGTACGGTTGCTTGTGGCTTTCCGCGTTTTATAAGGCACCAATACCCTAACCTGATCTTCAAGCCATTGCTCTAGACCAGGAGCATCAATTTATGGATTTCCACTAACAGGAATTGGGTGCTTCCTCAGGGCACTCTTTAGACTGTCAGACGTAACCTGATTAAAAGGTCTAAAAGTAGCAGGATGGAGCATCTCCCTATGTTGAGCTTGAGCTGCAAACTTCGGAAATTTAAAGCTCAGGAGAAAGTGATCCGACCATACCAATGGTTGGGGAGCCTCTGTTTCTGTACTCACGCAGGACAATACTTGGTCTAATGTATGACCCTTTACATGAGTAGGACGGTGAATATACGGGGCCAGGCCTAGGATCTCTAGAGATTCCCGCAGCTGAATAGCCTCAGGATCAGAGGGAACATCCATATGGACATTAAAGTCTCCTAACAGGAGACAGTGCCTGTATTTAACTGAGATGGATGATATAACTTGGGTGAGTGACTCAGTAAACGCGCCCACCTGACCAGGTGGCCTATACACCAAAATTCCCGCAATGGATTAATGATCCAATATAGTAATCACAAAAATGAGGCTTTTAGCCTCGGTGATATCCTGAGCCGGAAGAATAGAGCAGGACAGTGCCGATTTAAAAATTATACCAACTCCACCCCCTTTTCCTACAGGTCGATCCTTCCTCAAAAACTGGTAGCCCGATGAAATAGCCCCTGCTATCGTTGGATTAGAGCCATCATTCAGCCAGGTTTCGGTTACAAACATGACATCAGGGCCGGACTCAACTAATAGATCATGCAATTGTGCTTCATGTTTTTTTATAGAGCGGGTGTTAAGGAGAAGAAACTTTAGCGAGTTGTTCTCTCGTGTGCCCAGACCCAAAACTGGGCCCTTACTCGCCATGATTTGTAGTCATAATTCCTAGTTTGGGAGTAGTACCTAATGATATCAAGATTAGGAGACGGTCTACCACAGTGGATAAGTTGTCTGTTAACACAGCTAAGTCTTTGCTACTCATTGATGGCGAGATGGTCTAGATAAGGGCGATGGTGATGCCGAATCGTCTTGCACTACTTGCAACAGAGGGCGAAGTCTGTCGGATGCTGATGGTCAAACAGTGTTGTTCTTATATCCCTGATAATAGTAAAGATCTGAGGTGATATATTAGCAATATCACTGATATACATCATGAAATACAGGATTCGGCAGCCGAAGAAGTTTGAAATAAGATCAGAAAAGGATTTGGCGCAGTTGGAAGGTGGTTTACAAATTTGGGAAATGGAATCTCTTGATATATCCTAAAACCGATACTGACGATTATATTCTGCATCATTGTTTTAGTCAGAATGATGAGGGAATATATATGGCATAAGGCGAGGCAGTTGAAGAATTCCTTAAGGGAAAGAGAAAGAAGGATGGGAAGACTACAGGACAGTTATTATGGGAATTTTAAGCAAATGAAGGGTTTCAGGCAAAGAAAGCTGGCTACTACATAAGTCTAGATCAGTCTACTCTATGTATTGTTTTGAAGGTTATCGTGATGCCTCAATGTCATCACAGGGGGGAACTGATGGAGTGGTAGTTTTACTAATTTGAAGGGGTGCATCCTAATCACATTGAGACAGCACCTGCATATAATTGTGTCTTTGTGTAAATGTGAGTGTTAGAATTTTGAACCACGTTAATGTATCTCCATGACATATTTTAGGTTACTGACAAGTAGTATGAGAAGTTAATGTGTGAATTAAATGTACCTAGCAGAAAGCCTTAACCAGAAGAAGTCATGTTGTGAAGTTTCACACTCGCATGTACTAGGTGTTTAATAATGATACTATCCATAATTAGGTAAATGTGTTAGTCGAAATGTAAAATGGTTATGTAACTCGTAATGCTTAAGTAATACATTCTTATACTAACCAAAGCTGTAGGCCTGAAATGCTAATTCCTGACAACTCTTGCTTTAAGGTTAATGTTCTGAATTTCATGTGCACTGTGAAAGCTGTTCTTTCTCATGTTTTGCATTGCAGGTGGAGAAGCATTCTTCAGGCAAATTAATGTCTTTGTTTTAGCAGCTAGGCAAGGAGAGAAGAAGTATAAGTATAGATAAGGAAAAATTCGGTTTCACTTGGGAGAAGGCATGGGAAGCAAGGACGAATTGTTGCAAAGGATGTACATGGAGGACACCATGGAAAAATACGCTCATAACTGTACCCGTTGTGGAGTACATGCAAGAAGCGCATCTTGGGAATTCTACCTGTAGCTAGCTGGTTGTTGGAATTAGGGATAGTCCCCATGTCTTCCTTGCCTTTGGGGATGGAGCATAACAGAACAAGCTCTTCCTCTAGTGATGGTGGCTTTATGCTGCGTGACCCATCTCAAAGGTGGAGAGACTTCTTAGGAAGACTCCACAACTGACACCTTTCCCCCTGAATCGAAATGCGTATTCATTAACATAGGGATGTCATCTTAGTGATGGAGTGGGGATGGATTTAAATGCATTTCATCTACCATCCCTCGTTGTAGGGAAATTTGGACTCTTACTTCCTGATTGTATGTATCCTACTTCTCGAGCTAATAGTCTCATTCGTGTTGCACCGTTTGAATTGGGTGCACAAGTTTGGCTTTTGGCGGTTGCCTAAGAATTTCTATACCCTCGTGTTGAGGTGTGTTTATGTTCAGTTTTTTTGACTTTGTAATAAATATACCCAACCTTCATCAATTGTCCTTCGTTTATTAGGTATCAGGAAGTGGTGTTTCTAAATTAACTTTGCATTAATGATTTTCTCTTCACACTTTCATGCTGCTTAAAAGACCAATCGAAGTGTATCTCTAGAAAAGTTCCAGAACTAATTGAAGCGACCCTTTCAATTGATAGATTTTGACCACGTCAAATATCAATATTTTCTATTCAATTTATGGCCTTTTTCAAAACTATGCATCGCTATTTGCAGGTTGCCACTGTTTATATAAATGAATAGTAATTATAAGTACATTTTAATTTGCAGGATCACTCGGTGATTCTACAATTCACACATTTTAATTTTGTAATGCAACCAGGTGTGCAGAAACACTCTCTCTATTTCGGTAACATATTTCTTGAGAAAAATATTCAAAATGACGAGTAATTCATTTACTTTTTAAATAAGGTTTGGGTGCAAATATTCACACATCAGTTAATTAGTCAATGAGCATAGATATGTGTCAGGCATTGCACACTCTAACATTGCCCTCAGTTCAAACTTATTTATTAGTCTTGAAGTGTGCCTATAAACTGACAAATTAATATTTGTTTTTATAATAATTTGGGTTTATGAGTTAGTGTTTAAACAGAAAAGCCTATTACTGCTAAATCACTAAATTAACCAAAGCTGTAGGTCTGAAATGCAAATTCCTGACAACTCTCACTTTAGGATTAATGAATTTTATGTGCTCTTTGGAAGCTGTTCTTTCTCATGTTTTGCATTGCAGGTGGAAAAGCATTCTTACGCTCTAGACACACTGCACTGTGTTCTAGGGGCAATACAACACCACAGTCGACCTGAGGGATGATGACACAAATGCAGCACACCCTAGAACCTTAACCTGACATCTCTGCTCCTGAGGTATACTTCTTCAGTGCTTTGCAGTCTATGATAAATATTCCAACACAAAGAAATTAATAATTTTAAACCACAATCACTGCTATGAATCATGAAAACACAGATACTCCACAATACACTTTTGTCATGGGCACCAACCAACCAAACCAGACTGCATCCTAACGACACTAAACCCCATATTTTAGGCATCCCTGCACATGCCAGCTCTCAACAGTGCAACCAAATATTTCAATAATTCACCACACTACACTATGGGGCCGATTATGATTGCGGAAGGCCCTTTCCCGCCAGCCATGCGGTGGTCCTTCCGCAATCGGACTGCGATTTTCCCCCTACCACATTAGGATGGCGGAGGGAATTGCGTTCGGACCGTGGCAGATGCAAAGACCGTCCGCCACGGAACTGCCACAGGCAATCGTTGCGATTGCCTGGCGGAGCAGTCTGTATCAATAAAATGGTGGCGGTGCCTATCAGGCACCATTTGCCAGATCACGATGCTGTGTCCAGCCAGCCTTTCCGTGGTGGGTAAACTGCCATTGAAAGGCTGGTGGAGATTGGTTTCGGGGGCCTGTTGCGGGCCCCCCTTGTGTTGGGAGGAGGTGTAGATGCACTGGGGGGGTTCCATGCATTTCACTGCACCAAGTGGCAGGCACCGTGTGGTGCCTGCCACATAGTGCCGTGAAATGCACAACATGCCATTTTAACTTTGTGGCGGGTGCTGCTGTCAGCAGGCCTATTGACTTTTGGCAGCATCTCCTCAGCTCCCAGGGACACAAGGGTCACCTTTGTCTGCTCCTCAAAGATGAAAGGGACCACATCTTCTCCAAGCACTACACTCATCAACCCAGGTGTCTGCCCACCTGTTGGGGGCTGTGCTCTCTTGGGACATCTGGGGCCCGATTACGAGTTTGGCAGTGTGGAGGTGGGACTTCCCTGCCACCACACCACCAAACCCACGTAAGAACTGCCCATCGTTTTATGACTTTTTTAGTTACTAGCGGGCAGTTTTTTTGGTGTTCCAAAAGCGGTGCCTATAAAATAGGCACCGCAATGGTGACGTCAAAAGAAGTTTCAGCAGCATGGACTGGAAAGTCCATGCGTGGGCACGTGTTGTGCCCCCTGTGTGTATACACAGGGGGTGAGGTACAAGGTGCCCCTTTCCTCTCTGCCTGAGTTTTCATGGATTTGGAACCTGGAAGAGAGGAAACTCGTAATGTGCTTGGCGGGATCACGGCAATCCCGCCAAGCATATTGTGGCCTCGGAACCACCGCCGGGAAACAGCGGTTCCCTGGCAGTGGTGGAGGTATCAAGAAGGCACGACCTCGAGGGTCGTAATCTGGTGGTCAGAAGACCACCACCACCACCCCACCATGACTCTGGCAGTTTGAGGACCACCAGACTCGTAATTAGGCCCTTAGTGTCTCCCTTGGAGTACCCATACTTGTAGCACTCTGTGCAAGATGGGACAAACCTCCCTGTCTGTTTATCCAAGAATTCCAACTTTTGGGTTTGTACTCGGACTGGTTACTACTGTTCTCTTGGGAATTATTTTGAAGGCCTGTTGAGAATTTACTTTTAAGTTTTTCTCCCCTCTCTTTTTTCTGATAGGACCCCTGACCACTCTTTTGGGAGTCCCCAGACGCCTTTGTGGACACTCTAGTTACAAGTCATGATACGGGGGTGGTTCTCACGCGGGTTTGGTGGTGCAGCGACTGGGCAGTCCCGCCACCGCACCGCCAAACTCTTAATTAGCCCCTCAGTATTGCAGGGTCAGAAGTAGGCCTCTTCAGAAGAGGGACAACCATAGCTTCCAACCATAACTTAGGAACTACTGCCAACTCTAGGGAGGCATTACATAAGGAAAGAAGCTATGGGAGGATGGAATCAAACGCTAAATGAAAGATATGTGCAGGGCAAGGATCATTGGGTCAATTTGACTACAACTTGCAGACCAGCTTTATAAGATCCTTAGATTGTATAGGCTAATGTTTTCAAAAAGTGACTCCACTCCTGCTTCAGAAATTAGTTTTATTGCAACATCTATTTTCAAGTCCTTTGTACCATGATAACCAAATACAATACCACCCTAATGTACTATTTTCTCTCTACATCTCTATAAAATCCAGCCAAGGTCATCCCCATCATCCTAAACAAGGATAAAAGATAATTTCCAACTCTGAAGGGCATTAGTTGCTGTGATGCCCCTGTGTAGAAAGAGAGAAACTCAAATGGCTAACCGTGACAGGGAGATGGATGTATGACGTTACAACGCACACTTTTACAACGCATGCACTTACAACGCATTTTTTACAACGCATAATCCATTACAACGCATGACATTACAACGCATGACACTACAACGCATTTTTAAAAAATACCTTTACAACGCATTTCCATTACAACGCATACTACCTTTACAACGCATACCATTACAACGCATATTATTAAATTACATTTAAGGTAAGTATTAGATAGTATAGGGGTAAAAGTTACTTTACTAACTCCAGGGGGTGCAAACGTAGGGTAAGTGTTGGATAGTATAGGGGTAAAAATTACTATTCTAACTCCAGGGGGTGCAACAGTGGGGTAAGTGTTGGATAGTATAGGGGTAAAAATTACTATTCTAACTCCAGGGGGTGCAACAGTAGGGTAAGTGTTGGATAGTATAGGGGTAAAAATTACTATTCTAACTCCAGGGGGTGCAACAGTAGGGTAAGTGTTGGATAGTATAGGGGTAAAAATTACTATTCTAACTCCAGGGGGTGCATCAGTAGGGTAAGTGTTGGATAGTATAGGGGTAAAAATTACTATTCTAACTCCAGGGGGTGCAACAGTAGGGTAAGTGTTGGATAGTATAGGGGTAAAAATTACTATTCTAACTCCAGGGGGTGCAACAGTAGGGTAAGTGTTGGATAGTATAGGGGTAAAAATTACTATTCTAACTCCAGGGGGTGCAACAGTAGGGTAAGTGTTGGATAGTATAGGGGTAAAAATTACTATTCTAACTCCAGGGGGTGCATCAGTAGGGTAAGTGTTGGATAGTATAGGGGTACAAATTACTATTCTAACTCCAGGGGGTGCATCAGTAGGGTAAGTGTTGGATAGTATAGGGGTAAAAATTACTATTCTAACTCCAGGGGGTGCAACAGTAGGGTAAGTGTTGGATAGTGTAGTGTAATATTATGCGTTGTAATGGTATGCGTTGTAATGGTAGTATGCGTTGTAATGGAATGCGTTGTAAAGGTATTTTTTAAAAATGCGTTGTAGTGTCATGCGTTGTAATGTCATGCGTTGTAATGGATTATGCGTTGTAAAAAATGCGTTGTAAAGGTAGTGCGTTGTAACAGTTGCGTTGTAAAGGTTGTTCCCCCAGGGAGACATGACCTGTGCCCAGGCAAGGCAGATTTCCCAATATTCCTGCAGATAATTGTCCTACAGTCCATGATAATCAGACGATTGCCAGTTGCAGCTTAAAGGGATATTAGGTGTGAGGTGGAAAAATGAGATACAAGCTACAGAGTATTCAGCCAGGAAAAACAGGATTTAGCTTTCCTAAAACTATTGTTGAAATTCCAGCAGGAAATATGATAACTTTATAAACATAGCTGTAGAACTGACTCTAATATTTCCATTGCATTCATTTTGTCATGCTTCTTTTTTTGGCACACTGCAATCGTGAAATATGTATCATTTTCTAACAAAAGCTTAAAAAATAGGGTTTTTGCAAAAATGTCATTCTTTAAAATAAAGGGCTTATGGCCAGATGTACATAGGGAAGGTTTTGCGATTACCAAAGAGTGAAATTTTGTGATTGCCTATTTGGTAATAAACACATATCCATGTACAAATATGTGCTGCACACATTTTGCATGTCCCAGTGGGGCTAGGTCTCAGAATAGGGGCTTGCACGAATACTCTTATTCCCCACCGCAAGTACTACGCACATGATTTGACTGCATACTATGGACCACTGCACTACAGCCTCAGGTAACACATGCAACCTACTTCACGGACAACACTGAGACAGACTCCTCACCCTTCATAGAGTAGGAATACGAGGGACATCGATCAGCAGAACAGTGGGAGCACGCCAGACAGTGGGTTCGTGAACTGATGCAGGCGGAGGCAGGACTGGGAGCATTGGAACACACTGAGGCAATGCACGCGGCCAGGGCAACGGGGCTCCAAACAGCACTGATTGAACATACAGAATTAATACAGCGCCTGCGCATAATTGATCACCAATTCTATACTTTTGCCTGCAGAAGAATCCCCCCCCCCCACCGATACCCAAACTTGAAATCAACACACCGACTGTGACTCACGTTACCACCCAGACTGGGATAAATGACACATTCCATTATTATTACGAGTCCCAACGGGGCATATCAGCAAGGGCTGGCGATAAAATTATCGCCGCTTTAGCGTCCGTTTTCGGACGAAAAGCGCCGATAATTTTATCACCCTATCAGCATGGATACGCTAACGCGTGGATCCATGCCTTAGCGCCCATTTCCTTAGCGCCTCGCATCGCATCGCTAATGAGATGCGAGGTAGGCGTTCCCGGCAGGAATCCAGAGGAAATAAAAGCTGACCCGGCTTCTCCCTATCAACAAGGGAATCGCTATCCCGCCTAGCGACTTAAAAAGCAGCGCTAACCGGGTGTATCGCCGGTTTCTTACGCCTACTATTTTTATTACCTAGCCATACTTGTCATGGGAGGTGGATTGTCATGATAAGTCCACATCTCCCTATTTACTATATTTGCCCTAACGCTGTGTTTTATCTCTGGAAATACTGAGATAATGCCGAATTACACCGCTATTGCCGGGATTTCTATCGCCTCGGCGATGTGCGTTGCTAATAGTGCGCTAGCCGGGCGATAGAATCCGGCGATAGGCGGCGTTAAAATTGTTCACGCTAAACATGGCCAGCGATAATTATCGCTGGCCGTTGATGATATGCCCCTATATGCGGCCCCTCATGCGTTGGAGCCAAAAGCAATTGATGGCTTTCTGGCCAATCTAACCCTCCACCTGATTACAGCTGCAGGAAGGAAAGCATCGGCAGCGCCTGTGACCACCGCTGAGATACGAGAAGCCAATAATGAACTTCCTCGCAACAACACACCAGGCCTCGATAGCCATCGGGTAGATTTTTATGCCATATTTTCCACCCAACTGGTTCCTCTGTTGGAATGGCTGTATCAATCCTCTTAGTCAAAGGAGTTCTGCCCCCTACTACGGTAAAGGCCCTGCTGACCTCTCTGCCGAAGCCCAACAGAGACCCCACTGATATAACAGTTTATAGACCTCTATCGCTATTGAATAATTAGTATAAATTACTGAGCAAAGTGTTGGCTTGCCGACTCATTCCATTCCTGCCAAGACTTATACATACATAGCACGTCACTAAACATAGGCTCTGTCATGTAATAGATGCAACCTCTGATACATTCCACACAGTGGGTTGTCTTGCACTTGACTTACGCCTGGCTTTTGCCACTTTAATTTGCTTCCTTTGATGTAGTACACTAATATATGCCACCCGAACTGCAAGGGCGTGTACTGGAGCCCACATATCAAAAGCATGCCTAGCGCACAGGGGTACAAGACAGGGATGCCCGCTATCCCCAAGTTTATTCTTGCTTGCGTTGGAACTTTTGGACAGAGGCTGCGCCTGGGTGCCCAAGACTGGGGTATCCCCATTGGACCTACAATCCATGCATTGTCACTCTACGCTGATGACATAATCTTATAAACCAAAAACCTCCAGGAAAATTTACAAATGGTAGCCCAAATGTTCTTGCTCTTTGAACATATTTCTGGGCTGGCAGTGAATGTGGATAAATTCCAAGCATTTTTATTTGAGAGTAATCCCAGGAACCTGACAGTTATATTTGGAGATAAGATAATCAAGGTCGTACCCAGCACATTTAAATACCTAGGGATCCAAGGCTTTGGAATACACAAGACCTTTTAGGAGGGAATCTCCAGAAAGCGATCTGCACTTTACGCCCCGGGTATCCTTCTGGTCATCACTTCCCCTCTCCATAGCAGGGCACCTCGATATATCAAAAAGGGTAATGCTCCTGCGCATACAGTATTTCTTCACTAATTTGCCTGTAGTAGTCCCGATGCAATACTTCAAAGTATTGCACACACTCCTGACAGACTTAATATGGGGAAATGGTCGTAGGCGTATTAGTTTAGCAAAACTACAGTTATCGTCAGATAGCGGCAGTATGTGGGCACTAGCTTTCAAATGTTACTGCCTGGCATGCCAACTGCAGTGGCTCTCGTACTGGCTAGCCGGCCTTCATCTGCATGAAATAGTCTACACGCCTCGCATATTCACTCAGGGCACGCTACACAAATTGCTATGTCACAGGCTGTGAACCCCCACAGAGGCTCTATTGTTACTAAATTCGCTCTTGTTTATTGTAATATGGCCCTGAAATATACTGTGCAGACTATGCCCTACGCACCAATATACCACTAGAAGGTCTCTCTACCCCAATGGGTACACTGACACAGCACCGACTATGTCTATGGGAACAGGCAGGTGTGTCAACGGGGGGAGCACTGTTTGGGGATGTCATGTTGTTGAACCATGCAGACTTTGTGAATGAGCTGTGATTGCCAGACTTGGTGTTCCTCACACATGCAAATATCACACGAAATGTTAGACTACACTGGGCTCCAGAAAGACCAGAACCCACAACGCACAAATGTGTACAATCCTTTTATTTAATGGGTAATGGCAGACATTTGATACAGTGGTTATACCGAGGCCTGCGGGCACACTTAGCAATACCTTTGACAAAGTTGCAGAAGGAGTGGGAGCTCGATATGGGCAGGGGATTACGGGACAAGGAAGGGAATGTTCTTCTTGAATTTCCCCCAAAGATCTCATGCACTTCCAGATTCAAATTCATACAATATATGGTTCTACATCGAGCCAACCTCACACCCCAAAGGCCGCACAATGTGTTTCCAAACGTCTTTGCAGCATGCCCTAGATGCCCTGAACATGATGAGGGCCTGTTACACATGTTGTCCAATTCTTTCCTCCTATTTGGCACAGATCAGCACAAGTTTGGAGGAAATAACAGGAGGGACTAACTGGCGTACAGCTGAAAGCTGTCTGCTGGGGCTATACCCACACCCAAGAGGTTATAAGGTACAAGCCAGGTTTGCAGACTTAGGTGGCCCTAGTGGAGATAGTATATTAAGACAAACATTTTAACATCACCTGTAAAATTAATCCAAAAACAATTTAAAGATAAATTGAGTGCATTTTTTCACATGGAACACAGATTCTCATGTCCACCGAGAATCCAAAAGTACATATTCACAAAATTCAAAGACGTTGACCCACTGGAAAAGGAAGGGTAAGTGCAGCGTAGTGCGAAAGTGAGGGTAAGTGGATAAAGGAGGGCAGTGACCAATATATACATCCAAATCATATAGAGTGCCAATACGGCCTTAGGTACCTGGCCAAATTATTTACATAACCATAGTATGAGGACACATAAAAGATCTATCTCTGTTGTCCACAATGGTGAATGCAATACATAAAGCTGTAGACGTTTCGATGGTGGGGAGCCATGGTTGTTTCTGATTAAGGAAATCAAATTCCAAATCTGATAGATAACCCATTTTGTGTCCCTCCTTAGTCACTTTAAGGATCATCTTGGCCACCTCTTTGGTGGGGTCAGTTCTCAGGTGGGTGTAACTGATGCCATCCCCCTGCTGATTAAGGACCTCCATCTTATAGTCAGTCGTGTTCTAGACTACGATGGCACCGCCCTTGTCCATGGGATTGATTACAATTTGGCCATTGTCCTTCAATGACCGTAAATCATCCTGTTCTGGCTTGGTGATGTTGTTTTTGACATATTGTCGTTCCGAGCATACCTTCATGACATCCCTGGTCACCACGCTCTCATATGTCAGAATCTTATTAGAGACCAAATGCGTTGGTGGTATAAAGGTAGATGGTACTCTTAGGCCAGTGTGTGATGTTGAGGGGAGTGTGGGTGAGTTTTTGAAATGGTATCACAATCTCACCTTCCTGAAGAAACAGTGCAGCTCAGCCATGAGCTTAAATTGATTGGGGTGGGCAGTAGGTACAAATGATAGTCCCTTACCAAGTACCACCTCCTTGTCTGGGCTGAGCTCATGGGAGGATAGGTTTATAATGGGGTTGCTCTGTGAGTTCACCATCTGTAAACCCGGCGTCTCATCTTTACAATTAAGTGAATCTTTGCAGTTTCTGGGGACCCTTGATATTGAGTCCATTTTTTAAACTTTTTGTAGCCCCACATAGGAAGTGTGCAGATTGGTACTTATATGTTTTTTCAGCCACTACTCAATGTCCTTTCCTGACATCAGAGCCTGAAGGCCCATCTTCTATCTACTTACCACCATATACCCCCGGTGATCTCAGGGTAATTTTCCTTACTAACTAACACTAGCAGTGATTAATTCCTATTTTGTTATATCACCTGTACCTAATAGAGGTCCCTTAACTATCCCCAGGTGTCCCACAGTTGGTCCTGATGAAGACCCTTCTGTAAGATCTTGAACTATCTACAATTGCCGCCAGGGTCGAAACGTTGACGGCTTTATGTATTGCATTCACCATTGTGGACAATAGAGATAGATCTTTTATGTGTCCTCTTACTGGTTATGTAAATAGTTTGCAAACACAAGGAGATGATGGACGGAGCGCTGAAACGTTTCAGACACTCATCCCCAGTCAAAGATCTGGGTTGAATCCATCATCATTCTTTAGCTCACTTCACCATCACAGCTCAGACCCGGCTATACGCAAATCAGTCTTGAGCTGTGCTTCATGGGAACAGTCCAGCCTGAACTGCCATGCCAGGTCTTCCCTGAACCGGAAACAAGCATCCTGGGACCGGTTTTTGGGTAACACCCTTCATCAGCCAAGCTAGCTTGAATCCAGTGTCAAAGTGAGCAAGGGACCCATGTCTGGGCGTACCCTGCCAACTTAGGCGAACAAGGCAAACACAATGAGATGATGGATGGTGCGCCAAAACTTTTCAGACACTCACCCCCAGTCAAAGATCTGGGTTGAATCCATCATCATTCTTTAGCTCACTTCACCACCTCAGCTCAGGCCCAGCTATGTGCGCATCAGTCTTGAGCTGTGCCTCATGGGAACAGTCCAGCCTGAACTGCCAAGCTAGGTCTTCCCTGAACCGGAAACAAGCATCCTGGGACCGGTTTATGGATAATACCTTTTCAACAGCCAGGCTAGCTTGAATCCAGTGGCAAAGTGAGCAAGGGACCCATGTCTGGGCATACCCTGCCAACTTAGGGTGAACAAAGCAAACACAAGGAGATGATGGACGGAGTGCTAACACTTTTCAGACACTCACCCCCAGTCACAGATCTGGGTTGAATCCATCATCATTCTTTAGCTCACTTCACCACCTCAGTTCAGACCCAGCTATATGCAAATCAGTCTTGAGCTGTGCCTCATGGGAACAGTCCAGCTTGAACTGCCAGGCCAGGTCTTGCCTGAACCGGAAGCAAGCATCCTGGGACCGGTTTCTGGGTAACAGCCTTCATCAGCCAGGCTAGCTTGAATCCAGTGGCAAAGTGAGCAAGGGACTCACGTCTGGGCATACCCTGCCAACTTAGGGTGAACAAATCAAACACAAGGAGATGATGGACGGAGCGCTGAAACTTTTCAGACACTCACCCCCAGTCACAGATCTGGGTTGAATCCATCATCATTCTTTAGCTCACTTCGCCACCTCAGTTATGGTTATGTAAATAATTTGGCCATGTACCTCAGGCCGGATTGGCACTCTTTATGATTTGGATGTATATATTGCTCCCAGACCTCCTTTTCTCACTTAACCTCACTTTCGCACTACACTGCACTTCCTTTTCCAGTGGGGCACTGTCTTTGAATTATGTGAATTTTGTGAATATGTATTTCTGGAGTCTCTGTGGACATGAGAATCTGTGTTCCATGTGAATAAATGTACTGAATTCATCTTTAAATTGTTGTTGGATTAATTTTACAGATGATGTTAAAATGTTTGTCTTAATATACTATGTCCACTATGGCCATCTATTTTTGGTACCGTACTTTACCCAGGTCCTAGTGATTTGTCTGGGTTTACCCCCTGGTGTTATGACAGGCTTTCAGACTTGGCACTTCTCCAAGTAAAACAACTGATAGCCAGAAGATGGAAATCGGCATCCCATTCTGGTTTATTAACTTGGAGGGAAGATGTGATACAATGCGGTAGAGTGGAAAATGGAGTGCTGCACCAAGAGGAATTTTGAGGGTTACAAAAAAGACAGATAGCTATGGACTGGGATTCCCTACTGGGGTCCTTTAAAGTCTTGGACCTGCCCAGTGCCTGACTGATGCACCTTGTAGCCTCTGGGTTCTGTGTAAACACCTGTGGGTCCTTTCTTAATGTTTTGCAGCCACACATAATAGAGTGGGTGCACTATACACAGATGCACACAAAATACAAATTAATATTCACATAGAATGTTAGAAGGATCAGATGTTACAGCAAGGCTCACTCGCATTTCAACACTGAATGATGTATGCCATCAGTGGGGGGGTGGGTGGGTGTTCGAAGTTTACTAAGTTGCTGAGTTTATAACACAGAAAACATTGTACACTGCTAAGAACAAAATACAACACTCTGTACTGCTAATCTGCCTATCGCTGACCTGCACCTGGACATTGTCTATGATATACATAAACAGTAAAATAAAGTATGGTCATATATGATGTGCTTTGAAGTACTGAACCCACGTACTGTATCAAATACAAAATCCAAATAAAAATTGTGTTACAAAAAAAAGCAAGACAAAGATCGAATGCTTAACAGAAGTCTTATTACTTTATCATATATATGGTGCCGAATATTTCCTCAGCCAGCTATTTACAATGCAACATTTTTCTATTATTACAGAAATATTCCATGTTTCAGGCAAATTCGTTTTCTGGTTAGGGTCGAAGATACTGAATAAGTAATCCCCAGCTTCTCAAAGGTGAAAATTACAGCTGGCTATTATCTCAATCTTATTTTCAGCTGTTCGTAACACTCGCAAATGAAGTTCTTAATGACTGCAGACCAGACTGAGAAGGAGCCATTCAGGGTAGTATCATAGTATGAGCAGGGCCTTTCCTGTTGTAGCACAGAACAGCTATGCTACCCAGCCCCAAGTTGGCTCAACCTCACGCAATTGTTTTCCTCAGTTGGAGATGGTATCGGTGGGGCTGCACAACACTTTCATTTTGTAGTGGCAGATCCTCTTTGTCATGCCCTCTTCAGCATTTTAGGTGCAAATCCTCCTTGGCATGTTGTGGCAAATCCTATTCTTTTTCAGAGAAGAGGTTTCCAGCACTTGCACCCTAAGAGATGCTTCACCTTTCAACTGGAGCACAACTCATTTTAAGATTGGACATGTATTTCCTAACTACAACGGCCCTGTAACCTTTCGTTCTTTCATGAATTTCTAAGGTTTTTAAATGTTAATTCATATAATATATATTACTGTGATACCTCTATGTAAATTTGACTTCAAAGAAAATAAGAATAAACATCAAAAGACGAATGAATAAGAAGACTTATTTTATTTGATGCTTAGAATATGAATATGTGGTTATCTCAGATTTGTTTTGTGGAATATTAGAATAACACTGGTGGGGACCAGTGTCTGAGATTGTTGGCGCCGGGCAATTAACCTGCAACCCAATTTGAATCATAATATATATGTATATATATATATATATATTCACTGAAAAAAACATAGGTTTTACAGACGTTATAGTTAGGAATTAGCATTTGCACGGCACGCACAATGTCAGATATTACATCACTGATTACATATGTGTCTTTCTGAAAAATAAATATTTGTAATATATGTATAGCTAAAGATTAATGGAAGAAGACATGGGTAAATAGGTGTCTAAATACAGTGATGTAATATCTGACGTCATCAGCAGAGGATTGCGGTCGCGTGAGTTATAGTTGCCTGCACTAACTATAACGGGGGAATTTCATCGTTTTTTTACGAGGGAAATGTCCAGCTAACTATAACATGTGTGAAACCTATGGTTTTTTAAGTGAAAATATACATATGTATATATATATATATATATATCTATTTATATTACCTACTGGCGGTCGCCAGTAGGTAGTTATAGTTAGGACCCCTTTTCCATAGGAAATCCGCAACATTCTATTTTGATTAACTTTGGCGCCGGTTGACGAATCCTCGCGAATTTCTCAAAATAGGTGGGGCGCTACGCTCCGCTCGGGGGGATTCGTCAAGCGGGGGCTGAGATAAAAGGGGGGTCCCAAAACGTGTTTTCCCCATGCATTTTTCCATAGGACCTTTAGAACGAGCTACAGCCCGAACGGCTGAACAGAATTACTAGAAATTTGGCAGAGAGGTAGTCCTCAGGTCAAGGAAGTGCCTTTTGTAGGTTTGGTGTAAATCTGTTCAGTAGATTCTGAGAAAATAGCCTTTAACTCAATATATATATCTGAGCCCGCTTACGGTACGCTTACCGTAAGCTTACCGTACGCGTACGGTGGCGTGCGCGAGCGCGATTCTGATTGGCTCTTAGATCTTAGTAAACATTCAAATCGGCCGAAACCAGGAAGCGGCGGCCGCCATTTTGTGTATTTCACTCTGAAAAAAAAGAGTGAAAACAAGAAAAGGGGGCAATGAGGAGAGTTACAGACCCCCTAACATTTGTAAGGGGGTCAAAGAAGGACAGAAAAGTACAAAAAAAACATTTATTGATTTTTTTAAAAATCACGGGGTACGCGTACGGTAAGCGTACGGTAAAAAAAAAAAAATAAATAAATGAAATGCAGATTTAAGAGTTTAGATATTAGGGAGCTCTAAAAAGAGCTGTTGTGTTTATGAAGTCATTTTTTTAAGTGGTACTTACAAGTAAGTACCGATGCAGAGTCTAAGGTTCAAAAGGAAGACTCTGTTCCCTTCATCATTGAAGTGCACACCATCTCCTCTATAAATGTCTTGCATGTCATAACGCAAGTTGTTGTGGTAAATGGCACCCATACCATAGTCACGGAGGAAAGCAGAAACAGATTTGTTGACGTGCTTTCTTGCTTTGTCAATCTGCGGACAGAAATGATTGGACCAGTTCCATTTTTGCCTTTGGCATATGTTGGAAAACACAAAGGCAGTTTTAGGGAAAAGTGAAAACAGTTGTGCAAAGGTGTCCTTCATAAGCATTTCCAGACCTACCCCAGTCAAAGTGCCTAGGTCATTGCCACCACAGTGCACTATTATGAGGTCAGGGTGTTGGATTTGCATGAAGGATTTCACCAATGGCATCAACTGGTGCCACTTTAACCCTCTCTGACCAATCCATTTAATGTCTACATTTGGCAAAGCAAGGTCTCTCACCATATCTGTTTTCTCTGCAAACTTTTCACTCCAGAAGACATAGCTGTGCCCTACAATCCACACTGTGAACATCTTCAAAGGAGAACTGGATGCACTCAGGAGGTGTCTTTCAGTAGAATGGCAATATGAAAAGAAAGACAGTTTGGAAATGGAGGCATACATATTTTTTTCAAAACAAAAAGAACTGATTGGCTGTTTCATACCATTCTAAATAAAAACTAGGCTGTATGTGTAAATTAATAGAAGCATGTTTTGTATTGGTACAGAAAAATGTGTTACCAAAGAACAGTACTATGGATTTGCTGTTAGGTTTGAAAAGTCAAGCACTCTTGCTCTGTGGAATTGAAACATTGTGTGGCGAACTTCTGACCTAACTCCACACAGCAGTGTTCCATGAGCTGTTGCTATGGTAGCAGGCAGAAGTCAAGTTGGGGGAAGGGTACTAGGCAGAAGTCAAGTTGGGGGCAGGGTACTTTTGGAAAAGGGTTGGTTTTCAACCAATAGAAATGTGTGATTACATTTGAAAAAAAGGGGGAAGCACTGAGATTTGAAACTTACATGTATATGTGTGGAAAAATAGAGGGAAAGTTTGCCATTATCTGGTTCTGCTGAGAGGAGAGAGGTGAACACAACAGAGATCCTGGCTCTGATAATCTGCTGTTTGAGTGCCACATTTCTTTCACAACTAACTAATTTTAAAGGTGAGGATAGAGTTTGAGAGGAGATGTATATGGTAAATTAAGAAATGAATAATAGAAATGAAAATTCTTTTTGTTGAAGTTGCGTTTATCATTTTCTGTTTTGGGAGAAATTTAAATGTGAGGAACATGTAAAATAATATGGACTATGTTTTCACAATAAATTAAGGTGTACTGGAAAAAAAAAGAATAGTTTAAGGGTTTGAGGTTGGACTCAGTAATGCAAATACATTCAGCATCACTAAGGCTGGTTGCCCTTGCTGGAATGTAGGCAGCCACCCAGGTTACACATGGTGGTGGTCTGAAAAAGCAGTTTGGACATGTGCATTTAAGAAAATCAAAAAAGTGGTTTCATAATGTGTCAGTCTGTAAAAGTGATTTTCACTTGCCCAAAAAAAAAGAGCAGTAAGTGTGCTTTCAAATTGGCAAAGAAATTTCGTTTTGGGACTAATGTGAAAACATGACTCTGTGTGCAAAGAGGAATTATAGGCAGAGATTTATTGCATTTTTTTCTGGTGATTTCACAGTTGCATTAGTAGGAAAAAGGGGGAGCGATTTTTTGGGGGAAGAAGCAGACTCTTAGCACACACCCATGTGCTTGCCATGTATAATCATGCACAGTATTTACAAGCGAGTGGGGTTTTCAGGTTTCAGTCTGTAATGCAAATACATTCAGCATCACTAAGGCTGGTTGCCCTTGCTGGAGTGTAGGCAGCCACCCAGGTTACACATGGTGGTAGTCTGAAAAAGAAGTTTGGACATGTGCATTTAAGAAAATCAAAAAAGTGGTTTCATAATGTGTCAGTCTGTAAAAGTGATTTTCACTTGCCAAAAAAAAAGAGCAGTAAGTGTGCTTTCAAATTGGCAAAGAAATTTCGTTTTGGGACTAATGTGAAAACATGACTCTGTGTGCAAAGAGGAATTATAGGCAGAGATTTATTGCGTTTTTTTCTGGTGATTTCACAGTTGCATTAGTAGGAAAAAGGGGGAGCGATTTTTTTGGGGGAAGAAGCAGACTCTTAGCACACACCCATGTGCTTGCCATGTATAATCATGCACAGTATTTACAAGCGAGTGGGGTTTTCAGGTTTCAGTCTGTAATGCAAATACATTCAGCATCACTAAGGCTGGTTGCCCTTGCTGGAGTGTAGGCAGCCACCCAGGTTACACATGGTGGTAGTCTGAAAAAGAAGTTTGGACATGTGCATTTAAGAAAATCAAAAAAGTGGTTTCATAATGTGTCAGTCTGTAAAAGTGATTTTCACTTGCCAAAAAAAAAGAGCAGTAAGTGTGCTATCAAATTGGCAAAGAAATTTCGTTTTGGGACTAATGTGAAAACATGACTCTGTGCAAAGAGGAATTATAGGCAGAGATTTATTGCGTTTTTATTTGGTGATTTCACAGTTGCATTAGATGGAAAGGGGGAGCGATTTTTTGGGGGAAGAAGCAGACTCTTAGCACACACCCATGTGCTTGCCATGTATAATCATGCACAGTATTTACAAGCGAGTGGGGTTTTCAGGTTTCAGTCTGTAATGCAAATACATTCAGCATCACTAAGGCTGGTTGCCCTTGCTGGAGTGTAGGCAGCCACCCAGGTTACACATGGTGGTAGTCTGAAAAAGAAGTTTGGACATGTGCATTTAAGAAAATCAAAAAAGTGGTTTCATAATGTGTCAGTCTGTAAAAGTGATTTTCACTTGCCAAAAAAAAAAGAGCAGTAAGTGTGCATTCAAATTGGCAAAGAAATTTCGTTTTGGGACTAATGTGAAAACATGACTCTGTGTGCAAAGAGGAATTATAGGCAGAGATTTATTGCGTTTTGCTCTGGTGATTTCACAGTTGCATTAGATGGAAAGGGGGAGCGATTTTTTGGGGGAAGAAGTAGACTCTTAGCACACACCCATGTGCTTGCCATGTATAATCATGCACAGTATTTACAAGCGAGTGGGGTTTTCAGGTTTCAGTCTGTAATGCAAATACATTCAGCATCACTAAGGCTGGTTGCCCTTGCTGGAGTGTAGGCAGCCACCCAGGTTACACATGGTGGTAGTCTGAAAAAGAAGTTTGGACATGTGCATTTAAGAAAATCAAAAAAGTGGTTTCATAATGTGTCAGTCTGTAAAAGTGATTTTCACTTGCCAAAAAAAAAGAGCAGTAAGTGTGCTATCAAATTGGCAAAGAAATTTCGTTTTGGGACTAATGTGAAAATATGACTCTGTGCAAAGAGGAATTATAGGCAGAGATTTATTGCGTTTTTATTTGGTGATTTCACAGTTGCATTAGTAGGAAAAAGGGGGAGCGATTTTTTGGGGGAAGAAGCAGACTCTTAGCACACACCCATGTGCTTGCCATGTATGATCATGCACAGTATTTACAAGCGAGTTGGGTTTTCAGGTTTCAGTCTGTAATGCAAATACATTCAGCATCACTAAGGCTGGTTGCCCTTGCTGGAGTGTAGGCAGCCACCCAGGTTACACATGGTGGTAGTCTGAAAAAGAAGTTTGGACATGTGCATTTAAGAAAATCAAAAAAGTGGTTTCATAATGTGTCAGTCTGTAAAAGTGATTTTCACTTGCCCAAAAAAAAAGAGCAGTAAGTGTGCTTTCAAATTGGCAAAGAAATTTCGTTTTGGGACTAATGTGAAAACATGACTCTGTGTGCAAAGAGGAATTATAGGCAGAGATTTATTGCGTTTTTTTCTGGTGATTTCACAGTTGCATTAGTAGGAAAAAGGGGGAGCGATTTTTTGGGGGAAGAAGCAGACTCTTAGCACACACCCATGTGCTTGCCATGTATAATCATGCACAGTATTTACAAGCGAGTGGGGTTTTCAGGTTTCAGTCTGTAATGCAAATACATTCAGCATCACTAAGGCTGGTTGCCCTTGCTGGCGTGTAGGCAGCCACCCAGGTTACACATGGTGGTGGTCTGAAAAAGAAGTTTGGGCATGTGCATTTAAGAAAATCAAAAAAGTGGTTTCATAATGTGTCAGTCTGTAAAAGTGATTTTCACTTGCCCAAAAAAAAAGAGCAGTAAGTGTGCATTCAAATTGGCAAAGAAATTTCGTTTTGGGACTAATGTGAAAACATGACTCTGTGTGCAAAGAGGAATCATAGGCAGAGATTTATTGCGTTTTTTTCTGGTGATTTCACAGTTGCATTAGATGGAAAGGGGGAGCGATTTTTTGGGGGAAGAAGTAGACTCTTAGCACACACCCATGTGCTTGCCATGTATAATCATGCACAGTATTTACAAGCGAGTGGGGTTTTCAGGTTTCAGTCTGTAATGCAAATACATTCAGCATCACTAAGGCTGGTTGCCCTTGCTGGAGTGTAGGCAGCCACCCAGGTTACACATGGTGGTGGTCTGAAAAAGAAGTTTGGACATGTGCATTTAAGAAAATCAAAAAAGTGGTTTCATAATGTGTCAGTCTGTAAAAGTGATTTTCACTTGCCCAAAAAAAAAGAGCAGTAAGTGTGCTTTCAAATTGGCAAAGAAATTTCGTTTTGGGACTAATGTGAAAACATGACTCTGTGTGCAAAGAGGAATTATAGGCAGAGATTTATTGCGTTTTTTTCTGGTGATTTCACAGTTGCATTAGTAGGAAAAAGGGGGAGCGATTTTTTGGGGGAAGAAGCAGACTCTTAGCACACACCCATGTGCTTGCCATGTATAATCATGCACAGTATTTACAAGTGAGTGGGGTTTTCAGGTTTCAGTCTGTAATGCAAATACATTCAGCATCACTAAGGCTGGTTGCCCTTGCTGGAGTGTAGGCAGCCACCCAGGTTACACATGGTGGTGGTCTGAAAAAGAAGTTTGGGCATGTGCATTTAAGAAAATCAAAAAAGTGGTTTCATAATGTGTCAGTCTGTAAAAGTGATTTTCACTTGCCAAAAAAAAAAGAGCAGTAAGTGTGCATTCAAATTGGCAAAGAAATTTCGTTTTGGGACTAATGTGAAAACATGACTCTGTGTGCAAAGAGGAATTATAGGCAGAGATTTATTGCGTTTTTTTCTGGTGATTTCACAGTTGCATTAGATGGAAAGGGGGAGCGATTTTTTTGGGGAAGAAGCAGACTCTTAGCACACACCCATCTGCTTGCCATGTATAATCATGCACAGTATTTACAAGCGAGTGGGGTTTTCAGGTTTCAGTCTGTAATGCAAAAACATTCAGCATCACTAAGGCTGGTTGCCCTTGCTGGAGTGTAGCAGTCTGGACATGGGCTTTTTAAAAAATCTGAAAAGTGGTTTCATAATGTGTCAGTTTGTAAAAGTGATTTTCACTTGCCCAAAAAAAAGAGCAGTAAGTGTGCATTCAAATTGGCAAAGAAATTTCGTTTTGTGAGTATTGTGAAAAGAAATGTAGTAATATATTTAAATAAAATAAAGGAATTTTTTTTTTAGTTTTTTTCAGGTATTGCTGAAGAGCAGTGAACAAAATTTAAGATGCCTACAAAATCCAGAGTTCAAAAAACGCTAAAAAAAAAACTATATTTGAAGACAACTAGAGGATCAAAGTTAGTAGAAGATGCTGATGTTGGGAGGAAGAAAAAATCTTCTGGTAAGCAAAAAAAAAGATTTTCTAAGGAATATATTCAAAAAAAGGAAAAATGTACAAAATGTCTGTACAGGAAAGAATGATTTCAAACAAAAAGGACAAGAAAAAATTGAGAATTTAGTTAATGCAAATATACCTTCTGCAACTAAAAAGATTAACTTAAACAGAAAAACAGCGTTTAAAGAGATACGTAGAAAAATGTTTCAGAGAAGAGTTATGTCCAATTTGATAAAGGATGTGAAGAAATATAAGCAAAAGGCTAAGTTTTATAAGAGAAAAAAAGAAATTGAAGCCATTGCAGCAAAGGCATTAGAATTAAAAAGGAAACTATTCATTTTAATTTTGAATAGGATGCGTACATTAGACAAAATGGTTAATGTACTGAAATCACATAGCAAAAGGAAAAGAGTAGTGAACAGAACAAACTTTTGTAAAGTGTTTTTAGGAAAGGGGATGCATAGTTCAAGTAGTGAACCTTTTTTTAATGAAGAGAGCTATTTTCAAAGTAATAGTTTGCTGCATGCAGTTGACACCAGAGGTCGTTCATACGAAGTAAAAAATGGTTGCATAATGGAGAAGGAGATAATGGTTCCAAGAGATGAGGTACAAGTGATGGCAGATGAGGCAATGGGGAGACGTCCTAAAGCCCCAGTGTACACTTGGAATTGTAGTAGTATTTGCACTGTGCGTCAGGAATCTATTGACAGATTTCGAGAGTTTCTAAGAGAATATAGTAAAAAAAGTATAAAACAGAAGATTAAGGTGCTTCAAAGTCTGGATCCATGCAGAGTGAGAGAGAATACTGGTTTGCAGGGTCATTCTCTGGCTTGTCTATCTAGAAAAGTGTGCAATAGTGTTTTCCATCATTTTAGGATGCTGGCTGTTCATCATACTGAAATGAGAAAGTTTGTGAGACGGTTGTATTTTGCCAAAAGTCCAGCAATAAAGTTAAATGAATTGAATAGGGCTCTGTTCCGAGGAACGGTATCAGATGTAGAGAAGGTTGTTGATGAAATTCAGTTTTGTTACTTTGGTCCTGAACAAAACAGTGCAGAGAAGGACACAGTAAATGAGGAAGAAGTGGAAGAGAATGTAGAACCCTCTGTAAGTAACACATTTAATGATCACATAACAAAATTTGCAATAGTCTCTAATGAAAGACCAAATTTTACTTGTATTTGTTGCCGCAGAACTCATTATAGAAAACAAACTAGGAATGTTGATCTCTACAGAAAGAGTGAAAATGAAGATAATTATAAGTGGAAGGATTTTGCCACATATATATTTCTAGAAAATTGTTTTGAATTGGGTGAAGATCAGCGTATTTGTAAATACTGTTACAACAAGTTAGAGGAAAATAGAATGCCGACCAGAGCTGTACATAATAATTTAGAATTGGATGCTATTCCTGCTGAACTTTCTGAATTAAATACATATGAGTCTATACTCATTCAATGTGTTCATCCGTTCCAGACCATAGTACGTATGGAGCCCAAAACTGGTAAATTACCTCCTTCAGATTTACTGAGAGGTTTAAAAGGTAGAGTGGTGTATTTGCCCTTGGATTTGAAAAAAAATATGGAAACTATTGATGCGGATACTTTGGAAACTGAACCATTAATTATTCTGGTTAATGGTGTACCTACAAAGAATAAGAAGATTTGGCAGGAGCTGGTAGATGTACGGAAAGTACAAAAAGCAAATTTGTATTTGAAAAGGAATAACAAATGGTATGAATCAATTTATATAGAAGAAGAAGAAGAAGAAGAAGATTTACAAGAAGACACAGAAACACCAACTGGACAAATTGAAAAAGTGGACAAGTCAAAGGAAGAAGAAATTTATGAACATTTTAGCATACATCCTCTTCATTCAAAAGAAGTTATGGGAGACAATATTGATCTCTTTCAGATGAAGAAAGCAAAAGGAACTCCCGTGAGTGTATGGGAGGAGAGCTTGGAAGCTCGATGTTTTCCCCAGCTGTTTCCTAAAGGAAAAGGAGGACGATACGATGAACGTCCAGAACAGATTCCAGCTTCTGAGTATCGGACTACAAGACTATATGCTGAAGATCCCAGATTTCGACAAAGTATTCCTTATTTGTTCCATCTTTTATTTGAAAGCGACTTGTCTGCACTGTCTTATGCAGTAAATCACATTTTAAAAAGTGGAGTACATTTACAAAATGTGTCTGTTAAGGATTTTATGGAGAAAGTGCAGCACCGAGATGATCATTTGGAAACACAACTGATCAATCTGATGGCTTGTCAGCGTGGGACAAATGAATATTGGTACCGACGCCATGGTGAACTAAAATGCATGTTACGGAATTTAGGAACACCAACATGGTTCCTTACCCTAAGCTGTGCCGAGTATGCTTGGGATGATTTACTGGATTTTCTACGAGAGGCCAATTCAAACATTAAAAACATCGAATACAAGACAGCAGGAGAACTGTGCTCATTGGATCCGGTTAATGTTTGCAGATATTTCAATCATAGATTTGAGGCTATGATGTCCTTCATCTGCAATAAAAAAAAATCCACCTCTTGGAGAAGTAGTGGATTTCTTTTGGAGAAAAGAGTACCAGGCAAGAGGTGCTCCTCATATTCATATGCTGTTGTGGATCAAGGATGCCCCAAAGTTTGGAACAGATACTGATGAAGCAGTGTTATCTTACATTGAAGAATATGCAACATGTGCTATATCAAAAAGCACAGAAGAGAAAAAGTTAAAGGAGCAAGTTTTACGTTTCCAAAGTCATCGGTGTGGAAAATACTGTCGACGGAAATACAAGAGCAAAGAAAAATACTACACTAAATGTCGATTTGGATTTCCTAGACCTGTTCTTTCAAATGGAAGAGTAAACAGTTTTATGTCAGCTGTGAGACATACTATCACAAGAAAATCACCAAAGAATACCTACAACCTTAAAAGAAAAGAAGAATCAAAAAATATAAATGACTACAACCCAGTCATTTTATCCATGTGGAACGCTAACATGGATATACAGTATGTTGCTGACAATTCCATTGCTGTTGCTCGATATGTAACGTCTTACATTACGAAATCAGAAAAAACAGAATTGAAGGAAATGTGGGAAGAGATTTCTCACGAGAAGACTGTCAGTAAGAAGCTGTACAGTTTCAGTTTGAAGATGTTATCGCATCGAGAAATTGGATCCTACGAATGTTCAGATAGGTTATCTTCTGCAAGTCTCTACTCGAAGTCAAGAAGAATAATTTGGGCAAGTTTAGGCCTTGCAGCAATGAGAAATCGGGTACTGAAATCTGTAGGAGAAATTGAATATTTGGCCGAGAATGACCCAGAAAGTACAGATATTTTGAAATCAAACATGTTGGACACTTATTATCCCAAGAAAAGTCATCATCTGGAGAACATGTGTCTCTATGAAGTGTTGCAGAACTACATTTATTCACGGAAAGCTGCAGAAGACATCAACAATGGAAAATATAAAGTCGTTGGTGAAGAAGGATGTTTGGTGAAGCAAACAAAAGGAAGTTTGATAAATCACCGGAAGCTGAGTTGTGACACTACTGACAAGAAGGAATTTTACTACTTGGCTCTTTTACAGTTGTTTAAACCATGGCGTACAGAGGATGAACTACTGGGAGAATTTCAAAGCTATGAAGATTCTTTTAATGCTTGCAAAGACAGCATACAATGCAGTACATTCTCAACTTATCTGCAAATGTTAAATGAAGAAATTGAACAGGAAACTACAATTGCAGCAGAAATAGCTAGAGACAGTTCTCAGGACAGCCAAAGTTCAGGAACACTCAGTCAAGATCCCCTAGGACAACCAATCGTTGAAAATGAAGCATCAATAGCCATGAATGAAGTGGAAACGGCTATGAATCAAGCTCAAGAAGAATTTATAGACTTAGAAAATTTGGAAAGACAACTGAATCAAGAGCAGCAACAAATTTATGAAGAGATCAAAAACAAAATTGATCACGGATTTCTACATGAAAAAAAAGAGTGCTCATGCACATCATTTCATCCAATCAGGATGTATGTAAGCGGACAAGCTGGAACTGGAAAAAGTTTCCTAATAAAAGTCATCAGAAGCTACCTAAAGCAAAAAACGGATTCTACTTTGTCTTGTGTGGTTACTGCTCCAACTGGGTTAGCAGCATATAACATAAAAGGAATCACTTTACATCGTTTGCTAATGTTACCAGTGGAGCATGAGAACAAAATACAATTCAACAAGCTAACTGGAGAAGCATCCTTGGAAGTTTCAAGAGTATTGAAGAAGATGCAAGTTCTCATTATTGATGAGGTGAGCATGGTATCAAACTTAATGCTTGCCTTTGTGCATTTAAGAATGCAGCAAATTTTGAAGACAGACTATGACATGTTATTTGGTGGAAAACACGTCATAGTTTTTGGAGATCTTTTGCAACTTACTCCAGTTAAAGGACAACCAGTGTTTAGTACTGTCACACATGAAGACACAAAGAAGTCATTGGGAAGCATCGGAAATACAAATATTTGGTCCTTCTTTGAGTACAAGGAACTTACTACTAATATGAGGCAAGCAAGCGATGAAGAATATGGAAGTATTCTGAAGGATATCAGAATTGGACTACTCACAGAAGTTGGCAAAAAAGCATTACAGAGTCGGCTGCTACATAATTTATTTCCAAAGGAAGAAATAGTTGCAGAGAAGATATACAAGAACATTGCAGAAAACAAAAGTGTCATCTGCTTAATGCCAACTCTACGTGAATGCTCAATATTCAATGAGGAGCTTTTGAAATTGGAAAAGGAAGAGATCAGGAAATTGGAAGCAGTGGACAAAATTGAGGATGGAAGAATTACTGTCACAGTAACAGGCAAAATGAAAAATAAATTGGACTCACTAGAGAAGAACATCTCCAAAACAGCTGGATTAGAAAAAAATCTATATGTTTGCATGAACTGTAGAGTATTTTTAAGAAGAAATTTGGATGTTGAAAAAGGTTTAGTTAATGGAGCTATGGGAAGAGTTGTGGGTTTTATTAATTATCAGAAAAAAGAAGGAATTGAATGTTTAAAAATAAAATTTGATCAGATAGAAGAAGTTAAAGATATTTGTCGTTGTACAGTTCGTTTCATGCTTGTGAAAGACTTATATGTACGTAGGAAGCAGTTTCCGTTTTCTCTAGCATATGCTGTAACTATTCACAAGTCTCAAGGATTGACTGTAGATTGTGCATTTGTGAACATTGGTTCAACTGTGTTCAAAGAAGGTATGGCATATGTTGCTTTGTCACGAGTGAAAACATTATCAGGTTTATTCATGATAGACTTTGATGACTCAAAAGTTAGTGCTGATACAAACTGTGTAAAGGAGTATAATAGATTAAGAAGAAGCTATGCTCCTCATTTAGGTCAGTATCCTGTGTTAGAGAAACGTGTAGTTTCTCGTAAAAGAAAAAATGACAATATCTGTAATGAAGATGTAGAGAAGAGGAAAAAAAAGAGGAGTGATGTAATTGCAAGCAAAAAGAAAAAGGAAAATGAAGAACAGGTTGTAGGATGTCATTTTGAAAATAGCTCTGGTGTCAACTGCTACGCAAATGTAGTGCTGAATGTTGCATTTTATCTGGAAAGTTTGCAAGAGCAGATAATAGTAAATCAGGGAAAAAGATTCTGTTCAGAGCTGAGTCTCCTTTTTCAAAAGCTAAGTAAAGATAAAACTCAAATAGAAAGTGCCACTGAAATTAGAAAACTTTTAGATGTATGTTCAGGACGAACACAGTTTTCTCAAAATGTACAGCAAGACGTACAGGAATTTTTGATGTATTTTCTTCAGGTAGTGGAAGAAGAAGGAGTTCCCATTGACATTTTTTTTGGTCTCTCTTATAAATGGGAACATAGTTGTGATAATTGTTATAATATATGTGGTTCTAATGTTGATAATGAAAGGTTTATTTATTTGACATTGCCAGAAAGTAAAACAGTTACTTTTGCAAAATTAGTTAAAGATGCTAATCATAGCATGAAATGTGGTGAGTGTAAATCTGACATGTTTTCAACATTAATTTTAAAGGAATACGGACAGTATGTAATTTTAATGATGCAACGATGTAGAGCTGATGGTTCAAAATTGGATACTTTAATAAAGAAGTTTACAGGACAGCAATTATCAATTTCAGGAAAAACTTTTGTAACTGTTGCAATAATTTTCCATGATGGACCTACTGTTACTTCTGGACATTACACAGTTTATCTTAAATGTGAAAAAGGTTGGACACTGTGTAATGATTCCCAATTGATTTTCAAACAACGTTTGCCTTTTGATTTAGCAAATTCCTATCTAATCTTCCTGAAACCTAAATTTTAGACAGATTTGGCAAGATCTGGACAAAATAATTTTACCATTTTACTGCATTACCATTACAATTTTGTAGAAAAATGATTTTTTAAATTATCATTTGGCCTAATGGAAAGATAACCAATTGTAATGTGGACTTTTTAAATTTTTAATGAAACTTTGAAAAACCAATAATTTAGAGATAATCGGTAACATCTGCACAATTTAAATTTTGGAATGTTATTGGACTGCCATTGGAATTTTTTTCAAAAATGATTTAAAAAATTACTATTTGGCCATGCGGAAAAGTAACCAATTCTATTGTGGACTTAATAAATTATTCCAAAAATTTTCGTGAACCAAAATGTAACAGAGAATCAGTGAGATCTGGACAAATTAAACTTTAGAATTTTATTTGATTACTGTTGGAAATGTATTCCAAACAAAATTTTAAAATTACTATTTGCCCTAAAGGAAATGGAATCAGATGTATTGTGGAGTTATTTGAGATATAATATTGTGATTATACTTCTGAAACAAACATATCAGACGGTATTTTAAAGAAATAACTATTGGTATTATATGATATTTTTTTAGAATATTATGCATTTCTATAATGTTAAGTTTAAGTAAAAAGAGATTCTGGGCTTTTTTATTACAATCTTTGTGATTGTTATTTTTTTTTGCCCGCTGTAAAATGATGAATGCAATTGCTTTCACAATTTATAGTGAAATGCAATATATTCTGAAAACAGCAAAAATAAGGCAAAAATATTTTTGGGAAAAAAATGTAAATATGTGTACTGTATTATAAAATGTTTTAAAAATATTAATACTTTTTTCTTTTTTTTCAGATTCATATAGAAAATTTTTGAAAACTAGAACCATTTTTAAAGCTATTTTTAAAAAAAACAAATGAATAAATATTTTTTTGAGTGAGTATGGTAAGTCAATAATAATAATTGTAGTCTCTCAAGGACCTTGTAATGTGATAATTGATTTTTAGTGTTTTTTTAAAAAAAAAAAAAAAAAATTACGCGTACCGTACGCGTACGGTAAAAAAAAAAAAAAAAAGTTTTTAAAAACATATATAAAAAATAGATGAAAGGTAAGGTTGGCTCTTAAAAGAGCCGTTGTGTTCATGCAGGGACAGAGGAAAGAAAGATTGGGAATATTAGACGGTACGACAAGTGTGCTGATCTATTTTACTGTTCACTAGGGAAACACTGGTCTCCCTATAAGTAATTAGATCGTGACAAGTGGCGCACCGTACTTCAACCCTCGCAAACCGAGGGTTAATTTCCAGAGGGCCAGCAAAAGGAGATGCTCCCCCCACAGATGAAGGGCTCACCTGTCCTGCAGAAGAAGGAGTCAGCTCTGCAGATGATGGTCCAGGCTGAGCTGCTGTGGATGTACTTGCTTGTCTTTCTGAAGAGTTACCTCCAAAAAGATGACCATGTGTCCTTTTGTGTACATCCTTGAGGTGTCTCTTCATGGTGTGATTCCCAAAGGAATACTTCCTGTCAGGATTACCTCTAGAAAGTACACGCTGACACAGCCTGCAAGTTACTAAGGGTGCATTCACCTTTTGCTGGCCTTCAGGAAAAGTAAAATAATCCCATACATAAGAGGGCTTTTGTTTCCTCGATCTCTGCCTCAAGACAGTGCTGCTAGTGCTAGCCTCACTCTCAGAAGAGCTCTGCTGTTCTGCCATCGTATCCCAAAGACAAACCAGCTCCTTCTCCTAAGGGATCACAAGCAGAAATGAGGGGAATGGGTGTGGTGTAGGAGAGTTCTAGAACTGAAAGTAGTTTCAACCAATCAAAAGTTGTGTTTCATGATCACATGACCCACCGTACGCTTACGGTGCGCTTACGGTGCGCTTACGGCAAAAGTGCGCATGCGCGTAAAAAAGACACACGCTTGCGCGCATGCGCATAACAGACACTACCCGACACTTCCGCGTAACGTGCGCGTGTAGCGCACACGCGTACGCGTCCCACGCGGAGTACGCGCGGCTACGCAAATTGCGTAACTATACGCAAGCAGCGTGGATAAATTACGGACGTAGCGTAAACCGTACGCTTACCGTGAGCTTACGGTACGCGTACTAAAAAAATAATAAAAAAAATAGAAAAAAAGTACTGCAAATAAATTTTACATGTTTATTTTAAAAAAAATATAAAAAAAAAACATATTAAAGAATTTTAAAAATTTAACCATAGTCTTTATAAAAGGTAAGAAAAATAAAATAAAAATATGTTAAAAAAAATAGAAGAAAAAAAAACAATTAGCATTTAAAAAACCTTGCAAATTCACTGAAAAAACCATGGGTTTCACACACGTTATAGTTAGGACTTAGCATTTAAAAAACCATAGAAATTCAGTGAAAAAACCATAGGTTTCACACACGTTATAGTTAGGAATTAGCATTTAAAAAACCTTAGAAATTCAGTGAAAAAACCATAGGTTTCACACATGTTATAGTTAGCTGGACATTTTACTCGTAAAAAACCAATGAAATTCCCCCGTTATAGTTAGTTCAGCTAACTATAACTCGCGCGCCCGCAATGCACTGCTGATGACGTCACATATTACATCACTCATGACATGGTCAGTGACATCACTCATGACATCACTGATGACATCTCAAATGACATCACTGATGACCTCACTGATGACATCATCCTTGTGATAGAGTGGCAGACCTCCTCTTCCCCTAATAAAACCTTTGATACACACAATCAAAAATAGAGACTAAAATTTACAAAACAATGGACATACCAATAACAGTTACAACAACCTCTTCAGTAATTCTAAGATCCACATACACATCCACTCATTCACCAACAGTCCAATACAGTCACTCATACATGTACTCACTTATCATATGTACTCATACACCTATACATCCTATTACACAACGCCACTCATCCATAGAGCTACTCACACACATAGTCACTCATGCCAATAAAGAATCAAACATCCATTTACTTGCATATACAGTTAAACACACACCACCACACTTACTTCTACGGAAACTTACACATACTTAGTCTTTTTAACAATCACTTATAGAAACACATACTTATTCATACAGGAACTCTTTCAATCTCTCACTCTCACATATACTCACATATATAAACCAATAGTCACATATACTAGTTTTAAACATATGTAGTTACTCATAAAGACACTATTGAGACAGTCATTCACTCACTAACACACCCATACACACACTCATCCACCCATGCAGTCCTGCACACATGCTCTGTTCAACACATACAAACAGTGAGTCACTCATTCATGCACCTATGCACTACGTCATACCCCCCACCGAACCATGCAGACACTCATACTGATACTCAAAAAACCAACTAATATCCTATATAGACACCCATGTAGCTACTCTCCAACCCATGCAGCCACTTATACACAAAGTGAGAGACTGATACAGATATTTATATATTTAAACATTACTCACTAAGCCATGTATTCACTATGATACACTTAATCAGTCAGTTACACAATCAATTTTTCAAAAAGAAATCATCCATTTAGACAGTAATATACCCATTTATTCTTCCATCGACCTTGAGATATACATATATAAAACATATTTAATTTTCAGAAAAACACACATTCACTGGATGATGTCATCAGTGAGGTCATCAGTGATGTCATTTGAGATGTCATCAGTGATGTCATGAGTGATGTCACTGACCATGTCATGAGTGATGTAATATGTGACGTCATCAGCAGTGCATTGCGGGCGCGCGAGTTATAGTTAGCTGAACTAACTATAACGGGGGAATTTCATTGGTTTTTTACGAGTAAAATGTCCAGCTAACTATAACATGTGTGAAACCTATGGTTTTTTCACTGAATTTCTAAGGTTTTTTAAATGCTAATTCCTAACTATAACGTGTGTGAAACCTATGGTTTTTTCACTGAATATATATATATATATATCTATATATATATATATATATATATAGATATATATATATATATATATATATGCCAAGGTGCATTGAAGAATGAATGCATTTACAAGTGGCTAAAGGAATTATTTTGTATGTATGTGACTGACTGTATAAGTGAGTGATTGAACGTGTCTTACTGAATGCATGGGTTTGTGACTAAATTGTGTAGAAGTCTGTATTAGTCTCTCCATTGGTGTGTAAGCAACTGCATGGGTTGCTGAATACCTACATGAGTGTCTATATAGGTTATTGATTTGTTGTCTGAGTATCTGTATGGGTCCCTGAGTGTCTGTGTTGGTGGGTGGGTGTATGAGTCTGTGCATATATGTCTGAGTGGGTGATTCAGTGGTTGTATGGATTAACAAGTACATCTGGAAAGGGCTGTATGGGTGAGTTAGTGTGTCAAAGGGTGTATTGGTGAGTGAATAAATATCTCAGTGGTATATCTGTGACTAACTACATATGTTTTAAGCCACTACATGTGAGTATTGGAGTATATAAATGAGTATATGTGAGACTAAGTTATTTTAAGAGTGGGTGTATAAATGTCTGCTTCTATCAGTGATTGTATAAGACAGTAAATATCTGCTAGTATCTGTATAAATAAGTAATGTGGTATGTCTAAAAATAATGAAGTTGGTGTGTATAACTGTATACATGATTAAATGGGTATGTGATTCATTCTTTGCATTACTGACTATGCGTGTGAGTAACTCTATGGATGAGTGGCAGCGTGTGACTGCATGTATAGATGTATGTGTGCATATTATAGTCCTCTAATGATGAGTGACTACATGTATAAGTGACTGGATGGTTGTGTAGACCTAGAAAATAGTGAGTGCTATGTAGTATATGGCATTCTTCTATGTATGGTTTCAAAAATAGTAGTCAGCATTTTACAAAGTTTATATTAGAGCATCAGTATGTGCATCAGATTGTCACATGGATGATGTCATGAGTGATGTCATGAGTGATGTCATTTGAGATGTCATAAGCGATGTCATCAGTGATGTCACTGACCATGTCATGAGTGATGTAATATGTGACATCATCAGCAGTGCATTGCGGGCGCACGAGTTATAGTTAGCTCAACTAACTATAACAGGCGAATTTCTCTGGTTTTATATGAGGCAAATGTCCAACTAACTATAACGTCCCTGAAACCTATGTTTTTTTCGGTGAATTTCTAAGGTTTTTTAAATGCTAATTCCTAACTATAACGTCTGTAAAACCTATGGTTTTTTCAGTGAATTTTGAAGGTTTTTTAAATGCTAATTTCTAAGTATAACGTCTCTGAAACATATGGTTTTTTCAATGAATTTCAAATGTTTTTTAAATATCGAACTGCTATTGTGTATTTGTCATTAATACTATTTTTTCTAACTTTTCAACTACATAAAATAAACTGCAAAAGTACTATGTAACGTAAAACATTTCACAAATTACAATGAGTTTTTAAATAATACAAAACAATTTAACATTAAGATAACAATTTTTCTCCCTTTTTTTGCTGTCTTCAGCTACTACTTAACTTCACTATTCACAGTGATGCCAGTGTAGTTTCATCATAAACAGCAGGGGGAAAAAAACAATCAACTAGATTGTTAAAAAAACACAAAACCCTACTTCTCTCAAATATAATACAAAATCAACACAAATAACACATCCAATAGTACTTCAAATGTTCAAAGCTTACCTTTACTTCGTAGATTGTCTGCAAATTTACCCAATACACCAGATAATGTATCAAAAATTTCGCTTTGAAAGCATCCAGTATGAATTCCTTCAAGATCTTAGGTAGTTTCTCTGCACATTTTTCCAAAACGCCAGATAATATATCAAAATGTTCGCTTTGAAAGCATCCAGTATGAATTCCTTAAAGATCTCACGTAGTTTCTCTGCACAATTTTTCCAATATACCACATAATGTATCAAAAGTTTTGCTTTGAAAGCATCCAGTATGAATTCCTTAAAGATCTTACGTAGTTTCTCTGCACAATTTTCCCAATACGCCAGATAATGTATCAACAATTTCGCTTTGAAAGCATCCAGTATGAATTCCTTAAAGATCTTGCGTAGTTTCTCTGCACATTTTCCCAATACGCCAGATAATGTATCAAAAATTTTGCTTTGAAAGCATCCAGTATGAATTCCTTAAAGATCTATACACCTTCCCAAGAAAGCCGAATAGTGTATCTAAAATCATTGTTTCTGAAAAATTAAGTATGAATTGGGTAATTCATAAGGCAATCTCGGTTTCATTTCCAAGTGTGTATCATTACAGTGACTCCAACCATTATTACATTTTAAATAAACTGTATAATGTCCACTTGTAGTAGTACTTCCAGCATGGAAAACAATAGCAACTGTTGCAAAAGTTAGTCCAGAAATAGATAGTTGATTAGCAACAACATTTTTAATTTTGGTTTCGACTTTTCTTCCATTTGGTCGACAGCGTTGCAGCATTATAATCAAATATTTTCCATATCTTTGTAGGCATAACGCAGATAGCATTCTTGATTTACAACGAGAACACATAATCTCATGATCAACTTCTTTTACTAATTTGGAAAATGGTACAGATTTGCAGTCAGGTATTGTTAAATATAAAAATTGTTCTCTGTCAACTCTAGTGCTTGAAGTTAACGAACAATCTTTACATTTATGTTCCCATTTGTAACTGAGTCCAAATAAACTCTTAATCTGAATTCCTTCATCTTCTAGTACTCAAAGCATAACCATCAGAAATTCTTGTGCACTTTGCTGTATATTAGCACTGAACGTTAAAGATCCAGTATATGTATCCAACAGTTGGCGAATGCCAGAAGCAGAAGGAATCTTACTTCTATCAGTTCTCAATTGTTGAACTAAAGTGTAGAGTGCAGAACATAAAGTTTTTTCCTGACTTTCCATAATTTAACCACAAACATCTTCAAGATAAAATATAACATTTAGAATGACATTACCATAGCAGTTGACACCAGAAGCATTTTCTAATTGGTATCCAACAACATCATCACTTGTTTGTATTTCCTTCTTCTTTACATCTTTTCTTTTCTGTTGATTTTCTTTCTGCTTTTCAACCATAGTTAACTCTTTAACATATTGGCGTTTTGAACACACAACACGTTTCTCATAAATAGGATATTCACCTAAATGGGGAGCAGAAAGCCTTCTCAAACGATTATATTCTGTTATACAATTAACATCGACACTAACCTTGTTCTCATCAAAATCAATTTAATACAAACCAGACAGCGTTCTAACTCGAGATAATGCAACATATACCATTCCCTCTTTAAACACAGTTTTTCCAACATTTACCAAAGCATTATCAACACTTAAACCTTGTGATTTGTGAATAGTTATTGCATATGCTGAACAGAAGGGAAACTGTTTTCTACGAACATACAAGTCTTTTACAAGCAAAAAACGTGCGGTAGAACATGCAGTCTGTCTTACCTCTGCAATCTGATCAATTTTAACTTTCAAATATTCAATTCCATTTCTATTTTGATATTTCACAAAATCAACAACTTTCCCCATTGCTCCATTCACTAATCCTTCTTCTACATTCAGATTATGCTTCAAAATTACCCGACAGTTTAAACATACATCTACATTTTTTTCTAAGCTAGCAGTTTTTGATACAGATTTTTCCAAAGAATCCAATTTAGTCTGTAGTTTTTCTGAAAGAATAAATGTTATTCCTTGATGCTCTATTTTATCAATATCAATGTGAACTATTTCTTGATTTTCCAATTTCATAAACTCTCTATTAAATGTATAACACTGTTCCACTGTAGGCATTAAGCAAACTATAGACTTCTTTTCTTTCATTTTCTTGTACATTACTTCTGCTGGTGTGTTTTCATTTGTAAACAAGTTCTTTAGTAGACGACTTTGAAAAGCATCTTTACCATGTTTGCTTAGAACACCAATTCTTACTTCTTTTAGAATATTTGCATAATCTTCATCTCTTGCTTGTCGCATATTCTGAGTGAGTTCTTTATATTAGAAATTTAACCACAGATTCACATTTCCAATACTTCCCAGAGATTTCTGTGTCTTCATGTAGAAGAGTTTTAAACACTGGTTCTCCTTTTACAGGTGTTAGCTGTAGCAGATCTCCAAATACAATTAAATGTTTTCCTCCAAAGAGAACGTCGTAATCTGTTTTTAATACAGTCCCTTTATTGTATCTATATTAAAGATATTAATTGGAATGAATAAATTGACGAGTGTCTCAGAAGGGATAGTGAAGCTCACCATCAGTAAAACACAAACCACTTCAACACCTACATATATCCGTCACAGTGACACAGCCTGACAAATAGTATCACTTATAATCACATGTAGTTCTCTAATGTCAACAAAGTCATAAAGAAAATATGCCACACATTTACATTTTTTTATCTCTCACACATTTATAAAACATCTCTTCTAAAGAAGCACTCCCCAACTACTTCTATTCCATAAGAAAGACAATAATTAATACGTTTACTACCATATATTTTAGTATATCTACTTTTTATTATTCACTAGTCAGAAACTACAAAAACTATTCACTATACCCAAATGCAAACCAGAAACCATATTCATATTTATCTCAACTTAGGATCATATGATTCAAACTATGCGTACATATAAAAGGAACGTATCACTTTTCCTATCTCCATCTCCTCTCCATGTAATCTCAAAACACTGTACACGGCCCCACTGTACAACAACCTACCCTGACTTACATTCAAACCTACCTCTCAGTGTCAAAAATAAGACCACAACCTGCCCACATAACATTTCTGCATTTCGTTTTATCGCTTTTAACTTAATAACACATATGTCTCCTACCACCACCCCCACACCCAACTATTTCCACAAAAAGTATCAGTTGCAAACGTGCAACATCTCCCCAAATACATTACACACTTTACTAACACTATATTACTTTGAAATAAAAAATACTTTCAAAATTAAAAACATCTCCTCAAATTCTTAATCAATACTATAAAACACGTAACACACCTTGTTCATTTCTAACTCACCTTTGTAGTTGTTATCCAGATTTCAAATGACACATGCATACAATTCTCTCTTTCTCACATAGTACATGTAAAGCTCCGACTCCATCAAGAATGAAACCAGGAATGGCACAATTTCTCTGTCGGTCCACACATAAATACATGTAAAGAACAAATCAGAATACTTCATTCCTTCAACGACATTCCAAAACTTACCTCCATTGGTTAATTTTGAATTTTCCTTCCGAAAAGCTACTTATTATTCTGTGCCACATACAGGTCACAAGTTCAACCTATTTTATCACCACACTTTCTGGAACCTTCTACGACACCTGCTGGTTAAAAGTTCATCTTTTTTTTTTAACCTACCGATATACTTTTGCAACATTTTATTGAACATTAAACAGCAGGTGCACGTTAAAAGTTCACAATGGGGTCAGTAGCTCATCAGCTTTATTCCCAACTCCAGCAGCACCTCACCTTACGCCTCCAGCGCCATCAGACCCGTAGGAGTCAGTGCTTTCCAGGCTGCATCCTGGCCCACATGTTATTTACCCTGTATATAAACTCTTTGGAAGATAACCTGCTAACGGCTACACTTGATATTCCGCGTATGGGAGGAACATCCATTCCTGTACTCCTTTACGCGGACGATGCAGTTTTATTGGCTCGGACTCCTCTCGGTTTACAAAGATTACTAGATTCCTTTGGGGATTTTATGAAATCGCTGGATCTTGTGGTCAATAAGGGTAAATCGCATATTATGACTTTAGGTAAGGGCAAAAACAATGTTAAAACCTTTTATTGTGGCGGGGAAGCAATAACCAGAGTGAAAGTGTTTACATATCTGGGAGTTGTTTTTGATGTAAAAGGAACCTGGGTACCGCAACTCTCCACAAAGGTAAATGCTGTGAGAAACTCCTCAGCTGCAATTTCAGGTTTTGCAAAAAGACTGTGAGGAAAGCCTTGTGAGGCTATCTTAGCTATATATAAAGCCAAAACTATTTCAATTGCTAGGTATGGGGCTGCAATATGGGGGTACACTAAATCTGATTCCATACAAAGAGAAGAAAATAAATTTCTACGTGCCCTCCTCGGCCTTTCACAATCCACTGCGACCCATTCGGTCCACCTTGAGTTGGGGGTAGGCTATATTTCTGATATAATAAAAATAGCCCCAATCCTGTTATGGATTAGAATTTGGTTAAATTTGAATCTTACGTTAAACCACAAGATCCTGAAGGATTGTATTAAACTAGATAATATAAAGGAAATCCAGTGGCTGTCCTACATTAAAATGTCAACTAAGAAATTGGGGCGCCCAGAGATTTTCTCCAATCCTGAAGGTCTATGTAAAGCTGATCTAAAGTGGGTCAAAATAAATTATATTAAGCTCAGCGAGGCTGAGCGAGAAGTAGAAGAGCTAAGTAAACCAACAGTTAGGGCTCACTTCTTGCTTATTTTGTCCTTAGCCAAGCAACCATACCTGTCTATTGTTACGAATTCTTTTCACAGATGGCTATTGACAAAATTTCGTTTTAACCAGATCCACTTAGTCTTAAGTGACTCACAGGGATGGATTAGGCCGGAAGACGCGGCTCATTGTAAATGCGATGACTTCTCCCCCCAAGATACCATGTATTTTGTTTTTTTGCCCTCTGTATTATGAAGCGAGAAAAAGGTTTATTTTCCCAATATTGAAAGAGAAAGCTTTTATACAGACTAAACCTGCATTATTGTTTTTACAAATAATGGAATCCCCTGTAATCATGTTTGGTGTTGCCAGTTTTCTTGTTGCCTCTATTAGGAGTAGGAGGAATAGACAGGCAGCCCATCAGGAGTGAATAAACTAAGTCATCATACGTTTATTGACAGTGATTAACTGTTTTTAATAATGGAAATGCCTTTTTATGTTTTTTAACTGTTTTTATATTGTATAGTATACTTTTATGATTTTAAATAATCAAATAAAGTGGTTTGACCTGACCTGACCAGTGCTTTCCACTTTCCAAATACCAAATTCATTTCATACACACAAATTTACCTTCGCACTCCCTATATAACACCCCCTAAGCACCATGCACAACGCTTAACGCCCCTTTGTAACTAAGAAGAAGGGTATATCGCCACCAGAATGCCACTGAAAGTGTCGTTCTGGTGGTGATATCCCCTTTTAAGTATGCCCCTTAGTCCCCTATTGGAGTAGTTCATAGACACTTGCATTCTAAATACCATAGTGAAATGTCTATGACAGCACCTTAACACAGAAAGCCAAAACAATCAATGGAGTGGAAAAATGGCACTATGTCTTCCAATCCACACTAGACAGAACTCAACCTACACTATAAAAAATGTATAGAAGCATTACAAATAGAGCAACACTACCAAAAACTACAATTGGAGCAATCTGTAAGCCAAAGTGCACCTAAACTTAGCAAACAAAGGAAACCAACGAAAAAAGATTCACGATATGCTACAATTTAAAGTTAAACTCTACACAAATCGCAAAAGGACTACATCACTTATAAATGATAGCCTAAAGCATGATATAAAATACATTTAAACCTACCAAAGTCTTCAGAATGGAGGAGATACTCTAAACTAACACACAACATTTTTTTTTAATAATAAATAAAAAAAATTATTAGATCAGTCAAACAACTGTTTAAAATCACAATATTAATAAACACTTATATATTAAAAATATGTAAATTATGTTTAAAAAAATGTAGCTATCACCAACCAAAATAAATAAAACTCAATACATTACATAATATAAATAATTCCAACACATAATCCCAAAAATGTCACCTTACAATCACATAAATGTTACATAAACAATATAATGTTACATTTCCGAACCAAAATAAATTAAATGATTAAAACCTACTGTTCTGTAGCTGCAGATCTTTCTCTGTCTCTATGTAACAACATTTAGTAATCCACTAAAATGAGATATATGAATCTAAACCTCCCTCCAAAAAATGCAAAAATATATCAAATCCAATTGCAATCCCTCAAAGCAATCCAAAGTATCAAATTTCCATAAAAACCATAAAAAGTGTTTTAAAAACAAACACTTCAGTAAACCCCAAAAAAAGGAAATTAAAGTATAAACCATTGGTTTATTATATACCAAAACTGATTTCCTTTAAGAAATAACTAAACTCCAAATGCAGATAGAACGCGTTCCTAGACAAAATCCTGTAAATGGCATTTTAAAACCCACACACACAAAACACAATGGGGCCTATTACAATGTAGGCAGATTTCGACACTGTTTTGAAACTGGGACTGATCGATCTCGGTCCTGACCTCCTGATTAGGATGTGACCGAACACTGTTCGGTCACATACCGACATTTCCCCATGGGGTCATGTAATACGGCCATAAACCGGACGTAGTACATGCTCCCATAGGGAAATGGGAGGTGGTGTTAATCCCTGCACCTTCAAGGTGCCTGCCAAGGGGTGCAGGGATTAACGGGGGGCACCAACCGGAGGCCACAGAGGCAAGGGGGCCCTGCTAGATTACATAACGTGTATTTGTAAGACACAGATTCACTCAAGGGTATCTTGGTGCTGAATAACAGATGTTTATTTTTACCCAACCTAATGGTACTCATCTTATCAAACCTCAGAAGGATGAAAGTCTGAGTGGACCTGCCGGGATAAAAACATGTGGACCAGGAGGTCAAACACAGGCCCCTTACGGTGGACTCATTAGTCCACTAACCACCAGACCCAAACATAGAAGTTAGTGATAAAACAAAAGGGCTGCTAAATGAAACTTAAAAAAAGACCATCTCTCCATAGAAATGAATGGAAAATATTGTAAAAAAGGCAAATAAATGTTTAATAAATTGCAGAAAATGATTAAACATGTAAACATATACCAAGTGTTATAAACAATTTATGAAAAACATCTTAAAATAATTTGGATAATATATATGCATAAATGTAATAAATGTTAAAAAATTGTTTACTATGAAAAATAACAGTTGAAACATATGTAAATATGATTTACCTGAGTTTTAATTATTAAAAAATACTGAAAGAAAGTTTAATTTACCTACCTTTATATATTTTTTTATTTGTACTTGAAGTATAAATTATTCAGAATGTAAAACTATACAATAATAAAAAATTGGAGAACAAATAAAAACAGAAAAATGTGTGACATGTCTTCATTAAACAACCACTGAAGAAGGTGTTGGACACTAAAGGGGTAACATTTACTATTCACACTGCAATCTAACCATATTAGGGGAAGGTGTTGGACACTAAAGGATGATATTTACTATTCCCGATCCAATCTAACCACATTAGGGAAGGTATTGGAAACTAAAGTGGTGACATATACAATGTCCACTCCTAATCTAAACTAATTCAGGGAAAGTGTTGGACACTTAAGGGGTAACATTTACTATCCCTGCTCTAATCCAACCGACATATACGGGAAAGGTGTTGGACACTAAAGGGGTGTCATTTACTATTCCCACTCCGATCTAACCATATTGAGGAATGTGTTGGATACTAATGGGGTAACATTTACAATTCCCTTTCCAATCTAAACTAATTTTGGGAAGGTGTTGGACACTAAAGGGGTGACATTTAATATTCATACTCCAATCTTACCATATGGAGGGAAGGTGTTGGACAATAAAGGGTTGAAATTGACTATTCTCACTCCAATTTAAACCAATTTGGGGACAGGGGCGTAGCTTCAGGGGGTGTGAGGGGTGTTACACCCCCCAAATAATGTATATTCTGATGAATAGTTGTTTACAGGTGCTTTGAGTCGGGTATGGTGCGGTGTCTGTTGGATTGATTTTTTAATGCACATACTGACAAAAATGCACACACTCTCATCTTTGTTTTGAAAGTTCTAAAAATTTTTTGATTATTTTACAATATATTGTAGTTTTCTCACTTAGTACTCCTATTAATCCGCATTCCTCTCCATTTCTACTTGCTCTTATGCCCTACTCATGTGCCCTGCTTGTCATATAGGGTATTATCACATTATATGCCAGAGTGATTGTCAGGAAATCTGATGCTCGTACCCCCTCAAGCTTAATGACCAATCTACACCCCTGTTTGGGGAAGGTGGTGTACACAGAGTTTAAATTTACAATATCCATTTCAAAATTAAACACTTTAAGTAACATATCAAAATATTACAAAACAATCAATACTCTCACATAGCCTTTGTAATATGAAATTTACCAAAATGTTACCTAAAAGCACACTAATGTAAACCATGAACTTTATATATATATTTATATTTTAATTTATAAAATTACTATTTTATTTACTAATAGAAAATACAATGAATTCAAAATATGTAATACCATTCAAAAATGTTAAAAATGTTTAATACATGAACATTTATCTTAATTACTATCAAATGTAAATATATTAAAATATTACTGTGAGAAAATAAATTTACAAGTTCCAAATAATCAATTTGCATATCTTTAAAAAATTTACCTTACACTTTAAATTTTAAACATAACTTTTTGAAAATCTCCCCACCCTTATCCACTAAAAACCCAATATCCTGCTACTAAAAATAATATTATTCAATTAAGTATATGCATTATTACAACTAAAAATACACATTTCAACAATTTCATAAATAGGATAATATCCTACAGAAAATACACTAACAAAATGAACACATACAATCAAACACGCTACAATACGTTGTATGCAAATGAACACTTACAAATTATATTAAAATACAACAATATTTTCTGCATCAATATTTTTTACAATGATATTAAAAACAAACACTGAAACAAATATTTTTACCTTCAATAATTCCTGTGCATGATATTTTTTATGTCCTCAATATTTGTGTAACATATTATCTTTTGGATATTTTGTCTAGGAGAAATGGCAACTGTCAGCAATACCCAGTCGTGTGACCCAGAGACAGGCTATAGACACTAAGGGCCTGATTATGATGTCAGACACCATCTTGGTCCTGGGAACGACCGAACTCCGGTCAGCGGTCCTGACTGCCTAATTACAATGCGATCGAACACTGTTCGGTTGCATACTCCCATTTTTCAATGGGAGCTCATGTTACAGCCACAAACCGGTTGTAAAACAAGCTCCCATTGAAAGATGAGAGGTGTTGTTCATTCTTGTACACGTTGGCAGGCAACAAGGTGCAGGGATCAACAGAGGGGGCACCTCTCATAGGTGCCCCCTCGGCCCACAACTGGTGGCCGCATGCACAATGGGGCCCTAATGGGGGTCCCCAAACACACTTTCCGACATGGTTTTCATGATGGACAGGCCAGCATGGAAACCATGTCAGAAACTGTGTATCATAATCCCAAGGGCGGAAAGTTTGGCCCTGTGGGATTACGAGCTCCATGAGCCCATCGTAAGCCAGCCGGAATGACCGGCTGGTTTACTCTCTGACCACCAGCATTGTAATACAGCGGTGAGAAAAGTAAACAGAGCGGCCGATTACAATGTGGACAGGAAGGCTCTGACCGTTGGTTGGAGCCTTTATGGCCCGCATCTTAATCAGCCCCTTAATGGCTAAGGCAGAAAAATGACAACTTTCTAAATGTGACATTTTCAAAATTTTTATTTAAAATCTGAATTTACTATGAAAGATGAATTTTCATTACAGTTCCAAAGACACCAACATGAACTGAGTGGTCCCACTTGAAAATTATAGCTTATTAAATGTAATAAGATAACTCCAACATTATCTTGTGGGAGAATTAGGCCTTGTAGTATAGAAAAATGAATTTAAGAGTCTTTCGCTACCATGACATTTAAACCTTACCTGTGCCCTGCACTCTGGGCTGTCGAGGGCCTACTCTGGGGTGAACAGCATGCATTAAAAAGGAAGGTGTGGGCCTGCAAAAGGTTTATTTTGTCAAGTTGAAATGGAATGTTTAAAGAAGCTGCTTGAATGGGAGGCACAAATAGTGCTGCAGATCCACTAGTAGCATTTAGTTCATAGGCGCTAGGTACATTTAGTACCTCTTTACTAGGGACTTATATTTCATTACATATGCCAATTAGTGATAAGCCAATATTACAATATTTTAAGGTGCAATATTTTAAGGTGAGTACATGCACTTTAGCACTCGTCAGCAGTAGCAAAGTGTGCAAATTCCAATGACCAGCAAAAGTGAGATCAGCAAAAAATGTAGGAGGAAGTCAAAGAGTATGGGGAAAGATCACCCTGAGGTTGACAGGTCTGACATCCCTCCCCAGCTGAAAGTGTAGAGAACTACCAAACCTCTTCATTGTTCTCATCGCAAAGGTGGAAGAACCTGGACAGACATTCAGCATTGGCTTGGTCTGACCCAGGACGGTGTTCCACCATAAATTTCTTTCCTTGTAAAGAGATGGACCACCTCAACAGTTTGGGATTTTCATCCTCATTTGCTTGCCATCTGAGGGGCCAGTGGTCAGTCTGAACCCAGAAGGGAGTGCCAAACAGGTACGGTCTCAGCTTCTTCAGTGCCCAGGCCACAGCAAAGGCCTCTGCTTTCAATCACTCTCCACCTCTGTTTCCGGGGAAATAACCTCCTGCTAATAAAGGCTAGCGGTTGGTCTTGGCCTTCCTCATTTAACTGTGCTAAGACAGCTCCTATGCGAAGCTCTGAAGAATCTGTTAGAGAGATCAGGAGCCTAGAGTACGGTGGGAGATGCATGGCCTCCTTAAGGGTATCAAAGGCTTTCTAGCAGGCCTTTGTCCAGATCACCTTTGTGGGCTACTTCTTTGAAGTCAAATCTTTTAAGGGGGTAAGAATTGTGCCATACCCCTCAACAAACCTCATATCATGTGGGGCCTGTGACGGCCCTTCCTTCAGTCTGTGTGTTATGTGGTTGCAAGGGCAGGATAGTCTCAACTTGGCCTGGAGGGGATGCACCTTCCCCCCCGCACACCATGTGGATACACCATGGATCCCTGCCCTATCTGGCACTTACTGGCCTTAATAACCAGGCATGCCTTTTGCAGGTCCTTAAGTACCTCCTGGAGGTGGTGCAGGTATTCCTCTGGGACTGAAAACAGCTATGTCGCCAAGGTAGGTGGCACAGAATACCCCCTTCCCAGCTAGCACCCTGTTGACCAAACTCTGAAAGGTGACAGGGTCATTCTTTAAGACAAAGGGCATCACCCTAAATTGGAAGTTGCCCTCTGGGGTCGAAAATGAAGATTTTTCCCTTCAGTCAGGCCAATCTGCCAGTACCCTGATGTAAGATCAAAACAAAGGTATTATTATTATTATTATTGCAGCTTATAGAGCGCACGGCTACCTCCAATGGAAGTGTCCCGGCACTAACAGCGGGTGCAGAGTAGAAGTAGCTGGTAAGAACAGCTCTAAGGTAGGCCAAAAATCCAGGTCTTTAGAGACTTCCTAAATAAAGGTTCCGATTTGGCTTTCCGTAAGTGCTCTGGCATGGAGTTCCAAAGAGAGGCAGTTTTAAGGGAGATTGATCGGCCGCCAAGCCTGGCTTTTGCGAAGCGGGTAATGACTAAGAGTTCCCGGTGATTTGACCTCAGAGCCCTAGTCTGGTGGTATTTCTGAAATCTCTGCTTCAAGTATTGAGGGCCAGTGTCTCTAGCTGCCCTGTAGGCGAGGGCCAAAGCCTTGAACTCTATCCTCCTTTTAATAGGCAGCCAATGTAGGCTACGCAGACGAAGGAAAATGTGGTGGCGGAGTGGCACATTTCTGATGAGCCTAGCTGCCACATTCTGAATAACCTGTAGTTTCCTGATCAAATAGACCCAAATACAGACTGTTGGCATAGTCTAGCTGAGAGGTGATCAATGCGTGGACCACTGTTTTCCTACAGTTCATTGGTAGGAGATGGAGGAATCTCCGCAGGGATTTCAGTTTCCAGAAACATGACGAGGAAACTTGGCATATCTGGGCCTTGCCTGAGAGGGTAGAGTCAAATTTGAACCTCAGATTCCTAACAGAAAAGACTGGAAAAGTAGGAGGATTGAGCTCCACTGGCCGCCAGAGACCGGCTCGTGGAGGGGAAGGCTGATTAAAAACAGGACCCCCATTTTATCTATATTTAGCTTCAAACAGTTCTCAGTCATCCAAATGAGATGTTAATCAGACACTGTTTGAAGTTGGTGAATGCTGCCTCAGAGTGATCCCTAAAAGAGAACACAGGCTGAGTATCATCAGCATACGAGACAACCCTTACACCACATTGCTCGACTAGTGGGGCAAGGGGAGCGAGGTAGACATTAAAAAGAGTCGGGCTCAGGGCTGAGCCCTGAGGAACTCCGCACACAAGAGCGCTAGTGGAAGAGACATGGGGGCAGAGAAGGATTTTCTGGTAACGGCCCTCAAGAAAGGAGCGGAACCATACTAAGGTGGTTCCCATCACTCCCATCCGCTTTAGCCTCTCTAGAAGGATCCGATGTGAAACTGTATGGAAACCTGCGTACAAGTCCAACAGCACTAGCATTGCAAAGCTACCCTGGTCCAGAGTTCCCCATATCGTTTCCGCCACTTCAAGCAGAGCTGTCTCTGTACTGTAGCCTGACCTAAATTCCGACTGGAAGTCATGTAGCAAGTTTTTGTATTCCAGGAATTCCGATAATTGTCTCTGCACTTCCTTCTCAAGAATCTTGGCCGGCGCTGCCAGGAGGGAGATAGGCCTAAAGTTTTTTACTTCTGCCGGGTCTTCTGTCTTGAGGATTGGCTGGACCAATGCGGTTTCCCCGATGGATGGGTAGATGCCTGATTTTAGGGATGAATTCCAAATCAGGTTTAGTGAGGGACTGAGTAGAGGGGCCAGCAGTTTGAAAAACTTGACCGGGCAAGAGTCAATCGGAGATCCAGATTTGTTTTTATTCAGTTCAGTGAGGGAGGCTTCAGGGCACAACAGGCGAAATTCAGACCACATGCCTGGGTGGTGGGGGATAGGTGGAGGCATGGCTGACAACCCTGTCAGAGTACATGAGGAGTAAATAGCCTGAACTTTCTCCTGAAAGAAGACAGAAAGATCTTCATAAATGGTGGCTGAAGGCGCTATGGTGCTTTTCAAGGCCCCTGGTTTAATGAAGCCCTGAACAATCTTGAAAACCTCAGAGTTATCAGAGGATTTAATTTGATCAGCGACGAAGGCCCTGATAGTGTTGCGATTTAGCCTATGGATTTTTTTTAGTGCTGCTTTGTAAGCACTCTTAGGGGCCTATTACGATGGCGGGCGGACAAAGTCCGCCTGCCATCATTTCTGCAAATGGGACCGCCCGCTATTTGTGCGGGGCTCCAGCAAATCCAATGATGATGCGCCCGCCACACTGGCAGCCGCATCCTGCATTTTTAACATTGCGGCGGGCGGTGCTTTCAGCAGCACCCGTCACAATGTTAAAAAGGCATCTGTGCATTTGCATGCACAACATGGCAGACCCCGCGCGGTGCCTGCCACGTTGTGCATGCAAATGCACGGGGGTACCATAGGTACCCCCCATGTGCACCCCCAACACCCTGGGGGCCCGCAACAGGCCCCCACATGCAGACTCCGCATGCCTTTCCATGGCGGCAGCGCCGCCATGGAAAGGCACTTCACCGCCTGCATCATGATATGGATGGCGGTGTCTTGCAGACACCGCCACCATTTCAATCCCCTTTTCCGCCCGGTCTCCTGTTAGACCGGCGGAAAACCGGCAGACGGTCTTTCCGTCTGCCGGGGTCCCCCCCGCCATCCTAATATGGCGGGGGGAAATGGGAGGCGGACGGTGAATAATGGCAGGTGGATCGCCCCGCCAATCGGGCGGTGGCGATCTGCCCGTCATTATAATAGACCCCTTAGTCTCTGAGTTGTACGTTTTCCGCCAGACCCGCTCAAGCTTTTTACAAAGGCTTTTCTCCAAATGGAGTTCAGTTGTGAACCAAGGGGCAGAAGGTTTATTTCTAGCCAGTGTCATGGTTTTGATTGGGGTTATTCTGTCAAGGGCTGCAGTAACCCAACGGTTGAGGGTCGAGGCATCACAGCTAGGTTCCCCTGTGAGCAGCATGGGAGTATTTAATAATGCTGGATCCATAGACTCAGAGGAGACTTTTCTCCAGTTTCTTCAATCTTCGTATGCCGATCTCACTGGATTATTGCAACTGGTACTGGTGAGGTTAAAAGGTATTAGGCGGTGGTCTGACCATGTGAGAGGAATAAAGTCTTCCACTTTTAGAGTAAGGACATTGGTAAAAATAAGATCAAGCATGTGGGTATCGGCCAGCTGGGAGGCCAGAGGGCAGCTATCATTGTCCATATGGACATTAAAGTCGCCCAAGACTATAATGTTAGCGAGTCTCAATGAGAGATCTGCAATCAGGTCGCAAAGCTCCAGCAGCTCAGAGGACACAGAGTCAGGGGGTCTGTAGACCAGCAATCCTGCCACAGAGAAGGTAGAAGAGATTTTAATAATGAAGAACAATGCATCAATTAATCCCGTCTGTTCAATCCTCTTATGCGAGATCGCCCAGTCGTCTCTCAGGATCACAGCAAGTCCGCCCCCAACTCTATTGCCTGCCCGGTTAACCATAGTTATTCTATAACCCTCTGGAGTAGCCAGCTCTATATCAGGGTTGGAGCTTTCTCTTAGCCATGTTTCAGTAAGAAACATAAGACCCCAAGTGTTTGATTCAAGCGTGAGCCAGATATCATCCGCATGTTAGGGAAGTGATCTGCAGTTGATTAGACAGGCCTTAATATTGGACCTAGAGGCTGGTACTCAGCAACTTGCCAGCACCCAGTCTGTCGATGAGTTCATCAGCTCAGGGAATGGGGTGGGCATCACTCTTTGTGATAGAATTGAGTCCCCTGCAGTCCACACAGAAACTAAATTCTGGAGTGCCAACAACACTGATCTGGGCCAGCATCTTGGAGACCTCCCCCTTGAAACTACCCCACACCTTGGCTGAAAGCCTGTATATTTTATTTTTAAGAGGCATACGGTCTTCAGTATCGATGTCATGGATGCACAAATGTGTGAGCCCGGGGGTGAGGGAGAAAAGAGAGAAGAACTGCCATAGCAGCTGTTGTTCTGGGGTCAAAGTAGGGGAGAGGTTGACACCCTCTACTGACCAATCATGCTCTTGGGCAGACAGGAGGTCAGGGCAAGGCTTGCTCTCCTCCTCCACACCTTCGTCTGTCACCAGGAGCATGATGACTTCAGACCTCTCAAAGTGTGGTTTGAGGAGGCTCACTTGGAGTACCCTTAAGGGGTTTCTAGGTGACTTGAGATTCAAGAGGTAGGTGGACTCTCCTTTCTGCTCCTTTACCTCATATGGACCTGTCCAGCAATCCTGGAGAGCTCTGGTTTCCACAGGCTCCATAACCCATACCTTCTAGCCAGGTTGAAACCTTACCAAAGTATCATTGTGGTTGTATACATAGTTTCATGACTTCTTGGTTGGCCTCGAGAATATTTTTTTCCTTTTTCTAGAAGCAATGCATCTGGTTGAGGAGTGCCAACATGTAGCTGACCACATCCTGAGGGCGTTTCCTGTGAGCTTGCTCCCACTTCTACCTTCCATTGCTAAGAGGCCCACTAACAGGATGGCCATAGAGGAGTTCAAAGAAGCCAAATCCAACTCCCTAGTGGGTTACAACCCTGCAGCAAACAAGAAGCATGGCAGGAGGACGTCCCACTTATGCCTCATGGGCTCAGGTAGGCCCGATATCATACCTTTGAGGGTCTTGTTGAATCTCTCAAGAAGCCTGTTGGTTTGGGCTGATAGGGTGTGGAGAACTTATAAGTTACTCCACACTCATCTCACATGGACTTCATGTACGATGACATGAAGTTAGTTCCTCTTGCAGACCCTACCACTTAGGAGAACCTCACATGGGTAAAAATCCACCAGGTGCAGTCACCAACCTCAGAGGTAGAGAGTGGCATTGTCCACCAAGACCAGGTTGAACCTGTTTCCTAAGGCTGTCTTGGGGTCCAAAAGACCAACAATGTCAATGTACACCATCTCAAAGGGACTGCCAATGACAGGTAATGGGATCAAGGGAGCCTTGAGCTTTTTTCTTGACTCCCCACAGACCTGGCAGGTGTGACAGGACCTTCAGAATGCATCCAAGGCTGTCTTCATCTGGGGCCAATAAAAGCAGGCAACAAGCCTGGCCAAGGTATTGTTTTGTCCCAGATGTCCTGCCAGGGGTATATCATGAGCTAACCCCAGTAGGAAGCTCTTATAACACTGGGGAACCACCAGCGCACAGGATGCCCCAAGTCTAGGAACCTTAGTCTTGGTATATAGGAGGCTGTTCTCCAAATAGATAAGGTAATCTCCAGAGTATCACCTGCGGCCTAGGCCTCAGTTTGCCTAGGCCTTAGTTTGCTGCCTCAAACCCTCTAGAGTGGGGCACTTTTTCTGCATTTTTCAGAACAACTTGCCATCCAGTTAGCTCAGGCAGGTCACCAAGCATCATCCTCTGTTGACAAGTTAACCTGGACTACGGGTACATCAGGGACTGGTATCCCAAGTTCCTTGCACTTACTCTTATTTGTAGCTGCCTCTGCCATTGTTTCAGGCTCCTGATATCCTTTACTCTCTTCCCAGGCAGCCATGGACCTTCTCATCCTACAGACCCTGTCAAGCAGTCCCAACATCTCCAAGACCATCTACAGACATTACTGGCACACAGTTACTTTAAGAGAACCTGGGACCCCCCACCCCACTCAAAGGGAACCAGAGCCACTGATAGATTACTCTCCCCGTTGTTTGTGACTATGACTTGGTGGAATGTGTTAGGGAGGACCTGCTCTGAGGACACCAGCTGACACCTTACAGAGGTCATGCTGACTCCTGTGTCCCTCAGAGCCTCCACTCATTGCCCATTGATGGTAACCCACTGTCTATACTTAGAAATATTTGCAGGCATATGTGCTTTTGGCACCATCTCCTTATTCCCCAGGAACGCTAGGGTCACCTCCCTCTGCTCCCGAAAGCTAGCCTCTTCCCCAAGTGCTACACTCACTAACTCAGATGTCTTCCCCCTGGCTGGTGACTGTGTCCTCTTGGGACATTTGGTACTCCCTTGGACTGCCCATAGTTGTAACACTGAGTGCATTAGGGGACAAACCTCGCTGTCTGTTTGTTAAAGAATCCCTTTTTCTTTTATTCAGTTTGGTACTGGTTACCACTGTTCCCTTGGGAATTGCTTTGGGGGCCTTTTGCGAACTCCTTACTTTTAAGTTTTTCTCCCCCTCCCTTTCTTATTGTGGGTTCCCTGACCATCATTCTGTGAGTACCCAAGACGCCTTTTTGAACACTCTAGTGCTGACCCAGTGGTCCACATCCTCAGCAAGCTTCCCGGGGTCAGTCAGCTTGCTGTCCACTAGATGCTGGCTCAGCTCTGTAAAACAAGTATTGAGCATGTGCTCCCTGAGAATCAACTCGTTCAGCCCATTGTAATTATTAACTTCACTGCCACAAACCCGGCCATCCAGTGCCTTGTTAGAGTAGTCCAAGAAATCCACCCAAGGCTAACTGGGGATTTCGTGGCTGTCCTTGAGCCACTGGTGATACTTTTTTGGGGTCAGTCCAAATTTAGCTAGAAGAATGGCTTTCATGAGAGTGTACCTGGTTTGGTCCTTTACTTCTAGGGTCAAAAGAGTGTCCCTCCCAACTGGCGACATGTTCTTCCATAGACTGCCACCCCGCAGTTCTCCTCTGGGATTTTGTGTACTCTCAGGGTCACCTCATAAGCTGAAAACCACTTCTCAATGTCATCTCCCACCACATAAATAGGAACCTGATCTTTGGGAGTATGGACCTTCTTGTCCCTTTCAGACACTGAGTATATGCTGCCACCAATGCTGATGGAATCTTCCTGTTTTGTCTTGAGTTCAAGCTCTTTACGGCTCCTTTCATAAGCTAAACACCCCAAAGCAAGTTTCTCCTCCATCCTGACCTTGGCCATCGGTAGTTGAAACTCCCACTCTGCTGTCCTGTCCTCTAGCTTCTCTGGGGACAGGCCATGGAAGGAGACACTGCTTCCTGCTTTGGCAGGGAGTTCCAATTCAGGGGATACGTCTTCTTCCTTCCCTGAAGGCTGAATTTCAGGGCTGATATCCGAATCCTGATCCTGCTCATCCATAGCATCCTCATTATCCTGCTCCTCTGTGGCTGTTGTCAACTGGTAGACCTCTGTCCAGGCCCTTAAAGCTATCTGCAGTTCCATCTTTTTGGTGCCCTTTTTAATTTGAATTCCCCTTACCCTGCATTGTTTAAGCTCAGCCAGTATAACTTCCCGGTTAGCCAGCTAAAACTTCATTACTGCAGGTATGGTTTTAGACAGTCCAGTGATAGGAATGAGGGTAGATTTGTACAAACATAAATAAGCCATTCAAGGAGAATTTAAAAAGCCTGACTTGGTCTCATATAGTTTATATGGGGTGGTAGTGTAACACAATATCATTGTAAGGCACTTCACAAACCCAAATCCTCAGAGATGACCACCGGTTTAAAAGAAAACGAGTTCAGAGGGGTGAAACCCTACTCCAGCAGGAACCACAATCCTTGTCAGGGTGAAGTCACAAGCAAACCCTTAATTAACCTGTGCTCAGCCAACCCTCTGGTAGCATGTCACAGAGCAGTCTGCCTTAAGTCAGAGGCAACGTGAAAGGTATTTGTGCAACACTTCAAACAGTACCACAGTGAAAACACACCACAAAAGGATCCCACACCATATTAGCAAAATAGAGTAATTTGTAATAAATTAAACAAAACCAGAATAACAAAACTGTCAGTTGAACGAGTAATATGTAGCTTTTTATATTTCAGTGTAAATAGCACCAAAAAACACAAAGCGCTTACTGAGATATGTGGTTTCACCAGACCTGGACAAAGTCACAAGTTGAGGCAGACTGAAATGGAGCATGGGCTAGCTACAGGGACACAGTTAGACCAGCTGAACAAAGTACCTTAGGTCCAGGTTGCGGAGCGTTGCATGTATCTCTGTCGAAGATATGTAGCGCAGCTGAAGCGATGTGTCGGTTATGAGATGCATAGTCCTGCATCGTCATCGAGGATCCCATCGACGAGGGCTTGCAATGTGAGGTCCAGCGTTGAGAATACATTGCACATTCATGTCAAAGCATCGGTTCCTAGGAGCTGCAAAGCTGCGATGCACAGTCCGGTGTCATTTTCAAGGCTGTAGTTGACCAAGGATGCATCGCACAGCAGAGGTTTCGAATAGGTGATGGGCTGCGATGGGAGTCTTTGCGATGGAACCAATCCACCAACAGCAGCAGCAATGCATCGGTTCTGCTCTGGGTTGTGCTGTGCAGCAGAGGGGGTGCGTTGGTTCCACTGGATCCACAGAGGATGACAGAGCACCTTAGGCCAATTTCCAAGGGACCAGGACTGGGGTGGTACGACTTGGCAGGGTAGACTCACAGATATCTGAGTTCAGGTGCTAGGTTCAGGGTTGTTGTTCTATCCCTGAGACTCTAGTCAGGCAGCCAACTAGCCCTTGGAGTCACATTGTGGTCCTGGGTGCAACAGATGCAGTTCCAGACCTTCTCACGCAGGCAAGAGGACAGCAGGTCAGCACAGCAGGGCAGCAGTTTCTTTGGAGCAAAGGTCTAGCAGAGTGGCAGTCCTTTCGGTATCACAGCAATCCTTCTTCCTGGAAGATTATCCACAGGTCCGGAAGTGTACTGAAGAGGTCCAATATTTATACCTGGTGTACTTTCTCTGGAAGGTGGGAGAAGCTTCTAGAGGTTTCCCTTTGAAGTCCCTAGGAAACCTACCTTCCCTGTCCTAGCTCCAGAATAACTGCAAGGGGTATGCAGCACTTTGTGTGGAGGCAGGACACAGCCTATTCAAGTGTATGTAGGACTGGGTCCAGCTCCACACTCCCATCCTGCCTGTGATGACCCTTCAAGGCACGCCTCAGCTCTCTAATGTGTGTGGCTGTCTAGGAGGAATACACAAAGGCCAAATGACAGCTACACACTGTCATGTGACCCAGAGACAGGCTGCAGGCAAGAAGGGGCATATGCATCAAGCATTATTGCCTTTGCAAATGTTTGCAAACCCCAAAAATGCTTTTTAGATGCAGCAAACCTGAATTTGTGATTCGTTAACTTGTTACCGAATTGCAAAATGGTTTGCGATTCAGTATTTGGAAGGGGAGTGTTTAGAGCCTCTCTTCCAAATACCGAATCCTAACGGTATGCATGAATGTTTCGTGACCGTGAATGCAGTCGCAAAACATTCAGATATTACCACCTACTTCATGTAGGTGGTAACTCATTCGCAAATGGTATGGGGTCCCCAACAGACCCCTTCCCCTTTGTGAATGATTGTAAAAACATTTTTAAGAGCAGGCAGTGGTCCCACGGACCACTGCCTGGTCTTAAAAAATGAAAAGAAAACTTTTAATTTTACTTTTTGTAAAGCATCTCGTTTTCCTTTAAGGCAAACGGACTGCTTTACAAAAAAAAAGATTGTTTCATTTATTAGCAGTCATTGACATGGTGGTCTGCTGACCTCAGCAGGCCACCATCCCTGTGATTTTTGCAATTCCTAGGGGTCGCAAATTGCGATCTACCTCATTAATATTAAATATTGTAAATTGCAATTATCTAGTTTTGATTCTCCGGAATTCGCAATTAGGTATTCGCAATTTACAATTTTGATGCATGTAGCCCCAAATGGCCCTAAATGGTTAAGGCTGGAAAATGCCAACTTTATAAAAGCGGCATTTCAAAAATTGTAATTTAGAATCTGAATTCAACATGAGAAAGGATTTTTCATTGCAATTCCAAAGACACCAAAAATTGTCTGTTTAACTGCTTACATTTGGAAATACAGTTTATTATATTTAATGGGGTACCTCCGATGTTATCCTATGGAAGAGGTACGCTTTGCAGCAGTTGTTTTTAATACTCAAATTTTATTGGTTTTACATGAACATTATACAGTCACGACCAGATAAGTACCATAATTTAATTAGTGATGTGTAGCCTGATATAGATACACAATCAAAGATTTCCCCAATTCCACCCTGCCAATCAACCCAGCAGTCCCAGTCACTTGCCGCACACATGTTTGTATGGACATCGCCGAGCCAGGTATACCGGTTGTTCCTGTGAGGCACACCAATCTATGCCCCTCCTCCATTGTGCCAGTGAGAGGGTACAGAGTTCTTCCATCTGGCTGCAATGTCTCTTTTGGCCACCACCAGGACCGTACCCAAGAAATTCCCATCTGCCCTTGAATCTCCTATACCTTCCAGGATCCCCAAAAGTACCACCCGGGGAGTACAGTGGACCTCCCACCCCAGAGTGTTAGTCAGCTCCCAGACCACTGGCACCCAATAGTTAGCTAGAGGGGTGCAGGACCAGGTCATAGGATAAAAATCTGTGGGCTCCTCTGCACAGCGGGGGCACCTCGGGATCAGTAAACATCCAGCTTAGTGGTACCCGCACGGGGGTGAGATAGGCACAATGAAGGTAGTAGAGTTGGATGGGTCTCAAACTGGCCAATATGGTAATCACTCGAGGGGCCATGACAGCATCCCTCCAATCATTATCTTCTATAGTACCCAACCAACCTTCCCATTTGGTTTGTAAGCGATCAAGCGAGGTGGGGGAGTTTCTGATGAGGGCTTTGTAAATCCGAGAGACTCTTCCTTGACCCAAATCCCCCATTAGTATCTTCGCTTCAAGGGTGCTGAACTCGGGGAGCCTGGTGCCCGTAAGTATATGCGTTGCTAATGCATGTCGGAGCTGCAGGCATTTGTGAAATTGTGTTGTGTTAAGCGAGTGAAGATGCTGGAGGTCCTGGAATGTGCGAAGTTGCCCTACCTGCCAAACGTCTCAGATCATGGAGATACCGATAAGGTCCCACTTCTGGAAACCTTCGAGCCGCGCCACCACCCCCACCCACTTGCCCTGCCATAAGGGTGTTTGCATTGTCAACGTATGATCCCATCGGGTATGATGAAGCGCCGACTGCCATGCCAGGAGGACAGATCTGGTGACCTCGGGAATAGTCTGTGGGGTTGGGGAGCGGTAAAGCATAGCTTGGATCCGTGGATGGCCCAGTTTGTCCAGCTCCTACTGGTAGGCAGGGTCAGCCCACCTACCTGACATCCATTCATTGATCATCAGTAGGCGTGTGGCTAAATAATACACATGAAGATTGACCATTCCCATACTCCCATCGTATGGGGGCAGTTGGTAATAGGTCATCACCATGAGTGGCCTCTAGCTGCGCCAAAGAAATGCAGTGGACATTCTGTTTATGGTACGAAACCAGTGTTTTGGGAGGTGCAGAGGGATATTTTATAGGATGTAGAGGAAAGAGGGAAGGATCATCCTTTTATACAGTGCGATCTTTCCCATAGGATTTAGCGGAAGAGTTTGACAGTTCGGTATCTTAGTTTTGGTCCTCTTGATCAATGGGGTGAGGTTCAGGGATAACGTGAGTTCCGAGTGCAATGCTAACCATATTCCCAAGTATCAGAAGCTCAGTCGCCGGACTGGAATTTCCGTTTGCCAATCAAAGCATTCTCGGGAAGGGTACAGTGGGACCAGCATTAATTTCGCAGGGTTGATTTTCAGGCCTGATGCTTCTCCGAAATGCTTGAGGAGTTGTAAACAATGGGGGCCCAAGCCCGCTGGGTCTGCCATGTAAAGGAACATGTCATCCACATATAAGGCTATACGGTCTTCGTGGAATGAGTTCCAGTGCCATCCCTATATTTGAACATCTGTTCTGATGAGGCAGGCCAGGGGTTGAATAGCTAGGGAAAAGAATGAGGGGACAGCCCTGTCTCATGACACAGCCTATGTGGAACTCTTCCGATAAAATACCATTAGTCATGACCCAGGCCGAAGGGTTGGAGTACAACACCTTGACATGCCCTCTAAAGTATGGACCAACGCCCACCCGGATCAATACAGCTTCCAGGTAACCCCAGCCCACTGTATTAAAGGCCTTTTCAAAGTCTATTAATAGGAGAGCCAAGTACGGTGGGAGGAGATAACGATGGGCCAGAGCCACCTGCAAATGTCTCAGACAGTGTCTCGTGCTTCTACTTGGCATGAACCCACATTGATCAGGGTGTATGATAGTTTCGATTACCTCTCTGAGCTGTTTGGCTAGGATTGAGGTGGATGGTTTAACCTCGGCTGAGCAATCGGAGGAGGGAGGGTCAGTTTTGGGAATTACTGCTATCGTAGCTACATCAATATCTTGTGTAAAGCCTCCCCTCTCCACCGCTTCTTCATACAGGGAATGAAAGTGCGGGGTCAGGAGCTCCCTAAAGGCCATATAATATTTCACTGGGTATCTGTCAGTGCCCGGGGTTTTGTTCGTGGACAATAACGAGATGGCCTGGTCTATTTCTATCATTGTAAGTGGCTGATCTAGAGATTGAGACTCCGAATCAGAAAGTCTGGGAAGTGGAACTGAAATTAGGGACTGGGGTCTGGGACCTAGCAGTGAGCTGCTTGTAGTAGGATGCAAAGGCCTGGGCGATCGCCTCTGGCGCCCGGTAGATGTTGCCATCCCCATCAACTATTTTGGGAATAATCCTACTGGCAAGGGGGTGAGATGCTGGCCATTAGAGGAGCTTCCCATTTTTGTATCCCCATCCGTATACCTGAGCCGTGGAGGATCTCCACATTTACTTGGCCGAGAAAGGTGGCAGATTTCCTCGTGAACAAGGTTGTGCTGGATGGCCTGGATATCACCCTCTGCGGCACCACCGACTTCTCCCAGGAGTAATGCATGGGCTTCCAGATGAGCAAGACGATTGTCTCTGGCTTGATATATCTTTTTAACATACCCCCTGGCAATCCCTCTAATTTCTGCCTTAATAGCAGCCCAAAGGGTGCCCAGGGAGGCTACCGACCTCTCCTTCTGCAGGAAGTATTGGAACAACTCCCCTTTGAGCGCTTGTTTGCAATACCTGGCCTGTATGAACCAGGCATTTAAGCACCAATGGGGTGAAGAGCGCCAGTGGGATGCCCCATGTCTAGTAATAGCAGGGCGTGATCAGAGAGACCTCGTGCAGTCTTGTGGACGTCCGTAACCTGTCGGCAATCAGTGGGGGGCATAAACAGCATATCGATACATGAATGATCGTGATGGGCCCCAGATGTATGTGTGTTTGGATGGAGACGGGGGTGCCACATTCTCCAGACGTCACAGAGCCCCAGACGTGAGGCCCAGGCTGTGAACTCCTTGGCAGGCTTAATCCTTTGGGGAAGGAGATGCCGGACATGTCCCGTTAAGGGTTCATGACTGCATTAAAGTCTCCTCCCAATACTGTGACACCTTGACGTAGAGAAGATATCAGGTTTCCTAGGTCTTGGAGGGCGGGGGTCAATGACCACTGAAGGCATGTAGGCTGAGACCAGATAGAGAATGCGTCCCCCCACTACACCCGAAAGGGACAGAAAATGTCCCTAGGGATCCTGGGGACAAGCGGGAAGAAGCGACAGAGGAGGATTGCTGCACCATGGAATCTCCATGTGAAGGCTGCATGGTATACCCTATCGTAACCCTGTCTGGCAAGGAATGGGCATTGATCACCCAGCAAATGGGTCTCTTGCAGCATAAGCATGCTAGGTCTGGAGCAAGTGGAGACTTTCAGGACTGCAGCCCGTTTCACCTTATCCAGGATGCCCATTAACGTTCCAGGAAAAGATACACAGGGATTGTAGGTCATGGTGAGCGGTCGTCATGGATAGGATCTTTAAATGGGCAGCTACAAGTAGCCCAGGGCATGTTGGGGCCCTCCCGGGAAGTGCCTATGGGGTGGGCCCAGGAGTAGTATGTAAGGGATTACAGCGCGTGAGCAGCGTGGGTCCATCATGTCGTGTGTCTCGAAAAACCTAGGTGGAAGAACCCAAAACATGTAACCAAATCCCACAAACAACTCTCCTCCACATACTTCTCCCACAGAAGCATCTGTCACCCACTGAATGAGAACTAAAACAAAACCAAACATGATGAATCAAGTACGGAGTGCTGGATGCCTCCAGAATGTCAGATGTTCTCAAGATCAGGAGTCTGGACTTGCCTGCATGAAGCCAGGCTGCTTCACAAGGGCCACGGCCCCTCGCGGGCATCCTTGGTCAGATTTTAGGGTTTTGTGAGAGTTCTGAGTCTGGAATCTCAGCCAATGCCGTTGCTGGATATTGAGTCAGGGACCGCTCCACCTGAGGTCCTCAATTGCCCATGGGGGCACGCATCTTCTCTCCAGCCGGGGAAACCGAGGTGCTTCTTGTGGTTGCATGAGGTGATGAGGATTTCTTCCTACATGCTGTGCGTCCCCAGTGAGACTGGATGCAACGATGCGGAGGCCGAGGCCACACCTCAGTTCTTTGGTGGCTGGCCCCCTCACCGGGAGGGGAGCCCCGACACTTCTGCTCAGGGGTCTCTCCTTGGTGACCCTGTTCCATCCTGCCTCCAGGGTATCAAAGAAAAAGCTTTTATTGTCATGGATGATCCTCAGTCGGACAGGGAACAGGAGACGATATGAGAGGTCTAGAGCTCGCAGCTTTTGCTTGACCGCATTATACGATCTTCGTTGTGCCTGTACCTCCTTAGTGTAGTCCGGGAAGATCTTGACCTTATCTCCTTGGTAGGAGACGTCGGGATGGGTGCGCGCTTCCTGCAGAATGGCATCACGGTCTTTGAAATTGAGAATGCGTGCTATAATGGGTCTGAGCGTGGCTCCCGGGAGAGGCCGAGGGGCAATTGCACGATGAGCCCTCTCCTCTACAAACCATGCAGAGAGGCGGTCTGGGGCATCCAGGATTTAATTCAAGCTTCAATGAAGGGAGCCACTTGCGCAGGTTCTGTGCCTTCCGGAAGGCTCACCAGACGGAGGTTGTTCTGACGGGAACGATTTTCTGCATCTGAAGCGCGTCTATGAAGCTCAGAGGTTTGGGAGAAGAGTTTGGAGATCTGACTCTTCATAGTTACCACATCGTCCTCCACTGAGGACAACCGGGTTTCTGCCTCTGTGATTCTTGCTGTGGCATTACGGAGATCCTGACGAATGAGCCCCATGTCGACACGCACTTTGCCTATCTTAGTCTCCACTGATTCCTGTGAAGTGTGGATCACTTGGAGAAAGGTGGCCAAGTCCCCTTCAGGTAACAGCCAGAGTTGGTGGTGACTACATTAGGAGCCACAGCTGTTGTTGTGAAATGCTCCCCTCCAGGAAAACCATGTTAAAAAGAGCACGAGAAACTGCCCCCTGGTATTCGGAGAAGCTCAGGGAGTTAAAACGTCAGTGTAGAAAGCTGGAAAGGAAGTGGCGCCTAGGATACGCCATCACCGAAAAAAACAGGTATAGGGAAGCTATTAGGGCATACAAACTCGAAATAAACTCAGCTCAAACCAATTACTACAAAGAGAAAATTATGGCAGCTCGATCTAAGCCAAGAGAAATATACCAAGTAGTTAAAAGCCTTTCTAAGATCTCCCCTCCCTCAGCCCCAACCGACAATCCTATAGCTCGATGCAACGAGCTGGCTGAATTCTTCTTTCAAAAGATCAATAAAATATACTTATCCTTCGCAGCCCCCAGCCCAGAGACTATCACTGCCAAACCACCACCTCCAAGTGCTACAGAACACCCTCCGCAAGTTTCCTTGAATGAATTCCCACCACTAGACCTGGAATCATTCAAATCCCTTGCACATCAGGTAAAATCAGGCTCTCCCCTCGACCCAGCGCCCCCTCAGATGATGAATATGGCCAACCAAGTCATCCTTCCCACCCTCATGGACCTACTCAATAGCTCCATGCAAACAGGAGTGGTTCCCCCTTCTTGGAAACAGGCAACGGTGAGAGCATTACTTAAGAAGCCCAATCTCAATCCTACGGACCCTAACAACTACCGTTCAATCTCCCAGTTGCCTTGGGCAAGCAAAATTCTGGAGAAGCATATTAATCTCCACCTCACTAAATTCCTCGAGGAGAATCTTCTACTGGACTCCACCGAAACAGGATTCCGTCCTAAACATGGCACAGAAACGGCTCTTCTAGCCGTGACGGAAGAATCCAGGAGGCTCTTGGACCGAGGGGGGTCAGTGGCAGTGGTCCTCCTCGATCTAAGCGCCGTGTTCGATACGGTGTGCCATAAAACCCTGCTGTCTCGACTAGCCGATCTGGGAGTCTCAGGAGACGCTCTTGACTGGTTGGGTTCCTTTCTGAGCTGAAGGACCTTTCAGGTCTTTGACGGTGACTTCTGCTCCACTAGCAGACCTCTAAACTGCGGGGAACCCCAAGGTTCCTCCCTGAGCCCCACGCTGTTCAATGTGTACATGAGGCCGCTGGCTGAGGTCGTCCGACAATACGGTATCAAGATCATCTCGTATGCGGACGACACTCAGCTGGTGGTCTCTCTGGCACAGAAGAACAGCGGGCACCCCCAATCCAACCTGGCAGCCTGCATGGAGGATGTTAGAAGATGGGTGACAGCATCCTCATTAAAACTCAACGGCGACAAGACCGAGATTATGCTCCTCGGCCCCCCTACTCCCACCCCCACTGACCAGCTATGGCCCTCCAGTTTAGGCCCACCTCCATCCCCGAAGGAGGACATTAAAAGTCTGGGAGTCTGGCTGGACAAAACCCTTACCTTTAATACTCAGGCAACTAAAACAGCAGCAACCTGCTTCGGGATCATCCGAATGCTGAGAAAGATACTGCCGATTCTGCCCTTGGAAGCTAAGCAGGTTGTTATTCAGGGCCTCATCCAGTCCCGACTCGACTTTAACAACGCCCTCTACTTGGGAGCCCCTGAATACGTGCTGCAGAAACTTCAGCGCACGCAGAACTGTGCAGCTCGCACGCTACTCCAGATCCCTCGCAGAGAATCGGCTAAGTCAGGGATCAGGTCACTCCACTGGCTCCCTGTCAGGGAAAGAATAAAATTCAAAACCCTGTGCATATCGCATCAAGCCTTCCATAGAGCTAGTCCTGAGATTAACCACACACTTCACACCCCCTATTGTCCCGGTAAACCACTTCGATCTATGAACGCATTCCTTGCTGCAGTTCCCAGAGTCAAAAGGTCCAGAGCAGGAGGCAGGTCCTTCACGCTCAACGCTGCTAAATTATGGAACTCCCTTCCCTTCTCACTAAAGTCCAACCCTATTCTCTCGTCCTTCCGTAAAGAGTTAAAAACATTCCTCTTCAGAAATTAGTTCCCCCCCTGGATCTCTCCCCCTGTCCCTCAGAGTTCTATTCCCTCTACTTAGCGCTTGGACGCCCTCGGACAGCAGCCGCGCTTTACAAAACCCCTTCATTTCATTTCATTTCACGTGTCTAAGAGGGTGGAGGTTTCACCGGTCTATCTTTGCCCATGACTGTCGCCAGATTAGGGAGCTGTGTGTGTCTTTGCCAGAGGGCAGTGGAGAATCAGGTAGGTACACCCACTGGCAGATGGGGCCTAGATCCAGTCAGTTCTAGCAGGGACCCCTTGGGGAAGCCACCAGTCGCCTCTCCCTCCAGTAGGGTTGTTTCGCCACTCGGGTGAGAAAGTGTCAGTCAGGGTCCTGAGCGAGGCACCAGGACCGGGAGAAATCAGAACCTGAGCTTAGACTGGAGTTGGGCTAAGTGAAGCCCCAACAACTCTGGCCCCCCGGAGTCCCCACAACACACAGCCCACCGCTTGCTCTGCTGGTCAGAGGTTGCTCCTTGTCATCCAGCCTCTGCTTCTCAGCACCCTGCCAGATCAACAAGTGGCCAACCTCTCAGAGTTTGTATATGACCTCGTCTAACTGTAGGCAGGGCAAATTTTGTCTTCAGCCGCACCCGGAGGCCCCCTGTCTGGGGAGACCGGACCCCCTTCAATCAGGTTCCATGCGCAGCTCCTCCGCCATCACAGTAATTGGAAAGCTCTCTGTAGGCCCGAGATCAAGGAAGGCCCAGAAATGGCCGCCCAATGGGGGTTCCCTCGCTGTGGGAGAGTAACGCAACAGGTAAGGCCCCAGGAGCCTCACTGCCGTATCCAAGCACCTGCCCCACTAACCTGTGAGCAAAGCTGGAGTCAACAAGGGGCAGGCGCCAGATGTGTCTGTGCGCATTCCTTGCTGCAGTTCCCAGAGTCAAAAGGTCCAGAGCAGGAGGCAGGTCCTTCACGCTCAACGCTGCTAAATTATGGAACTCCCTTCCCTTCTCACTAAAGTCCAACCCTATTCTCTCGTCCTTCCGTAAAGAGTTAAAAACATTCCTCTTCAGAAATTAGTTCCCCCCCTGGATCTCTCCCCCTGTCCCTCAGAGTTCTATTCCCTCTACTTAGCGCTTGGACGCCCTCGGACAGCAGCCGCGCTTTACAAAACCCCTTCATTTCATTTCATTTCACGTGTCAAAGAGGGTGGAGGTTTCACCGGTCTATCTTTGCCCATGACTGTCGCCAGATTAGGGAGCTGTGTGTGCCTTTGCCAGAGGGCAGTGGAGAATCAGGTAGGTACACCCACTGGCAGATGGGGCCTAGATCCAGTCAGTTCTAGCAGGGACTCCTTGGGGAAGCCACCAGTCGCCTCTCCCTCCAGTAGGGTTGTTTCGCCACTCGGGTGAGAAAGTGTCAGTCAGGGTCCTGAGCGAGGCACCAGGACCGGGAGAAATCAGAACCTGAGCTTAGACTGGACTTGGGCTAAGTGAAGCCCCAACAACTCTGGCCCCCCGGAGTCCCCACAACACACAGCCCACCGCTTGCTCTGCTGGTCAGAGGTTGCTCCTTGTCATCCAGCCTCTGCTTCTCAGCACCCTGCCAGATCAACAAGTGGCCAACGTCTCAGAGTTTGTATATGACCTCGTCTAACTGTAGGCAGGGCAAGTTTTGTCTTCAGCCGCACCCGGAGGCCCACTGTCTGGGGAGACCGGACCCCCTTCAATCAGGTTCCATGCGCAGCTCCTCCGCCATCACAGTAATTGGAAAGCTCTCTGTAGGCCCGAGATCAAGGAAGGCCCAGAAATGGCCGCCCAATGGGGGTTCCCTCGCTGTGGGAGAGTAACGCAACAGGTAAGGCCCCAGGAGCCTCACTGCCATATCCAAGCACCTGCCCCACTAACCTGTGAGCAAAGCTGGAGTCAACAAGGGGCAGGCGCCAGATGTGTCCAGTCTCTAGGATACGTCCAGGCCTTCAGGGCCGCCTCATACCACCAGCAGACTCCGAGCACTCGCCCTCCCATAGGAGCCTCCCCCTCGGGGGTCTGGCAGGCCTCGCACTCCAGGGGCCAAAGCCGGAGGGGGCCCAGGCTAGTAAATCACTTATCGCTGCCACTGTGCGCCACAACATGCAGACCAGGGCCTCGGGCCACCAGTGGGGATTCCCTCTTTGCTTGAGCACAGCATTGTAAATAGGGCCTTGCCACAGTTTCGAAGCATCCTCCCCACTGGCCTGTGACTGCGGGTGAAGTCAGTGGGCATCAGGGGCCTCTGGCCTTCAGCTTCAGATCAAGTGCCTGCAAGCCAGGGTTCAGGCAGTGCCTCAGAGCTGCCAGTGGGGGCCTCCCCGCCCCGGGAGCACAGCGCCGCCGATAGGGCCCAGGGGGCCTCACCACCGAATCGTAGCACCCGCCCCACTGACCTGTGAATATGGTTGCAGTCAGTGAAGGTCGAGTGTCAGGAGTCTCAGGCCTTCAGGACGCACTTAGGCCGCCGGGGCCGGACAATCCACCAACAACGCTCCGGCTCTTTGTGTTTTGGTTCCGTGCCTCTCTTTCGGTCAACTGGTGGACCTCACAATCACGGACAACCGGGAGGAGTCTGAGTCAGGAATCTACTGCTTGTTCTCTCGGGGCACCGCAGCTTCAGCATCAGTACTTGCAGGCCAGGGCTCCTTCAACGCCTCGGAGCCGCCATCTGGTGCACGTGTTATGGCGAGCCGTCCAGCAGCACCTGGGACCATAGTCCACAGAACATCCGGAGCCTCATCACTGCAGCTAGGAGCCTTAAGGAGCAATCCAAGACAGGTCCAATTCCATGATCCGGCTTAGGCAAGGAGCGGATGACAGAGGGGTCCGGAGCACTCTCAGAGTCCACCGCCATCTTGACACTCGTGGCCATGCCTCGCTTTTCAGTACTTAACAATGAATTTAAGAGTTTTTCACTACCAGGACAGGTAATCCTTAAAAATACATGTCCAACTTTTTAAATTCTTTGCACTCTGCCTTCTGGGCTATCCAGGTCCTACCCCAAGGGTGGCTTGCCTGTATTGAAAAGGAAGGTTTGAGCCTGAAAAAAGTTTTACTGTGTCAGGTCAAAATCACAGTTTAATCTCTACATTACCCCCCTGGCAGAGATTATAGGGAAGTTTGGTGTCAGTGTGGTGTCATACGCTGATGACACACAACTGGTGGTGACATTAACTCAAGATTCTGGTGAGACAGCCACCAATTTTTTAACGTGCCTCCAATAACTGGCACCATGGATGGTTTATAATTGCCTTAAACTCAATGGCAATAAAACAGAGGTGCTAGTGATAGGTAAGGCTCCCTCGATCTAGTTCTCTGCATGGTGGCCTCAGACGTTGGGACCGACCCCTTCCCCTAGGGATCAGGTATAAAACCTGGGGATGTGGTTGGATACCAAACTATCTTTTGAAACTCACACCAGGTGGGTGGCGGGAAACTGTTTCGGGGTCCTGCATAGTCTCAGGAAGACCTTAGATGTACTCCCTGTTTCAGCGAGGAAAACGATGGTCCACGCTCTGATGACATCATGTCTGGACTACGGGAATGTTCTTTACCTAGGAGCAAATACTAAATGTGAACAGAGACTCCAATGCACTCAGAATGCTGCTGCACGTCTCATTTTAATGCTCCCGAGTAGAGCCTCATCCAACAAGGCCCTGGCTTCCCTTCACTGGCTCCCGGTGAGGGAACGAGTTCTGTTTAAAGCTATGTGTGTCAGGCTCCGCATTCTGCAGAAGAAGGGGCCCTCCTATCTGCATGACCTTCTTACCCCGCATGTTCCCATCCGCTGTCTGAGATCAAGTGGGACAGGTCAGGTTAGCATTCCGACCATCAGAAGAGCTAGGATGTTGCGGGCGCTCCTTTCGCTTTTTAGCGGCCACACAATGGAATAAACTCCCAATAGGACTCCGGCTGAAATCCTCGGAGATTATTTTCTGGAGAAAGCTTAAGACGTGGCTCTTCCCAGCTGTTAATCTTCATGTTTGATCCCTTCTGCTTCACCTCACTGCCTGGATCTGGTTCTTGTCACAGCGTGGGGACACACTAGCTAGTGTAGGCATGCGCTTTATAAGCTTGTTTATTATTATTATTATTATTAAAACTGCAAACAGGGTGCAATGGCAGGCCTAAGGCATGTTTAAAGGGGCTATAGAGTGAGTGGCACAATACGTGCTGCTGGTCCACTAGTAGCAATTAGTTTACAGGCCCTGGGGACATGTAGCTCCACTTTACAAGGAACGTGTAAGTAAATTAGATAAGCCAAGTGGCATAAGCCAAAGTTAACATGTTCTAGGGACATGCACTTAAGTACTGGTCATCAGTTGTAAAGTGTGCAGAGTCCTACATCCAGTAAAAACAATGGGGCAGATCTATGTCGAAGATGCGCCACTTTTACGCCGCCGTTGCGTCACTTTTGTGACGCAGCGGCGGTGTAAACCCTGCGCCACGTTGCGCCATATTTACATCGTGACGCATCTATGGAGATGCGTCACGATGTAAAGCCCTGCGCCACGTAAAACCTGCGTCAGGTTTCACGTGGGCGTGTCGACATAGGGGGGGGCGTTCCGTCGCAGGAACGCCCCTGAAAAGTGACTCAGTCAAATCTATAAGATTTGACTGAGTCACTTTCCCAACGTTGATGCGCCAAAACCCTGCGCCTGCTTGAAGCAGGCGTAAGGCTTGACGCACCATGTTAGGGATAGGGTTGGTTGGAACAGTGCTGGAGTTGCGTCGCGCTTGCGACGCAACTGAAGCACTGCGCCAACCTTACGCCATTGGATGCGTCACGCATCTGTTTATTCCTGCGCCATGATGCGCCGCATTATAAATGCGGCGCATCATGTGTGGCGCAAGGGTAAACTTGCGTGACGCATCATTCCTGGCGCATCCTTGCTGATTTGCAGGGATGCGCCAGGCAACATAAATCTGCCCCAAAAACAGCAAAAATGGAGGAGGAAGGCATAACATTTAGGGTAAGACCACCTTTAAGTTGATAGGTTTGAGAGCCATCTTGGTGGAATCAAAGCTATGAAGCAAACTAAAAGTATTTTTCATACAGTGTACACCAGTAAATGAAGAAATGAGGGGGTTCTTTTTGGTATAAAAATAATTGTTAGTGCTCTACAAAGCTAAAATACGGTCACATTGTCTGTGAATCCTGGAATATCGTCCTAATCTATCCCAGTGGAAGGTTCTGACATTCAGATTGAAACATACCTGCAACACCAGCAACATTGTCATTTAACTCAACAGTCATTAACTACTGCTTCACCACAGAGATCTAAAGAATAAATAAAGCACTAAAATGTTTCACAAGCAAAGTGGGGCACTCCTAAAACCATATTGTTGGAAAAGTAGCTGTTAAATTCAAAGCCTTTCTTTAGGTGCAAGCTGCCGTAAGTGAGCATTGAAATGATGTTGCAGATATGAAACCAGCAGGTGAAAAATGCAAGGAGAGGTATGGATTTTTAGTCATTTGAGGCATAATGTTAAAAAATGCCTAACAATGGTTAAAGAGGGAGACATTTGCATACGTAGAGCATCAAAATTGGGAAGTTTGTACATTTAGCCCTAAATCTCCCATTCTGCGAACCACGTGCAACCTTATGTGGGTGCAAATGGGAGTTTGAACCCAGTCAGGATTCCATGGTGTGTAAAAATTACAGCAAATAGGATTATTTTCTTGCACATATATATATCATCAAATAAAGCCGGCTTACATGTTTCAACCTTATTTAGGTGAAAATGGGAGTTTAAACCCAGTCAGAATTCCATGGTGTGAAAAAATTGCTGCAACTAGGATTTTTGTTCTTACAAATATGTCATCAGATAAAGCCTGCTTACATGTTTGCAGTGAAAAACTACAACACCCTTAGTGCCTGTGCTGTACCAACACAACATTCCCTTTTCTGAGATGCAGAGCTCGAGATAATGCAGTAATACAGCACCCATCTGGTAAACACCATACCTGAGGTATCTGTACTGACCCAGTGACGAATTACCACACCAATAATATGGCTATGGTAATTGAGACTCAGTCGATTTTCAAACTTTTCACTATGATCCATCTGATAATATTGTTTTCCACAGATTTCTATGTTAAAACAGTGAAAACTATTTTGTGTGGTGTTTTACATTTTTGTAGCTAATAAACTTCAAAGTTCTAAAAGGTCTGTGATTTTCTTCCATCAGGGCTACATCTCTGTCCCAAGAGAATTTCCCATGCATTGAAATAGATTAGTTTCTTCTGTTTGTGTGCCCAGTTTTTGCACTCCTCATGCTGTATACACATTTAGGGGTATATTCACAAGAACGTGTGCTAAACATCACCAAAAATAGTTAACGCAACTTTACACATCGCAGCCTATAGCGGGAAAATAACCCTGGGTCAACGTGGAATTCACAACAAGGCGGCCCCATGTGATAGTTTGCCGAAACCGCGGCCAATGCCCGCAATACAACCACCTCGACGGAGATAAAAACACAAACCCCAATGCGAAAAAACCTGTGATGGGCAAAAGCGCAATGAGGAAATCAGCACTAAGCACCGCCAGTCCTGCAACACACACCTGGCAGGTGGGAAAAATCACCATAAAAGTAGAAAAAACACCCAAACAAAAACTGAACAACGCCCAAGCACCATGGAGGCAGCCGGAGCAGGCACAGAGGACGAGCGCAACCCCACAAGCACCCCGGACGACTAGCCCGGGACCTTGGGGACAGGAAAGGGCAAGGTCAAGAAGAAGAGGAAGACAAAGTTCCGTCCGCAGGCAAATAGGATCATAGTCACGGAGGTGATGGAACACCATCAACAACTGTTCGCCACCTCCAACGTGTCATTGGGCGCCAAAAATGGAATATGGCGGGACATCGTGGGCAAGGTGAATGCCGTGGGAGAGCACAAGAGGACAATGGACGAGGTCAAGAGGCGATGGAATAACATCAAGCGAAAGACCAAGGAGAAACTCGCAGCCAACCAGAAGGCAGCAATGCAGACTGGAGGTGGAGGCCCAGCGCCACAGCTCGTGCTGGATGACATGGGGGAGCTGGTGTCGACAGTCATCTGTGTGGATACTGTGGCCAGAGTCGGGGGACCGGACACTGCTCGACAGGACACAGCACAACTGCAACAGGGTGAGTGACCACCAGGTACTAGGGGGACGGGTGGAGATGGCCACAATGACACACATGCACAATCAAGCAGAGTACAGGGCGCACCCTCAATGACTCTGGGTCATCGCCCAGATCTATAGGCTGTCACATTGTACAATGCCATGCTGTCTGAATGTCAACATGTACCATCAGGCTACATACATGTGGACACATTGCAATACACCATCTCCCCTTCACATTGCAGGGCCACCGTCAACACCTCCTGCAGAGAAGTTCCAGCCACTCTTTACTGATGACGAGAAGGACAACCCCAGCATCGACGCACAAGCCCTCCTAGACATCATTGACATCATCCGCGACTCACTTCCAGGATCTGGGCTGCCCAGCTGCATCGAGGAGACCACACCCACCACCCAAACCACCCAGCAGGAGGCACCCATGGCCCGGCAGTCTCCCAAGAACCCCAGGAACAACACACAGCCTTCCAACGTCGTGCGCTTGAGGGCCAGAGGGAGATGGCTGAGCAGGTGCGTGTTGGGTTCGACCTCATGGCTACCAAACTGGACGCCATCCTTGGGTGTCTAGGCCCGCTCCATGGTCTCCAACAAGCCCTGACTAAAATCACTGGAGTCATGACGCGGAGAGAAGAACACCTGTCCTCTCAGAGGGGCTCCAGCGATACCAGCCGTGAGCTAGCACACATGCGGAGGCTCATGGAGGACATGATGCGGATGGAGGCAGAAAGGATGGCAGCCACCACTGCACACCAGCGAAATGTAGCTGGGATGTACCATGCCCTGGAGATCCTCATCATGGCATTGCTGCCGCAAGGAGTGGCGATGATGAATACACCATCCACATCTCCACCCCCTTGTGTGCCATTGCCTCACAGTGTGGCAGACGTATCCACTCTGGCACATGATGTGTCAGTGGCACACAGTGCCTCAGCCGGTACTGCAACACCCACAGGTGGGGCAGAGCACACATCGGGGACGAGGACGTGGATGGGTTTGTGATCAGAAGTAGGCACTAGCATTCATTTCCGCCACCTGGCCTGTTTCTGCTTGGTGCCGCACATGACCCGTGACCCCCGATACACTCCGATGCACTCACCTTGGACAGCAACATGGACTGCCATATCCTGTTTGATGACCAATGACACGGCGAGCAGACTGTGGACTGCACCCTTCCTCTCCCGCAGTACTTGTCATCCCCATATGGACTCTGGCTGGACCTCCACGGGCACATATTGTGTGGTGTGCTTGGCATGGCCCTGTACCGCTCCAGCTGCCAAACTCCACAGGATGTGCAATAAACATCCAGTAACGCACTGCTATGTTATGTCTTTCATCATTCATGTATGAATGTGTGGATGAATGTAGGTATAGTGATTTCCCTTGCGTCAATGATGCTCATCCTGTGGGATGCCAGTCAGAGGGTACTACATTGCCTATTGTGTTCAGGGTGCCGTGGACACTACAACAGGGACACACACATCAGTCACTTCCATGTCTGGACATGGACTGAACCGTGCCCAGAGCCCACAAGTCATTGTTGCAAGCCCTGCGCTAGTCCGGCGTACAGCAGGCCAGACCACTCCGCTTACGCTCCGAGGGGGGGCCCTCATTGCTACCCATCGCAGGCATACTCGCTAGTGGTGTGCAGGCCACTGGTCTAGTTGTCAGCATGTCACAGCCACTCCCTGAGGGCAGGTTTGCACACACACCAGACCCATCCGGCACAGGCGTCACAGGCCATGTGACTCCGCCAACATAAGGGGCCGACAACGTCACATTACCCTCTGCCGGTGGTGACTGGATGACAGGCGCTCCACGGTTCTCAATCATAAAGGGCCCATGAGTTGTTGCGCACAGGGTTAATGGCACCCGAGGCCTTGCGGCCATCACGGGCCTACCACCACATGGCGCTGACTGGGGTTGCACAGGGTTAGTGGCACCCGAAGCTTTGCGGCCGGCACAGGCAACCCGCCACGGAACGGTGACTTTGGGTGTACTGAGGTATGGGCACCTTAAGTGCTGAGCGGGTGTGCAGCCTGTGATGACGCCCCACCCCGGCGGTCCGGACAGCTCCGGTTTTGTGTGCCCTGCTAGACGGCAGTGTAGGCCAGAGCCAGCGGGCAGTGCGGGCCTACCACCATTTTGCATCGCTTCCGGGATCACAGAGTTAGTGGCACCTATTGGGCTGAGCGGGTGTGCAGCCGGTGATGAGGCCCGGTGCACTGGTATGTCCTCTGCCATGGAGTAATCAAGTCCCAGCACCAAACGTGAAACCTGGTGGCCTGCGGAGCGGGCTGCATGATGTGGAGGGTGCCATGTCCTTGGGCCCTGGGCTTGTGGCTTGCAGCGGCATGTGGTGGGACCTCATGTCTGCACGCCGGTGGCAGAAGGTGAGCAGTGAGGCCTGGGTGTGCATGGCCAGGCATGCTCTGATGGGTGGCGGGAGGGGCTAGGGTGCCTCTGCCTGGGTGTGCATGGGTGGACAGGTTCCGATGGGCAGCGGGAGAACTTGGGGTGCCTTTGCCTGGGTGTGCATGGGCGGGCAGGTGATGTTGTCTTGTGCAATTGTGTGTACTGTGCCAATCATGTATCTGGACTCTGTTTCAGATGACGGGTCTGTCTCAGATGTGTGACCTGGTGTACTGCAATACATACCGGCAAGTGGTTGGAGACACACCGGTGGCAGCAGGTGAGCAGTGTGGCATGGGTGCGCAGGGGCTACACTCTCTTTCTCTCTTTCTCTCTCTCCTCCTCTCTTCTCTCTCTCTCTCTCTCTCTCTCTCTCACTCCCCCTCTCTTCTTCTCTTTCTCTCTCTCCCCCTCTCTTCTTATCTCTCTCTCCCCCCTCTCTTCTTAACTCTCACTCCCCCTCTTTTCTTCTCTCTCTCTCTCTCCCCTTCTCTTCTCCCTCTCTCTCCCCGTCTCTTCTTATCTCTCTTTCTCCCTCTCTTCCTCTCTCTCTCCTTCGCTCTCTCTCTGTCCTTTGATGTGCGCAGGACACACCTTCCCATCATGATTTTTGTCTTGCAGGCTGCGACCTATGGATTGTCCCGAGGGGAGCCGCCATGTGTCTTCATGTCAGTTCTGTGTTCATTTTAATTAAGTTTCATTTGTTGCTTCAAAAGTGAATGTGTGATGCTCATTTTTGTAAGGACACATGCATGTCACCAGTTGTGATTGTGCGACATCATGCAGATTATTTTGTACATGTTTAGGTGTAGCTGATGTGGCATGTCTTTGGTCGGGGGAGTGCCGGTGAGGGGGGTCCTGGGGGTGGTGGCGGCAGGTATTGTTGCCCTTTCGGTCCTCCGGGCTGCATGTTCAGTTGCCCAGGTGCATCTGTTGTTCTTCATGTGTGGCTCTGGGCTGGGCTCCCTTTTGTGGTGCAGGCTGTCATCCGACTTTGCACCAGGTCAGAGCAGGTGTTAGTTTCCTGGTGCCAACACGCCTTAGTGCCTGTTTTGTGTTCTTATTGCCGATCTGGCTGGTCGTTGAGAATGTTGTGGAGTGGTGTTGTCGCGGCTTTTGGCACGGGACGCCTACTCTGCATCTCATTAGCAATAGTTGTGGGGGTCATCTGTGGCAATGTTTTTTGCGGCTGCTATCGCGGGTAAACTGGTGCTGTGGGATGTTAACACCAGCTTGTGATTGGGGCGATACGTTTATAGCTACTTTGGCTGTGATAAAGTGTTGTTAACTCTGCTCCTACATTGTATGGGCTTTGAGCACTAAAATTATGTTAGGCGTGTTGGCCCACAGGAACAGGTATGATTTTTCCTATCCTGGAATTTGTTGGTACGATGTGCTCACATTGAATTGCATTTCCACATCGCATTTGCTGCGTCTGTTGCGTCTTGTGTTGTTAGCAGTCGCATCTGTTTTCATTTAAATCAGTGTAAGTGGATCTTAGTGGCGTATTCCCAGCCATTTATTCACCTATGTAATTGTACACTATTGTTAGGTTTTTCTTTACACTATTATATGCATATGTTATCCGTGGCACTATCTTCGCAACTGGAATTTATTCTCTAACAGTAATTTCTGGTTCTATGAAATTCGTGTGCTACCAGGGCATGCCATTACAGGTGCCCCTAGCACACTGTATGAACTGTTTCTAATTCAGAGGCGTGTGGGTCTGTATTCTAACATTACTGTATGGCAGGCAGCCTGTATGAAGGGCAGTGAAATGGTGGGCTCCACTTGCACATCCTCAGAAGGGGCAGCCATGGAGAGCTTCAGCAATACCAAATGTTGACATTATGTAACACTTCAGAAAATAATTACACCAGTATCGCCTACTAAGCGCCATTTTGGGGGCTACTTTGACAATTGCACTCATGGCGAATCAGGATTCTTTCAAGGTTGAAATACAAGTGCCTGTAACTGTATCTTCACATCAGTGATATGAAATACTTCTATTAGTACATACCACAGGCAATCCCCACTTATTTTTTGGCCCCTCACAATGGGACATGTCCATGCAATGCTCTTTTTAGTCCAAGAACAATAGCTGTGCCCTACAAATTAGGAATTGTTTGCTGGATATCCGAGTATTGCTCACTGCTGATTTCCCTGAAGTGCAAGTGTAACCACCAGGCTTCCATGATGTTAATTGTAGCCTCTAGCAACACAGATCAAAACACACTGCAAATATGACTTCAATTACTGCATGTTTCAGTTACTTGTCTGTGGCATTTCTCTTGAGAACTGCTATGGATTCAAAGTACAGAGCAAAATATAAAATGTTTTCAGTAGAAGCCCAAAACAATCCCTAAGGTTATTGATGTTTATCCTCATTGCAGCAATCTCGTAGAAGCGTTTGGCTTATGTCAAAATAAAAAAGGAAGTAAAAAACACAAATGTGACATTTGTACTGACTTGCAATACATTAAGGATCAGAGTAAGCAACGGCTGTGAAAACACACAGGGATATCCTCATGTGACAACAAGCATAAAGACCCCTTACTTAAAAACAGATTTGAGATACCAATGTAAACAACTGAAAGGGTTTTTCATTTTTAATATTTTTGCATTTTAATGACATTTTAACATGTAAACAAGCAAACAAATTAACTGTGCATTATTCACGCTTAGATTGACTAAGCTAATGGAGACCTGTGTTCAGCCTAGCACCAACGCAGGCACATTTGCACCATGGTGCAAGGGTGCCTCCATTGCATGCAGGGTTGTTTTTGTGCAGGAAGGAGCATGTTCCTGCACAAAAGCAATCCTGGGAGGCTGTTTCCATTTTCTATATGTGTTGAAGAATGCAGCCCACGTAGATGGAGAGAAAAATGAGGAAAAATAAAGATATATACCCTCGTTACGCCTCTCCTGGGGAGGAGTAAGATTCTGGCGCAATCCCAGGCTTAAAAGTCCATGTTTTTCTGGGAATGTGTCAAAAACCATGGGAGTTGCGTGGGGACAGCCACCACAATGCCCATGGAATGCCTTCCTTGCACAGAGTCAGGCAAAGCAGTGATTTGCTCTGCGTGCCTTGCTCCAGATTTTTTAAGCCATTCTAAGCCACACATCGTGGCTTTCCGTGGCTTCATAAATCTGACTTAGATGCTTGTGTCACGCATGTGCCACATTGAGTGGTGTAAACGTGACGCAATTCTCTCATCTATATGCTCTTCAGTGTTCAGAGAAGGGAGACAGCGTGTCACTTGAAGTGCCTGGGTAATCCAGTAAAAATAGTGATAGACTCGTTTAAGATAACAAGGAAGCAGGAACCCCACAGGGGCTATTTATAAAACTATTTTGGAGTATGCAAAGAAGTCCCACTGTTGTATTATTTTATATACTCTTATTCGCCTTTGTGAATGTTTCCATTACTATTTTCTTAGATCCCGATAGTGCACTAGAACCAGCATTTCTATAAACCTAAAGATATGTAATTCTTTGAAAACTCTTGTTTGTGTGTGATAAAATAATAACAAAGTAGGGGATGGCTGCAATTAATTTCAAACGTCAGGCCAATTATATTGGTCAGTTTAACTCATTAATCCCAAACTAGTTTTAAAATGTTAATTTTATTGTTCATTATTTTAAGTGTTTGCTTTCGGAAAATCTGTCTTATTAATGATCTTTGCCCACTACTTTATTTACTGTAGTAACTGTAGACTGGCATGCCCCTATTCCTGCAAAAGAGTAGCACTACTATTTTTTAGTCTGCATTTGTGATGTATATATCAATTAGAATGATCATTCGTCCCTTAATGCAGAAGTTTCAACACTGGAGATTTCAAAACATTTTTGCTGTTTCTGCAGGAAGTTTCAGTGAGATTTGGGGGACATTTTGCAACGGTTATAACAACAGTTTCAGGCACTCGTTTTATCTGCTGCATTTCCAGATGGATCCCAGCAGCGACCACCTGTAGGAAGGTGGAATCTGACTATTTGGTTGCCCCCACTTTTTTCCTGGTGTTTGAATGGTTTTTGACTAGTCTGGCTGGGATCCTGCTATCCAGGACCCCAGCCTATCTGCTTACTCCCTTAAATGATTGGTGTGCATGTTAGATGCACTAGTGATTGGATACTGTGGTACCTTATGAGCCCCTAGTATATGGTACCTAGGGCATTGGTACTTCACAGGCCTACCAGGGGCTGCAGCATGTATTATGCCACCCCTGGGAAGCATTCACAATCTGACACCACAGGCCTGCTACTGCAGCCTGTGTGAGGTAGTGTTAGCACTCCTCACTGAGGTATAGGTTCCTATATCTCACCATACACACACATATAAACCTATCAGCCACCCCTATTGCAGGCCCTAACAATCCTGAGGGCAGGGTGCTTGGTTTACTATGTGAGGGGGTGCTTCTGCATGAGCAGGACCCCTCTGCAGCTGGCAGAGTCTATTCTCTGCTGCTGTTTGTGGATGCGGTTAAACCATATACTCTTAAGTGCATTATAACCGCGCGGTAAATGCTAACTTTGGAATGACTGAATCAAAACATGTCGTGTTTGGTGTCAAACAACTTGGAATCATACCCCCACACCAGTAACTGGTGTGGGAGTATGATCCCACCCTTCTAGAGGGAATGACATGTACCCACTGTACTAAACAGTAGAAATCTTCTAGAGCCCTGGCATCACAAAATGGATGCCACCAGCACAGACACTGGGCTGCCCTCCTGCTGCTGACCGAAACTCGCAGTGGAGGAAGCCCAACAAAAGGTATCCTGTCACAGGGAGGTGTCACCACCTCCCAGACAGTATTTAGTGTATTGGAGCTGGGTGGGTGCACTCTTAGAGTGCTTTGAAGTCCTGCACTGGGGGAGCAGTAGGCTCCTCTGTGCATATGCCAGCTCAAACCGGTTCAGGGGCTACCTGCCCCTGCTCTGGCGTAAAACTGGACAAAGGGAAGTGGGTGTAACCACCCACTACCCTGACCCTCCTAGAGGAGTGGTCATAGAGCTAGTCCCTCCCCTATCTTCACTATAAGATAGCAAGCATTGCCAATGCAATTCAGATTACCCCGGACGACGCTCTACAAAGAAGAATCCTGGCCCTTCGACGTTCCACTATCTCTGGAAGACTGAAGAATCTCCCTTGGAATCAAGGAGTGACTCCCCTGCTTGGCAGGCACCTGTATCTTCAATCGACAGTTTCAAACTTCACCGCTCCCGCCGGAGTCCGAAGACCCTGCATCCCCTGAAGCAGATTTCCTGACCTCTAGACGGGCATTTTGAGTCTCCAGTGAAGCTGTGGCATCTGGACCCCACGAGTGACGAGGAACAGCAATACAAGTGAACCGTGCACTGATTTCAAGTGCAAACCCTAAACAACAATCTATGAACTTGTGCTTTGGACCATTTGTTGTCGAAGTCCCTAGCAGGTCTGGTTCCGAAAATCAGTGGCCTAGTGACTCACCTGAAGACTTTCTAACCAACTTCAAGGGCTCTCCTGGTTGCTCCGGGCCTGCCCTCACTTACCCTTGCTGGGTATGTCCATCAGACCTTGCTGGTCTGCATCACCGACTATCTTCAGTTCACACGAGACTTGCAGTTGCCTATGCTTGTTGGCTCCAATCCAGTTGCCAATACCGTCATCAGCTGCAGACGTTGGTTTACTATGTGAGGGGGTGCTTCTGCATGAGCAGGACCCCTCTGCAGCTGGCAGAGTCTATTCTCTGCTGCTGTTTGTGGATGCGGTTAAACCATATACTCTTAAGTGCATTATAACCGCGCGGTAAATGCTAACTTTGGAATGACTGAATCAAAACATGTCGTGTTTGGTGTCAAACAACTTGGAATCATACCCCCACACCAGTAACTGGTGTGGGAGTATGATCCCACCCTTCTAGAGGGAATGACATGTACCCACTGTACTAAACAGTAGAAATCTTCTAGAGCCCTGGCATCACAAAATGGATGCCACCAGCACAGACACTGGGCTGCCCTCCTGCTGCTGACCGAAACTCGCAGTGGAGGAAGCCCAACAAAAGGTATCCTGTCACAGGGAGGTGTCACCACCTCCCAGACAGTATTTAGTGTATTGGAGCTGGGTGGGTGCACTCTTAGAGTGCTTTGAAGTCCTGCACTGGGGGAGCAGTAGGCTCCTCTGTGCATATGCCAGCTCAAACCGGTTCAGGGGCTACCTGCCCCTGCTCTGGCGTAAAACTGGACAAAGGGAAGTGGGTGTAACCACCCACTACCCTGACCCTCCTAGAGGAGTGGTCATAGAGCTAGTCCCTCCCCTATCTTCACTATAAGATAGCAAGCATTGCCAATGCAATTCAGATTACCCCGGACGACGCTCTACAAAGAAGAATCCTGGCCCTTCGACGTTCCACTATCTCTGGAAGACTGAAGAATCTCCCTTGGAATCAAGGAGTGACTCCCCTGCTTGGCAGGCACCTGTATCTTCAATCGACAGTTTCAAACTTCACCGCTCCCGCCGGAGTCCGAAGACCCTGCATCCCCTGAAGCAGATTTCCTGACCTCTAGACGGGCATTTTGAGTCTCCAGTGAAGCTGTGGCATCTGGACCCCACGAGTGACGAGGAACAGCAATACAAGTGAACCGTGCACTGATTTCAAGTGCAAACCCTAAACAACAATCTATGAACTTGTGCTTTGGACCATTTGTTGTCGAAGTCCCTAGCAGGTCTGGTTCCGAAAATCAGTGGCTAGTGACTCACCTGAAGACTTTCTAACCAACTTCAAGGGCTCTCCTGGTTGCTCCGGGCCTGCCCTCACTTACCCTTGCTGGGTATGTCCATCAGACCTTGCTGGTCTGCATCACCGACTATCTTCAGTTCACACGAGACTTGCAGTTGCCTATGCTTGTTGGCTCCAATCCAGTTGCCAATACCGTCATCAGCTGCAGACGTTGTGGGCCACTCCGAATCCAGCTGCTGGTCATCATCGTTCCCTCCTGGACCTCGTGAGCGAAGAGACAATTCACCATTGACGACCTGAAACGACGCAACATCTGTGGTCATCCATCCTGGTGGCCACCGGTCACTGGCAAGTGACTTTGAACACTGTCCCCTCAATTTTCAGGTCCTCTTCATCTTCAATCCACCTTCGGATCCCAGCGGACACGTCTTCAGTCGTCTCAAGCAGCAAGTCTTCATTGGTCTCCATTGAAAACAGCATTGCGACCCGACACCAAAAGACACCTATGCACCCGGCTTCCCTGGGTGAGGTAACTCGTGCACTCTGGTGCCCAAGTGTGTGTTGGCCCTCGAAATACTTACCCTGTAAGTGACTTGCTTGTTGACTTCTTCGAAGTGCCCTAAAACTTTAAAATACAAACCGCGACTTGCTCCATTGTAACCTATAGGAAACCGGCGGCTGTGTTTAGACACTGCACGCGTCTCCCGTGGGCTTGTTACTTACCTGCTAACACTGCAGTAGTGAAGCCCCAGCGATTCCCAAGGCCCTAGGCTTTGTCATTTTGCAATCGACTTTGTTAACCCATTTTCTTAGTATATAGTCTGGTACGCCCCTAGGGCTACAGCCATATTTGTGCTTAATTTATTGAGAACTGTTGACATTTGAATGTGTATCTGGGTTCTAATCTCATAAAGAGATTAGTAGAGTGTATCTAGAAATAAATACATATATATTTGACATATATACCTGTGTGGTGTCCTTTTCATTTGGTAATTCAAGAGATTATAAGGTAAAACAAGCTGCTTTACATTCCTCAGAGACTTAGCCTGAAGGCTGCTCTCCACAGCTACCACTAGGATAGCTTTCTTTAAAAGGTTGTCTTAAACCTATCTACCATAAGAGTCGAATTGGACTGGTGCAAGGTGGCCACTATAACTAGTGACCAGCATATGCCAGGCCAACTTCTCACATTGGTGGGCAGCGTGTGGGATTCAAGCTTGCCATTGTTTTACCAGAAAATCTCTATTTGAATTACTAACTGAAAACCACTAAAGGTACTCAAGGTACATATAAAGTCAAGCTAGTATCAATAAGTTCTACTGAACTTAGAGCTGTTTGTGAAGGGATAAGCACACCCTTTCTACAGCTCAAGCTAGGTTCAGTAGGCCTCAACGAGTGTAGGTAGTACAACACTGCACAACACTAGTATGTCTCACCAAGGTGGAGCCAGTGGGTCCACCCCATCTCAGTACAAAGACATAGCCGACAATGACCTGAAGGACGTATGCTTTGAAAGACAACTGAGGGTGGGCAGGAGTCCCTCCTCACAGCACCTGATAGATCTGTTAGTAGCAGATGACCTGAAACAAGCTTCAGGAGCCAGTGGGTCTGCATCAGGGGGTGGGTCAACCATAGTCTCTGGGTCTGATGATGAAAATCAGGATGACCTGGAGTCTGTGATTGAAGGGCCAGACTCAGAAGAGTCTGAAAGGAACAGAGGAATTCTCCTTAAGAGAAAATAAACTTGTATTGTGATACCACCACTATTATTCAATATAATCAAATGGTCCACATAAAGTCCATCAAATATTCAGTTGTCCATCTTTATTATTGATTCGTAATCTTCTTGTTTATAGAAAACAAACAGCCAACGCGTTTCGTTCTCCACAAAGAACTTCTTCAGGGCATTCCTGATTGTCACGAAAAAGCCGATATAAAATTTGTGACCATGTCGTCCTAATCCAAAGCGTCCTAGCTGCCCGTTAGAGATAAATCAACTTCTAGGTTGAGGGAAATGTGTTAGCCATCTTCCAAATTATCATTATTATGGCGTCATCCAATGCAATTGTGATATGATAGTCACCGTACAGTTCTTATTCCCTCATTATAGTAGAAGTATCGCGGTATTACCTATCGTAGGATTAATGAAGTGGCTACCGTTTTCCCGTTACGCAGAATCCCGCTACAAGTTCCGAGTACTGAACTTGTATGGAATAAGAACTGTACGGTGACTATCATATCGCAATTGCATTGGATGACGACATAATAATGATAATTTGGAAGATGGCTAACCCATTTCCCTCAACCTAGAAGTTGATTTATATCTTACGGGCAGATAGGACGCTTTGAATTAGGACGACATGGTCCCAAATTTTATATCGGCTTTTTCGTGACAATCAGGAATGCCCTGAAGAAGTTCTCTGTGGAGAACGAAACACGTTGGCTGTTTGTTTTCTATAAACAAGAAGATAATAATAAAGATGGACAACTGAATATTTGATGGACTTTATGTGGACCATTTGATTATATTGAATATTAGTGGTGCAATCACAATACAAGTTTATTTGCTTTATTGACCCTGTTTTTCAGGGTGGTTCCTTATGGACAGAGGGCGCCTTTGTGAGTTTGCACACAGAAGGATCTTTGTTTTTGGTGGAAGTAATTCTCTGGTTTAACTTTTGTAATTGGTGCCTCCTGCCTAGTTGGTTCTCTGTCCGGTTTTGTTTAAAGAATTCTCCTTAAGAGAACTGACAAAGTGGGAGAAAGGCCTAGGTCCCCTTCACGGGAATCTGACCATTCATATCACTCTGGAAGAGACTTTGTTCCACAGAGGAACTCCACCTATCCCAGGGAGACCTCCTCTGACAGAAGGTTCAAGATGCTCCAGTATGAGGAAGCTAGGCTTGCCCTCAGAACAAAGCAATTGGCCTTAGATAGGGAAGCCTTCGAGCTCCAGAGAGCTTCTAAGAAGGAGGGGTTAGATACCCCTGGTGGCAGCAACAGTGTCCCGAGAGGCAGAGATTACATTCCAGACCATAGGAACCTGTCCAAGGTTGTTCCTCCCTACCAGAGTGGAGATGATATCCACAAATGGATAACTGCTATGGAGAGGGCCTGTAGAGTTCAACAGGTCCCCCAGACACAGTGGGCAGCAATCTTGTGGCTCTCCTTTTCAGATAAAGGTAGAGACAAGCTCCTCACTGTTAGAGAAGAGGATGCTAATGAATATGAATCCCTGAAGAGTGCATTAATAGATGGGTTGGGCTTAACCACTGAACAATACAGGTTTAAGTTCATAGACACCCAGAAAGCACAGACTCAGGATTGGGTGGACTTTGTAGATTGTGCTACCAAGGCTCTGGAGGGTTGGATAGTTGGCAGTAGAGTCACTGACTTTAAAGGATTGTATAATTTGATTATGAGAGAGCAGATCCTTAATAATTGTCAAAACCAACTCTTACACCAGTATCTGGTGGACTCTGATCTGACCTCTCCCCAAGAATTGGGAAAGAAGGCAGACAAATGGGTCAGAACCAGGGTTAGGCCCAAGAACCAAGGTGGTGACCAGAAGAAAGATTCCACTAAGCCCAAAGAGAAAGGTGGGGATAATAAAACAGAAAAGTCCTCTGAAGGGCCCCAAAAACCCAGTTCTGGGGGTGGGTCCCAAAATCCATCCTCTTCCAATAAGAAACCATATTGCCATGTGTGCAAGCAACCTGGACACTGGAAAACTGACTCCAGCTGTCCAAAGAATGGCAATAAAGAAAATGTTCCTCCCACTGTAGCTCCAACACCTCCTGTTACTACCAGTAGTAATCCCCAGGTGGTGGGAGTGCACCCAAAATCTTAGTTGGGTTTTCTTGGGGAACTCAGGGGGACTCTGGCCTAACCAGGTCCCCTACACAAGAAACTCTAGTCTGTGATGGTGGCATGGGGTTTGCCAACTTCACCATGAGTCCCAATATCTTGGGCAGGTACAGACAAGAGCCCATGATCAATGGTCAGAAGGCTGTGGCGTACAGGGACACAGGGGCTAGTGTCACCATGGTGACAAAGAGACTAGTGCCCCTAGAACAGCTTTTACCTGAGTTTAGCTACCAGGTGACCAATATTGATGGAATTAGGACAGACCATCCCATGGCCGTGGTAAATCTCAGCTGGGGAGGCGTCACTTGCCCAAAGAGAGTGGCACTGTCCCCAACCTTGCCTGTCGATTGTCTACTGGGGAATGATCTGGAAATCTCAGCCTGGGCTGAGGTAGACCACAATGCCCATTTAAGAATGTTAGGCATCCCTGAGAGAGTGGATGAGACCCTGAGGGCCTCCCCTCCACCCCAGGAGAAATTAAGGGGAGTGAAGCCGGAAACTATGGATCACTCCACACAAACAGAGAGCATAGGGGGTGAGGAACAGTCCTCCCCCCACCAGACTAAAGGTACGTGTCAGCTTTCTAAGGGAACTGACCCTGCCCCTTGTGAAGTAACTGCCCCAGAAGTGGTCAGGCCTGTCCTGGCCACAGCTCTGATGGCAGGGCATCCTTCCAAGGTGGCACCCAGTCTGGAGCAGGTATCCTGCCCCTCTCTACCCTGCCTCAGTCAGCCCAGGGCTGCAGAGGTCAGGGAGGTCAGTGGACCCCTAGTGGGCCCCTGTCCAGAGGAACCCCCTCATCAGCAGATTAGGGACACCCAGCAGAGTAGTTCTAGCCAGGTGCATATTCCTCTACATACTGAGGGATCCCCCTTACCCCTAGGTACAGGTACCCCCCAGATGGACTTTGTTGGGCTCAGGGAAACCTGGGGCATAGTTGCCCCAAACATTCCAATGCCCTCCACTATTCCAACCAGAGGGACCCAACCCCCAGCTGTAGGTAGGCAGAGGTTGACCCTTGGGCCAGATATGACACAGTCATGGACAGAAAGGCTTCTATTGTGACCAGTGTCCTGAGGAGGTTGAGACCACCCCAAATAGGGCCTCACTTCCAGACTCAGACACCCCACCAGCCTACTTCTGTACCTAAAAACAATACATGTAATTTCCCTAGACTTTGGAGAAACTCTAAAACCCCTTGGGGTAGGATTTCCCAAGTGGACCATGAGACAGGGAGCAACCATGCTAGTGCAGGTTCTTCCTTATATGGCCACTCAGGAAATACAGGCTTAACTGGGCAAGGTTAGCCTTATCTCCTTTCGTTTGGGGGGTGGGGGGGTTATGTAGGAAGGTGGAATCTAACTATATGGTTGCCCCCACTTTTTTCCTGGTGTTTGAATGGTTTTTGACTAGTCTGGCTGGGATCCTGCTATCCAGGACCCCAGCCTATCTGCTTACTCCCTTAAATGATTGGTGTGGATATTAGATGCACTAGTGATTGGATACTGTGGTACCTTATGAGCCCCTAGTATATGGTACCTTAGGTACCTAGGGCATTGGTACTTCACAGGCCTACCAGGGGCTGCAGCATGTATTATGCGACCCCTGGGAAGCATTCACAATCTGACACCACAGGCCTGCTACGGCAGCCTGTGTGAGGTAGTGTTAGCACTCCTCACTGAGGTATAGGTTCCTATATCTCACCATACACACACATATAAACCTATCAGCCACCCCTATTGCAGGCCCTAACAATCCTGAGGGCAGGGTGCTTAGTTTACTATGTGAGGGGGGGCTTCTGCATGAGCAGGACCCCTCTGCAGCTGGCAGAGTCTATTCTCTGCTGCTGTTTGTGGATGCGGTTAAACCATATACTCTTAAGTGCATTATCACCGCGCGGTAAATGCTAACTTTGGAATGACTGCATCAAAACATGTCGTGTTTGGTGTCAAACAACTTGGAATCATACCCCCACACCAGTAACTGGTGTGGGAGTATGATCCCACCCTTCTCGAGGGGATGACATGTACCCACTGTACTAAACGGTAGAAATCTTCAAGAGCCCTTGCGTCACAAAATGGATGCCACCAGCACAAACACTGGGCTGCCCTCCGGCTGCTGACCGAAACTCGCAGTGGAGGAAGCCCAAATAAAGGTATCCTGTCACAGGGAGGTGTCACCACCTCTCACACAGGATTTAGTGTATTGGAGCTCGGTGGATGAACTCTTAGAGTGCTTTGAAGTCCTGCACTGGGGGAGCAGTAGGCTCCTCTGTGCATATGCCAGCTCAAACCGGTCCAGGGGCTACCTGCCCCTGCTCTGGCGCGAAACTGGACAAAGGGAAGTGGGTGTAACCACCCACTACCCTGACCCTCCTAGAGGAGTGGTCATAGAGCTAGTCCCTCCCCTATCTTCACTATAAGATAGCAAGCATTGCCAATGCAATTCAGTTTACCCCGGACGACGCTCTACAAAGAAGAATCCTGGCCCTTCGATGTTCCACTATCTCTGGAAGACTGAAGAATCTCCCTTGGAGTCAAGGAGTGACTCCCCTGCTTGGCAGGCACCTGTAACTTCAATCGACGGTTGCAAACTTCACCGCTCCCGCCGGAGTCCGAAGTCCCTACATCCCCTGAAGTGCATTTCCTGACCTCTCAACGGCCATTTTGAGTCCCCAGTGAAGCTGTTGCATCTGGACCCCACGAGTGATGAGGAACAGCAATACCAGGGAACCGTGCACTGATTTCGAGGGCAAATCCTAAACAACATTCTACGAACTTGTGCTTTGGACCATTTGTAGTCCAAGTCCCTAGCAGGTCTGGTTCCGAAAATCAGTGGCCTACCCCATCCCGAGTGACCGTGGGCTCCTGTGAAACTTTTACTGCAAAGGCGTCTTCATGGTTACTTGCCCGTTGGCTAGTGACTCACCTGAAGACTTTCTAACCAACTTCAAGGGCTCTCCTAGTTGCTCCGGGCCTGCCCTCACACACCCTTGCTGGGTAAGTTCATCAGACCTTGCTGGTCTGCATCACCAACTATCTTCAGTTCACACAAGACTTGCAGTTGCCAAGGCTTGTTGGCTCCAATCCAATTGCTAACACTGTCATCAGCTGCACACGTTGTGGGACACTCCGAATCCAGCTGCTGGTCATCATCGATCCCTCCTGGACCTCGTGAGCGAAGAGATAAATCACCATCGACAACCTGAAACGACGCGACATCTGTGGTCATGCATCCTGCTGGCCACCGGTCACTGGCAAGTGACTTTGAACACTGTCCCCTCAATTTTCAGGTCCTCCTTAGCTTCAATCCACCTTCGGATCCCAGCAGACACCTCTTCAGTCGTCTCAAGCAGCAAGTCTTCATTGGTCTCCATTGAAAACAGCATCGTGACCCGACACCAAAAGACACCTATGCACCCGGCTTCCCTGGGTGAGGTAACTCGTGCACTCTGGTGCACAAGTGAGTGTTGGCCCTCGAAATACTTACCCTGTAAGTGGCTTGCTTGTTGACTTCTTCGAAGTGCCCTGAAACTTTAAAATACAAACCGCGACTTGCTCCATTGTAACCTATAGGAAACCCGCAGCTGTGTTTAGACACTGCACGCGTCACACGTGGGCTTGTTACTTACCTGCTAACACTGCAGTAGTGAAGCCCCAGCGATTCCCATGGTCCTAGGCTTTGTCATTTTGCAAGTCGACTTTGTTCACCCATTTTCTTAGTATATGGTCTGGTACGCCCCTAGGGCTACAGCCATATTTGTGCTTAATTTATTGAGAACTGTTGACATTTGAATGTGTATCTGGGTTCTAATCTCATAAAGAGATTAGTAGAGTGTATCTAGAAATAAATACATGTGTGGTGTCCTTTTCATTTGGTAATTCAAGAGATTATAAGGTAAAACAAGCTGCTTTACATTCCTCAGAGACTTAGCCTGAAGGCTGCTCTCCACAGCTACCACTAGGATAGCTTTCTTTAAAAGGTTGTCTTAAACCTATCTACCATAAGAGTCGAATTGGACTGGTGCAAGGTGGCCACTATAACTAGTGACCAGCATATGCCAGGCCAACTTCTCACACCACCTACCCAAGAACACAATCTGCGCATCTTCCCAACTGAAAAGCCCACTCAGCAAACCATTAATACGCAAGTTCAGAGAATTTAGATATATACTGGGAATTCGAAAGCATTTGTTTAGATGCTGAATTGGCCCCAGTCAATTTGTTGTTGTGGGCCTATTTAACATAAGTTTCATTGATTGCTTGTTTTTCCAATTAGAAACATAATAGCAGTTCTTCCTGTGTTTTATATATATGTGAGCTGCACACAATTAAACATCAACCTGATGCAAAGAGGCCAATAATCAAAGCTATAATTGGAAATGTATAGGGATCAGGAAGCCATCTTATAACCAATTAGTTCTGGAAATTTCTAATTTGCTGAACGTATTTCCCACAGCAGGAGCTCATTTTCAGGAGACCTAATCAGCCTCTGCTAATTATTCATGGGAAATGCTTTAAATATTGAGATGTAAGGGAAGTTCTAATTGCACTGAAACAGACATTTTACAAATGTAACCTCTCGATGGGCTTTCACTTTGTCTACTTTTCAAGTGCAACTAATGAAACATTGATGAGTTAACTCCTTCCTTGCTGTAGAGCACAATTAAACTGACTAGTCTCCTTGAGTGTTTCTGCCTTGTTCTAATCTTTTCCCAAACACACATCAGTCGTATTTCCCTTGGCCATGGAGCCTTTGGCAACAATGCTTAGAAGGGAGAAACCTCATTGGGGTTACCTGGCAGCTTTTAAAAAAAAAAACATTAACAGTTTACTTCTCTTCTCTAATCTGGGGTGGCCGACAGAATAAGGTTGCATTACGTAATCTACAACTTCCAATTCAGGAAGGAAGTTGCCCTGGCTTTGAGCAATACTACTCTGTGGCCCAGTTGAAGAGGGTGGTGGACTGGTTTGGCAGAGCGCAACCATTAATGGGATGTAGCGTGACCCAATGAGGTTCTCACCAGAGTCCAGGCCATGAACATGACATCAGTGAGCTACCAAAGCATTGTCAACATCAACGAAAAATGCTAGATGATCTCAAGAGGCAGACATATACAGCAACACCCTAATCCACTCATAAAAGCAAAAATGACATTGACAGTCAGGTGGAACAAATACACAGGCTAGTCACATATAACAAGGACTTGGGCAGTTTGAGGACGACTGGCCCTATGGATCAAGTGATATCAACATATTGCAAACACATTTGGAGATTGAAAGGTGAATGACAATGAAAGAGTAACATTTTCTAGATGTTATTATTAGATCAAAGGAATTCATCTGGCTGTGTGTTGGTTGCAAACAAATTGAGGGCAGTGTCAAGGGATTCAAAGAAAGAGCCAGTAGCACCTGGATGGCAATAAAGGGTCACAATAATTTCTTTAAAGGGGGAAGACATTGAAGAAGAACTTATAATAACTCATATTCCTTACGCATATTTGCAGTCTAAACAGTCAAATTGCTCAAATTATTAGGAAGCACAAACTACACAACTGAATGTATTCCTAAACCACAATACCCAGTACAGCACTAGATGGTACAATAAGCCTGTGCTCCCACAAGGACAATGGTGATCTCATCAGACAATATGCAGTTATATAACCAGGCCCGCTAGATAAACAATACTATGTACAGTAATCTCTAATGTCCTGTAGCTCTTATGTTCACACAATCTCTAATGCTCATGGGGCGCCAAAACATGTCTAGAACAAGCTTCAAGAAGAAAAGGCAAAACTGTAGCATATTAAAATATGAATGAAGTATTAAAAGTTCACAAATGGCTATTCTTCACATAGCTCTACTGATAAGCATGTATTTACTCTAGATGGAAGCTTGTAACATTTCCTCCCAAAATGGAATCTCTTCAGTAATAAAAGATACCTAAACAGACAGTGGCATAAGATTAGCCACCACAATCCCCAGTAGTGCTGGGGTGGGGTGATGCGAGCTCCAGGCCCCCCCCTCCCCACCGGTACTGTGCATGGGATTGCAGGCCCATGGCCTAGGAGCTCCTAATTGGGTCCGGAAGGGTGGGGGGAGGGCGCGGGGCGTTGGTCTCCATGGACTTTGCAGGGGGTCTTCCTCAAGTTTCAATACGCCACTGTAAACAGAAACCTAAACAGCACAATAGAAAGTAAATACAACAAAAGAGACAGTGTCAAGTAGTGAACCTGCAATGCAGGAGCACAGCATATCAGAGTTTGTTAACATGCTAGAGGCCACAATGAAAATGTGTCCAAGATCAGGGGGCGAAAGAGGCAACACAAAATATAAAAAGCTCAGAGAAGTGCACAAAGGTTCCTGAATTTCTCTAGTTGTCAAACCAACATGTTCCTGAACCATAGGTGATCGCAGGTCAAAATGATCAAAACAATATATACAAAAAAATCGAAGATGCTGCAGAAAGGGGTGAAATCATCAGGCCGAGTCATCTCTGGTTCAACTGTACTTGCAAAGGTTGCTTTCACAGGCTGGTTGGGCCTGTGATGGGCTCAGGGAATCTTTGCAAAACATAAGCGTCCAACCAGACAGATTTTTCAGTAGCTCATCTCCATCTTGTAGTGAGAAGTGCATCGGATTCAGGGGTGCTTCACATGTTCTTTGGGCTGGCTGTGGGAATTCAAGGTCAGCAGCAGCGCTAACATACAGAGCTTCAGCAAGGCACTTGCATAGTGGTAGGCAGAAGAAAGTGTTTAGCAAGTCAACTCGGACTTATTGATATACTTCAACACTAAGATGCCTAAAAAGGTTGAAGACCATAAAATCATTAGTAATTTTCTATGCAGCTTCAGGGCTCATGTACAAACTGGGAAGTTACATGAATGTTGCCAATAGATGTCCATTGCTGTTACATTTTTGAAATGGCAGCCAATCAGGCTGGAATCAAGTTGCCCTTTTTGCAGTGCTGTCTTGGGTAGAAGCAGTTTTTGCCTCTGTTGGCTTTTCTGTTGGGAAACTTTGTGCATTCCCATCAAACAAATTAAAATAATTAAGAATTAGTGGGATATGTGCAGTGCTTAATTTGAAAAATAAATTAGAAAGCTTCAGCCTACTTCCACCACTAGTACTGCCCTCTTCCACAATTAGCATCACCCACTTCCACCAGAGGTACTGCCCTCTTCAAGTATACTTGCTAAAAGATTATATGTTTAACAACAAAGTTCATTTAAGGAAGCATTTATTTAAAGGCTGACTCCGTGACCACAGCTTCCTCAATGCTCTACATAATACCTTTTTCTAAGTGCCTTTTTTCAATCATCGTACTATCTCTTAAACCTTATGCTTTACTCCTTTTAACTTCTCCTCCCTCCTTATTCTTCATCACTTACCCAGTTAAATTTACCTATGCACTCTCCTACTTCTTCACTTCTCCACTTCACATGTTATCTCCAATCCTCATCACTCCTCTGCAGTCCTTAGAGAGCAAGTGATAATGGTAGAAGCTTGATGGCTTAAAATGGAAGCTGTAAAACTGCATGACATTGTAATACTAGCCAGTAGTGTATATTCCCACACAAAATAATTTCACAAGGCAATGTGGGTGTCACCAGACCCTTCAACAGAGAATCAAGTTGACCATGTCTGCATTTCCAAGAAGTTCTGGAGGTCATTGCAGGATGTGAAAGTGATGAGAGGAGCGAATGTGGTGTCAGACCATCACCTTGTCATGGCCAGGCCAAAGGTAAAGCATGAAGAAAACATTGATGGAACCAACAAACCAATGCCAGCGACATAACACTAGCCTCCTCAAAGATGCACAGAAATGGAGTGAATACTTAGTCACACTCAGTAACAAGTTTCAAGTACTGCAAATACCGAGAGAACAGAGGCCCAGCATAAAGCCAGTGGGAGAAGATCAAAGAAACAGTAACATAAGCCTGCCAGGAGGTACTGAGTCCCAAGAAACATCAGCATAAAAAAATGGATCTTCACAGAGTTTCTCCACTAAATCCAAGAGAAAAAGAAAAGTTGCAGTCAACACCAGCAAAACAAGCACAGAGGCAAATATACCCAAACCAACAAGGGAGCAAAGAGAAGCTTAAGGGCAGACAAGTGAAGATTCATCAATGGTCTTATCACAAATGTCCAGGAAGCAGCAAGCCATGGGACTTGAAAGAACTCTACAACATAACAAGAAAACTCCCCGGCAGACGCAGCAAGCCAGACAGACCTGTTAAAGAGAAAATCATGTGTAATAAAGGCCAGCAACAAAGATGTTTGGAGCATTTTGAAGAATTGCTGAACCATCTAATGCTGCAGCCTCCACCAGACATACAGCCAGCTGACAGGGACTTGCCAATTGACTTCAACAGACCAACCAAGGAAGAAATAGGGCAAGCCATCAAACATCTGCGAAATGGGAAGGCTGCAGAACCTGACAACATTACTGTGGGATATCTCATCAATGATCCCCAAGAAGATGACCTGACTAACTGCGCAAACTACAGATGGATAACTCTTCAGGCAAAGTGTTCAACAAAGACATTCTGAACAGAATGAAGGAAAAAGTCAACACTCAATTGTGAGACCAGCAGTCTGGCTTCTGAAAAGATAGATCCTGCACAGACCGGGTTACAACACTGCGCATCATGATTGAGTAGTCGATGGAATGGAACTTCCCCTCTATGTCAACATCACCTATTAGGAGAAGGCATTTAACAGCATGGACAAAGAGGCCCTTTGGAAACTCCTCCACCACTGTGGTGTGCCAGATAAATGTGTAAGAATCATCAGGAACTCTTACGAGTTAATGACCTGCAAGATACTTCATGGTGGACAACGCACGGAAGCCTACCAAGTGAGGACCGGAGTGTGCCAGGATTGTTTTTTATCACCTGGCCATAGACTGGATCATGAAGACATCCACAGGAAGGAGAAGAAATGGTATCCAGTGGACACCTTGGATGCAGCTGGACAACCTGGGCTTTGCAGACGACCTGGCCCTGCTCTCTCATACCCACCAATCTGCAGATACAAGAGAACACCAACAATGTGGCAGCCTGTAGGAAGCTGGCTCTATATATGGTATGCCACTAGGTGGTTATACCGTGCACAGAGTCCAGGAGTTCCCTAAAAGTGTACAGGGCTCAAAGTAAAACCCAAAGTGCTCTATTAGTGGTAGTGTGGGTGAGCAGTCTTAGGCCTAACACAGAGTAGAGTAAGACACACAACTCAAAATGGGAATCCACACCAATTTTATAAAATTGAGCTGTGTTTGTACTTTATTTTAATGCGAAGAACTTCACAATAAGGTAAGTAAGTTTTTAGAGAAAAATACTTTTCTCTTTCAAAAGTCGACACTACAGTTTCTGAACAGTTGAATGTTATCCTATGGAGGACAAGAATAATGGGGTTACAAAGGCAAGTATGTAACTTACAATTACAGTCTTCGGGCCCAAAGGTCAGCAACACACAAGGGTCAGGTGGGTACCAACACAGCACCACCAGCTGCAAAAGGGTGGCTGGGTGCACACATGAAAATCAGAGTTCGGCCCAATGTGTTTCGATAGAGACTGAGGGTGCTTGAAGTCGCACAGCTTGCAGGTAAGTAAATCGTTTGCAGGGGCCAAGGTTTTGGGGTTAGGTCAAGCATGAGGGGTCCACAAATCGGTATTGAACATAAACCACCAGCGGCACAGGGGCGGGCAGGTTCAGGGTGCAATTTCAGCATCGGGCGCCCAATGCTTTTCAATGAGGATTCTGCTTTCGACAAACAGGTGGTAGGCATCACACCGGAGGTAGCAGGAGGGAGACCAACAACATCAGTGGTAAGTAGAGGTGTAGCGGGTTGTAGGGCCACCATCGGTTCAGCTCACTAAGGCCCAGGGGCTTCAGGTGCAGGGGTGCCTTTCGAAATCAAAGTCTTCTTACCAGAGCCGGTCGCGGTCATGGGGAGCCTTTGGATTCACACTGCAGGTGCTATCGTGAAGGCCAGGAGTGGTCAGCCAATGCTGAATTTGAGGTCAGGATCACTGGGGAGAATTCACTGCACAGGTTAGCCACTCAGACTCGGGCCCTGGGTGTTGGGTTCGGAGTAAGCAAGATTTGCAGTTCCAGATGGCACAGGAATCTTTGGAGTTGATTTCTTCCGGACAGATCCACTGTCCACTGGAGACTGGAGTCTTTTTGGAAGGCCTGCAGCCCTCCTAGGATTTTCTCAGGTCACTGGCTGCAAGACAGGCCACCTTCTTGGTTGCAGGTTCATCGAAGCTGGAGACAGAACGGTATGGTTGGGGCCAAGGGATTTGTCGTCTTCAGCTTTCTCTGCAGGGTCGGCTTCAGGGATGTCTTTTTTCTTCTTAGGTCATCGCAGATCTAGTTTTCAGATCTGGGGAAGCCAACTTAATACAAAATTTAGGGGCGTTTTAGGGGAGTAGCAGACAGGCAGTGCCAATGGGCAACTTACCTGGGTTGACTGCATCCTCAATTATGCCACCCTTCTGTTGGAGGGGGCATAGCCCTAGCCCTGATTGGGGGGGTCTCCCCATCTTCAAGATGGTGGGGACTCAAAGATGAACTTCACCTCGCCTCCCTCGCCTCCCCCACCTTAGGGGTGGAGTTGGTAGAGGTGAGCACACATCCTATTCTTCTAGGTTTTCTTGCCCAAATTGGGGGTGTAAACTGGGGACTGCCATCTGCTGCTAGCAGCACAGACTGGGGGTTGCATTACAGAGGCTGCAGGCCTTGGAAGCTTCCCCTTCGAGCACTGGCCCATCCTGGAGGAGGAGGTACGACACCTCTGCCCAGGATGTGACTTGTTTCTGGTCCCAGAGAGCTGAGGTTCTCCACCCAGAGGTACAGAAACATGTCTGTGCATGGCAGGCTGCCTAAAGCCAGTCAGTGACCACACCAGGGTTGGTAGGTTTTCAGGCGGCACCTCTGAGGTGCCCTCTGAGTTCATGGTGCTATAAATCTCACACTGGCATCAGTGGGGATTTATTACAAGGAGTTGTATGTTACCAAATGCTCCTGGTTTCAGTGAAGTCATGGTGCTGGGGAACTTGAGTTGCCAAGTTTCCAGCCCTTCTACTCCTCATGGATTCCCTGGCACTTACAATATTTAAGAATTGACTTAAGTATTGTAAGGGCATCTACTCATGCAGGTATGCCCTCACTCGGGGTATAGTGCACCCTGCCATAGGGCTGTAAGGCCTGCTAGAGGGGTGACTTATCTTTACCTTTAGGCAGCAATGACTGGCAAGGTACCCAGGCCGGCTGCCATGTCGACTTTGTAGTTTTTCACCTCACAGAGGCATGCCAGCCGCTAGGGCAGTGGCATGGTCTTAGTGAGGGGGTCCCAGGCAACCCTCTTCAGCTGTCAGGTTCTACGCACCCAGTGTACCATTTACAGGGGGCAGAAGTAGCAATAGTGGATATGTTTTAGGGACGAAGCACTGACACAGGGGACCTGGTTGGCAGGAACCCTGTGCACTACAATCAAAGCCACATCAAAAGCATCCAAAAAGTGGGGGCTAACCATGTCAAAGGAGGCAATGTCTCACATGACCTCCCCCAAACAAAAGAGAATGAAATTAACCTTCCTCTGGGGAGTCTTCATCTTCTAAGTGGAAGAACCTGGAAAGGCTGTCTGCATTGGCATGGGCAGTCTCAGGTCCGTGTTCCACTGTAAAGTTAATTCCCTTTAGGGATATGGACCACCTTAGCAGTGATGTACCATAAAAATAAACTAAAGGACTATACCTACCAATAGTCCCAACACCATTACCAAATAATCAGTCAGTTGGCAGTGAAGAAGGTTCAATCGTTTATTAAACAAAATACTCTATAGAGGAGCCTCTCCGAACCTCACCCATCAGGTGCGCCGAGAAGACTGTTGGCTCGTATTCAAACATGAGGTTATATACTTTTCGGTTCAATACATACAATCACTGTAAAAGGAAAAACACCAGTTGGCCCTCGAGCTCCAGGAAAGGACCATATATGGCACACATCAGACCAGTACAAAGGCGTGACTATTTATTACTGATGAGGTCAGGAGGGGTGACTCCCTTTCGTCTTGGTGCCTGGGAGTGTAGACACGACGCCTCCAGGAATGCGCTTATTGCCCCCAAAGGCAGATAAGACCTTGAGTCTTAGAACAGTCGAGTAAACAGCCTACCTTCAGCTGCTACCAGTAACTCAAATGAACTGGGGCCTGACAACTGAACGTGATCAATGCGTGATCACGGCCCGTGCTCGAGCATATGTTCAGAAGATGGTGTCTGTATGGTTCTCGGCCTACTCTTTTAGCAATAGATATACAGGGAGGAAATAAACGAGTTTCCTCCAAGCAAAAGCATATATATGAAATAGGGAATGTACGCATAGATGCATCATGCTAACATAATATAGGTCCGATACTCCTCAGCAGTTTGGGTTTTCCACCTTTCTTCTTTTGTAACCGAGTGAGAGGTCTGTGAACAGGCTGAACTAGTAAGTGAGTGCCAAACATGTATGGCCTCAACTTTTTCAGGGCCCAGACCACAACAAAGGTGTCCCTCTCTATGGCACTCCAATGCTGCTCTGGGGAGTAGTCTTCTGCTTATGAATGCAACAGGTTGGTCATGTCCCTTATCATTTATTTGGGCCAGGACCGTACCTATCCCATGCTCAGATGCATCTGTCTGTACAAGGAACTGCTTGGAGTAATCTGGAGCTTTCAGGACTGAGGCAGAGTACATAGCATCTTTCAAAGTGTCAAAAGCTTTTTGACAGCTCTCTGTCCAGTATACTTTCTTTAGCATCTTCTTGGAGGTAGGTTCTATGAGGGGGGGTCACTATGGACCCATAATCCTTCACAAACCTTCTAAAATTCCCAGTCCAGCAAGGACTTTGTTCACCAACATCTGAAAGGTGGCAGGGGCATACTTAGTCCAAAGGGCATCACAGTAATCTGGAAGTGCCAATTTAGGGTGGAGAATGCAGACTTTCCTTTTGGTTCAGGGGTCAGACCTATCTGCCAGTACCCTGATGTGAGATCAAAGGTGCTCAGATATTGGGCTGCCCCTAACCTGTCAATTCACTCATCTGCCCTAGGAATTGGATGAGCATCAGTCTTTATCACAGCACTGAGACCCTATAGTCCACACAAAACGTTATTTCATTCTTTTCACCCTCGGAGTGAGGTTTGGAGACTAAGATGTATGACCATGACAATTTGCAGGCAGCAAATTGCGCTCAATTGCGAGTCGCATTTTGTGAGTCGCAAAATGCCATGTACAACAGTGTGTTTAACACTGTTTGCGATTCCCAATGGGGTCGCAAATTGTGAGTCTCATGAATATTATTGAGCCACTCACAATTTGCTAGTCCATTGGGAATGGCTTGCACTCCCAGGGATGGTGGCCTGCTGGGCTCAGCAGACCGCCATGTCTGGGACTGCTTTTAAATAAAGCAGTATTTTCTTCAAATGCAGCCCGTTTTCCTTAAAGGAAAATGGGATGCATTTAAAAAAATGAAAATGAAAAATTTCCGTTTCATTTTTTAAGGACAGGCAGTGGTCTCTGGGGCCACTGCCTGCCCTTGAAAAATATTTTCCCCTGCATTTGCAAAGGCGAGGGGGTTCCCTAGAGACCCCTTCTCTTTTGCGAGTGCATTACCACCCTCTTGAAGGGGGGGGTAATTTGCGAGTGTTTTGAAACCCAAATTGCGGTTGCAAAACATTCAGACATGGGGTTGCGGTCGTTATTAGGAAGGGAATACCCCTTCCTAATAGCAACTCGCAATTCCTAAATAGCGAATCGCAAATAAATTGCGACTCACTATTTAGGAATTGTACATAGCCCTTTCACATGTTGCATGCGCAAACGGGTTGCAAACCTGTTTGTGCATGCAAAATAGAGTCGTACATTTGGCCCCAAGACAAACTGGGCTGGGACAGGCACACTCTTGCTTACTTCAGCTTGGATGCTCTCTCTGACATGATCAGACTGCCAGTAAATGTTGTTTTTGACAGGTAGACTGTCTCCAGAGTCCACATCATGGGAACACCAGCTAGTCTGGCCAGGTGCCATGAAGAAGAGCTCAGGATACTGACTAAGGACTTGCCTGCAGTCAGCTTGCTGCTGGTCTGAGAGGGTGCTTGATAAGACTACACCATCCACAGACACATCTTTGGGATTGCTGGAGAGGAGATCAGGGAGAGGTTTACTCACAGCTTCTTGTCCCTCATCTGTAACAGTAAGCATAGACACATCAGCTTTGCCATAATAGGACTTCAGGCTGTTGACATGTAGCACTCCTTTTGGGGTGCTTGCAACTACCAAGGTCTACCAGCTAGGTGACCACCCATTTTCTTTCAAGGACAGGGTAGGGCCCACTCTCCTTATCCTGGAGGGCCCAAGGGGCCAGAGGCTTCAAAACCCATACCATCTGCCATGGTCCCAGTTCATCCATGGCAGTCATCTGGTCATACCACTGTTCTTGAAGCTCTTGGCTGGCCTGAAGGGTTTGGCTTGCTTTTTTCATGTACTCAGCCATCCTGGAACGGAGGCCAAGCACATAATCCACTATGTCTTGTTTTGGTCCTTTGAGAAACTTCTCCCATCCTTCCTTGATAAGACTCAGAGGACTTCTAACAGGGTGCCCAAACAGAAACTCAACGGTGAGATCCCCACTCCCTTCTGTGGCACTTCCCTGTAGGCAAAAAGCAGGAATGGAAGTAGGACATCCCATCTCATTCTGACTTTTTCAGGGAGTCCACAAATCATTTCTTTCAATGTTTGGTTGAATCTATCCACCAGGCCATTGGTTTGTAGGTGGTGTGTAGACATGAAGTTTGTATCTCTGTCTGATACCACCTCCTTAGGGAAACCAACCCTTGTAAAGACATCAAGGAGGGTTTTTGCAACCACTGGGGCAGTGGCGGCCCTTAGGAGATAGCATCAGGATACCTGGTACCATGAGCCACTACTGCAAGGATAAATTAGTTCCCTGAGACTGTTGGAGGGTCCAGGGGGCCACCAATGTTAACCCCTACCCTTTTGAAGGGTACCCCAACCAATGGAAGTGGAATTAAGGGGGCCTTCCGGTAGCCTCCTGTGACTGTCTTGCCACTGGCCTGGCAGGGGAAACAGGACTGACAAAAGCCCTTCACTTTTTGAGACATCTCTGGCCAGTAGAAGTGATTGACCAATCTACTCCAAGTTTTATCCTGCCCAAGGTGCCTAGCTAAGGGGATAATATGGGCCAAAGTAAGAAGAAACTCTTTTAAACTCTCAGGCACTATCACTCTCCTGGCTGCACCAGGTTTGGGGTCTCTGGCCTCAGTCTTTAGGAGTCCCTCCTCCCAATAGACCCTGTGGGTGCCACTGATATCACCCTTTTCGTGTGCAGCAGCTTGCTGAGTCAGGCTCCCAACAATGGGACAGGTTTCTTGTCCCTGGTATAAATCCATTCTTGAGGGTCCCCCTAGGTCCAAGAGATCTGCCTGGTAAGGCCCAACCTCTTCAGGCTCAGTTACCTCTGAATAACAAGTCCTCTTTCTGAGAAAAAGAGTTCTCACTTAGCATTGATTTAGAAGCTGGCCCCCAGTCTTCTCACCATTTCTATTTAGAGGGCTGGTCCAATCTTCCCGGATCCAGCTCCTCTTTTTCACTCAGAGAGCTGCTCTGTGCTCTTGTGGTTACAAAATCCAATTTTGAGAGTCTCTCCTGGTTACATGGGTTCTCAGTTCGACTTCAGCCCAAGGGGAAGTCTCCAAATCATTTCCAAGCAGACAATCTACAGGAACGGTTGGGGACATAACCACTTTGTTTTGTCCAACAACTCCACCCCAGTCCAAAGTTATCATAGCTATGGGATAGACGGTGGTGATACTGTTAACATTGGTAACTAGACAGGACTTTCCAATCAGGTACTGATCTGAGTGAAATAGTTGCTGGGTCACCATGGTGACACTAGCCCCAGTATCTCTTAAGGCTTCTATTCTAGATCCATTACTCTTGGGAAACTGCCTGTATTTTTGTATTATTAGTGGACCAGGCAGCACAGACTTTTTCTTATTTTCAAAGCTAAGGTCTCCAGTTCAGTCTCCTAGTTCCTGACAGTTGTGACACCAAGCCTTGTTCGGATCCAAGTTCTTCCCCTGGTCCCCACCCTTAGACTGTGAAAAGACTCTGGGCCCATCCTCCTGAGCGGGTGTTTGAGGGCCTCAAGAAGACTCTCTGTTATTTTTAGGGTTACCCTCTTTCTCTTGGGGGTGCCTTTTGGCATCTTTCTTTTGGGCTCCGCCACCAGAGGTAGACTTGGGCACCCTTGTTTTGACCCAGTGTCTTCCTTTTTCCCCAATTCTTGAGGAGAAAGTGGACCTAGGTCTATCATGAATTGATGTCGTTTCTCTTGGTGACAATTACTTAAAAGGTGCTCCTTCATTATCAGGTTATACAACCCTATAAAACCATGTACATTGTTACCATCTAAACAACCTCCTATTGTTTTATTGAGAAATCTAACAAATCTACCCAGGTGTACCTCCCTATTTGCTGCCTCCAGAGGTTGGTCCTAGGCTCAACTCAGCTCTCTCTTTTTCTACTGTCAGGAGTCTAGCCTCAAAGGATATTCTCCTGGCCAGTTTCTGAAGATCTACATCTTTAGTTTCTCCCTCATTTGGGATACTACTGGGGTCATTCCCACCAGTGGTGTTGCTATCTGAGGGGGTAGTAATAGAGTCAGAGTCCTCCTCCTCTGTCATTTGGGAATCACTATCCTCTTCCCCATTGGGGGAAGTGTGATTTGCCATGGCTTTGTCATTTTCTACCAGCAACTGCAGGAGATTACCTTGTGTGGGTTCAAGACACATGCCAATTCTCCATGCTTTGTACAGTTCCTCGAGTTGGGTCACGTTAAGATGTACATAGGGGCCCAGCTTGAACTCCTGGGAGGTCCCTGGAGTTTCAGACATAGTTTTTAAAGTAGTTAGGTTCTTATTAAAGATTTATTTTAAACTCTAAGGGTTTCTAGGGCCTAACTACTTTACAGATGTCTAGTTTTCTAAACAGTGGGGGACTTAGCCAAGGCCCTAACACTTTTTTTAATAAATTTGGAAAAACAATCAAAAATCGATAAAACAATTATAATTTAAGACACTTTCGGATTTCCTCTGGTGAACTCAATTATTAATCAAGCGGTATGACTAATGTCAAAGTCTTGTACCCCACCGCTGCACTACCAATGTAGTAAGCAGGCTCTGTATATAGTATGCCACTAGGTAGGTATACAGTGCACAGATTCCAAGGGTTCCCCAGAAGTGTACAGGGCTCAATGTAAAACCCAAAGTGCTCTATTAGTGGTAGTGTGGGTGAGCAGCCTTAGGCCTAACACAGAGGAGTTTAAGACATTTATTGCACAACATTGGCCAATGATGAACACACAACTCAAAAAGGGGATCGTCACCAATTTTATAAAAATAAGCTTTGTTTGTACTTTATTTTAAGACCACTGCACCGCACCAACAGTGGCACAGGGACGACCAGGTGCAGAGGTCAATATCAGAGTTTGGCCCAGTGTGTTTCAATGGAGACTTGGGTGCTCAAAGCCACACTGCTTGCAGTCAGGTAAATTGGTTGCAGGGGCCAAGCTTTAGGGGTTAGATCAAGCATAGGTGGGCCCACAAAGCATCACCAAATATACACCACCAGCGGCACAGGGGCAGCTGGGTTTAGAGTGCAATTTCAGTGTCAGACACCCAATGTTTTTCAGTGAGTATTGTGCTTTGCACAAACAGGATGCAGGCGTCGCACCGGAGGTTGCAGGAGGGAGACCAATGACAGCAGAGGTAAGTAGAGAAGTGAGGGGTGATAGGGGCACTCTCAGTTCAGCTTACCAAGGCCCAGGGGCTTTGGGTGCAGAGGTACCTTTCGAAGTCTGAGTCTCCTTACCAGAGCTGGTTGTGGTCAGGGGGAGCCTCGAGAGTCACACTGCCGGCACTGTCATGGAGGACAGGAGAGGTCAACCAACGCTAGATTAGAGGTCAGTATTGCTAGAGAGGCTACAATGGACAGGTGAGCCAATGAGACTCGAGCTGTATGCGTTGGGTGCAGAGTGAGCAGGACTCATGGTTCCAGGTGGTGTAGGAGTCCCAGAAGTTGATTTCTTCTGGACAGAGCAGTTGGCTTCATCAGCACAAATTGGCCTTAACATCCACAGGAGAAAACCAAGATCTTGGAGGCGAACACAGCAAACACAAGTGCAGTCACTCTTGCAGGCACTGCCCTGAAAGAAGTTGAGGCCTTAACCTACCTGGGCAATGTCATACACAAGCAGGGCAGCACGGACACTGACATCAAGGCAAGAATCACTAAAGAAGATCTGCAGCCCCAAGGACCTAATGCTGCAAACAAAGATCAGACTTTTTAACATCAATGTAAAATTACTTTGTCTCTATGGAGCAGAAACCTGGAGGACAACAGTGATCACCACCACAAAATCTGTTGACCAAACACCATCAGCAATACCGACTTATGGCAGCAGACATTCCAACTCCCGGCTTATGAAGAAATCATGAAAAGGTGCTGAGGCTGATTAGGTCACAACCTCTGCAAGCCCCCATCAAACACCACCAGGGAAGCCCTGACCAGGAATCCCTAAGAGAAAAAGAGGAAGGCTAAGAAACACCAGGCAACAAGGCCTAGAGACTGACTGCAATAAGATTGTTACACCTGGAGCAGTCGCGGCTCCTCGTGGGAGTGCTGCAATGAAATTTGTTTTATTTATTAACTGAACTCCATTCGGCCTTATGCCGGAGTTTACTACCCCGACCCTGCCCCACCCCGCCTCGCGCCTACCACCCGCTACACTCCCACGAGGAGTCGCGACTGACCGGGAGTCAGATTGAAGCAAAAGCCTAAGACAAGGATAGCTGGAGAGTCCTGATTGATGACCTATACACCAGAGGGACAGTGGGTATAAGTAAGTAAGTATGTGACTCCTTGACCCCAACTTCATCACTGCTCTACCTAATGCCTCTTCCTTATTGCCTTTTTTAGGTCTCGGCTAGGCAGCGTGATGCGCTGTCTCATTGAGACATGCGGTATATGCTTGCCTATGTTTGTAAACGCCTCTTTTCACTTTGTTCTTTTTATTTGTTATTTAGTGTGCCTTTCAAAATGTTGTAGTTCTTATTGGTTAATACTGTTCTAAGTCCCTCCTTTATGACTGCTGGGCACGCCTATGGCTATTGGCCCCTTTACTTGTATTAGTTCACTGTTATTGTTGTATGCAAGGTTTTTTCTGACTTTTTATTTCATGTGCCTGGCTTTGTTCAAAGGGCTTCAGCCCCTCCCGATGGTGTGCTTCCTGGGCACACACACAGGCAGTTTTTGAACATCTGGAGGCTGGCTGGCTTGGCATCTGTCTTTTTGCAGACACACTTCAGTACTTCACAGGTCTTCAAAAGGCCGTGCCCATGATAACAGGGCTTTGTTGTTTCTCCACTTGGTTAGAGGCCCTGCATCTCCACTCAGTCTATTGCTGGAAGAATGAACCCTTCCTGTAATTTGGCTGTAGGTTCTACTCTGCTCTGATGTGTTTGGAAACAAATGTGATCCAATACATGAATGTAAGGTGCGTAATAATGCAGGATATGTGCATATGTGCTTTGCTTTATTTCCCTGTGAGGTGTTTTAAAACTAATGCTATTGCTAAATGTAACCAGTGTAATGTTTCAGAAGATGTGCTTATGTGCTTTGCTTTGTTTGCCCGTTTGAGGTGTTTTGGAAGTATTGCGATTGCTTAATCTTAAATGTGTAATATTTTCAAACATGTGTGGTGTTTTGTGTTAAATAAATTGTATTTAATTTGGTTTACTTTGTTTTTATGTTTGTGAAATATTGCATAATGTAATGTGCCTAATGTTACAGAGCATGTACTTTTGTATTTTATTTGGTTTGCTTTGTATTTTGTACTACTTGTTTTACAAGTATTGTGAGAGCTGTATTTAATGTGTGTAATGTGTAATGCCAGTGCTTAATTTGTAAAACATTAATTTCTTGGACAAAACGCAGAACTTTAAAAAAGGCCACAGACATGTCAAAATGTTTTGCTCTACAGCAGTCTGCAGCCATATAGGTTCCAAATAAAGTAGGCCTTTATTTGGGACTATCTGGCTGCAGAGTGCTGGAAAGTTAAACGTGGCAGTTGCTGCTTTGCTTTTAGCCATGGTATTTAATATTTTACAAATTAAGCACTAGTTGTAGGGCTTTATTTGGGACTTATATGGCTGCAGAGCGCTAGAAATTTAAAACATGATAGTTGCTGTTTGTTTGATTTTCAATGGCAAGTTTATTTATTACCAAAAAGTTTGCACACAATTCACCAAGGGATTAGTATTTAGAGTGTAGTTTCACATTGTGTGTTTTTGGTCATTTTAACATTTTTGTTTTATCATCATCATGTAAAACTTTATTTCGATCAATATGATCATAAAAGCATTTTAAGCAATCCAACATCTCATTTAAGTTAAAAACAAGTAAAAAAAAAAAAAAGGTATACAGACTTCAGGTAACATTATAACTAATACAGGGTTTTACCTACACAGATCTAATTTGCAATCAGTCCTGATACCTCGATCTGCAGTTGCCTGTATATACAGTACTTAGGTTCAGTTTATAGTAGCAAGATGGTTTATCTGGACTTAATCTAACACTCATATCAACTCACAATTGTTAATGCGTATAATTATATAGAGTACTTGTATTGGTCATTAAGACAATTTTTAGCAGCATGACTGGTTACATTAAAGTGCTTGTGCAAGAGTATAATAAAAGATTTTTAGACCTTGAATATGGATAGAAGACTCATGTAATAACAGTTTACTTCAAGGTGAGAGAAAAAAATTGCTTTTAAGATCAGCACTTCATGTTTTACAAATTAAGCACTGGCTATAGGCCTTTATTTTGAACGTATGTGGCTGCAGAGTGCTGGAAAGCTAAACGTGAGAGTTGCTTCTTTGCTTGTAGTCCTGGTACTTAATGTAGTACACATTAAGCACTGGGTATAGGCCTTGATCTGGGACTTAGTGGCTGCAGAGCACTGTAAACTTAAACTTGGTATTTGCTGTTAGTTTGATTTTTGATAAGCAAATAGTTGGCGGTTAATTCATTCAAGGGAAGGAGTATTTAGAGCAGTCCTTAATTTGTAAAACATGAAGTGCCGGAGCTAAAAGCAAAGCAGATCAAAAATAAGATGAGAAACTATACTCTAAATACTCTTACTGTTGAATAAATTGTATGCAAACTATTTGCTAATAAATAAACTAACTTGCCTATCAAAAATCAAACAAGCATAAACTCTACAGGACTGTGCAACAATATAAGTCCCCAAAAAAGCCCTACACGTATGCCTTTATTTGGGATTTATGTGGCTGCAGAGTGCTAGAAAGTTAAACGTGGCAGTTGCTGATTTGCTTTTTGCCCCGGCTCTTTATGTTTTACAAATTATGAACTGGGTGTAGGCTTTATTTGGGACTTATGTGGCTGCAGAGTGCTGGATAATTAAACATAGCAGTTGCTGCTTGTTTGATTTGACAGGCAAGTTTGTTCAATTAAATTCATTCAAAGAAAGAAGTATTTAGAGCAGTGCTTAATTTGTAAAATAGGAAGTACCTGGGCTAAAAGCAAAGCAGCAACTGCCATGTTGTACTTTGCAGCATTCTGCTGCTAAATGAGTTTCAAATAAAGGCCTACATCCAGTGCTTAATTTGTAAAACATGAAGTGCTGGGGCTAAAAGCAAAACTTTATAAATGCCCCAAAACACCTCAAAAAGCATGAGAAACTGCACTCTAAATACTCCTTCTCTTGAATGCATTGTGTGCAAACTATTTGCTATTATATCAACAAACTTGCCTTTCAAAAAACAAACAAACAGTAAATGTTACATGTTACTCTCCAGCACTCTGCCGCAACATAGGTCCCAAAGAAAGGCTTACACATAGGCCTTTATTTAGGACTTTTGTGGCTGCAGAGTGCTGGAAAGTTAAATGTGGCAGTTGCTGCTTTGCTTTTAGCCCTGACACTTCATGTTTTACAAATTAAGCACTGGGTAGTCCTTTATTTGGGAGATATGTCTGCAGAGTGCTGCAAAGTTAAACGTGGTAGTTGCTGCTTTGCTTTTAGCCCAGACACTTCATGTTTTACAAAGTAGGCATTCATTTGAGACTGATGTGGCTGCAGACTGTTGGAAAGTTAAACATGGTAGTTGCTGCTTGTTTGATTTTTAATAGGCAAGTTAGTTTCTTTAAATGCAAATAGTTTGCAGACAATGTATTCAAGGGAAGGAGTATTTATAGCACTGCTTAATTTGTAATACATGAAGTGCCGGGGCTAAAAGCAAAGCAGCAACTACCATATTTAACTTTCTAGCGCTCTGCAGCCATATAAGTCCCATATGAAGGTTGTAGGCAAAAAGCTAAACTTTGGAAATGCCCCAAAACACACTAAATGTTTTAGTTTCCATCACTCTGCAGTTATATAGGTCCCAAATAAAGGCCTACACGAAGGTCTTTATTTGGGACTTATGTGGCTGCAGAGTCCTGGAAAGTTAAACAGGGTAGTTGCTGCTTGTTTCATTTTTGATAGGCACGTTTGTTTATTTATTTGCAAATAGTTTGTAGACAATTAATCCAAGGAAATTAGTATTTAGAGTGTAGTTTCTCATTGTGTTGTCAAAAACGTGATGTCAAAGTAAACTCTGAATATTCATTCACTTGAATGAATGTTGTGGAAACTATTTGCTATTAAATAAACAACTTTGCCTATCAAACTTCAAACATGCAGCAAATGCAATGTTTTACTCTCCAGCATTCTGCAGTGTCTACACGTAGGCATTTATTTGGACTTATATGGCAGCATAGTGCCAAAGTTAAACGTGCCGGTTGCTGTTTTTCTTTTAGCCCCAGCCCTATGTTTTACAAATTAAATACTTGGTGTAGGATTTTATTTGTTACTTATGTGGCTGCAGAGCACTGTAAACGTAATCTAGGTATTTGCTGTTAGTTTGATTTTTGATCAGCAAGTTTGTTTATTTAAATACAAATAGTTTGCAGATAGTTCATTCAAGGGAAGTAGTATTTAGAGCAGTGCTTAATTTGTAAACCATGAAGTGCCGGCCAAAAAGCAAAGCAGCAACTGCCATGTTTTACTCTGCAGCACTCTGCAGGCACATAGTTCCCAAATAAAGGGCTACTTACAGTGCTTAATTTGTAAAAGATGAAGTGCTGGGGCTCTAAGCAAAACTTAAAAAATGCCCCAAAACAGGTCAAAAGAAAGATGAGAAACTACACTCTAAATACACCTACCGTTGAATAAATTGTATGAAAACGATTTGCTATGAAATAAACTAACTTGCCTATCAAAAATCAAACAAGCATCAACTGCTACATTTTACTCTCCAGGACTGTGCAACAACATAGGTCCCAAAGAAAGGCCTACGCAAAAGCCTTTATTTGATACTTATGTGGCTGCAGAGTGCTAGAAAGTTAAACGTGACAGTTGCTGCTTTGCTTTTAGCCCTGGCTCTTCATGTTTTACAAATTAAGCACTGGGTGTAGGCTTTATTTGGGACTTAGGTGACTGCAGAGGGCTGGAAAATTAAACGTAGCAGTTGCTGCTTGTCTGCTTTTTGACAGGGAAGTTTGTTTATTTAATTGCTAATAGTTTGCCGACAATGTATTTAAAGAAAGGAGTATTTAAAGCAGTGCTTAATTTGTAAAAATTGAAGTGCTGGTGCTAAAAGCAAGTCAGCAACTGCCACTTTGTACTTTGCAGCATTCTGCAGCTACATAAGTTTCAAATAAAGGCCTACATCCAGTGCTTAGTTTGTAAAACATGAAGTGCTGAGGCTAAAAGCAAAACTTGAAAAATGACCAAAAACACCTAAAAAAAAGCATGGGAAACTACACTCTAAATACTCCTTCTCTTAAATGCATTGTGTGCAAACTATTTGCTATTATATAAACAAACTTGCCTCTCACAAAAACAACAGCAAATGCCACATGTTTCTCTCCAGCACTCTGCAGTCACATAGGTCCCAAATAAAGGCTTACACATAGGCCTTTATTTGGGACTTTTGTGGCTACAGAGTGCTGTAAATGTAAACGTATGCAAAAGCCCGAAACCGGTGTTAGGATGCTTGTTTCCAGTCCAGGGAGGACCTGGCCTGACAGTTCAGGCTGGACTGTTCCCATTGGGCGCAGGGTCAAGACTAATTTGCATATGGCTGGGTCCAAACTGGAATGGCATGGTGAGCAAAAAAACGATGGATTAAGGCCCAGATCTCTTTACTGGGGTGAATGTACGACTTTGCTCTGCATTCTGTCCATCAATTCTTGTTTTTGCATTTGTAAAGGTAAACATGGCAGTTGCTGCTTTACTTTTAGCCACAGCACTTCATGTTTTTCAAATTAAGCACTGGGCGTAGTCCTTTATTTGGGAGTTATATGGCTGCAGAGTGCTGCAAAGTTAAACGTGGTAGATGCTACTTTGCTTTTAGCCCAGGCAAATAGTTTGCAGGCAATTCATTTAAGTAAATGAGTATTTAGAGCAGTGCTTAATTTGCAAAAGATGAAGTGCCGTGGCTAAAAGCAAAACTTGAAAAATTATCCAAAACAAACTAAAAATAAGATGAGAAACTACACACTAAACTCATCAATATACCGAGACCAATTGGCATTGCCAGTGCTTGTTCAATCATCCTACAAGCCCTTAATCCTCCTGCTTTACTCCTATTAACTTATCCTACCTCATCACTCATCACTCTCCCATTTCAATTTACCTTTTCACTCCTACTTCCTCACATATCCACCTCACTTTGTATCCTAAACCCACATCCCCCTCCATGGTCCATAAAGAGTAAGTGATCATTATAGAAGTATGGTGTCCTAAAATGGAAGCTTTAAATACTGGATGATAATGTAATACTAGCCAGCATAGATTCACAGCTAAGGAGAAACTAGCCCCCTCGCAGCCCCCTAGTTCCCAAGTTCTAATGTCTAACACCACCTCTGACACCTACTGTATGTGATACTACCTTGTCATTGTTACATTGTCAGTGATTAGCATTACTTCAAGAAACTCTGGGGCAGATTTACAAGCCCCTTGCACCACTTTTGCGTCACTTTTCCCATGTTAAAAGTGACGCAAAAGTGGCGCAAGGGGCTTGTAAATTTGCCCATCTAGCCTTTACTTTTTAACAATATAGTTTTGGCGTCAGTCACACAAAATGTTTTTCAAATTGAATAAATAGGTAAAATATTGAGGTATTTAGGAATGAAAACTAGGTTGAGACAAAACAAAATTGGCAATAGAGACAACATGGAAAAAATATAAGTGAAAGGAAGGAGCTACGCCACAATTCACGAGTTACTGAATGCTATTACAAATGGGTATAGAGCAGGTATTGTGCCTGTCCGCTGGGGAGAGTGAATAATGAATACCTTGTTAGAGATACACACTATACATTATGCATTTATACACACTATATATTATGCATTTATACACACTATATATTATGGATTTCTGAAACCCCTTACATTGCTCCAACTGAAAATAAAAGCAAAAAATATAAATATATACAATTTTAGTTCAGCAAACAGTGCTATCTCACTCAGAGCCCAGGCTGTGTCAATGGTCTGTTGATATCAAGCACTGGTCATTGAGTCTGTCTTCGATTGCTTTAATTGTTACTCTAACTCTAAATCACTGGACTGGGCCTTATCTCCTTCAGCTAGGTAGGGTTCATGAACTATAGCCATTCTGTCTGGTTACAATTGTGAAACAAATGTGTGCTGCAGTGAAGCTGTAGCAGCAGCAGCTCAAGAAAGGGAATTTAATGAACTTGCCAATATTTGGCCAGATTTACAAAGAGCCTCATCAGTTATGGCAGTGGCTCCACAGTCATGGGAGTGTCTCTGCACTAGTGGCGGAATCTCCACACTGCAGTTATCATCATGGAGATTCTGCCATAAGTGCAGGGACTCCGCGACGACTGCGAAACCTTCTCCACTACCGCGGAGGTTCTTTGTGAATCAGGTTCACAGTGAGCAGCCACAGGAATGAAGCACAGCGCCGTCCAGCCAGGGTTCTCCTTATGCTGCCTTGCATATGACATTCAGTAACATGAATAGGTGGACAAGGTTTCCATTCTTGGGGCCGTGGCCTGGAGGTATGTGGAGCTGGACTGGTTCCCCTAGAGTTCCACAAGCTGCGGCCTGTAAACACATGTATCCTTCTCCATGGGAGCTACTGTGGGACCCCAGAACCACCTGAGAGGCGTCTGAACCCAGGAAGACACCGGAGTGGGGGGTCCTCCCGCCTGAAAGGCCCCTTGGCAATTGGAAAATCCACGGCTGAATCTCAGCCCGCTGATCTAAGATGGCAACGGGCGATTGTGAAGCGAAATGAGGGCGCAGAAGCTGCAGCACAGCCGCAGATACAGGCTGTGAGTGAGATCACATGATGAGGACTGACCAAAAGGACTTGCAGGGGCCAGCATGGGATGCGCATGCTGGGCTGATAAGGAGTGCAGCCCGGTCCTGTGGTGGTGATCCCTAACTTTGTAGTACAGTGCCAGGGGCTTCTGGAGCGGCACTCCCCCTAACTTGGGGGGTGAGGACTTGTGTGCCATTAAAAGGCAGTGGGCGGTCAGAGCCCAGACGGTGCCCAGAGAGATTGGGGCAGCGACGGCCAAAGACGCAGACACCTGGAGACCTGGAAGATGTAGTAGCCAGAGCAGATGGCTGCAGTAAAGGCCCCACCTCGAGATGAAAATGGTCTCAGCTTTGATGGACCTACTAGAGCCCAATGACAACAGAGTGCAGTGGAGCAACCACACGGCCACAGTGGTGGGAGAGACCCCCCTAGAGTAATCTGGAGCTGGTTGCTGGAGTGTGTCTGACACCCTGGCAGTGAGTGGCAGTGGTGTGGTCGGCTGGGGTGCTCGTGCACTGCGGCGATGGCTGGGGCGCTTCACCGGGGGCTGTGTGGGCCCCTTGTTACCACCCTGGTGGACATGGTTGGGATGCTTGTTGCCGGCCGCACTGGTGGGAGGGTGGCTGGCTCTTCAGGAGGTTGCAGTGTGCCAACCACAGGGCACTCCAGGCCTGCTCTATCCCGTCAGCTGAAAGGTAAGACAGATGATACAGTGAACCTGTTGGAGTCCAGTTGAAGGTTCCAGAGGGCACTGATCCCTGGATCGTCGTACTCTCCCTGAAGGCCAGTACCAGGAAAAAGGAGCATAGCGCCTGCGTGATGGTCTGAACAAAGGGGACGAAACAGGAGTTCAAGGCTGAACCAGGCACTTGGTGGATGGCATGAGGGACTGTCCCTTGGATGAGACCAACCGAACTATGGGGGCCCACACGGCCTGCTAGTTTGGCAGCGCTCAGGAATACCAAACTCAACTTGGAACTCAAAATAGACACAGTCACCCAGGAGATGGGGTTGCTGTGAGCTGACCATAGGAAATTGGGTGAGAGAGTAGGCACTGTAGAAGGTACCCTCACACAAATTACACCAACATTGGGGAAGGCTCAAACCTGCTTAGAAGTTGGAGGTGGAAAATGTCATAATGGCGGCGAAACTGGATGGCCTGGAAGGTCGCTCTAACTGTAATAGCATTAACCTGGTGTGGGTTCTGGAACGGACGGAGGACAAATCGACCAAATGATACATTGAGGATTGGTTGAACTTGGTAGTGCTAGAGCGGAAACCTTCAAGAGTGTTTACTGTGGAGAGAGCACACAGGGTGCCTTAAAAGCCCCTGTGTGTCCCCTGAGGGTCTTTGTGGTGCTACTCCTGAACGTACGAGACCGGGACAACATTCTGCAGCCAGGGTCCACAGGGAACCAGAGGACTTCCATTTCTTCAGATTGGTGGCAGAAGTTTGGGACTGGCTGTAGGCAAAAGGATACTGAGTGCAGGGTTGCCCAGAGTCTAACGACAAGCGGAGCTAGACAACACTGAGGCCACAGTGGGGAAGGAAGCAGAGGCCTTAAGCTGCCTCTACCAAGACCCAAGCTGAGACAGACAGGGTAATGGTAGTGACTGAATTCCATGGTGTCCGTGCTTGGTCAGTGGGAAACTGATGGTCAACATTGGACATGGGCAAGGATGCTGATAAGGACACCATGGATGGGGAGTCCTCGGCCACTGTTGGAGAATTTAAGGGGGGCTTCCTGTGGTGACCCCAAAGACAGCTGGCTTGATTGTATGATTGACTGTTTCTAATTGTGGGCCATGGCTCGCTGCCAGCCCCTTGATTTCAGCTCTGCATTCCATAGACAGGACTGCAACTAGTTAGGGGTGGGTGGCAGGAACCTTGAGCATTAGGGGTGGGTAATTTTGAGTTCACCGTGAGAGGATGTGGAGAGTGGGATAGTTTTTTTTGCTGGGAAGTGGGGCTGTTCTACATATTCGACAGTGGCAATGGTGGCAATGTTTTGTTCAAACAGGTATTAATGTCTCCGAAAACGGGGCATGGACCGGTAGGGCATGACTCGTGGAGTTGGACAGTTGTGGGCCTGAAGGTCCTCTCATGGAACGTCAATGCTCCAGGTGGCTTCTGGAAATTGCCTGGTGATGTTTCTGAGGTCTATGGGTTTGCAGATTTGTGGCATGAACAGCACCCAGAAAAAAACAGTTCTCCTACATGGCTAACGCTCAGTTTGGTGTCCCAGAAACTTAACTTCTCTCTGATAGTGCTGCTACTTTTCGGAAGAAACCGTGTGTCCATTCTCAGCAAGGGGTTTGAGCAGAGTGATGGTTTTTTGCCTGCAAGCTTCTTTCGTCATCGATGTCAAAAAACAGGTCATCGATGTACTGCACTAAGGTGGAACCGCATAGTAGTTGTAGGGTCTCCAATTCTTTTTTGGTGTCTGATTAAAATATGAGAGGCTCTCTGAATACCCCTGAGGACACTGACACCACACAAGGGTTTTCTTTTAGAATCTGAATATTAAAAGATATTAGCCCTCTACATAAAGGGGAACAGAAAAGAATGCCTGACACAAGTCAATGACTGTGAACCGCTCCGCTTCTGCAGTAATTTGGAAAAAGATTACGTCAGGATTTAGCACTGCAGGATAGCATGAACAACTATTTACTTTATTTTTCTGAGGCCCTGCACGAACCTCAATTTTTTATTTGCTTTTTGCAAGGCCTTAATCGTAGAATTGCATTAACTCCCTCTGACTTGTTTCTACATGCCCTGTTCTATCATATTTTAAATGTTAGGAGTTATTTCTGCAATGGTTTCTGGGGTCAATTTATAAGGACGAGTTTGGAGAAAGAATGCATTGGACCTGAGAGTTATTCTTAGGGGTTTAGCACCCTTAATAATTCCAACCTCTTTCCCTGTGAAATCCCACACTTCTTCTCTGACTGATTCCTTTAGATCGAGGTGTAAATCTTCCTTGGTAAACACAGGGTTTAATCTCACTATAGACTATTGTGCCTGCTATTTTAACTCAGCATCTGCCACCTGAATCTCCAACTCTACTCTGTCTGGCATGGATTATGTCACACATGTTTACAGAGTAGGTCTCTCCCTAACAAGTTCATGGGGCTTGAATTGCATATGGTGAATTGGTGTTGCTCTTTGATTGTCCCACTTTTTGCTGGAACTGGGGCTGAAACCTGATTAGAATGTTGCTGATTTGTGATGCCAACCACTTGGACTTCCTTTCCTGAGAGGGGTAGGTAAGGGATCTCAACTGTCTTAACGGTCAAACAAGTGGCTCTTATATCTATCGAAAAACTTTACGGATATCCATTGACATTTCCTTCCACATAAAGGCCACTCTGCAAGTTCCTGCAAGTTCTTCTCCCACCTCATGTACAATCATTAGACTATTCGGATTCCACTAAGCTTTTGAACATTAATGGGTACTGGTAAAGCCTGAGTCACAAATGGATTGCGCTGAGCTCTAATGATAGTTTGGAGGTGAGGGATTCCCCCTTGCATCTGTATGGGCAGCAAGGAACTTTGTAGTAGTCCTGGTTTTTGGGTTCACCCTTGGAGGTCTCAGCATAGGGGGGAGTTCCCCTTGCATCGTGTGATTAGGTCCTTGAGCATTGGTTATCGCTCGGAAAAGGCTGTATCAGCACTCCCGTTTCAAGTAACCAACCTTGTTGCAAATTTGGCAGGGGGTAACTTTCTTCAGAGCATTTATACGTGTTTCAGGCATATTTCCCCATCCGTTGGGAATGTCCTCCATATGATATAGAGAGTCCCTGCTTGCTCAATCCCATGCTTGTATCAAGGTCTAGCACTGCGCCAGGCATATTTATTCCTCTCACACATTCATTCTGCATTAACTTGGTCAGGCCACCATAATTTTTCCTTTAGTCTTCTCCTCTTGGCATCTATAATGTGTTGCTTCAATATTTTACGTACTTGTTTTTGCAATTGCCTAGCCAGCAAAGGACATCCTGTATTGTCTACACACTGACTTCTGGTCATAGCCCATATGCAAAGGGAGCAAGAAACATGCTTCTGTGTCTCCAAGGGGATCATTAATACCACTGTCCTCCATGTACACCTGCATTAATCTCTCAAATTAAGCGTGTACTGACTCTGGGCTTTTTGGGACGTTCCAAAACATTTGGGCTAGTTAATTTCCTTCTGGAGACCTTGGTTTTGACGTGGACAATGGCTGCATCATACTTGGTCTTCACCAACGGTGACAGCATATTTATGTTTGCTACTGTTGGACCTGGCCCTTTTGGCAGATTCACCCCTAAACTTTTTGCATTTATCCTGGCCTTTTTCCCTCTGTAGTGTTAGTAGTTTTAGGCCTCTAGGGACTTTAGCAATGTATCCCAGTGTAAAGTGCGTGCGCTCTGTGTTACATGTAGTGAGACTGGCCTGCCCTCCCATAGGAATGCATGGGGGATATGTGTGTCCATGGTAGTTCCTGATGTGAGAGGAGTGCAGGGGCGAGTATGGTATGTGCAAACTCGTAAGAACAAATGCTGCGCAATGGTGTGCGCAGATTTATTGTGACTGGTGGAGAAGTGCCACTTCGAGAAGTTGCCATGTCTGTGTGCTGTGTGATGTGAATTGCCTGTCTGGCTTGTGATTGGCAGGAGCTGAGAGGGCTGGGGAATTCCGGGAGCCAGGGTGAGTCTGCCTGGTGGTGAATGGGGAGATCTGCATGTAGTTGGGACGGAGGATGGTTGTTTAAGGGCCCCAGTGGGGGTCCCGCGGGCCAGAGGGGCCCGTTCTGTTCACCAGGGTAGGGGCTGAGTATCCTGAGCGGCCCCACCTGCCAGAGTGCCGCTCCACTGTGGGTATTATTGTTCTAGAGCCCCGAGTGGCTCCAACGCTTGGGGACATATTTATTTCTGGAGTCGGTGCACTCCACGGGGGCAGATTTATTTTCAGAGACAAATAGCTCCAACGCTCCACAGTATTTGTTTTAGAGCCAGATGGCTCCCCCACAACGCAGATTTGTTTTAGAGCCCAGATGGCTCCAACTGTGGCACAGTTAGTTCCAGGGCCAGTGATAGCCCCTGACTCATTTGATTATTTACAGCTGCCCAGCAAGTAGTGGGCAGCTGCAACGTTTTGGCCTGCGCAGATTGGGCACCCTTGACTTTCGCTGCCTAGGCAGCAGCCCTGACTCTTGGGACCCAGGGCATTTGAGTCCACTTTCTGAGATGGCCAATTGGCCAGGGGGGGATTGTTAGGTTTATAGGGCGCCAGGCCCTACTGTGATTTTGGGGTGCTAGGAAATGTGATTCCTGTAGAATGATTTTCGCACCTGTGTTGATACCTCTAAATGTGTTTGATGATTATGAGGTTGGTTCACATATGATGGTTTATGCTAGTGAGAGTTATTACCTAATATAGTTATGCTTAGGAGGTTAGGGTCTAATGTGTTTAGACTTGTGAGAGAGTTGCATAATGTGTTTATGCTGATGAGGTTGGCGTACAATGCGTTTGTCGCCTAATGTGATACTGTGCATAATGTGGTTTATGCTACAGGTTGATGCTAAGTACAGTAGTTACTGGTTGTGTTCTCTGTTTATGATAAGTTCTACATTTACTAAGTTCCCTTTGTGATGGTACTGACAGTGGTCCAGTTGGCCCTGTCAGGTGTAAATAATCCCTTGTAAATATGACCTAGTGCCAGGTGACACCCTGTATAATATGTGCTTGCTATTCTAATGTGTTATGATAATACAAAGGCTATTTTCATATATAACCTTGTGTGGGGTTTCTTTTGTGGTGGGCCTGGGATGTTGTTGCTGTGTGCGTGCGCAAATGCTTCACACATTGCCTCCGGGATAAGCCTGACTGCTCGTGCCAAGCTACCAAGGGGGGTGAGCAGGGGTTATCTTTGGCGTGTAACTTCCTTGCCCTGACTAGAGTGGTGGTTTCTGCCTGGCTTTGGCGCACGCCTTAGCCAGCCAGAAATCCCATTTCTAAAAGCTACACTAAGGTGTTCTTGCACTGGCCACTCTACGTCTCTCCTGTATTCTGCTCACAGATCCTTTGGGACTGATACCTCAAAAACCAAAGGCAAATCCTCTCACCAGACTTTTGAGATTGTCACTATCTGAAATATTTACGTGTACCATTTGTCACGGTCTTCTTCAACTTCCGGAGAGTATTTGTGAAGTGGAAGAGATCTGTTAGAGACCAAGGAACATGTGCATAAGCCCCTCCCTGGTCTTTCCTCAAAGGATACTCCTTTATCACTCGCTCTTTGACTTCATCTTCGTCATCTCTCGGGGGTTCCTTTTTCCATTTTACCTTTGACCTTTCCTACTAGGACCACAGTACCCTACATTTCTCCACATCATTCCATTCCTTGATGTTCTCAATCAGTTCCCTTAAATTTGTTTTCAATCCCTTTAGCTTTAGACACCTCAGATCTTTATCATCCCTTATCATATTTACATTCTTTAGCAGTTTCTTCCTTTGCGTCAGATCAACCCAACTTTTATCAGCCACCCTTTCCATGTTTGCATAAGCTTCTTGCAGCCTCTTTAATCAGGAAAAGGAATTTATTCTCTTTCTAGATCCCTAAGAAATCCAATCCTACATTACCCTGAATGATCTCCTCAATCTCTATTTTTAATTGAGCTATGTTTAGTTGCTGTGGGGTCTGTCCACTTGGCTGTGCGGTGGGTCCAAGAGTTATGGATGTTGAGGTCCCTCCTCTAATGAGGGTTGCTGGAATTTCTCCCTATGAGGTTCCAGGATTTAATATACTGGATGCATCTGCCATATTTAGAGAAACGCTTGAGGGTTGATGAATTTGAGGCAGGCTAATAATCAATGAGATGGAAGCAATACTTATGCTAGTCAGCATCTGGAATTTAATTGAAGTAGTTGGTGTCTCTGTTGGAGCAATGGGTGTGACAGTTGTTTCTGCGTAACTTGGGGACGTACTGGCACCTGCTGTGAAAGTGTCCTCCTCATCACTTAATACCACTGTTCCATCTCTGGGTTCCTTTGAGGTGATGGTATTTTCCTTTTTGTATGTCCTCGCTCTCTGTCAATGGGTAAGCTTCAACTGTCTCAATCAGATGCTCCAGCCATCTCCTCTGCCTCTCATTGTCCTGTGCACTTATCCAAGAGTATACCTTGTTACGGACATTCAGTGAAAATTTCTTTCTATTCTTTTTTTAATGCAACCTGTTCCCAAATCTGTAAGGCCTCAAAGTGTATGGGTCTAGGCTGGGGCTTTAGGTCATACATCCTCATCCCCAGGTTTTTAATATTATGTATGTGGAATGTCCCACTTAATAAGAATCGTAATTCTCCATCTTTTATAGTGTATTTGTACCTTTGTCTGAACCACATCTCCTCCTTTTCTGCTATTTCCCTGGCATGCCTTCAGGTGGAACCCCCTCTTCCTTATTTTAATCCTTCTGTGTTTTAGAAAAGGGGCTACCCATTTTATCAAAACTCAACAATCGTTCTTCGTTTCAATCTCACACAATCTTTATTTTATCTCACAAAGTTTACAGTCCATCTGCCAATCGCAGCGTGGCTTATGGTGTTCTCCAGTTATTCGCTGCGTGGTACCCTATGACGTGGGCCACTGTATACTGTTGGTCTCTCCTGACTCTCCCTAATCTTCTCATTGCTAATGCTGCCTTATTCCTCTAAAATGAAAATTTGTAAAACACAGACAATACTATCCTCTTTCAAGCTGTAGCAGACTCTCTACCTGAAGAAGCTTTCCACAACTCCCGTCCCCTGCGGAATGAACGACTGCTGACTCTGCTTAATACAATTGCACAACAGAAAAGTTGAATCCCTATCCTGACTGATAGCGCCTCACAATACACCTCACTTTAGCAGGCAACTTAGACACCTCAGTAAATCTCAAACTACAGCTAACTGGGGTACCTCTCAACAGGCCTATTCATGCCAAAACTATGTATACACTGTTTTCCTCAAAAGTTGAAAAACATCGTCAAGAACACAATAATTGCCATCCCACAAGTACAAGCATTAATGCCACATAGTAGTTGAATTCAAAATTGGTCCACTGCATCTCACTGCACCATTTTGGACTATAAAACCCAACATGCACTGCTTGCCTTACTCTTCACTCTTTTTCTCACAAACACAAAAGGATCCCTGTTGATACTCATTTCATTCTCTTTGGGCTATCAAGTCAGCCACCTTGACTCCCCACTGTCTTCAGGAATTGAGATTGGGCTGAGCCAATTTGAATCTCAGGGCACAACTGCCTGAACCAAGAAGGTACAGTAGTCGTTTCTATGGTCATTTCACCTCATTCAAGTGGGTCCAATCAGGACCGGACTGGTCTGGTTGGAGTCATCTGCCCTGCTACCACATCTATCGGCATGCAAACGTGTGTCTCTTTTACTTTTTGTTATGTGCCAGTGACTAGACCGGGAGCGGACTTTGATGCTTTTCTTCTGGATCCGTCTCTCTCAAAGTTAAATCTTACACATGGAATATTTGATAGGAAGCAATTCTGTTTAAAGAACGACAGACAAAACAAGTAAAGTTTAGAAATTTACTTAAAGAATATCAGCTACAGATATGCATCACCTGGGCCATCAATCAATTAGTTCAATAAGCATACAAATCATAATAAGTACAGCAATGAACTCAGTAAAGTTCTAATGGAGAGCCAACATAGATGCTCATACCAAAATGGGTCAAGGGGTCCTCGTATAGGACTGTAACAAAGGATTTCATAGATTCACTGCATGAGTATATGGTTCACAGGCTTGTCATCAATAAGAAGCAAGCAAAAAGAAACACTTACTAGCGAATACATTCGGAGATTCTCTCACCATTCTACTACATTAGACTCCAGTGTATCCAGAATCTGTACATGTAACATGACTTGGTAAATATTATGTTGTACAGTCTGAGAAAGTTAGGTTTGCCTTGAAAAAGTACATGACATTCAGTGCAGCTGGGAATGTATTCGTCTCTTCATAGCCTCTTCCTTGCAAAGCCTAAAATCCTTTATTACAGCAAATTAATAGCAAAACCAGTGATCATGTGGTATGCCACAGTGCCACATTCAAGGTGGATACAATACAAAGTTGGCATAAAGAAGTGAAAGCTCAATCTCTCATGTGTTAGGCACCACAAATCGAAAATGAGATCCCACAACAGCCATCATTATGTTCACTGATGCCTATAATGCTGAACATAAAGCAACAATGGCATCTTCTGAAACTTAAAAATAACTAAACACAATTCAGCTCTTGCTGGAACCTATAAGGGTACTCTCTGCAGATAACCACCAGAATAATCCTCGATAATTAGGGGTGGGCGGAACTCACTGAGTTTCACTCAGTAGAATTCCACTGAGTTACATAAAAACTCCAGAAATTCTGTAGAGTTCTACTCACCCCTACTTCCTGCACAAATCCCATGCAGGCGAGCACAAGCTAGTACAACAGGAACCAATGAGGCTGCCAGGCAAGAATCCACAGAAGCAATGCCTATTTGCAGCACGAGCACCCCAACTGCCGAATATCACTGCCCACAGGTGGTCCTACTAACACTGCAAATTAATATGGCCGCTTGCAATTTCGACTCCAGGTTTTTAGCTCTGTATAGCTACTGTTATGTTATGTTATGTTATGTTATAGAGTTTGTAAAGCGCATGGCTGCCCCAGCAATGAGATGTCCCAGCACTGGTCTCATAAAGAACAAACTGCAGAAAGAAGACCAGACAAGAAAGGGCCACAGGAGCACTAAAGTTGAAAACAGCCAGGTATTCAGGGTTTTCCTGAAAGACCAGTGGTTCTGGATGCTCCTAATGGAGAGGGGAAGTGTGTTTCAGAGGGCATGAGCTTTGGCGCAGAAAGAGCAGCTACTGCTAATCCAAAGGCAGCCAGGGAGGGCAGATTGATGTGTTTCGGGGTACCATGTGGCACTAAGGAGCACTATAGGCACTTGACAACAATAGATAGTGGCAGGCCACTCGCAATGGGTTAACACTTAGCACATTTAGCACACTTCATCCAAATTAGTCAATACCAATAACAGAAAAGAGAGAGCAAAGCAGCAGTCTATATCAACCAAGCGGGCTAGGCAGACAACCTATCTCATGCAAGCCGCACCTGCCAAATGCTGGCCCGTCCCAGCTGACTTGACTCAGCTGCTGCTTTCCCAGTCTCCCCCTCCCACTGCTCCCACCACCTCCCGATCTCTTTCTTTAAGTCTAGAGCCTGCAAGCTCTTGAGAGCTAGCAGGCAGACCAACGAGTAGGTGCACAGACAAGTGAGCATATTGCAAGTGTACTTCCAGGGCAGTGGGGGCAGTAAGATTGCAAACTCCTTGGGCGGGAAGCTAGCATTCGGCAGGCCGGTGAACCTCCCAGACTTGGGGCTGGTTAACTAAGCAGTCTACAAAATCTACCCTGGTCTGGCTCTGGGTTTTTCGAGCCTCATTGAATCTGATCTTATACTCTTGAGTACTAATTACAAAGTCCTCAATTCTGAGATACGCACAATGTGTTTCAATGGAGACTGGGGTGCTTGGAGCCATGCTGGTTGCAGGTAAGTAAATTGGTTGCAGGAGCCAAGCTTCAAGGGTTAGAGCAAGTACAGGGGGACCACAAGGCAGCACCAAACATACACCACCAGCGTCACAGGGGCGGAGGGGTGCAGGGTGAAAATACAACGTCCGACGCCCAATGCTTTTTAATGGAGAAACAGGCTGTAGGCATCGAACCAGAGGCTGCACAAACAAAACCAGCAGAGGTAAGTAAAGATACTGTACATTGTAGGGACACCATCAGTCGAGCTCACCAAGGCCCATGGACTTTGGCTGTAGGGGTGTTCTTTGACAGCGAGTTTTCTTACCGGAGCCAGTCACGGTCGGGTGGAGCATCTGGGTTCATATTGCAGGCATCGTCATGGGGTTCAGGAGGGGTAAGGCAATGCTGGACTTGGGGTCAGGATCTCTGGGGAACCTTTTGTGGATCGGTGGGTCACCTGGACATGGGTTGGAGGCATCAGGTGCAAAGTGGTCAGGACTCGTGGTTCGAGATGGCATCAGAGTCCTTTGTGTAGATTTCTTGGGTACAGGTCAGCTGTCCTCTGGAATTCTGGTCTTCATCAAAGGTTAGGCAGTCGTCCTCGGGTTCTGAAGGTTGCTGACTGCAGGACATGCTTTGTCTTCTTTGAAGGGTCTTTGAAGCTGGAAACATGCCGGTAGGGCTGGGGCGAAGTCAGTAGGCATCTTCAGGCTTTGCTGCATGGTGTCTCCTTCGTCCTTCTTCTTAGGACAGCAAGAACTAGTTTCCGGGTCTGGGGGAGCCACCTAAATACTAGATTTAGGGGTGTTTTAAAGGAATGACCAATAGGAACAATGGGCACCTTACCTGGGGGTCTACACCCACATATATATGCCACCCTTCTCCGGGAGGGGCGAATAGTCCTAGCCCTGATTGGAGGAGTCTCCTCATCTTCAAGATGGCGGGTACTGAAAGGTGAGCTTCACCTCGCCTCCCCCACCATAGGGGTGAAGTTGGCATAGGTGGGCACAACTCCTATTCTTTCTAGGTTTTCCCGATGGTTTTACCACTCAAAGTGGGTGTGTAAACTGGGGGCGCAGCCATTTGCTGCTAGCAGCAGAGGTTGGGGGTCACATTACAAAGACGGCAGGCCTTTGAAGCTTCCCTTTCGACCTCTGTGCCCATCCTGGGGAAATGGGAGGTGTGACACCTCTGCCCAGGATGTGCTTTGTCTCTGGTCCCAGAGAGCAGTGGCTCTCAAACCAGGGCTCCAGAAACATGTGTGGTGGTGGCAGGCTGCATTAAGCCAGTCAGTGACCACACCAGGGTTGGTATGCTCTCAGGGGGTTCCCTCTGAGTACATGTTTCAATAAATCCCACAATGGCATCAGTTGGCGTTCTTGAGAGGAGTAGTTTGGTACCAAATGCTCCTGGGTTCAAAAAAGCCATCATGGTGCTGGGGAACTCAAGTTGTTGTGTTTCCTACCCATGTACTCTCTATGGCTTCCCTGGCACTTACAAGGATGGAGTTCTCAATGCAGATCTCCTCTTGTTGATTAGATGTCTATGGATACTTGATTAATGTGTATTAAGGACTCCATCCTGGACTGAAGGAGTTTCTGTTCTCAAGGATGTCTTTTACATAGGCTGTTAATGACCTTTTAGTTCTGAGGAAGACCCGCCGTGATGTACTACTAATGACACATACACACGTCGATGACAACTCCATTGTTCTCACTGTTAGTCGCTCTATCACCAATTCATGTTGTTAGATATTATTATTTTTGTGTGTGACAGCCGCATATGAAAAATGTTTTGTGTATCATTTAGATAAATGAGTTTGGAAATACAAAGCGACAATGATTGTTGCTGTGTTGTTTATTTCATCAATGTGGTTTGGGGCTGCTAAATGAAGGGTGCTACAGCCCATTACTTTTGATGGTGATTTTTTATGGACTCTCTCTTCTCTTTAAAGGTTCTGAGGTCAATGACTATAAATGTTTCCATATTTTCTGGATACTCCAGAAGCTGGACAAAAAGTGAAGCCATGGCCATGATGAAAACCACTACTGTAGGCTTGTTAAGTGGTTTTCTCTTTGAATGGATCTTATATAAAATGAAATACTTAGGGTATCCTTATCAGTAGCAACATTGCTCGAATGGTGCAACATAATTTAACACCATTGATTGATCAAATTCAACAGGACTTTGCGAAGTGGAAACACCTGCAACTTTCACTGTGGAGCCAAAATTCAAATCATCAAGATGCCAGTGGCACAGATATTGAACTCTGTCTTTAGAACATTACCAATGATCATTCTACCCATCAAACTCAATGGCAGCTGCTGCCAATCTGATGTGGGGAGGCAGCATGGGGAAAAAAGAATGAAAAAATATAGACTTACCTTTCGCTGCAGGCTGCCGCTATCTTCTGCAACTGCGCTACACCACACCTCACCGCTCCTCTGCTTCCGGCACAGCAATTTCCACGAGCAGAGGCTTCCAGACTCCTCACGCAATTCCAGTGCTTCTCTCATGCTATGACTCCCAGCATGAGAGAAGCACTGGGATTGGGCAGATAGGCCGGTTTCAGCCTCCAGGAGGGACAGGGAGCCTGTGCCCCTGAGCACTGCTGATATCTCCAAGGAACAGCCTGGAGATAGCCAAGTGCGCATACGGTTTGGCTGTCCTAAGATGGCTGACCAAACTAATATGTGCACTTCTAGTGCATACTACTCCTCCTCTCCCTTCTGCTGGCGTTACCACATGTCCCCGCCCCACCCTAGACTACACGACTGGAAGTGAAAAATAAAATGACAATAAAATAGTTTTATTGTCATTTTATTTTTCTTCTGTCTGCTGCATTTCCGCATTGGGGTAACGCTTCTCTGCCATAGCGGAGGAGCCACCCCTAACCACACTGTGCTTCAATGATGCATAGGAACAGCATATATATGGGGAAAAGATAGAGCCAGACTAAACATAAATCCAGTATTTGTAAAGCGCGAACAGCTACCCGACGGCTGGGGGCTGTCAGGAAGATTAAGCAAGCTATTGCCCAGAGTCACATGGTGCTGGGCTGACCTGCCGCCGGTACCCCAAATTCCAGCGTCAGTCACCCTTGCTGTGGCACCACACCTCTTCCCTCATGGCAAAACTATGACCGGATTTGCTGTCTGGAAGAATGAGACTTCCGAATATCAGTTACTACTGTGCAACCCACCAAAATTCCTAACTGAAGTACCATTTCCAAAATGATTTGGAAATACCTCATTCGGAAATTATTTACAGGAAGGAGTAACAGGAGCACAATGCTGGGACCAATTACCTTTTGAACCTGATTTTAATTGAATCATTCCTCTCTGGCTTAATGTAGAGCTAAAGATAAACAATGTCCCTTCTTCTGGCCTTAAAAGGTCTCTAAAGGCATCCTGGAATCTCATGCCTGCATGCCTAGGGGGAATAGAATCAGAGACCCTATTCAGACAATTACTGAAAACTTGGGTTTTCGGGGTACGGATACATTCTGCTCCTCACTTGTATAATGGGATCATTTTCCATACCTACTCATTCACCTTTGCTTCTTCATTGTGCCAGGATGCTCCCTCCAGAGTGACAGTAACAAATTACAAATATTTAAATCAAATCAAATAGCATCCACCCTGTTCTTGCAAACAGGAAAATGACAGAGTTTCCTGTGCTACAAGAAGATTTTAAACTTGGGACAAACAACAAACCAAATCTGGAAATATACACAATTGTAAAGTTGTCTGGAAGGTAAGCTGAAAACCATATCCAATGATTCATATTTCTCCCCTATACATGAGTACTTCGTGCAATGGGACACATACAGGAAACAAAGGTCTGTACAGCTTAATTGTTGAGCAGCTATGCTTTAAGCCCACTCAATGTCAACGTAGGCACAAGTGATCAGCCTAAACTCAAAAAATGTTACTCAGTAAAGCAATGGGCACAACTAATTTCCACATATGGCAATAACCTGTGAGAAGCATGACTGAATCTAGGCTACTTTCAGCTATTCCACCACTGGTACTGGTCCCTAATGAAGCTCAACAAAGCAGGGATGGCCCCGACCACAAACTGTTGGCAGTGTGGCCAATGTGGAGATGATATTATCCATGTACTGTGGTCATGTCCTCTACTTGCACCACTCATTATACTATAATGGGCAGAGGCAGCCGGCACAGGTAAACGCGGTTAGGCAATGGGGAAGGGTGGTGTAGAGGGAGGGATTCGACAGAATAGGTATAATTAAATGAATAAATAATTCCTATTCCGTCGTCTGTCGATTTCCCTCCGCCGTCACCTGCCCCCACCGTGCTTACCTGTGCTGCCGACGCTGATACTGGGATTCAATCTAGAAGATGCTCAGCCACACAATAGCTTGGACTACCATTACTACAAGAGTCTGATGAGGTTGAGGGAAGAAACTTCCACAGTACAGAGTGACTTGACTCCTCCCTTGTCACAGGCATGTTATGTATAGAACCAAAATGGAAGTCACCATCCCCACTGACCTTCAAAGAATGCACTAAAACAATCACAACTACGACCCTTTATCAGATCTCTAAAATTGTTGAATTTTGGGCCCCTTTCATTGAGCACTTTATATGAACATTTATCATAAGACCTCTCCGGGGATATTGGATACTCTCAATGGAACTACTGCCCTCAATCCTATTTTACAAGGGATAATCCCATAGTCGATGATGGAATCAGTAAGGACTAATGCTCGACCGGCACTGTGCCGAAAAGAAGGCACTACGATTTAACCATTTGGCAGCACACAACGGTATTCTGAACAGGACAGATCAAGTAATTCAACAGTTACACTTTTTTCATATTTCCCTTTTCTTTTTTCTGTGCTTTGATATGTGTGCCATAGAAGATCTTTTGATTTTACCAAAATATGTATAATATAATTACAAATAAGGGCTTCCAACCACCTCTCTCTATCAATTGGTCTGTTGTGTCATTCACATTTTGCTTCCACCCATGACAGCATGTAGCATGTGGCAGTGGGTCATCCTAATTAAGTCACTGGCTAACTTCACTTTGAGGGCCTGCATTTTGCTCCCTCACAAGGAACACATCCACGCACAAGCTAATTCCTTTCAGTGACAGTGTTTCTGTTTTTACTTCATAATTACTTTAGTTTTGCCATCTGTTTAGAGCCTGATGTGACAGACGGGCGCTTCTGAAACACATTCCATCTTTATGAGAAACCATCTCCTGCCAGTGCTGTTGTAAATTCCTTTTGGAGTGTTTTGCTTTTCTGACTACTGCTATTTCATAGAATTACAGTCCATCTGAAACTGTTGAGTGTTAAGTTATCCTCTTTTAACTAACTTTCTTTCTTTTTTCTTTCCTTCATGCCTTCTTTCATTCTTGCCTTTACACTTGCTCTTGTTTTCTTTCTTTTTCTTGTCTTTCTTTCCTTCTTTTTTCTGTTTCTTTCTTCTTTCATTCTTTATTCCTCTTTCTTTCTTTATATCTTTCCTTTTATTCTTGATTTCTGTTATTCCTTCTTTCGATCTCTTTTTCTTTCTTTCTCTGTTTCCTTCCTTCTCTCTTTCTTTCCTTCTCTTATTCTTTCCTTCTCTTTTCTTCCTTCTTTCTCTTTCCATCTTTCAATCCTTATCTCTTTCCTGTTTCTTTTTCTCTTTCCCTCATCTTTTCTTTCTTCCTCATTTTCCCTCTTTCTTTCTTTCTATCTATCTATCTTTCTGTCTTTCTTTCTTTCTTTCTTTCTCTCTTTCTTTCTTTCTTTCTTTCTTTCTTTCTTTCTTTCTTTCTTTCTTTCTTTCTTTCTTTCTTTCTCAAAGGCAAGAGGCTTGTTATGTTCATGATACTCATATACTTAATAGGTATTAAGCTTCATTATGTGTTATTCTTTATTATTTAACTATATATTATTCGTTGTATATAATAAAGGCAACATAACTCTGTATTGTTTCCTGTGTAAAACTCGCCACTGTATTAATATGAGGGTTCTGTCTTATGTTGATGAAGACATACCTAATAAAAAAGTATTGAAATTGGCAGAGAAAAAAGCAAACGTTGTTATCTTGGAAGGAACGATTAGTGTGGCAATATTCTTACTATGCGGTGAAAAATATACTCCATTACTCAGAAATAAATTCGCACAGGTGAAGGAAACATGGAGACTTTGCAGAGTTTTGAAAGGGTGGAAAAAGGTAAGTTCACAACACATCGCACTAGCAGCAGATGCGTTATTTACAGATGTCTCTCTTCACATGATTTATTTATTATGACGAGTTGCCTTTTCGTAGGAGCATGGCTGTCACACGGCCTAGGTGGGATGGTGAGCGATGTAATACTATTTCACATCTGACACGACTTTCCGACTTCTCTGCCTAGTACCAGTCCTTCATGCTAGCCTGCACTGATTTCATTTGTTGTATTTTCTTGATTTAAAATACCAGCATTTAAGCTGAAAATGGGAGCCCAGCTAGGAAATGAATAGCAATAAAGCGAGCTACTGAGAGACACAGGCAGGGAGCACATTGTTCTGAAAAGCGCCTTTATGGTGACAGCTTAGTATATTTTGAGATACGTCTACTTAATAGGAACTACATTAATTTCTGCAAAGTGTTCTTTATCCGCTGGAGAAGGCATGTGGCAGCCAACGTTATACAATGTTGACTGTTGTAAAATCCTTTCCAGGATGTTACAAAGAGTTTATCGAAAAGATAAGGTGCTTCCCTTATCCATTCAAGAGTTTTGTACTTTCACTTGCACTGATTGTTAAAGAAAAGGCATGCATTGTGTAAATCATAAAAAAATGACAGTAAAAGGAAAAGGGGAATAACGTATCCCTACTGAAGTTGATTCGCTCACACCTGTTTAATATTGATCACATCAGTATATGCTGATTTGGCAGTTACTTTCTCTCTTTTCTCTGAAACATTTAATAAAATATTTCACACATTATGTCAGAATTATATATCTTTTGGCCATAACACAGATGAAATCCAGTTGCGATGTTCCTGACAATTAGTATATGCAATAATCCCTTAATCTTGAACACTCACGCGGCATTTTAGGTCTTCATTAAATTGCAAAGAAACTAGGGGGCTTATTTATGGGATTTTGGCGCAGGGCAGCGCAGCAAGGCCAACCTTTCTGCACTGCCCTACGCCAAAGTGAAAGGACAGGAATGCACCATATATACGCAATACGGTGCATTCCTGTCCTTTCTCCCTGTGCTGGAACCATTTCGGCAGCATAGCGCCAACGTAGGCAATCTTGCACCATGGTGCAAGGGTGCCTCCGATGCATGCAGAATTGCTTTTGTGCAGGAAGGGGCACCATCCTGCGCAAAAACAATCCGAGAGGCGTTCTCTCTTTCTATGTGTGCTGCAATATATGGGAGGTGTACAGATTTGGCGCTTCCCCAGGTTTACATCACTTTGTAAGTCTGGGGCAGTGTCAAATGCCATGGGTGCTGCATGGGAAAGCCCACCATGACACCCATGGAATGCCTCCCAGGTGCAGCGTAAGGCGACGCAGCGATTTGCGCTGGGTCGCCTTACTAATGATTTATGAGGCCACTGAAAGCCATGAAGGGTGGCTCTGCGTGGCTTAATAAATCTTATTTGAGAGCTCTGTGTCATGCATGTATCAATTTAGTGGTGCAAAGGTGATGCAGGGCTCTCTCAAATGAGCCTCAGTTATAGCATTTTTGCATACGCCATCACAGCAAGGCACCTTGCTGCGCTGCCCTATGCCAAAGTGAAAGGGCAGGAATGCACTGTACTTAAGCAACACAGTCCATTCCTGTCCTTTCTGTCAGCTCTTGTGCTGTTTTGGCAGGCTAGCACCAATGTACGCACCTTTGTACCGTGGTGCAAGGTTGCCTCCATTGCAGGCAGAATTGTTTTTGTAGAAGAAGGGGCAACTTCATGCACAAAAACAATCCTACTAGGCATTTTCCTCTTTCTATATGTGCTGCAGAATGCAAAAACTAGGCAGAGTTAACATATTTCTCCTTGTTATGTCTCACCTCAGGAGGCATATGGATTTGATGCTCCCCCAGGTTTACATCACTTTATAAATCTAAGCCATTATCAAATTCCATGGCTGTTGTGTGGAAAAACCCACCGCAACGCACAGGCGCAGAGTAAGGCGATGCAGCAATTTGCACTGTGTTGCCTTACTCATGATTTATGAGGTCAATCAAAGTCATGCAGGATGGCTTAGCGTGGCTTCATAAATTTTTATTAGAGCCCTGTGTCATGCATGTACTACTTTACGTGGTGGAACAGTGATGCACAGCTCTTAGAAATAAGTCCCTTGGTATTATAGTAGTCACGCAACTCTCCCAGCAGCTGGAAACCAACACCTAACTCACCAGCCAGTTTAGAATCCATGAAGTGGGCACAAAATTGTAATATTAAATGTATGGAGCAGTAGCATAAATAAAGTGCACCTGTGCAAAAATTACATTGCACACGTTTGCAGTCTGTTTGCATATGCGGAGTTGTGTCTGAGAATTATATGCTTAATCATCAAATTGTGCAAATGTCTTTTTGTGATTAGTGCCGATGTGCATATGTATATTTTAGGAAGTTGTTCCTTACTGAAAATATGGCTGTCCAAACCACCTAACTCCAGTTACCCTCCCCGGCAATACTCATGCTCCCAGCTCTATCCTCAACTTATGGCTGCTGATAATCGTTCATGTGAGAAGATTCTTCTGTCATCATACGTGGGAGTTACTAGTGCTAATGTGGGACTAACTCGTGCTAATGCTCTGGAAAGCTCAGATAACATGTGACCTATAAGTACAGCTGTGCACCTGCTCTTGATGCTATAGGGATGCTTCCAGTATGTCTCTTGTCCAGGGTTCTATGATTATGCATAAATGCCATGAGGGTGTCGAAACTCCAGGAGCATGTACTCACCTAATGGAAAAAGGATTGACTTATTACATTTCGGATGCACATACCCATATACCTCATGCAATGATGGAACTTCCAACTCCTTGGTTTCCCAAATCAGTTGTCTCTCTTAAGGACCCTTAATAATGGATTAGACTGGAATGCCACTGACAAAAACGTGAGTGTGCACAACACCCTCAGCAGAGAAGAACCTTGCATGGTTTGAAGTTTATTTATTTGCATGAGTTAATTAAAACCATTTCATTGGAATAAAATACCATTTAAAAAAGAAGCCATTGCTCATGAGGTTTAAAAGTTCTGATAGAGTGCAAGTGTTATGTGCCATCATGTGGCTGGGGGCTTATTTTTGTGTTTACGTTGATCCATTACTCTGTGACTGGCCCTGGTGGAGAGTGTCTCATGTTTGGCTCATCAGTTTCCCAGATCTTCTTTCCTCTCCGTTCTTCTTGAACACCTCGAATTCTAATGATAGTCCCAGTTGTCTTGTGAAGTGCTTGTGCTTTGCAACTTTGGCCGTAAGTCTGCGATCAGACCCAATGGAGAGACCCATCTGGCTCATCGATTGACCTTGTTTTCCTTGCTTTCAGTTCTCCTTGGGTGTCACTGGTTCTTATCTTTGGTCTTAATTCTCTCACAAAGTGCTTGTGCTTTGCAACTTTATTACAATTTAAATCAGACTGTTTTTTGGATAAAACTGTTGAATTTCTAAGGGCTCAGTTTTCTCTTACAAAACAAAGTCTGCATACTTTCGGGGTGCTGTGTTTATAGTAATCCAAGATCAGCTTTTGGACTATACGTGGGCTAGGTCCATAACTAGAATTAGGCCGGAGAGCGTCTCTGATAGATTGTGTGAATCTTCCACAGCACGCCAGGATTTGGGGTTCCTTTTGTGTGAAGCATATTGCTCAGGTCTCAAGGCAGGTACTTGCTTTTTCACTGAGGTATAATACCCTAACAAGGATTCTTCTTTTGTTTGCTAAGGCCGGGCAGCAGCACAGGAGGTGTAGCAATGATTCGCGAGTGTAGTCGCACAGTCGACATGCTCCTTCTGTGTGTTGTTTTGCCTAGAGCTGGCTAAATTCCGCTGCTGGCAATGCCAGCAGTCGCATGTACATGATGTCTCTTCTGGTTTTTGGGTTCAGTGAGGTGGAGAGGTATGGCTGGGGTTTGATTACCAAATATGAGGCATTTAGTGATCCAGGAAAGGTGGTGTTTTTAGTGTTGCCTAGTCTTGCAGGAACGGAGCTAATTGAACTTGATTATTGATGCGCTTTTTCCAGATAGCATATGAGATGAAAGGCAGAGCGAGTGCTGGTTTATTTATTTTGTCGCAGCTGTGGCTCTCTCAGCTGCATGTTCCAAGGGGAGCCAGATGTATCAAATATGTCTCTGAGGCAGTTCTTTAGAGATTGCTCTGGGGATTTCAGAGTTCGACTATAATATTTTAGGAGGTCAGCATCAAGGGTTAGTGTTTGTTTGTCAAGTCCGAACTCCAGCCTGAATCTCGCCCTGAAGAGATGTTTTGGGAGTTGAAAGATCTTTTTGTAGCCCACGCACTGTGCCCACTCCAGAATTTCTGAGCAGGCGCCGGGTACACATGGTGCCCAAATGAGAGAGCTGGGAGGATGGAAGCTCGGATGACTTTCCGTATACCCTCTGCTGACTGACTTTTTAATTTGTTGTTAAGTTTAGATATACCATAGGTAATGGCCGTCGATTTCTTAAACAGATCTTTTTTGTGGGCAGAGGGTTGAGCAGATTCTTTGAACCAGACCCCCAGGTACTTATATTACTGCAGTGAGTTGGTTGCCATGGAGCCTATAGTACATGTGGTTTGTTTTTTTGTTCTTTTGCCTCTTTCTAATGTGCAGAAAAAATACTAGAATATATTATAAGGACATTACTTGATTGGGCTTATTATGTAGACATTTAAGGCACAATTCATCCATTCTCTTGTACTCAGTATCATAATGCAGTCTTCTTAACATGAAGCAAAGAATTGGAGATGGGGTTGTATCTAAGAAACCTAACTCAGTATCTGATCTGTGACTAGATTTAGTCTCATTCTAAGATTACCATGGAAAATATATTGTTATTAATTTCTTCACTCATGTGCCTGCAGCTCCTATGTTTACCACAAATTGAGCTAATTGTGATGCGGATTTGCAAAGATGTATCAATGTTATAGGGCCATGACGTCAGAATGGAATGTTGCCTAGATTACTTATGTCACCCCATGGCATAGATAAAGAACTGTAGAAACTCTCCTCACTACTGAATATTGTCATTGCTTTGTCTAACTAAAGCTTAGGCCAAAAGTCCAAGAAAATCTGTAAAATGTGCCCCCTCCATCGGGGGATGAGGGCACCATGGCAATCTCTTGTTGGTCCTCTTAAAGATGACATTGAAGGACCCTTCACAGTTATCCCTGCACTCAATCTTTCAGACTGTCTCTGGGTGTGGCTGCCTTAGATGAATAGAAGGTATTTGACAATCTTGAGTTGTCTTTCCTCTTTGAGATACTGCGTAGGATCGGGCAGGCAATTATTTCGTCTCTATGATCAGACAGTTATACAATACCCCTGCAGCTGAAGTCTATATTAATGAGTTTTCACTTATGACATCTACTAAGTTAGAACTACTAGGCAGAGTTGCCAGCTGTCTCCTCTGCTTTTCGCACTAAAGGCTAATGGGGGTTTATAGCTGCACAAATCTGGGGCCGTGGCAGTGACATGCCCAGTGCCATAGAAGGAAGGTGTCCTTGGGTCTACTATGTGTTGTCTTCTGCAGCTGCGGTGCTGGATGTACCACCAGGCAAGCAGAGGCTACTGAACCTTAGTCGTGAATACTGGGGCCATTTGTCTCTGATGTCCAGGATTCCACACTACTATGGCTCTGCTAACCTGCACAAAACACAACCTTTTCAGCACTTGACTCTTAGTGGTAGTGATGGCAAGCATCAGTAGCTTCTCAGGGAAGTACTGTGTGGGTGTGCAAAATTAATACTGAACAATCACCTAGGTTTATGACATTTGGGGTACAAGGAGAGCAACATTTGGAAGCAGTACGCGGGACAAAGGGGGCCTAGCAATGCGCTTCTTGGCAGTACTAATCAAATAAATATATCAAACAGACATACATTCAGTTGTTTCAGGACCATACTAGTTGTTGTATAGATCGCTTAGCACTTGGTCTTCTACACTTAGAAACGTTGGACACCTTTGAGGAAACGTATCTGGTCGACCTACCTTGGCTACAATGGGATAACTATTTTTGGTTGACAACGTTCTTTGAATATTGACCAGTTGAAAAACCTTTTTAGTAATCTGTGGTTTGGAACAGTTGGATACCTTGGATGACATGTTGTATGACATACCTAACTTAGGCTCTGATTTTATAGCTATTGTCTTGACATACGCTTGTTGAGCTACAGGATCGTGACTACATTACCAATCACTTAGCCGTGAAGAAGTCACTTGTGTGATTAAACAAGTGTCGGCTTTTTTTTGTGGATTGTTATACAAGCTTCATTGAAACATTCTTGACTCCTACTCTCTGATTGTGTTTTTGGGACATCACTATATATGGTGACAACACCATTTATATACTATATGATGAGTGCATTGGGACATCAAGTTCTCATGTAATCGGAGGTGTCTCACCAGTGTATTTGATGCATATTGGATAGTATGATGCATCTGTACCACACAGCACCACAATAAGACTCCTCTTTTTGAAATATATCTTACAAATATACTGGCACATGCCAATAGTGGGACGATCAAAAAAACACACATTAATACCCTCTTCAGTTTTGTACATCACCTAGCAGAGCAATAAGTGATTGGCAGATCCAGTGCTTTACTTTGAAAAAGAAAATCAATTTAATGCACGTGTACAACTATATGATACACTCAACAGGCAACAGGCACAATTGTTTTACTATTGCTTGACCTGCCTTGCCTCTGCCTTCTTCCTTCCTTTCCTGGTTGTCCCTCTTTCTTGGTACTAAGCAGGTCCCCTGCTTCTGGGTTGGGTTTCAGGCTGGTATCAAAGCTCAGGTGCAGCCTTGTTATAGTTTGTGCACACAGTTATTTAAAACAGTCCCAGTTTCTTAGCTATCACTACAGAGATGTACTGAAATCATTCTCGAGCAGCCATTGAGGACCTGCAGCACGCCTCCTTCTTTCTTCCTCTTCTTGAAGGAAGCATGCCAGCTGAAGGTTCCTCCCACATTTGGCGTGGCCACAGCAGGCACAATGGAAGTTGTTGCTGATAGACTTCTCTGGTGTTTGGGGCACTGATGACAATGTAGTTCTTAAGGCGATGACAACCCCATTTCTGGGCTTCTGTGAGTTGAGAATGGGTTTCAGAGGTCAGAGTTCATGGTCATTCTTGGCCCAGTCCTTGCAACAGCGTAAGCAACTTCGAGCACAGACTTCAGGGTGCATTTGCAAGGTCTGCTTGGGCACACTTTTCCGATACAGTGACACAGTCCACTCCGGCATACTTCTCTGGCGTAGTTGCCCTGCCCTCTTACGAGACTTCTTGAAGCAGTTGTTACCTAGAGAGACTGCACTTCATGCTTCTCTGGACATGCCGATTGTTCCCCGCAGAGTCCTCTGGCAGATGCATTCCGTAGGAGGTCAAGCTGCTCTGGCTTTTCAGGTCTGTCACACCGCTGCAGGGATGTCAGGCTTTTTACCTCTCACTGCAGCAGACTAGTTTCACGGCCCTTCAGGCAGAAAATTTGCTACTTCCAGCAAGATAAGACTCCAGATGATGTTCGCTCACCTCTTGGAAGCTGACTCTCAGGCAGATACCAGGTCTGACTGCACAGCAGTACTCTGAGTCCTCTGGGGACTACACCCTTCCTTAGACAAAGAAAACTTGGAACTGTAATTGTAAGTTAGTTATGGAATCCCACTTTAATTTACAGTCAAAGCAGACCGGGGATGTGGTTTCTCTGTCTGCAATTCATAACCCTTTTCGGGTTGATTTTCTTTTCGTCTGTCCTCTCTAGGCTGTTCTGTAGCGATAGCCTTTATGTAGAGAGATGCTCTTCACTGCAAGGTAGTCTCCAGCCCGGAGTACCCACATCAGAGGCAGAAAGAGATCTGAGCATTCTGAACCTGGCTATCAATAGCCGCAGAAAGGCATGCACGTAAGGAACAAAAGTCTGGCCTCCCCTTAAGAACCCTTCTCACTATGAACAACAGAGACCGCAATCCCACCCGTTACACCCCCATCTACCAAATTGCACAACTCAGGCAGACTGATCAGCAACCTCCCTCAGCAAAACAATCAAATGTCTAAATGAGCATTGTCCCATCCTTCTCCATTTCATTCTCCAGGTCTCCTCCCTCCAGCTTGAGGAATTCTGCAAAACACTTCTACTGCCTGAGACAACAACCCAAGTATGGAGTCGGCCATGAGCTGGGGTCCACATAGATTCCATTCTCTAGTCTCCCTATACTGTAGAGTTATTGCAGACCTAATAGATGAAGACATAGGCTTTGAGTAAATCTACAATGGGTCAGATGTGGAGGGTCACCAAATCTTACTGATTATTTCTTACGCCGCTGAGTACTAGGAACCAGTGGTTGGCTGGTTCCAGCAGTTTCAAGAATATCGTGGTGTATGAAGTGGGGGCTAAAATAAAATCCTGCATTTCAGAGTTGAAAGTTCAGGTATGGTGCTCTACCCCGTTATCTGAATGTCTTCAAAGATCTGTGAAGTGCTGAGCTTTCATGACCTGGTTGGCACTTGGTGTCACTAAAGACCTGGAACTAGTAGCTCAGATCATTCACTAGTTCTTGCTTAAGTATTACTGCCCACTCTAGGTGTGCCCATTAGAATCTGGAGATTAACTGTAAGGCAATAAGGGGTGTGGCTTGTAGAAATGAATTAAGACTGAATGAATATGGGCTTGGTTGAGAGTGCATTCTCTTTGCTGGAAGCCTTTAAGGCATATATGGGTAAGGTTTATCTCTCTGGTGAGCGTGGAGTTCTTAAAAAACATATAAGATCATCTAAGCAGTTTAGAAGCCACTTTTGGTATACTGAAGGACAGGCTCTGGGTGTCAGAATTACAGTTTCACTGTACGGACTTCTGGCCTTCAATGCTGCTCCTTCTTGCACACCTTGTATTCTGAGGAGGCTTAGAAGCCATTCCAGAGAACATAGGGCAAAGGGGAGGAGTTGGGAAAGACACATTTCACTCCATAGTGCCTTCTCCTGGACGTTGAATAGATTTGTCTCATGTAATTAAGTCCAGAATAGGGGGGTGAGAAATTCACAACACTTGGTTTGGCATAATAATGGGAAATTTTCAGCAAAGTTATGTGTAATTACATGAAAAGCAAATACGTCAATTTTACCTGTTTTTTAGCATGAAATTATTATTATTATTAAATTTATAATGCGCATGGCTGCCACAGCAACGAGGCGTCCCAGCACAGCAGCGAGAACCCGGGAAACGAGAACCGGAGCAGGTCACAGAGGGTTAGATGATGGAAAGGGGAAAAAGCCACGTCTTCAGGGCCTTGCGAAAGGTCAGATGGCTAGGAATAGTTCTGAAGTCAGGAGAGAATTCCATAATTTTGCTGCTAAGTGTCGGAAAGAGCGCCCCCCTGCTCTGGCCCTCCACACCCGATGGACACAAACCAGGGCATGGTCAGCGGAGCGCAAGGAGCGCGTAGGAACATAAGGTTCCAATAAATCCAGGAGGCCTGGCGGGGCCTGCTTTGCAAGAATTTTATGTGAAATACATAGTGCTTTAAATTGAATGCGCTTACCCACTGGCAACCAGTGGAGTTTCGGAAGCACCTGGGCAACCGAACAATGCTTGGGTAGGGACACCAGAACCCTAGCTGCAGCATTCTGGATCCTCTGGAGGCGGTTTGTACTAGCCCTTGTTGCTCCCAAGTAAAGGCAGTTCCCATAGTCCAATCTGGCGAGAACAGATGATTGGATAATGGACTGCCGCACCGATGGGGGAAAGAACCCAAGCAGTGGTCTGAGACTCCGCAGGAGACCGAAACAGACCCCCGCAACAAACTTGGTTTGTTTTTCGAAGGTCATACCGCGGTCAAACCAAAAGCCAAGGTTCTTTACAGAGTCCTTGGGGACAGGGGCAGGCTTCAGACGTTCCGGCCAAAGAAGGTCTGTCCATAACTCCCTATCCTTACCGAAAAGCAGAATTTCGGATTTCCCAGAGTTCAGCTGAAGGCAGTTTGCTGCCATCCAGTCGGAAATAGCCAATAGATCAGCCCTGAAGTTGTTTAGGTTGGCGGAGCTTTTTTTAGAGAAGCTGATCATTAATTGGGTATCATCGGCGTATGAGACCAGTGAAAGCCCCCTTCTCTTGGCAAGTGCCGCCAACGGGCTGACATACAGGTTAAATAGAAGTGGGCTTAGTATAGAACCCTGTGGTACTCCCTGGTGCGATGCACACTTTTGTGAGGAAAAGGGGGGAGCCAGGACCTGAAAAGATCTCTCTGACAAGAAAGATGTAATCGAGGCCAAGGCCGAGTCCCTGACTCCAATGTCCTGTAGGCGTCTCAGAAGTATTTTGTGCGATACAGTGTCAAATGCGGCACTTAAGTCCAATAGGATCAAGGCCGCGGAGTCACCTGCATCTAGATGACTTTTAATGGTTTCAGATACCACCAGGAGCGCGGATTCAGTGCTATGCCGAGGGCGGAAGCCATGTTGAGTGGGGTCAAATAAAGCGTGTTGCTCGACAAAGCCTGCCAGGATAGAGTTCACGTGTGCCTCCGTCACTTTGGCCAAAAAAGGCAGTTATGAGATGTCACGGTAATTAATTGGGTCGGATGCGGCTAAGGAGGGTTTTTTCAAAAGGGGGTTAACTTTGGCATGCTTCCAAGCTCGAGGGACTGATGCCGAGAGTAGTGACCGATTGACCACTTCAAGGCATAGTTCGGAGATAGAAGGATACAAAAGACGAAAACAGGTGGGAGTCACTGGGTCCGCCGGAAATGCATCTTCCCGTCATGTTTTGGCTCAAGGATGCATACAAACAAATGCCCAGGGCATTCCTTATCATGGTCCACACAGAAGGAAATATCTGGAGTTGAGATATTAGAAGTTATGAATAAAGCTGGGAATGTTTGCAAAATCACTCACCAAATCTCTGATATGTTTGAGAGATATTTTGGGTGGTTATATTACACTAATTCCGCCCAGACTATGTCAGACATTAAATGCTATCTAGAACAGTTGGCTCTGGCTTGACTTAAGTAGTGGCAGCAGAACCTCTGAACATGCCGCTTACAGTTGATAATGCAGTACAGACTACCTTTGGCGATTAGCAACCATTAGAAAATAATTGTTAAACTTAGCCCACATGTTCGATCCATATATGTCTTTCTTGGTCCTTCTGAGCTAAGTAGTATTCATTCCATCCAAATCTACACAGAATACCTTAAAGAGGCTCTTATCCATCCTGTATAATGTAGACTCATCCTAGCTGTGGGTGTGGCTGCATTCGAAGAATAGAAGATCTTTGACATTCTCGAGTTGACTTTCTTCTTTGAGATGCTGCGAAGGGTGAGGTGAGCAACTATTACTCTGTGATCAGACAGTTGCACAATACCCCTGCAGCTAAAGTCTACTTTAATGGAGTTCTCACTGGTAGCATCTACTCAGTTAGAGGTAGTAGGCAAGTACTGCTAGCTGTCTCCTCTGCTATTCTCTCTAGTGGTGGACCTGCTGACCTGCTATATTCACTCCAATAGAGGTAACAAGATATTTACAAATAAATACATAATTAATCTATATTCTGATGATATTTACCTTTACGTTAAACATCCCATTGTTAACTTAATTTCTGCCATGACTTACATGAGCAAATGTGGTTTATATTCCGATTTACGCATTAACTGGGATAAGTCAGTGCTGCTCCCTCTCACTCCTGCCACACAGTCTATACAGGTTTGGTATCTATTTTTTACTTTCCCCTCATACATTAGATGCCTGTGAGTAATGCTGGCTGGTAACCCAAAGCCCCGCATGAAAAAGAACTATGTTACAGTAATATATAAGAAGCTAAAGTTAACAATTGGATTTGGTTGCTTCTATCAATAATCATTCTCATCTCTTTTACTCAGATGGCAGTTGTTGGACTTGGCCCTTCTGGCAGGTTCACCCCCGAAACTTTTTGCTTTTTATTGGTGACCTGGTGTAGTGATTTTTGTTTTCTGCGCACTTTACCGCTGTGTCCCAGGGTAAAGTGCGTGCGTGTAGTGAGGTTGGCCTGCCCTCCCATAGGAATGCATGGGGGAATGTATGTGTCCTGGTAGTTCCTGATGCGTGGGGTGTGCAGTCCCGAGTTTGGTATGTGCGGACTCGTGTGATTGAATGCTGCGCGATGATGTGTGCGGCGTGCATGTACCTAGTGTGGAAGTGCCACTTCCAGAAGTGCAAAAACAACAATTGATGGACAGAATGCAGAACAATGTCATACATTCACCCCAGTACAGAGATCTGGGCCTAAATCCATCGTTTTTTTGCTCACCATGCCATTCCAGTTTGAACCCAGCCATATGCAAATCAGTCTTGACCCTGTGCCCCATGGGAACAGTCCAGCCCGAACTGCCAAGCCAGGTCCTCCCTGGACTGGAAACAAGCATCCTAAGACCGGTTTCGGGCTTTCAGCCCTCGTCAGCCAGGATAGCTTGATTCCAGTGGCATGGAGAGCAAGGGACTCACGTCTGAGCATACCCTTCCCACTCGGGGTGACAAATGCAAAAACAACAATTGATGGACAGAATGCAGAACAATGTCATACATTCACCCCAGTACAGAGATCTGGGCCTAAATCCATCGTTTTTTTGCTCACCATGCCATTCCAGTTTGAACCCAGCCATATGCAAATCAGTCTTTACCCTGTGCCCCATGGGAACAGTCCAGCCCGAACTGCCAAGCCAGGTCCTCCCTGGACTGGAAACAAGCATCCTAGGACCGGTTTCGGGCTTTCAGCCCTCGTCAGCCAGGATAGCTTGATTCCAGTGGCATGGAGAGCAAGGGACTCACGTCTGAGCATACCCTTCCCACTCAGGGTGACAAATGCAAAAACAACAATTGATGGACAGAATGCAGAACAATGTCATACATTCACCCCAGTACAGAGATCTGGGCCTAAATCCATCGTTTTTTTGCTCACCATGCCATTCCAGTTTGAACCCAGCCATATGCAAATCAGTCTTGACCCTGTGCCCCATGGGAACAGTCCAGCCCGAACTGCCAAGCCAGGTCCTCCCTGGACTGGAAACAAGCATCCTAGGACCGGTTTCGGGCTTTCAGCCCTCGTCAGCCAGGATAGCTTGATTCCAGTGGCATGGAGAGCAAGGGACTCACGTCTGAGCATACCCTTCCCACTCGGGGTGACAAATGCAAAAACAACAATTGATGGACAGAATGCAGAACAATGTCATACATTCACCCCAGTACAGAGATCTGGGCCTAAATCCATCGTTTTTTTGCTCACCATGCCATTCCATTTTGAACCCAGCCATATGCAAATCAGTCTTGACCCTGTGCCCCATGGGAACAGTCTAGCCCGAACTGCCAAGCCAGGTCCTCCCTGGACTGGAAACAAGCATCCTAGGACCGGTTTCGGGCTTTCAGCCCTCGTCAGCCAGGATAGCTTGATTCCAGTGGCATGGAGAGCAAGGGACTCACGTCTGAGCATACCCTTCCCACTCGGGGTGACAAATGCAAAAACAACAATTGATGGACAGAATGCAGAACAATGTCATACATTCACCACGCCACTGGAGTCAAGCTATCCTGGCTGATGACGGCTGATAGCCAGAAACCGGTCCTAGGATGCTTGATTCCGGTCCAGGGAATACATGGCTTGGCAGTTCGGGCTGGACTGTTCCCATGAGGCACAGGGTCAAGACTGATTTGCATATGGCCATGTCTAAACTGGGGTGGTGTAGTGGGCAAAAAAACGATGGATTTAACCCAGATCTGTTGACTGGGGGAGAATGTCTGCATTGTCAGCATTCCGTCCATCATTTGTTTGTTGTAACGCTTTTCGCCCTAAGTGGGATGGGTATTCCCAGACGTGGGACCCGTGCTCACTACGCCACTGGAGTCAAGCTATCCTGGCTGATGACGGCTGATAGCCAGAAACCGGTCCTAGGATGCTTGATTCCGGTCCAGGGAAGACATGGCTTGGCAGTTCGGGCTGGACTGTTCCCATGAGGCACAGGGTCAAGACTGATTTGCATATGGCCATGTCTAAACTGGGGTGGTGTAGTGGGCAAAAAAACGATGGATTTAACCCAGATCTGTTGACTGGGGGAGAATGTCTGCATTGTCAGCATTCCGTCCATCATTTGTTTGTTGTAACGCTTTTCGCCCTAAGTGGGATGGGTATTCCCAGACGTGGGACCCGTGCTCACTACGCCACTGGAGTCAAGCTATCCTGGCTGATGACGGCTGATAGCCAGAAACCGGTCCTAGGATGCTTGATTCCGGTCCAGGGAAGACATGGCTTGGCAGTTCGGGCTGGACTGTTCCCATGAGGCACAGGGTCAAGACTGATTTGCATATGGCCATGTCTAAACTGGGGTGGTGTAGTGGGCAAAAAAACGATGGATTTAACCCAGATCTGTTGACTGGGGGAGAATGTCTGCATTGTCAGCATTCTGTCCATCATTTGTTTGTTGTAACACTTCTAGAAGTGGGCACTTCGGTGTGCAGTATGAAATGTGTGCCTTGTCTGGCGATTGGCTGGTTGAGGTCATGTGATGGGCTAGGGATTCCCCAGAGTCAGGAGGAGTCACCCAGTGGTGAATAGGGAGCTTAGCATACTGATGGCTGGGGAGGAGTACACCTGGGTCCTGAATAGGGCAGGGCTTTCCCCACACAATGCTGGCTCCGGCCCCTGTGGTGCGTCTGATGACCCTGGCCTGTCCAGTGAATAGGGAGAGGGGCTGAGCAAAACAAAGTGCTCAGGAACCTGTTGTAACTGGTTCACCCCTTCCCTGCACCTTCAGACAAAGGGTTTTTACTGTATAAAAATGGGGCTGTGTCCCCACAGATGTTGTTCTCTTGCTGATCCAACTTGAGGGGGGCCTGCTGCTGCTGGGCACCAGGAGAGACCGCCACTGGGGACTGCCTCCCTGCTGGAGGGCCCTGTGAGCTGGCCCCTGGGCCCAGTCTTTGCCCCCCCCCTGCTTTTGCAGACTTTGTGATTGCTGGACTTTTACTGGCAGCGCCTGGGAGCGCTTTTATGATTGCTAGCGCTAGGAGCGCTTTTACTTTGGACCCCAGCGCTGAGAGAGCGCGTCGGTGTAGCCTCTGCTGCACCGAACTGCTGCCTGAACGAGGGAATCCCCGGCGTAGGGATCCCCCCTCGTAGTGCCGATTTGAGGCGGGTGCCCACCCCGCATTGTGGCACTCATTGGCGGGTGCCCACCCCGCTTATTGCCGTGTTTTATTGAGGGAGCCCACCCCTCATTGCCTAAAGAGAAATCACCGCTGAAGCCCGGACCGGAAGTCAGGCACCTCCCCTGTGGGCGGGCCGTGCGACGGAAGCCTGGGCCGGAAGCAGGAAGCGGACGGGAGCCTACCCCGCGCTCCTGTGCAGCGAGAACGAAGTGCCCGGGAGAAGTAAAGATCCAGGCGGGAGCCCACCCCGCACTGGACCGTGAGGCGGAGTGCGGCAGGGGCCGGTGCGGAGGGGGCGCGAGGCACATTGTCGGTGCCTGCCCCTCCGTGTTGCAGAGAAGCTCCGGAGTCTATCGCCGCCGAGAGGAGAGACGACGCGGGAGTCCCCGGAGAGCAGCCCGGTGAGTGCAAAGGGCTGGGGGACTCCGCGCATATGTTGGGGGTGCGGGGGCAGTGACAGAGCCCCGTGAAGGCTCCAACGTTGCCTGGCCTAGTCGTGGCAATCAGAGCGGCCCCGGAAGGCAGTGGGCCGCTCCAGCGTTAGGGGCACCATTCTTTTCGAGCCCACGAGGCTCCAACGACGGGGCAAATATTTGTTCAGAGCCACGAAGGCTCTAGGGGGCATTTTTGTGTGGACAGAGCCTAGAGAGGGCTCCAGAGGCACGCCAGTGCCTGAGTTCGTTCCACAGCTGCCCAGCACTTAGTGGGCAGCTGCAACGTTTAGGTTGGGAACCTTTTACGCTTTTTGCTTGCGCAGCTGGCGCAGCCTGACTGGGACAGAGCGTCCTAGCCTGGACAAGGCCAGTTGGCCTAGGGACTGCCACAGGTGGTGGCGTATGTGAGTTTCTCGCTAAGGTTCCTAACCTGCACCTCTGAATGTACTTTATGCGTCATGTGCCTTGCTTTACACCGCTGAATGTATTTCTATGCATCATGTGTTTTCCTTCCTTACACCTCTGAATATTTTTATGCATCATGTGTTTTCCTAACCTGCACCTCTGAATGTATTTTGATGCGTCATGTGCCTTGCTTTACACCGCTGAATGTATTTTATGCATCATGTGTTTTCCTTCCCTACACCTCTGAATGTTTTAGGCATCATGTGTTAGTGCGTTTACCCCTACAGGTATTGTGATACTTAGGTGGTTGTTTGTTTTCTCCTAGTACAGGTGGTGCTAGTGAGGTCCTAGTTCCCTGCGTGACATTCTCCTAAGGTGGTTAGGGTTGCGTAGGTGGTACTTACCTGATACCAGTAAGTACTGGTTGTGGGCTATATATGTTATTTTGTGCTACAGTAATTTTATTCCTATGTTCTAAGTGCTATTTCTAAAAAGTGCTAATTCCTGACAGTGGTCCATGTGGCCCTGTCCCCTGTACATATAATCCCTTGTAAATTCTGCCCGTGCCTGTTGGCACATTGTAAAGTGTGTGTTTTTATCTAATGTGTTTTGGTAATACAAAGGTTATTTTTATAGAATACCTTGTGTGGAGTTTCCTTTGTGGTGGGCCTTGGGTGTTGTTGCTGGGTGCGCGTGCAAACGCTTTACACATCGCCTCAGAGATAAGCCTGACTGCTCGTGCCAAGCTACCAAGGGGGTGAGCAGGGGTTATCTTTGGCGTGTAACTTCCTTGCCCTGACTAGAGTGGTGGTTTCTGCCTGACTTTGGCGCAAGCCTTAGCCAACCAGAAATCGCCAGTTCTAACAGCAGTGCTGCCCAAATTGCTGTAAATATTTCAAAATGTCCCTATTATTGCTCCTAAGGTTTTTTTTGCATATATACTCTGGTATCAAATAGGGGTGGGTGGAATTTGCGAAATTTACTTTCGCAAATTATCGCGAAAATGTTTAAAATTATCGCAAACAAGCGGAAATATCGCGAAGATGCGGAAGTTTTTTTCCGGCATGTTCGCGAGATTTTCTGCATGGTTGCGGGTCGCCAACTTACCCATGTGGTTGCTTGCGGGCGCGGCCATCTTGTTTTGAGTTTTCTCGCGGTGCAGGATCGCGAGAAGAAAGACGTGATCGCGCGACGCATGACATCACTGCAGGCGCGAACTGTCGCGAGACCGCAAATGGCTAAAAACAATACAACATCTCATGGAGAACGCGACCGGATCAAGAAAACTTGTCGGCGAACGCAGGGATTCAGGTAAGGCGATCGCGCGCGCGCGAGAATGTATTATTTTATAGCGCGAGCAAGAAACAAATTATCGCCAAGCTGTGGAAACCGGAATTTTCGACATTTTCGCGCTCTCCGCGGAACGCGAAAATGTCAAATTATCGCAATTTCCGCGAACGGAACGAAATTTTCGTGCAGGCCTAGTATCAAACTGCTGATTTGGGCTCATAGCACTGCAAGAGTTAGCTATGAATGTTTACCAGAGCCATATGAAGCTGATAGACTGGCAGGACAGCCTCAGTGGGATGCTTTCTTATTGTGTGGGCTTAATTGTGTTATGCATAATATGGGTCCCATTATATCAGCAGCCTCTCTCATGTTGGCGTTGAAAGAACATCGGCTCCCTTGTCCCAAGACACCGTACTGCACTGGCTCTCGCTACCCCACCTGCAGCGGGATGCAGCCTGTGCACATGATTCTGGTTGCATGGTGGATGCTGGTAAAGCACATTGTGAAGCACCCCTGCTCTCTCCCCACTTTCTGCTGTACAGGAGCAAAGAACCTGAGATGACTTTTGACAGCAGCTTCACAAAGACTCTCCGGTGACAAAAATCAAAACACTCGGAGGCATCCTGTACAACAATGGGGAATTGCTTACGTTGGACTATTTAAAGAGTGAGGGGTCCAGTTTCTCAATTCTCTACGTTTGACTATATTTTATTATTTTTCTTGAATGGTTCTCTTTTAGATAAATTCTATTGCATCCCAAAAATGCATGTTGAGACCAGTGTGGTTCACTGTAGTTTGTTCTCTGAGGCCATGCCATGCTGGAAAATGTTTGGCGTTCCCATTGTAGTGCCCATTTTCAGAGGTACTGATGGTGGGACCGCCAAAAACAGTACGCCTGAGTCAAGGAAAATCGTAATGTGGCAGGCAGTGTGACCACGGGTTTGGCGATGCGGGAGTGGGCCGCTGGAGTGCCAAACTCATAATCAGGCCCTAAGTGTGGTCAGTTAAAGGATACGTGCTACAAGGACCTTTTGTGGCAAGACTGTTTGTCCCTGACCTCAAATGTGACCCTAATGGACCCCAGCTGGACCGCAACACTACTCACTTCATCCTCCAAGTTTGAAGATGTTTAAATTGGGTGTTAGAAGATGAGGTTTTGCTGAACATACCCCTCTAATAGAATAAAAGTTTGAACCAAGTTTGCAAAGATATGTAACTTTAAAGCACCAACTCACCCGAATCCCTTGTATTCCCCAGCAATGTGTGTCCCGTTGGCATGAGGGAAAATTAATCTGCACGTTGAGGTTTTATTGCTAGGAACCCATAAAGACCTGCAGTATGTACATATATATGTGTATGGTATTTCTCCAGCACAAACTTAGCCAAAATGCAGTGGAGTTCTGTATATGGTCAAAGACAAGCATCATTTCAACACGTAATAAGAGAGGATGCTGGTTTGGGGACTGCAGTGTAGAACAATTAGATGCTTTCAGATTTTGCCCCAATTTAAGTTTGATTGCTGCAGCACAAGGATTTCAGTGTGTGGGAACCATAGGACATATATCACCACCCAACTGAGTGCCGCTCAGCGTAGTAAGCTGTGCTCCGAGATCCCCCTCGAGCGGCAGGATCAACTGTTGTTTGGGTGGTGGAAATGTCATTGGAGCCCAAAAAAATAACATAGACCTGCCAAGAGCGGCGCAGAGCTTAGCCCGGCAGGGGGCGGCATTGACACGCTGGGCAATCTCCTCCTCCAAGCACAACTCTTTCAGCAGACCTCGCTATCCTTGACCTTAGCGGTTATAATTACAGCATGGTCTGCTCCATGAGAGAACTGCATGTGCAAAGATGCACTACAACAAAGCAGACTGCAGAGAAACAACTAAGCTGAGGCTGCTCAGGAGCAGTTTTCTCTGACCTGGAGCATTCAGTACACAGTGGCTGGTACATGGTGCTAACTCTGAGTCCAAGACTGTAGCAGGGGCTGTTACATTGTGATAAACTGTGTTCAGCAACATAGGCAGAGGCTACTGCACTGTGTAATCCATGTTCAAGGCTGTGCCTAGTACAGGAAGGGCTAAAGGGATCTAGTTGTAGATCCACTGTATGCATTTGTACTTTGTGTGTACCATTTAGCTGTGCGCATATATTTAATTACTTTAGTGTATAAAGTGTTCCGCATTGCTAGGCCCTGATCTTATAACTCACACCACCACCCTGTGTAAACCGTGGACTGATAAATATTGTTTTTACCCTGTGCGTGACAGCTTAGTTTACGCTATTAAAGTTTAGCTTGGAATGTTGAAAAGGGTTTTCCCAGCCAGTAAATGATCATCACTTAGTGATTTAAATGGAACAACAGCTTGGTGGATAAGGGAAGAAGCTCAGGAACTTTTCCATAATTGTGTTTTAATCACAGACTTCACATGCCGTTCTTGCAATGTCCTCTCCTGCATCCCTGACACAGCGTCATTAAGTTGAAGTTACACAAAGTTCTCTTTTACTGTCGGACCTACATACCTTTACATAAATGAACACTTTGAAGCAGTTTGTTAGAAGCTGTTCCAGGTCTGACTGTTTAGTTTGACTGAACATGGAAAAATGCATCATTTTCTCATAGTTTTGGTTTTCATCCACATCATCAGGGGGGCTGCAGCTCCTCTGCACTTCTACTTCCAGCACCACTGGTCGTTGCAAGATGATGTTGGCCGTATTTGGAGTTCTATGTCCAAGGTGATTGGGGGACGGCATTATGACTAGCCAATGTTTTGATGAAAAATGCAGCTTTGTACTCTGAATGTTTTCATTGGCTGCTGTGTTTGCAGTAAAGAAATGAGCCGCAGAATCCTCGCCTCTGTGTCTTTCATAAAATTGAAAATTCTTGATGAAATAGGTAGAAAATGTTTGTGTGGAAAAATGAACCGCTTCTCAATAGTGATAATTATATCCGGTTCAAAAAGGCTTAGGGCCAGTGCCTGCATAAACAGCAGGTAGCCAGAATATGCGAGCACTTATCTGCCTTGGTGAGTATATATGACATTGTGGAGAAGTGTGGCTCACTGGTTAGAGGAGGCAGACCTGGAAGCAGAGGTCAGCCCGGGACCAGGGTTCAATTCCCGGCTCGGCTGGGTCTTGAGTCCATAAATGTCCATGGACTCGATAATTCTCACTCCAGTGCATACTCGACTCATGGGCTCACACTCTGCGACTCTGGACAATAGCTTGCTTAATCTCCACATGGGCCCCTCGTGGCGGGATGCCTGGCTTTCACCTTGCGGATGCCCTGCTGGGTTATCTCACAGGGGAATACCAGGACGGGTTCCCTAAGCAAGCGCTTAGAGACCGCTTGGTGATTTGCGCTATATAAATTCCTGCACATTTACATTTACCCCAATCATAGATATACACGGTGTGCCCCTCGCCCATTTTAAACATGACACTTATGGATCATCCCTGAACAGTCTGATGGTAGTTAAACCTTAGAATCCAAACAGAAAGTCGTAGGAGAGTAATAGTTTAAAGGCTACATTCTCCAGAAATTATTGTGAGTCCACCATTGACTTTATTATTACTTCTGAATCCCTGGATCCAGCCATCACCGGATTTGAGGCCACCTTTACAGGGTTCAGGGACCATGCAATGTTGGATATCAAGACGACCCTACCCACGAAAAGGAAAAGTACACCAAAGCTGGGATTTGGCCCAATCCTGGCATTGATAAATGGGGTTTCCATCAAATGGGAGAAAGTAGACCACTCAGGTTTTATTGCATGCATTATACAGCATACTATGCCAGAGATTAACTGATGCTTAGATTTCAAGGCTGACTCAGCACAAATAATCTCCTCTTTTTCAGTTATCACTCAATGAGTCAAACAGGCATGGCATCGTAGGATACAGTCACCGCAAGCCAGAGAGAGGGGTTGGTTTGATTCAGAGTGCACACTAGCGAGAAAGCAGCCACATATAGCACTACAGCAGCAACCAAGGATCCAACACTAATTAAGTAGCTCGTGCTCACTTTATACAGACCATCGCCCAGAAGAAAATACGTATTATAGAAGCTGCATGGGAGGAACAGGTACGGGTGAGCACACTCAAGGATAGTAGATTCTTTTGGAAGGTAATTAATAATAATTATTTTAAGGGGCCTCACAAACCCTCAACTGAGGGGCACATTGCAGAAGAGGGTTGGGTTAATCCTTTCTCAGCCATTTTTGACGATCATCGCCTCACGAGATTAGAGCAAGTAGCACATAACACTGCGGGGAACCTAGAGACCCAAGTATAGACATTCCACAGCATTTCCTTCCGTCTGTGAGTTTGGCTGCGGTCAAATGGGCCTTAGATGAAAGTCGTAAAGGGAAAGTCCCAGGCCCAGATGGGACACCTCTGGATATGTAAAGGGAGCAGCAAGATCTCTGGGCCTGCTGCTTATGAATGTCTATATGCCACTGTAGTGGCAGGCCCTCCATCTTCATGGACATCCTCAACTATTATACCAATATACAAAAAAGGTGATAAATCTCTATCACAAAACTATCGGCCCATATCATTGCTGGATTCCACGGCCAAGGTTATGGGTCATATATTGCTCAACAGATTGGAAGAATGGGCAGCATCAAATAATATACTGGTGGGCACCCAAAATGGTTTTAAAAAGGGGCTGAGCACAGCCCACCAATGTTTGAATCCAAGCATCATCATAGGGAAATATACAGTGACTAAAAAGGGGTTGCTATATCTATCCTTCATGGATTTGTCTGCAGTTTTTGACTGCGGTTCACACTCAAGGCTGTGGAATATCATGGAGGATCTGGGGATGGAGGCAGGAATCACCCACTACATTAGGCAACTGCACATGGATGCAAACACCTGCGTGTGTTTCGGAAGGATGGTGAATGCTAGGCTAGCTTTAACAGCAAAAGAGGGGTCAGGCAGGGGTATGTTTTAGCTATCTTCCTATTTTCTCTGTAAACAAATCAGATTGAATCAGCCTTAAGTCTATCCACCAGGGACACAGTGATGGTGGGATCGGTCCCCTCCCAATTCTACCTTATGCAGATGATGCTGTACTAATTGCTAGAACTGAGAGAGGGTTACAGGAACTAATTGATGATTACATTGTCTTGATGTTGGACCTGGATTTGCAGGTAAATGGCTACACAGCTAACACCATGACCTATAGGGCCAAACCCCTAGTACAACCCATCTTTTATGCGGAAGGGCATAAACTGAACAAATTAACCACCTTCTGTTATTTAGGGATACTTTTCGATAGTAAGAACTCATGGCACCCTATGACAACAAATAGGTTTCCACAAATGGAGAAATCCATAAATGGGATATTCGCATTGACAAAGAAGCTGGGTTTTAAGGCAATAAGGGAACTCGTTATATTTGCGAGCAGACAGTGGCAGTGGTCTCATATGGCGCCGGGGTCTGGGGAATGGTCAATGCAAGAAGTATCCAGAGGGTTGAGGATTCATTCCTTAAACGCTTTCTAGTTCTCCCTCCAAGCTGTTCGAACTATGTAGTCCACACTGAATTGGGAACCCCATATATACCTATAGGTTAAAGTTGGCACTGATCTTGCTCTGGCACACAATTTGGTCACAAGAAGAAATGGGGCTGATTAAATTAGTTCTTAGGGATATTATGAGCCTAGACTATGCGATGGTGATCCCGCGGCTGAGACTCATAAAATCTACATGTGAGGAGATTGGCCTAGTTATTATTATTATTATTAGTGGATCTTTTTAATAATCCTAGACTCCTGTAAATTACTAGATAAAGAAAAGTTGAAATACTGTGTTTTGAATAAGGCAGTGGGGGAGATTGGTGGGCGAGAGATTAAAATCATCTGCACTCGCATAGAAGAGGATCGCCCTCGAGGAGGGTTTGAAACCATATCTGACCTTGGTACAAAACGACCAGCAAAGGCTTATTCTGACCTGATTCAGGGCAAATATGCTGCCAGTGATGGTAGTGTTCCCAAGTAATTGTCACTCCCTATCACAGCTAGCACTGTGCCCGTGTGACAGTGACTCACCTGTCACCAATTTTAACATTGTATTTTTTTGTAAATTTTATGAAATTCCTAGGTATAAATGTAAATGACCCATATTTAAAATACTCAATTTTAGACAGCGCATAGCAGCCCTTTTATTTTTACAGCAATTACATACTCCATATGTGTGCTGTGCACTGACCTCTTTCTTATGGCAGGTACTGAAAATAAAGAAAAACCTGCAGGTGGAATTTCCACTAGTGAAACATTTGTAGGGTTGAATGAGGTACGACATGATTACTTAATGGAGTTTTATAATGTCTTTAATTCTGATAATTTTTAGGGCTGAGTTATTTGAGTGCGTGAAATTGGATTTCAAATGTTTTTTCTCTCAAATTGAAATGTACATTCAACGAGTTTTTTAATATTTATGTTTTTACTCTGCTGCACACTTTTATGTTACTGAAAAGTATTAAATAAAGTTATTACTGAATGACTGACAGACGCCCAAAAATAGATTTTGCACTACATTTGCCACAATTGGTGCATGAGCAAATAGATAATGTAATAGTAATTTTGTGCTTGAATGTGGCTGTGGCTGCCTGTTTCGGTTGGTGTGTCTATAAACATCTAGTTTTACCACTTGCACATGTGTTTGTATACTTTCGTAAAAATATGCCATAAATACATGGACAACCATGAAATTACATTTGAAGTTGTGTTCCTTTTAGCTTTGGTAACATCCTCAGCTGCCTTGAGATGTATTCAGAGTTGCATGTTCAGCTGGTGCCTCTAATATTCTACGAGTGCATATGCACATGCGGATGTATGCACAAGGATGGTGGGTAGAAATTAAATTTATAGCCCACACCATTGGTTACAATATTGTGACCTAGTGCTTACCTTTAACATTTGTGTGAGCATTTGTGATACCAGTACTGTGCGGTTGTCAGGCTGTTTTAATAGATAGCATTCCATCTCTGCTTATGTCAGCCATGCTTTAACTCTGCTGATTGGTTGGTGCAGCACTGGATATGACGTGCTTAATATGCTCTTTTTTTTTTTTTAAAGTTTTTATTAAAGTTTAGAGTGCTTACAACCAACTCCGAAAGGGGTCAAACTACAGGATCGCATGCATCTGCACATCAGAACCCCATAGATCAAGTTACATAGGGAGCAGTGTTTAGCCAGTTCCCCCAGCGCCCTAACATGCGTCTATCCATCGTGTTATGAAACCCACAGCAGACAGGCCCCTGTGCAAGGCTCTGTGTCCTTCTCCATGTTGATTACTGAGGCTATTATAGTCGTCCATTATGCAGACTGTTCATCAGTATTCAGGACGGCCACATAATCCCGAAGGGGCCCCCAATAATTGATTGGTATGAAGATGCGGGGAAAGGTGTCCACGTACAGTTCTGCTAGCTCGCTACACATCATGTCTTAAAGCCAGTTCCTAAACTGTGGTACCCTACCTCCCCATGTCATTGCGAACCTGCGATGACCCAGTAAGGTTGCTATTGCCAGCAATTTCCTGCAGAGTTTTGGAGTCTCCATTACACAACCTAGCATTACCACCATGGGTGATAGTGGAATCGCTTTATCTATAATTACGTCCAGAGCTTGTATTACATGTGAGCAAAATCTAGCCACCGCTGGCCATGCCCATGTCAGATGTGAGAAGTCCTACAGCTGCAACAACTGGGATTGGTTGAAACAAGCTTTTGACCACACTTACAGGTGTGAGGTATGCGTATCAAGATCTCCCCTGCCTTAAGGCCCTACATTGGTTACTGGTTGCCAGAAGATCCACATTCAAGCTCCTTTGTATCACCCACAGAGTAATAAAGGGAACAGGACCACCTTTCAACAGGAATAAAATCACCAGATAAATTCAACAAAGGAACATCCCCTCCAGATTGGCATCTCACATTAAAATCCCACCATACAAGAAAAAAACATAAGTGGCACATCTTTCTCTGTTTAAGCAGCCACACTATGGAATTCATCACTCACAAACATATGCTCCACAGATACATATCTTATCTTCAGATTATTACTCAAGCGTTGGCTCTTTCGTACATAACCACCAAACTCAAACACAAATGTACAGCATACTCCTGTGAATATAAACATTCAATTTGTTAATATATATGCATCTAGATATGTGTATATCTTGATATAAATATGTATAATCATATGTACTTATGTATCTACATATTTATTACTCTGCTCCTACTGTACAAAAAAACCTTTGACTCTCTCCAATGCAATACCTTACATTCCACCCTTTACCTCTATCAATATATCATCTACCTCCACTCTCCGACTCATCCCAAACCTCAGTCTACTACTATAATCTACAATATAACCCTTTCTAGGTTCTTCCCTCTCTATCCCTCCTTGGATAAGCCCAAACCTCCTTTCAATGCTATGATCTCCCAAACAACCCTTCTGAATTCTTCCCTCACCTATTCCGCCTCTGACTCATTGCAATACTCATGTTACCACTATGATTGCGCTAGTCCATTTCTAGAGATTCTTCCCTCTTCTATCTCTCCTTATACTCATCCGAAACCTCAACGTCCTACTATGATCTCCCAATAAATACTTTCTAATCTCATTCCCTCTTCTATCCCCCCATTTATCCTTTACAATCTAACAAACAGACTTGCATGTCCAACGCTCAATTGTAACTCATATTTCACTATACTAATCCACTGCTAATCCTTTTTGGGTTACAGGGTAGCATGCTACTCACCGAAAAGCACTTTGACGCCTCGTCAGGGGTAGCAAGCTCTATATAAGTAGAATTACAATTACAATAACATCTCATATCCAACATATATGTTTTCTTGATGGGTCTTAAATTGATAATGCATGATAATTTTACCTTTGGAGGAGGAATTGGGTCATATCCTGACTGATTAGCAATGGGCTAAAGTATGCTTGAAGGTCAAGAATGTTTCCCTAAACTATGAGCAAAAGTTATTGCATTTTAACTTTCAGCAACATGTCTATGCCACTCTAACCACCTCGCATGTGATGGATTCCCCTATATTTTCGATGCGTGCCCAAGGCATGGTGCGAGGAGGCAGGTTTTTGCACTTAGCATGGGTGTGTTCTGTAATGTGATCAATGTATGCTCGCATGATGCATATAAAGATTGATCTGAAAGTATGGATGAGCAACTGAGCATGAACCCAGAGATGAGCCGCTGTGACTTTTTCAGGTGTCAAGATAGCTATGAGGTGGGCAGCAATGGGATGGCTTAATGGTCCAGTCTCTAAATATTCTGACTGTCTCAGTGAATTGGTGGGTATGCTGACTGTCCAGGATGCAAGGCATAAAAGTATCTCGTCAGACTTCTCATATCTTTTGAATGTCAGGCCTCACTCCAATCCCCAGTCAAGTCCTGTGCTATTGCACTTTAGTGCTATTTTGATGATGTGAAAGTGGTTTTAGGAGAATTATGTAAGTATAAGGTTGCCAGGAAAAGATTGGGCTGTGGTGGAGAGGTGCAGATAGGGAGGAAGTCATGTGAGGTTTAGAAACCACTCGAATCAGGTGGCCATCTTGGGCGCGGCCAGGATATTTAAGGCTATGCCCAGGCTTCAACTCTAGCTTGTGGTTCTGGCTTTTAGAAGAGCAGGAGCTCACCAAGAACACTTCTGCTGTTTCTATACTTAACCTTGATATCTATAGGTGTTAGGCACAGGGGGCTTCATTTTATGGTGAAGAACTGTGGGGTCATGTAGATGCTAGGTCTCTTGAGATAGTAGAAAACCGGTTCATGAGAAGTTTAAATAACCTCTAAGTAAGCACCCCCTGTGTACACTACAGTTCGATTGTGAGCTAAGGACTTTTAATGACATAGGTGGCATGAAACCACTGTTGTATTGACTGTTCATATCCTTCTGAAAGCCCCTAGAAGAGGTGATGGGGCAGTCGGGCCAGTAAGATCCCAGGCTTAGGGTTGTCCGGGATCGTCTGGGGCAGAGTGGGCTAGAGGATCCCTGGTCTACTCCAGCAGATGCTGCACCAGTCTCGAACAGACATTGAAAGGTGCCTTTTGGCAACATGTAGACCAACGTGTTCTGAGTTCGCCCAGTGTGGGTTCCCTTACTGCTTCCTTTCTGGAGTTTAAAGTAGACTACAGTCTGCAACCCTTTCTGTATGAGGTTGAGCCCCTTTATGCTAGGATCTTGTACATCAAATTACATCTAAAGACTTTACCCATTAGTGCCTTCACCACTGCATGGAAGTGTGACTCTATTAGAAAGTGCCCCTTTTGTTCTGGAGTGGTAGAGGCTGCTGAACATGTAGTTTTATTTTGTCCAGCCTATCATGGGTATTAAAAGAAGTGGATATTGCTGGGGAACAACCTTTACAACGCAACTTTTACAACGCACTACACTTACAACACAATTTTTACAACGCAACATCCACTACAACGCATTCCATTACATCGCATGACACTACAACGCATTTTTAAAAACTACCTTTACAACGCATTCCATTACATCGCATACTACCTTTACAACGCATACCATTACAACGCATAATATTACACTACACTATCCAACACTTACCCTACTGTTGCACCCCCTGGAGTTAGAATAGTAATTTTTACCCCTATACTATCCAACACTTACCCTACTGTTGCACCCCCTGGAGTTAGAATAGTAATTTTTACCCCTATACTATCCAACACTTACCCTACTGTTGCACCCCCTGGAGTAAGAATAGTAATTTTTATCCTTATACTATCCAACACTTACCCTACTGTTGCACCCCCTGGAGTTAGAATAGTAATTTTTACCCCTATACTATCCAATACTTACCTTAAATGCAATGTAATATTACGCGTTGTAATTGTATACGTTGTAAAGGTAGTATGCGTTGTAATGGAATGCGTTGTAAAGGTAGTTTTTAAAAATGCGTTGTAGTGTCATGCGATGTAATGGAATGCGTTGCAGTGGATGTTGCGTTGTAAAAATTGCGTTGTAAGTGCATGCGTTGTAAAAGTATGCGTTGTAACGTCATACATCCGATATTGCTAGTTTGTCACAACATGGCAACTACTAGATTGTTTTTAGAATATTTAGAAGCGACACTAGGCAGTGTATCGTCTTTGCTGTCTCATGGTACCTGATTTGCATGTGGAGGTTCAGGCAAAAAAGGTGTCCACTTGATGAACTGTGCTCTCTCCTTGCTGTGTACTTTAATTTTCTTGTGTGCATTTTATCTTGCCCTTGGCTGCTGCTCTCTGCCTCAGTCTCCCAAGGACCTGGCTCTTCAGCGTTGACCTCCCTGACCTGTAAGGTGGAGAAGACGATTGAAAGGCTGTAAGATAGAGAACGACAGCCAGTCTAAGGTAAGGCACAGCCACCTATTAGTAAAGGAACCCACCTGAGGCAGTCAGTCTTTCTTCTGATGGGATGTTTACTGTAACCCACACCCGAGGAAAAGTGAGAGAAACAATTTAAACCTTGTGCAAAGCGCATACAAAACTGCAAAGACAATGATCCGACTATGCAGCGCGCAAGAAGCCTAAAGGCCAGAGCGGTCGACCTCGAAGCTGGGGAACCTGGTTCTTGTCTCGGCTGGGGCGCTTAATGGCCTGTGATTCTGGGCAAATCACTTAATCTCCCAGTGTCTAACAAAACAAGCATTTGCAATGCATTATGTCTGACATATGCAAGAATTAGAGCTATTGGCGTTGTAAATTACAGTGTCTTTTACCTATATGTTTTGGCATGGAGCGTGATGGGTGCATGTAAGGTTGTGACTAAGTCAGTTACCTATAAAATAGTTTGCTTATAAAACAACCAGCCAGGGTGACACAGCCAGTGTTAAAGTTCGTACATCACTTTGTCTGCAAGAATAGTTAACCATGTGTTAGATGTTAATGACAGACTGGTGAATGATGCGCTTGGTTGGGGGAGATAATCGTACCTGCAAATGCACTGTAAGAGCCTTATTTGTGTCAATATTCGTTGTGAAAAACCAATGTTGAGAGCAACAGAAATTACACAAATTCACATATGCGCACTGGGGATTACCTGACAGCAATTTGATTGGTAAATCCAATCAACAATTACTGTATTCCCCAATAAATGCAAATATAAAACATATGAACAAAATAGATTTTAAAAAAGGTGGGGAACAAAAAGCAATGAGGGCTGACAGTTCAAGGGTGCTAGTGGCGAGTTGAGGAGGTCATGAGAGATAAGAAGACAAAAACATGGTAGGAAAGTAGTTGAATAGAGAATGGAGGTGAGATTTAACAAATACATTAGATGCTGGATAGGAAAGGAGGACTGGGGTTTAGAGTGGAGAAAAAAGCAGATGCGCGGATGCAGGATTGAAGACAAAATGTTTTGAGACTATTCAAGGAAGACTGTGTTTTAGATTGAACAAAAGGCATGCATGTAGTCAAAAGTTGAGGGTGGCTGGAAAAGAAAGTTGATATAATTTAAAGATGAAAGAATGTAGGGTGGTTGGCGTGGAGAAGCATGAACAATGTTGTTAATTCATTCTTAACAAAGGGAGCATAATAAAAATACCCACAATGTGACTTGCCTTTAAAATGTGCCTTTCCAGTTTTTGTTATGTTTGGATGAGACTGCACAGTGGAGGTTTGGGTCACCTTCACCTCATTCATTTATTTAACTAAGGTATATAAAACAGTATAGTGCTGATGTCTGCCATGTACACAAGTCTAGTCTAGTGTCCTGGTCCTGACTTTGCCACATTTAGTGGTTGGTTTCATAGCTGTAAAGAAAGCAGACAGCATAAAGCTCTGGATGCAAACCTCACATGTGCTGCACATGGAGCACCATGAAGGTGGAGTCCACTCATAGACCATTTTGTGATATGTAGCTCTTTATGCCAAATGCTATTGGACTGCAACATTTGTTACCTTTACACACACAGTACACTCATTTTATCACTCTTGGGAGGGTGAAGGTCTAAGTCTGTCCTGAATGTATTCAGACTGTGGTCTGTAGGTTTAATGCAGTGTTCTACTGATACTTCAACCCACTAAGTTACCCTACAAGAAAAGCAAGGGATGCCTCATAAATACTGGAAAGTGTTCCAGGCGGAGCTTTTTCCTCCGCTGTTTTCCATCTGTTGCCAGTCTCTCTCTATGGCACGAGTTCCGGAGTGCTGGAAACTGGCAGTGGTCTCCCCCTTATTGAAGAAGGAGATTCTGGATCCCACCTGCCCAGCGAATTATAGACCTATATCGCTGCTCCCTTTTCCCATTAAGATTCTGGAGAAACTGGTCACTAAACATCTGTCCAGTTTTTTGGAGACCAGTTCTTGCTTGGACGCGACTCAATTTGGCTTTAGACCAGCCCATGGCATGGAGTCTGCCCTGGTGACGGTTTTAGACGATCTTCGATCGCGAGTCGACACTGGACGAGCAGCCTTTTTAGTGCTACTCGACATGTCGGCCGCGTTTGATACGGTCAACCACGACATCCTGGTCAGAAGACTTGAGGATGCCGGGGTGAGGGGTTTGGCCCGTGACTGGCTGGTCTCCTACCTGGGAGACAGGCGTCAGGTAGTGGCCTTGCCACCATTTCAGTCTGACACTAAGGTGGTTAGGCATGGCGTCTCGCAAGGGTCTGCCATCAGCCCTATTTTGTTTAATCTCTATCTTCGCCCCTTGGTGAGTTTGATTAAATCATTTGGCATTGCGGTTATTAATTATGCCGATGATACGCAGCTCATCTTTTCCATCGAGGGCAAGGATGCGGTGCCTTTGGAGACTTTTCATCAATGTATGGCATCAACCGCGGACTGGCTGAGGCATAACTCTTTGCAGTTTAATAGCTCTAAAACAGAGGTATTGCACTGCTCGATGGATCGTGTCCCTCGGCTACTGCCTCCTGATTTTTGGCCCACTTCCTTCCAGGATGCACCTCTGGCAGCAGGTTCCGCCAGGAACCTGGGCGTGATGTTTGGGCCTAACCTTCAACTAGATTTATTTGTAAACAAAACTGTGTCCACCTGCATGGCGCTGCTTCGTATGCTATGGAAAATTCTTCCGCTGCTACCGGCCTATGCTCGGGTAGAAGTGGTGCGTGGGACCATACTGAGCAGGTTGGATTACTGCAATGCATTACTTCTAGGAGCACCGGCCAATTTGGTGGTTAAGCTGCAGCGTGTGCAGAATATGGCTGCCAAACTGGCTCTTTCTCAGTGCCATTTTGACTCCTCTTCTATGGCGCTGGTGGATCTCCACTGGCTGCCTATTTCACAGCGGATTGTTTTTAAAGCACTTTGTTTAGTGTTTAAAGGGCTTCACGGGCAAGGGCCTGCTTCGTTACAGGAAATGTTTGCGTGGTATGTGCCCACACGCTCCCTTCGATCATCATCAGCATATCTAGTGGTAATTCCGAAGGTTTTGAGGGCCCGGATGGGCGGGCGGTCTTTTAGCTTTGTGGCAGCCAAAAATTGGAATTCTTTACCCTTGTCGCTGAGAAGTTTGGGGGAATTTTCCTCCTTTAGGAAGGGACTAAAAACATATCTTTTCCCTAGGTCAGATTAAATTCTTCTGTTACTGTGTTTTGCGTGTATTGCTAAAATGTCTAAGCGCCAGGATACCCTTCGGGTGACAGTTTGCGCTATACAAATACGCGATACATACATACATACATACCTGGTGTTCTGGTGAGAACTAATTCAAAATGAGGCCAATGTGTCGTTTGCATAACACCAGCATGCCCCTGGAAAGAAATCATTACGTGTTACATGACACCACCTAAAACACGAGTATCAAAACTAGAAAAAATGCGCCATTGCAGGGATTTTCAGGTTTAGTGTGAAATGTTTCTCGGAGCACTACCTCCCAAATCACTTCAGTCCAGGAGCGATTTTTAACACAGCGAGTGGTTTGGCAGATGGGAGGAGGAGGTTTGCTATGGCAGAGATTGAGGGTGAAAGGCAATGGGAAATGGGACAGGAGGGATACCTGTGAGGCCGTGACTCCTGGATCTCCATGTCTGAAGTCAAGTCAATTTCTTTCTGAAATGCACAGGCATGCACACTGAACATATGTGCCTGGGTGAGAGTTTAGGAAAGGCCCGAGTGTAGCAGCAACATGTATTTAAAAAACTCTGGGCCTTCACAAATTATTTTAATTTATAATCCCCACAAAACTATACAAGACTATAATTGTGAACCTTTGATGTGCCTTACAGTTCCATATTCGAGCTACAAAGCCCCATACATTTTAAGCATTCCCTGATAAACGTTTGAAATACATGCCAGGCTGCATGAATTGCACTGGTTAATTTCTTCAGCTTGTTTCAGTCACAGTTAGTGTTGATCCAATCTTACAGAATCAGATGGTAGATGATGCAATATTACCAGCACAGTTGGTTTTGCCTGCACCAGTTTACTTGAAGTAAAAAGGTCTAGCTCTGGTTTGTAGTTTCTGTTTTGTAGCCAGCTCTTCCTGGAGAACAACTGACCCACACGGTGGCCCTTAACCGGCCTAGCGATACACGTGTTAGAAGGCCTGTAGGACTGAGCCAGAGCCAGTGGTGTGCCATTTGGGAGCCTTTATTTCACCATCTGCATCGTTTCTAGAAGTTCGATTTGCTTCTCTCTGAAGGTAACATACTGCAACATACTAATTATAGATGCAGTAGTCGCATAGCAGGGGAGCCAGAACATGCCTTCAGAGGGATTCACTAGCGCCCTGTGTTTACTGTTTGCTGAATAAAGCCCTGCCCACATATGTACTGTGTACCTACAGATCAAAAGCATAACATGCACCGATTTCTTACACGCATGCAGGTCTGCGCATTAATCAAACCGTAATCAGGTGCATGCAGTTTAGTACATCAATTCCACTGTGCGTACGCAGAAAAAATGTGTTTTGGAAAGAGACATGCCTTCTGGCAAAATGTTTTTTTTTTAAGAGATGTTATGTTATGTTATGTTATAATGTGTTTATATAGCGCACGGCTACTCCAGAAGAGTGTCCCGGCGCTTTCCACATGCAGCTCAGTGTAAAATAACACAACAGACAAATAACAAAGCACAAGGCAACAAGGGGAAAAGAAACCTAAAGTTTAAAAAGCCAGGTCTTCAGGCTCTTCCTGAACTGCAGCAAATTAGCAGTGCTGCGTAGAGCCAACGGGAGCGAATTCCAAAGCTGGGGAGCCTTAAAGCTAAAAGAGCGCCCCCCAGTGCGAGCCTTCCTCACCCGCGGAACCACGGCCATGAAAAGAGAGTCTGACCGCAGTGAACGGGCTGGACGGTAAAAAGACAACCTCCGTTGCAAATATCTTGCGCCAGAGCCAAAAAGTGCTTTGTGCATCAGCGTCAAGGATTTAAACATGATCCGCTTCCGGATAGGCAGCCAGTGGAGCGTCTGCAGCAGCCCAGATACTCGCGCTCGCCTGTGAAGGCCAAAAATGGCACGAGCAGCAGAGTTCTGCGCCACCTGCAGGCGCTGGACCAAATAATCCGGGAGACCAAGGAAAAGGGCATTCGCGTAATCCAACCTGGATCCAATCAAGGCTTGCACAGTGATCCGCCTGTGCTCCACAGAAAGCAATGGTAAAAACTTGCGGAGCATCTTCAGAATGCCAAAGCAGTTACCAGCCAAGCCAAGAACATGCGCTCTCAACAAAAGTTTATTGTCCAGCTTAACTCCCAAGTTTTTGGCAACCAGCGATGACTGTGCAGGAGGGCACATGTCCGAAGGCCACCAATCCTGCCACTCCGAGTCGGTGGCACAGCCGAAGAAAAAAACCTCCGACTTACTGGAATTGGCCTTCAGACTATTCTGTTGGAACCAGTCGAAGACCATCCCCAGGCACCCCCGAATGCTCTCTCCATCAAATGCCTGATCTTTTCCGCATGTGAAGAGGAGTTGCGTGTCATCTGCGTAAGACACGATCTGGGACCCATGAGCCTCCGCCAAGGCCGCCAGGGGAGACATGAAGATGTTAAACAACGTCGGGCTCAACACAGAACCCTGTGGAACTCCGACTCCCAATGGCGGCATCTCGGCGGCGCTCTGGGAAACCCAGATCGTCTGGCGGCGGCCCTCAAGAAAAGATGTAAACCATTTGAACACCGTCCCCTAAGGCCGATGGCATGGAGCCTGGCGAGGAGCGCCGCATGGGGGACGGTGTCAAAGGCCGCCGACAGGTCTAACATGACAAGCATGGCCTTGCCTCCAACATCCAGAGTCTCGCGAATAACCTCCGAGACCTCCAACAAAGCCGTTTCCGTACTTAAATTAGGACGGAATCCGGATTGGGATGGGTGAAGTAGATTGTTTGTTTCTAGAAAACCCGACAGGATGCCATGCACATGTTTCTCTGTAATCTTCGCCAGAGCCGGAAGAAGAGAAATTGGCCTGTAGTTGGCCAGGACCTCGGCGTCCAAACCGGGCTTTTTCAGGAGGGGGATCACCATCGCCCTTTTCCAGGTGCGTGGGACACTCCCCTCCCTCAAGGAGGCATTAATAAGAGAATTAACCAGTGGATTCACCACCGCTGCCATCCTAGCCAAAACTTTGGCAGGGCAGGGGTCTAGCGGCGAACCCGATTTCAAGCTGGCCAACAGCAACAGGGACGCATCGCTGGAAACAGATGAAAAATCCGACAGCACAGCAACAGGCGTGGGCGGTGGAACGCGTCCGGCCCCAGAGCCGCAACACCCCTCCTCCGACCTGTCCAAGAAAGAGGCCTGAATCGCCTTAATCTTATCTGTAAAAAAACTGGCAAGATCACACGCCCACAAGTCAGGTGAAACTGGTAGGGGCAGGTTGGAGCTGGGGGTCGTGAACTCCTTCACCACAGTGAAGATCTCCTTACAGGAGTTCACCGACTCCTCAATCCTCCTAGCGAGATATTCCTTCTTAGCACACAGGATATCCCGGTGATAAGCCTTCATAGCCGACCTATAGGCGAGTTTGGCCTTCCCGTCATACTGACGGCGCCAGGCCCGCTCAGCAACCTTACATTGGCTGCGAGCCAATCGCAGCACCTCCGTAAACCACGGCGCAGATCGCCGAATTGCCGTGGACCGGGGGGCCGTCCTTGCGGCAAGATCGTTCAACCTTTCAGTCAGCCATAGCTGCAGAGCCTCAGTGTCCTGTTCCAAACGCCCAAAAAGGGGCATGGATGATTCGCAAGCGCCTGCTGCTCACAGGGAAGGCTGACGGGTGAGATAGATAAGAGTGCAGAGCTACATTTTCAAGGGCGCAGAGCCACACACTGTTGGCTGGGCAAGGCAAGTCATACCTGAATGATGGCATCACAGATAATGGCTAACCCTATGGTATCTGGCCCATTAACAGCAATGGGTGGGAGTTGAACTGAGCTCACAGTAACGGAGCGAGGGTTCACAATAGGTTACAGCCAGCATTTGTAATGGGAAAGAAGCTGATGTGATCAGATGTACTCTCAGGGCTTTAGGTGTGGGCCGGGTTTCACTGGTGCTAAGCAGCAGCAGTTTTTTAAAGGAGGCCTCGAAACGGGTCTCTATCGGGATCTTATTTGTGCCGTGTCACTGGCAGTTCATTTTTTACGGACTGCAGTGACAGCAGGCACATCATGTGCGCGTGCTCACACTGCGTACTTCTCACTAGTGGAGAAATTAGGGCATGACAGTCATGTCTGGTAAGCATTGTAGGGGATGGGAAATCCTTTAAAGAGAGATTTTCTCTCTGGATTTCCCTTTTCTGTTTGAAACTCAGGAACAAAAACATTGTTGTGGTGTCACCAGGGCTTTAAGTGGAAGCTTTCTCAATATTATATGCAAGCCGTAGTTTCTGCCTACTTATCTTATGCAACCAACAACCATTGACAAAGCCAATAGTCCTGGCTTGTTGTAGGTATGATGTTACCTGTTTTATCATATATGTGGATGCAATGACAGAAACAGGAAAATACAAATCGGGTGGTACACTATGCTAAGCACAGATTTTTAGCTGATCTGATTTTAAGCCACGCCCTTAATTGCAATGGCCACACCGCTTTGAGAGACCCCCAATCCAGGCCTCCTCAAACACCCAATGGTAACACATCATAGTGAACAAAATAGAGATGCACCATCCTGGCTTCCTCTTTCTTTGCAAAACCAGTCCATAATGTCTGAACGAAAAACAGTTCCAACTCTCAACGGAGAGACAAACATCAGAGTTCAATTCTCAACAGAGAATAAAGTCCAAGAATCCTGGGAGCAGTATCCATCCTCCAACAACGAGGTGGTCCATCTCCAGCCGGAGCAGCAACTTGGCTCTGTTTAGAATCGTTCCCTGAAATAGAAACAAGTTTGAAAATAGGGAACCCACAAGGTTTGACTTCTCAGGGTGCGTATTAACAAATTATGAATATAGAAATCATACAACATAACAGTTGATATTCACTGTCCCAACGGGTGGGATAATCCTCGCCTCCGTGTCCTTAATAGAATCTAAAATTCTTGTTGCGATAGATGGAACATTTTGTATTCTATGTCAGGACAAGAGGCTCCTGATTATGCTGGTTCAAAGCTCATCAATAACAACAGATGAAACATGCGAAATAGGCTTGTAGTAAAACACCTTAAACATGGAATCGGTAGACCAGTCAGCAGCTTTCAGGATATCTTCTAACCAAGGTCCTAACATGTATGCTGTAGAGGCCATGGCACCTCTAGCGGAATGAGCACCATACAGAGAAATATCAATGCCTGCTTCTGACATTATCCATCTGACACACCTAGCCAAGGTGGCAGCTGAAACCGGTCTAAAAGGTTTTTGAACCGCTAACAACAATTGACCCAACGGTTCAGACCTATGCGCAAGAGTGCGCTCATCATAAACCTTTAAACATTGCAAAACACATAATTTAACATTGTGTGGAAAAGCAGGATACTCAACCGAACGTGACATCGTTTTCGTCCGTCTCGTAATGATGAAAGAGACACCCTGTGGGAAGAACATTCTTCCCGCCAGAGCAAGCACATCAGACACTCTGCAACGTAAGATTAAACATAACAACATGGTGAGCTTGGCCGATAACTGTTTCAAAGATAAATCTTTATTATTCGGCCAAGATTCGAGTAAGGAGAGAACGTCCCATAACGTTGAATACCTAGGACGAGGTGGATTAGCCACCCTAATACCTTTGAGTAATTTACACACTAGGGGATGCATCCCCACAGGTTTACCATCAATGGACTCATGGCCTGCTGAGAGTGCTGATCTGAAGTTGTTAACTGACCTGTATGAAAGACCAGATTCAGCACACTCTGACAGAAAATTCAAAACTTCTTTTACATCTGATTCCACGGGATCCACCTGCCGTCGAAACCACCAACCCACCCATCGCTTCCAGGAAGTTTAATATCGTTTGCGGGTAGAAGGAGCCCAAGCTTGATGTATAAAGCCAGCAGCCGCCGGTGAAAGGCCGTCAATGCTCTTGTGTCTCCCGATAGCGTCCACACCATGAGGGACAGTTGGTTCTGCAAGTCCAGCGGATGGGGCGCTCCTACTGGGTCCTGGAGAAGCATCGGGAATGCCGGAAGTTGAAAGGGTAGATCCACTGACAACTCCAATAGTGTGGGAAACCAGGACTGAGTCTTCCACAATGGTGTGACCAACACTATCGAAGCCGCCTGTCGACGGGCCAGGGCCGCGACTCTCGGGATCAGAGAAAAGGGAGGAAAATCATAATTCCTCTGAGACCCCAATGCTGAAGGAACGCGTCCGTTCCCATCACCCTCGGGTCCGTTCTCCAGCTGAAGAATTTCGGGAGATGGGCATTGAGATAAGAGGCAAAGAGGTCTATCTTGCAGGGACCTCGCATACTCATGATCCCCGCAAATAGGGAAGGATGAAGTCTCCAGTCGCTGTAATCCCTCTGGAACCTGGAGTTCCAATCCGCAACCTGATTGAGTGTGCCCGGCAGGTATTCCACTATGACATTGATCTTGTGATCCAGGCAGAAATGCCAGAAATCCTTCACAATGCTGGCCAACATACTTGACCTCGTTCCTCCCAGGCGATTGATTATCTTACCACCGACACATTGTCCATCCTGAGAAGGGTGCAACAATTGCTCTTCAGAGGAGATATTGATTATATGGCAAACGATCCTGCTAGTAACTCGAGGCAGTTGATGTGCAACTTTAACTCGTCGGCGGGCCAACGTCCGCCGGTGGCAAAGTCTCCACATTGAGCGCCCCAACCCCAGCGGCTGGCGTCGGACTCAACAATGACGTCTGGGGAGGCACCAAAAATCGCTCTTCCGTTTCAAGCCACCATGTGCTCCAGCCACCAGAGAAGCTCCTCTTGAGCGTCTGGAGATAAGAGTATTAGGTGATCGTAATAAAACCTCTTTTGTATGTAATAAATCTTGAGGCGCTGCAGGGCCCGATAATGTAGAGGACCTGCAAAGATGGCCTGGATGGAGGAGGCCAGGCGGCCCACGATCCTCGCCAATACTCTCAATGAAATCATCTGTTTGGACAGAGTGTTCTTGATTTCTCGTTTGATAGATCTGAGCTTGGTCAATGGGAGAAGCAATTGCGTGGCTAGTGAATCTATTTGAAAGCCCAGGAAGTCTATCTGTTGGCTTGGAATGACCATAGATTTTTTGATGGTTATGACGAAGCCCAGTTCCTGTAATAGGGACATCGTCCACTCCAACTGAGAGAGGAGAAGATTCCGATCCTGAGCCAGGAGTAGCATGTCGTCGAGGTAGACAATGATGCGCACTTCCATTTCTCGAAGGCGGGTCACAACCGGTTTTAAGAGTTTGGTGAAAACCCATGGGGTTAATGACAAGCCAAAGGGTAGTGTGGGATAGTGGTACTATTGTCTTACTTTAGAATTTGGGACCGCGTAGGAGGCAGGGCCCTACCCCTGTCTATCCCGGTATTAGTGAACCGCGAATGGTTAATGCGGTATGTACAAGTGCTTTGTGTAACGTTTTAGCTATGAATGCACTGTGTATACGCTATTATACATCACTACGTGGGTTCCATTTTAGAGCGGTGGCCATCTTATGGTTGCCCTCACATAGGCTACATAGCATGAAGCAAATACGGGCCTTTTAGAGCACATGTGCCTTTCTTTGACTTCTCTGTGACCTGGGCAGCTTGGCTCCGCTGCCCCAGGTCAGTCCGGTCTCACGAGCTCCCCGACCTCTGGCCACCTGTGATTAGCATCAGGGCTTGACACACCATAAAGTCTTTTCATCCTACACTAGCCTCCAGCTAATCTCTTTCACACCTGACTGTTCCTGCTTTATGGCTTGTTTTCCAAACAGGAGATGCTCATGTTTATTGGGGCCTATCGATATCTGATGTGGGATCTGAGCCTTGCTGAGTAAATAATTATGGGCTGGCTTAACTGGAATGTGGGATGGTCATCATGACTCTGCCTTTTCGTTTGTAATGTATACATGTAATGGCCATATCGTAAACTAAGGAATGTATGCCTGAAGCAGGATATTCTGTATTTAAGAAGAAGCCCGTTTCTGTGATTTTCAGCAGTCTCCTGAGAACATACACGCTGTTGTACTTCTAGGACGCCTGTAATTGGTCTGCAGCCAATAAACTGATCTTTGACTTCACCCAGAAGACTCTGTGTTTCTGTAGGTCTGAAACAGGAAGAACCCCGAAGTCATAGGGTGTGTTCCCCTGCACCGATGGGCTTAAAATACCCAGTACTTCACTATTGCCCTTTCCATTGGAATTGAAGGAATTTCTGATGAGAGCGGCAAATCGGAACCGTGAGATAGGCATCCTTCAGGTCCAAGCGAACCATCCAGTCCTGTTCTAACAGGAGATCTCTCAAAAGATGGATGCCCTCCATCTTGAAATGCCTGTACATAACAAAGGGGTTGAATTCTCTGAGGTTTAAGACCAGTCTCTGACCTCCTCCTTTCTTTTGTACCAGGAAAACGTTGCTGCAAAACCCTCCGGAAGTCAAGGGCCCTACGGCAATAGCTTGCTTGGCCAAAACATCTCGAAGTTCAGAGTCTATAAAATTCTGTTCTTGAAGGGAAAAAAGGAGAGGCCGAGGAGGAGTCATCTGACACAGGGATTCTAGAAGTTCTATCTGGTAGCCCTGGACAGTGTGAAGGATCCACGCATCTGTGGTCAGACGTGCCCAGTTCACAACAAAATGCAACAATCTGCCCCCTAGGGGAATCATCGGAAACAAAGCACTTACCAGAGGATTGGGAGTCGAAGTTTTTGTAGACTATGTTAACACCCCTGTTGAAGCAGCCCCTGAAGCCTCAAGACCTGGATGGGAAAAAGCCCGCTTGTTCTGGTTCTTGGGTATATCCCCCGCGCCTGGGAGCGAAACCTCTCTGAGAACTGGGATTGATATAGCGGCCGATCGAGCATCCTCTGCCATGCCCGGCCCTACCAGAGACCTGGTAGAAAACTCTCTTCAAAGAAGATTGTGACTTATCCAGGGAGGCGAACGTACTCACAAACTTGGCAATGTCTCACCAAAAAGTTGTCCTTCAGCTAGCGGGCCCGGTTCGGACGAAGCTAGCTCAACAAGCTGTGGGTCAATTCTGAGGAGAACGGATTTGCGACATGAAGAGGACAAGGCACAGTTAGCGTTACCAAGGAGACAGATCACCCTTTGGGCCCACCCTGTAGGGCTAGCTCAAGAATTTTGGCCAAAGGGCGGCAATGTCCAACTCTTTATCTTGGCACGCCTGGAGGGCACGATCAATCCCTTTTTTTGGATCTTTTTTGTATTTCTTCAAGAAGGTGGTCATTAACGAATTTATGTCCGGGGTAACTGCCACCTTATGCGCTAAATTAGGGCGTGGACATTCTGATTTAAGGCGAGCCCTCACATCTTTGTCAAAACTCTTTCGCAAATGAGTTTGCATATATTCCGCTACTGCAGGAGGAGGGATCCAGTCAGCTGAGCGAGGGTGGACAATGTCGCAACGGTCGAACAAAAAAGGGGAAGGGTGGACAGGGGAAGAGGAGTGCTTGCGTTTCTTAGCGCATTTACGAGGCCTAGACTCCTGGGATGAGTCAGTGTCGGTGCCAGTGTCGGTAGTGGTATCCGGGATCTGGATAGGTACAGGCGGGGGAGGGGGAGGGCCGGGGCGCCATCTTGAGCTTGCTCTTTGGATTTGAGAGCTTAGAATATGTGTGCACATGGGGCCATGGAAGACCGGGCGGTTAAGGGGGAGGGAGGGGCGCCGGGGCAGGAGAAGCACCGGAGGGGGGTGGATTATTAGCCACAAGGAGCTCCAGTCGCTGTGATATAGATAATAAGGCGGAGGGGTGCATCTTATCTAGTTTAGCATCAAGCTTTTTATCTATAATGTCTTCCATGGACTCATCATAATATTATGCTTCCTCATAAGGAGCATCGCACGCAGCTAAATCCTCCTCATAGACCTCACAGTCTGACATGGTTCCGCAAAAAATATATATAAATATATATCTGTCAAAATCCCCAGAAGGAAACACAATTTTAACCAACTCCGAACCCTCTGAAGGTCAGGGTGTCAGATGGGGGCAGAGCCGGGGCAGTGGAGCCATAGAGACACCTGGAAAGTTCAAAGGGCAGGACTAATGGAGGGTGGTGAAAACCCCCACGTGCCTGAGCCGAGCAGGGGTGCCAAAAATTGTATCTCAGCAGATTTGGAACTGCAAGGGTTAAGAGCCCCCAAACGCCGTATAAAAAATGCTGCCAGAAATATTTAAATATCGGCCCAGTATCAGCTCCAGCCTGCCAGCTGCGTAGCCCACGATCCAGCCCGGGGCGAGGTGTCTCTCCGGCACAATAAAGGAGCTGCACGCGCACACGTGCAGGCTCCTGAGATGCACAAAGGCCGGGCGGGCAGGCCTCCGCAAGCGTCTCGCTCCCTACTGGGGGCCAGTCCCAGCCCGAACTCAGAGCACGAGTCGGCAAGCGCCGAAAGTGCTAAAGGCAGCAGCGCACAAAAACGGGGAGAAAGAAGGAGAGCTTCAAGCGCAACACGCGCTCATAGAGCGAAGCGAGAGCCACTGGGCATGCATGTGAGGAGAAGCGCGTGACAAGCAGCAATAAACAAAAAATCCACAGCTTCACTGCAATATCGCCTCACAGACCTTACAAGCGATTACTTAGTCAAATTAAACAATCACATAATAACAATGCGAGTAGCAAAAAGTCATCAGAAAACAATAATTGGAATGAAGGTAATAGAAAGACACTTATCTCGGCTGCGGACCAGCAAAGAAAGAGGAAGCCAGGATGGTGCCTCTCTATTTTGTTCACTATGATGTGTTGCCAGTGGCTGTTTGAGGAGGTGTGGTCCAAAGCCTCATGGGAAATGATGGTTTTTACTAAATGTAGTTTATTTTTAATTGGCTGCTGTTGAGTCAGTAAAGAAATTGAGTAAGCATAATCAGAAGCCTCCGGTCCTGACATAGAATTCAGGCAGGCAACAGCTTAATGTTAGGGCTGCCTCTGACACCCTCGTTGATTGATAGACAGCCTCCGCAGCTCAGGGCTTAAGGCTAGTGCACCCACGCTGTGTTCAATGACCGAGGCATGTCTTTCATCACAGAGGGGTGTGGCCCTACACTGTCTGTGGCCACAGTGGACCAGGGTTGGAAGAATGTAAGCCCTTTAAAACCTGTGACAAGCGGCACATGCGCACTTGACAATAAAACCTGCCTGACTCTCCCTGACATACAGTACGATGTAAATAAAACTAAAACAAAATAGAGGATGGGAAATATGGTGTGGGCGGAGCCCCGAAGCCCTCATCAAAAAAAGCCCTGATGGGAAGTACAGGCAAATGCAGCAGCCATCTTGGAATAGTAATTATTTTACTTTTTTTAAATACATACTCTCCTTTAAAAAAAGTTTTGCTTGACTTAATTAAAAAACAACCATGATTCTACGATGACCAACAGTACTGTGCATGCGTCATGCAGGGAATTTTGAGTCCCATACATAGTGCTTAATGGGTAAAACAATGAGTGCCGGTGCCCAAAACTCAACTCCGAAGCCCTCGTTCTGCACTATTAAATATTAGCACAGCGAAAACTACAGTTGCATAGTATTCAATCTACCTCATTCCTCGTTAATCCTCTACCAGACACCATCTTCCCCTGTATCTCATCCTTAAAGGTTCCTGCTTCCTCCTCCCTACTGCAGTTTCAATGCCCCAAAGCAGAGCATGATGGGAGCATGTCCACCACTCGAGTTTAAAAAGAAACAAGCCAAATCCCCCTTAAAAGGAAGCCAAAATCAAACTAGTTCCTACTAAAGGAAGCCCAAATGACGGTCAACATTGAAATTTGCAAAAAGACAGATAATAAGAAGAAAACAGGCAAAGGAGCAGGAGGCACTGTACAGGAGGCAGCACTAACACAACTTGAGGAGGTGGGAGGGAGGAATGCTATATTAAAATGTAAGCAGGTATCACGCTAAAGCTGTACACAGGTAAACAGTAACAGTGCAGGAAACCAATGAGAAAATTGTCCCCCCGAGAACAGATAAATAACCTTAGTGTAATGAGACAGCACTTAGTCTGTGCTGCTGGGAGGAACGGAAGAGAAAAAGGAGGGACACAGAAGCAGAAATGACCACTAGCAAGCTAGAATTGTTAAAGGCCACTAAAACAAACAAATCAAGAGCAGAGGGATGGATGGTTTTAAGCCACAAGAGAAATTACAATAGGTCTTGAATACTCAACCTAAAAAATGTGTCCGTCTGTAAAGCAAGTGGTGCTCATGTAAAGTGCTCTGATACCTTCTGGTCGAATTTGCGCTATATAAAACTCCATTAAATAAAAAAATAGAGTCCTTTCAGCATTTTGAGTGAGTCGTTAGTCATTTTAGGGGCAATTATGGTTTGTGAAAGAGAAAAGACAAGTACTTGCAAGTGTATAGTGTCGTTCTAACAAATTCAAGAGAATTGAGGAAGTTCTTTGGGCCAAGTGACCATGGAACCAGATCTTGAATCAGACATTCACACTAGTGCTATTTGTTAAATTTTCTTTCGAGAGAGAAGTAAAAAGTAATTAGGCAAAGAGCAGCTTGGCAGTGGGTGAAGAGTGAGTAGTTCAAAAGGTATAATGAAAGCAACTCACATATTCGTTTATTTTGGAAAAGACCGATTTATGAAAGACAAGGCAGGGTAGTCTAGAGGAAGTGGGAACAGCAGCGTCAGGTACTCATGTAAGGCTATTACAGTGAGAGAGAGTAATGCAGAAACCAGCAACAGTGACCACAAACAGGCCTCTGAAACCAGCAAACATCCAGAAGACGGAAGCAAGCTCTACTCTGTGAAGAGCCTGCAAGCTCTCTCTTCTCTCTCATCGACACCCCCTTTCCTCTGTCGGTTTGTCCAGTACTTCAGTAAAATTGTACCTAGAATTAATTGAAGGGGAGGAGTTAGGGCTAGGCAGCAGTCGAAACATGTGGCAGACCCACAGGGGAACTACCAGATAGGTGCCTTGAAGTTGACACTGCCCCTTGTCAAACCCCAACTTTGACCTCGTGTGAACCAATCCCTGAATCATGACGGATTGTCAAGTCCGAAGAATGTGCATGTCATTAATAAGCCCTGTTCAAGTTTGCGTTCTCTGTGCTTTTCTTGTATACTGTATGATTCGACGTACTTAACACTGCTTTTCTAAAATAAAAACTATAAAGTATTTTTAAAATAATAGTATATTTATACTTTTCTATCTCTACTCACCTCTATGATGTTCTGTTTGTCGATATTTTTGCCACAATATTTTTATAGCACAATATTTTCAGAGTCGATATTCTGGAAGAGTCCATAACAAAGCCAGATGACCCTATGGCTATCTTATACATTTACCTCAAATGTTCCAAAGTACCATAAGCCAGTGTAGACAGCCACATTCTGATTGGGTGCCCAAGGAGAAATAGAACAAAACATAGACAAATTTCCAATCTATAAATTTTCAGTGCACACCCAGCTGTGTTATTTTACTAAGTGCTAGAAGCCACCTCTTTAAAAGGTTTAAGATGAATACTGGGAATCCTACGAGAAATATTAAAATGTTGAAGTTCTGCATCAGAAATTCTAGGAAAAGGAAATCAATGATATACATTTGTAAAGGCTGGAAAAAACAAACTCAAGTAAAAGTTGATGGAGCTATTTAATTATTTAAGATATGTATGCAATAGGGTAGAAGAGCTTATAACAGGATGGTCGATGGTTTCAAATAAAATATGCTTAAGTTACTTGTCACTTGCTGGAACTAGAAGTGGGAAATTATAAATATATGTAAATGGAATGCCTTAGAACTCAGATTTTGTAACCAGGAGAAATAAGAGGATTAGCCTGATTGTGGGGTAGGAAGCGCTGCTGCATAGCAGTGAAAGAAAGAACAAATACAATGATAATAAGAGGTTATTATTATTGTATTTGTTCCTGCTGCGCAGCTTTGCTGGGCGGGCGGGGCTACTCTGATCCCAGGGCAGCGTAGGAGTGGTTTTCCGACTCCAAGTGCACAATGACTGCTTGGCCGGCCCAATAGGGCCGGCCAAACAGTCATGCGCACTTTGCATGTTCTCCATGTAGTGCATGAAGCCTACGTGGAGAAGATGCCCAGGCCCCCATTCCCTGACTGAGTGCCGAACCACGGCGCTCAGACCAATCACAACGCTGCATGCAGCGCTATGATTGGCTTAATGGAGGGAGCCTGGCTGCTTCCTGTTCCGGTAACAGAAAGGAGAGACAGATGACGTTGGAGAGAGTGGGAGAGCAGCAAGAAGGTACATTTTAATCTTTTTTTCTTTTTTTTCTTTACATTCCATGCCACTCCCGATCCGTGCTGCTGCTTTGAAGATATGCTGCATATTGTGTATGTTGTATGAGGGCCACTGTAAAAGATCAAAGGCTAGCATAAAGTCAGCGAGTGATAGCAAAGGAAGTCGGGTTGTGGACTGTTAATGCATTGTGATGTAGTGTTCTTTAAAGATGTGAGCCTTTAACCCCTTCGCTGCTAGGCCTTTTCCCCCTCTGTGCTAAGCCTTTTTTTGGCTATTTGTGGTAGTTTGCGCTTAGGCCCCTGTAACGTTTTGACCACATAAGGTATCCACGCCAAATGTGCGTCCTTTTCTTCCAACATCATGGGGGTTCTAAAGGTACCCAGGGTTTGTGGATTGCCCTGGAGGGGACACAGAAATTAGCCAAATTACAGCAAAATGTTGGGTTTTTGGGTAAAAAGGGGAAAAAGTGCTGCAAATGAAAGCATCTGGGTTTTTCCCTGCAAATGGTATCAAAAAAGGGTTTGTGGGGCTAAAATCACCATTTTCCCAGCTCTTAGGGAATGACAGACTTTTGTCAGGAAACCAAAATGTTTTACACAGTTTTGGCATTATTCTGGGACATAGCCTATTTTTGCTATTTTTTGTGCCTTCAACCTCCTTCCAGTTAATGGTGGAAATGGGTATGAAAGCAATAATGGATCCTGGAAAGCTATACATTTTAGAAAAGTAGACAACATTCCAAATTCAGCAAGGGGTCATTTGTGTAGATCCTTCAAGGTTTCTTTATAGAAACTAACAGTTAAATATAGAAAACATTTTAAATTAGTTAAAAAAACAGCCTTTTGTGTCAACGTTTTCACATGTAGCTTCTTTTAATTATGACAGCTCTTTGAAAGCAATATACCGTTACATTTGCTGGCCCTTACTGGTTGTGGGGATATATAGGACTTGTAGGTTCATCAAGAACCCGATGAACCCAGAGCCAAAAACTGAGCAGCAACTAGCAATGGTTTTTTATTATGTACTGGGTATATAGCAATTATTCTGGGAAAATGTATACATGGAAAAACCGGTATGAAAGACACCTATGTATTTCTGAAACGGGAACAAAATATAGAGTTTAGAAACAGTAGATATTTGCACATTTCCGAAGTTGGGAATACTCATACTACCATGAGAATTATCGGTCATTTTTCAAAATGACTTCTTTTTTACCCATTGTCTTTCATTCGGAAGGCAGAAATGCATGGAAAGTCAATAGGTAATAACAGTTGCTTTACACAACTGAATTAACCTTAGTCTCCCGATAAAAATGGTACCTCACTTGTGTGGATAGGCATAGTGCCCACAACAGGAAACGGCTCAAAATGCAACGTGAACACACCACATTTTCACAATGAAAAATTACCCTTTTTTGTAAAGTGCCTAGCTGTAGTTTTTGAACCCTAGCTCTGCCGGCACCTAGGGAAACCTAGCAAACCTATACATTTTTTAAAACTAGGCACCGAGGGGAATCCAGGATGAGGTGACCTGACTGCCTCTCACCAGGTTCTGTTACCCAGAATCCCTTGCATACCTAAACAAATGTAAAAAAACACATTTTCCTCACACTTCTGTGGTGGAATGTTCTGAAATCTGAGTGGATCCACAAATTTCCACCCACCCCGCGTCCCCCAAAGTCTTCAGAGAAAAATGATACCTCACTTGTGTGGGTAGGCCTAGTGCCCGCGACAGGAAACGGCGCAAAACACAACGTGGACACACCACAATTTCACAGCGAAAAATTACCCTTTTTTGGCAAAGTACATAGCTGTAGTTTTTTAACCCTATCTCTGCCGGCACCTAGGGAAACCTAGCATACCTATACATTTTTGAAAACTAGACACCCAGGGAAATACAGGATGGGGTGACTTGACTAGCTCACACCAGGTTCTGTTACCCAGAATCCCTTGCAAACCTATAAAATTGTCAAAAAAAACACATTTTCCTCACATTTCTGTGGTGGAAAGTTCTGGAATATGCGTGGATCCACAAATTTCCACCCACCCCACGTTGCCCAATGTCTTCCGAGAAAGACGGTACCTCACTTGTGTAGGTAGGCCTAGTGCCCGCGACAGGAAATGGCGCAAAACGCAACGTGGACACACAATTTCACAGTGAAAAATGGCCCTTTTTGGACAAAGTGCATAGCTGTAGTGTTTGAACTCTAGCTCTGCCGGCACCTAGGAAAACCTAGCAAACCTATATATTTTTGAAAACTAGACACCCAGAGGAATCCAGGATGGGGTGACTTGACTGCCTCTTGCCAGGTTCTGTTACCCAGAATCCCTTGCAAACCTAAGCAATTGTCAAAAAAACCACATTTTCCTCTCATTTCTATGGTGGAATGTTCTAGAATCTGCGTGGATCTACAAATTTCCAACCACCCCGCGTTCCCCAAAGTCTTCCAAGAAAAATGGCACCTCACTTGTGTGGGTAGGCCTAGTGCCCGCGATAGGAAACGGCGCAAAACGCAACGTGGATACACCACAATTTCACAGTGAAAAATGACCCTTTTTGGGCAACGTGCCTAGCTGTAGTTTTTGAACCCTAGCTCTGCCGGCACCTAGGGAAACGTAGTAAACCTAAATATTTTTGAAAACTAAACACGCAGGGGAATCCAGAATGAGGTGACTTGACTGTCTCTCACCAGGTTCTGTTACCCAGAATCCCTTGCAAACCTAAAAATTGGTCCAAAAAAACACATTTTTCTCACATTTCTGTCGTGGAAAGTTCTGGAATTTGCATGGATTCACAAATTTCCACCCACCCCGCATTCCCCAAAGTCTTCCGAGAAAAACGGTACCTCACTTGTGTAGGTAGGCCTAGTGCCCGCGACAGGAAATGGCGCAAAACGCAACGTGGACACAACACAATTTCACAGTGAAAAATGATCCTTTTTTGGCAAAGTGCATAGCTGTAGTGTTTGAACTCTAACTCTGCCGGCACCTAGGGAAACCTAGCAAACCTATATATTTTTGAAAACTAGACACCCAGAGGAATCCAGGATGGGGTGACTTGACTGCCTCTTGCCAGGTCTGTTACCCAGAATCCCTTGCAAACCTAAGCAATTGTCCAAAAAAACACATTTTCCTCTCATTTCTATGGTGGAATGTTCTAGAATTGGCGTGGATCCACAAATTTCCACCCACCCCATGTTCCCCAAAGTCTTCCAAGAAAAACGGTACCTCACTTGTATGGGTAGGCCTAGTGCCCGTTACAGGAAACGGCACAAAACGCAACTTGGACACACCACAATTTCACAGTGAAAAATGACAATTTTTTGCTAAGTGCCTAGCTGTAGTTTTTGAACCCTAGCTCTACCGGAATCTAGGGAAACCTAGCAAACCTATACATTTTTGAAAACTAGACACCCAGGGGAATCCAGGATGGGGTGACTTGACTGCCTCTCACCGGGTTCTGTTACAAAGAATCCCTTGCAAACCTAAATAATTGTCAAAAAAACCACATTTCCTCACGTTTCTGTGGTGAAAAGTTCTGGAATCTGCATGGGTCCACAAATTTCCACTCACCCCGCGTTCCCCAAAGTCTTCTGAGAAAAATGGTATCTCACTTGCGTGGGTGGGTCAAGGACCCGTGACAGGCAACGGCCCACAACCTATTGAGGCGACATCAAAATTACCTATCACAAACCAACCTGGTTTTGCAAGGGGGGTCCCATGAGTTTTTGGCCCCGAGCTCCGCGGCCATCTAGCGAAACCGACCAAACCCACACATTTCTGAAAACTAGACTCCCGGGGGAGTACAGCGATGTATGGCTTGCCTGGGTCCCCTAACGTTTTCCTATCCAGAATCCCCTGCATACCCCAAATTTAGCTAAAAAAATCACTTTTTTCTCAAATTTCTGTGTGGGAAAGTTCTGGAAATCTATGTGGATCCACAAATTTCCTCCCACCCAGCATTTCACCAGGTCTCCCGATAAAATTGATACCTCACTCGCGTGGGTGGGTCAAGTACCCGCAACAGACAAGGGCCCAAAACCTATTGAGGCGACATCTAAATTACCTATCACAAAAGAACCTGGTTTTGCAATGAGGGCCCCATGAGTTTTTGGCCCCGGGCTCGGTGGCCATCTATGGAAACCTACCAAACCCACACATTTCTGAAAACTAGACACCCTGGGGAGTCCAGCGAGGTATGGCTTGCGTGGGTCCCCTAACGTTTTCTTACCCAGAATCCCCTGCAGGCCTCAAATTTAGCTGAAAAAATCACTTTTTTCTCAAATTTCTGTGTGGGAAAGTTCTAGAATCTACGTGGGTCCACAAATTTCCTCCCACCCAGCGTTCGCCCAGGTCTCCCGATAAAAATGATACCTCACTCGCGTGGGTGGGTCAAGTACCCGCAACAGACAAGGGCCCAAAACCTATTGAGGCGACATCTAAATTACCTATCACAAAAGAACCTGGTTTTGCAATGAGGGCCCCATGAGTTTTTGGCCCCGGGCTCCGCGGCCATCTAGGGAAACCTACCAAACCCACACATTTCTGAAAACTAGACACCCTGGGGAGTCCAGCGAGGTATGGCTTGCGTGGGTCCCCTAACGTTTTCTTACCCAGAATCCCCTGCAGGCCTCAAATTTAGCTGAAAAAATCACTTTTTTCTCAAATTTCTGTGTGGGAAAGTTCTAGAATCTACGTGGGTCCACAAATTTCCTCCCACCCAGCGTTCCCCCAGGTCTCCCGATAAAAATGATACCTCACTCGCGTGGGTGGGTCAAGTACCCGCGACAGGCAAGGGCCCAAAACCGCTTGAGGCAACATCAAAATTACCTATCGCAAAACAACCTGGTTTTGCAAGGGGTGTCCCATGAGTTTTTGGCCCCGGGCTCCGCGGCCATCTAGGGAAACCTACCAAACCCACACATTTCTGAAAACTAGACTCTGGGGGAGTTCAGCGACGTATGGCTTTGCCTGGGTCCCCTAATGTTTCCCTACCCTGAATCCCCTGCATACCCCAAATTTAGCGGAAAAAAACACTTTTTTCTCAAATTTCTGTGTGGGAAAGTTCTGGAAATCTATGTGGATACACAAATTTCCTCCCACCCAGCGTTTCACCAGGTCTCCCAATAAAATTGATACCTCACTCGCGTGGGTGTGTCAAGTACCCGCAACAGACAAGGGCCCAAAACCTATTGAGGCAACATCTAAATTACCTATCACAAAACAACCTGGTTTTGCTAGGGAGGGTCACCTGGGGTTTTGTCTCCGGGCTCGGCAGCCATCTTGGGAAACTACTAAACCCAAACATTTCTGAAAACTAGACACCTGGGGGAGTCCAGCGATGTGTGGCTTGCGTAGGTCATTTTGATGTCGCCTCAATAGGTTTTGAGCCCTTGCCTGTCACGGTAACATGACCCACCCACGCGAGTGAGGTATCATTTTTATCGGGAGACCTGGAGGAACGGTGGGTGGGAGGAAATTTGTGGATCCACGCAGATTTCAGAACTTTCCCACACAGAAATTTTAGAAAAAAGAAATTTTTTAAGCTAAATTTGAGGTTTGCAGTGGATCCTGGGTAAGAAAACGTTAGGGGACCACTCAAGCCATACCTCGCTGGACTCCCCCCGGTGTCTAGTTTTTAGAAATGTGTGGGTTTAGTAGGTTTCCCTAGATGGCCGCCGAGCCAGGGGCCAAAAACTCATGGGACCCCCCCCTGCCAAAAGGTACACAATTGATGGATGGAATGCAAAACAAATCAAAACATTCACCCCCACTCAAGAGATCTGGGTTAAATCCATCATTCTTTTGCTCACCATGCCACTCCAGTTTAGACCTGTCCATATGCAAATCAGTCTTGACCCTGTGCCTCATGGGAACAGTCCAGCCCGAACTGCCAAGCAAAAAAACCAGCATAATCGTTGTCGTCTAGTGGGTTTTTTTGCCCCCCGGGGGGGGCAGATTGGGGGCTACTGCCCCATCTGCCCCCAGGGGGGCAGGAAGGCTGTAATGTTTGCAAGGAAGGGGGTGGGGGCATTGGCATGCCCGTTTTGGGCAGCCCCCACCCTAATTAAAATGTGCCCAAAAAATCCATGGTGTCTAGTGGGCTTTTTGCCCCCCCGGGGGGCATATTGGGGCTACTTCCCCATCTGACCCCCAGGGGGAGCAGGAAGGCAGTACGTTTTGCGGGGGATGGGTGGAGGCATGGGCATGCCCGTATTGGGCAGCCCCCACCTAATTCAAATTTGGCCCAAAAAAACTCCCTGGCGACTAGCGGGCTTCTTGCCCCCACTAGGAGTGCATATTGGGGGCTAATGCCCCCATCTACCCCCCCAGGGGAGGCGGAAAGCCTACTAGAAGCCAGGCATTTTTTGGGGAAAATTTTTAATTAGGGTGGGGGCTGCCCAATACGGGCATGCAAATGCCCCCACCCTAATTAAAATTTGCCCAAAAAAATCCCTGGCATCTAGTGGAATTTTTGCCCTCCCGGGGGGCAGATTGGGGGCTACTGCCCCATGCCCCAATGCAGACTTCTGTTACGTTGCCTCACTCCCTATCTAACAGGCAATAAAAAGCCACATGGGGTTGCTTTACGTGACCCTGTAGATATGGCCCTGCAGTGTGCGCTGCTAGACTGCCACTAAATATGAAGTTCCATCAACTTAGGGGCTTTGTAAATGAGGCCCACAGCGTTGAAAAACCAGCAACCTCAATCCAAAACTTTGGGGGTGAGCGTAAAAAAAGAGGCATTTCCTTACACATCCCCATTATAAAGTCACTATCAGAGCTGTGGTTTGCGAATTGCAAATTGTTAGGAAAGGGATGCACTTTGATGCCCCCTCCTTCTGACAATACACAAGGGATACCTTGTGAGCAAGGAAGAACTGCAGTGTACCCTTCGTGTATTGTTACTCCTTGTTTTGCCCTCACCAAGCTTGGGATATTACAACTTGCAGGCTTTGCGATCACATAACTGTTTCGTGCAGTTTTGAATTCCTAATGTAGATGAATGGATGAGTGAACTTTCAAATCTTCCCACTTTTAGAAAGTGTAACATATTCCTCTGGAAATGGCAGGGATATTTTTATTTGGGAAATTAATGGAACTTCATGATTACTTTTGTTCCGAATTAACTGCTTAGAAGCCCGAACATGTTTATCCTTTGAATTAGTGTTTTCATTGCTGACAGTCGAGAGTGCATCTCCCGGAATAAAAGCTTGTTGTCTGAGGATTGTACTCTAGCCTTCTACCAGCTTTACTGTGTTTATAATCAGGCCTAGTATGGTAAAACCGGAAGTCAGGAAACAAGTCTATGAAAGTATTTAGAGCCTGCTGGGCTGAGTTCGAAGATGTGTACAGTGGCCTAACGAAACATGATGGGACCCCCCTGTAAAGTAGATGGAGGGAGCCCCCGTGCCGGACCCAACCTGAAGCTCTCAGGGCAGGAGCACGTCGCCCGTGCACAGTGTATCCCTCCCCCCCCACCCCTCCCCCCTCACCTCGTGCCCCTTCCGCGCACCGCAGGGGCTGCCGGTCCTTTTGTTACGCCGCTGGGTGCTCCTTTTTTAATAGGTACATTGGGGCAGATTTATGAGCCCCTTGCGCCACTTTTGCGTCACTTTTCCCATGTTAAAAGTGACGCAAAAGTGGCGCAAGGGGCTCATAAATCTGCCCCATTGTTTGCAGAAGCCATGGGGCGGACAGACAATATAGGTCCGTAAGCCCTTTTCTAGGAACATTTCGTGCCATCGTTATCCTAAAACCTCTATTTGACCAGTTAACACATGGCCACGCATCCACGTCATCCATATATTGCGTGCGTCTGCAGGCTGTCAACAAAATATCCTGTGAAGCGAATAATGTTCAATTTTCACCTTCAGTAGCTGTACATGTTTGGATTCCTGTACGTTGGCCCGCGGGTACAGACACACATAAATCTAATTCTGCAATAAACACCGTATTTCTTGGAAGGACGGTAAGGGCCTCGAGCTGCCGTCTCCTAGTTTGAGTTAGTGCAGCCTCCTATGAAAGAACAGGTTGCAATAAATGCAGAGATAGACAACCAAGTGTTTTATGGGGCTGTATACAAACACATAGTAATAAACAACATAATTATCAAACAAACGAAATTCCTCGAAAGGTGGCAACACCAATAAATTAGCTAAACAGGATCGCGTGTCAAATGTTTACAGCAGAGTATCGAACAGCGCAATGCATGCTCAATGAAAACACATTCGCCCTCATTGAGGTGCTAAATCCAGCCTCCTCCTCAAAACTTGCCCTGAATTATCGGTTCTGTAATAATCTCTTATTGCCTGCTTTTTTTTCTGCACAACTTGGAAGGAAAACGTGTAGAATTACGATGCAGTAAAATCGAGTCTGCAGGTTACTCCTTTTACAGGAAAATAATTCAGGGTGCATTCATGGATTTACCCCAGGGTGACTTTACTGTGGGATAATACGTCATTCTCGTAATGATATTCATAATAATCTTGGTATAAGGAAGCACTCATCTCAATAAATGTTACTCCCTCAAATTAAGATTTTCTAGGAGAGGTGGTGTAGGAAATTGGGTTACTGGTTGTGGGGGGTGGGCGGGGTAAACCATACTCTAGCAGCAACCGCAATTCCTGTCAAGGGAAACAGAAGCAAACCCCACATTAACCCATGCTCCACCCTCTGGCACAAAATCAGTCAGGCTTAATTGAGAGGCAATGTGTAAAGTATTTATGCAGTACTTCAAACAGTAATAAAGTGAAAACACAACACGAGAAAAAGTCCACACAAATTTAAAAAAATAGTGTAAAAGTTGTTAATTATTTGAGACCAAAAAAATAAAAAAAATTCCAACCAGTAGAACTGGAGATAACCAATTTTAAAGATTTAAGTGAAAACAGTTGTTATAGCAGAATGCACCAACTGTGGATATTTGGTCACGCTAGACCAAGACAAAAGTCAGAAGTTCAGGTTCACCATGATGGAGTGTGGGCTGGATAGTGGAACCGAGTTAGGCTTGTTAAACAAAGAGCCTTAAATCCTGGTTGTGGAGTGTTGCGAGATCCAGTGTCGAGGATGCATTGCACAACAGTGATTCTGACAGGCTGCGATACAAGGGTCTGTGTCAGAGATGCGCTGTGCAGCAGTGGTTCCGACTATAACGCCCACGGGGGGCTTGTGATGTGAGGTCATGCTTCATTGTCGAGGATGCCGTCGACACAGGCTTGCGATGTAAAGTCCTGTCTCAGGGATGCATCACGCTGTGGTGGTTTTGAGTAGCTGCAGGCTGCGATGCGGAGTCCTGCATCGGCGATGCCTTGTGCAGCAGTGGTTGCTAATGTGGACCTGTGAGGAGACGTGTCATGCTGTGTTGTTTCTGCGCAAGAGACCGAAACTGGGCTGACAGAGCATCTTCAGGCCTACTTCCAAAGGTCCAGGATTGGGGTGGCACCACTTGGAGGCATGACTTATAGCAGGCAGAATCCAGGTGTAGAATTCTTGTTAGTTGGAGCCTTTTCTGTCCCTGAGGCTCTGATCAGGAGGCCAGCCAACCAGCCTATAAAGTCACTCTGGTGGTCCTGGAATCATAATGCAGGTACAGTCGTCTTTACTCAGGCAGCAAGGTAACAAGCAGCAGGCCAGCAGAGTATCAGGGAAGCAGAGTAGACGTCCTTCTTGCAGTAGAGCAGCACAGTGATCTACTGCAAGAGGTTATACTTGGTGCCAGCTTTAAAGTTCAGGAAGGTTCGGGAGGTCTCCATCCCCGGAGGTGTTTGAAATTTCCTTCTTCTCTGCCCTGGCCTCAGCTTGTTAGGGGGCACACTAGACTTGTGTCAAACCCTTTGTGAGCGTGCTCATACAGAGTCTTTGGGATATGAAAGTATGGTAGGTGATAGCTCCGTTCTTGCATCATGTCAGAGATGGTCCATCCTGCTAACACCTACTCCCGCTTTTTCTCACATCTGGGAGAAATGCGCAATGACCTACTGCCAGCTACACCTAGTCTTGTGATCCGGGATACAGGCCGCAGGCAGCAAATGGCTGGGAAAACAAAATGCCAACTTTCTAAAAGTAGCCTTTTCAGAATTGCGAATCAAAGTCTGACTTTACCATTGCATTTACCTTGCAGTAGTAAAAAACAGTTTTATGTTTTTTACTACTAGGACATTTAAAAGTTAAACGTACATGTCCAATTTTTAAATACACTGCATCCTGCCCTATGGGCTGTTTAGGGCCTACCCTAGAAGTGACTTTTATAAATTAAAAAGGAAGGTTTGGACCTGACAAAAAACTTATCTTGCAAGGTTGAAATGTTTAAAGCTGCCTATACAGGCTGCAATGGGAGACCTGAGACATGTTTGACAGGTTGCTTAAGTGGGTGGCACAATTGGTGCAACAGGCCCACTAGTAGCATTTAATGTACAGGCCCTGGGTACATGTAATACCTATTTACTAGGATCTTATAAGTAAATTAAATGTTCCAATTGGCTGTAGGCCAATGTTACCATGTTTTAGGGAGTGAGCACATGCACTTTAGAACTCGTTGGTAGTGGTAAAGTGCACAGAGTCCAGAGGCCAACAAAACAAGATGATCAAAAATAGAGGGTCAAGGCAAAAAGTTTGTGGGGAGACCACCCTAAGTCTAACAGGTCTAACAGAAGGGGAACAACCCATGAAAGGAAATATACAGAGAAAAGACATGCCTATGTTTACGGAGTTCCTGTAGTAAAAAAGGTTTTTTAGAATTCCGATATGAATTGGGGGGGGAGCTCTGCTGAGCCTTTGAAATTTTGAAAGAGATCTTCGAGATGGCACAAACAGAATCACTGAAAAATTAGTGGAAGTTGATCATCCATTAAAAGTCAAGGTATTTCGCTATCACAGTTATAGTAATGAGATCCGACAGCTAGCTTACTTTATCTTATACTTGATTTTTAACACACCTTCAGAAATTATGTTTCAAAACTGCAATCCATTTCCTGAGATTAGGAAGTGTCCAAAAGGATTGCATCAACATCTAACACCTAATGAAGTGAAACCATCACACCATTAGTGAACGCTAAAGTTGTTACACAATTTGTGAACGGTAGTGTAGTTTAATGTTCTACTTGCTCTCTCAGGCAGTTGGGTCTCGTTGACATCAGACCTTACCTAACATAAGGTTGGCTGTAAATTCGACAGGTTTTGAAGGCCGACTACATTTGTTATTAGTAAGAATCTACCAGTCGACTAGGCCACAGGAGAGATGAACTCTAAGGAATTTGTGTTCCAGCAACTATATCATCTTCCTTCATGTATTGTGGATAAAGAAATAAGGAATACAGTTTGTAATCACATCCCTTGAAAAAGTGCCATTTGGGGAAGCATGTGTCGGCTGATGATCATGTACTTGGATGTAAGCGTGTAAACACAATAAAGACACCGAAAATATACTAGATGACCTTGGACTTATCGACTCACTTTTCTGTTTATCTGTCCACAAACATTGTAATTTACCCAAACTGTTGGGGTGTTCTAGTTTATTGTTTTGAGGTTGTGAGTGAATTATAAGGAACAGTGATGAGTCCCAACATTTCAAACATAGTAACCCCTGCCAAAAGAGACTCCAGCTAGTGCTATCTACCAACAGTATAATAAAGGCATATGTAAATATTTACGAGAGTGGGTGAACCTAACAAATGAGGATGGAAAGATGTCCTTACCCGAACTTGATACCTTAAATATAGGCTGCTTAGCTAGTTTAAAGAAGAAACTGAAGGATCCTCAAAATAAGATAGATTCTGACCAATGGCCCATCTTCATACACTGTCCTGAAAAGGCACAAAAAAATAAGCATGAATCCCAAGTTCAAAGTATGAGAGATAGCCTTGAGAAATTGAAATACCGAATTAGCCACCTTAGGAGCTCAGTTAGAACTTGTGTGCTGTTAAACCCAATGGTTTCTGGCTAGCTGGTATGCATAGAAGCCAGACAGAATCCACCGTCCCAGATGGGATGAGTACGGTACACTTGTCCGATAGCCTGTGCTTCCCCTTGGATAGCTTGGCACAGAGCAGTCAGGCTTATCCTCAGGGTCAAACTGTAGAGTATTGGCACTACAGCACCCTCGCAACACACTAAGTACACTACAAAAAGACTCCACACCATATGTATAAATAACTGGTCTTTGTATTACACACACATCAAAATCAAAATGACATACACATTGGATATATGTTTTACTGTTGTATGCAATTGTCAAATTCTCCCTTTAGCAGCATAACAACATGAACATATCTGTACCAGACATGGGTAATTACTTGCCCCGTTATTCCCTAAGCCTTGTAAGCAACATACACCCACCCATGTGTGTACTTTCCCTCGGTGTTCACGATCCAAGCAAGACCATCCACATCAAAAGTGACAAAAACATATTTGCAGGCTGGTCAGAGGTGTTCCACTTTCCTGCTAAAACATTAGAGGAGAACACAACATTCTCAATATTGCATACCCTGTACAGTTGTAATAGTTAAGAAATCACAGGTTTTGACTACTCCTCATGACGCAGCACCTCAGCCACTCAAACGGCACCAGCCAACTAAATACAATGCACCCACTGGCGACAATTTGATTACATTGTCGGTACCACCTAATGTGGAAAGAAACAGTTACTTGGTTTTGTTCTTCCAGATTAGGCCTTCATGCAGCCAGCGTCACCTTCACGAGTCCAGCATCACTACCCTCCCCCCCGCATAGGCAAAAGACTGGGACACCAGAAGCTGGTGCGCTTCCAAATTGGAGAAATATTTTCCCTCAGGTGGAGGTGTGAGCTGCAGCAGCTACTGGCAGCCAGCCGTGGGTGCACACAAGGCAAAACAAGTCCCCTCGGATCTAGTCACGATATTCTCTACAACAGAGTGCCTTGTGGCCTCGGATGGGGGCCGCAATGTCTCTCTCCAGATCTGGAGGTCAGAGACAGTTTAGGCTTCCAGCTCCGGTTCCCCAGACTCGGGAAACATCCCCCAACACCCCTCAGACATCACATGCTATGGAGTGCAAGCAAGCACAGGTGTCCAATTGTAAGCACAGGTCCCTCGGACTCTGGAAACTTCCCCAGCACTCCTGGAACTCCTCACGTTCTGGTACCCCAAGTGGGCACTGATCTTTATGTGCACACTCCTCTTCACAGTGTGATTACTAAGCCTGGGCGTTGAACTACGCTCCGTTCGCGGAGCTTGCGAAGTTTAGGTAACTTCGCGATTCGCGTAGAGCGCGAAGTTGCAGATTGCTACGCAATCTAGAGCGTAGCTTAGTAGTTTTGCTTCCTCGCGTGTGCGGTAACGTCTTACCGTGATTCTGCGATCGCCAACTTGCTTTTCTGTCCGTTCGCCAGTGCCACGAGATTTGTAATATGGCTGCCTAAGCCCGCGAGAGTGTGCGAACGCGAACACGTCATTCGGGCGCGCGAGCTGACTTCCGGCGGCTGTCTTGGTAAGATCGCGATCCCGAACATGCAAAAACTACAATCTGGCGAAGAATATCTCTCGAGCTTCATAAAACCTTCTCTAAATTGATCATTTTGCTCAGAAAAACTCCTCAGATTGTGATTTTGCTGTAGTCTTTTGTGTAAGGAGGAGTCCTTTAATTTTTTTAACTCATTTTTTCAAGAGGAAGGAAGTGCCCCTGAGTCTACAACTTCCTGTTCCTGTCCAGCAGGCTCCTCCCAGTGCTTTGTGCATGTGCTGGTCACTTTCATTTGGATTTGGAGCTGGAAGGATCACTTTTTGTGTCTGTCTGCTGCATCATACCATTGGATTGGATTTATTTGGGGACTTTTTGATTTGAGATTTAATTTACTGCAAGTAAGTTGGAGAATTGGTGTGTTTGTTTTATTGGGGCTTGTTTGTACCTACATTTTTCTGGGATTTTCATTGTTTTTAAAAATTATTGTTGTGGCGGGTGGCCTGTACTTTCAATAGGGGCCTAGTTGTTTTTCTCTGCAATTTCAGCCAGTAGGGTACCCATGGGTCCATGTTTCGTGGTGTCTGTAGAATTTCAACATCATGTAGAGCATGGATGGCATAGGATTGAAATGCTAAATGTGGCTGTGGTGTATTTCACTGTTGGTGTGTGTGTGTGAAATACCTTTGTTGGATGTGTGTGCTTGATGTGTAACTTCTTTGCAATCTTTTCGTAGCCCTGTTGATTTTCATTTTTGTATTAAAGCTGTGTTGTTTAGCAGGCCTCCTTTGTCCGGTCATATATTATAGGCCTGCTTCAGTTCATTGTTTTCCATGGCCTGTTGTGACTGTGAGTGCCTGTTAGTCTTGGCACCTTGGCATGAGTCTCCCTTCCACTTTTGGTCGCTGTGCCTCATGTGTTTTGCTGGTGTTAGCTGTTCAGAGCACTGTGCCACTGCCAACCAGTGTCACAGTGCAAGAGCACCCTAGTTAAAATGTATATGATGGTTGGATTCCATGATTGGCTTATTTGGTTTACTGTCAGACCCCAGTCAAGTGCACCAGGGGTGCTCAGGGCTTGTAAATACAAATGCTGCTGGTGGGCTTGCAGCACTGGTTGTGCCACCCACAGAAGCGGCCTAGTAAAATGTTTCTAAGGTCTGCCATTGCAGAACCTGCGTGCAGTCTGGTACTGTCATGCTGACTGGGCAAGTGCACCCACTTCCCAGTCCCTAAACCTTCCCTTAACTTCATATTAGTCACCCCTGTGGTAGGCCCAAGGGCAGGTTGCATTGTAAGCATAAGGTAGGACAAGCCCTGATGTGTGTGGCATGTCCTAATAGTGAATTACAGCCGTTATCGTTTTTCACTATTATAAGGCTACCTGTTCCCCATAGGCCAGAATGGGCTGTTAGAATTGTTACATCCTATGATCCTAACAGACCCAGGGAACATGGTAGAAAATCGAGTTTAGTATGCCTGAACTCAGAATAATAAAATACATCTTTTAGTACAGTTTATTTTAATATTCTGTGTTTGCAAATACCACTTTTAGAAAGTTGGTATTTGCTTGCCTAACCATTTCAGCCCGCCTCTGCTATGATGTGTATCTGCCTGTCTGGTTTGTGTGAGTGACAGGGCTGGGGAAACCCAGAGGGGCAGGGCTAGGTAGCCTGGTGGTGAATGGAGAGATTGACATCCAGATGGGTGGGAGGAGTGCACCTGTACTCTGAATAGGGGTGTGCTCTGCCACCACAATGCTGGCTCCACCTCCTGTGGAGCGGCTGATGTCTCTGCCCTGCACCCTGAATAGAAAGGCAGAGTCATGTCAACAAAGTGCTCAAGAACTGGTTTGGACTGGGCAAAGGCCCCTCTACCCCAGAGGAACAAAGGAATTAGGGCTATAAGTATTGGGACCCTGCTCCCAAGAAATTAGATCCTGCTTGACAAGAAGAACCTCTGCCTGAGGAGAAGGAACTGGGAAAGCTGTAAGGAGGAGTACTGTCCCTGACCTGGGGGATTGGCCTGCAGTGGTTGCCTTGCTGCTGAAAGGAGAGGAGAAAAGACTACAAAGACTTTAATTCAACTTGTGCTTAAAAGATCTCCAAGGGCTTGTGCTGAGCTTGCCCCCTGAACGAAGTCCCAGGACCAGTGGACTTCACCCCCAGCTCCCCAGAGTGTTTTGGAAGTGCCTGCTGCTGTTGTTGGGCCTTCTGAGGGACTGCGTGTCGCAAGGAGCTGGAAGCGTGACTCGAGAAGGAGAAGCGTGCCGCCGTCGGAGCTGTTGTCGTCGCATCTCGCAAAGGGTGTCGCCGATGCATCGAGCGGAAGCGTCTCGCATCATTCCGGAAGTGTCTCGAAACGCCGAAGAAGCGTGCCGCCATCGCAGCCATCTTAGCTGACGCATTGCACCGCATCAAGAGAAGAATCTCGCATCGAGGAAGAAGCGTGTCGCCATCGCAGCCATCGTAGTTGTCGCATTGCACCACATCAAGAAAAGCTCCTCGGATCCACGGAGAAGCGTGCCGCCGTCGGAGCTGCTGTCGTCGCATCGTGTAAAGGGGTGACGCTGCTGCAGCATCGCATCGAGCGGAAGCATATCTCAAACGTCGGAGAAGAGTGCCGCTGCCAAGGCCGCTGTCGTCGCATCGCGTAAAGGGGTGACGCCGCTGTGGCTGACGCATCGAGTCGAGTCTTCTCGCAACATCGGAGAAGCGTAACGCATCTGGAAGATCTTCATGTCTTTATTTCTTTGCACCAAAAACTTAATCGCATCAGCATCGTTGCAACACTTTTGTTGCCCTGCGTGTCGCATCTAAGGTACATTGACTTAAAGTGTCGCATTTAAGAACTTAAAAGAACTAAGCAAACTTCTACCATCTAAAGTAACAGTATTGTGTATTTTTGTCATTTAATGGTCTTGTGGTAACTCTATATAAAGAATCCTTATTTTCAATATAAAAACCTGTGTGGTGTCCATTTGTAGTGTTGTCACTTGGTTACTGTATGTGTTCACAAATGCTTAACCTATGATGCTCTGAGATAAGCCTTGTCTGCTCGCGCCAAGCTACCTAGAGGGTGAGCAGGGGTTATTTTAGGAGTGTAACCCCTTACCCTGACTAGAGGAAAGGTTCCCTTCCTATCACAAGTACCTACCTGTGCCAACCAGAGAACCTAGATTCTAACATTGGTGGTCAGCGGTGAGGATTCTGGACTTGCATTTGTGACTCATGTACAGTAATTGGTGAACACTACTTAGTGAGTGCAGACCTTAAATGCAACCAATACTTGTTGGTAGATTTCTTTTGGGACTGTCTATTTTTGAGCACTGCCAAGCTTAACCATGGTGGAGAAAGCAGCATCCATAGTCTCTGTCAATACTGAATTTGAATGGGAAGAAGAGAAACTGGAAATCTACAAGTTATCACATCTGAAATCCTTTGGCAAGAAATTTAATGTTTGCATTACTGGATGTAGAAACAAGGCAGAGTTCTACAAGGCGCTGAGGGCCTGGGTAGAAGCAAGGAATGCCACTGATGATGATAATGCAGATGAGCAGCTGGATGGGCCAGTAGGTTCAAGAGGAAAGAGAACCCCTTCCCCTGCAGGTAGCAGTGTTTCTAGTAAAAGTTTATCTCCAGAGGAGTTGGCAGACAGGAAGGAAACCAGAGCTCATGAAATAGAGATGGCCAAACTAAATGGACAACTGGCAATGGAACAAAAAAGGCTGGAAATGGAAGAGAAAAAAATCCAAATGGAGCATGACATGAAAATGAGGGAGCTGGAGTTGAAAGCCCAGGGCTTGGGAAGCACTCCCTCTGGTGGCAGCACACCCCCAGTGCAGGTAGAGTCCAGAGTGTACATACCCAAAGATGTAGTGAAAGAATTTTTTTAAAATGATGACATAGGGCAGTGGTTTAAAGCCTACGAAGTAGCCATGTCCTCCCACCGGGTCCCTGAGAAGGATTGGGGAGCGGGGTTGTGGGGGCGGTTCTTGAGTGAAGGGCGGGACACACTGCTAGATTTGCCCTCAGAAGTGTATAACTCTTACCCCCATATGAAGGAAGCTTTAATGGCTAGGTATGGGTTAACCCCTGAAATGTATAGACAGAGGTTCAGGGGTTGCACTAAGATTCCCAATAGTACGTATGTGGAGTATGTGACTTTTTTTTGCAGAGCACTGGATGGTTGGCTGAAGGGTAGCAAGGTTGATAATTTTCAAGGGCTTCTTGATTTAATGGCATGGGAGCACTTGTCCAGTAATTATTTTCCTGAGCTACACCAGCACCTGATTGATAGTAGGCTGACCAACCCTGGGAAGCTTGCTGAGGAGGCGGAACACAGGGGTCAGTACCAGGGTCCACAAGGGTCCCGTGGGAGACTCCGCCAAAGGTGGGCAGGGTCCCCAGCAGAAGAGCGGGGGGGACAAGGGTAAACAGAGGGAGTTCCAGAGGAGGCCCCAAAGTAATCCCCAAGGGAACCAAGGGAAAGGTTCTCAGCCTCCCCCACCCCAGAATCCGACTGGGGCCCCGACAGGTACCCCTGTTCAAAGAGGGCCCCCAACCTGTTACAGATTTGGTGAGCTGGGTCATTTTGCCAATGATCCCAAGTGTCGCCAGTTTGGTAAACCAGCACCCCCAGGTGCAACCCCCCGGCAGACGGCTAGTATAGCCCTGGGTGGAGAGATGGGTGTCCAAGGTGGGTGGGGTTCAGTAGAAATGTCCCTGGTCTCATGCCTGAGAACACTAAAAAATACAGGCATTGGGTGACCATCAATGGCCATAGGGTGGAAGCTCTCAGAGACACAGGAGCCAGTGTGACGGCTGTCAAGCGCCACCTGGTGTCTCAGGAGCAGGTTGTCCCAGGAGCATTCTATCCGGTTGTTGCCGCCGACAACACCGAGAGTCACTGCCCAGTAGCTCAGGTTCCCTTTGAGTGGGGGGTTGTCTCTGGTACTCTTCAAGTAGCTGTGAGACCTGCCATGCCTGTAGACTGTCTGTTAGGGAACGATCTGGAGAGCTCACCTTGGGCTAAGGTGAAGCAGAGTGCTCACCTGGAGATGTTGGGTATGCCAGATTGGGCGTGTGTCACCACACGGTCCATGACAGCGAGTAGAGGTGCTCAAGAGGACCTGGAGCCTGATAAGGAGGCCCAGGAACCGGCCTTAGGGAAAAGAGGCAGGGGGCGCGGGAAACCGGCCCCCAAAGTTCCCACGGTCCAGGAGGAAGCAGACCTTGAGGGGGATGCCCTGGAACATACAGGGTAACAGATAGCTGAACTGGGGGACCTGCCTGATCTGAACCATTGGCAGCAAGAAGGAGGACCCTCCAGGGAGGAATTCTGCAGGGAGCAGAAAGAGTACCCTTCTCTCGTGGGTATGCGACAGCAGGCTGCAGACCAGGCCAACGGTGATCAGTCTGGAACACATTTCATTTACTGGGAGAACGACCTCCTGTATTCTGAGCCTAAGGTTGCTGAGCCTGGGTCAGCCCGTGTGCTGGTGGTACCCCAGAGCTTCAGAAACTTCCTACTGGGGCTGGCTCATGATGTGCCATTAGCAGGACATTTGGGGCAGGACAAGACCTTTGAAAGGCTTGTCACCCACTTCTTTTGGCCCCAAATGTGCAGTAGTTCAGACACTCACTGCAGCACCTGCCAGACTTTCCAGGCAAGTGGGAAGAGTGGAAGGAAGCAGAAGGCTCCACTCCAGCCATTCCCTGTGGTTGGTACCCCATTCCAGCGAGTGGGGATTGACATTGTAGGGCCACTGGACCCCAGGACAGCAATGGGCAATAGGTTCATCCTGTTCCTGGTGGACCATGCCACCCGGTACCCGGAAGCCATCCCTCTGAGGACAGTGACGGCACCCGTGGTGGGACGTGCGCCGATGGGAATTTTCTCCCGAGTGGGATTCCCTCTAGAGGTGGTGTCTGACCGAGGTACCAATTTCATATCTAAATATATGAAATCCCTTTGGCAAGAGTGTGGTGTAACCTACAAGTTCACCACACCTTACCACCCCCAAGGAAACGGGTTGGTTGAGAGATTCAACCGAACCCTAAAAGGCATGATAATGGGTCTTGAGATACCCATGAGGCGTAAGTGGGACGTCATCTTACCATGCCTTCTCTTTGCTTACAGAGAGGTGCTGAAGTACTGGGAATTTAAAGCCCAGCAGTGCAGGGGAACACACCCTAAGACTTCGGGTTCTTCCTGTTTCAGACCTACAGAAACACAGAGTCTTCTAGGTGAAGTCAAAGATCGATTTATTGGCTGCAGACCAATTACAGGTATCCGAGAAGTACAACACAATGTATGTTTTCAGGAGACTGCTTAAAATTACAGAAACGGGCTTCTCCTTAAATACAAAATATCATGCTTCAGGCATACATTCCAATGTTTTATGGTATGGTCGTTCACATGTATCCATTACAAACGAAAAGGCAGAGTCATGATGACCATCCCACATTCCAGTTAAGCCAGCCCACAATTATTTACCCAGCGAGGCTCAGATCCCACATCAGATATCAACAGGCCCCAATAAAACGCGGGCATCTCCTGTTTGGAAAACAAGCCATAAAGCAGGAAGAGTCAGGTGTGAAAGAGATTAGCTGGAGGCTTGTGTGGGATGAAAAGGCTTTATGGTGTGTCAAACCCTGATGCTAATCACAGGTGGCCGTAGGACGGGGAGCTCGTGAGACCGGACTGACCTGGGGCAGCGGAGCCAAGCTGCCCAGGTCACAGAGAAGTCAAAGGAAGGCACATGTGATCTAAAAGGCCCGTATTTGTTCGTAATGTGTAGCCTATGTGAGGGCAACCATAAGATGGCCACCGCTCCAAGATGGAACCCACGAAGTTACTGTATCATATCGTATACATAGTGCATTTATAGCTAAAACGTTATATAAAGCACTTGTACATACCGCATTGACCATTCGCGGTTCGCTAATACCGGAATAGACAGGGGTAGGGCCCTGTCTCCCACGCGGTCCCAAATTTCAAAGTACCACAGACCCTCCTTTTGCCCTTACATAGGCAATAACTATGCTCACATCAATCCGAGTCTAGGTCAATATTCACGAAGTCATGGAGATGTTGCTGTAGCATCATCCTATTACTTAGCTCGTCCCTCGATACAGGTTTCCTTACACATAATGTAGCACAGAGGCCACATATCGCAGGAGCACACTGTATGCACAGACAGAACAGGAAAAGGATGGCTAAGATCATTCCAATGACCATCAGAATCTTCCAACCCCAGGCAGATATCAGTTCCCAGAACCACCCCACCAGTGACCAATCTCCCTTATCCACGTGTATGGATTCAGATATTTCATGAAGTTTGGAGATGGCTTGATAAACTGTTGGAGCATTATCTGGTATGAAAATGCAACAACTAGATTGGATAACCTTACATACCCCACCGCGGTCTGCAAGTATAACGTCTAGAACCATGCGGTTCTGCAAAGTCATGAGGCGATCCGCTTGGAGCTCAGCTGTCAAATTACCAAGGGCACCAGCTATCACATTAACAGTGGATTCAACCACACGAGTCAGTTGTCTCAGGTTCCTACTTTTGACCATCGGTCCCCAAAACGGCAGGAAACGCAAAAAGAAGTCTCCCGCTTCCTGACCGGCAGTATCCTCCTTACTAATCACGCCTCTCACAACTCTGGTCTTGTGATAGTCAGAGGCAGCAGTAAATGTTGGCGGTAGCAGATTTGCAATATAACATGTGCCCGAGAAATCAGGGGGCAACCATGTATATGCTCGGTCGTTGCAGACAAAATATGTACCCTTGGCAGCCAAAAACGCAGGGGAAAACTGTGATGGAAAAGTGTACGTTTCAGTACAGTCACTTTTCCCCAGTTGAGCTCTTGGATTCTGACCATTACCTTGTAAACAGAACCGACCTATGTGGGGTACGACCCAAATTGGGGATGAAATTTTCCGCTGCCTTTCACCCAGACTAATACTATACCCCGTCGCATACCACCCTACATAAGCTCTCAATTCATCTTTGGGAATAGATGAGTATGCGTCGATATCTCTGCTCATATCGGCAACTCCTTTCATTAAGGATTTATTATTTGTGCTAGGTCTGATGGAACGCGGTTGTCGCGGGGAGTAGGCATCTAATGCAAAGAGAAACATGGTCTGGAATGCCCATGACGATCCATTGTAACTAAACGGCAGCACTAGATAAGGAATACCCTTATTAATGGTATGTGGCATTAATCCACACACCCAGCAATTGCTTGTATTCATGACTAGTTGGTGCTGGTGCAGTAGCTGAATAAACGAGTTGTTTACAAACTCTGATCGTCTAGCTTGTTCGTGTTCAGGCAGAGGCTGGAAAGAGTGTGAGGAGACAGTAGGAGGAGGTATAGGCTGTACAGTGGGTGCAATGGGCTCTTGAGAGGAGAAGAATACAATTCCTACAGTAAACACTATCATACTACATAGTATAAACAGACATAATAATACAAAATGTTTGCTCTTCATTATTTTACATATTTTTGCTTTAAAGTTCATTTCCTCAGCGAGTCTCTCCATCTTAAAAAACTCCATCCTCTAATCGTGCCGCTCGCGGCGGGTGAGTATCTTCTGCTAAGGAGTACGCCCGTCAGTCCAGGGAACGCCCTAGACCAACCAGAACCGTTGACCTAACGTCTTCGGCCTGCACCCCAAAGTCTTGGCACCGCGACCCTGCAGCTGAACCCGGATGGTGGTTCGAAAAACAAAAATCAAGAAAGTCCTTCAGATGGGAGAGCTATGATATCAAAAACAAAAAGGTAAGGAAAAAGAATATTTATTTGTCCATAGGCCTTGGTCTCAAGTTGTAGCGGAAACGGCCAGGTACTGTCTGATCTTGAAACAAGAGTTCAGGCTCTGTGGTGTCCAATCGAATTGACGGTGGCACAGCTTCTTGCAAAATATCGTCACTTTCTTGTGCTGAAGTTGTGCCTCTTACGCGTGCATCACTGAATGGTACAAAACGGGGTACAGTGTCTGTTTCAGAATCAGCGATACCCTCCTGGACCCACTGGTCATATGGTAGAGGCAAAGGGATCCTCTTGATGTGGGCGCCGTGAATCCAATTCTTCTTCCCCTTTACTCGAACAGCTGATCTTGTAGACAAAAGTACGAGGTGAGGGCCAATCCAACGGGGCTCATCGTTGCTCTTTCGCTGGAAGTTCTTGATGAGAACCCACGTGCCAGGGTCAATAGGGTGTCCTGGAGCTTCAGAGGCCTGGGGGAGAGTATCATGCACCTGTTGGTGTAAAACACGCAATTTAGCCGTCAATTCACACAAATAATCAAGCAGTACTGGATGTTCGATTTTGCTGAATTTCGTCGGTCTTGGCTCACCCCATACATTGGCCGGGCGGCCAAAAACCACCTCGTATGGACTAAGTCCCACTCGTGAATGCACAGTCATTCTTGTGGATAGGAGTGCTAAAGGCAGAGCGTCAGGCCATTTAAGACCGGAGCCCGCCTGGATTTTGGCTAGTTTTAGCTTCAGAGTGCCATTGTAGCACTCTACTAATCCAGCTGATTGAGGGTGATTTGCAGCGTGAAACTTTTGCTTGATCCCTAACCCTTCACACACATTCTTCATCACTCGACCCACAAATTCACTCCCATTATCACTCCACACCATTCTTGGCATTCCAAACCTAGGGAAAAACTCTTTCACAAGGGCTTTGGCTGTGGATAAAGCAGTGTTGTCTTTTAGGGGATATGCTTCTATTCATTTTGAAAAAGCGCAAACAACAACCAGTACATATTTCAAGTTGTTGCACCTTTCCATGTGGATAAAATCTAGCTGCAAAACTTCAAATGGATATGATGGAGGCGCGAAATGACCAGCTGGAGTTGGGGTTCCTCTACCAGGGTTGTATTTCAAACATACCATACAATTCTTGACCACATTCTCTGCACACTTGGGAATTCCAGCATTCTGCCATACTGGAGCCAACAACTTACAGATTCCTTTCATACTGATATGTGCCATTCCATGTGCCATAGTAACCACTGGAAGCACATATGCATCAGGTAACAACCATCGCCGATGTTCTGACAAATCAACCCAACAACCATTCTCATCCAATTTACCCGTACTTTCTCTCCACTTGCTCAACTCTTTCTCTGTGGCTTCAGCTTGAAGGGACTTCACATTCTCTATCGTGTTTTCACACATTCCAACATCACCAACCCATCTTGCAGGGCCCGCAACATACATTCGAGTCTTCACATCTTTTGCCGTTTCTTTCGCGATTTCATCAGCAAACGCATTACCACGACCAACATCATCAGTGACTTTCTTGTGCGCACTGCATTTCATAATCGCAACTTGTAACGGTAGGGTCAGTGACTCAAGGAGATCATTCACCAACTTGCCATTCTGAATTTTAGCTCCATGCGAAGTCAGGAACCCACGTTCCTTCCACAATCGCCCAAAACTATGAGCCACGCTGAAGGCGTACTGGCTGTCAGTATATATGTTCGCTTTCATTCCTTCAGACAACACGCATGCTCTTGTAAGGGCAATTAATTCTGCTGCTTGGGCCGAATTATGTGGCACACGTGCAGTTTCAACAATCGTGTGCTAAGTCGTGATAGCATATGCAGCAGTCGTATCACCATTCGGAAGCTTGAAGCACGAACCATCCACCCATAAGGTACCATCACACTCAGTCAGGGGAGTATCTTTAAGATCCACTCTTCCTTTCATCTCTTCTTCTGTTCTGAACTGTCATGATCCGACGCCGGCAAAGCCCCGCCTCCAGGGTACGGACTCCAAGTCCCAGGATCCCACGCGCTCACCCACGGCGCGGGACTTCCGGAAGCCGATATAGCGCGGGACAACCCGGGAGGCGGGGCCAATGATTCCTATCGTTGGACTCGAGAGAGGCGTCCTGGAAGCAACCTCCGAGTTGCTTCGGTCCTGCTTGGCTTCTTGTGTTCGTGTCTGGAGCTGAACCCTCGTTTCGAGAGCTGAGACGACGTTCTCGGCAGCAAGGCGCAGGTGAGAGCTATCCCTCCGCTGGCCACTCACACCACCCGCAGTAACGGGCTGCTCTCCCCTGGTTGGCCTTCCCGGCTCCCGGCGACCCCGCTGACCTCCCTGTCCTGTACCTCACCCCCAGTCGGGGGGCACTACCAATGGCGCCGGCGCTCCTCCGCCCAAGGATTCCAGGCGTGACGTTGCAGCGCCGGCTGCACTCGAGAGGCGGACCTCCCGTCTCTCCGTGACCAGATACACCGGCTGTCCTCTGGCGCTCCTCCGCCCAAGGATTCCGGGCGTGACGTTGAAGCACCCCGGGCAGTCGCTCTACAACCTTCAGGTCTCTCCGTGATTGAAACGGAGGAGACCCCTTTGGACAACAGGCGCTCCTCCGCCCCAGGAGGTGAAAGGGCGTTGAGTGGTAGCGCCACCCTGACAGGACTCTGCCTCTTGCAGGGCCCTCGCTCCTTTTTCGCCCTTACCCGTGACTGAACGGGATAGACTAGGACGAAGACACCCGGGCTTCTACCCGCTCTGGAACACACCCTCAGCCTTGCCCAGTGACGCAACTTGGGCCAAGGTGTCCCGAGGAACCGAGCGAAAGGAAAAAGGGACCACAGGTACTTGACGAGCCAGGCCCGGGGTGGTGGCGGGGTCAAGAGGGTACGCCTAGGTTAATCCCTCTCTTTCTCTCTTGCAGGTCTCTCTCCCCGCTGTTCTTACCCTTCCTTCCCTCACCCACCTGTCTTCTGAGTCCGTGGGTGTTATACATACGCCGGACTGGGGACGGATGGGGGGTGGACCCATACATAGCATCGGCATCATCCCGAGGAGAGGATCCCTGGGGACCGTGACAGAATCATTGGCCCACGAATTTTCCTCCTCCTGATCACGTCGGTGCAGAAACATGGCCACCTTGGACGACGTATTAGCCGCGTTGGCCCAGGTACAGTTGGAATTGGCGGCTTCCAGGGCGGATTCCGCAGCGTTGCATACACGCTTGGACCGCATGCAGCGCAATCCCTTCGACGCGGGGGCTGTATCCTCTGCCCCTACACCGCAGGTCGTGGTTGAAATGCCGACACAGATACCCTTGGCCCCCCGGAGAGGTTTCACGGGGACATACAAAAGGTGCAGGTCTTCCTGACTCAGATACAGCTGCACTTCCACTGCAAGCCGAAGCTCTTCCACACCAACCAGGCAAGGGTGGCATTTCTAATCTCCTACTTGACAGGCGAAGCAGCACAGTGGGCGGTCCCTCTGGTACGGAGAGACGATGCCCTCCTATACGACTGGGATGCCTTCAGGCGGGAGTTCGAAAAGACTTTCGACCGTCGGGCCGACACCTTCTCCGCCGATCGCGATCTCCTGGATCTCCGGCAAACCAGTTCCGATTACTTGGGGTATGTGAATAGCTTTCGCCGGTTGGTGGCCGAAACCGACTGGCCTGAGTCGAAGCAAGCCGCGATCTTCTATCGAGGTCTGACGGATGAGCTCAAGGACGTCATCGCTCAGATAGACTCGCAACCCGTCACCTGTACCGCTATGATCGAGCTGGCTTCCAGGCTCGAATACCGGCTCAGAGAGAGAAAAGGAGACCACAAAAGGAAGGACAAGACCCCTTCTCTGTATGAGACCCCTCGGCTGCCGGAGCAGACTTCGCCGCGAGGCGATCCCATGGAAGTTGGGACGGTGAGAGCCTCCCTGACCCTGACCGAACGGGACCACCGACGAAGACAGGGTCTCTGTCTCTATTGCGGCAAGAAAGGCCATTTCTTGTGCGAATGCCCGGTGCGCCCGAAGACTAGTCGGCCCAGAACCAGTCAGACCGCAGCCGGCCTCGGTGTAGAGGCGTCGGGAAACCAACGCGCTTGAAGGAACCGGAAGGGAAGCCTTCAAGCTGTCATTTCATCCCTTCCCTGGAAGCTGACGGCTCTAAAGAACCCGACCATCTGTTTCTCACCGTGCAGGTGACTCTTGATGGGGGCCCCACGGACGTCAGGGCCATGATCGACTCTGGAGCCACGGGCTGCTTCATGGACGTCAAGGAGGCAACCCGGTTGAAGATCCCCCTTCGCCGCAAAGCCACTCCCGAGCTGGTATACGCAGTCGATGGCAAGGAATTGGAATCCGGTCCCATTCGGCATGTCACCCCATCCCTGTGGATTACCATAGGAAAGGACCACGGTGAATGGCTCGCTCTGAACATCATACAAGCCCCACGATGTAAACTCATCCTTGGATTGCCGTGGTTGCGGCGACATGAACCCACCATTCACTGGACGACCAACTCGATCTCGTTCAGCTCCCCCTTTTGTCAAACCCAGTGCCGCCTCAAGGGGGCCCCTCTGGATACGGGCGAAACGGTCTTGCATCACGTGGCCACCGCCGCAGAGAAGGAAGTATCCCTCCCCGACTGTTATGCCCAGTATGCGGAGGTCTTCGATAAACAGAAAGCCGAAGAACTGCCACCACATCGCGACTACGACTGTCGTATCGAGCTGATTCCAGGGGCCATCATCCCGTGCAGCAGGGTGTATGCCCTTACGGGTCCCGAAACCAGCCACCTAAGAGAGTACTTGGACAAGTACTTAAAACTGGGGTTTATCCGCTCCTCCAGTTCCCCTGCGGCGTCACCCCTTTTTTTTATACCCAAGGCGAACGGCGAGCTCCGCTGCTGCATAGACTACCGCTCCCTCAACGCGCAGACCATCAAGAACCAATACCCCCTGCCGCTCATCCCAGTACTGCTGGAGCAGGTCCAAGGAGCGCGGATCTACACCCGATTGGACCTCCGAGGGGCGTACCATCTGGTCCGAATCCGCGCGGGCGACGAGTGGAAGACCGCGTTCAAGACGAGATTCGGCTTTTACGAATACTTGGTGATGCCCTTCGGGCTTTGCAACGCCCCGGCCGCATTTCAGTACTTCCTCAACGAAGTGTTGAGAGAGTTCCTGGACCGATATGTCGTAGTGTATATCGACGACATCCTGATCTTTTCATCAGATCCTGCAGAACATGTCGGTCACGTCCGGAACGTGCTGGCGGCCCTTGAAAGAAACCGGTTGTTCTGCAAACTCACTAAATTTGAGTTCCACGTGTCCACGGTGGAATTCCTTGGTGTCCTGCTCACCCCAGAGGGACAAATCATGACCGCCCGGAAGGTGCAAGCCGTCGCCAAGTGGCCTCAACCAACAACCGTGAAGGAAGTCCAGAGTTTCCTGGGCTTCTCCAACTTTTACCGGAGGTTCATCCATCATTTTTCGCACATGGTAACGCCGCTCACCAAGCTGACGTGAAAAGGGACCACCTTTCTATGGTCAGCGGAAGCACAGTCCGCGTTCGACCAACTCAAGAGAGCCTTCACCAGTGCTCCCATTTTACGACATGCCGATCCTGATCTTCCGTTCCTGGTCGAAGCAGACGCCTCAGACGAAGCCGTGGGCGCGATACTGTCCCAGCGCCAACCAGACACCGGAGTGCTCCACCCGGTGGCCTACATGTCCAAGAAATTAAGCCCGGCCGAGCTCAACTACACCATCTCGGAGAAGGAACTGCTCACCATCCGTGAAGCGTTCCTGGAATGGCGGCATTGGTTGATGGGGGCTCGGCACCAGGTAACGGTGTATACGGACCATCGGAACCTCCAGTTCCTGCGGTCCGCCCGCCATCTCTCACCCAGACAGAAGAGGTGGATGCTCTTCTTCGCAGAGTACCATTTCCTAGTTACCTATCGACCCGGGACACTGAACCGAAAAGCCGATGCCCTGTCGCGCCAGACTTACCCGTGCCTTCCGGCCGGGACCCCGGAACAGTCCATCGTCCCGCCTGGGCAGGTCATCGGCAGAGTGAAGACCGACTCGTTTCTACAGAAGGTGAAACAAGGACTCCGGACCTTCGCCTGGACTACATGGCTGAAGAGCCACAAGGAATGGCGCCTCCACCAGGGTCTTCCCTTGCGTGGTTCCCGGCTATTGATACCTACGCCCCGGCTCCGGAAGCTCGTTTTCTCCTGGTGTCATGATCTGCCCTGTGCGGGGCACACAGGAGGGACCAAATCCTTGGAAAGGGTGCTGAGACAATTCTGGTGGCCCTCCGTCCGACCGGACGTTTTACAGTGGGTAAAACAGTGTGCGATCTGTGCGCAAATGAAATCCGACCATCAAAGAAAACAGGGGCTCCTGATGCCGCTTCTTACCCCTATGAACCCCTGGGAAAGGATATCCATAGACTTTGTGGTAGGGCTCCCGAAAGACCAGGGATGCACCGCCATACTCGTCGTGGTGGATTACCTCACCAAGATGGGGCACTTCATCGCCTGTAAGCAAGTCCCCACTGCCGGGGTTTTGGCATCGCTCCTGTTGAAACACGTGGTGCGGCTTCATGGACTTCCATTGGGGATCGTGTCGGACCGGGGGTCGCAGTTTACAGCCCGGTTTTGGAAGGTGTGGTGCGAACAGCTCGGTATCCGCTCCTCCCTCTCCACGAGCTTCCACCCCCAGACCGATGGCCAGACAGAGCGGCTCAACCAAACGCTCAAACAATACCTGCGCTGTTACACCAATCAGGCAGCGGACTCGTGGGTTGACTTGCTCTGGGTGGCCGAAGTGGCCTACAACAACGCACAGCACTCTGCCACACACCACACCCCCTTCTTTCTCGCTTCTGGGTTCCACCCGCGCTTTGTCCCCTTTGTCCTTCCGCGAGAAACCACATCCCTTCCCACTCTTCAGACGAGGCTCAGCGCTATACGCTCCGCGTTGAGGCAAGCCCGGACTAACCTTCGGGTGGCCAAGGGGAAATACAAGGACCAGGCCGACAAACATCGCAGGCCCGCTCCGGTCTATCACAAAGGGGACAGGGTGTGGTTGTCCACTAGGAATATCAGATTCAAAAAACCCAGTGCCTTCAACCCCAAATTCATAGGACCCTACCCCGTGGTGCGACACGTGAACCCTGTGGCGGTGCAGCTGCGGTTGCCCCCTCACCTGCAGATTCACCCGGTGTTCCACGTGTCGCTGCTCAAACCTTCCTTGTGCCCGGTAAAGAAAGTCCCGGCCCCTTGTGGGTGCAACAGGATCAGGAGTACATCGTGCGGCGGGTGCTGGATTCCAAGCTGGTGCGGGGGAAGCTTTGGTACCTCTTGGCCTGGAAAGGCTATGGGCCGGAGGAGGACTCCTGGGAACCCGCTTCGGCGGTGCACGCGGCTCGCCTGGTGGCGGCCTTCCACCGCCGCTCTCCCTCCAAGCCCGGGAACCCCGGCGGCCGGGGTGCCGGGGTGAAGGGGGGTATGCTGTCATGATCCGACGCCGGCAAAGCCCCGCCTCCAGGGTACGGACTCCAAGTCCCAGGATCCCACGCGCTCACCCACGGCGCGGGACTTCCGGAAGCCGATATAGCGCGGGACAACCCGGGAGGCGGGGCCAATGATTCCTATCGTCGGACTCGAGAGAGGCATCCTGGAAGCAACCTCCGAGTTGCTTCGGTCCTGCTTGGCTTCTTGTGTTCGTGTCTGGAGCTGAACCCTCGTTTCGAGAGCTGAGACGACGTTCTCGGCAGCAAGGCGCAGGTGAGAGCTATCCCTCCGCTGGCCACTCACACCACCCGCAGTAACGGGCTGCTCTCCCCTGGTTGGCCTTCCCGGCTCCCTGCGACCCCGCTGACCTCGCTGTCCTGTACCTCACCCCCAGTCGGGGGGCACTACCAACGGCGCCGGCGCTCCTCCGCCCAAGGATTCCGGGCGTGACGTTGCAGCGCCGGCTGCACTCGAGAGGCGGACCTCCCGTTTCTCCGTGACCAGATACACCGGCTGTCCTCTAGCGCTCCTCCGCCCAAGGATTCCGGGCGTGACGTTGAAGCGCCCCCGGCAGTCGCACTACAACCTTCAGGTCTCTCCGTGATTGAAACGGAGGAGACCCCTTTGGACAACAGGCGCTCCTCCGCCCCAGGAGGTGAAAGGGCGTTGAGTGGTAGCGCCACCCTGACAGGACTCTGCCTCTTGCAGGGCCCTCGCTCCTTTTTCGCCCTTACCCGTGACTGAACGGGATAGACTAGGACGAAGACACCCGGGCTTCTACCCGCTCTGGAACACACCCTCAGCCTTGCCCAGTGACGCAACTTGGGCCAAGGTGTCCCGAGGAACCGAGCGAAAGGAAAAAGGGACCACAGGTACTTGACGAGCCAGGCCCGGGGTGGTGGCGGGGTCAAGAGGGTACGCCTAGGTTAATCCCTCTCTTTCTCTCTTGCAGGTCTCTCTCCCCGCTGTTCCTACCCTTCCTTCCCTCACCCACCTGTCTTCTGAGTCCGTGGGTGTTATACATACGCCGGACTGGGGACGGATGGGGGGTGGACCCATACATAGCATCGGCGTCATCCCGAGGAGAGGATCCCTGGGGACCGTGACATGAACAGACAATCATGTTGCTCAATCTCATCTAGGTCTGCTGGAATCGGCAATAATGTAGCTGGATTCAACGTGTTGCATCTCTTTATGTGTATATGATTTGCTAACAGTGTCAATTCATATCCTGACAATCGCGCACTAGTTAAGTGCTGTGTCTTGGTCCGATTTAACAATGTGTCCACAGCATGTGGAACCATAACAATCAATGTATTATCCATTACTAGTCCGGCAGACTGTCGAATAGACATAGCTGCGGCGGCTGTAGTCTCAAACAACTTGGCAATGCCCTCGCTACCGGGTCCAAGGTTGACGAGAAATATGCGCATTGACGCGGTCTGTCGCCAAAAGGCTGTGTTAACACTGATAATGCGCAACCGTATTTTTCATGAACATACAATGTAAAAGGCTTGCTGTAGTCGGGGTTACCCAACACAGGAGCTGAACATAATGCATTTCGCAATTCCCAAAAACTTTTCTGACACTCCTCAGACCATGGGATAGGATTCGGTGTGTCTTTGCATGTTAATGCTAACAAAGGTTTTGGCAGCAAAGAAAAATTCGGTATCCAGTGCCTACAGTATGAAGTAATGCCCAAGAAAGCACACACTTCTCTCTGTGATCTTGGCATGCTCAATTGTGCAATGGCTTGAATTCTTTCTGGGGTCAGTTTCCTTCCCTCCTTCGATAAGAGATGACCTAAGTAGGTCACTTCTTGTCGACAATATTGCAGTTTTGAGAGAGACACTTTGTGATGGAAGGCAGACAAATGACGCAACAATGACAATGTAGCTTCTTTGCAAATCTTTTCAGTATCCGCGGCGATTAGTAAATCGTCAACGTACTGAATAAGGATAGCGCCACTAGGCAATACAAGTGCACCAAGCTGCGCTTTTAAAGCCTGACTGTATATTGATGGACTTTCACAGTAGCCCTGTGGAGCGCGTTTAAAGCGGAAGCTGCGACCTCCTAAACTGAAGCCAAAAATGTCCCTGCTCTCCTCTGCAATTGGGATGCTAAAGAAAGCATTCTTCAAATCGATCACTGAGAACCATGCAGCGGAGGCTGGAATCATAGTTAACAAGGCAGTTATATCGGGGACAACTGGAAACTGTGGCACAACAATCTTATTAACCTCTCTAAGATCAATCACAAATCTGTAAACAGGTGGCTGTGAAGGGTCCGTTCGTTTCAAGACAGGTAAAACAGGACTATTGCAAACGTTGCCTCTTGTCTCTTCAATTACACCCTTTTTAATCAAATCGCTGACAATCGCTAACAACGCTTTCTGACCTTCATTGGAGATCTTGTACTGGGGAATACGTGGCAGTCTGACATTTGCTTTTAAAGAGACCACGTATGGCGGTATTTCCAAGAGACCCACATCATTGGGACCAGTAGCCCAAAGGACATCCGGAAGGGATGACAATTTGGGTGGCATTGCATTCTTAGACAAATACATTGGGGAAATCACCTTCTTACCTAATGTAAGTTGTACTCCTGAGGGAGAACAATTTAGCGTTGCATGCAATCTTTTTAGCAAATCTAATCCTAACAGATTTTCACCACAACCTGTTGTTAGGATGAGGGGTGCTTTTAACTCGCAAGGTCCAACAGAAAGTGGCATAGGACTAGAAATCGGGTTCCTTACTGGGGCGCCAGAAAAACCTACTGAAACATTCATTTCGCCAGACAAAGGCGCGCCAGGGAGTTTTGAATGCATGATTGAACTCTTTGCAGCACCAGTGTCCAGCAGAAAGGGCTCTGTTACACCCGCTGTAGTCACTTTAACATATGGTCCACTCTGATCCACTGGTACTGAAACATCTCCCTCTCTCTGTCTACGGCTGTCCTAGTAATCATTACCTTCCACATTGTCGTCTTCTGCATATTAATCATTATTATAGTACTGAGCTGTATTACCCTTTGCATTGGCTTGCTGATCAAAGCTATTTATGGTATTTTGAGGCGGAAGAGGGCGCGCGTTCTGGGGAACATTCCCACGCCCTCTACCTCTAGGAGCTTGCTGACCACCTCTACCTCTTGCGCCATACGCATTACTAGTACGCTGCATCAATTTAGGGCAACTATACTTGAAATGACCTTCCTCTCTGCAATATGAACATTGATTGGGACCTACAGGGATACGTGGTTGATAATACCCATTCATTTGCTGATTATTCTGGAACTGTTGGGGCTGCTGATAGATACCTTGGGTTTGCCTATAGTTATTCTGTCCTCCACGTGGCGGATAAGCCTGCTGTAAAAGGACCTTCGTTTTCAGTTCTTTCGTTTTCTTATCTGTTCTATCTTTCTCGTCTTTATCTCTATTTTCATAATACTGTGCAGTAGCCAGTATTTGCGCTGAAGAGGAAACAGCCCAAGAACTCTCGGAATCTTTTAATTTCTTACACAACTCGGGAAGTAGATTCTGCACAAATGTATCCACAAATAACCGGTGGCCACCTTCAGTACTCATGTCTTGACCACTGTGGTCGATAAACGTTTCTTCAAACCTTGTAAAGAAATCGGACACTGTCTCATCTTTCTTCTGCTTGCATGTGGACAGTTTATCCCAATTCACGCGCATCACGGGCATTAAAGTTTTCATGTAGGTAATAATTCTACCAGGGAGTTCTGCTACCAAAGGGTCAGGCTTCGCGCCACCAACTTGGCCAGCGTCTGCAGCAATAATATTAGCCCATGTGTTACCCAATTCTGCAGCGTGATCTACATTACGAATGGATCCCCATAAAGACAGTGGAACCACATTCCCAAACAACATATCTATGTCAGCCAGATTCATGACACACGATTCTGCAGTTTGTGATAACTCCTTATAATATCCTGTAGGGTTTTTACGGGGGTCAGGCAATCTCTGCTTAAGCGCTAACACCTCAGAACGTTTCCAAGGGACATGCACCCAAACACGCTGAAAATGTGCTAAGACAGGTGGATTAGCATTTGGATCAGCAGGTCTCCAAACTGGGGGAACCTCACGCATCGGATATTGGCGCGCTTTTACCTTTTTCCCCACAGGGAATTCCTGTTCGAACAATGATTGTTGACAATCGCCATTTCTGAAGGACAGTAAAGTCGCAACTGCTCTATCTACATTGGGACCCACAATTGTACCTGTTCCAAAATCAAATCGCACTCAACACAATTCCTGTGGGTTTGGGTTTGAACCATGATCCTCCAATTCCTCACAGAGGAATTCACACATTTTGTCAAAGACATACCTCTGTGTTGGGGCATCCCATTGGTGGAAAACGTTAACAACTGATTCCACATTATAGAGTGAAGGGAAACCAATCCACCTACGCGCCAGATGATCTAACACCTCTTTCTCGTCAGGACCAGGCAGCTGACTACGCAATTGCTTACGTTGCAAACCAGGGGTCACACTAGATGACCCAAAGAGAGGCGACATTAAACTAGTAACTACATTAGCTAGTCGTTGTCGTGCTGAAGGAGAAGTTGAGGCGAAAACGGGGGGATAGACAGAGGGAAGAAAAGCGGAGTCAGATACAGGTACCTGGGTAGTGTAAGAAGGAGCGCCAGGGGAGGCAGCTGATGTGCTAGGCAAAGTCGCAGAAAGCGCAGGGGCAACAGGTAGCAAAACTGGCGGCCCTTGAGAGGGCTGCACTGCAGGGATAGGAGCCAGCTGAGGAGGAGCTGGCGGTTGTGGGAAGGCTTGCAGCATATTTACTGGAGGCTGCACATTTACAAGCTGTGGAGGCGCTGTGGCATTTTGCGCATACGGGGGTGGCGAACTTAGCAAATGGGACATTAGGGAATCCTTCTCTTTCTCTTTTGTCTCATCTTGTACAAGGGGTGACAAAACAGGGTAACATTTATCGATCCCTAGTTTGGGCTGTCTATGTAACTGCTCATTCATTTGTTCCTCCTCATTATCTTTGAATTGCACAGCTGCTTGCATCATTGACATACCTCTTTCTCTTTTATTCCTTTTTGCTAGCTTAATTTCCTTCTGTTTGGCTTCCTTTCGCCATAGGCGGAAAGAATCAAACATCGCCGGCCGGGCTTTCTTTTTAAACAATTTAACTTCCAAATTATCTAAGATATCTGTATCGAAACTACAATTTTGGGGCCATTTTAAAACACCATCCTTTCTGGTGTATCGGATCCATACTTCATTATATGCAATGGGGCCCACGCCATGTTTTACATAAAGCTCATAAGTTGGAGTTCCAATTGGAGGAACCGGACATAAATCCTCTAACTGGAAATCCCTTCCACAACCCAAATAAAACAATCTTCCAAATACACTAGAACCAGGCATCTTCGCTCACTAGTCTAGTTTCAAACTTCAAAGGATTATCGATTACGATATTCTCGTGAATACACGAGTCCTCTGGCTTTGGCACTTGCAAGCTCCAAATCAAAATGATCCCGAAGGATACCAAAAATCCCGAAGGATACCAAACAAACTGGGAGACGCTCCACTTATACTTAACTGAATATCGATGATCGATGGCGTCACCAGAAGACTCTCTCGATTGTTTCGCTCTACCAAAATCGTCAAGGGTCCAAAACAGGGCGATTAATCAGGGCAGCAGTCCTTCGTAGCCGTCGGGACGCGGAGAACCTCGCAGAAAAGACTTTTGGACCACGTCGACATGCAGGGGTCGATGAAGTGGCGGCCTTCCTCCAGAATTTCCACACGAAGCTCCTCACGAACCTCTGGCTTGGACTGGTACCGCTGAAATCGCCCCGAGTTGGACGCCAACTGAAGTACTGGGAATTTAAAGCCCAGCGGTGCAGGGGAACACACCCTAAGACTTCGGGTTCTTCCTGTTTCAGACCTACAGAAACATAGAGTCTTCTAGGTGAAGTCAAAGATCGATTTATTGGCTGCAGACCAATTACAGGTATCCGAGAAGTACAACACAATGTATGTTCTCAGGAGACTGCTTAAAATTACAGAAACGGGCTTCTCCTTAAATACAAAATTTCATGCTTCAGGCATACATTCCTTGTTTTATGGTATGGTCGTTCACCTGTATCCATTACAAACGAAAAGGCAGAGTCATGATGACCATACCACATTCCAGTTAAGCCAGCCCACAATTATTTACCCAGCGAGGCTCAGATCCCACATCAGATATCAACAGGCCCCAATAAAACGCGGGCATCTCCTGTTTGGAAAACAAGCCATAAAGCAGGAAGAGTCAGGTGTGAAAGAGATTAGCTGGAGGCTTGTGTGGGATGAAAAGGCTTTATGGTGTGTCAAACCCTGATGCTAATCACAGGTGGCCGTAGGACGGGGAGCTCGTGAGACCGGACTGACCTGGGGCAGCGGAGCCAAACTGCCCAGGTCACAGAGAAGTCAAAGGAAGGCACATGTGATCTAAAAGGCCCGTATTTGTTCGTAATGTGTAGCCTATGTGAGGGCAACCATAAGATGGCCACCGCTCTAAGATGGAACCCACGAAGTTACTGTATCATATCGTATACATAGTGCATTTATAGCTAAAACGTTATATAAAGCACTTGTACATACCGCATTGACCATTCGCGGTTCGCTAATACCGGAATAGACAGGGGTAGGGCCCTGTCTCCCACGCGGTCCCAAATTTCAAAGTACCACAGAGCCACAGAAGTCTCTAGGGTTCAGCCCCCTTGAGCTTCTGTACGGACACCCAGTGAGAGGACCTCTAAGTCTGGTCAAGGAAGGCTGGAAGCAATCTCCCAGGAAACCTCCCCAGAATGTATATAGCTACATGCTGGCCTTCAGGAACCAGACTAGGCGTTTCAGGGAACTTGCTGAGGCAAACCTGGAAGCCAGCCAGGAGGAGATGAAGCAGTGGTAAGACCAGAATGCCACTCTGGTAGAGCTTCAGCCTGGACAGAAGGTATGGGTCTTGGCCCCAGTGGAGCCCTGTGCGCTCCAGGATAAGTGGACCGGTCCCTTTGAGGTTGTGGAGCGCAAGAGCCCTGTCACCTATTTGGTGAACTTGCGGTCTCCAAGGAACCCCATGAGGGTCCTTCATGTCAACCGCCTCAAGCCCCACTTGGAGAGGTCCCAAGTGGGCATGCTCTTAGCGACAGATGCTGGGATGGAGGAGGAGACCGAGCCTCTTCCTGACCTCCTGTCAGCCAAGGAGCAAGATGGGTCAGTGGATGGTGTCATCCTCTCTTCCACCCTGACCCCTGAGCAACAGAACGATTGTCGCCAGTTCTGGGACAATTCTCTGACCTGTTTTCCCTGATTCTCGGTGTCACTGATTGGTGTGTCCATGATGTGGACACTGGGGATAGTACACCTGTGCGGCACAAGGCCTACAGGGTAACTGACAGGGTAAGGGCCTGCATCAAGGAGGAGGTCTCCAAGATGTTTGCCCTTGGGGTAATTGAGTCCTCAAGCAGTCCTTGGGCCAGCCCAGTGGTCTTGGTCCCAAAGGCTGCAGCGCCGGGAGCCACACCCAAACTCCCGTTCTGTGTGGACTACAGAGGACTCAATTCGGTCACCAGGACTGACGCACACCCCATCCCCAGAGCTGATGAGCTCATAGATCGGCTAGGGGCTGCCAACTACCTCAGCACGTTTGATTTAACGTCTAGGTATTGGCATATCGCCTTGACCGATGGGGCCAAAGAGAGGTCAGCATTTTCCACCTCTGATGGGCATTACCAGTTCTGTGTGTTTGCTGGTGTTAGCTGCTCAGAGCACTGTGCCACTGCCAACCAATACCACAGTGCCAGTGCTCCCTAGTTAAAATGTATATGATGGTTGGATTCCATGATTGGCTTATTTTGTTTACTGTCGGCCTAGTAAAATGTGTCTAAGGTCTGCCATTCAGGAACCTGCGTGCAGTCTGGTATTGTCATGCTGACTGGGCAAGTGCACCCACTTCCCAGTCCCTAAACCTTCCCTTAACTTCATATTAGTCACCCCTATGGTAGGCCCAAGGGCAGGGTGCATTGTAAGCATAAGGTAGGACAAGCTGTGATGTGTGTGGCATGTCCTAATAGTGAATTACAGCCATTTTCGTTTTTCACTATTGTAAGGCTACCTGTTCCCCATTGGCCAGAATGGGCTGTTAGAATTGTTACATCCTATGATCCTAACAGACCCAGGGAACATGGTAGAAAATCGAGTTTAGTATGCCTGAACTCAGAATAATAAAATACATCTTTTAGTAAAGTTTATTTTAATATTCTGTGTTTGCATATACCACTTTTAGAAAGTTGGTATTTGCTTGCCTAACCATTTCAGCCCACCTCTGCTATGATGTGTATCTGCCTGTCTGGTTTGTGTGAGTGACAGGGCTGGGGAAACCCAGAGGGGCAGGGCTAGGTAGCCTGGTGGTGAATGGAGAGAATAACATCCAGATGGGTGGGAGGAGTGCACCTGGACTCTGAATAGGGGTGTGCTCTGCCACCACAATGCTGGCTCCACCTCCTGTGGAGCGGCTGATGTCTCTGCCCTGCACCCTGAATAGAAAGGCAGAGTCATGTCAACAAAGTGCTCAAGAACTGGTTTGGACTGCGCAAAGGCCCCTCTACCCCAGAGGAACAAAGGAATTAGGGGTATAAGTATTGGGACCCTGCTCCCAAGAAATTAGATCCTGCTTGACAAGAAGAACATCTGCCTGAGGAGAAGGAACTGGGAAAGCTGTAAGGAGGAGTACTGTCCCTGACCTGGGGGATTGGCCTGCAGTGGTTGCCTTGCTGCTGAAAGGAGAGGAGAAAAGACTACAAAGACTTTAATTCAACTTGTGCTTAAAAGATCTCCAAGGGCTTGTGCTGAGCTTGCCCCCTGAACGAAGTCCCAGGACCAGTGGACTTCACCCCCAGCTCCCCAGAGTCTTTTGGAAGTGCCTGCTGCTGTTGTTGGGCCTTTTGAGGGACTGCGTGTCACAAGGAACTGGAAGCGCGACTCGAGAAGGAGAAGCGTGCGGCCGTCGGAGCCATTGTAGTTGTCACATGGCACCGCATCAAGAAAAGCGCCTCGCATCCACGGAGCGGAGCTGCTGTCGTCGCATCGCTTAAAGGGGGGACGCCGCTGCAGCATCGCATCGAGCGGAAGCATCTCGCAAACGTCGGAGAAGAGTGCCGCTGCCAAGGCCGCTGTGGTCGCATCGCGTAAAGGGGTGACGCCGCTGTGGCTGACGCATCGAGTCGAGTCTTCTCGCAACATCGGAGAAGCGTAACGCATCTGGAAGATCTTCACGTCTTTATTTCTTTGCACCAAAAACTTCATCGCATCAGCATCGTTGCAACACTTTTGTTGCCCTGCGTGACGCATCTAAGGTACATTGACTTAAAGTGTCGCATTTAAGAACTTAAGAGAACTAAGCAAACTTCTACCATCTAAAGTAACAGTATTGTGTATTTTTGTCGTTTAATGGTCTTGTGGTAACTCTATATAAAGAATCCTTATTTTTAATATAAAAACCTGTGTGGTGTCCATTTGTAGTGTTGTCACTTGGTTACTGTATGTGTTCACAAATGCTTAACCTATGACGCTCTGAGATAAGCCTTGTCTGCTTGCACCAAGCTACCTAGAGGGTGAGCAGGGGTTATTTTAGGAGTGTAAACCCCTTACCCTGACTAGAGGAAAGGTTCCCTGTGCCAACCAGAGAACCCGGATTCTAACAGTGCCCATGTGGCTTGTGGCAATTTTGTGGTGGTAGTTTAGTAGTGTGTGCTTCTTTTTCCATAAAGGCCTGCATTTCTTTTCTTTGTTCCCCTTGGCTTATGCTTGTTGTTGTTGTGTCCTCCTGGCCATGTGTGTGGCGGCCATTTTGTGAAAGCAGGCATTGTGCTTTTGCCATAGGCTTACATTGACTGTTCCAAGCTTGTGGCCTAGTCTGCCAGTAGGCCCAGAGGTAGTCAGCCTCAGGTTGGAATAGCAGTTTTTGGGTGTTTGTTTACAGCCAGTAGGTAACCCTAGGGTTTCAGCTCGCGTACTTTCGGTAACTCTGCACAGTGCGACAACGCGGACTTACAGTTTTCGTCATTTTCGCGCTCTCAATATACGTGTTCGCGCACGCGATAAAGCCTTTTTGTACAGTTCGCGATCCCGAACACGCAGCATTTGCAATCTGCAAAACAATATCTCGTGAGCAACATAAATCCTTCTCGAAAACGCTGATTTTGTGCATTTGGCTAAAAAAACTCCTCAGGCTGTCATTCAGCTGTAGTTTTGGAGCACGGAGTCACTTTTATTCTTTTAAAAATATTTTTATGAGAGGAAGTAAGTTCCACAGACATTACAACTTCCTGTTCCTGTCCTTTGTAATCACTTTTTGGTTATTATTGTGGTGGGTGGCCTGAGCATGTGTGTGGCGGCCATTTTAGGAAGGCAGGCATTGTGCTTTTGCCATAGGCGTACATTGACTGACTTCCATTTCTTGTTGTTGTGGGTGTGTGGCAGCCATTTTGTGGAGCAATCCAAGCAGTGTGCTTGCTTTTGCCATTCTATTCCAAGCTTGTGGTCTAGTCTGCCAGTAGGCCCAGAGGTAGTCAGCCTCAAATCTTTGGTGCGTTATTTAAATTGACAGTTTGTGTTGTCTGTTGATTTTTTTTTACACCATGGATGGCTTTGGATTTTATTGCAAAAGGTGTTTTTTGGGGTGGAATAGCAGTTTTTGGGTGTGTGTTAAATAAATAGGGCTTTTCAGCCAGTAGGTAACCCTAGGAATTCAGCTTGCGCACTTTCGGTAACTCTGCACAGTGCGACAACGCGGACTTACAGTTTTTGTCATTTTCGCGCTCTCAATATACGTGTTCGCGCACGGGATAAAGCCTTTTTGTACAGTTTGCGATCCCGAACACGCAGCATTTGCAATCTGGCAAACAATATCTCGCGAGCAACATAAATCCTTCTCGAAAACGCTGATTTTGTGCATTTGGCTAAAAAAACTCCTCAGGTTGTCAATCAGCTGTAGTTTTGGAGCACGGAGTCACTTTTATTCTTTTAAAAATATTTTTATGAGAGGAAGTAAGTTCCACAGACACTACAACTTCCTGTTCCTGTCCTTTGTAATCACTTTTTGGTTATTATTGTGGTGGGTGGCCTGAGCATGTGTGTGGCGGCCATTTTAGGAAGGCAGGCATTGTGCTTTTGCCATAGGCGTACATTGACTGTCTTCCATTTCTTGTTGTTGTGGGGGTGTAGCGGCCATTTTGTGGAGCCATCCAAGCAGTGTGCTTGCTTTTGCCATTCTGTTGCAAGCTTGAGGCTGCCAGTACGCCCAGAGGTAGTCATACTCAAATCTTTGGTGCATTATTTAAATTTACATTTTGTGTTGTCTGTTGAATTATTTTTTTACACCATGGATGGCTTTGGATTTCATTGCAAAAGGTGTTTTTTCGGTGTGTGTTAAATAAATAGGGCTTTTCAGCCAGTAGGTAACCCTAGGGATTCAGCTCGCGTACTTTTGGTAACTCTGCACAGCGCGACAACGCGGACTTACAGTTTTCGTCATTTTCGCGCTCTCAATATCCGTGTTCGCGCACGCGATAAAGCCTTTTTGTACAGTTTGCTATCCCGAACACGCAGCATTTGCAATCTGGCAAACAATATCTCGCGAGCAACATAAATCCTTCTCGAAAACGCTGATTTTGTGCATTTTGCAAAAAAAACTCCTCAGGTTGTCATTCTGCTGTAGTTTTGGAGCACGGAGAAGCTTTTATTTTTTTAAAAATATTTTTTAGGAGAGCAAGTAAGTCCCACAGAGACTACAACTTCCTGTTCCTGTCCTTTTATTATTTTGGTGGGTTGCCTGAGCATGTGTGGCGGCCATTTTGTGGAGGCAGGCATTGTGCTTTTGCAATAGGCCTGCATTGTCTGTCTTGTATTCCTGACCTTTTCTTGTTTTTGTGAGTGGCCTGGCCAGGTGGTGGTGGCCATGTGGTGGTGGCCATTTTGTGGTACCAGCCACTGTGCTTTTTCCATAGGCCTCCAAGCCTGTGGCCTAGTCGTACAGTAGGCCCAGGGGTACTACTCATCAATCATCACCGGTGCATGGAATTTAAACAACTGTTTTTGTGTTGTGCGTTAAATTTCAACATTATGTATGGCTTTGGATTGAGTTGTAAAATGTGGGCTTTACTTTTTTTTGGGGGTACATTTCCCTTTTTGTGTGTTGTAAATAAATGCCTTTAGTTTTTATGTGTATATGTTCGTTGTTGTTGCTCCCTGATGCTGCATCCATCCCATAAGATGCACAAATTTTTATTTAGGGCAAACAGGCTACACTACATTTATGTTTTTGTTCTTTGCTATTCTTCTTCCTGAGTGTACACAGTACAAGTACACCAGGAGCCCTGGCCTTGTCAGTCTCTTAAATGGCTATGCTGTTGTTGTTTACTGACTTCATAAAATTTATTAATTGTGACCACCCACCAGACACAAAGAAGTTATATATTATATTATTGATCTTTTGACTGATGCTCTTCTGGCTTATTTGCTTTTAGGTGCACAAAAGACAGAGGAGGTGTGTCATCATCATCGACCGTTGAGGTGCCAGACCGACGTCCTGCTGCTGTACACGACGTGATGTGTGAGTGACCTGACCAGGCATCTCTGCAACTTGTGCAACTGAGTGCTGTTTTGACATCTGAAGAAGATGCCCCCAAAGAAAGCAGGTAGCAGGTCCTCCGGTACCAAGAAAGTTGCCATGGAGAAGAAGGAACAGAAGAAGAAGGAAGTGTTACTTAAGTCTGGTGTGCCTCCCAAAACCTTTTTTGGGACACCAAAAATGACGCCTGCAGCAGCGGTGTTGGGGGGCCAAGCTGGGGGCAGCACCTCCACATCAGTGGGCGCAACCCACCAAGCCAGGCCCAAGCAGATGAGTGTGGAAGAGGTAGCCAGCCTTATGGTGGAAAGCAGTGATGCTGAGCCTGAACTAAACTTATCGCTATCTCAAAGTAGTACACAATCAACGCAGGAGGGAACACAGCAGATAAGTGGTCAACAGCCGCAACCATCGCCTGCAATAGTAGCTGTATTTCCTCCCGAAGTAGGGTCAGTTCAGGAAATTGAGCCTCATGCAGAGGAAGAAGAGGAAGCCACTCCTTTAGAAGATCCATTGGCTTCCAAATCCCCAGCAAGGAAAAGGAGGTTTAGTACATCAAGTTCTTCACCAAGCCCCCCTTCTGATGATCTAGCTGCCACTTGGAAGCCACAAACTGAGTCTGAGAGGGAAACACGTCACAAGAGTAGGCATGGGAAAAGGAAGGTTCCAGAAAGCCTTACACTTATGGAGGTTGATGTAGAAGAGCAGGATGATGATGATGATGATGAGCCAGTCATCACGAACATCACTCCTGGGCCTGAGGAGATGGAGACCAACATTTTTACAGTATCCAAAATGGCTGTGAGGGATGTAGCACGCATACCTCCAACACAGGTAACACCAACACAACCTCCAGCTTCCATATTTACATTAGCAAAGGGCCGGCAGCGTCCTACATCCAGCACGAGCACCACCTCAGCAGAAGTAGGTAGTGGTACTGCACAGAGTCAAATTCAACACACATCCTCCAGTTCATCCGGCATTGGAAGTGGGAGTGGCACCTCCTGCAGGAGACAAAAGTTAAGCTCCCCAGTGTGGGACTTCTTTACGGTTAGCGGAAAGGAGGAGAACATTGCTATATGCTCCGTTTGTCATACCTCTGTTAGTCGTGGTAAGCTTGGTACAAACTATGGTACCGGAGGCCAAATGACCCATCTGAAAAACCACCATGCAATCCAGTGGGAGGAGCACCTTAGTCACATGAAAACTGGAACCATTGCTGTTGGGCATAAACGAGTAGAAAGTCCGCTCACGGTGGAACAGGAAGAAGAGGGAGACATTCTCTGTGGTAGTGGTACACAAAGTGACCCTGTCCCCAGCACTGCAGTGGTAACACCCACATCCTCAGCCACACCTCATTGGCACAAGAGTAAGAGTCAGCCTGAGACACCAAGGAGTACTGCTGGCCCAAAAAGTGCGACGTTGACCACAGGAAGGAATACCATGCAGCCTACCATTCTTAGCATGTTTACTAGGCTGGAGGGGCAGTACGAACACAACCACCCTATAGCACGTTTGTACAATGCGAAGCTGGCTAAAATGTTAGCACTGGACCTTCTTCCTTTTTCTTTTGTTGAAGGGGTGGGTTTTCTTGAATTTGTGACCACCATCTGCCCAAAATGGAAAGTTCCCAGCCGCTACTATTTCGCAAGAGTTGCTGTTCCAGCACTACATCACGACGTTGAGGAACTTCGATTTTCGATCATGATCGTATCGACCCGCCATTTTGTGCTCCGCCGCCATTTTGTGTTGCCCTCACTCAGGCAGCACGACGATCGAAGTCTTTTTCTGCTTTTCCTGCAATAGTGTATCAAAATAACCTTGTGCCTCTGTTTACAAAAGCTGGTGTCGGAGACTGGCCGAGTACACTAATCCCTGTCTGGTTTTCCTAATCCCTGTCTCAACTATCTATTGGTTCACACTATTCTCTTGATTTTATCTTATCGTCTGGCCTTCGCTGTCCTCTGCTCGTATTCTCTTGTTTCACAACTATCCTCCAAAACACACAAACGTATCTCGTCACCTGCAAGACAGCTATAAGTCAGTTAATGAATTAGCTCGTGGGGTGGGGTAACAAACACAGTTAGAGGAGAGGCTTCTTCGAGTTACTCGATACTTTATTTTCAAACCTTTCCTATTGGTTCTGTTCTGTTTTCCAACTTTCCTTATTGGCTCCTTTTATATGTTTTAGGTGTGTTCTTAGTTAATGTATATGTCACATATATACTATATAAGATTGTGCGCCACAGAGTGAAGTGGCAGTCTCCTGAGAACATACTGTGTGTACTTCTAGGACAACTGTACTAGCTGCAGCTAATAAATCTAATCTTTTACGCCGACAGTGTGTCCCCTTGTCTCTGTGTAGCTAAGCAGGAGAACCCAGGAGATTAAGGCGTACCCTGCGCCTGCCAGGTCCAGAAGGTTCTGGTTCTTCAACTGACGCCCAACGTGGTGCGGCTTCAGTGGTACCAGTTCTGCCCGAAGGTCGTGAGGAACCCCGCAAGAAAATTCTGGAGGAATCGCAAGCCACGTCAAGCGACCCCTGTATGTCGAAAGTGGTCCGAAGGTCTTTTTCAGCGCGGTTACTCCTTCCTGACGGCTACTAACGACTGCTGACCTGACTGCCGCCCTGCCTTGGCCCTTCCTTTGGTGATGTATGGTAAGGCGAGACGATAGACGGGCCTCTGTTGGCGTAAGAAGACGTCCTTAGTTAAGTATTTTGTGGGTCGCGCCCACAATTTTGGTGCTTTGTTCCTTAGTTTCTTTGGTCCTTAGATTCGACTATTGCAATAGCCGAAGCCGAGGGTAAGTGCATTTGTGCTGTGTAAACTGAGTTTACCCCCTTGAAGTTTGTGAACAGTCAGGTGAAATCACGAGATGCCTGGTCTGACTAAGTTGGGAAAACTTTGTTGCTTTGGTTGTAATATGGATTCCCGGCTTGAGGACTCTTGTCCGATTCCTTCGGTTGGAACTCCCACATATGAGCTCTATTCTAAACATGGTGTTGGCCCCATTGCCTTTAACGAGGCATGGACCCGATACACGAAGAAAGATGGTGTTTTAAAATGGCCAGAAAATGGTAGTTTTGATTCTGATGTGCTAGATAATTTGGAAGCAGTTCTATTCAAAAGAAAAGCCCGGCCGGCAATGTTTGACTCTTTCCGCCTTTGGCATAAGGAAGCCAAACATAGAGAAATTAAACAAGCAAAACGAGATAGGAAAACACAGGGTATGACAATTATACAGGCTGCCCAACAATTCAAAGATGATGAAATTAATAATGCAATTGAAATTTCAGAAAGACAGCATCGTATGGCGATAGATAAATGTTATCCGGTGTTGCCTGTTTCCCCTTCCGATAACAAGAAAGATTTAGAAGAAAATCCCCTAATGTCCCATTTATTGAGGTTGCCGCCTTTGCCCCTTTTAGTATCTCCGCCTCTACCAGTTTTGCCTTTAACTTCAACTTCTTTGCCCTCATCTCCTGATCTTCGATCTCCTTTGCCTTCTGCTCCTCCTGCAATTACCGGTTCTCCTTCCGCTAGTTCGCCTAATACCTTGTCCCCTATTCTTATGTCCAATTCTCCGTCTGTGCATAAGCGTCTCACTGGTATTCTATCTCCTTTCTTTGAAGCTTTAAATGTGTCTCCAGCTTTTGCTCGAAGACAGTCTCGTAGTCAGTTCCCAGATTCTGAACGAGAAAGGTTGGACTCTCTCGCACGTAAATGGATCAAGAGGGGTCCCCAGTATAGTGTGCCTGATATTATGTCTACCTTCTCACAGTGGAATGTGCCTACGCAAAGATATGTTTTTAATGTAATGTGTGATACTCTCATTAAAGAATGGGAGGATGTAAATTCGAGTTCGATTCCACAGGATCTGTTAGATGTTCAGACTCATTTCGACAAATGACTTGTTGTGGGTTCTAAGGTTGAGAAAGCTGTAAGGACACTTATTTCATTTAGATCCTTGTTGTCCTCTCAGACTTTCCTTGATTCCGATCCGTCGGTTAGACTAACACTGAAAAATTATCCTATGAGAGAGGTTCCTCCAGTTTGGAAGGAGGAAGTTGCAGCTCAAAGTAATAATCCAGCTATTCCTGCTCATTTCCAACGTATATGGGTACATGTCCCTTGGAAACGATCTGAAGTTTTAGCTCTTAAACAGACTCTACCGGATCCTCGTAAGAATCCTGCAGGTTATTATAATGAATTATCACAGACGATTGATGCTTGCATCATGAATCTAGCTGATATCAATATGTTGATGGGAAATGTCGTTCCGCAAGCATTATGGGCTAAGATTTGTAGAGAAGATCATGCTCAAGCATTAGGTGGTAATTGGGCTGCTATAATTGCCGCGGATGCAGCTCAAGTTGGTGGTGCTAAGCCTGATGCTTTAATTTCAGAACTCCCTGGTAGGATTATTACATTAATGAAAACGATGATGCCTGCCTTGAGAGTTAACTGGGATAAATTAGCAGCATGCAAACAAAAGAAAGATGAGAGTGTCTCTGATTTCTTTACTCGTTTCGAGGAGACATTTATTGATCACAGTAGTCAAGATATGGCTACAGAGGGTGGTCAGCGATTATTTGTGGACAAATTTGTATTTAATTTGCTTCCTGAGTTGTCACACAAATTGAAAGATTCTGAAAGTTCATGGGCTGTTTCTTCTTCTGCCCAGATATTGGCTACTGCACAATATTATGAAAATAGAGATAAAGAAGAAAGAGAAAAGCAAGAGAAAAAGACGAAAGAATTGAAAACAAAGGTTCTCTTGCAACAAGCTTATCCTCCTCGCTATGTTCAGCCTCAGTTTCAACAGCCTCCGCAGTTTCAGAGGTTGTATCAAAAACCTGAGCCATATATTCCGCGACCTTTGTTAGGACCTAATCAATGTGCCTATTGTAGAGAAGAAGGTCATTTTAAGAATAGTTGTCCGGTTTTATTGCAGCGCAATGGAGCATTATCTGCTCCACGAGGTCGTTGTGGCCTCCAGTCAGCAAACAGAGGTAGAGGTCGAGGTATGTCGACTCAAGAACAGCATTCCCTTCCTCTTCCTAATTCCGTGAATTATTTTGATCAGCAAAATGTTAGGTCTACACAGTATTACAATGAGGATTGTTATGTTGAAGGCGAGAATGAAAGTCTTCATGCTAACTAGGACAGCCATGGACAAAGTAAGGGAGTTGTGTCGATTCCAGTAGATCAGAATGGACCCTATGTTAATGTCACTACAATGGGTGTTTCAGAGCCATTTCTCCTAGATACTGGTGCGATGAGAAGTTCTATCATTCATTCCAAACTCCCTGGGGCACCTTTGTCTGGCTTAACAAATGTTTCTGTAGGATTTGCTGGCGCCCCTGTTCGTAATCCGGTTTCTTGCCCTTTGCCTATTTCAGTTGGCCCTTATGATTTGGAAGCTCCGCTTCTTTTGACGAACGGGTGCGGTGAAAATCTGTTGGGTTTAGACTTATTGAAAAGAATGCATGCTACGATATATTGTTCTACTTCTGGTGCACATTAAACCGAACGAAAACACAACATCTTACGAGTGCTCGTTTGTCTGGATATGAGTTGACACTTTTGGCTAGTCACGTGCACATCAAACGATGTAATACTTTAAATCCAGCTACTTTGTTGCCTCTTCCAGTAGACAAAGATGACCAAGAACAACATGATTGTTTCCTCCATACTGAGGAAGAGACAAAAGGAAGAATTGACTTGAAAGATACACCGCTAGAAAATCCGGATGGAATTCTATGGGTGGATGGTTCTTGTTTCAAGCTTCCTAATGGAGATACAGTTTCAGCCTATGCTGTTACTACTTTACATACAGTTGTGGAAACAGCACGTATCAGACACAATTCAGCTCAAGCAGCAGAACTGATAGCTTTGACGAGAGCATGTGTGTTGTCAAAAGAAAAAAGAGTGAATGTGTATACTGACAGTCAATACGCCTTTGGTGTGGCGTTCAATTTTGGGCGTCTTTGGAAAGAAAGGGGATTCCTTACTTCACATGGCACTAAAATACAACATGGTCAGTTGGTGACTGATCTTCTTGAGTCACTTTCCTTGCCTACCCAAAGAGCAATTGTGAAGTGTAGTGCGCACAAGAAGATTACTGACGATGTTGGTCGAGGAAATGCATTTGCAGATGAAGTAGCGAAAAAGACAGCGAGAGATGCTACAAGTCGAATGTATGTTGCGGGTCCTGCGAATTGGGTTAGAGAGAGAGGAATGTATGAGGATACAGTAGAAAGTGTAAGATCGATTCAGAAAGAGGCTACAGAGAAAGAATTGAGCAAGTGGAAAGAAAGTACAGGAATGTTGGATGAGATGGGATGTTGGGTGGAATTGTCTGAGCACCAACGTTGGCTGTTAGTGTTACCAGACGCTTATGTGCTGCCAGTAGTCACTATGGCGCATGGTCCAGCCCACTTAAGTGCGAAAGGTATATGCAAGCTTCTGGCTCCAGTGTGGCAGAATGAAGGAATCCCAAAGTGTGCAGACAATGTGGTGAAACATTGTATTGTTTGTTTGATGTACAATCCGGGAAAGGGAACCCCAACTCCGGCAGGTCACTTTGCTCCTCCGACATATCCATTTGAGGTGTTGCAGATCGATTATATTCATATGGAGCGATGCAACAACCTCAAATACGTTCTGGTGGTAGTATGCGCCTTTTCTAGATGGATAGAAGAATACCCTCTAAAAGACAACACAGCCTTATCCACAGCTAAAGCTCTACTAAAAGAATTTTTCCCCAGGTTTGGTTTGCCGCGCCTTGTCTGGAGTGACAATGGGAGCGAATTTGTGGGCCAAGTCATGGAAAAAGTTTGTGCGGGTCTTGGTATCAAGCAAAAGTTCCATGCGGCAAATCATCAACAGTCAACGGGTTTAGTAGAATGCTACAATGGAACTTTAAAGCTAAAACTAGCGAAACTTCATGCTAGTACAGGACTTAGTTGGCCCGATGCTTTACCATTGGCTCTTCTGTCCACCAGAACTGCAGTACACTCTCGTTTGGGATTTAGCCCTTACGAAGTGGTTTTTGGACGCCCAGCTAATGTATGGGGAGTCCCTCGCCCTAAGAAATACTCAGACTTACCATATCCAATGTTAATTGACTACTTGCATGACCTTACGACTAAATTGCGTGTTCTGGGTCTGCACAAAGAACTTCCAAAGGACGAAAAATTTGGAACCCAGGTGGAGAGAGCCCCGAATGGTTTTGCTCACCACGAGAACAGCAGTGAAAGTCGAAGGAAAGAAAAATTGGATTCACGGTGTGCATTGCAAGAAAGTGCCTTTGCCTCTTCCGTTCGATCAGTGGGTACGTAAGGGCATTAGAGACTCTGAGAGCGAAAAGATTCCACGATTTGTACCTTTCAGTGATGCACGCCTGAATGGAACATTGTCTGAGAAAGAGGATGACGACATTCTTCAGGAAGCAATACCACCACATTGTCGCTTGAATACGACCAATCCGCGAACATTGTTCCAAGACCAAACTGTACCTGATAAAGAACACTATAACCTAAGACCTAGACTAAAAACACTTAGGATTTTTTTCTCTCCTATGTAGTATTCTGTCCCGGTTGCAGGGTCACGGTAGGAGTCTTGGTTGCGACCTGAGTAGTGGCAATAGGCCTGCAGGACTTGCAGTGTCATAGGACAGCAGACAATCGTGATTAAGTGATTGAGGAAGATTGCCGTGAGCATCCACTTAGAAAGATGGAGACTACATTAGGCAAAAGAGAAAGTAAAGATAAAATGAATCTTTGTAAAGAAATGTATAGTCGTTGTGGTATTGCTTTATGTATTATTATATTATTGTGTATTCCTTTGGCATGTATACATTGGATTGTTATTGCTCTGCAGCAAAAAGTTGTCTCTCCTTCTTCTTCTTCTTCTTCTTCTACTGTCTCTCCACATCTATTTCATACACTTCCTCAACATGAACTCATTAGAAAAACCGAATGTTACAACAATTCATTTGTCCAGTTATTACATCAATTAGTGATAAATACAACAAACTGTTGGGTGTGTGGACTTATGCCACATACTGTAGAAAAAGGAATGCCATATTTAGTTCTTCCGTTCTCCTATGAAGGTTCTGCTTGGGCTTATTTTGTTATCTTCTCCAATGCCTATCAAAGCAAATTCAGACGATCCGTTAGTTCACATATTGGTGATCCAGATTTTAGTCATAGTTCATTAATAAAGGGAATGGTAGCTATGGCTAAAATCATGGAAAATATTAAGATCTCCGTTGACGAAAGAAAAGCGTACACTAACTGGAACGTCACCCATTATGTCACTGGCCTTAGTGATAAAGTTAAACAAGGAAAATCTTCACCGATTCGGACTATACCACATCAGGGCAATTTTTGTCTACAGATAAATGGCCAGTCTGCTGACACCGTACAAAGAAATAGCTGTTCCCACACATACGTTTACTCCTCTCAGAATTCACCGCCTCTAGTACCATCTCAGGGTACATATTTCATCTGTTATAATAGGGCTTACATGTGGTTGCCAACTGGTTTTTCTGGTACCTGCTTATAGCTTTCCTTCTTCCCCCTACATACACCGCTTCTGCAAATCATCATCGAAACAGATATGGCAGAGGGATTATTAATTCCAAGGACACAGCAGTACAAGAGGGAGGAGATTTCCTCAAAGGATTTCTTCCTTTTTGGGGTCCAATGGCCAACAGCAGAAATATAAGGCAACTGGTTCGTGTCGTAGAAACCACCATAGACATCACTGTAGGAGCCTTAAGTAATATCACGGCAGAACTACAAGTAGATCGTCTTATGACTTTACAAAACCCGAGTTGCCTTAGACTTTGTTCTTGCAGACCGTGGTGGAGTGTGCAAATTGATCGGGTCAAGTTGCTGTATTTTCGTACCTGATGACGCTCCAACAGTATACCAAGCTATCTCTAAATTACATATAATCTCTGAGTCGATTCATCAGGACGAAGGAGATTGGTCATTATTGGAGTGGTTTTGGGGACTACTGTCCAAATGGGGTTGGAAGATATTGATGTTCCTTGGAGTAGTTTTAGCTATCGTATTCTCTTGTTGCCTTTGTATGCACTGTGGCCCCGCCATCTGCGACCTTTGTGCTACTATGTGCATCCCTAAACCCAAGTCACAAAGAGCAGAGAATATCAGAATGATGCTACAGCAACAGCTCGATGACCTCATGGCCATCGATATTGACTCAGATTAATGTGAGTCTGTGTATCTTGCCTGAGTTCTGGCAAAAGGAGGGTCTGAGGAACTTTGATTTTCGATCATGATCGTATCGACCCGCCATTTTGTGCTCCGCCGCTATTTTGTGTTGCCCTCACTCAGGCAGCACGACGATCGAAGTCTTTTTCTGCTTTTCCTGCAATAGTGTATCGAAATAACCTTGTGCCTCTGTTTACAAAAGCTGGTGTCGGAGACTGGCCGAGTACACTAATCCCTGTCTGGTTTTCCTAATCCCTGTCTCAACTATCTATTGGTTCACACTATTCTCTTCTGATTTGATCTTATCGTCTGGCCTTCGCTGTCCTCTGCTCATATTCTCTTGTTTCACAACTATCCTCCAAAACACACAAATGTATCTCGTCACCTGCAAGACAGCTACAAGTCAGTTAATTAATTAGCTCGTGGGGTGGGGTGACAAACACAGTTAGAGGAGAGGCTTCTTCGAGTTACTCGATACTTTATTTTCAAACCTTTCCTATTGGTTCTGTTCTGTTTTTCAACTTTCCTTATTGGCTCCTTTTATATGTTTTAGGTGTGTTCTTAGTTAATGTATATGTCACATATATACTATATAAGATTGTGCGCCACGGAGTGAAGTGGCAGTCTCCTGAGAACATACCGTGTGTACTTCTAGGACAACTGTACTAGCTGCAGCTAATAAATCTAATCTTTTACGCCGACAGAGTGTCCCCGTGTCTCTGTGTAGCTAAGCAGGAGAACCCAGGAGATTACGGCATACCCTGCGCCGCCAGGTCCAAAAGGTTCTGGTTCTTCAACGTGCTGGATTTGCATGGAAAAGCCTTAAAACAGAGTGCTGTTGAGAGTATACACCTGACAACAGACATGTGGACCAGTTGCCAAGCCACTGATTACATGTGCATCACTGCACACTGGGTCTCTTTTTCGGGTGTTAAAGATAAGATATCTGACGGTGTTGTTGACACCGCTGAGATTTTTAAAGACACTCGCAAACATGCAACTGTAGCCATGTTTGCTATAGAGAAATCTCATGCTGCTGCAAACATTTTGGATGAGTTTAACAGCAAGGTGTTTGATTGGCTGCGACCAAGAGGGCTTACCATTGGTTTTGTTGCCATGGACAATGGCAGTAATGTAGTTAGGGCCATGAAAGATGGTGGCTATTTCAGGGTCCCATGTTTGGCACACTGCATTAACATTGTTGTTCAAGACTTTCTGAAAAATGAAAGCAAAGTCAGCAGCTTACTCACCACCTGCAGAAGAATATGCACACATTTCAACCATTCTTTTAAAGCCCGGAAGCAGCTGAGGGTCATTCAACGTGAGCATAAAATGCCAGTCAAAGCACTCATCCAGGAGGTGCCAACACGTTGGAACTCAACGTATTACATGCTTGAGCGTCTGTTTGAGCAGTACATACCACTTAATGCTTATGTCATGAAAAGGTCAGGAGATCCTACTGTGAAAGGCATGACCGTTGAGATGGCCCAATGGGACCTCGTCAAATGACAGAGATGCTACTTCCTTTTGAGGTCTTCACACGTGAAGTGAGCAGGGAGGACTGTACTATGGGCCAAGCTATCCCATTGTTGTACATGCTGGAGCAAGAGCTGAAGGAGGTGTCAGAAATGTACGCAGGTGTGGATGACAAAGTAGACGCATATTATTTGGCAGACACCTTAGTCGCTCGCTTATCTGACAATACAAGGATACAAAATAACATTGTGTCACATCCACATTACATTACTGCCTCAATTTTGGATCCACATTACAAATTATTGCTGCGCAGTAATGAAGTAATTCCTTTTTCAGAAGTGGATGTTGCCCAGTACAAAACTTTGATAGCTGAGGAATCCACTGACTTTGAAAACAAACGGATCTCAATTAGAGGCACGCCCCCCCAGGGCAGAAAAAGCACTGCAGGGCACCCAGAGTCAAGTTCTACTTCAGAGGCCGAGAGCAGTGCGTTTGCCTCCCAGCAGTCAACAACACTGCCAGCAATAACACCAACAGCACCAACAGGATCATCAGGCACATTTAAAAAACAGCAGGTGATTAGTTTCTACGGAAAGGGTTTTGTACGTCCATGATTGATGCAAAGGCAAAAGAGGCCAAGCAAATTGGAGCACCCCTGAACAATGAGCGGATGGTTCAGGCCTATCTAGATGACACAACAGAGGTCTTCATGGAGCAAAGCCCATTGGTGTATTGGTATGGGAAAAGAAGCCAGTGGCCAGTGCTCAGCTGGCTGGTGATAAAGTATGTGGCTTGGCCTATTGCAAGTGTCTCTTCAGAGCATGTTTTCTGTGCTGCTGGTGCCATTGTTACTGTCAAAAGGACCAGTCTCTCGCCCAAAAGCGTTGAGAGGTTAACCATGATCAAAATGAATCAACACTTTATACCACCGGAGTACAAAATACGTGAATCACAGCAGGAAGAGGAGAGCGACTTCGATGACATAAGTAGTGGGTTGTTAGACGTACTTCTGTCGGAACCACCAGAGTTTGAGGACGAGCTCCTCTTCCCTGACAACTAGGCTTTCAAATTGTTCTCTCTTCCTTTATTTGTGTGTGACTGTGTATCTGTTTTTCTGGTTCAAAATCTAATCACAACAAATCCATCAACAGTCTCCTCTTTTTATTTCCCTATTGGAGTTGCACGTCCGTGCATAACTGTCCACTCCACTCCTCAGGGTCCTGCTCCATCTTCCTTACTCTCCCTAAATACATTTCACGCAAGCCAGACATTGGATGGAGATGGAGAATAGTACAATACATGTTGCCTCTAACAGTCCCTCCATAAGAAGTGAAACGTGACTGCAGCTATATTCCGTTTTGTTTCCAAGCAGACAGAAACTCATTACTGACTGTCAGAAGGCTAGGCAGGCATCAGATCTGACAGCCAAAATGAACAGCAAGACAGGTAATGAGTGATTATTGTGAATGATGGCATGCATTGCATTGGATGCTGGCTGACTACGAATGAATGTGCATGAAGTAGAACTATACTAGTTTATCGACAAAGTAAAAGTGACTCAGGTGAGGTGAAAGTTAATGTTTCCTTGTTGTTTAATAACCACATTGTACTCCTACCACTGCAGGTGCCGGCCAATATCCGTTGCAATTTTGTAATATGGAATATATTATAAACTTAATGAGTCACTACAGACTGAGTTGGTGTTGGAGAATACGTACCACACGGTCATCATCATGATGCTGCTGAGCATACTATCTTTGCACACAGTCAGTTGGATCGGAGATAATTGATGGAATAACTGCGTTTCATGGGCTGACTTAAAAGGTAAACAGTTTGAACAAGAACCCCAACAGACCTAGACTAGATGTCCGTGTAGTGGTGTGGACTGGAGTAGAGTGTAGTGGTATGAGGGACAGTGGCGCATTGATTTAGTCACTTCATTTGGAAAATGCTAGGTTGCTGCAGTGCATATGACATTTGTCTGGCTCGGTCAAAATGTACGTAAGGGGTAGGGTGCCTGGCCTGTGCCGCGGTTCTCCTGTTCTGTGGCTGTGCTGGCTCCTGAGTCCTGTCCCGTTGTTGTTTTAGCTTAATGCTGTAGAGTAGACACTATGTATCCTATCCAAGCTGCCTCAGTCTGAAAGTGTTCTCTCCAGAGTCTTGTCTTCTTTTCATGCACTCCACTGTAATTGAGTTTATTGTTTTAAATGCAGTAATTTTTCAATACCCCGTTTGTTTTTCCATCTACACTTACAGGCCGGCCTTTAACCTGTGCTATAGTGGGAGAAACAACTCACACTTACCTTACCAATCCGCATCAGGCAGGCAGTGGTACCCAAGATTGATGTGCGGAGTGTCCATGGAAGGGAGGACCAAGAGGAATGACGAGAATGATGCAACTCCACATTTGGACCAGGATAATACAGTAACTTTAGTATCATTCATCATTCGTCTTTAAATGTATTTGATTCCTTTTTTCGCTTCAATCATTACGACTGTGTGTTGTGGTTTGTTTGGTAATTGATCCCTATAACTATTTTTTCATTTCCTTTGCTAGCTTGAAAAATAAAAGTAAGCCCGGTACAGCATGTAATTTGGTTCGTTTGAGCTCTGAGGGCGGCAGACAGGCAAGGCAAATTTCATATTAATAATTTCTTCCCTGTACTGTCTCATTGGGTAATAGTAGTTAGTAAGTACAACTCATTATCATTAACCATCAAGTTCTCTTCCTCAGCATGCATGCATTTGCTTTTTCTCACTTTATACTTTGATTTCTTTGATAATGGATAATGGTCGACTTACAAGATTGTGTTTTACTTTTGTTGTGTCCATGCATACTGTCTGTTTTTCTTTCTCAAACCTTTCCCAAAACCCCACTTCCCATCCATTCATCAATCCCTAACCCTCTTCCCCCGGGCTGTGTGATTTATATTGAGGTGTGATGTGACTACATTAAATGTACACCAACAATTGATCACACGCTTGCTGGGGCAGATGTGGTGAAAGCAACACTAATTGAATTTCAACTAAGGCAGGGCAAGGATCTTCTTCTGCTTGCCCACCCATGCTGTAGTTTACTTTGTTCTACTACTCCTCCCACAGTCTCTCAGTCAAGTGACTTTCTCTTTCTTTTTTCAAATGCTATTGCTAGTGTCTACTACTACCACCACAATAATGGCATCTTCTCCGTTCATTTGGGAAACCAACCATGCAGCCATCAGTGTGCCGAACTTCATCATCAATCACAGGTAAGATAAGTTTGGTGGTAGGTATGGACTAGGAGGAGAGACTGACAGTACTATTATGACAATTATAAATAACTCAGTGAGGGGTACTGCATCTATCGGTTTGTGTGTTACAAAATCGGCAGATCTTTTAAATCAAACACTGGCTGTGGGCATGCAGCAGCACGGAAACAAAGTAACAAACCATGTAACTTAGATTGAATTCAGAAAACAGTAACCCACCACAAAACATTAACATTGTATAAGTATTTCGTATAAAATTTAATATCCCCTAACAAAAATAAACTATCCCACTCTGACCTAACCCACCCCCCTCCCTAACCCCAACCAATGTCCACAACGAAACGAAACGAAAGTCCAAGAGTCCCAATGTTCAAACGAATCCCCAATGCCCAAAAACCCACCCACCAACAAAAGGAATTAAAGAAGGGGCAAATGACAAGGTCCTCTATAGTCGGCGGGCCTTCAGGTGTTTGTCCACCAGGATTTTGACCCGCTCTTTTAGGTTCTCCTTAAAGCGGGCCATCCGGCGGAGCAGCTGGTGGCGAAATGCCCTGCAGTTACATGCAGGGTGGGGGGCAGCAGTGGTTGAGATGGAGGCGCGGCGGCGGCCGGCTGCCGGACCACGGCGCCGTGATACTGGAGGTAGGGCCTGACTGGGGCCCGGGGCATTGGAGAAGGCTGCAGCTGCAGCCGCCTCCTCCTCCTCCTCGCCTGAGCCACCAGCCAGCAATATTCTTCGCAAATGGCCTCCAGTTTACGGCGCCGGGCCCTGGCGGCCAACTCCTTCCGAGATGGTTTTGGTGTGGATGTGGAAGGAGTATCTATATCAAGAAAGAAAAAGAACATGTTGAAGCCAATACTCTTAGCAAAACAGAAACACTAAAATCATTCAACACATAGTGTCACAGTATCACTAGCAAGCACAGTTCATAACATTTGTGATTTGGTGGTAAGTATCTCTACTCCTACTTCCTTGGACTCTAACATTTGTGGGAGTTTCCGACATAATAATCGTACTATGTACTCCGGTCCACCAGTCGTGTTGTTCTTATCTGTAGTTTAGCGCAATTACATAACCTTGTTGTAGCCGGCATGCCAGCTCAGTCAGCTAAACTTGCACCCAAGAGAAACAGATATGAGCCACATGATGCAGACTCAAGTTAGTTTTATTTACTACTACTGTCTGCAGGTGGGGAAGCTCATATTTTTGTATGACGCCTTACGGCCGGTGGCACTGGCCATACTCTGTCTGTTACATGAGGGCAAATGAACATTTTCACTTACACCCTGCCCTGGGTACTACAAAAAGGCTGATTATTTATCTGATCCAATGATCATTGCTTATATTCATATTATAGATGGTAATACGACATCAGGTCAGTAGCGGTCGGTGGTGGGAGTGCTGCCGGGCGGTGACGTGGGAAGGTGCAGGGTGGGGATAGTAAACTATGGATTAAGGACAATCACAGGTAATTAAACAATATATTAAAAAAAAAAAATTGGTGCACGGACTGCATCGCATTCGGCGGTGCAGTGCGCACAATGAAAATAATTTTATTTATTTTTATGTTGATTACCTGTATTTGGCCGTAATACACAGTTTACTCGCCAATTCCACCCACCCTGCCCCTCCCCATGTCACCGCCCGCCAGCACTCCCACCACCAACCGCTACTACAGAGGGTACTTTGCTTTCATTGATTGTGTAACCAATAACCATAAACAACAGATAGGCCACCCTTTGCAGGCTGGCTGACCCAATCGAAAATACATTAATAATAATAGGTAGGGAGTGGTCCCCAGAGTGGGAGGAAGGGGCTTCCGCTTGATTATATATATATATATATATATATATATATATATATATATATATATATATATATATATATATATATATATATATATAATTATATAATTCAGTGAAAAAACCATAGGTTTCACACACGTTATAGTTAGCTGGACATTTCACTCGTAAAAAAACAATGAAATTTCCCCGTTATAGTTAGTTAAGCTAACTATAACTCGCGCACCCGCAATCCACTGCTGATGACGTCACATATTACATCACTCATGACATGGTCAGTGACATCACTCATGACATCACTGATGACATCTCAAATGACATCACTGATGACATCATCCAGTGAATGGGTATTTTTCTGAAAATAAAATATGTTTTATATATGTATATCTCACGGACGATGGAAGAATAAATGGGTATATAAGTGTCTAAATGGATGATTTGTTTTTGAAAAATTGATTGTGTAACTGACTGATTAAGTGTATCTTAGTGAATATATGGCTTACTGAGTAATGTTTAAATATGTATTTATCTGTATCAGTCTCTCACTTTGTGTATAAGTGGCTGCATGGGTTGGTGAGTAGCTACATGGGTGTTTATATAGGATATTAGTTGTTTTTTTGATTATCAGTCTGAGTGTCTGCATGGTTCGGTGGGGCTATTACGTAGTGCATAGGTGCATGAATGAGTGACTCACTGGTTGTGTGTGTTGAAGACAGCATGTGTGCAGGACTGTATGGGTGGATGAGTGTGTGTATGGGTGTGTTAGTGAGTGAATGACTGTCTCAATAGTGTCTTTATGAGTAACTACATATGTTTTAAACTAGTATATGTGACTATTGGTGTATATAAGTGAGTATATGTGAGAGTGAGAGATTGAAAGAGTTCCTGTATGAATAAGTATGTGTTTCTATAAGTGATTGTTTAAAAGACTAAGTATGTGTAAGTTTCCGTAGAAGTAAGTGTGGTGGTGTGTGTATAACTGTATATGCAAATAAATCTATGTTTGATTCTTTATTTTCATGAGTGAGTATGTGTGTCAGTAACTCTGTGGATGAGTGGCATTGTGTAGCAGGATGTATAGGTGTATGAGTACATATGATGAGTGAGTACATGTATGAGTGACTGTACAGGACTGTTCTTGAATGAGTGGATGTGTATGTGGATCTTAGAATTACTCAAGAGGTTGTTGTAACTGGTATTGGTATGTCCATTTTTTTGAAAATGTTAGTCTCTTTTTTTGAATGTGTGTTTCAAAGGTTATATTAGGGTGAGAGGAGGTCTGCCACTCTGTCACAAGGATGATGTCATCAGTGATGTCATTTGAGATGTCATCAGTGTTGTCATGAGTGATGTCACTGACCATGTCATGAGTGATGTAATATGTGACGTCATCAGCAGTGGATTGCGGGTGCGCGAGTTATAGTTAGCTTAACTAACTATAACGGGGGAATTTCATTGGTTTTTTACGAGTGAAATGTCCAGCTAACTATAACGTGTGTGAAACCTATGGTTTTTTCACTGAATTTGCAAGGTTTTTTAAATGCTAATTCCTAACTATAACGTGTGTGAAACCCATGGTTTTTTCAGTGAATTTGTATGGTTTTTTAAATGCTAATTCTTACCTATAACGTGTGTGAAACCCATGGTTTTTTCAGTGATTTTGTATGGTTTTTTAAATACAAATTCTTATATTAAACGTGTTATTTTGTTGGTTTTTTTTGCAAGGTTTTTTACATCTTTTTATTTTTACTTTATATTCTCTTTAAACACTATGCTTAAATTTTAAAAATTCTGCAATATATTATTTTTTCTCAATTTTTTTTTTACCAAACAGGTAAGATATATTAGTATAACATAGTGATTCTATTTTTCCAATTTTTTTTTTTTTTTACGTGCGCGTACGGTAAGCTTACGGTAAGCGTATGTTTTGCGTAATGTACGTAATATTTCTACTCTTTTTGCGTATGGTTACGCAATTTACGTAAGCGCTCCGTAAGCGCACCGTAAGCGTAACGTACGCGCACGGTGGGTCATGTGATCAAGAAACAAAACTTTTGATTGGTTTAAAGTACTTTCAGTTCTAGAACTCTCCTACACCACACCCATTCCCCTCATTTCTGCTTGTGATCCCTTAGGAGAAGGAGCTGAGTTGTCTTTGGGATACGATGGCAGACCAGCACTCCTCTTCTGAGAGTGAGGCTAGCAGCACCACCATCAGGCAGAGAAGGAGGAAACAGAAGAGCTCTTTTATATGGGAGTATTTTACGTTTCCTGAGGGCAAGAAAAAAGTAAATGCTGCTTTAGTGACTTGCAAGCTTTGCCAGCGTGTACTTTCTAGAGGTAATCCTAACAAGAAGTATTACTTCGGGAATCACACTATGTTAAGACACCTTGAGGATGTACACCCTAGGACACATGCTCGACATACTGGAGGAAACCCTTCAGTAAGTCGACCAAGCACATCCACAGCAGCTCAGCCGAGTCCATCTTTGGCAGCTCAGCTGAGCCCTTCATCTGTGGGGGGAGATTCACCTTTTTCTGGTCCTCTGGAAACTAACCATCGATTTGCGAGGGTTACAATGCAGTGCTCAAATTGCCATGGTCTAATTGTTCGTGGGGAGACCAGTCTTCCCCTAATTAACAACAGAATAGACCAGCACATTTGTCCTACCAGCTAATATTCCCATTCTTCCTTTCCTCTGTCCCTGCATGAACACAACGGCTCTTTTAAGAGCCAACCTTACCTCTCAACGTTTTTTAATTTTTTCTTAAAAACTTTTTTTTTTTTTTTTACAGTACGCGTACGGTAAGCGTACTTTTTTTTTTTTTTAATAAAAAAACTAAAAAACAATTACCACATTACAAGGTCCTAGAGGGATTAATAACGAAATACTGAAAATCTGTTTGATTCTACAGGGTAAGCAGCTGGGTGTGTGCTAAGAGTCTGCTTCTGCATAAAAATAGCTGCCCCTTTCCTACTAATGCAAATGTAAAATTACCAGAGTAATACACAATAAATCTCTGTCAACAATTCCTCTTTGCACACAGAGTCATGGTTTGATATTAGGCAGAAAACAAAATTTCTTTGCCAATTTGAAAGCACACTTACTACTCTTTCTTTGGCAAGTGATAAGTACTTTTACAGTCTGACACATTTTCAATCCACTTTTCAGATTCTGAAAACAGCACATGTCCAAACAGCTTTTTGAGTCCAGGAACATGTGTAACCTGGGTGAATGATTACACTCCAGCAAAGGCAACCAGCCTTAGTGATGCTGAATGTATTTGCATTACTCACTGCAACCTCAAACCCCATTCGGTTGTGAATACTATGCATGTTTCTACAGGATAAGCAGCTGGGTGTGTGCAAAGAGTCTGCTTCTGCAGAAAAATAGCTGCCCCTTTCCTACTAATGCAAATCTAAAATTACCAGAGTAATACGCAATAAATCTCTGTCAACAATTCCTCTTTGCACACAGAGTCATCTTCTGATTCTATGCAGAAAACAGTATTCCTCATTTATACCAGTACACCTTATTTTATGGTGAAAACATAGTCCATAATATTTTACATGTTCCTTACATTTAAATTTCTCCCAAAACACAAAATAATAAACACAACTTCAACAAAAGGAATTCCAATGCTATTATTCATTTCTTAATTTACCACATACATCCCCTCTCAAACTCATAACTCACCTTTAAAATTAGTTAGTTGTGAAAGAAATGTGGCACTCAAACAGCAGATTATCAGAGCCAGGATCTCTGTTCTGTACACCTCTCTCCTCTCAGCAGAACCAGATAATGGCAATGTTTCCCTCTATTTTTCCACACATATACATGTTAATTTCAAATCTCAGTGCTTCCCCCTTTTTTTCAAATGTAATCACACATTTCTATTGGTTGAAAACCAACCCTTTTCCAAAAGTACCCTTCCCCCAACTTGACTTCTGCCTAGTACCCTTCCCCCAACTTGACTTCTGCCTGCTACCATAGCAACAGCTCATGGAACACTGCTGTGTGGAGTCAGGTCAGAAGTTCACCACAAAATGTTTCATTTCCAAAGAGCAAGAGTGCTTGACTTTTCTAACCTAACAGCAAATCCATAGTAATGTTCTTTGGTAACACATTTTTCTGTACCAATACAAAACATGCTTCTATAAATTGACACATACAGCCTAGTTTTTAGTGTAGAATGGTATGAAACAGCCAATGAGTTCTTTTTATTTAAAAAAAATATGTATGCCTCCATTTCCAAACTGTCTTTCATTTATTTTTCCCATTCTACTGAAATACACCTCCTGAGTGCATCCAGATCTCCTTTGAAGATGTTCACAGTGTGGATTGTAGGTCACAGCTATGTCTTCTGGAGTGAAAAGTATGCAGAGAAAACAGGTATGGTGAGAGACCTTACTTTGCCAAATGTAGACATTAAATGGATTGGTCAGAGAGGGTTAAAGTGGCACCAATTGATGCCATTGGTGAAATCCTTCATGCAAATCCAACACCCTGACCTCATAATAGTGCACTGTGGTGGCAATGACCTAGGCACTTTGACTGGGGTAGGTCTGGAAATGCTTATGAAGGACACCTTTGCACAACTGTTTTCACTTTTCCCTAAAACTGCCTTTGCGTATTCTAACATATGCCAAAGGCAAAAATGGAACTGGTCCAATCATTTTTGTCCACAGATTGACAAAGCAAGAAAGCACGTCAACAAATCTGTTTCTGCTTTACTCCGAGACTATGGTATGGGTTCCATTTACCACAACAACTTGCGTTACAACATGCAAGACATTTATAGAGGAGATGGTGTACACTTCACTGATGAAGGGAACAGAGTCTTCCTCTTGAACCCTAGACTGTGCATCGGTACTTACTTGTAGGTACCACTAAAAAATCACTTCATAAACACAACGGCTCTTTTTAGAGCCCCCTAATATCTAAACAATTAAATCTGAATTTTATTTCTTTTTTTATTTTTTTTTTCTACCGTACGCGTACGGTAAGCTTACCGTACGCGTACTCCGCGATTTTTAAAAAAAATTAATAAAGGTTTTTTTTGTACTTTTGTGTCCTTCTTTGACCCCCTTTCAAATGTTAGGGGGTCTGTAACTCTCTTCCTTGCCCCCTTTTCACGTTATCTCCCTTTTTTTTTCTGTGTAAAACACACGAAATGGCGGCCGACACTTCCTGATTTCGTCCGATTCTAATGTTTACAGTCATGTGACAACCAATCAGATTTGAGCTCGCGCACGGCACCGTACGCGTACGGTAAGCTTACGGTAAGCGCACGGAGCGCGCTTACAGATATATATATTGATTTAAATGCTATTTTCTCAGGAACTACTGAACAGATTTACACCAGACCTACAAAATACACTTCCATGACCTTATGGCTACCTCTCTGCCAAATTACAAGTAATTCTGTTCAGCCGTTCGGGCTGTAGCTGTGTCTAAAGGTCCTATGGAAAAATGCATGGGGAAAACGCGTTTTGGGACCCCCCTTTTTTCTCAGCCCCCGCTTGACGAATCACCCCGAGACTTTCAGGGTAGGAGCGGAGCGTAGCGCCCCATTAGTTTTTAAAATTTCGCGAGGATTCGTCAACCGGTGCCAAAGTTATTCAAAATAGAATTTTCAGATTTCCTATGGAAACACGGTCCTAACTATAACTATCTACTGGCGACCGCCAGTAGATAATATATATATATATATATATATATATATATATATATATATATATATATATATATATATATATATATATGACGTGCTTGCAAACTACTGCAAGTCTACTGTATTCTGATAATACTACCTATATTCCCCTACGCTTTGCTACTGTGGCGCAGTTTCTTTTACATTTTCTTCAAAGTAAGAATCTCCAGTGACACTTTCCACCTATACTGTCTATTGATGATAGTGCATCCAGGCATACATCCATTAAAGTAAACGTTTATCCTTCTTTTTTATATATCTCATACTTAGTTGGTTTCACCAACAACCACCCATGCTTCCGCTCCTTCCTTGCTTGCCTTGGCTTTGAGTTGGAATTTGAACCAAACACCGCTGATTCTTGCTATCTAGCACTATCCACCCATACTGTGTCGCCCACCCAGGCAGGCCTTCTCTTTCACCTTCCACCCATCCTTCAACAACCCATGCATCTGATCTGATTACTATCAGCCACCTATGCATGCTTCCAACAACATATCCTTCTCTGCCAGTCAGTCATATTATTTATCTTGCCCGTCCTTCCACCCTTAGTTCTTTCCCTCTTTGTTCAACACATCCATCAAGGTCATCTGATCTGAGTTTGTCTTCTCCATAAAACCTTCACAGCTGATTTTGGAGTCAAATAGAAGAGGCCATTGGTTACTCAACTCACGCTGCTAATGCTAAGTAAAGGGTGTCTTCTTCAACCGTTGTATAATGTTCACTACAACTTAATAAGTCGCACAGTACAGTGAAATAGTGAACACGCTTCCATCTAGTAGTAATGTCAAGAAGTAATGAATATAACTTTCCGCCGCCGGCCACTGCTGCTGGTTCCCCCCCTGTCTCTCCTGCAGGTGCTGCCAGTTCTCCTGCCCCCTCCGGAATGGCCGCATCGCCGCTGGCCCCGCCGGCACTGGTGGATGGTAGTGTGCCTAGAAAAAAACATCACAAATTTTTAGATGCCTGGAAACCTCCCCCTATTATAATAGTGTTCACTTGGAACATTGAAAAAAAAGTTAATCCAACATACATCAGCACTAGACAGTAAGTACAGTCAGTAGACAGACACTAGTAGTGATATGGTTCCTAGGGTCATCTAGTCCTACTCTACTCTTTTGAAAGTTAGCCTGAGCCATGTGTAACCCTTTTAGATTCATCATGTAGATTACTACTCTTTTGGCGCATATTTAATTATACCTGCCAGCTTATTGACATGTGCAGTAGACGCCTTTGAGGCCACTTGAGTGTTGCGTACAAGTGAAGAGGTCGAAAAACAACCCACTTATTGAGTTTGTTTAGTCCATATTGCTTAGCCATCACATACATGTTACACTTTTTGCCATGACTGCAAAATGCTTGCATTCACCAGTATACTATCTAACGGCTAACGCGCAGCATTTTTCTCATATAATAGGCGGAAGATTCCCTTCTACAAACCAGAGATTCACAGAGCTTATTATGATGCAAGATGATGTAACCAGTATTTCTACATTCTACGGTGAGGGGTCTTCCAGAATTCAAAAGATCTTGGCTCTTGTTCTTGTTGTCATGCACTTGTAAATGTTTACTGTTTTAATCTTAGGCTTTTTGCTGACTTATCGACTATGGCTGTAGTAAATTTAATTTAATATTAACGATGTACAGAGTTTGTTACTTGTTTCAAATAAACCTTTTGAACTTACACATAGACTCTGTGGTATTTGGTGTGGTGGGGTGGACTTACACAATTGAGTGAGCAAAATGGTGTTATTATGTTCTGGGTTGTCTGTCTCAGTCATCATCAACATTGTGTATCTTCTTCGTGGGGGGGGGTCGGGAGTGGGACCCTAATGTGAGACACTATAGCTAGTCGGTCAGGGGATCGTGGGTTCTTCGGACTGAGGTGTGATCAGTAAGGTCCAACCTCCCATCACCAACATCCTATTTTGTTGTGCATAGTTATGTATGTGGCTCTGCAGAATCACTAGACAATAGTAGTATCATGTACTATGCGATCAAAAATACTAGTCAAATATTTGGTTGGCCATTTTGTTTGTGGTAATTGTCAAAGCCTCAACATTGAGAAGACTAGAAGAGGACAACCCAAAGGACAGAACACAGTGGCTAGAGCTATTGGTCAATCAGAGTTTTATTATTCCAAAGAAAACCTTCAATAAAGAGTGGGCAACTGTGCAAGTTTCGCTACAGACAGAGTAATAATAGTAATAGTAGTAGTAGTAGTAGTACAGAGAGTCATAGCAGAGGCAGTTAGAAGCAACTTAGTTAGAGGCAGGGATAAACAGAATTTGGAAACAGATAGTCAAGGTCAAAGAAGTAAGCTTTTGTAAAAAATAGAATTAGAAAGTGGAACCATAATTTATAGTTCGGAAAAAAAGATTCAGTAAAAGTTAGGGAAATCTAAATGTCAATATAACCACTGGAGGACTTACTAGGGCCAGCAGCAGGAGCCTCGGTGGAGGAGCGGTCCTGTGGTTCCCCCGCCGACTCCGACCCCGTCTTCTTGCCCCTGGGTGGTGCTGATGATCATGTAAAATATAATAAAGAAGGAGACAAACATTAAGGAGTGCTGTGAAACAAATAATAATAAAACATTTGGAAAAATAAGTCAAACAACATTTTAGGAAACAACAATTGCAATAAAATTGACCTATCTAATCAGATGGATCGACTACTGGCTTCTTCCTGCATTCACGGATCGTCTACTTATTTATGAACACTCCAGTGTTCCATAATCATTCTGATTACAATACGAAGCCTAGTAAGTACTACCTGACCTACACAACCTATTCCAGACGGGCCGATTGTTCACTAAGTCTGCATTTCCATTTTGTTCAGCCATCAAATGCATAGATGAGATGGAGGACACATGCATACATTTGTGCATACATACATACAACAAATTGTGGGTTGGTTGCATGATTCTGATCTAGTTCTGCTACTGACTGACCATGCTAAGCCTACCACTCACTAAACAAAGTAGAAAAGGTTCTACGGAGGACTGGGGTAAGCAGCACTCAGTGACAGAGGAGGTGTCACGTAGACCGCATGATAAAACAATTATTAACTAATACTAACAAACTAAACCTAGTATCCCATATCCATCCACCACTATTTCACAGTAGGACAATGGAAGGACTAGAGTCTCTCTAGCAAATCGCGTTACCTAACTTCAGTTCTGTAAAATAAACTCTTACATAATCAGCACAAGCTAGCACAAACTAAGTTGCAAACAAGTAAGAGTACCACCGAGCACCTGGGTCCTTAAATCAACAAAGATTTTGCTTTTTGGAACATAATTTACCAGCAACGCTTGGCACGCAGCAGTAATCTTGTTGTTCGTCAAATTTGATTTATACACAATAAGTTACTCACCAAGCCCGACGACCTCGACACCTAGCAGGTCCAACAGGTCCTGCTCCCGGTCCAGGATGTCGGACCACCGATGGGCTAGCTGATTGTGGGTGCGCCGGACCCCAGAGCACCGGAACACTGCCCGGCGCACCTTCGCCCACCGACGGTGCCGCTCCTGGGTAGCGTACCCGGAGCCGGGCCTGCCGTCTGCTGCCAAGGTCAAGGGGAGGTGGCGCTGGATGAAAAAAACAAGGGCGGCCACCTCCTCCTCCCAAAACAGTTGCCGGGCCTGCACCCCTGCAGGCGGACCTTGCCTGCTGCTCCTGCAGGTCCCTTGCCCTTGGCACTAGCTGTGCCCTTGGCCATGGTTCTGAGGTGGGTGGGAGGCGGAAAAGAAAAGTTAGAAGGGGAAAAAAAGTTAGGGGGAAGAAGAAAGAAAGAACTTTATAAAAGTAAAAAAAACACAGTGAAAGTAGAAATAAAATGCAAAATATAAACTTAGGCAAAGAGAGAGATAGATGTCAGAAAAATGCTTTAAAGACAAAAGATTGCAAAGATAAAGGGAGGATAGAAAAGTAGGCCCAGAGCCATAGCATAGAGTGAAAAACAAGATGGCCGCACCCATTCGCGACCGCGTGGGTAAGTTCGCGTGATATTTCTCCCGAACATGCACTATTCATCGCGAACAAGTAAAATGCGCTCCCAAACACGTCAATGCACATCGTGAACAAGCTATCCGCGACCCGGAACAGGAAATAAGGCATCGCCAGCGGGCGGGACAATTGAAAAACAAGATGGCCGCGCCCATTGGCGACCGCATGGGTAAGTTCGCGAGATATTATCCCCGAGCATGCAAACAGCTCCCCGAACACGCTCACCGTGCTCCCGAACAAGAAAAAGCCATTGCGAACGGGCGCACCAAGCAACTACGCAAGCTCGCGAAGCTTCGCGTATCTCGCGTAGTGCAAGTACATCTTCGCGAAGCTTCGCGAAGCTTCGCGAAGCGCGACTACGCGAACTACGCCCAGGGTTAGTGATTACAGCGTACATCAGGACGGTCCTTGTCCAACCCAACAATCCCTTCCACCTATTTCCACCGCACCCTGTGCGGTCTCCACAATCTTGTGTGAATGGGGAGATCCTTTCGGTCCCTGGGATCTCGTGGACAGAAGGTCAGCCATCTGGCCCTTGGAGAGTGCTTAGGGACCCGGGTCACAACACTTGGCAATTAACTGCAGGCGAGCAACAACCAGGCAAAATCCTCCAAGTGATAGTCCCATTCCTGGAGCATGACAAACCCAGGCCACCACAAGTTACAGATAATTGTGTTGCAGTCTCTCCTGCACCAAGGGTTACTCTTGCCGATGTCCCAGAGTCAAACCAGCGTAGTATGGTTCCAATCCCAAAAGCCCTCTAAATCCTGAGAGTAGAGTCCCAGTAGTTACTCCCACAATAGCCTTTGAAGATGAGATCAGTTCAATAGGCCACATTTGAAATGCACAGGCCCTTTCTAAATGTTGTCCTGTCTGCTATCCTACCCTGGGAGGTTTGATTAATATTTTTGGTGGGGCAAAGACACTGTCCCTTGGAATGCAGATGCCAATTCCACCCCCTTGTATCAGTCCTAGGAAGGCCCCTCAGAGTCAGAGGTCTGCAATTTCCCTTGAGCCCCTAGTTTATGGCTGTCTTTCAGGAATGCAGGGATGTAGCTGTCCCCTCAGCACCCAGATGTGGATTGTAGACAGGCTGGTAGAGACACAAACACAACAATGCCCACTTTCCCAAAATGGCATTTCACTTAGTAATGTCAAATTCACTCGCTCGACCAGAGAGAATTTGCCATTACTAACTCATCAATATCAAACACTATACTGCTACTCTTCTGCAAATAGGATATACAGCTCAATAACCTTTCCAATGGTCCTCCATGTTAATCGATGCGAGAAGAGGCCCAGCTGTACCGAACACATCATCTGGTTTCATTCACTACCAGTGCATATAGTGCATATGCACACAGGTCGTGCCTCTTCCAGACACAGTATCCTACCCTTAGAGAGTACTCTGATGCAGCTAGAGATAAGCAGAAACTTGTCAGGAAGCATATTCAAATGTCTATCTGAGTAACTGTAACCTACACACACAAAACCTGTCAGGGCTGACCTGTGGCACGTTTGATGAGCTACCTCCGTGGGTGTCACAACCAGTGCTGCAGGCCCATGGAGGAGCATTTGAGTGACATGCCCTAGGTATATGTCTTACCCTAGACAAGGGACTTGCAGCTAACGCCAATCAGTCAATCATGTTTACACCAATCACCAGTATGTATATGAAAAGCACAGTGCTTTGACACTGAATAGCAGTGTCAAAACCCTCAATGTCCTATGCGAGCAAAACAAGGTCCATATAGGAGGTCAGAGCCAAAAAGGTCATGGGAGACGATGCCAGAAGATGCCAGTGGGATGAAAAAACTAGGGGAGTTTCTTGGCAGGGTATGCCCAGACGTGGGTCCCTTGCTCACTTTGCCACCGGATTCAAGATAGCCTGGCTGATGAGGGTTATGAACCCGAAACTGGTCCCAGGATTCTGTTTCCGGTCCAAGGAAGACATGGCTTGGCAGTTCGGGCTGGACTGTTCCCATGAGGCACAGGGTCAGACTGATTTGCATATGGCCATGTCTGAACTGGGGTGGTAGAGTGAGCTAAAGAATGATGATGGATTAAACCCAGATCAGTTGACTGGGAGTGAGTGCTTGCAATTTTCAACACTCCGTCGATCACCCCCTTTGGTTTTGCTTTGTTTGCCCTAAATTGGCAGGGTATGCCCAGACGTGGGTCCCTTGCTCACTTTGCCACTGGATTAGATAGCCTGGCTGAATAGAGTTATGAACCTGAAACTGGTCCCAGGATGCTTGTTTCCCGTCCAGGGAAGACATGGCTTGGCAGTTCGGGCTGGACTGTTCCCATGAGGCACAGGGTCAGACTGATTTTCATATGGCCATGTCTGAACTGGGGTGGCGGAGTAAGCTAAAGAATGATGATGGATTAAACCCAGATCAGTTGACTGGGGGTGAGTGCTTTCAATGTTCAACACTCCGTCCATCATCCCCTTTGGTTTTGCTTTGTTCGCCCTAAGTTGGCAGGGTATGCCCAGACGTGGGTCCCTTGCTCACTTTGTTCCTGAATTCAAGATAGCCTGGCTGATGAGGGTTATGAACATGAAACCGGTCCCAGGATGCTTGTTTCCGGTTCAGGGAAGACTTGGCTTGGCAGTTTGGGCTGGACTGTTCCCATGAGACACAGGGTCAAACTGATTTGCATATGGCCATATCTGAACTGGTGTGGCGGGGTGAGCTAAAGAATGATGATGGATTAAACCCAGATCAGTTGACTGGGGGTGAGTGCTTGCAATGTTCAACACTCCGTCCATCATCCCCTTTGGTTTTGCTTTGTTCGCCCTAAGTTAGCAGGGTATGCCCAGACGTGGGTCCCTTGCTCACTTTGTTCCTGAATTCAAGATAGCCTGGCTGATGAGGGTTATGAACACGAAACCGGTCCCAGGATGCTTGTTTCCAGTTCAGGGAAGACATGGATTGGCAGTACAGGCTGGACTGTTCCCATTAGGCACAGGGTCAGACTGATTTGCATATGGCCATGTCTGAACTGGGGTGGCGGAGTGAGCTAAAGAATGATGATGGATTAAACCCAGATCAGTTGACTGGAGGTGAGTGCTTGCAATGCTCAACACTCCGTCCATCATTCCCTTTCGTTTTGGGTTTCTCAAAGGGTCATGGCCAATTTAATTAAGGGCGTAGCTTAAGAACACGTAAGCTAAAAATCGGTGCTTAGCATAGTGTGCCGCCAGTCTTGTATTTTGCTGTTTCCAGATATATGATACAACAAGTCAGGACTATTGGCTTTGTCAATGATTGTTATTTGCATAAGAAAAATAAGCAGTAACTAACGCTTGTATATAATATTGAAAAAAGCTTCCACTTAAAGCCCTGGTGACACCACGACAATGTTGCTGCTCCTGAGTTTCAAAAAGAGAAGGAAAATCCAGAGAGAAACTGCCTCTCTTTAAAGGATTTCCCTTCCCCTACAAAACTTGCCTGGGATGACGTCAAGCCGTAACTTCTCCACTAGTGAGAAGGGAGCAGTGTGAGCACACACATGGATGAGCCTGCTGTCACTGCAGTCCGTAAAAAACGGACCGGCTGTGCCAGTGCACAAAACCGAGCCCGCTAGAGACCTCTTTTGAGCCCCCCTTAAAAAAACTACCGATGCTCATCACCGGTGAGATCCGGAACACTTAAAGCCCTAATGCCAGGTCTAGCATGTGCCAACTGCTCCCCGGCCTCCGTATCTATTCCCCCAGATCACTCAATATCACGAGAAGGAGAAAGAGAGCAGGAGGACAAAAGAGGAGAATCTGTTGGACATGTTTTCCAAGTCAGTTGTGGGCTGGTGTGCAGCTGTTAATGCACCTATAATCAGAGAAGTACCTGCCCAATTCTTCACTAATCTCAAGAGAAAATGAACAGAGTAATTGCTTGCAAAAGCTATATACCTCACCTTGAAAGATATCTCCTGCAGGGCTATCATCCATCCATTCCAACACGGCTGACCCACGAACCTGATATGAGGTGGGTCATGATGTTAGGGGCCCAGGTATAAGTGATTCTTGATCGGAGAGGAGTATTTAAGGAGGCTCTTAAATGTGGCCCATTCTTTACTTTTGCTTTGCCCAGACTTGCGGTTGTGAGTAAGGGCAGGTGGGTGATCCTGGACACTTGGGGATTTGCTTTGTCATACTGCGTTCAATGGTAGATTGATGTGGGACATACACCAAGGGACAGGCAGTAGTCCGATGGGAACCGTAAATGACTGGAAATGTTTCAGGTTTGATAATTAATTAATTGAAAGCCGCTACATGGATACTTTGCTACAAACCACTGACTGGTGCGGTCAGCGGCATGTGCTTTTTTAGGTCTCGCCTGATCCAGCGCATGCGCTGGTCTGACCGAGACATTTTGTATGCGCGTTTTCCAAGTGCTGCCTGTGGCCTAAAGCTTGTGAGCACGTGAGCGTGCACGCGCGCAGCTGCCATGTGTCTCGCCCTGCTTGATCGCGTCCGCGATCACTTTCAGTTTCGCGGGACGCGCAACCGTGTCATTTTCACGGCCGCGCGGCCAATGCTTGTTCTTTCTTATTCGTGAAGTGACAGCGCGCTAAACATTGCGTCAGCAGTAATGGTGTTATTTGTATTTCGGGTTTTTGGCACGCAGTACTCTATTTTTATAATGTTTTATGCTTCTAATAAGCAGCGCGGCACAGGCAGCATGCTGCACTGCTTACTAAAGGTATAATACATTGAAAAAATAGAGTTTAATGACCTGCGCATTTCTTTAACTCGGCTCTGCTCACCAAACTCTGATGGGCTTTCTGCAAGCCCCGCCTCACCTCACTACAACAAAATGCGCCTTTCTTTTACACTACGCTGCTTACCAAACTCCTTTTGGGCTCTCTTCAAGCCCTGCCTCGCCCCATTCCAAAGAAAGGCTCGGCTCGCCAAACTCTAATTTTGCAATATTTTATTCTTTTAATAAGCAGCGCGGCACCGGCAACATACTGCGCTGCTTACTAAAAGAATAAAATATTGGCAAAAAAACTTTGGTGAGCCGCGCCTTTATTCTATTTCTTTACCAGGCGATCCGGACGGCACAGCAGAGGGGCGTGGGCAGGGCGGGGATGGAGGGAGCTCGGAAGGGGACGGAAGGGCTGTGTCGGAGCAGAAACCATGACTAGTTAGTGCATGGGGAATGCATGATGCTACTTCAGTTGTAGTTTTGCACTGTCACACAAGTTGTTATATGATCAATGTATACTGCTTATTATTATGTGTCTGCGGATGCTGCACCCACGGTGCACAATACCGACTGCTTGCAAAGTTGTCAGCTTCCTGTTTTCAAGGTCTTCGTTGGGACGTGTTATCTCTGCTGCTGTTTTGTGTGTCCTTGCTAAAGGACACGTACTGTGAAAATGCAAGTGTTTTATGAGTATGTCAGCTCTGTGGGTGCGTCTTTGCTTCTATCCCAATGACAAAATGAACAAGCATTTGCAATGCAATAGGTCTCGCATTTGCGAGAGTTGGAGCTATTAGCATTGTAAATGACAATGCCCTTTATTCATCTGTTTTGAAAACCTACAAGTGGTGCATAAACACGCACTTTGTACCTACAATCCTTGATTACGAGAAGCAAGGCTGTCAGTAAAAGAGACTGCCAGTTTTGCTTCTCATAAGCAAGGACTATTAGTACAAAGTGCTTGTTTACGCACAGCTTGCAGGTTTTCAAACGCATAAATAAAAGGCATTGGTATTTACAATGCGAATAGCTCAAACTCTCGCAAATGCGAGACCTATTGCATTGCAAATGCTTGTCTCCTTTTGTTACCGCCCATAATGACTGGACCTTTTACTGGTGTTGTTACATGCTCCGCTTTATAAGTTGGTGCGCACCATTTGCCTTAATGCTCTTCCCCTATTCCACGAACGACATTGCAGCACGCTGCACGCTTACTACTGTATTTATTTAAATTACTACACAGTCGGCTTTAACTATAACATCCGCACTTATTCACTTATTTAATTTAAGCCGTGGTCCACTTTCAGTTTAGAGGCTGTGCTTATTTAATTCTTTATTTTACAGGCGGACGCTTTCACAATAGCAGCCGCGCTTGTTTATTTTATTAATTAATAGCGCATGCCACTTTCACTTCAGCAGCCGCAAGAGTTTGAGCTATTGGCATTAAAAATAACAATGCCTTTTAAATATGTGTTGGGTTTAAAACACTTAAATATAGGCATTGTCATTTACAATGACGATTACCTAAAGGCTCACAAAAGCAAGACCTATTGCATTGAAAATGCTTGTTCTTTGGTGCGAGCAGAAAACTCAGTTGGGCTCTGCGGCCTCACAGAGCTCACAAATCTGCGGTCATCTTGCACTCCACTTGATCACACCCCCATGATGGACTCCTTTTAACTTTAACAAATTACCAACAATGAAGTTGCCAGTATTCTGTCATCACCACTGGTTTGCAATTTTTGGCTCCTACACTGGTGATGAGGATGTGTTTCAGCTATGATTACAGAGCTGAGTCTGCCCACGTCATCAAGGAGAAGGAAAACTGTAAGCAGTTTTGACTCCACCAGCACTTTACCATCCGGGGGTCCTGAAGACAAAGCAGGAGACGCAGTTGGACATGGCTAGAAGCAGGAACGCTTGGCAGTGGGTCTGACTATGAGAAGTAAAACGTGTTCAGAGCTACTTTATAAAATAGGAACAGTTCCTGTTTCATGAGGTGGGAGTGAATGCTTACAACACTGAGAAGCTTCAGTTTGTTTACCCGAATCTACATACTTTACGGCAATCCGTAGCTGGGAAGTGTCCCATTTAATGGAGAGAGTGTTTAGGGGTAAGGACAAACTCAATTAGCGAAGAAGCCTTATTGTTTGTGAAGTGCTGTGACCTGCCATGTTAGTTGAATATTAAATAACGATGCTGCTGAGATTGCTGTGGGAGGCGTGTGGCCTGCCAGTCTGTGAGTGCCGAGCAAGTGTTATTATTTCTATGGTTTCTAATGTTATTGCACATTTGGGCTTATGGAAAATGTCGTGCGTGCTCTCCGGCACCATACAACATAGATGTAGGAGACTGTAAAATAAAAGGAAGCTCTATGGTACTGCTTTGCAGGTGTAAGGGACATGTTCTGAAATAAGCATTGGCAAAACCAATGCGTAGCTAATGTGTTATGGCCAAGCTGCACAATGTCAGCAAAAAGCATTTCTTGGCAAGTTGTGCCGCACGGCCAAAAGGAAAAAAAGGAAAATGAGGAGCTGCATTCTTTTGTATGCGCATGCATGCGTGACGACATACACTCATATGCATCATCACACATGCGCATGCATGTATACGTGAGCCTATGAAATTATGTGGGTCCTTTTTTAGGTCTCGCCTGACCAGCGCTTTAGCGCTGGCTCTGGCGAGACTTACAGTAAGCGCGTTTTGGAAGTGCAAACAGTGGCTTTGCAGGCCTCCAACTACAGTGCATGTGACCCGTCCGGGCGCGCGCACCATTTGGAGTCCTGCAACCACTTGTTTGCTTTCACTTTAGCCGTGATTCATCGCACCATTTGGCAGCCTGCGTGCCCGCCCCCACTCCCCCTCCCACTTCGTCAGCTTCAGTGCGCGCTTGTTCTTTTCGTGTGTTTGTTATTTCTAGGCATTGGGAGATTAAGGGATTCGCCCAGAATCACAGGCTTTTGAGCTGACGCCGAGATTGGTCCATGGCTCCCCAGTACCAACAATAGCGATCGCAAAATCGCTTTCGCTGCCGCCTGCTACTTGTTTTAATTAGCTTGTTTTGCATGGAACACGTTTGCTTTGCCCGCTTTCAAAGGAATTTGTCCATTCGCAAGTGTTACAATTTCAGACAACGCACAATGCACTTTCTCCCCTTATGTTTTGAAATCCTTAGCCAGGCTGCGGCAAAGATCCCCTGTGCACCCCTCCCGCCCTGCAGGCATCGATTCACGCACACCTAGGAAAGAGAATGCAATTTCCTCATAATTGTCAACACTTCAGACAATTCACTGGATTAAACCTGGCAGTAAGGTGCTTAACTCAGGTCATATTTGTTTTTCTCTCCGCAAGAGAAACACCTCAGATTATCACCAACACCTGTGCTGGCTCAGAGCATAGCGCCTCATTTTATTTTGCGTTTGCAGTGTCTAAAGTGCCCCTGTTTAACGCGGACGTTTTCTGTCTTTAGAAACAGCGCGCAGTAATTGCCTCTCTCTCCATCTGAGCAGTGATATGTGGAACTCATGCGCCAAATCCGTGAAATTCCGAGTTCAATGTGCAAGCCTTTTGCCCTGCTATTTCAACAAAACAAGCATTCATCTCTGTGCCGACGCAGCATGGCTGTTGGTAACACTGCCCTGTTCTCCTGTTGAGAAATCATTTTGCCTAGAACTAGAAGCCCATGTAATACGTCCATGCTTCCTTCCCCTTTCCACCTGGAAAGGAAGGGACTTCTACATTTTTCCGAAGATTTACGTGCATCTCCAGGGTGGGAAACATCTTCAAAGGTTTGATCATAAACAGCTGTGCTGAACAGTCCAGTGATGGGCGCTCGTCTGTTTTTCCTCTTGTAGTTTCCCAAGTGCATACATTTAACTCATAATTTCACCGAATTAGTGCACGAAATGCAGGGAACACAACTCGGAAACAGAAGGCAGCGAAAGCCTCTGTCTGAGTCTGAGCTTCACTGTCACTGCAGCCCATACATTAACTTAGAGAAATTCCGAGTTAAATGTATGTGCCTTCGTGAAGACGCTGAATACAGGCGGTCTGCTCTGCGTTGTCTAGTTCTAGCACACATCTTCACGCTAGGGACCCAATACGGTTATGAATACCCACAAACTCGTGAAGTTGTGCATGTTTCCGGGTGTATGTATGCAGGGCCACAACCTACATCCATTTGTTTTGTCAGAGTTTAGAGTTTACACAAACATATTTTGAAACACAGATCCGAGGGCTTACACCGCCTGGGCCTCGTAGCCCATTACAACATATGAGCCTTGCAGAAGGACTTGTCCTATTGTTTATATAGGGTATATTCCATGACTGCACACAAGGATTTCTGCTCAGCCTAGAAGTGTGTGTGTGTGTGTGTGTGACTGGTAATGAGGCCGCAGGTCACAAGGATGTGATTTAGACAGTCTTGGTTTATTCGAGAACTGTCAACGCTACCAATAGGAATGATTACACTACAATTCCCAGGATGCTTTGGTTTTCTCTAAAACCAGTACTGTCCGAAAGCCCTTATTATGAGACTAGGAGAGTCAACAGCCATACGTGAAATACACTTAGTCAGCAAAGCATTGTATTCCCTGTTTCTGCTTTCTCTCCCATCACCAGGCTTCTGACACCCCCTTCCCACACAAACACCACTTCTGCTCTCCCCCATGTTTCTCACAAGCCACCGAGTTTGCCAGATGTGCTTTCCCGGGAACAGCGGGAGGGGGGATTCGGCTTAAGAGCAGGAGGCCATTAAAGGGCTAGGGGTCTGCAGGAACAGGGGGGGGGGGGGGGGAGGGGGCCGTGGAGGTAATTAGATGGCATCACTGTTGTGCTCCTCACCTCCTTGATTGGTGTGAAAAGATAAGAAAAGGCACAGCAGACAAGGCATGTTATGTTCGTATCTAGCACGGCCCGCCCCAGTCATTTCACAATAACACTGGACCACGTCAGTAGTAATCCAAAGGTATTTGTGAACCGGGCCTCTCATGTGGTCACTTCCGCGAGGACAGCCTGCAAACTACAACCTACCCATCTACACCAGCGCAGTTCTGGTCCAAAGTGCACCAATGGAGAGCCTCCACTGAAATTAGTCGAGCCCCTCATTAAGCGCCAAGATATACAAGTAACTGATAGTTGTTGCGCTATGTAAATATACATACAAGCCTTTCTTTCTGCCTGCGCGACGGATTCCAGCACTAAATGCTACGTCATGCACCCATCGCTGCAGCCTGGGTCAGAAGCTGCAGCGCATGACATTTCAGTCGAAATTACGCCACAATCCTAGCCGTGCTTTGTGGCCTACAACAATTTCAGACTCGTATCCCATCCTTGCAATCCCCACAAAGAGTACATACAGTTCAGGCAACAGATACACATTTCTTGCCTTCTCCGTCCTAAAATTCAGACTGTCGAGAAAAAGTGCAGGACATGCTCTCTCCTAATGCTTTTTAATTTTTTTTATAGCATGGGCGCTGGCATTTGCAATACAATCAGCCTCACATTTGCGAGAGTTTAAGCTATTGGCATTGTAAATGACAATGCCTTTTATTTATCTGTTTAAAAAACAACACATAAATAAAAGGCATTGTCATTTACAATGCCAATAGCTCAAACTCTCGTAAATGCGAGACCTATTGCATTGCAAATGCTTGTTTAATTTACCGATCCAAGATAGATCAATAAGTTCAGAAAAACAAGCGGCTGTGCGGCCGCCAAAGTGATCGTGATCGCGATCAGACATCAAAGTGGAAAGTGAAAGTAATCGCGGTAAAGCGCGGCGCGCGCGCCCGCGCACATGCACTGTAGTTCTAGGCTGGCCTGGCAGCACTTTTTGGAGCCCTCTCAAAAAGTCTTGCCAGACCAGCGCATGCGCTGGGTCAGGCGAGACCTAAAAACGAGTGTGTATGGACTTGATGTATGTGTGTGTGTATTTGTGTAACATAATGTGCGTTTGTGCATTTGATGGCGTTTGTGTGCATTGAGTGGCGCGTGTGTGCGCATTTGAAAACGGTGGCTGCATGAATGTGTGATTTTGCATCTCGTGATTTCTGTGAGTGCGTGTTAGGATGTGGTCGCATCCATTCATTCGTAAATGGTGCATTAGGGGATGTATATGCCCGCAGTGTGTGTGTGTGTGTGTGTGTGTGTGTGTGGGTGTTCGGTGCTGTGTGCTTTGGGAAACAGTGTTCATCCTTAATCTCTATTTGGATGTTCGATATTTGTGCCTTTTTTCACCGAGTTGTTGGTGTTAATGTGTGCATTAATTTCTTGTGTCCGAGGAAAGGAATAGAGTAATGTGTTATATATGTGTTGCTTACGGTTTGTCTGGTAATTCGTTCTTTTTATTTTGCCGCTTTTGCTCATATTTATCACCTCTTCCTGGCCTTATTGTAGCTTTTGCTCTATTTTGTTCCACTTAACTCCCATCTCCTTTTCTCCCCCTATAGGTTTCCTCCTCATTATATGTGTAAGTGGTGGCAATTTCATGGCTTATGGGGAAAACTCCCAGCTGAAGGGACACTTTCTTACTCACAGTGGCTGTGACAATTCCGTGGGTCATGGTGCAATTGAATGAGCTTTGTGGAGGAATTTTGTGGACATATACATAGAGCTTCACGGCTCACACAGTCTTCCGTGGCTATTTCATGTTTTATTGACGAAGTCAGGCCTGTGGCTTTTTTTTTTTTTTTTTAAACTTTCCAGTGAAGCATTTCCCGTTTTTCACCCATGTTTACTTTTATCACTCTAAAACCCTGGTGGGCTTTGAAGTGCTTATGACTTCATCAAGTGTAAAGGGGGCCTGGGGCGTTAATGACTTTTGTGCATGTTCCTCTCCATCCATTCATCCATCCATTTATTAGGTCGAGCCTGAGCAGTGCATGTGCTGCGAGCCATGCTGTATTGGAGTATGAAATAGAAGCCCCGCCCACTCTCCGCCTATATTTGTCTTTGGCTTGTGTCATTGTCCTTCGTAAATGCTGGCTTCTGATTCATTAATAGGCGTGTTAGTCCCTCCTTAGTACCGCCTTGTCTTCATTTCTAACCTCCCATGAGGACCGGCCCTTTTACTTCGGTTGTTACGCGGTACGTCTTTTATTAGTCTGTAAGCATTATTTTCTTTAAATAGTTTCTCCTACTGCAGGCACAACATGCTTTCCTGCAATAAGCAGCCCAGGACAATGGCGTCCGTTTTTTTTAATAGGTCTCACATTTACGAAAGTTTGAGCTATTGGCATTATGTGACCTCACCTGGATGGTTTGTTGAAGGGGCAAGATGGCGGCCGCTCGTTTCAGCTGAGTGAGATCACGGCTTCTTCGACTCCCAGCTCCCGGCTACAGAACTGGCGCTGGATCAACCTTAACTAAATATCACTTTTGTTATTTCAACGGGATGCTTTGGCTATTCAGGCTGTATACCAGTTCCTCGGTAACTGTGTGGCGACGCTGCTTACCTGTTTGGCGTCCCTCGAAGCTGTTTCACCTTGGAGGCGGAGCCGGAGCCAACCGGAACGCTAGTGGGATGCCGATTCGCGCTGGCCGCGGCCGTAACCGCGGTCCTGCTGACACTGGAAACTTTGGAAACGACGGAACTGCTGGGGGTGCTGGCAGTGAGAGCTCGCCCAGAACAGGGGGCCGTGGACAGGTAAAAATAAAAGATATATCTGTGACCGAGAAGAAAAACCTGGCAGGGGGGAAAAAAACTGTCCCTAACATATTTTTGGTTAGCAAACCAAAATCTAGAAAGAACACGGACTCTGCACTCCCCTGCCAGGACAACCCACAACAGGCTGAGCTGCAATCAGAGATAGCGATGGGGGGTGGCGATGCATCCCTGCGACAGAGCCCTACAGATGTTATAATTAACAATGCTTTGAGCCCTCGGACACTGTCTATATTGCCAGCAAATGCCTTGACTTCAATGGTAATACCCTCGGATTCTCCCGCTGACCCCCTCATTGATCTAATTACTGTAGAGAGACTACAATCAGTATCTGAACCCACTGTTGCACAGATGAATATAGCTGACCATTCCCGCGAATCTGCACTCAATCTCCCAGAAGGCGCCTGTTCCATAAATTGGGATGCAGCTAAGGATGTTTATTCGGGGGATTTTTTCTCGCTATCCGACACCTCGGATGCTTCGGAGGGTGAAATTGAACTGTCAGACAATATGAATATTCCAGGGGGGGGTGCTCTAGCAATAGAGAAATCAAGGACATACCAGTCACATAAAAGGAGCCCACAAACTGTACGGAAAAAAGATGGGAGAGATCAAAATCCTCACCCCCCAAAGAATGATGCAGCTATGGGCTTACACTGGGATTATTCCTTCAACACACAACTTGGAGACGCCAACACTGCTATTGATAATGGCCAGACTACACCAGTACATGGGAATAGTATGATCAATCTTGGAAATATATCATTAGCTGATATCTATCAAAGTATCCATGCCCATAGGGAAGAAACTAAAGCCGAGGGTCAACGTATGCAAGGTGCGTATCGCAAACTGCAAAATTCTGTCAGGAGAATTGAAAAATCCTGTACCGAATTCACTACTCGCTTCTCTGAAGCTGAGGCTCGTATTTCATCTTTGGAAGACAAACTGGCCACTCAGAAAGCTACCACTGAGTCCCTACAAAGTACAAAAGATGATACACTCTGGAAATTAACGGACTTGGAAAATCGCTTGCGCCGGAACAACCTGTGCGTTATTGATATTCCAGAGGGGGTTGAAGGGGCTGACGTGCGGCAATTCATTATTGAACTATTTACAGAAGCGTTTCCAACACTAACACATTGGGATTGGAAATCTGAAATACAGAGGGCCCACAGGTTTCCCCTTACCCCCCGCGCTAGACCCGGCTCTAGCAATACACGTCCTAGAGCAATATTGATCTTTGTCAGTAATTTCTTAGCAAGGGAGGCTCTTTATGATCTAGCCCGCCCCGACCGCAAAAAGACTGGCAAGGGCATTGAATTTTTTGTGAGACCAGATTATTGCCCACTTACAGTTGAGTCTAGATGGCAGCTACGCCAACTTATCACTCCATTTAGGAATAAAGGTTTACAGGCATTTTTATTAAATCCAGCAAAACTGAAAGTGATTAACAAAGACCAAGTACGATACTTCACTTCAGAGGCTGCAGCGAAAGCATACCTACATTCACTTAACTAGAGATTATTAACCGCTGATTTAACTATCTTTATTACCAAAAGAAAAGAGGCTGATTACATACAGCGGAACTCTTATATATCTTAATCTTTATCCTGTTTTTTTAATAAGTAGCTATTATATGTTTGCTTGACCGGGGGCTGGTTGAGGAAGCTGGCTCTCAATTCCATCGCCGGGACTCTGTGTCCCATAGCCCTGTTTCTGGGGAAGGAGGGTGGAAGGGTGGGGGGGAGGGGCAGGGCTTCGGTGGAAGCCTTGCGGGGGAGGGGTGGCACTGTGGGTGGGGATGTGGGTGAGAGGTGGAGGGGGGTGAAATGGTATAAAAAAGTTCATGGTTGGAATGGCGAGAAACAAATTGTAAATTACCTAATGATGTTTATGAGAGTAAGAACGAGATATATGGCAAACCAATTTGATTTATTAAAATTAAAGTATTTGCAGCATTGGAATGGACATGGCTGTTACAGCAACTAGGCGTGGAATGACCGGCTTACGCATATGTTCTTTCAATGTATGTGATCTTAATAATCGTGACAAACGTCAGCGTGTTGCAACTGAAGTAAAGATGCTACATCCTGACCTCCTTTGTATACAAGAAACACATATTCCCTGGGAGCGGAAGCACTTGATAACGGAGATTGGATATTCCATTTTAGTATGTACACAACAATCAACAACGAATAGGGGAGTAGCAATTTTAGCCAACTCTACAATACACGGCACTGGTAGAACCATGACAGATAAATATGGTAGATGGGCTATTACAGCAGTAATAATTAATGCCCAGATATGCACTGTATGTTCAATCTATGGCTCTAACTTTGACGAGGATGAGATACTTGACACATTAAATATAGAATTAGCTCTCTGGCCCACCCCCTTGATTATCTGTGGAGACCTCAACATACACACAGAATCACAAGGCCTATGCGTGGGTGGTATACAATTTAATGGCAGGAAACCTAAAGTTTTTAAGGCCTTGTCTAATCTGATGTTAGATCACGGCTTGGTTGATGCCTGGGGAGCGCTACGTGGGCCAGAACCAGGGGGTACATTTTATTCTCACCCACATCGCAAGCTTGTTAGATTAGATTATTTTATCCTCTCCCCCGAGCTGTTAAATCGAGCATCAATTGTGATATCACCGAGAATCACCTCAGATCACGGACCTTCAACTCTGAATATCTCTGTCCCCAGATCTGATGTTAAAACCAGGTCTTTCACCTTTGATCGTAAAATATTGACGGAAGAAAAATATGTAAGCCATATGAGGGAGTGGATAAAACAATTCTTGACTATTAATCATAACTCTGCCCCTTGTGGGATAGTTTGGGATTCATTTAAAGTCGGGGTACGGGGTGAGACCCTTAGTTTTGGGCTATATAGACAAAAAGAGATAAGACAAGCTATGCACATATTGTACACTAATTTGGTGAATGCAGAGGTAAATTTAGCACAGGGTATAAGTCAGGGCTCATTGATTGATCCTTTGCAGACAGAGGTCGCTAGATGTAAGGCCAAAATTAACCTCCAATGGAGTAAGGATATAGCAATTAAACATAAACTCAAACGTGCAATCAGCTATGAATACGGTGAAAAGGTAGGACACTGCCTTGCCCAGAGACTCCGAATAAAGGAGAGGGCGCAACGTATAGACTCAATAATAGATGCACAGGGCATTATCAGGGAAACATCAAAAGAGATCCTTGAAGTATTTCATGATTACTACACTAAACTCTATACTGGGGAAGCCCCCGACATACTTAATGGGGAACGGCTTTTACGAGACAACATCATAGCAAAGTTAGACCCCACTATTGCTGCTACTATGGATACCCCTATTAATCTTGATGAGTTAGAAGGGGCGGTTAACAACTTAGCCTTGGGTAAAGCTGCAGGACCAGACAAAATACCCTTAGAATTCTATAAGATATTTTTTGCCGAAATTAAAGATGAATTGCTCGCCACCATACTTCACGCACAAAAAGGTGCCCCTCCTCTCTCTTGGAGGGAAGCTAATATAACTATTTTCAAGAAAAAAGACAAACCCCCAACCCTTCCTGGCTCCTATCGACCCATATCATTGGTCAATGTTGATGGTAAAGTATATGCCAAAATCCTGGCCGACAGACTTGCGAAGGTCATAGCATCTTTGGTATCTCCCAGACAACACGGATTTATACCTGGGCGAGGGACCACTAACCACATTAACCGGGTATTAACAATGATCGACTGGGCTAATGTAAAACACGCCAAATTTGGACTCATCCTTCTCGACGCAGAGAAAGCATTTGATCGGGTGGCATGGGATTTTCTCTGGGCCGCTCTCTCTCAGGTGGGCTTAAACCCGGATTTTATTAAGGCCATCCGTGTACTGTATCAAGCCCCAACGGCAAAGATTTGCATTGCGGGGAATGAATCGGCGCCGATCTTGATTTCTAGGGGTACTCGACAGGGCTGTCCATGTTCACCTCTATTATTTTCTCTATATATTGACACATTTTTAAATATGCTTGAGCGTTCCTCAAGAATAGACTCTTTGGTTTGTGGACTGGAATCATGCCGTGTGCTCGCCTATGCGATGACATAGCGGTTGTTACACCTAACCCTATGGCTGCAATACGGGTAATTGAAAACCTGGCCAATAACTACGGTACTGCGTCTGGTTACAAGCTAAATACGGCCAAAACACAAATTTTGTGTTTAAATCAACCAATTACCAATGACCCAAGAATTATGACCGAAGTAACATACCTGGGGATTAAGCTTCGCACTTGTCTAAAATCAATGGTTGAGTCTAATTGGGTTGGTATCGAGAGGGCGACTAAAACACAATTAGATCGGTGTGAATGTCTTCATCTTTCTCTAGTTGGTCACTGTAATGTCTTAAAAATGGTGATTTTACCAAAAGTTCTTTTCGATCTGTCCCGCTCGAGATTACTCCTACACAACTTCAAAAATTACAGTCAATATGCGCTAGATTTTTATGGGCACAAGGGAAAGCCCGAAGAGCTATGTGTTATATGACTCTCCCTCGAGAAAGAGGAGGATGGGCGGTCCCTGATTTCACACTATATTACTACGCCTGTATGCTCCAGCATATGCGTATTTTATTATCAGGGGAAGAGGTGGCAAATACTGCGGAATGTCCATCAATATTTCAAATCCTACTCGGTACTGATGCCATTAAACGTTTCTTTATATCTCTCGAATTTAATTATTACAAGCGTACAAAATTTAAAGTTTTAATCGCAGCATTTAAAATATGGAGAAATATAAGGAAACGGTATAAGTTTACAAAAGTCTCGTCGTATACACCAACAACCGCGTCTTTGCTACTTCCGTCTGTCTTTTGGGACACGACTGCCAAGAAGTGGAGGGAACTTGGTATAACTTGCATTGGGGATCTCTATTTGGATGGGGCTATGTCATCATTTACCGACCTCTCTGGGAAATATGGTATACCCAGGAATGACTTTTTCAAATATTTGCAATTACGGGACTTCTTATTTAAAAGGGGAGGGATAATTCAACCTAATCCCTTAGTAGAAGGGATAAGGCAGCGGGTACGCATAGGGACATTATATAATATTCTTCAACAGACCCAAACGGATGATTTGACCAAACATAATCTGCTCTGGGATATTAGGTTAGGGAGAATAGGCATTAATCTTGAAGAATATATTAATGTGGCCACAAAGGTCTTTGTGTCAGCTAATCTCAGAACACAATATTATAAAACAATGTTCAATCTTTACTATACACCTGCTAGAATTGCCAAATGGGGAAGCTCAAATGATGGAAAATGTTTTCGGTGTGGTAGCGAAGCTGCTGATATTGTGCACATCTTTTACACCTGCAGCGAATTAGACACTTTTTTCTCTCATATTGAACAGTTTTTACTGGAAATATCAGGAGTAACTATTAAATTATCTGTGATAGATATGCTACTAGGGATGGACACAGAAGTTATGCCTACACATCCCCGATATAAAATACGGTACTTAATTTTTTTAATCACTGCTATTACCACGTTATGTATTGCCTCTATGTGGCTTCAAAAAGAGGCACCAGTGTTTGAACAATGGCGGGCAAGGTTCTTTAATATTTTTTATTTAGAATACAACTTATATGCTGTGAAGGGCTTGACCAAACAAAAGCTTGGCAAGGAAATCTGGGGGCCAGTAATTGATTATATGAGAGACTGAGAAATGTACTCCTCTTTTTTAATTTGGCCTAACGGTATGATTTCTCGTTAGCACATTTACATTTGCTGATACTTCACTTTGTTAAATCTCATACTGATAACTTACCTATTGATTTTCGCATGTATTATTTTGTATAAAACAATTTGTATACCATGAACTGAAATAAAAAAAATTAAAAAAAATAAAAAGTAAATGACAATGCCTCTTATTTATATGTTTTGATAATTATCAAAACATAAAAAAGAGGCATTTTCATTTACAATGCCAATGGCTTAAACTCTCGCAAATGCGAGACCTATTGCATTGCAAATGCTTGTCCTTTGGGATTTTATCCTTTTGGTGTCTGTAGGTTGAATAGGGTGGTATTGTAAATGGTGGGCAATGATTTTGATGAATCTTCTTAAGAACTCGGTTGGCATAGGCATAGCAGGTAATGTTCTGCGCTATAGCGATATTTTGTTGCATACCCCTTACATTGATCATGTGCTGCTTGCTTTGGAAGGAAGGTTCCCATGCTCGACTAACGTGCTTCCGCAATATCCCTTGAAGAATAGATCTATGATTGGGGAACTCATTTATACTTGTAAACACCCTCAAACCAGTGTTACATCTATTCCGAACGACCGCTTATTTTTGGTGGCATGTTAGCTTCTTTTAAAACTTCCTTGGAGTTGGTAAGGCACATTCTGGATTGGCATCGTCCTTAGATGAGTCATGGACGACAATATACGGCTGTAATATATGGAGCCATGTATGATGACAACATGTCCGTTTGCGTTATCCTTATGCATGCTGTAAATACAGCTTGGTAGTATTTGAATTCCTTCACTTGTGATTATGTTTCTGAAACCGCTTATTGATAGAACATGCGGTTTTTGCTCATTGTCGATTTTCATTAACAGGCCTCTCTCAAATTAAGGTACCCCTCCCCCTGGATATTTTTAATGGGGTATAGATTGATGGATAAAAGTGTGTTTAAAATTGAACCACACTGATTGGTGCTGATCTCTAAAGTTAATTGTTTCTACATACGGCTATTGTATGGTGGCATGTGGTCTTTATTTATGGATACTATCATAGTAGCAGCACCATACAATATATATACCATGTCATTTGTGCCTGTTATACCTGACATTTCTCCACTGGATTTAGGTTGTGCTTATTGGTGCAATACATCTGCCTTTATAAATTTCTGTATTATGGTCTTCTTTTTTCCCTATTTTTTGTTGGTTTAATAAGTGTACATAATTTGTTTTGTAGCTGTAAGCAGTATTGACGGACTGGCCTGAACTGTGGTGCAAATGGGTTCAATCTTTGACGAGGAACCTGTCCACGAATGAAGAAGGAATTTGTCATGATGGCTGGTGGAATTACATGAAATATTGCATGATACTTTACTATGTAACTCAAATGGTATGTAAATAACATGTTATTGTGCATATAAATACGTGTGTGTGAGTTTGATGAATATATACAAAAACTTTGCTAATGTTAGAGGACTTAGAAATTTAAATATCTCACTATTATGAAATAGGTCTATTGTACTCATTTGTCACATATTGGTCTCAATTTTCTCTCATTTTTTTCACCTTCCTTATTCATTTTCTTGATCTTTCTGACTACAGTAAACTTTAAACTAGTCAAGATTGTATTAGTGATGTTGATTGTAAATGAGGCATATGATTGTCTAATATACAAATTTCTAATGGTTGGACTCCAACATGTTTTTAGTAAGATTTTGAATTGGGATTGTGCTTTGGGTGTAATGGGTTTATGATGTATATTTTGATGATTTCATTTGATTTCTTTTTTCTTTCAGGCCCTACAGAGTACATAATGTATTTGAGTGTTTTTCTTTTTCCCATTTGTTATTTATACAGTTATGTTCTTCTTTCTCTGGTTATGTCCATGTATTTATTGTATGTATAATGTTACAGCCCTGAAGAAGTTCACTTGCGGTGAATGAAATACCTTTACTGTTTGCTGAAACTTCCGGAGTCTTGTTTCTTTATACATATTTGAAATAGAGAAGATATGGAATGGAGACAATCTGGAAATTTACTTTTTTAGAAATTCCTATTAATTATTGTTGCACCGCTATTTGTGCTTTTTATGCTACAATATGGCTAGAGGGTCATCCCTTCGAACAGCTGGTGCCTATAGCAGATCCATATTCTCAGGATTACTATTTTATGAACCGAATATTTTAGACAACGGGGCGGTGCGGCATTTTCAAGAAGCCTGCTGATCTGTGTATTTGTGTTTATAATAGCACTAGAAGGTTATGTTGGGCCATGCTAGACCGGGTCAAATCCAAAGTTCAGGCCTGCCACGATGGAGGGCAGGTCGGACACAGTTCCAAACAGGTACTGCTGCAGTTTTACTTTCTCAAACCCAGCCAAGAGCTCAGTTCGTGGGGGAGATGGTCACCAGGAGCAAATAGAGCATCACTAGTGATGATCCTGCAGGCACAAAGAGTTGGGCGGGCATCGTTGACAGTTGACAGGGCCTCGTGATCTGGACAGTAATGCTTGCTGTGTGAGGAGATGATGCTACGGTGACTTGCGCTGATCCCTTGATTGTGCTGCACAGCACAAACAGGCCTATTCAGATTTGCGTAAAGCCCAATAGCTTGATTTCAAGGGTCTCATAACAACTTCCAAGGGCCCAAGACTGCAGAGGTGCCTCAATAGCGAGTTGAAGATGTACCAAGCAACTGTGGGTGATGAATAAGACGTTTATTTTGTAGAAAACAGCTGCAGAACCCACTTCTGAGACCCAGAACTTGGATGGGGCACCTCAGGCAAGGGCAGGACTCATAGACAGCAGATCCCAACAGCACCAGCAGATTTGCAGGAAGTCTTTGGTGTCCCTGAGGCTTCAGAAAGCAAGAGGCAAGCCAGAAAGCCTTTGCTTTCTGGCTTTCAGAGTCAATGAGCAGCAGGTAGCAGGGCAACAAGCAGTAACAACCACAAGTAACTCAGATGTAGGGGGTAACTTTGAAGGACAAACCCAGTCCTGCCTGCCAGGCTAACCCTGGGGGGTCAATCAGTGCTTTGTCTGTCACCCAACCCAGAAGTGTATTGGGGACAAGCTGTCAGGCATAAAGAGCAGTAAGTCCAGAGAAATGTCGACTTTCTAAAAGTGTCATTTCTAAAACAGTAATGTTAAATCCAACTTCATCAGTAAGGACGATTTATCATTACCATTTCAAAGACATGAAGCATGAAAAAGCTACTACACTCTGATCAGGAATTACAGTTTAAAAGTGTATTAAGGAATTCCCAATGCTGGACTATGAAGAGGGGTAGGCCTCACAGTAGTGAAACATGAAGTAGGTTGTTTGTTACTACCTGGACATGCCAAACATGAAATCACATGCCCTACCTTTTACTTACATGGCACCCTGACCTTAGGGTTACTTAGGACCTACCTTAGGGCTGACTTATATGTAATAATAGGGTAGTTTAAGGTCTGGCAAGTAGTTTTACAAAACAAGTCAAAGTGGCAGTAAACTGCATATGCAGGCACTTCACTGGCAGGCCTGAGACAGGTTTGAAAGGCTATGTCTGTGGGTGGCATAATCAGTGCTGCAGGCCCACTAGTAGCATTTTATTTACAGGCCCTGGTCTATATTACTTTTTAAGTGATTTGCAAGTAAAGAAAATATGCCAAACAAATATGACTCATTCCATCGCGTACCAATACCACGCATGTCATTACAACGCGGATATTACAACGCAATGTCATTGACAACGACATGCCATTACATCGCAAACTTTTACCATGACTATGCCTTTACCACGCATGCCACTACAATGCAAAGGCATGCGGGGTAAAGGTATACTCATGGTAAAAGTTTGAAAGGTAAGTGACTCTACCCTGCCCTACCCTAAACCCTAATGTAGTACCCCTGCACAACCCTCCCCTGATCCCCAGTCCTCTTCCTACTTTTACACTACCCAGCACAACACCCCGACACTACCCTAAACCCTAAACACTACCCCCAGCACAACAATCCCTCGATTCCCAGTCGGGTACCTACACTCAAACACTACCCTGCACGAACCCTGACACTACCATAAACCCTAAAACACTACCATACACTAACACTACAACACTATCCTAAAACACTACCCTAAGCATGACCCCCCGACCCCCAGTCTGGTCCCTAGACTCAAACACTACCCTGCATGACCCCCCAACACTACCCTAAACCCTAAAACACTACCCCACACTACACAAACACCTCAACACTACCCTAAACCCTAAAACACTACCCCCAGCACGACCCCTCCAACCCCCAGTCTGGTCCCTACACACAAACACTACCCTGCACGACCACCGACACTACCCTAAACCCTAAAAAAGTAACCCCCACCCCAGGCCCAATCCCCCTTACCTCTCTCTACTCGTGGTTCCTCTCTCCTAGTTCCTGCTTCACATCAGTGCATGGTGCATGTCGTTGTGAGGAAACAAAAGAGCCTCTGTTTCCTCAAAACGAGGTGGATAGCCATTACATTGCATGTGTTGTAAAAGCGCATGCGATGTAAAAACATGTGTAGTAATGGCTATGTGTTGTTACACTGCATGCGTTGTAACGCTTGCAATGTAATGGCATGCGGGGAAACAACCAAACAGGTGTAAACCAATTATACCATGTTTAGAGGAGAGAGCACATTTGCTTTATCACTGGTAAGCTGTGGTAAAGTGCTCAGAGTCCTAAAGCCAATAAAAGAGGGTCAGAAAAAGAGGAGGAGGAAGGGAAAAGGTTTGGAGTAACCGTGCAAAAATGGGACAGTTCCAACAAGCACCCAGATCTTTTTTACTAGCATTATACACTATGATGGTGTACTCGTCTGGAACAAAAGCTTGAAGATATGGTGCTTTGTTTAGTTCTCCTTTAATGGAATGGAATTTATTCTGACATTTCTTGATCACACCTGAATTCTACTTTCTTACCCTAGTAACCTCCACATGTTAACTGTTTTACTGGCATAATCCTTTATTAATTTACAATAATGCTCAGCCATGCAAAGAAAAGACCGGCTTATGACCTTGAGGATCAAAGTCCTCGCGCTATGAAAAATACCAGTCACTGATATTTAGGAAACGGCATTGAAAAGCAGTCACTGATATTAGACCAAAAGGCATTCTTTTGAATTTATAAGCTTGCATTGGAGCTACTCCTGTGAACTTACACATGGGATTCGCCCGATGGTAAGTTGACCAGATCAAAAGTGGCATAATATTCAGCATTGGCTCAGATGGTAATTAGGTCTTCTATGATTTGCAAATCAAACGTGTCAATCACAATGTCCCTGTTGAGCACATGAAGATCAATGCAAAGATGTGTTTCTCCATTACCTTACTTGCGTGCCATCAAAATTGATGACAACCATTAAGTAGCTTTTACTGACTCGGTGACTCTCCCTGGGTACACTACCTTTCCCACTCATTGCTAACAGGATGCTGAATGCTCAAAGGATTTTCATCTTACTTATGCTACAAAATAAGCTGTTTCTTTACTCAACTTAATCTTGTGTTTGTACCCTTTCAAATGACATCATTTGTCACTAGATAGTTTCTGAAATTCTAATTCGAAATGTAATAAATCAGATTTCACTTCCCTGACCGGTACTTGTGGAATTCTTCTGGTATTCAAAGTTACTTTTAAATCACCCTTGTAGGCCCATGTTATTAAGTTAGTACCCACACAAGACATATAAATATATCCAATTGTGAATCTGTCTTTCATTTCCACGCATATTTCACCATAACCTAACCTTTTTAAAAGAACGCCACCATAACCACTGGGTTTGATATTCATTTTAATCAATATTTTTGTACTTGTAAACATTTTGGCATGCGTGTCCTTATATATCATTGTTATTTGTGAACAGGAAGCAAATTAATTTTGCATTTTAGCCCTGTAGTTGACTACTGTTTCAGAAGGATAATCTTTTTTTTTTGTGTTGAATTTTTTTATTGAATTTTACAATGAAAATACATCAAAAGAATAATGATAAGGAGGCAGTAATAAATTGTGAATAAATAAATGAGAAATTCTATAAAAATAAAAAGTAACGATAAATACATGACATTTGTTGATGGATAAAAGCATATAAAATATGGAGCATATAAATAGACATGTTGTGCACAAATAGTTAAACAATTGAATAGATAAATAGAGAAATAGTGAAAAAGCAGAGAAGGAGAAGATAAAAGTAAGGGGAGGGTAGGAGAATGCAAGAAGGGTAATTAATGGATATGTAAATGGCATAAATAGGAAATTTAAATAGCAATATATATATAATATGAGATCATCATAATAATGATAGAGAAAGGTGTTATCATGGGAAAAAACTCACCTTGCAAAAAGTTTAGGACAAAGTAGATTTGAGAGAGAATAGTAAAATAGTGTAAGTAAGAAAAAAGGAGAGAAGAATAAAATATGAAGGATAATGTGGAGAGTTGGAGCCAGGGTACGGAGAGCTGGGAGAGAAAAAGGCAATTAATAATAGGAAAGACATAATAAACAAAGATGTAGAACAATGAGTTAGTCTCCTCGGTTGGATGCAGTGAGAGTAACTGGAGAACTAGTAGTATCAGCAACTTTCATTGTTAAGAAAGGTGACCAGGTTTGGAGAAATAAGTCAGTTTGATCCTGAAGGTTATAGATCATTCTTTCATGTGAAGCCGTTTGTATCATGGCTACTAACCATTCTGCCTGTGTGGGTGGAGAGGATGATTTCCAATTACGTAGAATACATATTTTAGCTGTAACCAATGCAGTGTGGAAAAGACGGTGTTGAGGTTTAGAGAGCTTTGGGGAATGACTTAGATCATGTAAAAAAATATTGGCTGGTGTGAATGGTAAATGTAAGGGCATTACGGAGTGCAAAATTTTACCAACATAGTTCCAAAATGGTTGTATATTTGGGCATTCACAGATAATGTGAGTTGTGTCGCAGCCAGAATTGGAGCCAGAAAGATAATCTTGGTCTCATTTTAATTTGTTGCACTACCACATTAATCATTTTAGGAGACTGACTCCTTGGTGCTTTTCTTTTCTTTACTCTTACAGCAAATGTTCTCCTATAACAGAACTATTACAAACAATATGTAAAGCTGGACACATCCTCTCATTTGCTTTATGGCCCATGTCTCCACATTGAAAACAGGAGCCTTTAAACTCCTGACTACTTTTTTTCAATCTACTTTGTTCTTTACCACACATACCCTTTCTATTCACAGTGAATAGTTTCACTACTTTTTCTGCACTTAATTCTCCTAAACACTTTAAAATATGTTCTACTCTTTTTGCTATTAATAGTACTTCTTCTAAAAGTGGGTCGTCTCTCATCCATAGTTTTTCATAAATGATGTAATTGTTGAATTTTAAACTACATTTCTCGCTGTCTCTTCTGTAGATGACCAAAACTGCAGTCTTCCAGGAATTCATTTTTTCCTTGATCTTGCAGTTCAAAATGATTTAATTGCAAATGTTTGCTAACACGTTGAAGATACTGCATATCTACTTTTTCTAATGTAATTTCATACTCAATCAGCAATCTTTCATCCTCTGGACTTAGCTCCTGTAAGTTCTCCAAAACATCCTGTCCCTCTGCACCCAAAGCAAGGCATGTTTCCTTTCTTACCTCAAATTGATGCCACACACTCTTGAATAATTAGAGAAAACCTTCTTCCACTTTCGCCATTTAATGATTGGTTCACCAGGTGAGGGTACAAAAATAGGTGGAGCTGTGACATTTTACATATTTCCCTAGAGGGGTCTAAAACTGGAGGTTACCTCAGAGAGTGTGCATGTGCTCGAATCCAATGGACAGTGATCAGTCATGCACTCCAGACTCGTAAATATTGCCCCAAATGCTTGAATTTCTCTTACTTAAGCCACATGTTAAACTTCTTATAACTAAGTGGACACCTAGGACATTCTGATCATCTTACAATTTATAGCCCTTGTGATTCCTGGGTCTTCTTCTATGATGAAGGCACAGAAATGAAGAATCAACTTCTCTGTGGAGTAACAAACCAAGAGAAGACATGTGGAATGTGTAGGTACGGATGGCCCCACACAGGTACTAATGCTATAATGTGAGAGTTTAGGTTGCCAAGGTGAAGGGGTAAGGTTGCAATGTCCCCTGAATTAACTGAATTACTTTCATGTGTATCATCAACATTGTCCTCCAAAGGGACCCACGATGTGGTATTCTTTTCCTTGAAGGAACCTTTAAAGGTGAAGGTCAACCCTCAGAATTAGCTATTTGGATTACCTCAGTATCTGCTTAAACCTGAAGCTTGAGTAAGGGATCCACTTTTTAATAGTAGATTTGATTAAGCCAAGACTTTTAGCACCTATTGTCAGGAAAATTTTATACCCTGTTCTCCCGATACACTAGGCGAGGAAAGCTAACCTGTACAGATTCGTACAGGACCTTAAGGCTATTAATAATGTGGTTATCCCAAGATTCCCTGTGGTTCTCAATCCTGTGATCATCCTTTCTTGTAATCCCCACAAAAATCCAATGATTCAATGCATTCAATTTGGTACTTTATTTCAGTCATAGACCATACAAGTAACAATACATCAATACAAGTACAAATAAACCATAGCTTAAAAAAGCTAAAAAAAGATTCATTTAAAATAAATATATTACAAACTCAGAAATAACACTAGTTTGATAAAAACAATAAAGCCATACAGTACATCAGTATGTGTTAATATCTATATGATCAGAGGCCAAGATGCTACTTAACAAGGGATCAACCAGGGTGTTTGGAGCAGAGATAGAGGGGATTTTACGCCAAATGGGTGAGATAATCTCAATATACTTAGCTACAGAAACTACTATGGCAGTAGACGTATCTACTCTGCAGATCCTTGAAGCTACCTTGGACTAGCAGGTACCTCGATTGCAACATAGGGGAACTATCCAGCGTTTCCGTGGTTTGCATTAGATGGGGCAAAAGAACAAAAGATGATCAGGCGTTTCTTCACCCCAGTCACATGTAGGACACATTTTACAGCCTCCTTCGTCACCTTTTCATTTGGCTGTAGAGGGAGTGAGCCCAACCTAAATCTTAGATAATGTGCTTTAGAGAATGGAGGGTCTATCTCATCTCTGTAGATCTAAAAAAAGGGTAATGGCTTAATCTCAAGGTAGCTTTCTGTCAAATGCAAAACCTGATTGCATAGTTTAGCCTCTTCATGCTCCCAATAGGTGAGCTTGAACTTTTTTTTTTTTTTTTTTGGTAAGGGGAGTAATAGTGCTTGATCTAGCTAATACTCTTGTAAACACCTAGAACAGAGAAACTGTTTTACATAAGCCAACCATTGAATGTTTGCCACACTCTGGGATCCGTTCAAAACATCACTTAGACCCTCCCTATAATGTGCCAATTCAGCAGTGGACCATAATCAACCCCAATAAAGAATAGTTTTTGAGCAGATTACAGAAGCGATAGAGCATATTCCTAAGTCTTGTCTAAACACTAATGGAGTGTTTTGGGGTAGTTTGAGGGCTGCTCTCAGGAATTTCTTCTCAGCTATTTCCAGGCCATTTAAATTACCTTGACCCCAGAGTTTTTCTCCATATGTAGCAGCGGGTAAGGCTTGGGCCCTCCAGATTTCAAGGAGGGGGCAATTTGGATGCAAGATGGTCTTACTTGCACATTTTTAGGGTAATATCTGCCCTATATTTCAGAATGAGAGAAATTTTTGCAACCTGGTTGACCCAGGTGTTGGTCCTAGATAAGCATATATCAAGGTAGTCGAAATCTGTCACTCACTCTAGTTCCACCCCCTCAAGCGATATATTACCTCTGATCCCTCTATAGGGGTGGATGGCCATAAACTTGGGGTTGCTTTTGTTGATATTCGGCCATGATCTAGGTAGAGTGCATTGAACTTTTACAGGAGAGTTTTGAGGTCTTTCGGAATATTGGATTCTAACAGCAAATCATTTGCAAACAGCAGAACTGGTCTTTTGGTTCCTGTTAGTACCGATGAATCGGTGTCACAGGCTAGTATATAGTTGATACACCCATTGATGAACAGCGGGAACAGCGTGGGGGCAAGTATGCAGCCTAGCCTTACCCCCTTTTCAATCCTAAAAGGATCAGTGGTTTCCCCATTAGCTCCTGAGCGAACCTGTGCAAAATTATCACAGTGGCGTCTGAATGATAAAATTGGGAAGGGGACCAGGAAGTTCCAGAAAACACCATAATTTGCCTCTAGGGTCTTTAATTAAATGATTCACTGTGGTTGAGCTTTGTTCCACTTTCTTCTTCATCTTAATATATAAGGAGCGTCAGTACTTCTCGTTCACATTCTGGGGGTCTTAGTTTTTATGGACCTGACTTTCTCAAGGACTTAGAGAGCCACTCTTAATTTTTACACAAGCCCTGAAGAAGGAACCAGAACTTCTACTTTAATCCAGAATGTAGATGACTTATGTTTGACATGTGTCAAACTCAGTTTATATCCTCAGAGAATTTGCTAAAGGGCACAAGGCTTCAAAAATACATTATAGTGCTTCTTTCCCCATGTAAGATACCGTTATCATGAAATCTTTGCTGACAAGCTGCACCTGCCCGTATAAAAAGTCACGTCACCTAGTAAATGTCTCACAGGTACGTACCTTTCTGGGAATGACTGGATACTATAGGCAGTGGATTCTGGGCTACGCCGAATTGGGGAAGCCTTTGCAAGAGTAGGTCTGAAAAGATACCACTAGACAATCACAGTGTCTAGTGAAGCTGAAAATGCATTTGTGTGAATCGAACAAGCTTTGACTTCTGCACCTGCTTTAGAACTCCCTGATTATGCCCAACCTTTTACTATGTATTGCGATGAAAGTAATGGATGTGTACTTTGAGTGTTGGTACCAGGTCATGGGGATCAGAAAAGCCATTGCTTATTACTTTTCAAATCAGAACCCATTCGCAGCTAGGCTCCCACCATGATTGCAGTCTGTGGTGACTACCCTGGCGTGGCCGGCACAGGAGAGTCTGTAAATCGGCGAGCGCAAGGTAAATGATTTTATTTATTTATTTATTTATTTATTTTAATTTACCTCACCTGTCTACTGTCGACAACACCCCACCGCTCTTACCTGTGCCGGCCACGCCTGTAGCTGCCACAAATCTTGTTGAAGCATCTAAAAATATAGCATTGAGTGGTCCTTTAAACATTACTATGCCCCATTCTGTGGTTGCACTTCATCTCATTATGAAAACCCTTCATGTCTCTACAGCCTGATTGCCTCAATATGAAATTTTGTTGTTGTCTGCTGCCTATATTCCCTGATCGATTGCCCCACTTTGAACCCTGCTTCTCTATTGCCTGCCAGTGAAGATGGGCAGCCTCGCCATTTCCCCTTGTTACTGCCCCCTTTACCAAATCCCCTATTGTTCTGACTGATGTACCAGTTATTGAAAGTAATTTAAATATCAATGTCCATGCGCCACATGCAATTTTAATTCTCGTATACATGACCCTGGTATGATGTCATTGACAGCAAGAATGGGCTGTTTCATGCCTAATAATGCATACATTGAACATTATTACAGGGGCGCCCACCTTACCATATGCTATGATGCAACTTATAGTCAGTCACAGGCACTGTTACAGCAATTCTCATAGAATCAATTCACATTACAATAAACATGCTGGCACTTCAGAACAAGAATTTTCTTCATAATTAAATGAACTTGGTGCCACCCATTCAATTTTATGGCCCAAAGGTGCATAAGGACATAAACAACCCACCAGGTAGATCGCTGTCAGTGGGTATGTACGTACTGGTATTGGTGTGTCAATGGCTTCAAGTATGGTAGTCTGAAATTTGGAGTGGGAGTATGAAAGATTATATTGAGGAGTGAGTAGGTGCATAAGAGATTATGTGGATGATGTTGTCATCAGTGATGTCATTTGAGATGTCATCAGTGATTTCCCTGACCATGTCATAAGTGATGTAATATGTGACATCATCAGCAGTGCATAGCGGAGGCGCAAGTTATAGTTAGCTCAGCTATAACTATACCGGCTGAATTTCTCTGGTTTTGTATGAGTGAAATGTCAGCCTAACTATAACGTTCCTGTAACCTGTGGTTTTTTCAGTGAATATCTAAGGTTTTTTAAATGCTAAATCCTAACTATAACGTTCCTGAAACCTATGTTTTTTCAGTATATATATATATATATATATATATATATATATATATATATCTATATATATATATATATATATATATATATCTATATATATATATATATATATATACAACACCCATTTAAGTCCAGGGTGTGTCCTCTGTCTCAAGGGGTACCACAGGGCTCGGCCCTCAGCTCTACTTTATTTAATGTGTACATGCGCCCCCTGGCAGACATTGAGCTGAACATGGGGTGAAACTGCCAATGACACTCATTTGATTGTTACATTGGAGCAAAAGGAGGCAGAAGCGGCATAAAATTTCAAGGAGTGCTTGAGTGATCTTGCAAACTGGATGAAGTTCAGCTGCTTGCAACTGAATGCAGGAAAGACAGAGGAGACGGTAGTGCAGCCCTCCATGTGGTCACATTTGTGGTGGCCGGAGGAACTGGGACCTACTCTGACTCCCAAAGCTAAGGTTAAGAATTTGGGAGTCTGGTTTGACAATACCCTATCGTTTACAGAGCAGATATCAGCTGTGGCCAGAACTTGCTTTGGCATTCTTAGAATGCTGCATAAAATCCTGGATATACTGCCACTAGATGCCAAAAGGGCCAATGTGCAGGTCCTTTTACGTCCCGTCTGGATTACTACAACGTCCTCTATCTGGGGGTGACCAAAAGAAATCTGAACATTTTACAGAAGGTCCAGAATGCTACGTCCCGGGTGATATTAAATATCCCTAGGGGGGCATCGGTGGGGGCAGCCTTGTGGAAACTACACTGGTTCCCTACACAGGCTAGAGTCACCTTTAAGGCGTTGTGTTTCTGCCATAGGATCCTCAACGAGAAAGGGCCGAGGTATCTGCGCCCACTACTCACTGCCTATTGACCTACCCGGAATTTGAGGTCTTTGGGCACTGCTAAGCTGGTTGTGCCTTAGGTTCGTAAGGTATGGTCAGGAGGTAGTTTCTTTGGTTTTCTCGCAGCTAAGGCCTGGAATAACTTACCTATGGAACTGAGGACATATCCTACGGAGACAATGTTCCGTAAAAAACTGAAAACCTGGCTTGGAAACAGCAGCAGCAGGACCCCACGCGCACTTTTAAATGTTCCGCCCATGTGGGCGTGTGCGCATTGAATGCTGGTAATTGAAGTCCGACTAGTCTACCCATGTGGGTGCTGCCATACAATCTAATAAACCGTCTTACCTAAGTGGGTGTGTCGATCACAGGCATGAATGATAGTTCCAGTCTCCGTCTGGGCACATTGTTCCACAGTGTATCTTTATCACCAACACTGCAGACCCGCTTCATATGCAGTGGTGCCTCATCACGGCCGAGGCCAGCCGTAACACACAAAACCAGGAGTTGCCCCCAACGATGAGGCCACACACAGTGCGCTTTGATCCTTTTATTCAGAGGATGTATTCAGCTTGAAACTATCAGCATTCATTGCGCACACGCCCACATGAGCGGGACATTTAAAAGTGCGCGAGGGGTCCTGCTGCTGCTGTTCCCGTCTGCCAGTGACTAAAGGCAGATGATGTCCAAAACGCGTCTGGCGTTTATTTGTGCCGGTTTCAAGCTGAATACATCCTCTGAATAAAAGGATCAAAGCACACTGTGTGTGGCCACATCGTTAGGGGCAACTCCTGGTTATATATATATATATATATATTCACTGAAAAAACCATAGGTTTCAGGGGCGTTATAGTTAGCTGGACATTTCCCTCGTACAAAACCCTAGAAATTCCCCCGTTATAGTTAGTTCAGCTAACTATAACTCACACCTCCGCAATGCACTGCTGATGACGTCACATATTACATCACTCATGACATGGTCAGTGACATCACTGATGACATCACTGATGTAGTCATTAAACGTATCATACTGCAGACTAGTGACTAAACTCTGTGAATGTCTGTATCTGTCTGTCTGTTGGTGTATAAGCGGCTGCATGGTTTTGTGAATAGCTATATGAGTGTCTATATGGGTTATTGGTTGTCTGAGTATCTGTATGGGTACCTGAGTGTTTGTGTGGGTGGGGTGTGTGTGCATAGATGTGTGAGTGGGTGATTCTATGGGTGCATGGTTTTTAAAGTGCATCTGTGATGGACTGTATTGTTGGGTGAGTGTATGTATGGGTGTGCTAGTGATTGAATGTATATCTCAGTGGTACATGTGTGAGTAACTACATATGTGAAAGGCAGTATATATGTGTGTAAGAGTATATAACTGGCTATATGTGAGAGTGTGTGATTGTGAGAGTGGCTGTATGGATGAGTGTGTGCTTGTATCAGTAATTGTATAAGAGCGTAAGAATGTGGTAGTATTTTTATGAGTAAGTGAACTTGTGTGTGTATAACTGTATAGATGAGTAAATGGGAGTGTGATTAATTATTTGCATGACTGACTAGGTGTGTGAGTACTAGGGGTGGGCGGAATTTGCGAAATTCACTTTTGCAAACTATCGCGAAAATGTTAAATATCGCGAAGAAGCGGAAGTTTTTTTCCCGCCCGTTCGCTGTATTTTCTGCGCGATCGCGGCTCGCCAACTTACCCATGTGGTTGCTCACGGGCGTGAGATCTCAATCATCTCATACTCTCACGGTGCATGATCGCGAGAAGAAAGATGTGATCGCGCAACGAATGACGTGATCGCGCGACAAGTGACGTTAATGCGGGCGCGAACTGTCGCGAGTAAGCGCAAATGGCTACCAACAATCCGACATCTCATGGAGAACGCGACCGGATCGGGAAAACTTGTCGGCGAACACGGGGATTAAGGTAAAGCAAACGCGCGCACGCGAGAATGTATTTTTTTACAGCGCGAGCAAGAAAAATATTTCTGGTAAGGTGCGGATTGCGGAAATTTTGACATTTTCGCGCTCTCAGCGAAACGCGAAAAATGTCAAATTATCGCAATTTACGCGAGCGGAACAGAATTTTAGTCCAGGCCTAGTGAGTACCTCTATGGATGATTGGCAGTGTGTGAGTGTCTCTATAGGTGTATAAATGCATATGATAGTCCTGTACTGAGTGACTGTAAGTATGAGTGACTGTACAGGTGAGTGAGTGGATATGTGTGTAGACCTAAGAGTCAATGAGTGGGTATGTAGTTATTGGTATTGGAGTATCTATGGTTTTGAGAATGGCCGTCTGAAATTTTGAGTGGGTGTATCAAAGGTTATATTAGGGTGTGAGAAGATGCACTAATTTATCACATGGATGATGTCATCAGTGATGTCATCAGTGATGTCATTTGAGATGTCATCAGTGATGTCATCAGTGATGTCACTGACCATGTCATGAGTGATGTAATATGTGACGTCATCAGCAGTGCATTGCGAGGGCGCGAGTTATAGTTAGCTGAACTAACTATAAGGGGGAATTTCTAGGGTTTTGTATGAGGGAAATGTCCAGCTAACTATAACGCCCCTGAAACCTATGGTTTATTCAGTGAATTTCTAAGGTTTTTTAAATGCTAATTCCTAACTATAACGTGCATGAAACCTATGGTTTTTTAAGTGAATTTCAAAAGTTTTTTAAATTCTGATTCCTATCTATAACTTATCTCTAAAGCTATGATGTTTAATGATTTTCATAGGATTTCTAAATCTATATATTTCAGTGTGTCAATTCCTTTAATTATGTTTTTTTAATTGTTTTTCACCATTTGTTTTTTAAAAAATGTGTTAACTTTTTAAAACTCTTTTGTATATTTGTTTTATATTTTTAAACTATATTTGTAATACTTTGTTTTTACAATTTTTGGGGATTCGCGCACCCTATGTGCACCTTTCTTGATCCCTGCGTGGAACATAGTCGCCATTTTACGATTGTAGTGTAGGATCCGCGTACGGTATGCGATGGGTATGCGAGAGATATCGTGCACCCAACACGTTAGGATGCGCGACTCCTAATTTTACCGTAAAAAAAATAAAAATAGCCCCTATCACTAATTTTTATTATCCCCGGGGACCCCATCCCCTGGGGTTTATTAGAACATGTTGGGGACCGTGGGGGGGAGCCCCAAGGCCCCCAAGGTCCCAGCCGGCTCCCCGCATCCTTCGGGAGCCGGCATTGCTTTTCCACATGGGGAGCTGCTGACATGCAGCTCCCCGTGTGGAAAAGCAATATCGTTTGGATTTTGAAAGACAGAGCAGGTTTCCCTGCTCTCTCTTTCAAAATCCAAACGAAGTGTGCTATGAGAGGGCGGGAGACTCCCGCCCTCTCGTAGCAAACAACAGTGTCCTGGGTGGGCACCCCAGGACACTGTAGGAGCCGGCCCTGGGGGGGTGGCGGTCCCCAGGGCCCTTGAGGGCTCCAGGAGGGGGGCCACGCAGCCCCCTTCCACAAACAATAAAGCCCCGGGGGTGGTGGTCCCCGGGGCTTGGGGGAGCGTTCAGCCTCCCCACCCTATCTATTTTCTAGCCCCGGGGGAAGCGGTCCCCGGGGCTGGGGGGTCCCCCTGGGCCCCCCATTAATTTTGACAGATTTTGCCCCCGGGATTTGGCCCCCCCGGGGCTAATTGTTAAGGAAGCGTGGAAGCCCGCGCTTCGTTTTTTTTTTTTCCGGCCGGATCCGTGCACCCTGCGTGCATTTTGCCATTTTTAAAAAAAAGGGGCCCGGGGGGTCCTTCTGGGACCCCCTAAGCAACACTAGAGGGTCAGAGTACTTCTTCCCTGCCCCTTTACATGTTTCACACACTTATTTCCCTTACTTAATCAGCCTCGCTTCTACCGAGGCACAAAATGGCTGCCAATAGTTCCTGGTTTCGAATGTAGACATACACTTGACAGCCAATTAGCATTCAGTGCATGATCGGGAGGGTGCGCACACGGTTCGCAGAGGGTGCGCTCAGGGTGCGCATAGGGTGCGTGGGTTCACCGCGGCCATAGATCTATCTATACTCTTAACTCTAATTTTCTCAGGAACTACTGAACGGATTTACACCATTTATGCAAAAGGCACGAGTCTAAACTGAGGACTACCTCTTTGCCAAATTTGGTGTAATTCTGTTCATCAGTTCGGGCTGTAGCTGCGTCAACAGGTCCTATGGGAAATTGCATTGGGAAAACACGTTTTGGGACCCCCCTTTTTTCTCAGCCCCTGCTTGACGAATCACCACAAAACTTTCAGGATAGGAGCGGACCGGAGCTGGCCAAAAGTTTGGAAAATGTTGTGAAGATTCGTCAACCAGCGCCAGACTTACTGGGAATAGAATGTTGCGGATCTCCTATGGAAAATAGGTCCTAACTATAACTACCTACTATATAGTAGGTAATATATATATATATATATATATATATATATATATATATATATATATATATATATATATATATATATATATATATATATATATATATATATTACCTACTGGCGGTCGCCAGTAGGTAGTTATAGTTAGGACCACGTTTCCATAGGAAATCTGCAACATTCTATTTTGAATAACTTTGGCGCCAGTTGACGAATCCTCGCGAATTTTTCAAAATAGGTGGGGCGCTCCGCTCCGCTCCTACCCTGAAAGTCTCGGGGGGATTCGTCAAGCGGGGGCTGCGATAAAAGGGGGGTCCCAAAACGCGTTTTTCCCATGCATTTTTCCATAGGACCTTTAGACAGGGCTACAGCCCGAACGGCTGAACAGAATTACTAGAAATTTGGCAGAGAGGTAGTCCTCAGGTCAAGGAAGTGCCTTTTGTAGGTTTGGTGTAAATCTGTTCAGTAGATTTTGAGAAAATAGCCTTTAAATCAATATATATATCTGAGCCAGCTTACGGTGCGCTTACGGTACGCTTACCGTACGCGTACGGTGGCGTGCGCGAGCGCGATTCTGATTGGCTCTTAGATCTTAGTAAACATTCGAATCGGCTGAAACCAGGAAGCGGCGGCCGCCATTTTCTCTCTCGCACTGAGAGTGATTTTTAAAATATAAATCCCAAAAACATGTTAAGGGGCTGTTTAGACAGCTCCCACACACATAGCCATGTTGAGGGAGTCCCCAGAGATCCCCCAAGGCCAAAAACGGAATTTTTATTTTTTCGGTAATTTCGCCGATTACGCTTACCGTACGCGTACGGTAAAAAGTTTAAAAAAAAAAAAAATTATCCACACTCTCTGCACCCCTTGTGCAATTGGTGCCCGCAGGGCACCAATTGTGCATGGTTTATTACCGATGAGATAAACTAAAATATAAAAAAAAAAAAAAAAAAAAATTATCCACACTCTCTCCACCCCGTGTGCAAATGGTGCCTGAAGGGCACCATTTGTGCATGGCTTATAAAATATACGAAAAATTAAAATATTACCTTTCAAAACGAAGTGCATCATACTTCCTCCATGTGCACACGGTGCGCGAAGCGCATCGTGCGTACATGGCCCATCTAGCGTAACGTGGGCACGCGGTGCGCGTAGCGCACCGCGTGCCCACCGTGCGTGCACGGCACTAACTGCGTAAAGTGGGCGGACTAGCTGCCCTAGTGGTAGCGTAGGCTAAGCAGTCTGTGGAAATATGGATTTTTCTGGTCAGTTATGTCCCCTATCTTGGACCCCAACGGTTTCATGTATAAATCACAAGTACATGTATGTTCCCTCCAGTTCCAGTTATGAAGACGCAAACACATGTGCGTCCACCGCCAACATGTCCTCTTTCAGATCCGCCATGAATGGGCTGGATATTCCATTCCTAAATATGAAAGGCCACCGGCTTTATATGGTTCACTTATGCCATTTTACAGTCCAGGCAAGTAGGCCCTGATTCTGCCATCAAGCTTTTCCTGCCTTCTGCCTCTGAAAGCTTCAGTCTGAGCTCGCATCTGTATCCATGAACTTTGTCCTACTCTCTGCGCAGCTAACGGTGCCTGACATCAGCCTGTTGCCTGCCAAAAACTGTATTTCACCTTCGAAATTATCTGCTCCGCTCCCTACCCAATGCATTCCTGTCTAGTAGTTTAAGTAAACATTCTTCCAGCTACCGAGCAAAAGGCCCGGCTTCTCTGTCATTATGCAAGTAATTCATAGCCCTGTTACTATTGAAGATTCCTGCCTTCGCATCTAGTGTAGACACTTAGACGCTTGTACACGCACTAACAGTCAGTATAGTCAGTATAGAATAAGATTCTACTCCAAGAAGGCCTCTCTTTTGGATAACATAGTTCTTTAAACATAGGATGTTAGATATGATTTGGGATTAGGTTGACTTGACCCTCCAGACTTCTGTCGCCACATGTAGAGCTAAATGTCAAGTCCCCTTCACCCCCTAGTTGCACGTCAATCACACGTCATGCTGCTGCGCGCGCATTTCTGCCAAGTATTTCTGCTGACATTGCGAAATTCTTTCATGGAACCACCCTATTATGACATCATACCTGATGACGTTCTTTAGTTACGCCCAGTTACACCCACTTTTGCTACGCATGTATGTTTTATCTTTACTATCAATTGTTACGCCTCCTGCATTTGCTTCACTGTGATGCCTATTGTATAAAAATGATTACCTATCAATAAAGTACGGTCTTCACTTCCTGAACCTTCGTGGTGATGGAATATGGAGCTCATCGATTTAAATTGATTATGGAATAAAGCCTGTTACGAACCTCTAATACCACGGATTCTGCCTCTTATTTTACTGAGCTATTGTTATAGATTTTCCGCATCAAATTAAGTTCCGGTAATTAAATTATTTACCACATAAATGGCGCCCGAATAGGGACACTTTCTCATCTCACGCGCCGGCGGTGCGTTGCAGGCCCGGTCTCCTGTCACAGCTGGACGGACAACAACGCGTACCCACAGGATTTCCTGTATCTCCCTCCTGCCGAGCGGGGGTAACTGAGGCTGCGATCAACACCCAGACGAGGCGGTGAGAAGTGCGAAGTATCCCGACCAGAGCCTAGCTGAGAGAGCAAGATCCGAGGTATACAGAGGCCCACCAGTTTCCGAAGTTTCCGAAGTTTCGAGTCGAGTCCAGTCCGGTTCAAGTTCAGTTCAGTTCCGAGGCCTTCCGTTCCGAGCTACCCGGTGAGTACCATTATCGGGGAGGCGTTCTGACGTGCACATAGGTTGTGCCGGTCAAGACGGGTTTGGGTACACAAATCCGGTCTGCACTGTTTCAGCAGTGTATCTGTACTGTTTAGCAGTATATCAAGTATGTCTAGTATATAATTCAGAATTACCTAATTAGTATCGAGTATTATGCCTAGTGACTAGTTCTCTAATTGGCCATCATTGTCTATTTTATTTAAATGTTAAATGTTAAAATGTTTTAAATACGTTCTGTATATTGTGGTGTGAATGACTGTTCATTATTGTGTTTTATGGTATTAAACGTGTTCAAAATTAGGTATCAGATCAGTTCTCAAATATGCCGCTCTTTTCGAAATTAAGACAGATCACAACTAGAAAAGGGGTACTCGAAGAAGCTGTTCCCATTCCTCCTAGGGACACTCCAGGGTACTTCATGTATCATAAACATGGCCTAGACGCCATATTATTTCTTGATCTATGGGTAGACTACACCAAGGAATTACCAGAAAGTCAGAGGTGGCCCGCAGCTGGGACCTGGGATGCAGATTGCATTGTGAAAGTAGAAGAAGAATTATGGAAAAGGAAAGCTAGACAATCACAGAAAGACGCCATTGAATTATGGCGTAAAGAATCGTATAGACGTACAGAAAAAGCACGTAGACAGGAAGAGAAGAGTAAGGAGAATTCAAATAAAGTTCGAGAAAGTGTATTAATTGAAGAAGGTACTCGAGTAAAGTCAGAACAAACAGACAGACAAAGAAATGCCCTTGTGAATGGTATGTATCCTCTTCTGGCCGAAGGATTACCTAAGGCTACTCCGGAAATACCAAAAGACTTGCCACCCCCATTGTTTCCGATAAAAGCACATCCCAAAGGGCATCCCAGAACCGCAGAAGATGTTTTTCTTTCTTCTTATTTAGACGACGCAGCTCCCGAGTATGCAAATGCTGCGCCACATAGACCGCCTGCCGAGGGGGTTCAACGCCAAGACCCTCCTCCGTCTGTACCTCTGCAACAGCAAACTCCGACACAAGTTCCGGCAAGCACATCTGTTTCTACATCCGCATCCACACCTATGGTTGCTATATCTCGTTCAACGAATCCTTTCACATCCAGCACCCCAGGTGGTGCTACCGGAGGTACATCAAGCATTTTTTCTACGCCACCCAGAACAAATAAACTTTCCTTTCAAGAATTAGCCCACCAACGTACGCCCAAACTAGTAACTCCCAACACGCTCAAGGAACTTCTAATAGATTGCAGATATGACCCTGTGCCCGGAAAAGGGGACGAAATGATGCTGGCATCATTACGTATCCGACGAGCTGCAATATATTTAGGGAAGCTACCAGGAATGACTGCACATTTAGAAAATATATATCATTTTGTTCAGTCAGGGCGAGACCCTGAGAGTATTAACAGAGCCATGGAGTATCAAAAGGTGGAAATACAGGGGGGACTGTTACGTTTCCTCATAAACTGTGTGATCAGAAATCAAGATCAACCAGGGGTAAATACGGAAGAAATGCAAATTCTTACCACATGGGGTAAGAATATATCAGAGGGGAGACACGATAAACGATCATGTATAGTAGCTATGAGCCGAAAGATCCGCAAAGAAATAGAACGAATACACGAGGAACGATTAGCAGTAGACGAACCAGAACAAACCGAGGACGAGGAAGAATTAGAACTGCCCACAGGACAGTTAGAAACAATGGCCTATGTAGGTAGAGGAAGATCTTGCAATGATACTAGATGCTTTACTGATCCGATATGTCCGATACGTCCAGATAATAACAGAAAATTCCAAACTCCTATAATAAATATAAGGTCCCCCGAACATTCGTTCCAAGCCGCTGACAAATTACTCCGAGAACGAAGGGGTTATCATATACTCGATTCTATGGACGAACAAGAATTAGCCAGGTCAGCCGTTCACTGGGTTGATAGTCCTGGAAAATATGGTGATGATACACTAGCACGTACGTTTTTGAACCTCGCCCCAGATGAACAGCGTTTAGCTGGTATCTACATGATTCAACAACTCCTTATATTATATAAAAGCCAACACTCCGATCCTGGTCCCTTACCTGATATATTGACTGAATTACTCACGAATAAATGGAGAGGTTCCGGTACTAAGTTAATTAGAGAAATACTAGAATCTAGAAGGCAGTACATTCTTTTTGTATGTCCCGAACATGTCTCACTGCCCATCAAGGAAAGAACGACGTATTACATGGATAGACAGAATCCCTTACGCGAAGTGCACCCGATAAAAGGTGATGACAATGAGTTTAAACGTGTGTTTGTATACACACCCATATCTAAAATAGAACTATTAGAAATGAAGAAAGTGGTACCCAGTCATGATAAAGACCCAGCAGGTTTCCATCGTGAAATTAAAGATATGTTACTCATGGGAGAATATACCTACCCCGACATTATGACAATATTGAAGGTATTAATGCCTGCGGGCATTTACGAAAAACTCAAGGAAAAGGATTGGGAGGTGGGAGACCAGAAGATAGATTGGACAGCATTAGAAAACGAAGAAAAAGCTCGAGGTCCAGGTTCAGGGCTCGGGGACAAGATCAAAGCACTACCAGGTTTACTAGTACAGGTACTGCCACGTTTATTAACTACGAAAAAGGAAGACTGGGGTGCAATCTCAGCCTGTAAACAGAAATCAGATGAAGACACTAGTGATTTCTATTCCCGATTTGAGAAATGTTTTGGTATAAATAGTGGAATAAAAGCAAGTAGCGAGTCGTATCCACATCTGTTTGTGACAAAATTGGTTGAAAATGCCTTGCCCCAAGTTAAGAATAGAGTATTGAAGTTCGAGAGTACCTGGCAAGGTAACACTCCGTCACAAATGTTACAAATGCTACAGTACCATCACAATAGGATTAGAGAAGAACAAGAACATGAACATAGACGCATGAAAGACACGACAATGAAAATGCTAGTTTCCCAGACAGTGCCAGTTGACGGTCATAAGAAGGGTATAACACAGTCCAATGTTTCAACAGGTCCTGTAAAAGGGACGTGCAACTATTGTAAACAGCCAGGTCATTATGTACACGATTGTCCAGTTTTAAAACATAATATTGCCATAGGTAACGCAAAAGAAAGACCACGATCAATTAGACAGGATCAGAACCAACAAGGAGCCCCGCAGCATGCACAGTCCATGCCAGCTCCGCAACAGTCTATGCCAGCTCCACCACCGCAGCCTATTGCTGCCACACAAACAACGACCCGACAGATGTATCAGACCGCACAGTATGACTATCCTGATTATCAACGATACTCATGAAACAGCCTAGAGAGGGAAGTTGGCTTACCCCTTATTGAGGTCCCTGTAGATCAAGAAGGACCTTATGTACACAGTGAACTATTAGGTCAAGATAGAAAATTCTTACTTGATACAGGGGCAAGCCGAACAACAATAAAACGTAGTGAAGTTCCAGGGGCACCCCTCTCAGGCACACAGAATATTTCCCTTTGTTTTTCAGGAAAACCTATCATTAACGAAGTAACACAGCCTCTTCCACTTACGATCGGTCCCTTGACACGAACTACAGATTTATTACTTACTAAATCATGTCCAGAAAACTTGTTAGGCATAAAAACTTTGAAAGCTCTAGGAGCTATTATATGTTGTTCTCCGGAAGGAGTAAGATTGTTTTTACGTGATTTCAAAGGGCACTACGTGTCCCGATACATGGATCACCGACTACAGACTTTACCGACACATTTATGGGCACAAGGCCCTACAGATGTTGGTTGCATGAACATTACACCATATCAAGTCACACTAAAGGCAGGAGTGGTACTTCCGCGAATGCGACAATACAAGTTACCCCCAGATGCTGTAGTGGCTTTACTACAAATCATTGACGAGCTTATTACCCAAGGAGTGGTTGTGGAAACTGACTCCAATGTATGTAATTCACCGATAATTCCGATTCTTAAACGAACAGATCCAACAGCCCCGCCAGTATATCGATTGGTTATTGATCTGCGCGAATTAAATAAATGCATAGTACCACAATACCCCGTAGTCCCAGACATTTCTTCATTACTGACAGCCATTGATTCCGAAGCAACATTCTTTACTGTAATCGATCTCAAGAATGCCTTTTTCAGCGTCCCAATAGATCCGGAAAGCCAATACTTGTTCGGATTTAGTTTAAATGGACGTAGCTTTAAATTCACACGCGCACCTCAAGGATTTACAGAAAGCCCCAGCATTTATAGCCAAGCACTGAAACGAGAACTCGACAGTATCCACATGCCAGTCAACACTGCCCTGCTTCAATATGTCGATGATCTGCTGATCACCGCTAGAAGCGAACCTGAATGTGAGAAAGCCTCACTGACGGTATTACAATTTTTGGCCGAAAAGGGGCACAAGGTGTCCCCTTCTAAGCTGCAATTCTGTGTCCAGCGAGTTGTTTACCTTGGTCACTCGCTGTCCAAGGAGGGAAGGCAGCTTACACCAGATCGCATCCAGCTAATTGCTAATATGCCAGTACCCAAGACACAAAAGGAGGTGCGGGCTTTCATAGGCCTCACTTCATATTGTAGGCAGTGGATCCCTCAGTATGCATTTCTAGCAAAACCCCTCATTCAATTGACAACACAGGAGGCAGCCACATCGACTGTTCTCCCTTGGACTCAGGAACATACACTAGCTTTTGAAAGCCTAAAGAAAGCCTTATGCCAAGCACCTGTTTTAGCAACACCATGTTACAATAAACAGTTTACACTCTTCGTTACAGAACGCGAAGGTACTGCCTTGTCAGTACTCACACAGGAACAAGCAGGATCACGCAAACCATGTGCTTATTTTTCTAGTACATTAGATCCCGTAGCTCAGGCTTTGCCTGCGTGCCTGAAATCAGTGGCAGCAACAGCTTTAGCAATCAGACAAAGCGATGCCATAGTATTAGGACATCCATTAACAGTACAAGTACCACATGCAGTAGAGGTTCTCTTGAACCGCACACAAACACAACACTTGACTATAGCACGACTTACTGGTTACGAATTAACATTGTTTCAGCCACATATAGAAATCAGACGTTGTAGTACATTGAATCCTGCCACACTGTTACCTATAAATGGAACAGACCCACTTGCACATGATTGTATTGAAGTTATCACTATCACGACGAAACCCAGACAAGATTTGACAGACGTCCCATTGTCAGACCCAGACCTGACATTGTATGTAGATGGTTCATGTATGAGAACAAGTACAGGAGAGCTAGTGGCCGCTTACGCAGTCACAACAGACACTGAAATCGTTGAAACAAATTGCATAAATACCTTGTCCGCTCAAGCAGCAGAGCTCATCGCTCTGACACAAGCCTGTATTCAAGCCACAAATAAAAAAGTCAACATATACACTGATTCACGTTATGCATTCGGAGTTGTACATGACTTCGGCGTGCTGTGGCGAGAGAGAGGTTATTTAACTTCTCACGGTGCCCACATTCAGCACGGACCCCTTATTCATGCCTTATTAGATGCAATACATCTACCCACTGCAATATCAATTATGAAATGTAAAGCTCATACGAAAGTTACTGATATCATTTCTCAAGGCAATGATCTAGCTGACAGAACAGCTAAACAGACTGCTCAAACTCAAACATCCGACATGACAAAGACAATAGTCCCGACATCAACATATTGCATGACGGTTAAGGATCCCGCTCTTGACGTAATCGACATACAGACACATGCTACACCAGACGAAATAAAGAAATGGACTGAATTAGGAGGGATCCAGACGGTTCAAGGATGGATGACGAAGGAAAAATCTGTGTGGTTCCTTCCTGATTCAATGGTCCAAGTCGTTATTAACACTGTACATAGTCCAGCACATCTAGGAGAAAAAGCTATGCTAGACAGCATCCAACACATTTGGTTCAACAAACATTTACGAGCAGCAGCTAAACAAAAAGTTCGTACCTGTATGATCTGTTGTCAGTTTAACCCAGGTAAAAGCATTCCCGTAGAGCAGGGTGGATTTCAGCCTCCTGATCACCCTTTTGAGGTCCTCCAGATGGATTATATCCAGATGGAACGATGTCGAGGATTCAAATATGTTCTCGTAGTTGTCTGTGCTCTTTCCCGTTGGACAGAGGCATACCCGGTTTCAGATTACACTGCCCCGACTACTGCCAAACAGTTAGTTCGAGAATTCTTCCCACGGTACGGTTTACCACGTGTTGTCTATTCAGATAACGGCCAGCCGTTCTCATCCGAATTAATGAAACACGTTTCACTTTTGTTAGGCTATCAGTGGAAATTTCACTGTGTCCGACACCCCGAGGCAGCAGGTCTCGTGGAACGACATAACCAGACCCTGAAAATTAGATTGTCCAAAATTTGTAGAGAGAAAGGTGTCGACTGGGTAGTAGCCTTACCCGTTGCACTCTTTTACATAAGAATGGTAGCACACTCTCGAACAGGGCTATCCCCTTATGAGGTGATCTTCGGTAGACCACCAAATATGTGGGGGACGCCTATACCACGCAAAATAACTGATATTGACTGTAATATGCTGACAGATTACTTGGCTTCCTTGATGTCTGCACTACAATCTTGTCGTTCACAGGTAGCTGCAGCCTTTCCCGACAACACCGAGGTGAAACCCCATGACGTAATTCCAGGGGATTTAGTTCTAGTGAGGAACTTTGATCGGAAGTCTCAGCTGGATCCTAGGTGGAAGTCGCCTCAACTCGTATTGTTAACGACGAGGACAGCCGTAAAGATCGAAGGACGAAAAGGCTGGATACATTCAAGTCATATCAAGAAATTTCATGGACTACCGTCAGACGTAAACGACACACCTTGCGTGTCTTCCCCGATTGACTCTAAACTTCCTTTGGTTGAACTGGATAGCCATGAACAATACAAACTAAAACTTAGGTCTAACAAGTCAGGCAATTTGATTGTTTAAGTCCTCTCCAAGGTGAATCGGTCGAATTTGTCTCTGACATATACTCCTTAGACCTGTGTAGAGAAAGAAACAAAAGGATAAAGCTGAAACGACATGCGTTCTGTAAATCACTGCGTAGTCATTGCACAGTGACGTTATTAATTCTGTTTTTCTTAAGTCTTTTAATAATTACTGCAAGTATATTGTTGCACATATATTATCCTATTTCTAGACATGTTTATAATGTTACTGCTGAACATTCTTTTAGTGAATTACCTCCGCATGAATTGTCTTATAGATTTGCGCTGCGCAATAACACTTTTATTAGTATGTTACATCATTCCCATCAGGTTAGCAATGCTACAAATTGTTGGATATGTGGTCGACTCCCTCCCTATCAGAACTATAAAGGAATTCTACCTCTCTTTCCATACCCGTTCACACACAACGGCTCCTGTGGAGCATGGTTTAGTTTAATTAATTCCCTAGATTCGAATTCTGCAGTTTACCAGAATAACTGGGTATGGGGAAATCTGAACTTAGTTTTACTCAAAGTCTGCCACCCCAACAAGGAGGGACTTCCCAAAAGAACAGGAACTGATCTAGAAAATGAAGTATATGGATTAGGTAATTTTACGCTCAATCTCATGATCTTGAATGTCGAATCCGAAGCTACTCCCATTTTGCCCGCCATGTCAGTATTTCCAGTTAAAGGTGAATTATGTGTAAGAAAGAATGGTTCCATACATATGGGCCATAGTAGATGCACCACTGTAATAGAATTTAGTGATCAAGGCAAGTCTACATTTAGAGGTTCCCGCCATTCCTACTTCATATGTGGTCAGACGGCATACATACGTTTGCCACTAGATTGGGATGGTACCTGCTACATCGGATTCCTTTTGCCACCTGTTTTCCTAGCTCCTCCTGATTATCACAGAAATACTCATTTAGTACACAATAGAGAAAGGAGAGATCTCCCAATAGTCGATTACACTGAGACAGCATGGGAAAAATACACAGATTTCAATAAAGGTCTCTTTCCCTATATAGGTACAGTTACCAATAGTAAGCTGATACGTAGATTAACCAGAACCCTTGAAGCAGTAGTGAACGAAACTATTTCCGCCTTAGGCAATTTAACAGAAGAGCAGTCTGCTATGCGGATTGTTGTGCTTCAAAATCGTCTTGTCCCTGGCCGATAGGGGCGGAGCTTGTAGGGTCATCGGATCAAGTTGTTGCATTTTCATACCAGAAAATTCGCCATCTGTATATAAAGCCATAACTCGCCTTCATAAGATTGTAAGCCAGATACACCAGAATCCAGGCACCTGGACTTGGTCCGGTTGGTTTTGGAGTGTATTATCTACCTTTGGATGGAAGGTCCTATCCTTTCTAGGTATTGGCTTCCTCATATTATTCAGTTGCTGTCTATGTCTACAATGTGGACCAGCGATCTGTGGTCTGTGTGCCACATCGTGTATTCCACCACCAAGATTTCATTCATCCCAGAAGAAAAAAGAAGAACAAATGATGCTATATGAACAGATCAACGGATTGATGAAGATTGATATCTCTTGACGGGCAAGTAGGGGACAAGGAGGGAATGTGGAAATATGGATTTTTCTGGTCAGTTATGTCCCCTATCTTGGACCCCAACGGTTTCATGTATAAATCACAAGTACATGTATGTTCCCTCCAGTTCCAGTTATGAAGACGCAAACACATGTGCGTCCACCGCCAACATGTCCTCTTTCAGATCCGCCATGAATGGGCTGGATATTCCATTCCTAAATATGAAAGGCCACCGGCTTTATATGGTTCACTTATGCCATTTTACAGTCCAGGCAAGTAGGCCCTGATTCTGCCATCAAGCTTTTCCTGCCTTCTGCCTCTGAAAGCTTCAGTCTGAGCTCGCATCTGTATCCATGAACTTTGTCCTACTCTCTGCGCAGCTAACGGTGCCTGACATCAGCCTGTTGCCTGCCAAAAACTGTATTTCACCTTCGAAATTATCTGCTCCGCTCCCTACCCAATGCATTCCTGTCTAGTAGTTTAAGTAAACATTCTTCCAGCTACCGAGCAAAAGGCCCGGCTTCTCTGTCATTATGCAAGTAATTCATAGCCCTGTTACTATGGAAGATTCCTGCCTTCGCATCTAGTGTAGACACTTAGACGCTTGTACACGCACTAACAGTCAGTATAGTCAGTATAGAATAAGATTCTACTCCAAGAAGGCCTCTCTTTTGGATAACATAGTTCTTTAAACATAGGATGTTAGATATGATTTGGGATTAGGTTGACTTGACCCTCCAGACTTCTGTCGCCACATGTAGAGCTAAATGTCAAGTCCCCTTCACCCCCTAGTTGCACGTCAATCACACGTCATGCTGCTGCGCGCGCATTTCTGCCAAGTATTTCTGCTGACATTGCGAAATTCTTTCATGGAACCACCCTATTATGACATCATACCTGATGACGTTCTTTAGTTACGCCCAGTTACACCCACTTTTGCTACGCATGTATGTTTTATCTTTACTATCAATTGTTACGCCTCCTGCATTTGCTTCACTGTGATGCCTATTGTATAAAAATGATTACCTATCAATAAAGTACGGTCTTCACTTCCTGAACCTTCGTGGTGATGGAATATGGAGCTCATCGATTTAAATTGATTATGGAATAAAGCCTGTTCCGAACCTCTAATACCACGGATTCTGCCTCTTATTTTACTGAGCTATTGTTATAGATTTTCCGCATCAAATTAAGTTCCGGTAATTAAATTATTTACCACAAGTCTTTGAGGCTAAACTCGTGAAACGTGTTCAGCAGGCTGTTTTACCAAATGTAACCCCCTTTTATACCAATGAAAGGACACCACACAGATATATATTCAAAATATATATGTATTTATTTCTCAAAGTAACCCCTAGTCTCTTTATGAGCACAGGAGCACAAATCGTCAAACAAGATTACAGTAGAATACACAGAAGTTGCACTTTATATGGATAGGCCCTGGTGGCCGCTCAAACCATATACTAAAATAGTGGTATAAGTACCACGAACAGAAAAGGGAAAAGGCCTAGGGCCTCTAGAATCGCTGGGCCTACAAGGAGCTAACTTCAGTTAGTGACCAGGAGGTCCACTGGTCGCGTGTGCAGAGCAAATAGTCACACGCGAGCTCCCATAGGTTTTCAATGGGTGCGTAAAAAGTACAAAGTTACTGCAAAGAGGATCTTCCGGATGGACTAGGAACTTAAGATCGGAAACACAGACACTAGAGATGATTCTCTACACTTGGGCACCGGAGTGCCAGCTTTACCTCACCCACAGGAAGCGGGTGCATAGGCGTCGAAGTGCGTCGGGTTTCTTCTATCTGTTCAATGGAGCCTGTGGACAAAGATGCTGCAGGCGGCCGGTCCGGAAGAGATGCAGTGGATCCAAGAGTGGATCGGAGATGTTGAAGACCTGTAAGCAGAGGGGACAGTGTTCACAGTCACTAGCCAGTGACCAGCGTGGCACCAGGTGGGTACCAGGCGATGTCGGGTGCAAACAGGAAGGAAGGTGTAGCTTGTCTCTGCAGCCACGTGGTCCCTGAAGGTCGACGACATCCAGGAGTCGGTTCACGAGCTGTCCCACGCAGGCTCTCGCTGTCGGCGGTGTCGGCGACTTGATCGAAGCAAACAAGCCTTGGCAAAAGCAATTGTTGTGGAAAACAAAATAAGCTGATGGCTCTGACCAGCAAGGTCAGAGGGATTGCTCCTTTGGAGGGGAGCAAGGGCCAGTCTGGAGCAACCAGACCAGTGGTGTATTTCTTGAAGTTCATCGCCAAGATGGCCACTAGCCAGCGGGCCAGCAACCGGTTAGGCGCGTCGAGTGGCAAAATGCAGAAGGGCCCCACGCAGATCGTGGAGATGCTGGAGGGCTCACCTTTGATGCAGATGCTGCTCGGGTGTTGGGCTTCTCAGATCCCAAAGCACAACTTGGAGGGAGCCTCGGTTGTTGCGCTTGCAGCTTGTCGTGGTCTTTTCAAGATGGCTGGCTCCACGTGTCTCGGTGCCTCCATGGGTCTCCTCTTTTCAGGGACTGTGGATCGGGCGGTGAGAGGTCTGGAGGTCCAGGTCTTGTCAGTCTCTGGGCTCGGGCTCCGGCGGGAGGCGGCGGCAAAGCAGATGTTGATTCGCTGGATGGTGCTTGCGTTAGCAAGGTGGTCACTCCCTGACCACAGGGGAGATTGGCTTCAGTCCTCTGTGCGGCAGAGCGTCGAAGTTCCCGTCTTCTTCTTAGTTTCAAGTTGATTCCAGGATGTCCGAAGTCTTAGGACACAGCTCCTACCTTTAAGCGGATTCTAGGGGCCGGACTACCTGCTAGGTCCCTCCCTAAGGGTGGGACCAGGAAGGGGGGCGGTTACACCTCCAATCCTTTGTCCAGCTCGCCCCAGGCCCGGGACTGGTGTGCCCCAGGACTGGATTGAACTGGCATATGCACCGAGGCTCCTTGTGAGCCTCAGGCATGTGTGGTTCCTTTCAAGCCCTACCTGACCAATACACAAAATCCTGTCTGGGGTGGTGGACGCACCTCCCCTGGCAGGAAACCCTTTGTCCACACCTCCCAAGCTGGAAGGACTCCCAGCAGCAGGAGGGCAGACTTGTGTCTGTGGTGGCAGCATCCATTTTGTGGAGCTGAGGCTATGTCTGATTTTACCCGGTTTTCAGGTACTGTACATGTTGTGTCCCTCTAGAAGGGTGGAATGCTAACCCCGTCGGCAGAATTGGCGAGGGGTTAGTATTCCAATTCGTATGACACCTTACTCGACATGTTTTGATAAAGCCAAACCAAAGTTAGCATTTAACCGCGAGGTTCATAATGCACTTAAGAGTATATGGTATGACGATATCTGGAAACAGTAGAAGGAAGTTGTTCCGACCACTGCAGACAGGCTCAGCTCATGCCAGAGCACCATCTCACATGGAACCAAGCACTCTGCCTTCAGGATTGTTAAGGCCTGCCATAGGAGTGACTTATTGGTTACCAGGTGTCCCATTTAAGGTTAGGTATAGGTATACTACACCTAAGTAAGAGGTGGTTACACCAACTTACCCCAGCTGAGTGATCAGCCAGTTGTGTCAAATTTGTTAGGCCAAGCCTGGGGTGGCATAATACATGCTTCAGCCCCTGGCAGGCCTTAGATACACCAATGCCCTGGGTACCTAGTGTACACTGGTACAGGGGCTGACAGGGTGATCCACTTCCAATTGGTTATGCACCTAGGGTACATGGAGTCCATTTTAAAGAGAGAGCAGATGGGCTGAGGTCCTGAATGGCAGGATCTCAGGCCAACTAAGTCGAAAAACCAGCTAGACACTAGGCAAAAATTTGGGGGTAACCATAGTCAGATATCCACCTTCCTACACAACCCCCCCCCAAACGAAGGGAGATAAGGCTGACCTTGACCAGGTAAGCCTATATTGCCCAAGTGGCCATATAAGGAGGAACCAGCACTGGCATGGTTACCCCCTGTCTCATGGTCCACTAAGCAATTCCTCACCCTAAGGGTATCAGAGGGTCTCCACCATAGGGAATCTCTACCTTTGGTGTGTCTTGGCAAAGTAAAAGGCTGGTGTTGAGATGGAGTACTGAAGTGGGTGTCCTCAAAGTGAGGCTTCAGCTTCCTCCAATCATCCTCCACCATGGATGCCTTTCTTTCCTTAACTGAGTTGCACTGTGCTCTCAGGGTCAGCCTCTGGCTACCTAAAGCTGGAGGCTGGGTCCCTTTTGTGGGCTTACTGGAGGGACAGGTCAGGTTTGGGGCCCTAAGGTCCCATGTTTGCCTGTGCCCAACAGAATCCCTCTGGGGGAGGTCCCTAACAACCTGTAAAGGAGATCCCTCAGGAATGTTTTTACCCACCACCTGACGAGGGCTACTAGCCAGGCAATCCTCATTCTTTTGATGGGGGGGTTCTTGTGGACAGGGGCCCTCTGGGGGTCCACTGGCCTCCCTGACCTCTGCAGCCCTGGGCTGACTGAGGCAGGGTAGAGAGAGGCAGGCTACCTGCACCAGACTGGGTCCCACCTTGGAAGGGGCCACTGACATCAGAGGCTCTGCCAGGCCAGGCCTGGCTACCTCTGGGGCAGTTCCTTTTTTTTTTATTTATTTTTTTAAAGGTTTTATTGAAATTAGACAAATCAAATAATACAGATTTTGCGGCTGTGCGATACACAAATGACCAATCAGTAGCAGCATTGTGACATTTCCGGTCCTGAAATAAACAATACCACATCATGAATGCAACCGACAACAAGACCCCATCTACCAATCCATCATCAACACCTGCCCGAACCTGAACCAGGGGGATCCCTGACCCGTGAGCTGTCTCCAGGGTACTAAAGACGTCCCCCTCCCCTGCCCTCATTTCTAACATGGGAAAACGCCACTCGGTGTACAGTACCCGACCCCAGGAGCTTAATATCCCCGCGTCGACACCCCGGCAGGACCCCTACATCTTCGTAATAGTGGGTTGGTACGACCTACCCCACTCCAGTGGGAGCTATTCCGGGATTCGGGGATGGCGGGGTCGAGCCAGGCAAGCCTGCAATGTATGTTTTATAAGGGCCCCAGATGTCCCTAGGACGCTAACGTTGGGAGGAGACTAGAGTAGAGCTCGCTATTCGTGCTGCAGAAAGCCATGGCTGTAAGCCATGTCTTGGACGTGGGAGCTGTCTTCCTCCCCCAGTGCTTTGCTATCTCCCGCTTGGCCAGAAGAAGCCCTAGAGAGGCCAGTTTACGGACATTCTTTGGGAAATTGACCGTATAACCCAACAGTGCGATCTCAGGAGTGGGAATGAGTGTAAGCCCTAGCATCTCTTCTAGGATCTTGTGAACCTGAGCCCAGAATGTCTGCAGTCTCGGACACGTCCAGGCCATGTGTGCAAAATCGGCATGTGGTGCAGCGCATTTCCAGCAGGCGTGCGGCCGCGCGGGATCAATGGCGTGGAGTCTAACCGGGGTCATATACCAACGGCGTAGGAATTTATAATGTAGGAGTTTGTGACGGCTATTCAATGACACTGTGTCGGTGACCTTGCAACATGCCGTCCATTGTTCGTCCGTGATAGGCCTACCAAGGTCTGTCCCCCACTCCTCCTGCGCACGATCATCCGCACAGGGGACCCGCGCCGCGCACGCCCTGTACAGCTTGGAAACAATATGTGCCCCCGTATCGGCGTCAATCAGGATGGTGAGAGGTTCAAGGGAGGCCGACTCGAGGGGGAATCCCTGAATCTCCGCCCGGGCGGCGCAATAGAGCCGGCGAAGAACGAACCGGTCCATGAATGTAGCGTCACTTAATCGCGCGTCCTCTGACGCCGAGAAAATGTGCCCACCCGGGTACAAGTCCCCGATCCTGGTGAGGTCAAATTTCGTCAACGTTCATCGCACTAGTGCTTCATCCGTGCCAGGTAACAGCCCAGGGTTGGGTATCGGGAGGGAAGACGAATACAGCAGAGGCTGAGCCAAATAGCGCGAGAGCCTGTTCCATGCCCAGCTGGTGGTAGACACGGTTTGAATGTCCTTTGGGTCCCTGGGGACACCTTTGGGCAACACCGTCGACAGGCGACCCGGGAGGACAAAGTCCGCCTCTGGGCGAAGGAATGGGATCCGAGCATCAGGGTGATACCAGGCATAGGCATGTGCACACTGAGCGACTAGATAGTATAAATATAAATCCGGCACTCCAAGGCCGCCACGATCTTGTGGGAGTGTGAGGGTCGCCCAGCGGATCCGGGGGTGTTTCCCGCCCCAGACCAGCCTAATCATGAGGGACCGCAGCGTGGAGAAGAAGGCCCGGGTCAGAGGGATAGGGATGTTATTGAAAAGATACAAGAATTTGGGGAGCACCATCATTTTAAGAATAGCTATCCTGGCGGACATAGAGAGCGGGAGCCGCAACCACCCATCCACCTGAGTCTCCAGCCGCGCAATCGCGCGGCCATAGTTGAGGCAGATGATTTCGTCCGTGTTCAAATGTATTTGTATGCCCAAGTATCGCACCGAGTCTGAGCACCACTCAAGAGGGAACTCACATTGCCATGGGGAGGTGCCGATAGTCAGTGGGAAGATGATGGACTTATGCCAGTTTATGCCCAGGCCTGAATGGCTACCGAAACGAAGGATCTCATGTATCAAGGGGGCCAGGTTGGCCTGCGGCTCCCTGACATACAGGATTGTGTCATCGGCATAAAGAGAGGCCAGCAATGGGCCCGTCCGAAACTGGAGACCCCTGTGGAGGTGCCGCTCTTGGAAATGCCGAATCAGGGGGTCCATAGCCAAAATGAACAGGAGCGGTGAAAGCGGGCAACCCTGCCGCGTACCGCGCGTGAGTGAGAATGGGCGAGATAGCGTGCCGTTGAGACGCAAACGGGCCGTAGGGCGACTATAAAGGAGTCTGACGGTCGCCAGGAAGTTCATGGGCATGCCCATGCGCTCCATGACGGAAAGAAAGAAAGGCCACTCCAAAGAATCGAACGCTTTTTCGGTGTCTAGGAGGATCGCTGCAGCCGGAGTGGTCGGGTTAATTCTGTGCAGAACCGTGAAGAGCGTTCGCAAATTAAGCGACGTAGAGCGGCGGGGGACAAAGCCGGACTGTGCGGGCGATATAATGAATTCCATCAGCTGGGAAAGCCTGTTGGCCACTATTTTGGCCAAGATCTTATAGTCAGTGTTTAAGAGGGAGAGGGGCCTGTACGACCCACACAATGTAGGGTCCTTATTCGGCTTCGGGAGCAGCACAATGACCGCCTCACTAAGAGTTGACGGGAGGGAGCCACGTTCCAAGGCCTCCGCATACACCTCTATTAGCTTGGGCGCCAGCAGATCCGAAAAGGCCTTGTAGAAGTCAGCGGAGAAGCCATCAAGGCCCGGGGCAGAAGAGCCCCGGAGCACTTTGATCGCCCCCCGCACCTCCGCAACCGTTATAGGTTCCGCCATGACCTCCTGCATGCCCTTATCCAGGAACACAAGAGCGATTTCCGATAAATAGGCCGCACGCGCGGCCGCGGAGTTACCCAACTTGGTGGTGTATAGATCTGTGTAGTAGGCCAGGAACTCGTCCCGGATCTCAGCGGGCGTTGTGCGGAGCTCCCCGTCCGTGCCCCGCACCTCGGCGATTAGGGACTTGCTGTATGGTGGTCGCAAGGCATGCGCTAGCGTGCGCCCTGGTCTGTCCCCCTCTCCATACCTACGCGCAACCTGGTATTTCCCCAGATACAGGATCTCCCTGTCCGCGGCCTCCCGGAAGTCAGATAACAGTCGTAAGCGCCTGGTAAATACCTCGTCCGCGGGTGCCTGCTGCGCCTCAGTGTCTAGCGCGTCTAGCTGTGTCTCCAGTTGTGTTATTGTGGCGCGCAATACTTTCAGGACCCCCGCGTGCTTGGCAATGCAGACCCCTCTGATGTATGCCTTGAACCCATCCCAGAGCACTGCCCACGAGTCCACCGAGCCAGTATTTATGGTGAAGTAGTCCTCTATCGCCTCGGAAACCTCGTGCACAAAAAGGTCATCCAGCAGCGCCCTCCCAGGGAAGCGCCACTGCCGCTCAAACCCCTCCGGTCGAGGAACGTCTAAGCCAAGCAGGACTGGAGAGTGGTCCGAGTACGTTCTCGGGAACGTCCTCAACGCGCGGAACCAAGGGGACAGGCCCGGGGAGAGGAGCCAGTAGTCAATTCTGGTCCAAGTGTTGTGCTGCCCTGAAAAGTGTGTGTAGTCAGTAGTGTTTGGGTGTCGCCTGCGCCATATATCCGTCAACAAGAATCGACGGCAAAGGTCCTGGAATGCGCGCCTTGCCCTAGGCTTAGAGTCTGTGGCCCCAGAGGTGCTATCCAGCCCCACATCCAGCAACATGTTTAGGTCGCCGCCCAGCAAAACGCCAGCCGGAGCCAGGGTTACCAGTTGGGCCGCAAGCGCATTGAAAAAATCCGGGGAATCAGTGTTGGGGGCATACACACAGACAAGAGTAACAACATGGCCCATCAAGACCCCCCGCACAATACAGTAGCGCCCCTCCCTGTCCCCTAGAAACGTTTGGCATTGAAACGGGACCCTCTTATGGATCAGCACCGCAGTGCCTCTGGCGTAATTACTATAATTAGCGAAGTATCGGTGAGCGCCCCAGGAAGCCGCAAAGCGGGAGGGCATGGGGCCATGCAGATGAGTCTCTTGGAGAAAAGCAATGTCCACATGATGCCGATTTAAGTAATGCAGTACTTGTTTGCATTTACTCCGGTTGTTCAGGCCCCGGACATTCCAAGTCATTAACGATAGATTGAGAGGAGCTTCATTCAAACCTATGTGAGCCATTGATGCCAGTCAGCAAGTGATGAGAGCAGCAAAATCGGAATGTCACTGTGTATCAATAAAGTTCGTTCACACATAGCCGTAGTAGTAGAATCAAAATTGCTTACCCCAACCCCCCTCCCCCCGCCCAGCCAAACCACGCAAACGTGAGGCAATCCCAATTCTGGAGAAAAAGAAGAACATAGCTCTAGGCAGGAATACCCAGTGTAACCAAACAACAAAAAGTAGAGCATCGTAACAGAAAACGATCCCAGCGGTTTCAACCAAAGGGGGGTGACAACGATCCGCAATCAACCCAGCGCTGCAGCACCTATATACTCCAAATGTTAATACGTCCTCAAATAACCAAAGTCAAAACAGTGCAAAGTTCAGTAACGGGCGCAGTCTCAGCCGACACCGGAGGATGAGAACAGGTCCTGGCTGCCCGCAGACCCATTACCAGGGGGAGACCGTCCACCCTCCTCTCCCCCCGGCGGGCCCCTGCGCGGCTTGTAGGTACGGCAAAACTCCTGCACCGCAGCGGGATTGTCAAATAGCCGAGCTCGGCCATCAACCTCGACCCGGAGCCGGGCCGGATAGAGCATGCCATATTTAAGGCCCAGGTTCCGGAGCGCCGCCTTCACCCCCGCATACTTACGCCTGGCCTCCTGGACCATGGCAGTGAAGTCTGGGTAGAATGAGAGTCTTGCACCTTGCCAAGTAATCTCGCCCTTCTCTCTGGCAAGCCGCAAGGCCGTGTCACGGTCTCGGAAGTTCATAATGCGGGCAATCAGGGGGCGAGGCGGGAGCCCCGGGTTAGGCCTCGGCCCCAGGGAGCGGTGGGCACGCTCCACCACGAAGCCAGGAGTGAAGGAGTCTCTCCCAAAGATATCAGCCAACAGTTGTTCCACGAAAACATCCAGCGGGCCCGTGGCCGTGGACTCCGGAACCCCAATAATCCGTACATTTTTTCGCCGACTGCGCGATTCCAAATCTTCGTTTTTGCTGGCCACTTCCTTCAGTATGCGCTCCAATCTGTCCACCCTTTTGATCTCCTGTACCGATTTATCCTCCACTGCCGAGATCCGGGCCTCAGCCTCTCCCAAACGCTTGTCATGGGCCTGGATTTTGGCCCCCATAGTTTCCAGCGTCTTATTGAGGGCGTCAAAGCGACCATCCAGGGCCCTGAAGCCGGCACGCATCTCCTGTAGCCAGTCCGGGGCCGGAGCCTGGGTCGTCGAGCCGCCGGTCGCCCCACCAGCCGTGTCCGGCATGTCAGGGGGGTTATCCGTGGGCTGCTCAGACAGTTTCTCGAATTGCAGCGTTTTCTGTTTGGGGTCCTTGCGACCCATTCTCACAACCGCCAGACGTGTGGAGCGCAAGGGAGGCGATGGTGCGATGGAGCGTCCGGCTAATCCTTAGTCAATCTGGTCAGGAGCACTGATGATGGTGGGCCCAGATCACGTCCTCACTGCGCAGCAGGCAAGCGCCACGACTCCGTGTAGCCAGCAGGGCCCCAATGGAACTTCAAGTGCGCCATCGCGATGTGTTCAGCAGCCACGATTCGGCGCCGCCGGGAGGGGCAAGGGAGGAACGCAACAACCAGCCGCGGAGCACATGGCAAAACCCGAAAGGGCCCAAGTGACGAGGCAGAGACAACCCGGGCGTCGGGCCCAGCGCAGGGCCCAAACCGCCCCCCCCCCACCGCCAGCAGGCCGTCCCGCCACCCCTCCCAGGCTCCCCGACCGGATTAGTCCGGGGCCCCAGGGAGGAGACAACGAGCGAGGCCGCGGCCGGAGCGCAGGGCCAGAGCCGTGCGCCCGGTCGTCCTCCGGTCCGCAACGGCGTAGGGAGAAGGAAGCGGGTCCCCGCCAGCCAGCACCCCGGTGCTCAATGCCCCCCCCTCCGAGCCCCCCGGTTACCTGTCTCTCGGCCGGCCGCCCTCCTCGCACTCGAGTCCCCCGCTCCCGGGTCAGCCCACCATCTTGGGCCTCAGGATGGTGTGCTCATCTCCGGACGCCCCCGTGGCCCGGGAGGTCCGCTCTGCATCCCAGCGCACTCCGGGGGTCTTAGTTGGGTCAGCGGCAGCGTCTGGCGTCCCGCGCCCGCATCAGGAGGGCGAGGAAAGCAGGGTTTGCGCCGGGTCGATGGCGGAGCTTCAACGCCGTGCGGCCATCTTAGCCCGCGGCTTGGCCACGCCCCCCCACCTCTGGGGCAGTTCCTTCACAAGGGGTGAGGTCAGATCCCTGAGGAGGCTGACCTTTTCCTAATGTCTGGGGAGAGGGAGACTTTTCTTCCTCCCCACTACTCTCTGTTTGTGTGGAGTGATCCATAGTTTCAGGCTTCACTACACCTATGTCAGTCTGAGTATGGGCTGAGACCATCACAGCCTTGCCAACCCTTTCAGGGGGGCACTCAGTTTGTGTTTGAGCTGTGACTGTCACAGCTCTGCCAGTCTCTACAGGGAAGTCTGTCTGTGCCTGGGCTGTGGTTACCACTGCCCTTCCAACCTTTCCAGGGAGGAAATCTATTTGGACAGGGGTTGTGAATGGCACAACCCCACTACCCTTTTGTGAAAGGCCTACCATTTTAGAATGGGTGTCTTGTTCAACTCCAGCCCAAGCTGAGAGTTCTAAGTCATTCCCCAGTAAGCAGTCTATAGGCAAGGTTGGGGACACTGCCACCCTTTTAGGGCCAGTGATCCCTCCCCAGCTGAGACATACCTCTGCCATGGGATGACTGTTCTGTTTGCCATCAATGTTAGTTACCTGGTAGGAGAAACCAGGCAAAAGCTGCTCAGAGGGAACTAGCCAATGGGCCACCATCGTGATGCTAGCTCCAGTGTCTCTGTAGGCCTCAGCTTTTGTGCCATTGATGTAGGGCTCCTGTCTGTACCTACCCAAAGTGTTGGGACAGGCAGTGAAGTTGGCAAACCCCATGCCACCATCACAGACAAGAGTAGTTGCTGTAGGGGAATTGGCTAAGCCAGGGTCCCCCTGTGTTCCCCAAGTAAACCCACCCAAATTTCTGGGGGCACTCCCACCACCTGGGGGATTACTGCTGACAGTAATAGGTGGTGTGACAGGAGTAATTGGAGGAACAGTTTTGTTTTTAGCCTTTGGGCAACTGCTGTCAGTTTTCCAATGCCCAGGAATTTTACATTCATGGCAGTAAGGCTTTTTAGCTGTGGTAGAGGAGGGAGTTTGGGACCCACCACCCTGTGTGGAGTTTTGGGGCCCTGAGGAAGATTTCTCTTTTGCTTTATCCCCACCCTTCTCTTGAGGCTTGGTGGTATCTTTCTTTTGGTCACCACCCTGGTTTTTAGGCCTGATCATGGTCCTGACCCATTTATCTGCCCTCTTTCCCAATTCTTGGGGAGAGGTCAAATCTGAGTCTACCAGGTGTTGATGGAGAAGCTGGTTTTGACAATTACTTAAAATCTGCTCTCTCATCATCAAATTGTACAATCCTGTATAATCAGACACCTTACTTCCCAGCAACCAACCCTCCAAAGCCTTAGTGGCACATTCCACATATTCAGACCAGTCCTGAGTCTGTGTCTTCTGCTGGGTATCTCTGAACATTAACCTGTACTGTTCAGTGGTTAAGCCTAACCCATCAACCAGGACACTCTTCAGGGCTCTGTAGTTTCTGACATCCTCCTCTCTAACAGTGAGGAGTCTATCTCTGCCTCTACCTTCAAAGGAGAGCCATAAGATTGCTGCCCACTGGTCTTCAGGAACCTGCTGTACTTTGCAGGCTCTCTCAAGAGCAGTCATCCATTTGTGGATGTCATCCCCACTTTTGTAGGGGGGCACAACCTTGGACAGGTTCCTATTATCAAAGACCCTATCTTTGTCCCTAGGGACAGTGCTGCCACCAGTGGGTATAGACCCACTCTCTCTAGGTTGCCTAGCCTTGTTCAGTTTCTCCTCCATCAGGGCTACTTCTAGCTCCTGTTTCCTGATTCTCAGCTGGGCTTCCTGCATTCTGGCCTCATGCTCCCTCCTCTGAGGGGTGGTCATCCTTCTCCTGGAGTGACCTTGAGAGCCTCTAGAGGTATGAGAAGCATTAGACTTACCTGAGTGATTCCTTTGCCTCCCAGACCTCTGGTTAAGTCCACTGGGGAGATCCAATGGGATGATCCCATTGTCAGTCCCCAATAGCCTTAGTTTAGCTGGGCCAAGTATAACACTTGGCACTGGGCTAGTTCTCCCTTCATCCTCACTCACATCTGTATCCCCACCACTTTCCTCCTCTGTAGTATGGTGTTCATCTAAGGGATGGCTATTGGAAATGGGTACTTCAGTGGCATCTTCAGAAGGGGGGCCTCCTGTTCCTGTCCCTAAGGGGGCTAACTGGGAAGCTTTCTCGAGCTCTTTCTGATTTTCATCATTCTGTAAGAGTTCTCTGAGCTCAGCAGAGGTAGGGTTCTTGGGCTGTTTAAGGCCTCTAAGAGTTGCCAAATGCCTGAGCTCATTCTGATTTAGGGTAGCAAAGATGGCTGGTGCCCTCTTGGGGTCACTCTCAACAGAGATGGGTACATTGGACCCCTCTGCCCCAGCCATTGCTCTTAAGTGTGGGTGGATGTGTTGCAATCTACCTACACTTGGGTTTACCTACTAAACCTATCTAGTAGTTGTAGTCAGGGTGTGCTACTCCCTTTGCTCTACAACAACTAAGTTCAGTAGAACTTAAGTATATCTAATCTTGTTTTATATGTACCTATAGGTACCTATGTGATCTTTCAATTGGTAACCAAGAGATTACAATGGTAAAACACAGCAAGCTCAAATCCAACCGCTGCTCACCAATGTGAGAAGTTGGCCTGGTATATGATGTTCACTAGTTAAAGTGACCACCTTGTACCATGCCAAGCAACCCTTATGGTGTGGTTGAGGGTCAACCTTTTCGGACTAGCTGCCCTAGTGGTAGCGTAGGCTAAGCAGTCTTTGAGGCTAAACTCGTGAAACGTGTTAAGCAGGCTGTTTTACCAAATGTAACCCCCTTTTATACCAATGAAAGGACACCACACAGATATATATTCAAAATATATATGTATTTATTTCTCAAAGTAACCCCTAGTCTCTTTATGAGCACAGGAGCACAAATCGTCAAACAAGATTACAGTAGAATACACAGAAGTTGCACTTTATATGGATAGGCCCTGGTGGCCGCTCAAACCATATACTAAAATAGTGGTATAAGTACCACGAACAGAAAAGGGAAAAGGCCTAGGGCCTCTAGAATCGCTGGGCCTACAAGGAGCTAACTTCAGTTAGTGACCAGGAGGTCCACGGGTCGCGTGTGCAGAGCAAATAGTCACACGCGAGCTCCCATAGGTTTTCAATGGGTGCGTAAAAAGTACAAAGTTACTGCAAAGAGGATCTTCCGGATGGACTAGGAACTTAAGATTGGAAACACAGACACTAGAGATGATTCTCTACACTTGGGCACCGGAGTGCCAGCTTTACCTCACCCACAGGAAGCGGGTGCATAGGCGTCGAAGTGCGTCGGGTTTCTTCTATCTGTTCAATGGAGCCTGTGGACAAAGATGCTGCAGGCGGCCGGTCCGGAAGAGATGCAGTGGATCCAAGAGTGGATCGGAGATGTTGAAGACCTGTAAGCAGAGGGGACAGTGTTCACAGTCACTAGCCAGTGACCAGCGTGGCACCAGGTGGGTACCAGGCGATGTCGGGTGCAAACAGGAAGGAAGGTGTAGCTTGTCTCTGCAGCCACGTAGTCCCTGAAGGTCGACGACGTCCAGGAGTCGGTTCACGAGCTGTCCCACGCAGGCTCTTGCTGTCGGCGACTTGATCGAAGCAAACAAGCCTTGACAAAAGCAATTGTTGTGGAAAACGAAATAAGCTGATGGCTCTGACCAGCAAGGTCAGAGGGATTGCTCCTTTGGAGGGGAGCAAGGGCCAGTCTGGAGCAACCAGACCAGCGGTGTATTTCTTGAAGTTCGTCGCCAAGATGGCCACTAGCCAGCGGGCCAGCAACCGGTTAGGCGCGTCGAGTGGCAAAATGCAGAAGGGCCCCACGCAGATCGTGGAGATGCTGGAGGGCTCACCTTTGATGCAGATGCTGCTCGGGTGTTGGGCTTCTCAGATCCCAAAGCACAACTTGGAGGGAGCCTCGGTTGTTGCGCTTGCAGCTTGTCGTGGTCTTTTCAAGATGGCTGGCTCCACGTGTCTCGGTGCCTCCACGGGTCTCCTCTTTTCAGGGACTGTGGATCGGGCGGTGAGAGGTCTGGAGGTCCAGGTCTTGTCAGTCTCTGGGCTCGGGCTCCGGCGGGAGGCAGTGGCAAAGCAGACGTTGATTCGCTGGATGGTGCTTGCGTTAGCAAGGTGGTCACTCCCTGACCACAGGGGAGATTGGCTTCAGTCCTCTGTGCGGCAGAGCGTCGAAGTTCCCGTCTTCTTCTTAGTTTCAAGTTGATTCCAGGATATCCGAAGTCTTAGGACACAGCTCCTACCTTTAAGCGGATTCTAGGGGGCGGACTACCTGCTAGGTCCCTCCCTAAGGGTGGGACCAGGAAGGGGGGTGGTTACACCCCCAATCCTTTGTCCAGCTCGCCTCAGGCCCGGGACTGGTGTGCCCCAGGACCGGATTGAACTGGCATATGCACCGAGGCTCCTTGTGAGCCTCAGGCATGTCTGGTTCCTTTCAAGCCCTACCTGACCAATACACAAAATCCTGTCTGGGGTGGTGCACGCACCTCCCCTGGCAGGAAACCCTTTGTCCACACCTCCCAAGCTGGAAGGACTCCCAGCAGCAGGAGGGCAGACTTATGTCTGTGGTGGCAGCATCCATTTTGTGGAGCTGAGGCTATGTCTGATTTTACCCGGGTTTCAGGTACTGTACATGTCGTGTCCCTCTAGAAGGGTGGAATGCTAACCCCGTCGCCAGAATTGTCGAGGGGTTAGTATTCCAATTCGTATGACACCTTACTCGACATGTTTTGATAAAGCCAAACCAAAGTTAGCATTTAACCGCGAGGTTCATAATGCACTTAAGAGTATATGGTATGACGATATCTGGAAACAGTAGAAGGAAGTTGTTCCGACCACTGCAGACAGGCTCAGCTCATGCCAGAGCACCATCTCACATGGAACCAAGCACTCTGCCTTCAGGATTGTTAAGGCCTGCCATAGGAGTGACTTATAGGTTACCAGGTGTCCCATTTAAGGTTAGGTATAGGTATACTACACCTAAGTAAGAGGTGGTTACACCAACTTACCCCAGCTGAGTGATCAGCCAGTTGTGTCAAATTTGTTAGGCCAAGCCTGGGGTGGCATAATATATGCTTCAGCCCCTGGCAGGCCTTAGATACACCAATGCCCTGGGTACCTAGTGTACACTGGTACAGGGGCTGACAGGGTGATCCACTTCCAATTGGTTATGCACCTAGGGTACATGGAGTCCATTTTAAAGAGAGAGCAGATGGGCTGAGGTCCTGAATGGCAGGATCTCAGGCCAACTAAGTCGAAAAACCAGCTAGACACTAGGCAAAAATTTGGGGGTAACCATAGTCAGATATCCACCTTCCTGCAATATATATATATATATATATATATATATATATATATATATATATATATATATTATCTACTGGCGGTCGCCAGTAGATAGTTATAGTTAGGACCGTGTTTCCATAGGAAATCCGCAACATTCTATTTGGAATAACTTTGGCGCCGGTTGACGAATCCTCGCGAATATATATATATATATATATTCACTGAAAAAACCATAGGTTTCACACATGTTATAGTTAGCGGAAATTTTACTGATAAAAAACCAATGAAATTCCCCCGTTATAGTTAGTGCAGGCAACTATAACTCACGCGACCGCAATCCTCTGCTGATGCTAATACTGTATTTAGACACTTATTTGCCCATGTCTTCTTCCATACATTTTTAGCTATACATATATTACAAATATTTTTTCTTCATAAAGACACATATGTCATCAGCAGAAGATTGCGGTCGCGTGAGTTATAGTTGCCTGCACTAACTATAACGGGGGAATTTCATTGGTTTTTTATCAGTAAAATTTCCGCTAACTATAACATGTGTGAAACCTATGGTTTTTTCAGTGAATTTGCAAGGTTTTTTAAATGCTAATTCCTAACTATAACGTGTGTGAAACCTATGGTTTTTTCAGTGAATTTGTACGGTTTTTTAAATGCTAAGTTACTTTACGCCATTCGTGGCGTGCGCGCCCACTTAACGCAGTTCTTTCCGTGCGCGCACGGTGCGCTTCGCGCACCGTGCGCGCACAGTGAGCACGCGGTGCGCTTCACGCACCGCGCGCCCACTTTACGCAGTTAGTGCCGTGCACGCATGGTGGGCACGCGGTGCGATGACAAAGCAAGAAAGCACGTCAACAAATCTGTTTCTGCTTTCCTCCGTGACTATGGTATGGGTGCCATTTACCACAACAACTTGCGTTATGACATGCAAGACATTTATAGAGGAGATGGTGTGCACTTCAATGATGAAGGGAACAGAGTCTTCCTCTTGAACCTTAGACTCTGCATCGGTACTTACTTGTAGGTACCACTAAAAAATCATTTCATAAACACAACGGCTCTTTTTAGAGCCCCCTAATATCTAAACACTTAAATCTGATTTTCATTTTTTTTTTTTTTTTTTTTTTTCTACCGTACGCTTACCGTAAGCTTACCGTACGCGTACCCCGTGATTTTTTTTAAAATCAATACATGTTTTTTTTGTACTTTTCTGTCCTTCTTTGACCCCCTTACAAATGTTAGGGGGTCTGTAACTCTCCTCATTGCCCCCTTTCCTTGTTTTCACTCTTTTTTTTCAGAGTGAAATACACAAAATGGCGGCCGCCGCTTCCTGGTTTCGGCCGATTCGAATGTTTACTAAGATCTAAGAGCCAATCAAAATCGCGCTCGCGCACGCCACCGTACGCTTACCGTAAGCGTACGGTAAGCGTACCGTAAGCGGGCTCAGATATATATATTGATTTAAAGGCTATTTTCTCAGAATCTACTGAACAGATTTACACCAAACCTACAAAAGGCACTTCCTTGACCTAGGGACTACCTCTCTGCCAAATTTTGAGTAATTCTGTTCAGCCGTTCGGGCTGTAGCTCGTTCTAAAGGTCCTATGGAAAAATGCATGGGAAAAACGCGTTTTGGGACCCCCCTTTTATCTCAGCCCCCGCTTGACGGATCCCCCCGAGACTTTCAGGGTAGGAGCGGAGCGTAGCGCCCCACCTATTTTGAGAAATTCGCGAGGATTCGTCGACCGGCGCCAAAGTTATTCAAAATAGAATGTTGAGGTTTTCCTATGGAAACGTGGTCCTAACTATAACTACCTACTGGCGACCGCCAGTAGGTAATATATATATATATATATATATATATATATATATATATATATATATATATATATATACATATATATATATATATATATATATTTCCAACAAAGTCTCTGCAAAGATGGGGGCCCTGGCAGGGTAGTCTCAACAAACACAGGCGCAGAGTCACTCCTGCAAACAACTTCAAAGCACAAAACAGTCGAGTCCTGACTGCAAATGAAAAGAGCTGCTTTATTAGTGACACCTGGCTCCTCTCTTTCAACCAGACGCGTTTCAGCGGTAAAATCCGCCTTAATCATTCGATGAGCAAAATTCAAAAGTGGACTACATCGAACTGATGATTTCTTCCTTTATTATACATTTCCCATAATGCAATATTCTTGTACAGGTAAGTTCGATTGTTTTTGTTACGTTTTTTCTCTGTTTGGAAATCCATTAATGTTAAGTATAGTACTTACAAAGTCACAGTTATCATATCCATATTGGCATTGTGCTCGTTCTGTTATGCCAGGAAAGATAGTGTCCGAGTCAAAAGGCAGCTCTCCAGTGCACTCCGCCTGAGGGGTTCAATGCTCCTCTAGCGTCCCTTACTCAGCCCCAAATACAATCCACTGTATCCGGTAATTCCTTCAGTTTTGTTCTGGGGCGAGCGAGTCATCCCCCATCCATATTAAATTTCCAACAAAGTCTCTGCAAAGATGGGGGGCTCCGACCCTGGCAGGGTGGTCTCAACAAACACAGGCGCAGAGTCACTCCTGCAAACAACTTCAAAGCACAAAACAGTCGAGTCCTGAGTGCAAATGAAAAGAGCTGCTTTATTAGTGACACCTGGCTCCTCTCTTTCAACCAGACGCGTTTCAGCGGTAAAATCCGCCTTAATCATTGGATGAGCAAAATTCAAAAGTGGACTACATCGAACTGATGATTTCTTCCTTTATCATACATTTCCCATAATGCAATATTCTTGTACAGGTAAGTTCGATTGTTTTTGTTATGTTTTTTCTCTGTTTGGAAATCCATTAATGTTAAGTATAGTACTTACAAAGTCACAGTTATCATATCCATAGTGGCATTGTGCTCGTTCTGTGGTGCCAGGAAAGATAGTGTCCGAGTCAAAAGGCAGCTCTCCAGTGCACTCCGCCCGAGGGGTTCAATGCTCCTCTAGCAGAGGAGCATTGAACCCCTCGGGCGGAGTGGTTGAAAGAGTCTGGTTGAAAGAGAGGAGCCAGGTGTCACTAATAAAGCAGCTCTTTTCATTTGCACTCAGGACTCGACTGTTTTGTGCTTTGAAGTTGTTTGCAGGAGTGACTCTGCGCCTGTGTTTGTTGAGACCACCCTGCCAGAGTCGGAGCCCCCCATCTTTGCAGAGACTTTGTTGGAAATTTAATATGGATGGGGGATGACTCGCTCGCCCCAGAACAAAACTGAAGGAATTACCGGATACAGTGGATTGTATTTGGGGCTGAGTAAGGGACGCTAGAGGAGCATTGAACCCCTCGGGCGGAGTGCACTGGAGAGCTGCCTTTTGACTCGGACACTATCTTTCCTGGCACCACAGAACGAGCACAATGCCACTATGGATATGATAACTGTGACTTTGTAAGTACTATACTTAACATTAATGGATTTCCAAACAGAGAAAAAACGTAACAAAAACAATCGAACTTACCTGTACAAGAATATTGCATTATGGGAAATGTATGATAAAGGAAGAAATCATCAGTTCGATGTAGTCCACTTTTGAATTTTGCTCATCCAATGATTAAGGCGGATTTTACCGCTGAAACGCGTCTGGTTGAAAGAGAGGAGCCAGGTGTCACTAATAAAGCAGCTCTTTTCATTTGCACTCAGGACTCGACTGTTTTGTGCTTTGATTGATATATATATATATATATATATATATATATATATATATTCCAAACGAAAAGGCTCCCACAATTGAAGACGCCACACACGGCGTGTGTCGATACTTTTATTTGCAAGGCAGGTGGGTTACTGTGTTACACACAAAGCTGTTGCAATGCGGTATTGTCCCTCGCAAATTTACACAACGTTCCATCTGCGCCATATTAGTGACGGCGTCGGACCTACACTTCAGTAGGGGGGCGTCTTCGCGACATGGGCAGGCCGCTCAACATTCCAAACGAAAAGGCTCCCACAATTGAAGGCGCCACACACGGCGTGTGTGGATACTTTTATTTATTTCGTGGACACAGTAAGATTTTGCCATCAAATCCCCAACGCGTTTTGGGAGTCCTTTTGCCCTTGCTCACAGGTTATGGCTCACACGGAGGTGCAGCGGAAATTTCACTAACTTATACAGTGTCTCAAAGTCCCGCCCTGTAGGCGTGTCTGCTCAGTGCATTGTGGTATAGTGAGTCTTTCAATGAAAAATCCCATAATAGGTACCGCTGTTTGATCTCCTTCATATCATTTTTAAAACCACAGTGGGTTACTGTGTTACACAGAAAGCTGTTGCAATGCGGTAGTGTCCCTCGCAAATTTACACGACGTTCCATCTGCGCCGTATTAGTGACGGCGTAGGACCCATACTTCAGTAGGGGGGCGTCTTCGCGACCTGGGCAGTCCGCTCAACATTCCAAACGAAAAGGCTCCCACAATTGAAGACGCCACACACGGCGTGTGTCGATAGTTTTATTGCAAGGCAGCATCACATACCAACTTCGTGGACACAGTAAGATTTTGCCATCAAATCCCCAACGCGTTTCGGGCGTCCTTTCGCCCTTGCTCACAGGTTATGGCTCACACGGAGGTGCAGCAGAAATTTCACTTACTTATACAGTGTTTCAAAGTCCCACCCTGTAGGCGTGTCTGCTCAGTGCATTGTGGTATAGTGAGTCTTTCAATGAATAATCCCATAATAGGTACCGCTGTTTGATCTCCTTCCTATCATTTGTAAAACCACAGTGGGTTACTGTGTTACACACAAAGCTGTTGCAATGCTGTAGTGTCCCTCGAAAATTTACACGACGTTCCATCTGCACCGTATTAGTGATGGCGTCGGACCCACACTTCAGTAGGGGGCGTCTTCGCGGCAGTCCGCTCAAAATTCCAAACGAAAAGGCTCCCACAATTGAAGACGCCACACACGGCGTGTGTCGATACTTTTATTTGCAAGGCAGCATCACATACCAACTTCGTGGACACAGTAAGATTTTGCCATCAAATCCCCAACACGTTTCGGGCGTCCTTTCGCCCTTGCTCACAGGTTATGGCTCACACGGAGGTGCAGCGGAAATTTCACTTACTTATACAGTGTCTCAAAGTCCCGCCCTGTAGGCGTGTCTGCTCAGTGCATTGTGGTATAGTGAGTCTTTCAATGAATAATCCCATAATAGGTACCGCTGTTTGATCTCCTTCATTTCATTTGTAAAACCACAGTGGGTTACTGTGTTACACACAAAGCTGTTGCAATGCTGTAGTGTCCCTCGCAAATTTACACGACGTTCCATCTGCGCCGTATTACTGATGGCGTCTGACCCACACTTCAGTAGGGGGGCGTCTTCACGACCTGGGCAGGCCGCTCAACATTCCAAACGAAAAGGCTCCCACAATTGAAGACGCCACACACGGCGTGTGTCGATACTTTTATTTGCAAGGCAGCATCACATACCAACTTCGTGGACACAGTAAGATTTTTCCATCAAATCCCCAACGCGTTTCGGGCGTTCTTTCACCCTTGCTCACAGGTTATGGCTCACACGGAGGTGCAGCGGAAATTTCACTTACTTATACAGTGTCTCAAAGTCCCGCCCTGTAGGCGTGTCTGCTCAGTGCATTGTGGTATAGTGAGTCTTTCAATGAATGATCCCATGATAGGTACCGCTGTTTGATCTCCTTCATATCATTTGTAAAACCACAGCGGGTTACTGTGTTACACACAAAGCTGTTGCAATGCTGTAGCGTCCCTCGCAAATTTACACGACGTTCCATCTGCGCCGTATTAGTGACGGCGTCGGACCCACACTTCAGTAGGGGGGCGTCTTCGCGACCTGGGCAGCCTTTTCGTTTGGAATATATATATATATATCTACATGTGATCAAGGCCGCTTTGACGGCCGAAACGTGTAATGGCAGACAAGGAGAAATAAAAAAACATTTGAACCACACAACGAGGTCCACGTTCGTTCTTGTTTTTCTTGGAAGAAACGTGTGAGCGAAGCAAGCTCATATATATCTACATATACACTCTACTTGTCTTTAGGGACTTTCAAGCAGGTCTCTTTATCTATTGATATCATGTTGTTATGCTACTGATGGAGCAGGTAAAACAAACTTTGGTATACCTCCTCTAATTTGCATGAAATTAATTACATAATCATTCTAAAATTAATAAATAACATGATTGCAGTGAAAATTTACTAATCAACCTTTGCATCTTGATAAACATGAAATACACATGGGACTAAATTGCTAAATTGCATGGCAGAATAATTAACTGATTAACTATGGTACGCCAACTAACCTTAGATTGTAGTGAAATAGTGTGGGGCCGATTCACAGAACTAACTTAAGACAAAATCCTAAACTTACTACTTTTGTTATTCACAGAAGTTAGGATTTTGTCTTAAGACAAACTTAAGACAGACTTAAGACAGACTTAAGACAAACTTAAGACAGACTTAAGACAGACTTAAGACAGACTTAAGACAGACTTAATACAAACTTAAGACAATCTTAAAACAGACTTAAGACAGATTTAAGACAGACTTAAGACAGACTTAAGACAAACTTAAGACAAAATCCTAACTTAAGTCTGTCTTAAGTCTGTCTTAAGTCTGTCTTAAGTTTGTCTTAAGTCTGTCTTAAGTTTGTCTTAAGTCTGTCTTAAGTCTGTCTTAAGTCTGTCTTAAGTTTGTCTTAAGACAAATTTAAGACAAAATCCTAACTTCTGTGAATACCAAAAGTAGTAAGTTTAGGATTTTGTCTTAAGTTGGTTCTGTGAATCGGGCCCTTAAATTCCATGATTGATGTTGCTTTGTGATTGTTTGTGCTTTAAAATCGTCGAATGGTAAGTATCATTGCTTTAATTGTTGCTATAGCTAGGAAAATACTAATATAGATTGGGATTAGTGTGGGTTTAAACATTAGCGTCTTCATTTCTGTATTTTAATTACTGTTATGTCTATTTTTGCTTAAGTTGGCATTCGGCCTATTAGGCCGCAGTACCCAAGATGGCGTTCTCTGAAGCAGATGCCACCATGTGAGCGCGATGATTTCTGTGCATGCCCAGATGGCTCTGGAGATCACCAGGCGACCTGAACTTCTGACATCCTGTTCTCTGTCAAGGATAGGGATTTGATTGCCAGCCAATAGATGACTATGTGGGACCAGCGGAAAGGACAATAAAAAACCTGTGTAATACGACGTTTTCACCTTGAAAAGTTACATTCGCTGCTCTCGCATGAGAAACATTTATAATTTGTGCCTTCCTATGCCAAGTTACCATGAAGAACCAGTTTAAACTGGGAAACATTGAAACGAACTGATGATGGCCTTGAATTGTCCAATCAGAACATTTTCTCTGCCCCTAAAACTCACCATATTTATATGATGTAAGGGGAAAAAGGGTATAAAATTGGGCCCTCATCCGTCATTGGGCGTCATTTTTTTGGGCTGATTGTTCGTGCCGTTGGGTTGCATTGAGCTGGTGTTGATTCATTGGTTTGCCTTGGGTTTATTTAGTGTTTGGGAGAAGAATTTTGCTGTGCATCCTATATTTCTGCCTGACGGTTTGATCCTTTGCGGTGGGTCAGACAGCCTGTCCAGGGAGTTGAACCTGAGAATGCGGAGAACTCTATTTGATCTGAGGCCATCATCGTTTTGCTAATTGGTAACTTATTAACTGCATTTTTCCTAATTAACGATTATTTTTTTAATGTTTGATTTCTCTTTAATAAAACTAAAATTGTATATTATGAGCTGTAGTTAATAAATGGAAACGTAAGAAGTTTTATTAATTAGATAAATAACAACTGGAATAATAAGAATGAGTTTGTGATTCTTTAAATTTATGACGAAATTAAATGATTTCTTGACTTTAATTGTGTCTTAGCTGGTTCTAATTCACCATCAACCAGTCCAACTAATTGTTCCATCGACCAAGTGGTGGAGTGCCTTGATGTTAAGGTCAGGATTCTGAAGATGTATAGAGAATGTGTATATAATGGAAAGGCTATTTAATCCTGATAGGTAATAAGGTACCCACATGTCCAGCGCCTTATTCTCCGGCGTACAGATTCGTGTGAGTTTGGTTGAATGACGAGTGTGTTGGTGTTATGGGCCCCACCAATGAATAAATGTATTATGAGCTGTTGTGAATAAGAATCTGCGACATAAGGAGAATAATTAAACCTTGTCCTCCGCGCAGCATCACTACCCAGATTTTTCTTCCACTACAGCCTGGTGCAATGGGTCTACCCAGTTCTCACATTGGCTCCTTTTACTATGAGTGACGACATTCTGCGAATTTTAAAAAGAAGCACATCTCCACACAACTTTTTTTTCTCAGTGCCAAGGACTACTATGTCCTACATGTAAATGTTTATGCTTTTTGCTATTTACTGGCATTGGTGAGGATCCAGCAACCACTAGCATCGTTCCCCAAAATCATTTTTTTCAAAAAGAATGACAAAACTAAATAAGCATTGAAAAAGTCAAAGCATTTAATGCCAGACATATTGGCTTTTTTGGTGTTTAACAGGTTGAGAGGCATTAGGCTTAATTTGGTATTTAGGCTTTCATCATCAAATCATATGAGGAGGAAACTGGAACATTGTCTTATTTTATTTTATTTTTGTTGCCAAACGGGTATTGTGTTTTTCTTTTGGTGATTGAAGATTTCCTAGAACACTTGAGTATCTATTTAAGAAAACTGCCATGTAATTGGAGAGAAAGAATACAATGGCATTCAATTTTAGCACTGAAACATTAAAGGCCTGTTTTAGGGTTTGGAGTAAGGATTGCACTCCGTTAAGTAGACTGAGTAAATTACTCTGGGACCCTGATGACTTACCAATACATTGGATTTAGAGATGTCTGCCAGCTCGGCGGATATCTCTAGTCATTGCCAGGAACCACCATCACAGCAGTTAAAAATGTGATGGACGGTACCCTCAAAATGCCAAAGTAATATTTATTTTTAATAAAGAAAGCTAATGACCGCCACACCATGTGAATTTTCTCTCTTGGCAGGGGAGTCATTTAAACATTTTCAATGTCCTTACTGCCACATTTTTTACTGCGGTAAAGAAGACTCAAAACTGGCAATTCACCCGCCCTTTCTAAATCAGGTAGGTGGTCGAAAGGCAAATCCTGCAACGAACTTTACTCTGTCAGGCCATCAGCGAAGCATGTCGTGTCACACTAGAGTACCATCTTCCCAAACTCTAGATCAGTCCTTAATGTTTTCAGGGAAACAGAGTAGATGTTCTTTCACTTTGTAAGCACACCACAAAAGGGCAATAAGTTATCCTTGGTCTCCAACCTGTTTGCGATGAATGCGTGCCCAGCCACCATCCAACTATTAAAACTGATTGATATGTAATTAATCTTCCACTTACAGACTCACCCAGATTAACGTAATGACCTGGACTGGTAATAATATTTCCGCTCAGTATTACCACCAGATTTAGGGTTCCTTCAGTACAAATAAATGGTGGCTATTAAGCAGTTGATTAGATGTAAACAATCCTCTACTGCTAAAAACCATCGACATTATTTCTGGGTGTTGACAGGGAAATAAGCCGTTGCGGATGTGAAAGTACTTCATCCCTCTAAATCTGAGCCAGGGGAATAATTTGCAGTACTCATTTTTGTTATGAATACTTATCACCACGGGACCTCGAATGAACCCGGGAGATGGCAGTCATGCACTGAAATATGTCCCAGCAGGCCCCACTCCCCGCCCCCTCTTTAAAGCGATAGTCGCGCGACAACAGCAGCAGCCGAGGCAGGGCTCGTGAGTGAGAAGCATATCACAAATCGGTGCCTACTAGATGTATTTCTGACAGAACTCTCTCAGCTGAACAGTACAGCTTCAACACTGGACTGCAATATGGCAGAAAATAAAGTGAGGAACTCGACTTGCACAGTACGAAGCATTCAAGAGATTGAACGCACCTCTGACCTCAGCTATAACGCTGGACTTTTTGTGTTGCTGCTTAAAGCGACGTATCCCCTTCATGTTGAGATTTATTTACTTAATTATAGCGCTTCTTTGTAAGACGCTTGAGATTGGCGGGAACTTAATGTGCGTTTATGTAATAAAAACACAGCTGATAAGATTTTGGCTTGGGTATAGCTCTCGGGACAAGGTCAGATACCATAATACATTATTGCGCCGTAAGAAAATCAGAATGTCTCTTACATTAATATTAGTGCAAATTGAACCCGCAAGCTAATTTATTATCAATGTTCCACTGGATGAAATCATCGTAAACATGTTGCTTGTTGTGCTTTTTTCTGCTGCTTCGCTTTTTCCCTTATTTTTTATGATCCTGTGAGTTTTGAGAAACATTCTGTTCAACTGTAGAGTTATTATTGAAAAAAAATCCCTGTCCTGTTTTATATTTCTCTGAAAACAGGTTACAGTGACTCTCGGTTTAAATGGCACCAGAGTGCAGTGAATCTTGACAGGAAATATAGCATGAGAAATAATTGTATCTGTAATAATTCTGTAATCTTAAGCATGCCGTTCACTGGCTGGTTTGTGATGTAAAAATTAATAAAACTGGGAGCCAGGCAATAACTATCAATTTATAATAATCTTTATCGAGCTGGTAAATGTGCTTTTGATTAGATTTGCAGGGACAGCATAGTTTTACTATATGATTTCCTCAATACTATTGCAGGTGAAAGCATGTCCTTAAACCTTTCCAGCAAGCAAGTTGGCATTGTTTTTTATTGCAAAAGCAACTTCAAATTCCAATAATAAGTGTGAAAAATAAGTTGGTGCAACTGGTGCTTAATTTGTTAAAAAATAAATGCTAGGTTAGGTCTCTTGTCAGGAAACCACAGCAGCTTGCACCACACATTGCCCTATAAGTGTGCCAATTCGGACTATAAAAATGGCTTGGCCAGGTAAATGTCATTTTTAAGGTATATTGAATCAATAATTAACTCGTTTTGTAGTCATCTCTAAATTAGCCAGACATCGCCACCTTGTGGCAGACTGTCACAAGCGACGGTGTTGACAATTAAGTGCCAGTGCCGAGCACCAGAAACCACCGGCTAAAATTAAGCACTGGATGCAACAAGCAGGCAACTGAAAAAAGCATCCAAAAATTTGGACATGTAACGATGTCAACAAATAAAGACACTTATTCAGTAGTAAAATTATGTTTGACAGCTAATAAATTGTATTTCTCTGCGGTTTACGATGAGACAGTGAGTGATCACCAAATCCTACAAATATTGGCTGAAAAATCCTGCTTTCCTCTCTCCGTTTATAACAATCTTTATCTGACTTATTTATTAGGACAGTTCTAGCATGTGTCTGGAACTTGTATCTTCATATGATTACAGATCAACACTAGGCACTTTTTTAATACAAGATGCAAAAACTGGCTCTACCAGTAACAATGTCAGAACTAAACGTCCAAAAAAATGTGGGGAGAGTCGCGCGCACCGCGACCAAGATGGCTGCCTGACGCCGCGTCTTCGTACTTCACCGGGCTTTGTTTATGCCCTGAAGCGGCTCCAGCCTGTATTTCTGCAACATGATGCCGGATTTACGAATCGGAGCACCGGCGCTCCTGAATGTTGTGCTTTGCTCGTTTTGGGAGGCTCTAATTACAGAGAAATATGCAGGTGATGCGCGATGCTGATTGCGGCCACCATTTTGTCTCTTTTTTTGCCGTTTTTCACCTCACCTTCTCTTCACGCCTTATTGACTCTCCATTTACCCTTGCCTCGCTGTATCCTCGCTGCCATTCTGGATTTCTGCTTTGGAGAACTCAGGATACTGTTTGCAGCTTCTGTTGGCTTGGAGTAATGAGGCATTTATTGAGGTGATTTTAATTGCGGTTGGCAACCGCCATTTTGGTTACTCCTGCCGATTTTCTCTTTACAAATCTTCTCATGACGCCCTCTGTCTCAATGTGTTGAACATTTCTAACATATTTTTAGAGTTACTCACTCCCTGATACTTGTGCGTCCTTGGGAGGTCGCTATTTTCTGAGGAACCTTTTTTTTTTCTTCTTTTTTGAATCATCTGCACCTGCAGTTTGTGTGGTGCTATTCTTCTTTTTAACACCTTCTGAAATACTTCATGGGTAGGAGCAGGTGTCTCTTACACCATTCCAAGTTTACAGCAAATACTCCTGCCATCTCTGGAACCAATACCTCTACATTCAATAAATTCTCTTGTTTATATCAACTACCATCAGACGGGGTCTGCCTTGATTTCACAGGAACTATTAACACCATGGCGTCTAAAGGGTCGCTACCCTCCACGACCGGCAAGAGACTTAAACATGATCCTCCGTCACCCCCTAAGTCTACCTCCCCGGTCTCTTAGATATGGTATGGGATGAACTACACGCCCATTGCCCATTCATTGAGGAAACTAACTCTCGTTTACAAATGTTAGATGATAAATGGTCTTCCATGAAATCTCGTATTACGTCGGCGGAACATTAACTTGACGAAGTTCAAGTCTTGTCTACCAAGTTAACCTTGTTGGAATCAGAGGTTTCACAGCTAAAAAGAGAGTCAGAAGACTTGGAAAATAGAAATCATCGGAATAATTTGCGCATTTACGGTCTTTCTGAGAGACTTGAAGGAGAGGACCCTATCACATACTTTGCGTCTTTTTTGCCTCCGTTTTTGGACCTCCCTCCCTCCCTCCACCAAATTGAATATACAACGTGCTAATAGATTGGGTCCCCGTCTTTCTTCCTCATCTGTGCCCTCTAAGCCCAGTGGTGGAATCCTTTTATTTTTGCAATTCACTGACCTTCTGCTGGTTCTCAATGCAGCCAAAGCCAAAAAGAATCTCTCCTGACATGGAACTAAGGTATTCATCTCCCAAGATGTCTCTTCATTGACTGCTAAATGTCGCAAAGAGGTTCTGGATCTTCGTCCTCCTCTCCGTTGCTTAGGTGCAAGATATGGTTTTTTCCATCCATGTATCTTCAAAGTCACCTTTCTCAACAAGACTTCCACTTTTGAGGACCCAGCTGACTTACGCTGATTCATGCAATCTCATTCTACTGCGACAATGGAGACATCTTCCTCCTCGTCTGGCTCTTGATTCCTCTATTTTACCTATGTTTGTATTATCTTGCTCAATTATTGTTTTATTTTTATAATTTTTGATCTCTATTGCCTTCTCTAGTTTCAATTTTAATTAACTCATTGCTTCCTTTACAGGTTATTTTTTCTACATGTTTTTTAGTAATCTCAAGCGTCCTGTCGTTTGGAATGTGCATCCCTGTGTCTGTCTTATCTTATGTTTATTTTATTCTTCTCTTCTCCTCTTATAGGTTTTAATATATTTCTCCAGTCCTAATTCGTGTTCCTTGTTCCCGCTCTTATTTCTACTCATTTTTGGATTCCCTGGTGTGCAGTGTCGCCCCTTGTTGGGTGTGCTGTCTTTAGTGTCCCTTGCCACTTCTCATTCCTTCTTGTTTCTTAAGGTACGTATTACAGTCGTCGTTTGACATGTATTGTCTTCTTTTGTTCTTATTCCTTCTTCCCTTCCCTTCTTCTCCATTTCTCTTTCGTATTTCCTCTTCTATCTCACTGATCTTCAATCCCCCTGTTTCCTACTGGTTTTTCTATTCCTTTCTCTCCCTATGTATTTATTGTTTACTTCACTCCTTTGTAATTGCATCTTTTGTTCTTTATGTGTTTTTGATGATTTGAATTCAGAGTTATCTCTTGGAATGTGAAAGGTATTATTAACCCTATCAAGAGACAGAGAATGCTGTCGCATCTTGCCTCTAATAACCCTGATATGGTCCTTTTACAAGAGACCCATCTTACAGAATCTGAAGATTTGAAATTAAAACGTAATTGGGTGGGTTCAGTTTTATGTTCTCCCACGTCGAATAATAAAAACGGTGTTTTAATTTTATGTCACAAAAAACTAAATTGCAAAATTATATCACAAGAAATTGATACTGAAGGGAGATAGTTATTGGCTAAGTTATTAATAAATAACGTTTCTTTAACGGTTTTTAATGTTTATGGACCTACACATCCAGATTCTTCTTTTTGGCCTCTAATTACACAGAAATGTAATGTATTCGATTTAGAGATGATTATTTTAAATTAGGAGGTGATTGTAACCAAGTTGTTAACCCCTTTATTGACCGCCAATCTCAAGTTCGTTTCGCTTCTCATAAAGCATATAAACATTTTCTTAACACTATAACCCAATCTCATCTTGTTGATTCTTGGAGACTGTCTCACCCTGATACTCTTGATTGCTCTTTCTTCTCCCCTCCCCACAATTCTCTCTCTCGTTTAGATTATATTTTCCTTCCTCAATCTTTGTCTCAAAACCTGTTATCCTCCTCTATTGAACCTATTGTTATCTCTGACCATGCTCCAATTATAACCGATCTTGATCTATTTCCACCGCGTCCCAGGTCCTCCCGTTGGCATTTTAATAATTCTCTTCTTCTTGACCCTAATTTTTCTTCCTCCTTTGTCACCTTTACTAAGGAATTGTTTGAGTTAAACAATGCTATCTCTTCTTCCCCCCACATCTTATGGGATTCATTAAAGCCACTGCAAGAGGTTTCATTATAGACTTTGTTTAAAAAAAAAAGAAACGTTTCCTTCAACAACATAAATCTACCCTAGTACACATCAAATCCTTGGAACATAAATCTTATACATCATCGACAGATTCTGTGCTTCCAGCCTTGATACGTGCCAAATTAACATTTAACAAAACTTCCACTGATAATGCTTCTTCTATTCTTCTAAAAAGTAGTGCTCGCTATTATGGAGGTCGGAATAAGGTTGGGAAACTTTTAGCGAACTATTTAAAAGCCCACAAAGACCGCACCCTGATTGACTCTCCAAATGGTTCCCTTTTACAAAAGGATCAAGATATTCTTGACACATTTAAAAAGTTCTATATGGATCTTATACCACTGAATTCCCTCCCTCTAGTTCCCTCATTCAATCCTATTTTGATAAGCTTCTATCAACTTCTACTTCCCACCTTAGCTTAACAGATCTCGAAACTGATTTATCCGTAACTGAAATATCCTCCGCATTAAAGATTTTTAAAAAAGGGAAAACCCCGGGACTAGATTGGTTCTCTGTTGAATTTTATTTACATTTCTCTTATTTATTGCTTCCAAAACTTTTAAATCTCTTTCATTTTTTCTATCTCTCTGGGAAAGCAGAAAGCACCTTTCAAGAAGCCGCCATTTGCTTCATTCACAAAGAAGGACGAGATCCAATGTTCTGCAAGAATTATCAACCGATTTCTCTGGTTAATGTAGATTATAAACTTTCTGACAAAACACTTGCACTACGTTTTGATCCCATTATGCCACACTTGGTCGGTAAGGAGCAATGTGGCTTCGTTAATGGTAGATTGACTTTGGATAACTCTCGCCTCTTTTTTAATGTTTTAAATAAGAATCCCTCCCTCTCCACATCTTTAGCAGCTATCTCTGTTGACGCTGAAAAGGCTTTCGATAGAGTGGATTGGTCCTTTTTATTTGCGGCTCTTTAAATGGCACGGTTTTGGCCCCAAATTAATCTCATTGATCTCTTTGTTATATTCTGTCCCTAGAGCATCGGTACTAATCAACAGTTCCATCTCACCTTATTCTCCCCTTCAGCGAGGGGTTCATCAAGGTTGTCCTCTCTCCCCCCTTCTTTTTGTTCTTGCTCTTGAACCCTTCTTATCCTCTTATCCTCCGGCTTCTCTTATGGCGATCAACATCTAAAACTTTCCGCTTATGCGGATGATATTCTACTTTTTATCTCTGACGTTGAATCCTCTATTCCCTCCCTATTAAATGAATTCACTTCCTTTTCCCTGGTTTCTGGTTACAGAATTCGGATAAAACGGAGATACTCCCTCTTACCAGAACTTGTCTTCCCCATTCCTTCTCTTCGGTTTTACTTGGAGTGGTTCCAAAATCAAATACTTAGGTATGTGGTTCTATAACTCCATTGCTTCTACCATTAACCCCTACGATGCTCATGACGGAATGGTTCCGTCATGAGCATCGGTGCCCCTGTGCTCATGACGGAACCATTCCGTCATGAGGCCAGGGGCACGAAATCCCTCTGCTGCAGACAGCAGAGGGATTTCTATTTAATGCCTTTGACCTTGGGAGCTGGGGAAGAGCTTCCCCAGCTCCCGAGGCCCCCTCCCTGGTTTCTGTGCAATGAAGATCAGTGCGCACGTCGCGCTGTCTTCATTGCATAGAAACCGAAACTGAAATGAACCTTTAGGCTCATTTCAGTTTCACTTTGTATGTGCTCAGGGGGCTATCTCAGCCCCCCGGGCACATAGAAAGACGGGCGAGGTATCATTGGAAAGGGGAGAATCTCCCCTTTCCAATGGTACCCCTCCCCAGTGGATCCCTGCTTGGGGATCGCCCCAGGAGGGCGATCCCCAAGCAGGGATCCACCCACTAGACACCAGGGAGGGGGGAGCGGCCCCTTAGGCAAGGGCTTTTGCTCCCCCAAATTTTTTTTTGTGCCATTTAGTCTTTTTGCCCCCCCCCCGGGGGGCAGATGGGGCAGTAGCCCCCAATCTGTCCCCCCGGGGGGGCAAAAAGCCCACTAGACACCAGGGATTTATTTTTTGTTGTAAATTGGGGTGGGGGCTGGCCAATATGGGCATGCCCATGCCCCCACCCACCCTCCGCAAAAATGACAGCCTTTCTGCCCCCCCGGGGGGCAGATGGGGGCATTAGCCCCAAATCTGCCCCCCCCGGGGGGCAGAAAGCCCACTATATGCCAGGGATTTATTCTTTCTTGTAAATTGGGGTGGGGGCTGCCCAATATGGGCATGCCCATGCCCCCACCCACCCTCCACAAAAATGTGGGGAAAATGTGTTTTTTTTGTCAATTGTTTACGTTTGCAAGGGATTCTGGTGGGAGGCACTCAATTCACACCATTCTGGATTCCCCTGGGTGTCTAGTTTTCAAAAATGTATAGGTTTGCTAGGTTTCCCTAGGTGCCGGCAGGGCTAGGGTTCAAAAACTACAGCTAGTCACTTTGCCAAAAAAGGGTCATTTTTCACTGCAAAATTGAGGTGTGACCACGTTGCGTTTTGTGCCGTTTCCTGTCACGGGCACTAGGCCGACCCGCACAAGTGAGGTACCATTTTTCTCGTAGGACTTTGGGGAACGCGGGGTGGGTGGAAATTTGTGGATCCACGCAGATTCCAGAACTTTCCATCACAGAAATGTGGGGAAAATGTGTTTTTTTTGTAAATTGTTTATGTTTGCTAGGGATTCTGGGTAACAGACCATGGTGGGAGGCACTCAAGACACCCCATCCTGGATTCCCCTGGGTGTCTAGTTTTCAAAAATGTATAGGTTTGCTAGGTTTCCCTAGGTGCCGGCAGGGCTAGGGTTCAAAAACTACAGCTAGTCACTTTGCCAAAAAAGGGTCATTTTTCACTGCAAAATTGAGGTGTGACCACGTTGCGTTTTGCGCCGTTTCCTGTCGTGGGCACTAGGCCGACCCGCACAAGTGAGGTACCATTTTTCTCGTAGGACTTTGGGGAACGCGGGGTGGGTGGAAATTTGTGGATCCACGCAGATTCCAGAACTTTTCATTACAGAAATGTGGGAAAAATGTGGTTTTTTTGGCAATTTTTTACGTTTGCAAGGGATTCTGGGTAACAGACCATGGTGGGAGGCACTCAAGTCACCCCATCCTGGATTCCCCTGGGTGTCTAGTTTTCAAAAATGTATAGGTTTGCTAGGTTTCCCTAGGTGCCGGCAGAGCTAGGGTTCAAAAACTACAGCTAGACTCTTAGCAAAAAATGTGTGCATTTTCAGTGTGAAAATGTGGTGTGTTTACATTAGGTTTTGAGCCACTTCCTGTCGTGGGCACTATGCCTACCCACACAAGTGAGGTACCATTTTTATCGGGAGACTTAGGGTAGTTCAGATTTGTAAAGCAACTGTTATTACCTACTGATTTTTGATGCATTTCTCCCTTCCAAATGAAAGACATTGTGTAAAAAAAAAGTCATTTTGAAAAATGACCAATAATTGTCATGCAAGTATGAGTATTCCCAATTTCGAAAATGTGCAAATATACACTGTTTCTAAACTCTGTAATTTGTTCCCATTTCAGAAATACATAGGTGTCTTTCATACCAATTTTTCCATGTATACATTTTCACACTATAATTGCTATATATCCGGAACTAAAAAAAAAACGTTACAAAATGCTGCTCAGTTTTTTTTACTCTGGGTTCATTGGGCTCTTGGTGAACCTACAAGTCCTATATATCCCCACAACCAGGAAGGTCCAGCGGATGTAACGGTATATTGCTTTCTAAGAGATGTCATAATTAGAAGAAGTTACAAGTGAAAACGTTGACACAAAAGGCTGCTTTTTTCAACTAATTTTTAATTTTCCCTATATTTAACTGTTAGTTTCTATAAAGAAACCTTGATGGGTCCACACAAATGACCCCTTGCTGAATTCAGAATTTTGTCTACTTTTAAAAAAATGTATAGCTTTCCAAGATCCAGTATTGCTTTTCTACCCATTTCTACCATTATCTGGAAGGAGGTTGAAAGCACAAAAAATTGCAAAAATAGGGTATGTCCCAGAAAAATGTCAAAACTGTGTTAAAAAAGTTGGATTTCTGACAAAAATCTGTCATTCCCTAAAATCTGGGAAAATGGTGATTTCAGCCCCACAAACCCTTTTTTGATATCATTTGCAGAGAAAAACCCAGACGCTTTCGTTTGCAGCCACTTTTCCCCATTTTTCACAAAAAAAACAAAATGTTGCTGTATTTTGACTAAATTCTGGGAACCCTCTAGGAGAATTCACAAACCCTGGGTACCTTTAGAATCCGCATGATGTTGGAAGAAAAGGACGCAAATTTGGCGTGGATACCTAATGTGGTCAAAAAGTTACAGGGGCCTAAGCGCGCACTACCCCAAATAGCCCAAAAAAGGCTTAGCACAGGAGGGGAAAAGGCCTAGCAGCGAAGGGGTTAAATTAAATATGTCCGTGATCCTTTCTCGAATTGATAAATTATTTTCTTTTTGGAATCCTCTTTTTTTTCATGGTGGGGCTGTTTAGATTCAATCAAGATGATGATCACCCCTATTTTGATTTATGCCCTCTCTCTGTACATATTCGTATTTGCCATTTTAAACAAATCAACTCTTGTCTCTCCAAATTTCAAAAAGGCCAGAATTTCTTTATCTTCTTTACGTAAACCAAAATCCACTGGAGGTGTCAATTTCCCTGATTTCCGTCTTTATCACAAATCATTTAGTCTTTGCCAAACCTCAAAATGGCTCCTTTCTGAATCCTCCCCCTTCACTCCCCTTTGGCTCTCCACTGAACGCGTCTTTTTATTGCCTTTTTCTTTTAAAGAAGTTCTCCCTTTCTCTGCAAAAACCTCTTATACTTCCCTCCCTTTGTTTAAACATACTTGTTCTTTATTAAAACCTCTTATATCTCATAAACCCATGTCCAGAGAAGCTTTTTAGAATCATCTATTTGGCATAACTCCCTTACTACTCTCAATAACAGATCCATCTTCTGGAAGGCTTGGAGATTGAAGGGTATAATTTGGGTTAAACATATTTTTGATGGAATATCTCCTCACTCCTTTCCCCAATTTCAATCTACTTTTTACTGTCCACGCTCCTTCCTACAGAAATTTTCTATTCTAATGACGATCATCCTTGATACTTTCTACTCGTTTCCTTCTTCCTCCCCCCTGTAGCCTCTAATTCTCTTCTGCAAATCCTTCTTTTGCTGCCCAAGGATTCTCTCATCTATAAATATTTTTCAGCTCCTAATCCAGAACACGCTAAGACTAAATTGGAACTCTTGTGGGAATCTGACTTGGGATGTGAGTGGAATATTCCTTTTTGGGATCAACTTTGGTCCCGCTCCCTTAAAATTTCTCGTTCTGCATCTCTCACTCAGTGAATGTTCTTTCTTTATCACAGGCTTTATCTTAATCCTATTTACTTGGCTCGTTTTCTCTTTCTGCTGATACTAATTGCTGGTCTTGTGGTTACTCTAATGCTGATATCATTCATCTTCTTTTTCTTTGTTCCCCGGTCTCTATTTTTTGGAAGAAAATCTGGTTCTATATTTCTCCTATATTTAATATTTCTACTCCATATTCTATCCGTATCCTTTTTTCTGGTAGTCTTTCTGACTCTTTAGATCTTTCCCCCCACACACATGGTCTCTTTGATCTTATGCTTGCTTTAGCTTTCAAGCATATTACACTTAAATGGCAAACGCTCACTAAACTCCCTGTTCAACATTGGTGGAATAGTCTCTGCCACTTTCATCGACTTGATATTGTTTTTACCTCCTCCTGCAAACCAATGCTTAATAGAGATCTCTTTTGGTTACCTCTTACGACTTATTTAGATAGTTTAACGTTATCACAAACCTCCTTAAATGGTTTCTCTGTTTTCTGATTTTTTATATATTATGGACTTAATGTACATATTGTATTGTTGTATTATCTCACACATTTCTTTGTAACGTGCACTCATTTATTCATCTCAATTGCTATTAAGTGTTATTGACTTTAATATGTTTTAGGGATTTCACCTTTTTTTCCCCCCTTCCTTCTCCCATCCCATCCTTTCCCACTCCCCTCTCTCTTACTTTCCCAAAAAGTTTTAAAATAGCTTTCTCTTCTGTTTTTGTACTTTGCTATTTTATTGTTCCAGCTCTTGTTTCTAAGAATCTGGTCTTTTTCCGTGTATTACGGATTCACTGTATCACTGTAACTCTGTTAATCTTCAAATAAAGCATTTAAACATAAAACATCCAAAAATATAGAGGTACTATCAAATGGTGAAAATTGTTACTCTTGCTCTACACACAATCAACCTAAATGACTGTGTTAGTTCTGAAAAACTACTGTACATAAAAGTGCATCTTGAACTGCTTGTCTCATATACCAGCACATTATAACCCGCTCCCAAACACCAGAAGTTGGTCAAACAATTGTTAGTCCATTCAACTTTGGGGCTATTAACAAATGGGCAGTTAGTTGGGCCTGAATCCTCCACCCAGATCAATGCACAGCAAGCGTTGATAAATCCTGATTGTAGGATCATTGGGGAACAACATTCAGGAATTTGTAATTGTCCACCGATTTCCGCATGTTTTTCTCAATTCTATTGTAGATTTTCACACAAACATGTTATCTTGTTATGTTATGAGTTTATAAAGCACACAGCAGCCCCAGCAAAGGGGCGTCCCAGCACTGACAGCTGGAATTAGAAGGCTACTAGCTGAATACCAGGCCTAAAGCAGAAGGAAAAGGTGTGTTTTAATTACCTTGCGGAATGCCAGGTAGTTATTCATGCTGTGGATGTGCACAGGAAGAGAGTTCCAAAGTTTAGCTGCCAGGGTGCGGAAGGAGCGCCCACCTGCACGCACCCTCCTCACCCGGGGAACAATCGCCAGATGCTGACCCATAGAACGAAGTTGGCGAGTGGGTGTATAGGGTGAGAGCAGGTTAGCCAGGATATCTGGAGAGGAGAGATTCATAATTTTAAAAGCAATGCAGAGGGACTTGAACTCGACGCGCCTGGCCACCGGTAGCCAATGTGGTCAGCGGATGGCGTTAGTCATAGAGCAAGTTCTAGGAAGGCAAAGGAGAGTTCTTGCAGCCGCATTTTGAACCCTCTGCACTCATAGAATTTCTGCCTTGTTAGACCCCAGGTAAAGAGAGCTGGCATAGTCTAGTCTAAACATAATGGAGGGCTGGATGGTAACTTGACGGATGGAAGGATCAAAGAAACCGAGCAGCGGTTTGAGCCCACACAGTAGTCCAAAGCAGATCCCCGCCACTTTTTTGGTTTGGACCTGAAAATTGAGGGCCGAGTCTACCCAGACATCCAGATTTTTAACCACCTGTTTGGGGGCGGGTGCACAACCCAGGGTTGCAGGCCACCAGCGCTCGCTCAACAGCTCTGAGTCTCTCCCTCCCAGCAGAACTTCAGATTTGTTTGCGTTAAGCTGGAAGCAGTTGGCAGTCATCCACTCCACAACAGCTGCAAGATCGCTCTGAAACTTGAGAGCATCCTGCGTGGAATCGTCAGAGAGTGCTACTACCAGCTGAGCATCATCTGCAGATGATACTACCGTTAGTCCTCTGCTCCTGGCCACAGCTGCTAACGGTTGGACATACAGGTTAAATAGCGTAGGGCTCAATGCTGAGCCCTGTGGAACCCCTTGTTTGATAGTATGTATCAGGGAGACAAAGGGGGGGCCGTCACCTGGAAGGTCCCCTCGGAAAGAAAAGAGGTGAACCATTCCAGGGCCGAGCGCTCGTGTCAGCCTCCTCCAACCGTTGCAGCAGGATCTGCTGGGAAGCCATGTTGAACGCGGCACTGAGATTTAATAAAATCAGCGCCAAAGTGCATCCAGCATCTAATGCTACCCTCAGATATTCGGTCACAGCTAGGAGAGCAGACTCCGTGCTGTGGCCCGGGTGGAACCCATTCTGAGAGGGGTCCAATGTGCTGTTATTTTCCAAGAATCCTGTCAGAATGGAATTAATGTAAGCCTCAGAGATCTTGGATACCCACGGCAAGAGAGATATAGGGCAACATTTTTCCGGTTCGGAGGTGTCCAAAGTGGATTTTTTTAACAGAGGGACCACCCTCGCTTGCTTCCAAGTTCTAGGGATGACCGTCATGGACAGGGACATGTTGATCAACTGACACAGAGGTGTGAGGAACACAGGCAGAGATTTCACAAATTGTTCAGGCTTAAGGGGGTCTGCAGGAAAACCTGATTTAACCCTGCTACAAAACATGCGCAGCTCATCCTGGGAGATTGACGGGAAGACAGCGAGAGTGCGGGTAGAAAGGAGTCTATGAACAGGACCTGGACTAATCAAAGATGGAGGGAAGGTCGTATAGATGTTCTTTATCTTCTTGATAAAGAAGGTGGAGAGATCCTTACATTGCTGATCCGACAAAATCGAAGGCGCTATAGATTCCCCCACCGATTTAAGATCTTTAAGTATAGAAAAAAATTCATTTGGCGGGATTACTACTACTCCTGATTTTGTCCACAAAGTAGGCTGCACATTCCATCTGGATGGCCCTGTGATAGCTCTTGATGGCTGCCTGATAGCACCCCTTCAAGACCGGGTCATAATCCCATCTCCATGCCCGTTCCAACCTTTTGCATGCTTTACGCATCATAACAAACTTATCATTAAACCAAGGACTGGATTTATTATTGCGATTCTTCGACCACTTAGCAGGGAAAAGTGTGTCATGAGGCTGCTGAATCCAGTCAGATAGAGCTTTATCGGCTGCATCAGGCTCATTAGGTATGCTGAGGGTGTTCATAGAGAGGAGGGCATGAAATTGATCAAAATTTAATTTATGCCAGGGTTGTTTAAAAGAGGACTTCAGGATCACCCGCCGAAAGGACTCTACCCTGAGAGTGTCATGGGTATAAGATAATAATCAGACCATCACACCGGGATAAGAGTGTTGACTGTGAGAGTGGGGAGCTCAGAAAAATCTGGGTCCAGCAAGTGACCAGCGGAATGGGTGCGGCCTAGAACCAATTGAGTCATCTGACAGGCCGCGAGGTCTGTTAAGAAGTTACCTGTTTCTGAGTCACGTGGGCTATCTAAATACAGGGTCAAGTCACCAATAACACTAAAATTGGCAGATCTCATAGCCAAGGAGCTGAGTGCATCAGTGAGTGCTGCCCCAAACTCTTTAGACAGCCCTGGCGGGCGGTAATCCAGTAGCCCGGACATGGTATAGCTGGCGTTAAAAGAGATCCCGAAGCGCGCGCACTCACAGCCAACCAAGGCCTCTTTGACAAAGGTGCAGGTGTAGCAGGATTTGAAAATAACTGCGATACAGCCCCCTCTCGACTCTCTGTTAAGAGTCGCAATGCTGAAGCCCTTTGGGAGGCGCCAAACCTAGCTCAGCCAACATGTCAGCTGAAATCTAAGTCTCAGTTAAAAAAAGAACGTCAGGAGATTCATCCTGTAGCAGGTCGTAAACCTCAGCAAAGTGTTTAGCTAAGGAGCGACAATTAAGGCTAAGGAGTTTGATAATATGCCAGGAAGGGAATGGGGAAAAAGAAGGCGATGTAATGGCCCAGGAATTAAAGCCACAGCTTTTACAGCAGAAAGTGCCCTCAGGCAAATTGCAAGGTGGGTGAACGCAAAGCCTCACCAGTTTCCTAATAGCTTGAAGGTCTCCACAGGAGTAGGTTTGCTTACCTCCGGCTGAACCGGCTGAACCGGCTGAACCGGCTGAACCGGCAGCATGTCTGGTGACTTCCAGGTGCGGACGGGCGCAGATGGGCTTGCCTTAGGCATGCCAGGTGGGCGTGTTTGCGGTCTCATCATGTTAAGCATGGGAGTGCGGTGGAACAGTACCGCCCCCACCGGCCCCAGAAGTGAGTCACCCGTAGAAAGGACAGGGAGTGAAGGTAACTGCCCTCCACGCAAACGGCACACAGCTGCGTTGGAATGGAGCAAAGTACCGAACACCAGCAGGTAAGAGGTGTCAAAGTCAAAGTGCAAATGGAGCACTGCTCAGGTTAAAACCCCAAGTTAAAACACAATAGAAGTCAGCAAATATAATAAAGCAAAATGCCAAGAGGCACGGTAAAAGCATGCAGCCTCACCAATAACCGCTGCGTGTCTGCGGTCTCATCATGTTAAGTAGGGAAGAGCGATGGTACAGTACCGTCCCTACCAGCCCCGGAAGTGAGTCACCCAGAGGAAGGGCAGGGAGTGAAGGTAACCGTCCTCCACCCAAACGCCACACAGCCCGGTGGAACGGAGCAAAGTACTGAACACGAGCAGGTAAGCAGCATCAAAGTGCAAGTAAGACTGCTGCTCAGGTTCAAACCCCAAGTTAAAACACAACAGAAGTCAGCAAATAAAATACAGTAAAATGCCAAGAGTAAGGGTAAAAGCACGCAGCCTCACCAATAATCTTCTTTGAGCAAGCAAAGTATGCGATTGAAAAACTCAACAAACATAGTGGTCCCACATTATTTGTAATCCTGTTGGACCAGAAACCCATGTCAACGGCCCATTTGGAATAATAGGGTACTTTTAAATGGCCATATCAAGGTTATTGCATTGTCACAATCAAAGTTAGTAGGTTCAAAGAGGTACCAAAACCTGTTGTAGTTTCAGCATATTTACAGTTAATAGTAAATTTCACCACTTGTTTGGATTAGTACGTTTAGAGTGTATGGGCATGGGCTGCCACTCGCACTTGCAGGTTTGCCCTTTGTGATGCAATATTGAATTGTTATGTTTGTAATTGTCAGGTGGTCACCGGTCGTCCTCTTGCTGGTTGCCACACCTCAAAACCTTAAATGAATATCATAATGTAGAAATTGTTAATTATCAAATGGCTAAGTGCACTGACATTGATTTCTTATAAACCATTTTGGGGTTGCCAAGAGTAGCATTGACAATGATATTGAAATGTGTCTACAGCTCTATATATTTCATAGTGGAGTCTGGGCATGTGAATAAGGGGCTCATTTAGATCTTGGCAGATGATCCACCAGTCTTCCAGGGGGCGAAGGCCATGACATCTACCACAATTGCAGAAGATCCTCTGCACTATTCAGAGACAAACACCTGCCTGGAGGGGATCTCTGCACTGCGAAAGGAACTACTGTGCTTCACAGCACTATAGGTTTGCCGAGCAAATGCCATGTTTAAAGGGCCCACTTGAATAGAAGTGGGACGAGTGTGACCAGACATGGGTTCTGTGCACACCTTATCACTGGAACAAAGTTTTACCTGGTTGATGAGCATTTAAAAGGGTAAAACCAGCCCTGGGGTTGCATGCATTCTGTTTCAGGGAGGACCTGTCCTGGTAGTTCAGGCTAGACGGCTCCAATTGGAGTAGAGTCAAGACTGATATGCATATGGCTGGGTCCAAATTAAGGTGGCATGGTGAGCTAAATAATGATGGACTGGGATGCAACCTGAGCCATTACCAGTGGCTAAGATTAAATCAAACATTCCCTCCATCGCATTTTTGTATAGTTTAGTGTGTCTTCCATAGGGGCCACCTCAACCCTGGAGGGATACCAAGTTAGCTTTTTATGTGTATTGTGAAGCACAAAATAGTTTATTCATTGGTACAATATTGTTAAGCAATTGTCATGATGATGATGAGGATGATGATAATGATGATGAATTGTATTACATTCAATAGCTTGCCAAAGTTTCGCTGACTTCCTGGTTATTAGGCAGAGCATGTGCCAGCGCGCAAGCGCTGCTCTGCAAAGAGCTGTGGTAGTTCAATACGGAGAGAAGCTTCGCCAACTCCCCGCCCTTATTTTTCATTGGCTTGTGTGTTTTTCCCTTGTAAATGCTGTCTTCTGATTCATTATGAGCCTTGTTTGTCTCTCCTTAGTATAGCCATGTTGTCATATGTATCCTCTCATGGCTACTGGCCCCTTTACTTGGTTGTTACTCGGGGCGTGTACTCTTTTCTTGAAATAAATTACTATTTCTAGTACTAAATTATCGCTATTGTCCGGCTCAGGTAATAAATCAGAGAGTTCATTTATTCACCATTTGTTTTGCCTTTTGCGTTTCTGTGTGTTGACGGCGTTTAGAAAACAATTATGATTTTCACTTTCGGTATGATGCCGAGGTCCAGATGCTCCTGCCATGCAGGACAGATAGCTTCTGACACAGGTGGTCAAAGGATTCCCACAGGGAGAGTTATATTTTACTCCTGCCCTCTGCCTTGATGCAGCGATCGATGTTCTTTGTTGGAAGAGGGAGAGGAATGTGTTAGGGATTCATGTGTCACCTGAAAATACCTTGCTTTTGGGACATAAAATAAAGGGTCAGGGTCCTCGATTTTGGTACTTCTTCTATGAAGAAGGTGACGTCCCCCTCCAACACCCACCTCCTCACTCTGAGAAGCTAATTACTACAATGTTGCATAAGTCATTATCATTTCTGTGCCAGCGCCGCTTGGGGACATCACACCCTGGTGCCAGCGGGGAGGTCCGTTTGTTGTAAGGGGCTGGCTGTCCAGGCAGCGCTAAGTTCAATCATTGCACACTCAGCATCGTGCTGCTTGCTGCAGCTTGCAGGGGCCCGGGCCATAGCCCGCGTGTTGTAAGCCCCTGCATCCTTCCTCGCTAAATTTTATTCATCATTGCCCAGGGAGATGGGGAGGAGTCGGTGGCAGCTTGCAGGGTCTTGGGCCACAGTCCGCGTGCTGTCAGCACCTGCCTCCCCCTCTCTGCCAAATTCAATTAGTCATTGCCGAGGGGGATGGGGAGGAGTCAGTGACCGTGACCCGGGTGACCCGCTATTGTGCGGTGTAGTGTGATATGGCTCTTGAGTGAATTGGTGATCATGGCATGACACTCTGGCTCCCTGTGAGTTGAGAAGCATGACTCACTATAGAGCCTGGGCGACACTGAAGCCTGCACTGAGTGATGCTCTAAGTAGCATAATTAATTACGAGGGAGGAACCAGGGGTCCCAGTTTAATTCAGCAAAGGTTGGAGGGGAAGCACAAGCTTCAAAAATAGTGTAAGAACAAGCTTTACCTAGACATGAGTATGATAAATGGAACTCGTTTAACTATTATTTCTTACGCTTTGAGCAGTTAACTTGGAGTTTCTAGTTGCTCAAATGGGAGTAATTTCTGATTTTTATATGTTTACCGCGTCTTTATTGCTTAATTTTCCTTCTGAGAAAATTTCACTCATAGCCATTAAAATGTCACTCATAATTACTCATTCGGATCTTGGGGATTTGTTGTTACCATTACAAAAGGAAAGCTGCCCATGTCTGGATGCAGAGAGGAGACCTGAGGACTGATGGATCTACCCTCGGATGACAAAGGCCTACATCAGATCTCTGCCTCGACTGGTCGTATGAGTTCAGAAGCATTGACAACTTCCAGTCTTTAAAGTTACTGCAGTCTCTTCCCTTTAGCCGCCAAATAATCACGTGACACTTTAGGTCGCTCACAGCTTTTAATCCAACAGTTCTCTGAGCGCATTGATGTCTGAGCCAACCTTGCTGTGCTAGAAGCAAAACTGCAAGTCCCAGAATGCAAGGGTTGTTGATGACATTGCAGTAAGTGGTGAAGGTGTCAAAGATAATCTTCATGTCATTTGGTAGATATGAGACTTCTGTTCCTCTTCTACTCTCCGCTTTCTCCTCAGGCCTCTTGAATTATAACTCCTCATACCTGACAGAGTGCATCACAGAAATTATTGTATGAGTTAGAATTCACAAAAAAATAATCAATGTATTTGGAATACTCTATTCTCAAGAACGTGCGATAATCATCACCAAAATAGATTAACACATTTTCACATATCGCCGTCTATTGCGGGAAAATAACTCCTTGTCAACGTCGTATTCTCAACATGGCGGTAACATGCGATAGTTTCCCAACAGCACGTCAAATGTCCACGAAAACATTAACGGGACGGTGATAAAAATCAAAACCCTAACGCGAAAAAAGTGGCGATGGGCCCAACTGCGATGACAAAATCAGCGATAAGCTGTGTCAGGCCTGCAATTCACACACGTCAGGCAGGAAAAATCACCATAAAAGCAGAAAAAAAACACAAACAAAAACAAAACAACTGCAAAGCACAATGGAGGTAGCCGGAGCAGGAACAGAGGACGACCAGAACCCCACAAGCCCCCCCGGAAGACTAGGTCGGGACCTCGGGGTCAGAGAATGGCAAGGACAAGAAGAAGAGGAAGACGCGGTTCAGTCCGCAGAAAAACAGGATCTTGATAATGGAGGTGATAAAATACCATCAACAACTGTTTGTTACCTCCAATGTGTCATTTCGTGACAAAAAATGGAATATGGCAGTCCATCGTGGACAAGGTGAATGCAATCAGAATGCTGAGGAGGACGATGGAAGAGGCCAAGAGGCTGTGGAATGATGTGAACCGCAAAATCAAGCGGAAACTCGGCAACAACCGGAAGCCAACAATGCAGACTGGAGGTAGGAGTCAAGTGCCACAGGAGGAGCTGGACGAGATGGAGGAAATGGTGACCACAGTCGTCAGTATGGAGACGGTGGCAGGAGTTGGGGGACAGGACACTGCTCAACAAGAGCTGACACAACAAAAAGAGGGTGAGTAATGACCAGGGACTGGGGGGATGGGGGAGATGGGCACAATGGCACAAATGCACAATTAAGCATATCACAGTGCACACCCACAATGATTCTGGAGCATGTCCCTGATCCCCTTGGCACACTGCAGCACACCTAGAAACTGCAAGTAGGCCCCCGTCGACTAAGTGCCAAGAGGGGGCCCTCCCAACACATCACTAATCTCACAACAAACCCATGCACATGTGCTGAACCCAGCAAAGCTGCAGGTCCGTGACCCACACTGACAATGCAAGTGACACTGCATGACAATTAGCATGGCTGAAGTCCAATTATCATGACATGGGGCGCACCACAACACTGAGGTGGCTGAGTGTGGACCACATCCGTAAAGGAGCAGGTCACACTCTGACACATCCATGTGCACAAACAACCCCTGACGTCTACAAGATATCTGTGGACAAACCACAGCCAAGAGTCCCAACTCCCACCACGAGCCTAATTTACCCAAGTCTGCCCCATCTCAGCACTGTATAAGCACAGAATTGAAAGGCACACCGCCTGAAAGGGTTAAGGGCCAGCAAAATCAGAGCTGCAGGGGTGACTCTCCCACAATGCAGCACACACAGATAAGAAGCAGAGAACATTAACTTTGACAACAATGTGGTACAAACTGCAACACGTTCACAACAGAACAGAGGACATAACTCCTGCCGCTTGCGTGTAGAAACTGGCCAATCACATTTGGCAAAGCAGGGAAATGTGAGATGATGATGTACAAGTACAAACACACATCCTTGATGTTGTCGAAATGTCCACTGTCCCGCATCAAATAGGCAGCTCCTCCCAAACAGTCGAAATGTACGTCATGCAGTCTGTATGTAAACTTGTACAATGCGTCAACATACATGTGAACACAATGTTAAACTGCATCTCCCCTTCACATTGCAGAGGGAGTGTTAGACCTGGTACCATTGGTGTGAGTCTCTCTTCCATTTTCTATGATTGCCTCCTCTGTTTTTGATATGTTTTGCTGGTTTAGATGCTTTGGGCACTGTGCCACTGCTATTCAGTGCCACAGTACAAGTGCTCCCTGTGTTCAATTGATGTATTGATTAGTGACTCCATGGTTGGGTTATTTGATTTACTTGTCATACCCTAGTACAGTGCACCATGTGTGCCCAGGGCTTGTAAATCAAATGCTACTGGTGGGCTTGCAGCACTGGCTGTGCCACCCGCAGAAGCAGCTTGTAAAATGTGTCTTAGGCCTGCCATTGCAGAGCCTGTGTGCAGTCTCTGACTGCCATGTCGACTTGGCAAGTGCACCCACTTGCCAGTCCCTAAACCTTCCCTTATCTTCATATCAGACACCCCTAAGGTAGGCCCATGGGCAGGGTGCATTGTAAGTATAAGGTTGGACATGCCCTGATGTGTGTGGCATGTCCTAATAGTAAATAACAGCCATTTTCGTTTTTCACTTTTGCAAGGCTAACTGTTCCCCATAGGCCAGAATGGGCAGTTTGATTATAACATCATATAATCCTAACTGACCCAGGGAGCATGGTAGAAATTCGAGTTTAGCATGCCTGAACTCAGAATGATAAAATACATCTTTTAGTGAAGTTAGTTTTAACATTCTGTGTTTGAAAATACCACTTTTAGAAAGTAGGTATTTTCTTGCCTAACTGTCCAAGCCTGCTTCTGCTAGGTTGTGCATTGTGTGTCTGGAGTTTGGGTGACAGGGGCTGGGGGATTCCAGGAGACAGGGTGAGTCAGCACAGGGCTGAATAGAGAGATCTGCATGTAGATGGGTGGGAGAAGCTGCACCTGGAACCTGAATAGGGCTGTGCCTTCCCTCCACAATGCTGGCTCCACCTCCTCTGGTGCGTCTGATGTCCCTGGCCTACACTGTGAAAGGAAAGAAGGAGTCTTATCAGCAAAGTGCTCCAGGACTGACCAGATATGGTTTGGACTAGGCCCAGGCCTCTCTGCCTTCAGAGAACAAAGAGAATAGTAGTATAAATATGGGGACCCAGACCCCAAGACTTTAGATCACTTCTGGGAACAAGACAAACCTTTTGCCAAGGAGAAGAACCAAGGAAGCTGCAGGAGTTTGGACTGCCCCTCTGCCAGTGTGCTGTTTGCTGGGTTGGCCTACAGTGGTCTCTTCATTGCCAAGGAAAGGAGAAGGAACTTTTAAAGAACTTTCATCATCTTGCAGAATATTACTCCAAGGGCTTGATTTGAGCCTGCCTCCTGACCGAAGTCTCAGGGATATCAGACTTCTGGAACTTGCTGTTCTAGTGCTACAGAAGGAATCTGCAATACCGATGCCAGCGAGCGACGCCGTAATCTGCACTGAAGTCGTGAGCGCTGCTCCGACTTGCAACGTAGACCCGACGCCGGCCGCCGTGCCACATCGACGCCAGCGTATGACATCGTCAGCCTGCCATAGCCATGAGCGCTGCTCCGACTTGCGTCGACGGCCCGACGCCTCCTGCTGTGCCACATCGACTCCGAAGCCCAAATCATCGCGGAGCCGATCGTCGATGTGGGTGGTCAAGAATCCATCGACATCGTGACATCATACGGAACCGTGGTTTTGGCGCCATTGTGACTTCACCTCCTCTCCGGTTAGGAACCGACGCCTCCCCTGCCTGCGCAAGCATCCAGGTCCCGACGCATCATCTCCCCCGAAGCAAGGAACCGACGCCGCACTGCGCCAACGACGCCGCATCTCCCCAACGCCGTGAGCTGTCTTTGTTTTCACTTTTCCAAGGTACTGTTCTTTGTGGGTCTGTTTTGACTGCGGGCCTCGCGGTCGGTGCCGTACTTTGGGATTTCTTTGACCTTGATGTCGTGATACCTCCTGTTGGGGTTATCTATTGCTAAAGACTATTTTTAAGTGAATAACCTATTTTTGAACTATTTCTACCTTCTTGAAGAATTCTTATTGATTACAGTATTGTGGATTTTTGTAGTTTATGGTCTTGTGATAAGTCTGTATAAAGAATACTTATTTTTATAAAAACCTGTGTGGTGTCCATCTGTAGTGTTTACACTGTATTACTGTATGTATTCACAAATGCTTAACACACTGATATAAGCCTGTCTGCTCATGCCAAGCTACCAGGGGGGAGCAGGGGTTATCCAGTGGTATATTCCCCTTTCCCTGACTTAGAAGCAAGGGTCCCTATTTGGTCAAAGGTGTATACCATTGCCAACTAGGGACCCCCAGTTCTAACAGGGAGAATCAACACCTCCTGCAGGGCAGACCCAACAACTCTTCACTGATGAAGAAGAGGACCTCCCCACCTTCGACACCGACACCCTCCATTAGCTCATGGACACCCTCAGCACCCCACCCCAGGAGCAGGGCAGCCCAGCTGCATCGAGGAGACATCACCCCCTGTACAGACCACACAACAGGAAACACCAACCACCATGGCTGTCTCCCAGGATCCATACACACAACACATGGCCTTCCAACGATGTGTGTTAGGGTGCCAGGAGAAGATGGCTGATCAGGTGCGGTTGGGGTTCAACCTCATGTCAGCCAAACTAGATGCCATACGTGGGTGTCTAAGTCCCATCAGGCACCACTTACAGTCCCTAACGGACACCCACAGTCCTCTCCATGCTCTCCAATGATCCATGGATGACATCGCTGGAGTCCTGACTCTGAGACAAGGACAACTTTCTAGTCAGAGTGGCTCCAGAGGTGTCATCCAGGAGTTGGGACACTTCCGGCGGACCATGGAGAACATAGAGCGGGTGCAGGCGGAAAGAATGGCTGCCATGGCTGCACACCAGCATGATGTAGCTGGGATCTACCATGCCCTGCGGATCCTCATCATGGCATTGCTGCTGCAAGGCCTGGCGCAGATTAATGCTGCTGCTGCTTCAACATTCACATCTCCGCCCCCTGATATGTCAGTGCCACACAGTGCTGGAGACAGAACACCACCACCCACATGTGAGGCACATGAAACATCAGAGGACAAAGATGTGGATGATTCTGCCTTACTGGTTAGAAAGAAGCAGTAGCATTCATCTCCGCCATATGGCCTGTTTCTGCCCTCTGCATCATTACCTTCCAATGTCCCCCGATGAACTCTGCGACACTCACCTTGGACCTCGACATGGACTGCCATATTCTGTTTGGTCACCAATGACACAGCTATCAGACTGCAGACTAAACTCTTCCTCTTCCAATGTACTTGTCATTCCCATAAGGACTCTGGCTGGCCCTCCATGGGCCAACAAGGTAAAGTGGGGATTGCATGGCCCTGTAATGCTCCAGCTACAACCCTCCACTGAATGTGCATTCAACATTAAAATTCACACAGATGTGTCATGTCTATGATCATTGAAGTGTGAAAGTATGGATGAATGTAGGGTCAGTGATTCCTCTTTACGTCCATGTTGCTCATGTTGTGGGACTTGAGTCACAGGGTGAAAACAATACCGATTGTAGTCTGGGTGGCGCTGACACTACAACAGAGACAGATGCATTAGTTCATTTCTTGTCCAGCCCAGGAACAACGGCCAGAGCCCAGGGGTCATTGTTCATACCCCTATGCTGGACTGGCATATGCCAGGCCAGCCCACTCCACATATGCTTACAGGGGGAGACAACAACGCTACATGTCCCAGGTCTTCCCTGTAGTGATCTGCTGATCACAGCTCTAGTTGTCAGCATGCCACAGCCACTCCCTGAGGGCTGGTTTACACTCACACCACACCCATCCAGCACAGGCGTCACAGGACATGTGACCCTGCAAATAAAACGGGCAGGCGCACGTGCTCGAGGCAATTTCCACTATCTAGCTGAGTGTGTCCATGTGGTCATTATTTATGCATGAGGGCCTAGGGCCCAACCACATCACATTCCCCACTGCCGGAGGTGACATGATGGCATCCGCACCACGAGAGTCAATCATAAAGGGCCCATGACTTGCGTTGCACTGAGTTAGTGGCACCAGAGCTGAGCGGGTGTGCATCCTGCGATGATGCGTAGGCCTCGATAAGCCATCCTGCCAATCAAGATTCGATTTGAATTGTGAGCCCAGCTGGACCGCAGTGTACGCTGGAGGCAGCAGGCTGCACAGACATGACTCCGTGGCGCGGTGCAGCAGGGTGCGCTGGGGGCCTGTGGCACGGAATCCAGCGATCAGCTGAGGAGGTTGCACCGGCACATGGTGGGCCCTCTTGGAGACACGCCGGTGGTGGCAGATGAGCATTGAGGCCTGGGTACGCAGGGGCATGCAGTCATCGCTAGGCGGCAGACCAGTCTGGGGACCACGGCTGGGGTGCAGCAGGCGCACAGGATTGCGTAGGCACCACCGGTCACGGCGGCACCCTCATGGCTGGGTGGGGGTGTGAACGTACATGGGTATCAAGCTGATACAAACCGTGATGCTTACAGGTATAAGAAATCCTGCATCATTAGAATGTACGTGTGACCATAACCTTCCTTTTCTTTCCTACAAAGGTTACGACCACACGTACTTCTGTTACGGTCTTTTTGAGCAGGATTTGTCTTTCATGTAAGCATTCCAGTTTGCTATACACTGTACCAGATTAGGTTTATGACTATACGGACGCTTGACATTGTCACCATTTGTCCAACAGTTTTCTGAATACTGACTTCCGGAGTATGGAATTGTATTGGGGAGTTCCCGCAGCAAATGCAGTTACTTGAATCCACACATTGCCCTGATGAAGTTCCCCATTGGGCGTTGGCTGTGCTTTTCGTTTTGTTTATATGTGTATTTGTAATGAAAAGTACTGTTTTTGCACTACTGTTGACTACTGGACTTCATGACCGTGCGCATCCCCATTTCAGCTACTACAATCTTGGTTCTGGGGCACAGAGGCGTCTGGCAACGGCTGGCGTTGAGGTTGGTTGCGCAGGAACACTACAAATTGGAACTGTGGTGGTGCGGATACAGGGGCTTGCCGTTGCTATTGTGGACATGCATCCAAGACATGTGTGAAGAAGTTTGATAGGGCTGGCTGTGAGACTCCTCCGACTCTGGCAGTTGTTGGGTGGGAGGTACCAGGGGCCAACAGGTGCAGCACAGCCAGCAGCTTTGTCTGCGGAGGGATGTTGGTTGTCCGCTGTGTTAGTACCATCAGCCTGTGGGCAATGTGGGTCGGGATGCGGAGGAAAGTTGTCCTTTTGTGCCTTTAGTGGGCAATGACTTCCTCTGGTGTTGAGTCTCTGAGGCTGGTGTGTGTCAGGAACTTCTGCTGTCCTGTTCTGCACTGTCTCAGTGGTAGTCCGGGGGGTTTGGTCCGTGGGGGGGCATGGGGGTGGTGGCGGTGGGTGTTGTGGCCCTCTTGGGTCTCCGGGCTGCATGATCAGTGTCTCCATGACATGTGTTGGTCTTCAGATTTGGGGCTGGGCTGGGCTCCCTTTCATACTGCAGGTAGTCGTCCCACTGGGGGTGAGCGCTTGCATCGCTCAACACTCCGTCCATCATTCCGTTTGGTTTTGCTTTGTTTGCCCTAAGTTGGCAGGGTATGCCCAGACGTGGGTCCCTTGCTCACTTTGCCACTGGATTCAAGCTAGCCTGGCTGATGACAGCTGATTAGCCAGAAACCGGTCCCAGGATGCTTGTTTCTGGTCCTGACTTAGTGCTGATTTCCAACCCCCTGATGACCGTTTTGAAGGCATCCCATTCTACCTGTTGGGAGCTAGCAGATCCCGTATTGTCGGAGAAGAAATTGACTATCGCTTCTGAGTGGGTAGTGCGGAAGACCTGATCTTCCAGCATCTCTGGCTGTAGTTTCCAAGTCGGTATCGGAGTTGGAACTTTACCCCACTGCATAGTTAATTCCACAGGGTTATGATCTGACAGGGTTTTCCCCAATGGAGCACCGAAGTAATGGACTCTAACAGGGCGCCGGAGCATAGGAATCGATCTATTCTAGTGTGTAGTCCGTGTGGTGGTGAATAAAAAGAGTATTCCCTGTGTCCAGTGTGTTTCGCTCGCCATGCGTCCTGCAGTTCCCAGCCTGCTGCCCAGCCCCATAAGCACCTCCGCTTGTTATCTGCTTTCAGTGGCATGTAGTGGGGGATGGGATCTGTCTCAATCAATATCTAACACAGCATTGAAGTCGCCTCCAATCACCCAGGGATATGTCGCCCATTCCGTCAAGGCTGCACCCAGTGTAGTCAGATATTTATCCTGATCGATGTTCGGTGCATATATACAGCCCATGACCACATGCGTCCCATCTAATAAGCCATGAAGCAACACATATCTACCATTTACGTCTATTTTCTGCTCTAAGAGCTTAAAAGGGACAGTGTTCCGCAGCCACACCGCTGCTCCCCTGGAGAAAGCTGAATATGTTATAGCAAACAGCTGTCCCCTCCATTTTCTCTGTAATTTGGCTGCCTCACCACTACTAAGATGAGTTTCTTGTAAATAGGCTATGGCAACCTTCCTTCTATTAAGCTGTGCCAGAACCCGGGGTCTTTTATGAACTGAACCTAGCCCCCTCACGTTCCATGTGCAGTAGGTGTACATGTGTTATGTAAAGCCATCGTGGTGTTGAAGGTGAAATTACACTGTGACCTGTGGAGATCGAGACCCTGTAGATAAAAACAGCTGAAAAGCCGAGCACATCAGTACACAGAAACTCCCCAATACTAGGTTCCCCCATAAAACCACAAAGGACCAAACAATGAACAAAAGTCCAACATGGACTGCAAACAAGAGATGCGTTATCGCATTCGCCAGGGAGGTGGAGGCCAAAACCGCGTTAGTTCGTGAAAACAACATGATGTGCATTCAAGCATGTCCTGATTACATTGACATACTTCCCTGTAAAGCATATGCGTTCCGGACCCGTTAAGCATGCCTCAACGGCGATATATACAGTGCATATACTACATATACATTACCACTCCGGGGCATTTCAAAGCAGAACATCTGTCTCTGGCAACCTGGTCAGTGATCGAGAGAAACAGTGTCATGCTAGCGTCAGATTCAGAGCGCACCGTGTCGGCATCAGACGAGTGTTCCGAAGATACCGCAGCTTGGGCATCATGAACCGCCAGGGTCGCCGCTGTAAGGAGTGCATCTTTCTGGCTGGTCGTAATTTGCTCCGAGGTTGGGCCAGAGTCCACAAGTACCATAGTATTGGCATGCCATAGTGTTGCCATGACCCGATCGGGGTAGTCCAGTCGTTCGTATTGGGGAGGCACGACGTAGTTGTCCTGTGTAAAAGTTATTTAAAGCCAGTCCGCCACCTCTTCAGGGTTTTAAAAAAAGTACGACTTCTGACCGTAGACAACCTTCAGTCTAGTCGGGAAGAGCAGTGCGTATTTCAAGTTGTGGTCGCGCCGAGTTTTCTTCACCCCCAAGAATGTGGCCCTAGCTTTCTGGACTGCAGGGGTAAAGTCCGGGTAAAGTGAAATTGTCTGGTTCTCGAAGCGTACGGGAGCGTTCTCCCTGGCAGCCCGCAGGATAGTGTCGTAGTCCTTTTAGAGTAGAATGCGTGCTATCAGCGGGCGAGGTGGTGCGCCCAGCCGAGGAGGTCTGGAAGGCACCCGGTGCGCTCTCGCCACACTGTACAGAGATGTTAGGCCTTCCGTCGCCACATGGTTTCTCAGCCAGTCCTCCACAAACTGTGTGGGGTTGTATCCCTCACTGCGTTCCGGTATACCAAGTATGCGAACGTTATTGCGGTGGGACCTCCCTTCCGCATCGTCCACCCTGTCCTGCAAACCCTTTAGTTGTCGCTGGAATTGGTCAAGTTGTGTGGAGTGCATAGTCTGCTGGGGTATAAGGTCATCCAGTGCTAGTTTATTCGACTTGACCTTATCGGCTAGCTTTTTGTGGTCCGCCTGTAGTAAGTTGAGACTAGTGGACATCGTGTCTATGTGTGTCTCCAACGCCGTAAGTGAGTCGTGGATCTCCTTCAGGATCAAGTCCAGCTTGGCATCGTGGGGGTCTGTACCAGTAGGAGGTATCACGTCATCGTCAGAAGCGTTAGAGGGATCACTGCCAAACGTGAGCTGTGGTGTATCATCTGCGGTGTCATCCGCCTGTTTGTGTCTGGTGCGACCCATCACGCTTCATCGGCCCTCCAGCCGTCGCTGTCCTAGGACGGTCTCTTGAGGTGGTCCCGAGAGCCCTACTCCACACCGACCACACACCAGTGGAACACAGGCCTGCGGCATGCCCCAAGTACTCTGAGAGGTGCAAGGATCGTAGGCCGTGAGCATTCAGCTTCTTCTGGTTTATATTGCACACTCCCGGTGTACCCTATCCGGGATATCAGGCGCCGTATCCCCAGTGCTCAACAGGATAGCCTCAGTGGTGTAAGGTGCACCATATCAACAATCCAGGCGGGTGTTCCTCCCCATGTCCAGGGCAAGCCGCAGGCGAAGAACGTCACAACAGTTAGTTCTTGCGTGCATTGGACAGAGTGGGCAGGGGTGTAAACGCTCCCAGAGTCCTTATGCAGTAAATCGGAATCCAACTCAACAAGGATGCAGTAGGTATCTCTCAATCGGGCCAGTGTATGTAAACTGCCACCATATAATGACACGCCAGCACTTGGGGCAGGGAGCAGAGGCAATCGGCACAGTGTTGGGAGCGGCCCTCTGCAGGTTTTGATATCACGCCTCTCAGCACTGCAGAAGTCAGTTGATCATGCTCCAGGCGGGGGGGTAGGGGAGGGGGTGAAATGCCCACAGACCCCACTCACCACAGTGTCAAGAGTGCCAGCACGTACTCAGTCCCCTCTGAAAGTGCTAACAGCCTCCGCGCTCATTCATGCCGGTACTGGGCCGGGCTGGTCGCGGCTGCCATTTTGTCCGCTGGAGGCTGCTACCGCGGCGCAGTAGAGTGTAAAATGCCGCACTCGCCTCCAACGACGTCTCCACTCTCCCGAATGGGAGCCACCACTGCGCCCGCACTTCAGCCCTCCTCAGTAACAGCGGGAGCCCCGTTCAATCCGCCAGTTTCGACGGGCAGCCATTCAACATACGCGGATCTGCCCCTCTTCTTCCCTTGCCACCAGTCGTCTAGGATCAGCACCGAGATCGGCAGTTTGCATCAGGCGCTGGGAGCCTTAATCCGATCTACAGGTTCCAGAGAGGTTCCGCCGCTTTAGGATATTTGACCCAGCTTCGCAGGTCCGGTATTATGCAGGATAATTAGCTATGTGTCAGGGTAGGAGACGGAGCTCTTTCATCTCACGTCCTCCATGCCTAGCAGTTGGCCATGCCCCGTGAGCTAAAGAATGATGATGGATTAAACCCAGATCAGATGACTGGGGGTGAGTGCTTGCATTGTTCAACACTCCGTCCATCATCCCCTTTGGTTTTGTTTTGTTCGCCCTAAGTTGGCAGGGTATGCTCAGACGTGGGTCCCTTGCTCACTTTGCCACTGGATTCAAGCTAGCCTGGCTGATGATGGCTGATTAGCCAGAAACCGGTCCCAGGATGCTTGTTTCCGGTCCAGGGAAGACATGGCCTGGCAGTTCGGGCTGGACTGTTCCCATGAGGCACAGGGTCAGACTGATTTGCATATGGCCATGTCTGAACTGGGGTGGCAGAGTGAGATAAAGCATGATGATGGATTAAACCCAAATCAGTTGACTGGGGGTGAGTGCTTGCATTGTTCAACACTCCGTCGATCATCCCCTTTGGTTTTGCTTTGTTCGCCCTAAGTTGGCAGGGTATGCCCAGACGTGGGTCCCTTGCTCACTTTGCGACTGGATTCAAGCTAGCCTGGCTGATGACGGCTGATTAGCCAGAAACCGGTCCCAGGATGCTTGTTTCCGGTCCAGGGAAGACATGGCCTGGCAGTTCGGGCTGGACTGTTCCCATGAGGCACAGGGTCAGACTGATTTGCATATGGCCATGTCTGAACTGGGGTGGCAGAGTGAGATAAAGAATGATGATGGATTAAGCCCAGATAAGTTGACTGGGGGTGAGTGCTTGCATTGTTCAACACTCCGTCCATCATCCCCTTTGGCGGGTATTAAATCCCTGCTGCTAACGCGCCTTATCGCCTGTTTTTGGATCGCATCGCAGATCTGGCTGGTCGTTGAGAATATAAGTGGTTATTTTGTGTGTTTTTGCACGGGAACGCCTACTCTGCATATCATTAGCGTTAGTTGTCGCTCTCATCCGTGGCGATGTTTTTTGCAGAAGCTATCGCTAGAAAACTAGCGATATTGGCAGTTTGCACCAGCTTGAGAATGGGGTGATAATTATTTCGCCACTTTTGTTGCACTAAAGTGCCGATAACTCGGCGATAAGTCCTTGAGAATATGCCCCTATAAGTAGCAATCCAGAATGCATGTGGGGGATGTATAATTCCACACGGTGGCAGCAGGTTACTTCACCTTTGGCCAGGCCTGTATTTCTAGCTGAGGGAAGTGTGCTTTCATTGACCCATTGCTTCACTGTTGTAAAACAAGCAGAATCGGAATGCCTCTGAATCCGGAGTGATGATGGCCAAGCATTGAATGGGGAAAACACAAGGCTGAGCAGTGGAACTCCATGAAAAATATAATTCACTGGCAATCTCTTAGGACTGCACTACAGTCAATCGTTTTTTGCCCTCTGTCGCTTCCCATGGGAGTCACCTTGTTCTGCCCTAATAGTACCATGCAGCCTGAACTGTCAGGCCAGGTTCCTGTGAACAGAAATACAAGGAGCACCAGATCAGGTTTGATTTACGCAGGCCTCATCAGTGATGTGCAACTTGAGGCCTGTGGCACAGTCTGCATGGAATGCCATGTTTACGCATACCCGTTGTACTTTGGAAGACACAGAGGGGATGGGTGGAAAGCTTGAATACATTTAATTCACTGGCAGTCATTCTGGGACGCATTCCAGTCTATCACTTTTCGCTCACTATTCCTCCTCCTCTGCAGGAGTTCTTCAAATGTCTTGTTCCTGCTCAATTATGAAAATTACCTCTGAACGTCCCGGCCAGGTTTGCTCCAAATAGGAACAAAAGCAATCCAGACTGCTTTTGGCCTACTAGAATTCATAGGTGAGGTGTAGCTCGAGTTTTGTGGTGCTGTGAGCATTGGGGCATCTCTCAAGGCATACTTAGGGCATTGCACTGAAGAAACTCAAAGGTGATGGCTGGATTGCTTGCACATGTCTCAGCAGCTGATTATGATTATGACCTTAAAAAAGGAAGACCGTTTACAAGTTCCAGTGCTGTTAGACCTGACAGCTTTCGGGTGGTCTTCCCCCAACCTTTTGCCTTACTCCCTCAATTTTTCTGAAATAATTTTTGCTGGTTTTAGGACTCTGCACACGTTGTCATTGCTGAACAGTGCTAAGTTGTTTGTGCTCTCTCCCCTAAAAGTGGTAACATTGGCTTAATCCCAACTGGCATATTTAATGTACTTAAAGGTCACTACTAAAGTGCACTACATGTGCCCAGGGAATGTAAATTTAAAGCTATTAGTGGGCCTGTAAGCACTAATCGTGCCACCCACTTAAGTGGCCCTCTAACCATGGCACAGGCCTGCTATTGCAGAGCCTGTTTCTGCAGTTTAAACTGCCATTTTGACCTGGCAGAGAAATCCTCTTGCCAGGCCTAAGCATTCCCTTTTTATACATATGTCAACCCTAAAGTAGGCCCTCTATACCCCCAGGGCAGAGTGACATGTATTCAAATAGGCAGGACAGTTTCTTTTAAGTTTTATGTGTCCTGCTAGTGAAAAACTCCCAATTTCGTTTTTCACTACTGCAAGGCCTATCTCTCCCATAGGATGTTCTTAACTTATTACATCTTTAAGTGCAATTCCCAACTATAAATAAAGAGAGGTTTCAAGTTTGGTGTCACTGAACTCACAATTTAAAAGCACAACTTATGGTGAAGTTGGCTTTTAAATTCCAGTTTAGTAAATACCACTTTCTAGAAAGTTGGCATTTACTTACTTTAGCCATTTGGTGCCTTCTGCCTGTCTCTGGAACACATATCTGGGATGGGTGATGGCTGGCTACCTGCATTCTCCCTAGACAGTCACACATAAAGGAAGGGTATGTGTGCCTGAGTGCTCATCTGCATGCAGATGGGCCATCCTGAGCAGGATGGGAGGGAGGAGCTGACACACCTGAAAGGGCTGGGGCCTGTCCCCACACAAAGGGTTGATTCCCCCCTGTAGTGTGTCTGGAAGCAGGGCAGGAAGGAAGAACCTCTGTACACTGTAAATCTTTCTTTGCTTTCTTCGAAGCCTCCCCCACTTCAAAGGCACCACTGGGTATAAGTACTTGACCTCTGGCACTACCATTGTAGTACACTTCTGTACCTGTGATCACTCTCCCAGGAAGAAGAGGATCTGCTGTTAATCCGGCCCCCTGATATAACTTGTAAAAAAATTATTGTCCAGAGATTTGTATATTTTATTTGTGTTTTTGGTTGATCAGAAAAATAATTTAGCTCGGGTATACATTTCTGATTCAGGCCAATTTGTTCTGGGCGACATATTAAAAAAATTGTAGATTTGTTGCAGTGACTCTGGAACCAAGAAACCTGTATACTTCCTTTTCGAGTCAAAACATAGGTTTTGGGTATCAATTAGTCTTTTGGAGACAGAAAATAACTCTCTAGAGCAACCCTTCCTCCATTTTCCAAAATGGCAGCTATAATAGAGGAAGAAAAGACATATATTGAAATGAGACAAATAATAATGTCTTTCAATTCTTTTATGTATACACCAAACAATGTTTATGAACTGAATATGAAAAAAAAACTATGTTTATCACTCCTTTTGTTAGACACATTTTCATATTTATTTTTTTCGGCAATCGCTTGTGGTACATTTGCAGAATGTTGAACATTTGAGAAGAGCATATTGACAGGGACATCTTTTTGTAGCACAGGTTTTGTAAGTAGATGTACATGTAGGTTCTGTGGGTAGAGGCTTTAGAAATTTAGCACCCCATCATATCTTCCCAACCAAATTCACATGGATCTTTCTCAACATATGTATGTTCCAAAACATTTACACATCTTTTCATCAACTAGAACACTTGTTTAATGTTCCTACGCACAGAATATGATGATGGTAGAAGGTCACTTAGTGGGACTGATCTCTTGAACTCACTGTACCGAAGATCGTTAAATGTTTTTTTCAGTCAGATCTCATTTTCCTCACACACAGAAAGTATTTAACTACATCTTTAAATCACATTCTTCGTCTGTCTCAGCAAATCCTTTTAGAAACTTCTCAGGTTGAGCAGTTAAAGCTCTAAGCTGTGTTCCCATTTTGCTTATAGTGTAATCACCTGTAAGAACATGTGCCTTGATAAGAACACTGGACATCTCTGGAGGATGTTTCTTGTACAGAATATGAAGCAGGATTAAGTGTCTTTTCTTGCATGTCTTAAACCTCACTGGCCACTTTCTGGCTGCTGTAAACTGCTCCCACCTCTTGCCACTCTCCTGCCCTTCGACGTAATGACTGCTATCTCTCAAGACCCCTATCCAGCCCTTTTACCCATCTACTGTCACATCCATCCGAGGCATTTGAAAGCATGGACAAAATGGGTAGTTGCCCAGGGCCCCTGCCTTTTAAGTGGCCCCTCAACCCCCGGTAGGTGATCGAGATAGTTTCAGGTGACCAGTGGTCTGTTCCACATTGATTGCACTTGAGTTTAAGAGTCAGGTGTTATGAGCAAAATACGAAAATAGTGCTATGGACATTCATAGCTCCTCTCTGTTGTGAACATGTGAGAGCTTTGCAAGGATTAACAGATTTAGCCGGCAATGTATGATATCTTTTTGTTAAGTGCGCATGCCCAGCAACCAACATGAATCACACGTCCCTCTGCATTTCAATTTGCTTTCAGGTTCAATAGAGCATCCAACATTTACTCTCCCACTCCCACCAACACTCTCATTCTCAAATCACACTCAATCCCTATTCTCAGGGGGAATCTTTACTCCTGCTCAAACAGGGCTTTGCACATATGTTAGATTTGAACAGGCCACTTGAATTCAGGCGCTAAGTCTTAAACAAGATAAGTTATAACATGTATATGGATGGCACAAAGTTCCATCTCAAGCTTGAAGATGATCCTGGTTACCTTCCTAGTGTATCTTACTGTCTCTAAAATATCTCTCAAAACATTCCAGACGGTTCAAAACTATACAGTGTGCCCGCTGTTTCAAATGAAACTTTGCAACTAAGTCAGTTCTGCCACTGGACTCCAGGATTGGCTCCCAATACCAGAAAGAACTTCTTCCAAATCACATGTTGCTCCATTGCAATGCACTAAAATGCTTTGAAAAGTAGTTTAATTCATAGCAACTAACCAGGAGCCTGAAGGCGCACACTGTTGACCCAACAATTTAGGTACAGAAAATCCTTAAGTGAATAATGTAATCCCTGAGGTGCATTATATCTCAAAATCACTTCTCTGTAGGGATGTCTTTATTGTAAGTAGGTTTATGACCTTTAGGTATGTTTGTAATGTAAGTGTATATCACTTGTAGAGCAACAGAGCACTGTACATAATGAGGGTTTTACAGCAGGTAGTCTATGAGCGGTTTGGCATACAGAGTCATGGGCTATACCCCTTTTTTTTTTATAGAGTTTTATATAGCGCAAACGAGACCCGAGACATCGGGTATCAGAGCACTTTAAATAAGCACCAGTTTAATTACAGATGAACACATTCATTTTTGTTAGGCACGGGGTGATTAAGTGATTTGTCCAGAATCACAGGATGTTGAGCGTCGTGGCCGAGACTCGAACCCGGTTTCCCAGGTCCAAGGTCGACCGCACTAGCCTAATGCTACATCCTCTCTCACTGGCCCCTTCTCACCTCATAGGTGATGGTTCTTCTCAGAGGTAAGTCGCAGAGCTGTAGATAGTGGTTATTGAGAACTCCTTCCTGTAAAGGTATATATATCAGAAACCGGACTATGCATGTGAAAACAAAGGATTAATGCAATGTATGTTCTTCTACATCTCCACAGCAATCACAAGGTACATGCAATCAAATAATGATTGGTCCATGGCTCTCAAGATGGAATATTTGTTCGGAAAACAGCAATGTTTTAATATTGTAGAACTGCTATGAGGAAGTAGCTAATGATCTGTGTTGGGAACGTGTTTAGTTGTCATGAATAGTCACGAACGGAGTTCTGTGTTCCAGCTCGTGACTGACTCGTGTTGTGGGGAGGAATGTTTAGCTTCAAAATATGGTGGAAGGTTGGGCATGAGCGCTTGGGGGTTGAAACGGCATTCTGAACTTGAACTGGTTGTATGCAGACGTGCTATTAAACTTCACGTCTCACTTCATCTTCCTGGTCCGTGTTTTCCTTCCTATGGATATCTGTACTTCCTACACTTGGGACGAGCGGGATGCGGAACCATAATTAAATCCAATCCGGAATATACTTATTATTTTTTTTTCTTCTTGGAAGCTACGATCTCATCGGGAAGGATTTTGTTTTTTCTTCTCAATAAGGGACGCAGGAACCGTGAAAGGAAGACGGAAAAGGAAATACTCTTACTTGTATACGTTTCTTTTGCACGTTTTTGCTCATGGATTCTACCGCCATCACCGTCACGGGTTAGAATTCTGGAGGAGCAAACTTTCGTCATTGTTTCGAAGCGTATGGGACGCATGCTGACGTGAGCGCAGCGCGTCAATATACGTGGGGGAGATTTGTTTCGTTTCCTGGCAACAACCGGAGTACACATTCTTTAAACAAGGACGCACGCTGATGTGAGCGCACCGCGTCAATATACGTGCAGGAGAGTTGTTTCGTTTCCTGGCAACTACTAGAATACACATTTCTTCGACAAGGACGCACGCTAACGTCAGCACACCGCGCCATATTAGACGTTTCTCAATTCCTCTGCATCGTTTCCTGGCAACAGTAAACAAGGATTTATACTGTGGTTTGCTTACACGGAAAGCAGCTTTTAGGGTAATATTTACTACTTCGGTGACACGCACACCGTGTGTCATTCATACCATTATTATTCCTGGAACAAAACTGTTCTTATATGATTTTTTTTTTTTTTTTTGCTAATACAGTCACACAATAAGTACAAATATTAATTTATGTAGTTGTTTTTATTTTTTTTAATTATTTTTCGCCATGTCTGGCATTGTTCCTCCGCCATCATTTCTAGATTCCCCTGGTGATCCTCCCATGTCTTGGGAAATATGGGAACCTGTTTTCTTAGCATATGTAGAAGTATTAGAGGGTGAGGAATGTGAACCAGAGAGAAAACTTTCACTTTTGAAACACTGTTTAGGTGGGATTGAATTGAAAGAATTTAAAAGCTTACCTGCACTGATTAATCCTGGCAACATTAACGTGTATGACTATGCATCTTCACAACTGAATTTACGATACGGAAAAAAAAAAAACATTGTAATGGAAAGATTTATATTTTATTCACGGAAGCAAAAAGATGATGAACCCATTGAAGATTTCGTATCAGCTCTAAGATCTTTAGCTATCACTTGTGATTTTGAGCATATTTGTTATGAACAAGTGTTACGAGATTAAATTTTAATGAGAACAAACAATAAAAAAGTGCAGGAGCGTCTTTGGACCACATCAGACATGTCATTAAACAATGCTATTGATATTGCGAAATCAATTGAACATTCAGAAAAAATCGTAAAAGAAATTAGAGGAAATGACAAAAATGATGTATTCAATGTTTCTAAAGATTCCGATAAACAAAGGAAACATTTTCCACAAAAGACTGACAAGCCGATAAAAGTTGATGGTAAAGCCAAAAGCAAAAAATACGAAAAAAATACTTATCCATTACTTTGTTACAGATGTGGGAGTGACAGCCACTTAGCTGATTTTAAGAATTGTCCTGCCATAGGGAGAGTTTGTACAAAATGTAATAAGAAGGGTCATTTTGGGAAATTTTGTAAATCAATTCCTAGAAAAGTCAATTACATTTATGATGATAACGATAATCCAGAAGATGACAATGACCATGTAGTCAACACTGTTATTAACATGTGTGACGGGGGTGAGGGTACTAAGTTTCCGTCATGTTTCATTACTGTAGGTGATGTTGATTTAGAATTTTTTGTAGATTCTTGTGCTTGGTACACTATTATTTCGTTAAATATTTTTCGTAACAATTGGTGAACGAAGATTTTGTCTCCACCTGATGTATCTCCTGGTGGATATACAGGACACAAAATTGACCTGGTTGGGTTTTTTTGCACAAACTTAACATTTTCCGGTCGTCACACCTTTGGGAAGATATATGTAGCAAGATCAGGTTTGTCACTTTTAGGATGGCCCCACCAACGCCAATTAGGAATTAAAATTGATCCCAGAGCTGACCCCCCTGTCTACGTGGGAGACTCCTGTAGTATTACTCACAATCAAGATCCTCAATTAGTCAATAGGTTGAAAGGATCTTTTCCCGATGTTTTTAGTGGAGGGTTAGGAAGATACAAAGGGTTTGAACATGTCATCAAGTTACATGACAATGTAGTTCCTGTGCGACACAGAGTGAGAAATGTTCCTCTTACTTACAGGGGCAAATTGAAGGACATGCTCAAGGAGCTATGTAGTAAGAACATTATTGAGCCTATTGAATCATCACCTTGGGTTTCTCCCATTGTGATTTTGGTTAAGTCTTCAGGTGAGCTTAGGTTATGTGTGGACCTTCGCAGTGTAAATAATGCGATTTGGGTGGATGCTCATCCTTTACCTAATCTTCATGAGATGGTTTCCACGTTAGCAGGGGCTCAAGTGTTTTCCTGCATTGATTTAGCTAGTGCTTATCACCAAGTGGTCCTCTCTGAAGAATCAAAGAATATCACTGCTTTCATCACACCTGAAGGGCTTTACAGGTACTGCCGCATGCCTTTTGGCCTTGCTAGCGCTGCCTCAGTGTTTCAGAGACTTATGAGGGATACTTTGGAGGGACTAAATAGAGCGATAGCATTTCAAGATGACATCCTTGTTTATGGTAAAAATAATGAGGAACATGATTCAAACTTAATAAGTGTAATCGCTGCTTTAGCCCAAAAAGGTCTGACTCTCCGTCTTGATAAATGTAAAATCAAAGAAAAGGAAGTAGAATATTTAGGACATACAATTAGTGGGAATGGAATCAAACCTAAACGGAATCATATTGAAAGCATTATAAATGCTCCCACACCTATGTCCAAAGAACATATTGTAGCTTTTTTGGGTCTTATAGAGTTTTACGCCAAATTCATACCAAATTTTGCCTCTAAAGTAGACCCATTTAGATGTTTATTAAAGAAAAATGCAAAATTTATTTGGACCACAGATATCTCTAAAGCGTTTCAAGATTTAAAGGATTTCATAGTGAAAGCCCCGTGTCTTAAACCTTTTATATGTGGTAAACAATGTATTATCATGGTGGATGCCAGCAGTACCGGGTTAGGTGGTGTTCTCTTACAAAGAGACAATGGTAAAGAGTGGGTTGTAGCATATGCTTCAAGAGCTTTGAGAGATGCAGAAAAACATTACTCAGTTATAGAGAGGGAACTGTTAGCTTGTGTTTGGGGAGCTGAACATTTTAGAACCTTTTTGTGGGGTACTAAATTTACCATTAAAACCGATCATAAGCCGCTTGTTTATTTAATGGCACCAGGTGGTGGACGTACTATGTCTCCATGTCTTGCAAGACTTGCTTGGAGATTACAGTCTTTCCAATTTCAAATTGAATATGTCCAGGGTAAAGCCAATGTACATGCTGATTGCATGTCTAGATTAATTTCACCCATGGCATTCCCAGACAAAATTAAAGATGATGATTGTGAAGTAGCTTTTACCATGGGTGATATTAACTTAGTATTTGGTAAACAAGTTGGTTTGCAAGAAAACATTTGGTTGCAAGAGATGGGAAAAGATTCTGAGTTAATTAATGTCAAGAAGTATGTGTTTCAAGGTTGGCCTGAACAGAGGAAGTTATCTGGAGATATGATGGGTTTCTCTAAGGTTCAAGAAGAACTAGCTGTCGAAAATGGTTTGGTTTTGAGGGGTGACAAGATTATTCCTCCTTTTTCTCTTAGGAATACAATTCTCGGAATTGTTCATGAAGGGCATTTAGGGATTTCATTTACCAAGAGGCGTGTCAAGGAATCTTTTTGGTGGCCAAGCATTGATGCATCAGTTGATCATTTTGTACGTTCATGTGTTCATTGCTCCAACAGTGACAAATCAGCTGTGGCTTTACGTCCGGAACCTCATCCTGTAGAATTTCCGCTTGGTCCTTGGTGTAAACTTGGGTTAGATATCATTGGTCCTTTCAATATTTTACCTAAACACAAAGCATTTGGAATAGTACTTATTGACTACTATTCCAAATGGCCTGAAGTTAAGATGGTAAGGGAAGTTACTTCTCAGAGTGTCATTGAATTCTTGGATGAAGTCTTTTGTAGGGAAGGCATTCCTCAAGAAATTGTAACTGACAATGGACCACAATTTATTAGTAAGGAAATGGAAGATTTTCTTGTTAAATGTGGAATTACTCACACTAGAATCGCTGTTTTCCATCCTGAAGCGAATGGTCAAGTGGAGAGATTCAATCGTGTGGTTAAAGAGGCTATTCAATTGTCTGTTAAGGGTGGGTTGAATTGGCGAAATGCTTTGCAATCCATGTTATTAGCATACAGGACTTCTCCAAATTCTGGTACCTTAGTCAGTTCTTTTGAACTTTTAAGAGGGCGTAAACCTAGTACTAATTTAACTCCTTGGTGGATGAAGAAAAACAGAAATGGGCTCAATGATTTTTTTAAAGTGGATTATGAAGCAGTGCAACGAAGAGTAGAATCATACAAAGCTAAAATGAAAGGTGCAATGGAAAAGAAATTGGGCTCATTAACTAAACAAGTGATCAAAGTAGGGGATTTGGTTCGCATAAAAAAAAAGAAGGTGTAAGTAAAGGTTTGTCTACTTGGTCATGTCCAAGAAAAGTAATTGAAACATTTAAGAACGCTGTCAGAGTTGATGGTGGCTCTGTCTGGAATTTAAACAGAGTTTCTTTGTTTAAGGGTGTTATTACTCATCAAGAAGATCACACCAGTAATGTATTTCTGGATTTGGAGCATAACAATGACCATGAGGATTTATCTCCTTCCAGTTGTGTTTCTGATAATTCAAGGATTGGGCGCACTCATCGCCTTCCTGCTAAGTACAAAGGTTTTGTCATGAATTAATCTTGTAAGTTATTTTAAAGTATTACTCGAGATGTTTTTTTTTTTTACTATTGTTATATTGTTTTTTTTTTTCCAAGGGGGGAAGGTGTGTTGGGAACGTGTTTAGTTGTCATGAGTAGTCACGAGCGGAGTTCTGTGTTCCAGCTCGTGACTGACTCGTGTTGTGGGGAGGAATGTTTAGCTTCAAAATATGGTGGAAGGTTGGGCATGAGCGCTTGGCGGTTGAAACGGTATTCTGAACTTGAACTGGTTGTATGCAGACGTGCTATTAAACTTCACGTCTCACTTCATCTTCCTGGTCCGTGTTTTCCTTCCTATGGATATCTGTACTTCCTACAATCTGCTTTAACAATTTTCTAATTTGTGATTCGGGATCACCTGTTTTTTAGGTCGAGCCCAGCAGCAGCGTGCATGTGCTGCTCACTCTGCAAGGCATGCTGTATTAGGGTATGCAGTGGAAGCCCCGCCCACTCTCCTCCCATATTTGTCATTGACTTGTGTCATTGTACTTCTTAAATGCTGGCTTCTGATTCGTGAAAGGCTTGTAAGTCCCTCCTTGGTACCGCCTTGTCTCCTTTAGATACCGCACATAATGACTGAACCTTTTACTTGGCTTGTCACCCAGTCTACCTTATAAGTGGGTGAGCACTATTTTATTTAATGACTCTGGGGACAATGGCGGCTGCTTTTTTTTGTATCTGCATGCTGAGCGCTGCGCCCGCTTCATGGGATGCCACGGTCAGTTTTCTTTTGTTTTGCTAACTTTGATTCGGAGAGCGGCGCCCACTTTAGCGACACCACTCTCGGCTGCATTTTTCTTTTTTGTACTTTAATACAGAGCGCAGCGCCCGCTTAAGGGCAACTCCCTCAGTTGCATTTTTTTTTTACTTTAATACTGAGCGCAGTGTGCCTAAATCGGGCGTTGCACTCTCTCTTTTTTTTTACATTCATAATAAGTGCAGCGCCCGTTTCAGGGACACTGCACTGAACCAGGTGCAGCTTCAGCTTCTTTGCAGCCCACTCCCTCCCCTCAGGCAGTCCCCGCTCGCCTCCTCTTTTGGCCCCCTCCCTGCCTCGCATGAGGGGGCAGGGCTAAGGGGCAATCTTAGCAAGTGAAAGGAAGCCTTTGCAATGCTATAGTTCTCGCTTTTACACGAGTTTGAGATATTGGCATTGTAAATGAAAATGCCTTTTATTTATGTTTTGGTTTTATAGCATAAATAAAAGACATTGTTATTTCCAATGCCAATAGCTTAAACTTGCTTAAATGCAAAACCTATTGCATTGCAAATTCTTGTTTTTTTATGTTGCATGCAGTTGCAGGGGGCATCATGCACGATACTGAGATGGAGATAAGTCTGCTTATTAGCTGACAATGACACCAAGGTCCTCCATTAAGTGCTTGAGCTGAGTGCTAACCAATAGATGTAAAAGAGATGGCACAAAAAAAGGAGGTGCCTGCCAAGAAAGTGGCCATTGAAGAAGTATGTTTTCAATGTCACCACTGGCGTCAACCTCTCATACTTTTTCCAGAAATGCAATGTACCTACTGCATCCTCTTCTGGACAGGAAGCAGCTGGGAGGAGAATAATACATGGTTTAATGGCACCAAAACCAGGGCCCGGGTCTCCTTGCACTGCAGTGGCAGCAGTTATGCAGAGCAGTGAATCTGAATCACTTTTTCATAGCAGCAAACCGACTCTTCACAGGAAACTCAACAATAGGAGCAACAGCCAACAACATTTGATTTTACAGAAGTATGAGCAAAGAAAGATATTAAATTTGCTGCAGAACAGGATGTCGTTGTGACTGCTCTACAGTCCCTATCTTCTTCAAGCTGCCCCCTCTGATGACCTGGACATGAATTGGAATCCAACGGAGATCCACAATAAGAGACAAGAGGAAAGGAAGGTTCCCAAAAACCTTCTAAATGATGATGATGAGCCTGTGATTGGTACTATGGAGATACTATGGAGAGCGGCAAAGAGTGGCAAAGAGGAAGTACGGACCACCTCTATTCGAACTACTCAGAGTCATAATTTTCCACTAACACCACCTGCTTCTATCTTTAAAGACCCCCAAAACCTGAAGCAAATTCAACCATCATCCCTACCACAGCTACAGTCTGCCCTAGTGCAAGACAAGCAAAACAACCAAGCTCCACCTCAATACATTCTTCAGACTTTAACATTAGCACAATAAGAAAGCTCTCCTCCCCAGTTTAGGACTTTTTTATATTCAGGCTACATGAAAAGCACATCGCGTAGTGCTCAATTTGCTGCAAAAAAGGTTTGTTGTGGTAAGCCAGGTAGACACTATTGTCCACGTAGACACTATTGTACCAGGGGCCAACTGGTCCAGTTGAAAAATCAACATGCATTTGAACTGATAGAAGGAGGTGGTGGTGAGGAAAAAATGATGGATATTAGTATCATGAAAAGCAGCTCTGTGACTGCTGCTCATAGAGTAAAGTCAACACCCGCAGCAACCTCAGAATGGCTCAAGGAACAGAGCGGTACATTCACTCCAAAGCACCCACGCAGCATCCCAGCTCACTGTAGGTGAGTACTGGATGTATCACAAAGAAAGCAGTGAAGGTACTACACTATCAAGTGCTGAAATTGATTGGTGAAACTGTGAAGGAGACAATTGGACCAGTTGTTAAGCAACAGAACAGATTTCATGTGCATCATTGATCTCCCTCAAGGGTCTGATGTTGAAAACTAAAACAGCGATATGATTAAGCATTCACTAAAGACATGAATTCTCTCTAACTAAAACATGTTCCTCGTTTTATGTTGACTAATGTCCGGACTCCATTTTGTATTGTCATGTCTCCACGTGCTTTGCACGAGAAGAGTCCTACCTTTTCGCTAGTTGCTCTTGTAATCTGCCTAGTAACAGTCTATAAATAGCTCCTTTGTCCGTCTGGCGCATGCCCAGACTTGACCACATCTGTTATCAGTTAGTCCTTGTTTGACCATGTTTTCGCGGGCTCAGGAAATTGTTAACTCCGCCCACATATTGATCCTGTATCGAAAATGTCCATAAATGGTAATGAATTTTGCTCTATGTTGTATCCACCCACTTATGAGCCCCTCTGTTGTGTATAAAAGGGGACCACGTGCGCAAGGTCTGTGTGCTACTCTATGCAATACTGAAGAGTGTTGTGTGGGATGTAGGACCACCCTTAAGGGTTAATAAACTCTGTCTTTGTATTTGCAGTTTCCGTGCCAACTTCCTTCTAGCTTTTGTTACAGGAGAGCGAACCCTTGTATTCTGCGGGCCTAGCTGGGGCCTGTACTAATCAATTGGCGCCCGTCACGTGGGGCTCATCGGCGACTCGGATGCTCGAAGGACTGGTCGTGACGAAGGTGAAGAATTTGGCCGGGGATGTGATCACTGCCAGCGGCGTCTTTTAGTCCTGGCATCCCGAGGTTTCTTCCTTCCCTTCCGAGCTGACCATCTGGGTGGCGCCGGTCCTCGACTGAGACCTCTTCTGTCGGTTTGCCGTGTGACAGCCGTTTGGGCGAATTTTGGAACTTGGCAGTTGGAATCTGGACACTCTTGATTGGTAAGAACCGTTGTACGGTACTTGCTCCGAGTTTTGAAGCCTGGGTTGGCTATTTGAGTTTGATTTGTGATGACCGGTCATATTTTGTATTGATTATTGTGAGAGTATATGCGTTGCAACACATATAGGCAGGTAATGTGGAGATATTTCTCCAGAGTTGTTTAAATCTAAACGGCGCAAAGTTTAAGTGCCATTTTTTTGATAATACTGCATATTTTGCATTATTTTTGAGCACGCCTGCTTTTAGCGCACTCCGTAAGTGGTGCTGCTGTTTTGGAAACCGGTTAAATCTTGAGGAATCTGCTCCAGCCCCCCCAGAGGGGACTCCTAATGGGGATATGTATGTGAAGCATGGTCTTTCCTCTATAATGTACAGCACAGTGTGGAGGAAATACACCAAAAAGGATCCTGAGTTACGATGGCCTTTGTATGGATCGTTTGATATGCGTAAGATTGAGTATGTGGAACAGTGTATGTGTAAACGGCGTGCTCGGCAAGACATGTTTGAATGTGTACGGTTATGGGTGAAGGAAGTGCGTGAGCGAGAGAAACGCGAGAAAGCGCTGATTGATAAAGAGCAACGGAAAAATGATCATGTGAGAGCGCAGGAAGCGAAGCGTCGGGAGGAAAGAGAACTGGCGGAGAGACAAGAGAAAGAGCGAAGGTTGCAAGTCTCGGGTCAATATGCTGCCCGCCAGCCACTTTATCCTGTCCTTACTAATCTTGAAGATGATTTTCATTTATTAGATCGCTCTCCACCCCCTTATGTTGCCGCGTCTGCCCCGGGGTCACAGGATTCTGGATCGGTTTCGGATAAGGTAGACACGCGGTCCAGGTTATCAACTGATTGTATGGGTGAGCTTCGGAAAATTTCTTTTCGTGCGCTTAAAGGCAAGCTATCTCTTACTGAATTATTGGAATTTTTGGACAATTGGCAGGATAGAGAAAAGTTGTATTTTGTTGAAACTTTTTCTCATGAAGTGATTACTGCCTTTCGGAAATATTCTGATGTTTTTGAGCCTGATGATGTAGTATCAGATTCTAAAGCATTACGTAACGGTGTCTTTTCTCCCTCCAAGGTACCCGACGCGGTTCGATGGCTGTTTACATTGCGGGACATGATGTTTGAACTTAAAGAAAGAGCGCGCCAAAAGACAGGGGAGAAGGAGGAATCGGATTCACACGTCGGCGGAACACAATCGTCTACCTCCCATTCAGATAAGAGCGAACTAGTGCATGCTAAACCGATGCGAGAGGCGGCACCTTTGTATGTTCCTCCTAAAGGAGCAGGAACTAGTCCAGATATGTCTTCCGCCGATGCTAGGGGATATTTTGTGTATAATTGGGTTTATACTCCCTGGCATAGGACTGATGTTATGGCATTGAAGAATGCATTGCCTGACCCCCGCAAGAATCCAGCGGCCTTTTACGAAGAGGTCGAAGGGGCCTTGAATTCTTGTACTATGACTTTAGCGGATATAGATTTGTTCTTTGGGCTCATTTTACTACCGGATATGTGGCGATCTGTGCGGAAGGTGGATGATCGAGCCGCTTTTAAGGCTACGTGGTCTGAGATTGAGGATGAGGATAGGGAGAGAAAACCCACGCAAAAACCGCCCCAGCTTATTTTAGATCTTCCTGCCGCTATCTTGACCAAGTTGAAAACAATTATCCCCCCTAAAAAGATTGACTGGAATATGTTAGCTTCGTGTAAACAGAAGGTTGATGAATCAGTTTCAGACTTCTTTACGCGCTTTGAGGAAACATTTCATGATTTTAGTGGTCAGTCGCTTACAGATGATACGGGTCGACACCTTTTTGTTGATAAATATGTGGCGAATTTATTACCGGGAATAGCAGCTCGATTAAAGGCGAGTGAAAGTTCTTGGTCTACCTCGTCTCCGGCATCCCTCCTGACTATGGCTCAGTATTATGAGCGTCAGGAACAAGAAGCGAAGGGGAATGAGGAGAAGAAATCGAAAGATTTGAAAACTAAGGTGATGCTAGCACAAGTGTATGGTCCGCCTCGTCGGGGTGTCGAAAGAGGTAGAGGAGGATTCTATGGTCCCCCTTCGGGTCGGTCAGATGTTAATAGAAATCAATGTGCGTATTGTAAACAGCTGGGTCATTGGGCCAGGGATTGTCCGGTACTATATGCACCTCGTCAGGGACGTGGTCAGGGACTGTCGAGAGGTAGAGGGGGTTTTTCAAATTTCAGAGGGAATTCCAATGATCGTGCTCGCTTTGAGCCTAATGTGCAGCAACGAGATAGACCTAATGTGTTTGATCGGCAAAATCAGTATCAAATGTCTGGGAATGACCGTTCTGGGTACCATGATTCGCAGCATGCGTAGGATTGCGTTGGATGGGGGTTGGAATCAGTTGAAGTGCCGGTTGATCAGAGGGGTCCTTATGTTTCAGCAAATGTTCTGGGTTCTACTGATCAGTTCCTAGTTGATACAGGAGCTACTCGCAGTGCGCTGTCCAAACAATTGGTTCCGAGCGCTCCCCCATCTGGCTTAATGGTTACATCGGTAGGGTTTGATGGTACACTCTCTCGAAGCCCTCTATCCCGACCCCTTGTATTTCGTGTTGAACACCTTTCTGCACCTTGTCCGTTTTTGCTTGCCCCGAACACGCCTGACAACATTATGGGTCTTGATATGCTTAAGCACTTCCGAGCTACGATTCGCTGCTCCCCTACTGGAGTACGTGTGATATTAAACGATAATCCCCATATGACAGAACGGGTGTGTATGGTTGTAGAGGATACTGTATTAGCTTCTCTCCCTCGTACTTTGTGGGCCACTTCGGATACTGATGTGGGACAGATGGTGATTCCGCCTGTCCACATTAGTGTCCAGGAGGGTGCGGTATTACCACGCCTCCCTCAGTATCGTATTTCCCAGGAGGGGGAGGAGGCACTCATACAGATTGTGCAGGATTTGATTAAGGTGGGAGTAGTGGAGGAAGTTCCCTACAACGTCTGCAACAGTCCTATTTTACCTATTTTGAAGAAAGATACCGATACTAGGGTTTATCGTTTTATCATTGACTTAAGGGAAGTGAATAAGAATAGTGATACCTCAGTATCCAGTGGTTTCTGATATCACGACGTTACTTACTCTGGTCCCGCCAACGGCGACCACATTTTCAGTTATTGATTTGAAAAATGCTTTCTTTTCGATTCCTATTCATCCTGATAGCCGGTACCTCTTCGGATTTACTTTGAATAATAGGTCTTATAGATTTTGTAGAGTCCCTCAGGGTTATACAGAGAGCCCTAGTATTTACAGTCAAGCATTGAAAAGACAATTGGATTCCTTTGTTCTGCCTGATGGTGTTGCCCTTATACAATATGTCGACGACATCTTGTTGGCGGCCGACACTCCTGAGCTGTGTGAGAAGTGTACGTTATCCTTGCTTTCCTTTTTGGCATCTCACAATCACAAAGTGTCGAGGAAGACATTGCAATTCTGTAGACCAAAGGTGACTTATTTGGGTCACCTTTTGTCTAAGGAGGGGCGTGCACTCACACCAGATCGTATTCAAGCAATTTTGGACACGCCAGTACCTTCCACACAGAAGGATGTACGTGCATTTTTGGGTCTTGCTTCTTTCTGTAGGCAATGGATATTGGGGTTCTCACACATAGCTAAGCCATTGTTTGCACTTTTGACAAAAGATACCCCAATCCCTCTTCCTTGGTCAAATGAGTGTGAAATTGCTTTTCAGCAATTACGACAAGCTCTTTGCTCAGCACCAGTGTTAGGTACCCCTGATTATACGAAGCCTTTTACACTGTATGTACATGAGAAAGATGGATGTGCATTATCAGTTTTAGTGCAGATGCACGGCGACAAGCAGCGCCCTTGTGCATATTTTTCGGCTGTACTTGATCCTGTTGCCTGAGCATTGCCTGGTTGTTTTCGCTCGGTTGCGGCGACAGCTGTGTCAATACGCCAAAGCGAGGGAATTGTGTTATCTCATAAGCTGTTGGTATTAGTCCCCCATGCTGTTGATGCTCTGCTTAATCAGACAAAGACGCAGCACTTGACCAGTGCTCGTTTAATGGGATATGAGTTGATGCTTTTGGTTCCTCATATTACGATAAAGAAGTGTGCAACGTTAAATCCAGCCACATTGTTGCCGTTCCCGGAAACTCAGTCTGAAGCACGAAAAGCACATGACTGTATTCTTGTGACTGAGGAACAGACAAAGGGTCGTATTGATCTCCAGGATACGCCCTTTACAGATGTAGATGGAGAACTGTGGGTGGACGGATCATGCCTGAAGCTACCAGATGGTACGACTTCAGCAGCGTATGCAATTACCACATTACAAACAATAGTGGAGACAGCACGCATACCGCAGAAATCAGCTCAGGCAGCGGAACTGATAGCATTAACACGAGCATGTGAGCTCAGTACAGGATTGTGTGTGAATGTTTATACAGATAGCCGCTATGCCTTCGGAGTAGCGCACGACTTTGGCCTACTCTGGAAGGAGAGAGGGTTCCTAACGTCACATGGAGCACAGATAATGTATGGAGAGTTAGTTCACAACCTTTTGACTGCATTAACATATCCAAAGAAGATTGCTATAGTTAAATGTAGTGCCCATAAAAAGGTGGTTGATAAAGTTGGAGAAGGGAATGCTTTGGCAGACCGGGTGGCACGAGAGACTGCGATGCAGCCTGGCTCTACTGCAATGTACGTTGTGAAGTCACAGGCAGAAAGATGGCACGATGCTAGGAGAGAAGTGTTGGAGATACAGAGGACCGCTTCCGATAAGGAACGGGAGCAATGGTCCAATGATGGAGAATTAGATGATGAAGGGTGTTGGAGAAGTAAGCAGATGGATAAATGGAAGTTACCCACAGCCTTCATACAACCTATGGTTCAGATGGCACATGGACTAGCGCATGTCGGAGCTTCCGCAATTGTCAAATTACTCACACGAGTTTGGGAGCATCCGGAGATCGCTAGTACGGCAAAGAGGGTAGTGCAGACCTGCATGATTTGCCTGTGGTATAACCCAGGAAAGGGTACACGAACTCCAGCAGGAGGATTTGCAACACCTACTGCACCCTTTGAGGTTTTGCAGATGGATTACATTCAGCTTGAGCGCTGTAACAATCTGAAGTATATTCTAGTAGTGGTTTGTGCCTTCAGCAAATGGGTTGAGGCATACCCTACGAAAGACAATACTGCAATGACTACAGCCAAGATGCTATTGAAGGAGTTTTTCCCTCGATATGGTGTTTGTAGATTGTTGTGGAGTGATAACGGACCTCATTTTGTAGCAGACGTTATCAAGTATGTCCTGAAAGGACTGGGAATTACCCAAAAGTTCCATGCAGTGTTTCACCCTCAGTCTGCAGGATTGGTTGAGAAATATAACGGTACTTTGAAGCTTAAGATCGCTAAGATCCAAGCTTCGACTTCTTTGACTTGGCCAGACGCTTTACCGCTGGCATTATTGTCAATTAGATCGATACCGCATTCTCGGACCAGTCTCACACTCTACGAGATCGTGTTCGGACGCCCAATGAATATTTGGGGTCCACCGAAACCGAAGTCAGTGTATGATGTACCTTGTGTAATGATGAATGATTATCTGACACAGTTAACGGATAATTTGGTTTCTATTCATCAACAGGTTCGAGAAGCGCTCCCTGATCGGTCCACAGGTGAAGGACATAACCTCCGGCCTGGAGACCATGTCATGATCAGGGTGTTTGAAAGGACGAACAGTCTGGAGCCGAGATGGGTTGGTCCTGAGCAGGTCTTGCTCGCAACAAGGACAGCTGTGCGAGTCTCCAATCGGAAGAACTGGATCCACTCCCTGCACTGTCATAAAGTGCCTCCTGGATTAGTGGAGACTGCTGTATTGACCGACCATCGAGAAATCCTGACTGCAGAGAAAGGCCGCGCTGTGGAACCGAACGACACTGAGGAGCTCTTCCCGGACCAAGCGATTCCTGGAGGAGGAAGATATCATCTCAGACCGAGGAAGCGATTTTTTTTTTCTGTATCAGGACACGTTGTCAGAACGGCCCTTAGGTTAGTGAAACGGAGAGCCAATGAGGCATCTGTGTTCAGTGTGGTCCTTTACTCTGTTCTTTATGTGTGTCATTCTGTATTCCTGATAAGAAAGCTATTGCCAATGTCACCTATCAGAAACATTTACACAAAGAGGTGGAAGAGATGATGAAAATTGACATATATGATGATTATCCTAACAAGCCGAATGTCTTCAGTAAATGCTGAAAGGGTCGTCTGTTGAAAACTAAAACAGCGATATGATTAAGCATTCACTAAAGACATGAATTCTCTCTAGCTAAAACATGTTCCTCGTTTTATGTTGACTAATGTCCGGACTCCATTTTGTATTGTCATGTCTCCAAGTGCTTTGCACGAGAAGAGTCCTACCTTTTCGCTAGTTGCTCTTGTAATCTGCCTAGTAACAGTCTATAAATAGCTCCTTTGTCCGTCTGGCGCATGCCCAGACTTGACCACATCTGTTATCAGTTAGTCCTTGTTTGACCATGTTTTCGCGGGCTCAGGAAATTGTTAACTCCGCCCACATATTGATCCTGTATCGAAAATGTCCATAAATGGTCATGAACGCAAGTTCTGTGTGCTACTCTATGCAATACTGAAGAGTGTTGTGTGTGATGTTGGACCACCCTTAAGGGTTAATAAACTCTGTCTTTGTATTTGCAGTTTCCGTGCCAACTTCCTTCTAGCTTTTGTTACAGGAGAGCGAACCCTTGTATTCTGCGGGCCTAGCTGGGGCCTGTACTCATCACTGAGGCAAAGGCTAGCCACTGGTCTCACTGATGCTGCTTTTTGTGTCATTTGGCTGTGCTAGCCATGTTGAAATCACATTCCTCTGCCAACATTTTGGACACACTTAATACCAATGCCTACCAATGGCATCAACCCAGAGGTCTCCACATTTGGTGCATGCCACTGACATTGGCAGCAATATTGTCAAAGCAATGGCTGACGGAGGATACTTCAGAGTCCTGTGTTTAGTGTAGTGCATCAATCTAATTATGCAGGACTTCCTCAAAAAATAGAAATAGTCAACTACATACTATTCAGCTGCTGCAGAATTTGCATTCATTTTAGTCATTAGTTCAAAGACTGGGTACAGTTGCGGATCATTCAGTATGCTAGTAGAGCTCCTGCAAAGGACCTTCCTTATACAGGAGATGCCAATAATTTGGCACTCCACCTATTACATGCTACAGTACCTTCTTTATTTCAGAAGAACAAGAGCAACCCATATGTCCATGCTAACCTATGTGTAAACGTATAATAAGTGTTCAAAGGGAACTCATTTCTGAAAACAATTTCTTATTGGCACAGAATAATTCTGATGAGATTTAATAAAAAAAAGGGGGACATTAATAATAAAACAGAACACATCTGTCATAAATGAATTAAAGAAAGACTTAAAGCCCAATTATTGCTGTCACAGAACACAGCTCAGCTGAACTGAGTTATTTATTCTTGTTATAATGCAAAATATTTTGGCGTAAACTGTTCCAGTGAATAGTGCTAAGAAATACGAGATAAAAAGCCCCAAGTAAAGTAACCATAACCTAACATGCAGAAAAGAGATGACAATAGTCGGACTTTGCATTAAAAATGGGTTATTGGTACATACAAGAACGTCGGAATGATCACTTCACCATAAAAAAAGAAACGGCCAGACTGCACTCTGTTGAATCCAGCTAGACACTGTCCTTTAGTTGGTGTCAATGACGTTTCAACCATGCTTGAACTATGAGAGTCTCATCAGGATTGTCATGACCTGGGGTCTGAAAAATGTGCCCCATTTGAAGGATACACATCTGGGGATAGTGGTATCTGTAGTTTTAAAAGCAAAGTGACAGCTAGAGTGCTGCGTGGGTTGGAGAATATGATGGATATCAAAAAGGATTTATGGAATGAATTACACGACTTATTTGTTCTGTTATGAAGGCAACATTGTGATTCTAAAGTGTATCTGAAGATACGGATATAGTGTTATTCCTTGGAAGGGGATATATAAAGATTGGGTTCTTGGTTTAGAGGAAGATCCTGGTATTGTGGTTTTCCTTCAGGGAGGGCAAGAAGAGAAAAGGGATTGTCTGAAAGGATGGTAATGAGCTTAGAATTTCCATATGGCGAACCATTTTGTATAATTGGGACGCATGACATCAATTTATATCATTAATTAACATGCTTACTTATGGACTCACAGTAAATAAAAGAGCCTGTGTGTACTCTCAATCGAGTTGTTGTTTTTCATTCCGTCGTGTCTTTTAATGGCACCACGGTAAGTGTGGATATTGATATTTATCCAGATGAACTGCCGGTCGGAGAATCGCCGGTATCCAAACAGTGTTGTAGCCCATGTTCACGCCTGTTATAAGTACAGTGTCTACCCTCCGCGCTCATAATGGTAATGCATAGAGAGTGAATGTCACTTCCAACAATGTGCAACAACTAGACATGCTAGAATGCAGTGTCAGGAAGGGTACCCTCATGCATGCACTAGAGAAGTGGTGCACAGTGTTGTAAGTGACACTGATGGAAGGATTTAGGGAAGGATCCTTTCCACTGGTGCTAATGCATTGGCAAGGGCATGGTTGTTGTATGTAACACTTGACAATAATAAATAACTCTGTTTGGCTGAACTGAGTTCTATGACAGCAATAATTGGGATATATAATTAGTTCTTTAATTCATTTATGACAGACGTGTTCTGTTCAATGATTAATATTTCCAATTACATCTACGCCGAATTATTCTGTGCTAATAAGAAATTGTTTTCAGGAATGAGTTTAATGTGAACACTTGTTATAAGCACTGGCCATTCCCTGTCGTGCCCACCAAGAATGGAGGTAAGCACCCTAACGGGAACAGGGGAATGGGAATAGGTGGAAGTTCGTACTAGGGAATGAGGTGTTTAATGATGCATTGGTGTTCTCATAACGTGCAACTCACAAGTGTTTACTTGCTTGCACCCAATTGTAAAGTTATGACAAAGGCCCGATTGGCCAAGTGATTTATGTGATTCTGTGTCTGTGTCTGATGTGTTTTATCTGTAATACAAAGGATATTTTTATATAACCTTGTGTGGAGTTCTTTTTGTGATGTGCCTATTGTGTCACTGGTGTGTCTGTTTGTTGCACAGACGCTTTACACATTGCCTTTGGGATAAGCCTGACTGCTCTGCCAAGCTATCAAGGGGGTGAGTAGGGGTTATCTTCAGTGTGTAACTCCCTTGCCCTGACTAGAGTGGTGGGTTCTGCCTGGCGTAGGTACATACCCTGGCCAACCAGAAACCCCATTTCTAACATTGGTTGTTAGTGGTGAGGATAGGACTTGCATTTGCGCTGTACCGCAGAGATGCATGTTTGCACTAAAAACTCTGCACTTAGACTATAACGTGTCTTGATTTTCTTCTGATTTTCTCTCATTGGTAATTTTGTATTGTGCACTCCTGCTTCAGCTCTTACTTCGAGGTCTCTTGTGTTGCACGTGAGTATTTAGAGCCTTGCCAATATGGAATATGCCTTTAGCATACATAACCTGTTGGAATACAGTCTAGAGGATTTAAAGGGGTTTTTCAGGGAGAGGAACATAGCAGGGAGTTGGGCAGAAACTCAGCTAGACCTTCAGAAAGTTCTGCTCAAATGGCAAGAGTACAAATGGGAACTTAAGGACTATTATAGTACTCAGTACTACGCTAACAAGTTCCCTGAAGAGGCATCAACAGAAATCCAGAAAGGTGGTGGTTCTGAGTGAGACGTATCATGTAGGACCCCTTGCTAACAAGGAAGGGGTTTGGGGGGGACAGGAAGTCTGATTGTGAGGTCCAGAAGCCTGTGCTCCTGGAGAGAATTCAAATTTCAGTTAGGTGATAATGTTCCTGAAAAGGATAGAGAGGTAGGCACAGTCTCTCAAAAGGTGGAGAGTGCCTGAGTCAGAGTACTGAATAGGGACAGTCAGTAGGACTGTGTATGGTGCCTTCACACATCCCCTAGGGGATGTCATGCTTCATCATAGGGTGGTGCTCCTCATCGGGCCGGTGCTGCAATGCCCTACAGGTCCCCTGAAGGGTCACTTTGGTGGAGATCTTTAAGAGGGTGCCGTATGATGAGTGAGGTTGAGGTGGTACATGACAAGAAGTGGTGGGGTGTGAACCGAAGAATTAAAACTGGTAAGGGAGATCCTGCACTATACTTTAATGAGGGGATTGACCTTCCAGGGACAAAAGCTATGGCAGGTGAGTGCTACCTTAGGGTTTGAAAGGAACCCCGGTAGTCAGGGTGCTGAGACTGGATAGGGGAAGTCTCCTTCTGTCTCAGGGGAGGGACTTAACTATGGTCAACTCCTTCAAAAAAGAGTCAAGATGTTTTGCGCCTAAAGTGGTCAAAGGGATCCATGGCGCGTCATCAGGACAAAAAAAAGACATATAAGGTGGACAAACTACCCCACACTTTGTTGGTGCCCTTGGGTGCTATCTACTGTGTGTGTATTGTTCCGGGTCCGACCTAACCAAGGACACTTTTTTACACTATCAGGTGATGCTGAGGAGCCCTGTAAAGCATGCTATTGTTTCGTTGTGCGTACTTCGTGTCAGCACCTACCCAACTCCGCATCCCCGGGATAAAGGGACCCTGAGGAGGACCCCGAGATTAGGGAGAACTCTAAGAATGAGCGTTCCCAGTCCATACTCCTGGAGGGGTGGCCCTGGAGAGTCTGAAGAGGAGGGAGGACATGACTGGGCAAGGATGCCAGTAGGTAGTTAGGACCCCGTGGAGAGGGAGTCCCTTGCTGGGTCTAATGCCAGGAGTAGTGTCCTCTCCCTTTCTCTGTCCCCAGAGGAGTAAGTGGAAAAGAGGGAAGAAAGGGAGCCTCAGCTGGCAGTGGAAAGGCTTAAATTGGAGCATGCCAAAGAGCTAGCGCAGCTGGTTGTGGAGGAGAGAAAGGCTGATGTGGAGAGAGCCTTAGTTCAGGAGAGAATGGCAGAGGCAGAGAGGACCTTCGCCAGAGAGAAACTAAATCTTGAGGATAGGTTGTCCCCAGAGTGTAGTTTCAGTGTTCTGGATTCACCAGTGAGAGTGGAGTCCAGTGGTGGTAGCAAAATTGTGTCCAGTGTAGAAACTTCCACTCCCAGATCCCAGAGCGTGGTAACTAGTTCCCAGGAGGAGGGTGTCACAGCTGAAGGGTATAGGTTGAGGTTAAGGGGCAGTAGGAAACTGTCTTACCAGTCTTGGGGGAGTTTGTGGAAGAATGTTGTGATGCACTGGAGGTTTGGGTGATGTGTAGCACAGCAAACAATTTTTAAGGGCTGTTCTATCTGATTGTTACAGAGCACATGTTCCGTTGTTGTTTTCCAGGTCTACGCCAACACCTGTTGGAGTGTGAGGTCTCTGAACCCAGGGAATTTGCACAGGAGACAGACCTCTGGGTGAGTACCAGAGGGTCTGGAAAGGTATTTGGGAGTGATCCTAAAGGGAGTGGCTCAGGTATTTTCCGAACCACGAGTGGTGGAAAAGGTTTGTGGTAGCCCAGATAGGTCCCTGTGTAGTGGGAAGGGTGTGGGGACCGTCGTCCTCTCTCAGAAGAGAAGGAGTGGGAATGGGGGGTGTCCCAAAGTGCCAAAAGCTCAGTCCCAGAGCCTGGTTGGTTCTGTGGGTGAACGCCAGGAGGGGAGTCTAGTCTGTAAAGGAAGGCCAGCCACTGAGGAGGATCTCCTAGTGTCAGGAGAACTTGGAGGGGTGTCTGTAAGCAGCATTCCACCTGTTCTGGTGTCTGGCAGCACCACTCCAGAGTGGAGGGTGTGGAAGCCCAGATAGTGGGGTGAGAATGGAAGGCAGTCCCCAGTGGGAGAACCAGTGGGTCAAGGGCCAGCTCTGGAGGTAGAGCTCCCCAGCAATGACCATGGTGACACTGCTTCTGGTTTGCTGGATCTTCGTGTACTCTCAGACGGGCAGGGGTCAAGTGATCAGCACCAGGCACACTTTCATGCAACACATGAGGTATGTCTTACCCTTGGGGGGGCAGGTGTTCTTCCCAGGAAGTCCTGGCTTGCCAGGCACATGATCAGCCACAGGATGTACTCCCTGGGTTGGGAGGCCAGGTTCAGGAGGTGATTTCTGACCCGGAGGGAAGGACAAATGCTAGCATTGTCCCAACCATTTTATCTTCTGTGGGTACCACTCCAGGTGAGAGGGTGCAAAACTCTGGAAGGGAGTGCACTTTTAGGTTCCGGGGGTACCTCTCCTAGGAGGAAGGTACGGAACCCCAGAAGGAGGGGTAGGGAGAGGAGAGCCTCGTCAGTGACCCCATGTCAGCCTGAGAGTGCAGACCCTGGGTTGAGGGAATAGTGCCATAGCAGTAATGCACTGATGAGAGGTAGAGTGGAGCAAGGTTACTATATACCTACCGCCCCCACTCTGTGAGATGGCAAGAACCAGAGACCCCTGGATGTCCTGGTGCCTGGGTTCTGGCCCCGGAGAGCTAAGGTTAGCTTAATTGGTTCTGAGAGTAGAGATAGAGGGATCCACGCAGGTTCAGATTGACGTAGAACTGGAATGTGCCCCTGCAGGGTCCATGTTCTATCGCCTCAAGCAGGGAAGCTCATCAAGGTATTGATTAGTCTACCCTGGCTTTAGGCTGGAAGGGGGTTGTGTTGGACATTTTGCCTCCCTCCTGTATTTATTCTGACTTGTTGGTGGTGGTTTTGTGACTCTGGGCACTTTATCACTGTTGATCAGTGCTAAAATGCATGTGCTATTTAATTTACCTGTAAGTCCCTTGTACAGTGGTATCCAATATACCCAGAACCTGTAAATTAAATGCTACTGGCGGGGATTGCATCGCTGCTTGCGCCACCCAATGAAGTGGCCTTTCAAACCTGTTTCAGGCCTCTGCCACTGCAGGGCCTGCGCACACAGTTTACTGCCACAGTGACGTGGCATATAAAGTGTTTGCCACGTCCAAACTTCACTTTTATTACACATACGTCACTCCTAGGGTAGACCCTAGCTAGCCCTATGGGCAGGGTGCTGTGTAGGTAAGAAAGTATGACATGTGCCCTAACTGTGTGGCATGTCCTGGTAGTGACAAACAGCCTATTTGGTTTCTCACTGCTGTGAGGCTGCCCTCTATTAGGTTTGCATTGGCGATTCCCTGATATGTGCTTCAGTGGTAATTTCTGATCTGAGAGGGGTATTGTAACCATGTTTGGTATGTTTGGAATAGTAGTGATAAATCCTGTTTATTGGTGAAAGTAGATTTATTATTACTATTTTAGAAATACCACTTTTAGAAGTGGGCATTTATGTGTGTTTATGTGTCTTTCTGCCTCTTGGATTGACAGAGACAGGGGATGTGAATTCTCTTCAGACAGCCACTGGGGGGGTGGTTGAGGTGTGACCTGCCTTTACTGTATGAGTCAGGGCTGGGCTTAATAGACCTGGGCTCCATTTAGAGTAGTGGGAGGAGATTTCTCTGCACCTGAATAGGCCTGGTCTGCCCTGAACAATGCTCTCTCCAACTCCTGCCAGGAAACTACACCAGTGAGGACAAACCGGCTTGGACTGGGCTCATAGCCCTCTGCCACCAGAGAAAAAAACACTTTGGGACTGTATGTACAGGGGCTGTGACCCCATGTTTTTGAGAAGACACTGCATGGGACTTGTACCCAGGTGCTGCTGGCTCTACAGACTGCACCTTGCCAGGAGGAACCACCATTGAATTGGATTACTCTGCTGCCTGCTGGGCCATGAGGAGGACTGCCACTGTTGTTACCTAGATCCTTGTACTGGCCTGTCTGTGCCCGGTTGTTGGCACCCCCAGTGCTCGTCCCAGGGCTGTGTGGCTTGACCCGGGTGATTTGAAAACAGCGCAATGTGAGCGCTGTGCTTCTCACCCTGTGGTTTTTAACGGCACGAGGTTCTTCCCTCGTCATTCTCAACGCTTAAGAGTAAAGTGCTACAACTTGAAGATCCTTAAGTTGACGACACCGGTAGGCTGGCCCAGCCGATGGAGACTTTGCTCTGTGCTGCACCCGAGGCCGCCTGTAACCAGGAGAGGTCTCCAACGCGGGGACTGCTCGTCTCTTTCCCAAGTGGGGAGATGGTGCTGCTGCTGGTGTCACGTGGAGCTTCACTGTGGCCCCAGCACGTTATCTTTGCAACAAGGGAGCCGCCGAGAAGGTTGGCCCCGCCTAAGGGTGGGCGGAGCAATCCCATTGCAGAGACAGCAACCGACTCAGGGAGCTGCCTGCATCTTGCAGTAACACCTGCCCAGGCCGCCCGAGTCTCCCGAAGTAGCAGGGGGAGGAGCGGATTTCCCCGCAGCACCGCCCATTCCCTGTCCTGCCCACCAAGAATGGAGGTGAGCACCTAAACGGGGACAGGGGAAAGTTTGTACTCGGGGATGAGGTGTTTCATGACGTATTGGTGTTCTCATAACGTGCGCCATTCACGTGTGTTTACTTGCTTGCACCCAATTGTAATGGTATGACAATGGCCCGATTGGCCAAGTGATTTATGTGATTCTGTGTGAAATCATGACAAGTGCCTTGTGGTACAATGATTTATGTGATCATGGTCTAATGTGTTTTATGCGCAATACAAAGGATATTTTTATATAACCTTGTTTGGAGTTCTTTTTGTGGTGTGCCTAGTGTGTCACTGGTGTGTGTGTTTGCTGTGAAAACACTTTACACATTGCCTCTGGAATAAGCCTGACTGCTCTGCCAAGCTACCAAGGGGGTGAGCAGGGTTTATCTTCAGTGTGTAACTCCCTTGCCCTGACTAGACTGGTGGGTTCTGCCTGGCTTAGGTGCATACCCTGGCCAACCATAGTTTCTCACATTTAAATATACCTAATGTCTATGTCCATCTACCTTGATTATCCATAGTGACAAAGCCTTGTCTACTCTGACCACTAGGGATGCATACCATGTTGATGTTCCTGACACCAACCCAGAGGCTCTTCTCCTAGCTTTGCGGCAGTGGACCTTATCTTTCAAGCCAGAAAATGGTAGTTAGCACTCCCAATCCATTATATCAGAGCTTCGAGGGACTGAGATCAAGCAGTGCGACTCACTCAGAAGTCCATAAACCAGGATGTACAAAAAGGGAAATTAAATGTGGTGTAGCCCGTTTCTCATACAGACATATCTGTGTTTCTTCATTTCTGTCTCTTCATTAATGACTGACATTGTAAAGGTTTACTGTAAACAGAAAAAACAAATCACAGCACATGGTATACTTCTATTGCCAAGGATAGGCTAATTAATAAGTGTCAGAACCCCGCTCAGAGGGTCACAGGACAATGAGGTGCTACTGGGCTCAACCATGGGGTGGAGGCCATTTACATCCCATGTCCCGGGGCTGACCCACTATGAATACTGAGCAACTGGGCCAAGTACCCCTTCAGGACTTTACTCTCAGCGGTAGCATGTGTTTAGCAGTCCAAGGCTTCTCGGGCAGGAGGGGGTAGACACAGGGGTGTGAACACAGTCTAACAACTCAAAATGAGTTCAAAAGTAGCACTAAATTATTGTTCAGCCAAATACTTGCTTTCATGAAAAAGAAAGCATTTATTTACCAACACAAAGTCAATACGGAGTTAACAAATAATACACACATTCCTCCAAGGTCAGGACTCTAGTGTTTCAATTGGGGGTTCCTGAGTCTCACTCCCATCTCACTAGTGGTAGTGATTATTTCACTTTCAATTTAGCAACATTCCAGTTAAGCCCCACTAGTAGTCTGAGTCTCAGAAGTCCCACTCTGACACTAACTAAAATGAAAAGTGTTCCAGCATCGAAGCACCATATGGCAAGCAGGTTTCCCTTCTGGCCCTTAAATTAATCTTATCCACACCAGCAGGACCTGCAGGACCGGAGTCTCTGAGAGCACCCTACCCACACGGGCCCTGAAGTTCCAGCAGCTGGCTCCGGTGAATACCCCACACTGGCTACACAGGGGCAGCGAGTTAGTGTCTTAGAGTTCCTCAGACACAGTCATGTGGGGACAGTGGCCAGGGGGTCTCAACACTCCTTCGTGTTGGTAACTTTTCTTTGATCATCCCCACAGGTGGGAGGGGGAGTTCTGCGCTCCATGTGCAGATCCTCATTCTGGTCACCATGATGGCCTCTTCCTCTTGGCAATTGTCTCAATCAGACCAAACTGCTTGCCTTTTTTCCCGGTGGCCCCACCTGGCATGCAGGGTCACCATCCAAACTCTACAAATGGGCTACAGCCCTATTGCCATGGCAGTATTCTTCATGGCGGCCTTACTTGGCAAATGAGCGTCACTGACTTCATTCCGCATACGGGTAACAGCCCGATCAGCATGGCAGCAATCTTTACTGTTGCCCCACCTGGCATACAGGGTTGCCACCTTCGCACAGTACACAGGCTATGGCCAGATCCGCATGGCAGTAATCTTGGCGGCAGCCCCACCTGGCATACAGGGTTGTTGACTTCCCTCTGCACATGGGCTATGACCTGATTGGTGCAGAAGCTGTCTCCGTACACCTCGCACCTGTAATCCAATCACGAGGATCCCCCACTTTACCTCGCTCGTTCCTGCACTCTTATGTTCCTCACAGGGCGCACAGCTCTTGGCATGCAGGCAAGCTGGCACAGGTTCTCCAGGCACAATGGGCAAGTGGTCTTGGATCCCCTGGGTGATGTCCCATCACACAGCTGCGAGATTGGCAGCCTTTTGCTTCCTTTTGGAGTGCCCTCTCCTCTGCCCTGCCAAACTTCCAGAAAGCAGCCTCTCACAGCAGGAGCGACTACACATCTAATAACCTCACAACACAGGCCTTTGGAGAGACTAGAGGTTCAAACCTGCATTTCATTCTCAGTGGTATGTGTATCAAAAGGTTACTACAGGGCCTCAGGCCCACCCTTTATGGTTCTCCTATCAGCCCCATCTCCTTCATGAGACGTGCCCAGTCCCCTTTCAGATGACCTCTCACTAAATAATACAGCACCCTTTAAAGTATACTGAAGAGCCTGGCTCTCCTTTCTGCCCGTGTATTCCACCCAGCTCACAAGAATGCATGAATCCATAGAGCTGTCTGGGGGTGGAGAGCTGGGGGGGGGTCCTTTAACTCAACATGCTCCTCCAGTCACCCATGGGACTCCCAAAATGCAACCTAGAATTTGTTTTTTAACATGAGAAATTTTTATAGCAGTAGGATCACAAGCATCAGTGCACATTGTTCTCTACGACATCGTTGAAGTCATTTGGTATAAGTAACAGCGCTGAATAATAACTTCACTGACGGGGGAAGCAAGAGGATGGCTGTCTGAGGCCATTGTAGTGGGCTTGCCACATAAGCACCGTGAAAAATGTACCTGGTAGGACGGGGAGGCAATTAAAAAGAGCAAATCTGTACATACCGGCAGAAGCCCAATGCTTTTTGACGCTGGGACCCTCCGCACCATTGCTGACACTCGATTGGGATTTGAAGGCTGTCCAGGGGACTCGCTGCCGCAGGAGTGCTGGGCAGTATCTGTCTGGCAGACGGAGCTGATCCTTGCGTCCATAGGCTGCCAGCGCTGCCGGGAGAAAGTGACCGCACGAATAGCTCCCAAGGCCGCCAACGCCACAAAGGGGAAATCTGTTGTGCCCCCGATGGTGGATCCAGCCGGTGCGAAGGGTAGACAAGGAGGCAAGCAGATGCCTCTAGCAGCGACGCCAGCACCGGAGAAGGAGCCTGCTACAGAAAAGGGAAGGGGTGGGATCTCATTCGGACAACGCCTACTGGGGGGCTCAGTGTTGGAAATGCTGGGCGCTCCCAGTGGAAAGCAGACTGTAGCTGCAGCTGCAGTAGAGGCAGAGGTGTCAGTTTTCTCCCAAGGATCCGGATGAGGGAATGGTCTAGTGGCAGTTGGAGAGGCCAATCTCCATACAAGCTCGGCAGAAGAACTACACTCAGGGAGCCAGAGTAAAAGTACTGTTAAAAAAAAAAGGAAGATGTACTGAATCTCACTAATTCTAAAACAATTGCCTGAATCAACAGGGGGAATTGAGGCATAGAATGCCATCTTCAATCCAGGATGATGAGAATGAGGGAGCACAGATGATAAGGGGAGGGGAGCCAGGAGGGTATACAATGGGAAACGGGCCCTCAACAATAAAGGCAGCCCAGCAAGCAGACCTTACAGATCAGCCCCACTCCCATTCTCAGTATCAAGACATTTCACATATAAATACTGAGGCTGAGATAGATCCCAATGACTGTTTTTTTCCCTATCTGATGGCCCTGAATGGTCGGCTGGTTGCTCAGGATCCTCAATTGTGTCTAGCGAAAATGACAGTGACCCAGATAAGGCTGGGGATTCCCTCTTCATGACAGCTCGACGGATCGGGGGCAAGAAAACTGGGCATCATCTACAAAGGGCAGCTAGTCTGAAATGGGACTACTCATTAACTGATTCGATAAACACTGCCCAAAATACAGCATCACAGGGCATTCCTGGTTTTCATCCCCGACATTAGAAACTGTACTTCAAACGATCATGCAGCACCGGGAAGAGACACGGGCGAACACCTGCAAAGCCCAGAGTGCTGCAGGGAAAGTACAGAGTGCAGTAAGAAAACTGACAAAGACCTGTAATGCTATAGGGGAGCGCCTGACAGAGCTCGAAACCAGAGTCAGCAATGTCGAGACGGAGGTGACTGAAAAAGTTACACAATCTAAAGAACAAGAGAAATGGATCACGGATATCCAATGGAAATTGGAGGACAGCGAAAATTGCCAACGGCGTAATAATCTGAGCGTCCTGGGAATCACTGAAGGGAAGGAGGGAAAGGACATTCGGACCTATGTGTTGGATCTCCTTTGGCAAGCATTCCCGGAACTCTCGGGCTGGAACTGGCAGCAAGAGGTCCAAAGAGTGCACAGGACACCTTTCACCCTGAGACATCCTGTCAGGGAGGGGGCTAAGCCAAGGGGCGTCTTGGTTATTTTCGGGAACTTTTTTTTTAGGCAGGCGGTGTTCGAAAAAGCCAGGCCTGAGGCCAGGAGAAATGTAGGCGATGTCTCTTTTTTCATGAGACCGGACTTTTGTCATGTCACCGTCAAGAGAAGGTGGCGACTTTCAGGATAAGGGTGCTAATGTTTATCTGAATAATCCAGCCTCCCTGAAAGTAGTCTGGCAAGGTTCAACAAGGTTTTTTATGTTAGAAATAAAAGCCAAAGAGTTATTGGCAGGTCTGAAGTCTGAGCATCCTAGTGGCCCGGGATAAATTCAGAATAATGGAGGTCAGAAAAAACTAGGATACATTTTTCGATATCCTGGTACCCTTATCCATAGCTGATTGGGAGGAGGAGTTCCTTTTCTATTTTCTCTTTTTTTTCCTCATGTTTGTCTCTCCCTATAGCTGTAATATAGTATGCATGACAATTCACGGTGTTGGCAATCCGCTTTCCATCTTCCAACAGACCGATGTGCAGTCTGGATACTTCCCAAAGATGAGAGGGAGGGAGGGAGAGTGGGAGGACATGGGGGACGGGAGGGATTAGGGGAGGTAGGGGAGATGGGAGGTATGGAGGTCCAAGGGTAAGGGTTCTTTCCGGGTGGCAGGGGAAAAATGGTGCGAAAAAACTCAGAGAGGTAATTAGCCGGATTTTCAAGCAAAATTGTAAATTATTAAGAATAATGACAGAAACTGGAATAAATTGCTCCCTTCAGGGTCGGAGCGGGAAAAGGTTTGGTATGGAAACTAAGAAGGATCACTCATCTAATGGGTAAGATTACTATCTGTTCTGTTAACATTGGGGGCTTAGGGGATAGGAATAAGCGGACCAGGACTATGGAGATGATAATATCTATCAACACGGATGTCATCTGTCTCCAAGAGACACATGTACCATGGGATAAGAGGGGGTTAATTATGTTAAAGGGGTATTGCCTAATGGCCTGTTCTTCTAAAACTTCCAACATTAGAGGGGTGGCCATTTTAGCCAAGAATAAAATAGGATTAGCCAAACATAGACTGGGTGACACTGGAGGTAGATGGGCCCGGGTAGAATTAGAGTCGGGAATAACAATAGAAATGGTTTATGGCTCAAACCAGGATGAGCCAAAGATATTACAAGATTTAGAACTGAAGCTGGCATCCTGGCCTACCCCTTAATTATGTGTGGGGATTTTAATATTCATCTAGGAGCAGGCAGTTCGGTGTCCAGAAGGTATCAAGGACGGAAACTTAAAGTATACAGAGCCTTGGTATCATTAATCAAAAGTCATGGGTTAATGGATGTATGGGACTCTAAGTTTCCTTCCGACACTGGATACACTTATTTTTCTCACCCACATAGGAAATATGTTAGGTAGGATTACTTCTTTATCTCAAAGCAGATTATGGGGCTGGGATAGAAATATTACCGAAATTAATGTCCGATCATAATCCCTTGACCTTAGTGGTAAAAATGCAGCAAATACAAATGCAGCAATATCAATGGATGTTCGATCGGAAGTTGTTGGTGGATCTGGAATTTGTTAGATATTTTAAAAAGTGGACAATAGATTTCTTTAATATGAACAGATATAGTGCATCGCGCAATATGGTATGGGAAGCGTTCAAGGCAGGACTAAGGGGGGAGATGGTCAGCTTTGTCTCAAATATAAAAACTGCATGAAGAGCGGAAGAGTAAGCAATTTTGAGCCAAGCTCCGGGATTTAGAAAGAGAACATCCGGGTAAGATAATGCGGGGGTGGATGTGACCACAACCCAGTTAGATATTACCATGAACAAAGCAGAGATAGGCTTGAACTACTGCCAAAAGGCAACAGCAGGGTATAAGACCCATAGGGCGGTGAGGTAGGAATCAGCTGGGCGCGGTGCGTGTTAGAAGGTGGTTCTGACACTATGGGCCGCCCGGATTGTTTGCTTTTTGAGCACCTAATTGTTGAGCTTTTACTGTGGGGGAACCTCATAAATTGGAACTCACCCACAGTGAACTCATAATGAAAGAGACTGCATGGGGATTTTACTGGTGTACCCCTGGCTTGACCAGGCCGCTGAGCAGCAGCAGGACTGAGGGACACCGGGCTAGTTACATGCAGGCACATGTGCACATGTGTGTGCACATGTGTGCTGCTGCGCTGGGGAGATTACCGGCATGCGCAGCCCCAGGGCAGATACAAGGTGAATGGTGTGGCAGGAATTATGCAGAATTGGGTGGTGACATGGAGTAGGCTTTATCCACTCGGAAGAAACATGCCAGGGAAAGTCAGTGTGTTTTACTGTGTTTTTCACTTCATTATTCCCTGATGGAGATGTGGAGCTCATGGGCTAGATTAACTTTCCTAAGGCCTACAGATTCCAGACACGCACTAAAGTCCACTGTAACGGGTATGAGGAGAAGTATTCTGCAGAGACCAAAATCATATTTGTACAGATTTTTGGTAATCCAGAACTGTCAAATTTTTCTGAGCCAGCCATAACCAGGCCCTGGCTGGGGGCTGACCTCAGTAGCCTGGATTGATGACCTTTCTTCCCAGAGTGAAGACCTCCTCTCCACGAAGAGAAGATAAGTGGTCTACAGGCTCATCCATCAGCAGCTATCACTGGGTGCCAGGCACCAGGCTGCACCGGGAGGAAAGGCAGCAAGAGGGGAAGGGGCTTTCAGAGACCATGTGGCAGGAGACCCTGGACGACGCCATCTTGCACCAACCCAGAGGCCTGGGCAGGAAGGAGGGAGCAGGTGCAGAAAAGTGATGTGTCGCTGTGTGATAGGGCAAACAGAGACTTCCTACCAGGCTCCTCCCCAACTTCTTAAAAGAACTTGAACAGGAAGAAGAGATCTCTCTGGGCCGTGGTCTGCTGAGGCAGAGGGTGCTGGAGCCTGGCGCAATGGGCAGTTGGAAGGAGGAACGCCCTGATTGCCCCCAGGATCCTGAACAGCGCCAGGAGAAGAGTCCAGGAAAAGTGCGCAGAAGCAGGGGCCTCTGCAGGGAGAAGAGAGGCCCAGGAGAAGAGCAGGCAAAAGGCTGGCGCAAGGAGCCAGTGAAGACAGCTCCCTGCTGAATCCCCCCTCTCAGAGACCCAGAGGGCAAAGGAGAGTACTCCCAGTGGCTGGGGAGAGCCACTAGGAGCAAAAAGAGGCCAAAATCGACAAGATCGGTCCCCTGGGGGCTGAGATCGGGCCCCCAGAAGGTAGGCAACCTTTGACCTTTGGCTGACCGATGACGAAGCGTGTGGGGCTCCGCCACCAGTCTAGAAGATGCCCTCGGGGTGAGTCAGGCCCCAGGGGCTGCCCACAACACAGAGTAAAGTCGTGGAGCACCGCCGTGCTCCCCATGAAGTGACCCCCAAAACGGGTGTCCAGGAGCCCACCCTGGCCCCTGACAACAGCAGGGGGCGCCATTGCACTCCTCGCAAAAAGGTCTCTGGGGGCCCGGGAGACCCTCCCTGGGCCCTGAAGCAAAGCCAGGGAGTGCCGTCGCGCTTCCCGTGAACAGGTCCCAAGGGGGGGTCAGGAGCTCACCCAGGCTCCCGGTGAAGAAGCGTCAGTCGGGTGAAGCGGAGGTGGGGCCTGGGGCCCCATCTCCAGGCCCCAATAATGGCATGTCCTGGTGGCCCCTGCCGGGCAAACACAAGCTGGGGGCGCGGTCACACCCCCCGTGAAGATGATCCAGGGGCCCGGGACCTTATCCCTGGGCCCCGGAGTGATGAAAGGAGGAGGGGGGGAATGCCGCTGCACTCCCCTGAGGCCAGCGGAAGCAGCGCTGGCCTCCGTATCTGCCCGCCAAAGAACTGCTGTGCCAGCTCCCGCGGCAGCACACAAGGGTGCTGGCAGTGTGGGGAGCCGGCGGGGGCAGCCGGGGGTGACCAGGGGGACCGGGGGGACCGGGACCCCGGAACCAAGAAGCACAGCACCGTGTGGTCCGGGTGGGACTGGGCCCCCAAAAAGCGGCAGAGCGGCAGGGGGTGGGCTCCCCAAGCCGCTTACACTCACCTGGGGTTCCGGGTGGGACCGGGCCCCCCACCGAGGCACAGGAACACGGCAGAGGACCGATAGTGCAGCTCTCCCTGGCACAGCGGGAGAGCCGCTCATCAAATATGCGGGAGCGCCCATAATGCCTTGCAGGCCTGGACCGGCCTGCAAGGGGAAACCAGCGTTTTTCTGCTTGTGGTCACCCCCGGAGAGCGGGGTCACCACTACATGTGTGCCTAGGTGCAGGGGGAATTGCAGGAGAATGAAGTTTCCCCCACGACGAAATATGGAAGTCCCTCCCTAAGTCTTATGGGGACTGAAAAAGAATAACCCCTCATGGGCTCAGCCAGCATCTTAACGCTTCCTGGGCTGGAACTTTCGTTCTACAGCTGGAGGTGTATTGAGAAGTGCACCAAGGGATGAAGGGCTGAGTTGGGGATCCACTAAGGTGATGAGTACTGCCATTCTAAAGTGATGCTTACGCATGTATTCTTGCTGCTGCGCTTAGGTGAAGAACCCAGACTGCTAGCCCTTAAGATGTAGAGGTGTATACTTCATGGTCCGTATGAAATGCTCAGTCATGGTTGTGTGTCACCAAGGCAGGGTTACCTATTTTAAATGCTTGTTAAGATAATAGGGGGGTCGCCACTGGGATGGTGCCAGTGCGCAGGGCCCCTGCTCCAGGTTATGTTCAACTAACTGCATTGGGGGTAAGATGATGTGCATACATGGGAATGGTGGTACTAGACCCCACCCCTCCCCCATGGGATGGGTGGAGATGTTATGCAATGTCACAAAGTAATTCCAACAGCTTATCTATATTTGTAAATTGGTGCATAGTATTGAGTAGTGTGTGTGTTTAGTAAATGTACTCTTTTATAAAGCAAAGTACAGACTTGACAATCAATTATTGAGTGTTATTTCTGTGCACCTGCAAATGGCGATTACTAGCCCACACCACCTCCCTTGAGTAAGCCTCAGACTGCTCCGCAACATTACCCTCTGAGAGTCAGGCGCTACAATTGGGTGTTTGGTTCCCAGTGAAGGACAAATGTAGTCATGTTATTTGTGCAGGCCTCACAGATACTGCCTCGTTTTCCAACAGGTATGAGTATAGGGAAACAGTTGGGAGACTTCTTGCTCGAAAGACGAGACAGAAATCGATAAAGAGTAATATATCCATAATAACAAATGGAGGGGTCTCATATACGGACCCGGTGGATATAGTTACTGTATTCCATAAATTCTATCAAGTCCTTTATATGGAGGAGGTACAGGGCCCTCAGGCAAGTCCATCACTGAGGGTAAGTGAGGAGTGCAGGAGGTTGGGGGGGACGAGAAGGACAGGTTGGAATCTGAACTGGCATTGGACATGTACAAATTGCAATACAGCAGCTGGCCTCGGGTAAGGCAGCAGGCCCCAATAAGTTTCCATCAGAATTCTATAAAAATATTCAAGCTTAGCTAGCCCTCCTGCTTCTGGATCTGTTTTTGGGGGTACAATATTCTAGAAACCCGCCCGATTCTTGGAGGGGTACCAATATTGTTATCTTCCCAAAGAAAGAAGGCCATCTGACAAGCCTACTTCATATAGGCCTATTTCTCCTTGTGGGAGGGCAGGCTTGAAAAACAGGCGAGGAGGCTGTATATATTTGCCCAAAGAAAGCGTTTTATTGGGTTTTTGTGACAATAGAGTTCGGGATGATGTTGAAGCTTCTGGTTTCCCTCCTGCGAGTCCTTCTTCCTCTTCGTACGATGGAGCTGTAGGGTTCGAGTTGGACGTGTCAGGGAGTTCTTCGGCAGTGTCGCGGCCGTCTTCCCGGAGGCTCATAGGAGGGAAAAAGAAGGGGTTGTCAGTTTGGTATTTGTTGGTAGGTTGCACTTTCTTAACACCGTCACCACACCACCGAGTGTTGTTCGGGATCAGTTGTAGGACCCTGAAGGGACATAGGATTGTGAAGGGAAATAGGGTCGTGAAGGGAAATAGGATCGTGAAGAAAATAGGGCAATTTAAACGTAGTCCGGCTAAGCGTTGAGAGTACTTATTTAGCAGTATAGATGAGTTAGGTTTGTCTACGGGATGAGGTAGCGAGGTCCGATATTTTATCGACGCAGAGACCGTATCGGTTTCAACTAGGCAATCACAGTATATACGGTAACTCAGCCTTCCCCGTTCTCCACCCAACCTCCCCGTCAGTTCTCTACCTCCTGCCTCCCGCTGCCTCCCTCAATCCCTCAGCTCACACCCCGGTGACGGTTTCACTCACCGACCCCCGCCGTAACTCTCCAGAGTTACGGCCGCTCCTCTGCGTTCTCCGGAGGGCACCACCAATCTTCGTACCACCGGTCCTCTAACTCCGCGTCGTCTCTGCCTTCTTCCTGCTTGTCCTCCTCGGGGTCCGGTCTTTCCGCTGTCCTTTCTCTGACTTCGTCTTCTCCGTGCTGTTCGTTCCGGGTTCCTTCCTCTCTCTCGCGTTTGGTCCTCGACAACAACGTTCCTTCTCCTCCGCCTTTCATTGGTGTTTGGTTTGTACTTCCGGGTTTCACCCCGCCCTCTTCCGGGTCTTCGACTCCCGTCTGTAGACAAACCAGAGAGGAGTATGGATATCGTAGTTTAGGGTCGTCCCTCCTTTTCTTAAGGGGGACGTTGTGTGGGAGGTTACGACCAGAGCGCTTCCACGGCGTCCTACTCGTGAGGTCGTCCCGCAATCCCTCACACTCCAATTAATGCAGATGCAAATATTTATTCAAACATTTTGGCAAATAGCCTTCGGGGGGTCATAGCAAGTCTCATATCGCCTTGGCAACACAGCTTTGTACCTGGCAGAGACATTACAGATCATGTAAGGCGAGCCGTGGCTCTGTTTGATATTGCCAAGGAAACCAACGGGAATCTGGCTATGATCCTCCTGGATGCGGTAAAAACATGGCATGGGCGTACTTATGGGGGACTTTGGCAGCCAAGGGATTTGTCCCTCGGGTCATCACTGCAATTAAAGCAATGTATAGGGCACCACATGCGAAGCTACAGCTGATGAGAAAAGAATCTGTTATTATATGAGTGGCAAGGGGAGCAAAGCAGGGGTGCCCTTGCTCCCCAATCTTATTTGCCCAATACATCGATACGTTCATCCAACAGATTATTGAAAATCAGGCCATTATCCCAGCGGTAACTCAAGGGTTTGATACTAAAGTACTAGCCTACGCAGTTGACATTGCGGTATTAATATCTAATCCAGAGACAGCAATTAAGGAAATAGAAGCCATGGCTATCATATTCAGAAAGGAGTTGGGGTATTTACTGAATAAGTCTAAGACTCAAATAATTTGCACTGAAATTATTATCTTTAAGGATAGTCGGCGAGTACCTACGGCCATCAACCTTGGGGTCAGGATTAGTCCGGATATAGATCGGATCACACTAATTAATTTTGATCTAATGATCAATAAAATAGCCACGGACCTCAGACCGATTAACTTTTTGCACCTGACCATCATAGGAAGAATTAATGTTCTCAAAATGGTAATGCTCCCCAAGATATTGTATCTATTTAGGGCTCTCCCAGTAGAAATTGAAGGGTCAATAATTAAAACATTAGATTCCATATTTAGTAATTTTATTTGGCAATATGGTAAGGTTAGGAGGTCCCTGAAATTTCTTACCCTGCCGCAAATACGGGTGGCTGGGCGGCTCCTAATCTCACTTTCTATGACTGGGCAGCACTACTTCAGTATATGAATATACTCTTCTTTGAAAATGATGGTAGAGACAGAGTTACAGGGGCTGAGGGTCTCCCAACAATTTATGAGCTGGCACTTGGGGAAGGGGCAAGAGCGTTGCTGCTCTCCCAGCTGGAACCCAGCTACTACAAAAAGGTATGATTCAAAATCATCATGAACGCTTGGAAAATATGGGGCAAAATTCAATAACACATAAGCATAGAAAAATATACAAGGTATTCCCCAAGACCATCCTTATGTCCCCCAGTGTTCTATGATGCTATTGGGAAACAATGGGAAAAACTCGGTCTAAGGATAGTGGGAGATATCCAACCAAAAGATCAACTATATCTCTTTCCCGAGCTGCAGAGAGTATGGAATCCCTGATAGGCACTATTTTAAATATTTACAAATTAAGGGATTCTTTGGTAAACGGAAGCAGGCGATTTCAAGTGGCAAAATCTCACTGTTTGAGACCATGGGGAGATCTGTTTGTAAAATAATAATACACCTATATGGTATCATAATGGAGGAAGTCCCGGATGATATCGGGAAAATGGAAAGGAAATGGGGCAGCAGATTTGAGAATTAAGATTTAGATATAGATATGTCACTGCTGCTGGCAAAGAAAACATTTTTATCAGCAAATCTAATGGCGCAAAATTACAAAATGATTTATAATCTATATTTTACAACTTCAAAACTATTCAAGTGGGGAAAAAGGGAGGATGACAAATGCCCTAGGTGTGGGATAGGACCAGCAGAGGAGATACGTATGTTTTACGGTTGTCCAAAGTTAGACCTTCTAAAAATAGAATTGGCAACATTTTGGGAGAAGATCTTGGGCAAAACTGTGGTCCTAACCCCTCGCTTATGATGGTGGGCTATGATAACAGTGTAGGTTGGATCAAGGCCAGACCAGTATCGTATTTATCTCAGTCACTGTCATTAGGCTACTTATTGCAACTAGATGGAAGGATCCAGAGCCCCCTAGGTTCCATGAGTACCTGGTTTGCTTAATTGCCATATATAAACTGGAACAGGCTCTATATGAATGTAAGAGTTATCAGGCCAAAAAGTGGGGTATGAAACTCTGGTCCCCAATAACAAATTGGTTGTCTAGGGTAGGGCAATGTGTACAGATCATGGCTATTTTTTATTAATGTTTGATCTGTTATCTTTTCTTTTCTTTATTTTAAATGCATTCGGATTATGAGTTATCTGTGTATAATGAACTTTATATATATTCTGGAAACTGTAATTGTCTGAATTTTTATTTGTAATAAGTATTAATTTTGATGGCAATGATAGTAATTGATATTGTATAACGAATGAATAAGTCATTGATGTAAATATACGTATACCTCTCAACTAGTAAAAAATAAAATTATAAAAAATAACTTTGTGTTCATTAGTCTCGGAATGCAGTAAATCTTTCATTGCGTGTCCATTTCTTCTCCTGTAGCTCCTGATTGATACCATTTCCTACAGAACATTATCCCTGTTCTGTCCTTTCCTCACCCCCCGATGCCCCTATTCCCACCCTAGCCCGAAATTTGGTACACAATACTCATTAGCTGCTGTCACCCTGTGCCCTTTCACTCAAATACACCCTAAACCCTCCCACTGGACCGTCTGCACGGTCCACTATTGAACTGTAACACTTGCCCAATGAACACGCTGTTTTTTTTCAGCAATGGTGTCTAAATACACATCTTATGACACAATCGCACATAAGTAGTAAGCACAACATAGTAAAATCAATTATTGTTACAGGTTTTCAATAATTTCTTTTTTGTAAAACTTTTTATTAACAGTCATCGACAATGAAACCATTTTCACAATAGAGCTAAATCAATATATATCGGCATGACAATCAGAGACGGTACATTTCAGTATTATACACAGCAGGGGCTGATCAGCGAGGTGACAAAACATTTGTCATGGTGTTTTGTGGGGGAGCGGAGATCCCTCCACTCTATGGGTTACACAACATTCTTATGTGGGAACACACATCAAGGCAGGCACGGGCCACATATCTCGCCTCTCTCGGGACACTGACAATACAAATATGATGCTCTAAATACAAATATTTCTGCACATTATGACTATTGAGAGCCATTCAAGGAGAGAGCAGATCATCAAGTTCAACATTTTGCGGGGGGTGCAAATGTCGCCCCGATATGAGTTCCACCCCGACCAAATACGGGACCATTTTCTGGGGCAGCCCCGGGCAGTGTATACTGTCTTTTCCCGGAACATACACCAGTCCATACTCTCTTCCCATGCTTCTAGTGTGGGAGGTGTTGCTGCTCCCCAGGCCTGAACGATGTTTCTCTTAACATTCATGAAGCCCAGAGTGGCCCATTGTGTTTGGTAAGTGCCTAAATCGGTTGGTTCCCATATATTTAGCAGGCATCTGCGTGCTTCAGGGTGAATTGGAACGTTTAGGACAGCTCTCAGTACCGCGTGTCTCTCTTCCCAGTACCTCTGGATGAGTGTACATTCCCATATAATGTGCATAAAGGTACCGATTTGTCCGCATCTTCTACGACAGTCTCCTGTTTCCGCTCTTCCCATCTGTATAAGCTGCGGTCCAGTCATATATATCCTATGCAGGATTTTCAGCTGTACTAACCGTAGTCAGGCTGGGATAGCCACTACTCAAGGAGAAGATATTGCCTCCTGCCACTCCTCATCATCTATTTCTATGCCATCTGCTACCCATTTTTGCCTGGCAAGAGGGGATCTACCATGTTATTAATTAGTTTGTTATAAATTAAGGAGATGGTCTTGTCTGGTACATGACCTTCTAATAGTCTGTCTAACAGTGGGGATGATTCAGGGAGGGAAGAGCCTTTTGGGAGGAGGGAATATAGTGCATGATTAGCCTGCCTGTATCGGAAGATCTCAGTGTTCGCCAGCTCATGCTGAGCCTGGAGGGTGGCAAACAACTTCACCAGGTTTTGAGTAAAGCGATCTATTATAGTTCCCTCCCGGGAGGAGCCACCTATCCATACGATAACCTGGATCTTCAGGGCCACCGTATGTGCCATAGTTGATAACCGCCAGGTGCGCTGCCCAATAATATTTCCTGATGTCCGGTAGACTGATGCCACCATCATACCATTTTAGCGTAAGTTTACCCAAGGCTATACGAGGCGCCCCATTCCACAGTAAGTCCCTTTGAAGATGCTGAATTTCTTTAAAATATTTCGGGGGGACAGGGTCGAGCGAGTTCTGAAGGGCATAAGGGAAGCGGGGGAGTGACATCATTTTAAAATGAGCTGCCTTGCCCAGAAGGGAGAGGGGAAGAGACTTCCAGCTAGTTATGTCTCTCTTCAGACGGAGCATAGGGGAAACGAGATTTTTCTCGTATCGAAGCGTGGGATCTAAGGAGATGAAAATACCCAAGTATTTGAATCCCATGGTGTTGACCTGGATTGGACAATTGCGGGGAAGGTCGGGCAGGCCTCCTTGTAGGGGGTATAGATGGGATTTAGACCAATTTAAAGTAAACCCAGAATATTTGCAGAATATCGCTAATATGTCCAGTAAAGCTATTAGGGAGTTTTTTAGGGGAGGTCAGATAAAGTAAAGTATCATCTGCATTGAGCGGGATATGGTCCTCCCATACATGAGACCAACGCATACCTCGGATAACTGGATCCCGTTGGATCCAAGCCACCAGAGGTTCCAGTGCAAGGGCGAACAGGAGGGGGGACAGCGGGCATCCCTGTCGGGTACCCCGGCTCAGCACAACATATCTGATTGTTTATTGTTAACCACAATCTGTGCCAGTGGCGTTGAATATAGAAGGTGAATCCACCAAATAAATTTCTAGCCGAATCCCATTTTCCGAAGGACCACCATGAGGTAAGGCCATTCGATGGTGTTGAATGCCATTGTGGCGTCCAAGGAGACAAGGATAGCTGGTTCCAGGATTGTGTCCACTCTACCTAAGACCCCGTTGACTCGGGGCAAATTCAATGCGGTATTTCGATGCGGTATGAACCCGGATTGATCTGGGTGGACGAGATCATCGAATATCTTAATTAGACAGTTGGCTAATAATTTGACGAGAATTTTAGGTTCTGCATTAAGGAGAGATATCGGCCTATATGAGGCACTCTCCGTTTTGGGTTTGCCTTCCTTGTGTATAGTGACTATAGTGGCAATGCGTTGATCTATTGGTAGTTTGCCCACGTCCCTACTTTCCTCAAACATGCCTTTAAGATAGGGGGATAATTTGTCAGGGTTAAGTTCGATTGGTATGCCGTTGGGACCTAGGGCTTTTCCGGAGTTTAGTGCTCTGATTGCCTGCGCAATTTCGTCCGTTGACAAAGGGCTATCTAACTAATGACGGTCTGCCGGGGAGAGGGAGGGAAGCGCGATGTCTCTAAGCAAGTCAGCTGAGTCTTCTTCGGTGTAGGGTGCCACCGAGTTGTATATCCTTTCAAAGTGTCTAGCAAAATGATCCGCTATGCCTTGGGGCTCAGTGATGTGAGAGTTATCAGCATCCCGCAGAACCGGAACCAGTCGATTCGCCCACACCTGTTTGTCAAGCCAGGCTATCAGCTTCCCAGCCTTATCCCCCAGGTCGTATATCCTTCCAAGTTTCTCCCTCCCCAATGTTTCGGCTTTTTTGGTAACCAGTGCCCTATACTCCTCCTGTTTGAGACGCAACAGGTGGAGCGAGGTCGGTGTTGTTGCTACTGCCACGTCTTGCTCCAGTTAGTAGATTTCCTTCTCTTTGTCAGACATTTCCTTCCACTGTTCCCTCCTCTGTCCGGCTATCAGTGATAGGGCTTCCCCCCTAATGACCGCCTTGAAGACCTCCCAGAGTGTTTGGGGGGAGTCCACGGTACCACGTTTTCATCAAAATATGTGTCCATTACCTTGTTGAGGCCTTTTCGGATTTTGGGGTTACGAAGATACCATGGATTAATTGGGACAATCCTACCCACCTTAACCTGATCAAGAAGTAAATGTACCGATACCGGTGAATGGTCAGATATGCCCCGAGCTAGGTATCTAATTTCATGAACATAGGAGATGTGGGGGCTAGGGATCAAGATATAGTCCAGTCTAGACAGGCTGCCGTGGGCACCGGAGTGGAAAGTGTGTTGAATCCCTTCAGGGTTGTAGGCGCGCCAGCAGTCCACGAATCCCATGGCTTCAAGGAAATCTGGCCACCATCTAGTAGAAGGTCCCAACTCCTGTGGGGAATGACGATCAAGTCTGCCAGAGCCCACCAAATTAAAATCACCTCCCATTAAAAGTAGTACCTCTGGTAATGAGAGGAGGGTAGTGCGCAGGTCCTGGAAAGTGGTGGTTTGGAGTCCCGGAGGGACATAAACCGACATTAGTGTAACAGTACCCCCCTCCCAGGACCAAGTGATACCCACATATTGGCCCCTATCATCAATCCAGGTGGACTCCAAGCTGAGGGGGAATGTGTTTTTCAGCATAATACCCACTCCTCTCGAACTTGTTGTGAACCCAGCATGTGCCACAAGTTTATATCCCAACCTACACAGTGCTTTACATGAGCCGCCCATCAAGTGCGTTTTTTGAAGAAGAACAACGTCAGGGGCCTGCCTCTTAATATATTGGAAGACTATGCTGCGCTTAACTTTGTCCCCCAGCCCATTGACATTCCAGCTCAATATTTTGGCACTCTTATCCCACTGTTTCTACATTGAATCTAGTAGTGGAATCTAGAACCCCAGTCATGTCTATTGCAGAGTCTGTCGACATAACAAACATAACACAATTCGAACTCAAATCCCCACCCCAACAACCCCTCACCCTACTTCCCTGCTTCTTTAAAGTACTAAGTAGCAACATTCTTCTCTCCCAACAACCCCCCACCCTGCTTCCCTGCACACTGGACTTGAAACTGCCCATTCGGAACTGGCAGAGAGCCTGTCGCCCAACTGTTATACTAAATGAAGAAAACTGGGGCATGTGATGCCCCCGGTGTCCCCTTCCCCACCCCTACAGTCACAACATATGTCCCTGAGTGGAAACAAACTGTTATTACAATGTTTGATGGTCAGGCAGCCTCAGAACTGTCCCCATGACCGCTATGTATCATATCATTCACCGGCAGGTGAACTCTGGATACTTCTTTATCCGAAAAATTTCCCGGGTAGCCAAAAGTACATGACCCTCTCTCAACACCACCAAATCAGTTACCTCGGCTCTGTCATTCCGAGCTCACGCTTTGCGGGACTCCAACCAGTGCGCCGCCACCTCCGGGTGATCAAAAAACCAAGCTCTCCCATCTGCTTCCACTCGAAGTTTCGCCGGGAAAAGCATTGCGTACCTCAGGCCCTTGTCTCTAAGGAGCTTTTTGACACCCAAAAAGGATCTAAGCCAGGAGATGCTCATGTTTATTGGGGGGGGCCTATTTATATCAAATGTGGGATCTGAACCTTACTGTGTAAATCATTGTGGGCTGGCCGAACTGGAATGTGGGATGGTCATCATGACTCTGCCTTTTCTTTGTAATGTACACTTATAATGGCCGTATCATAAAACCTAGGAATGTATGCTTGAGGCAAGAAAAAGGGTATTTAAGATGAAGTCCGTTCCTATGATTTTCAGCAGTCTCCTGAGAACATACACGCTGTTGTACTTCTAGGATACCTGTAATTGGTCTGCAGCCAATAAACGAATCTTTGACTTCACCCAGAAGACTCTGTGTTTCTGTAGGTCTGGAACAGGGTGAACCCAGAAGTCATAGGGTGTGTGCCCCTGCACCGCTGGGACTAAAATACCCAGTACTTCAGTTTCTGTTACATCCATGTCACATTAAGGAATAGGGGTGTCAAAGCCAGAGGACTCGTGTATTCACGAGACTATCGTAATCGATAATCCTTTGACGTTTGGATCTAGACTAGTGAGCGAAGATGCCTGGTTCTGGAATATTTGGTAGATTATTCTGTTTGGGTTGTGGAAAAGATTTCCAGCTAGAGGAATCATGTCCGGTTCCTCCGGTTGGAACTCCAACTTATGAGCTCTATGTAAAACATGGCGTAGGCCCCATTGCATATAACGAAGTGTGGATCCACTACACTAGGAAAGACGGTGTTTTAAAATGGCCCCAAAATGGTAGTTTCGATACCGATATTTTAGATAATTTGGAAATTAAATTGTTTAAGAAGAAAGCCCGGCCGGCGATGTTTGACTCTTTCCGCTTATGGCGAAAGGAAGCCAAACAAAAGGAAATTAAGTTAGCGAAAAAGAATAAAAGAGAGAGAGGTATGACAGTAATGCAAGCAGCTGTACAATTTAAAGACAATGAGGAGGAACAGATGAATGAGCAATTGCACAGACAGCGTAAGTTAGGGATTGACAAATGTTACCCAGCTTTACCACATTCTAAGCAGAATGAGTTAGAAGAAAAGGAGAAAGATCCCCTGATGTCGCATTTGTTGAGTTCGCCACCCCCATATGCTCAAAATGCCATGGCACCTCCCCAGCTTGTGAATATGCCCCCTCCAGTCAATATACTGCAAGCCTTGCCGCTACCGCCAGTTGCTTTGCAGCCGGCTCCTATCCATATAGCGCAGCCCTCTCAAGGGCTGCCAGCTGTGTTCCCGACTGCCCCCGCGCTTCCTGTGACTTTGCCTAATTCGGCAGCTGCCTCCCCTGACATTCTTTCTTGCACCACTCCAGTACCTGTTTCTACATCCTCTTTTCTTCCCTCTGTTTTTCCCCCTGTTTCCGCCTCAACTTCTACTTCAGCGCGACAGCACTTAGCTAATGTGGTTACTACATTAATGTCGCCTCTCTTTGAGTCATCTGGTGCGACTCCTGGTTTACAGCGTAAGCAATTGCGTAGCCAATTGCCTAACCCTGATGAGAAAAAGGTAATAGACAGCATGGCGCGTAGATGGATTGTTTTCCCTTCATTGTATGATGTGGAATCAGTTGTCAACGTTTTCCATCAGTGGGATGCCCCAAAACAGAGATATGTGTTCGAGAAAATGTGCGAAATTCTCTGTGAAGAATTGGAAGATAGTGGTAAAAATCCGAGCCCGCAGGAATTGTGTAGAGTGAGGTTTGATTTTGGAACTGGTATAATTGTGGACCGCGAAGTAGATAAAGCCGTTGCGGTTGTATTGTCCTTCAGGAATGATGATTGTCAACAGTCATTGTTTGAACAAGATGTCCTTGTGGGGAAAAAGGTAAAAGCGCGACAATACCCCATGAGAGAAGTTCCCCCGGTATGGAAGGAAGCAGTTGCAGCTGGTGCCGGTATCGCCGCTGTGCCAGCGCATTTCCAGCGTGTTTGGGTGCATGTTCCATGGAAGCGCTCTGAGGTGTTAGCACTTAAGCAGTCCTTACCTGATCCCCGTAAAAACCCAGCAAGTTATTATAAAGAGTTGTCACAGACGGCAGGGTCATGCGTTATGAATCTGGCCGACATAGACATGTTATTTGGTAATGTTGTTCCACAGCCTCTATGGGGATCAATTCGTAATGCAGATCACGATGCAGAACTAGGGGATACATGGGCTAACATCGTTGCTGCTGATGCTAGACAAACTGGTGGCGCGAAACCAGAACCTTTAGTAGCTGAACTGCCTGGTAGAATCATCACATATATGAAGACAATAATGCCCGCGATGCGCGTAAATTGGGACAAGTTATCTGCATGCAAGCAGAAGAAAGATGAGACAGTGTCAGACTTCTTTACTAGGTTTGAAGAAACATTTATTGACCACAGTGGGCAGGATATGAGTACTGAGGGTGGCCAACGGTTATTTGTGGATAAGTTTGTGCAGAATTGACTTCCTGACCTGTGTAAAAAGTTGAAAGACTCAGAGAGTTCTTGGGCTGTTTCTTCTTCAGCGCAAATACTGGCTACTGCACAGTATTATGAAAATAGAGATAAGGACGAGAAAGATAGAACAGAGAAGAAAATGAAGGAATTAAAGACAAAAGTCCTTTTACAGCAGGCTTACCCACCACGAGGAGGTCAGAATAATTATAGACAACCCCAAGGTGTCTATCACCAACCCCAACAGTTTCAGAACAACCAGCAAATGAATGGGTATTATCAACCACGTGTCCCTGTAGGTCCCAACCAATGTTCATACTGCAAAGAGGAAGGTCATTATAAATATAGTTGCCCTAAATTAATGCAGCGGAACGGTAATGCGTATGGCGCAAGAGGTAGGGGTGGTCAGCAAGCTCCTAGAGGCAGAGGGCGTGGAAGTGTTCCCCAGAACGCGCGTCCTCTTCCGTCCCAAAGCGCCATTAATAGCTTTGATCAGCAAGCTAACGCGACTAGCACTACGGCCCAGTATTATAATAATGATTATTATGCAGAGAACGGTGATGCAGAAAATAATGATTATTAGGACAGCCATAGACAGAGAGAGGGAGTTGTTTCAGTGCCAGTGGATCAGAGTGGACCGTATGTTGAGGTGACTACAGCAAATGTAACGGAGCCTTTTCTGCTAGACACTGGTGCTGCAAAGAGTTCAATCATGCATTCAAAACTCCCTGGCGCACCTTTGTCTGGTGATATAAATGTTTCAGTAGGTTTTTCTGGCGCCCCAGTTAGGAACCCGATTTCTAGTCCCATGTCACTCTCTGTTGGACCTTGCGAGCTGAAAGCACCCCTGATTCTGACAACAGGTTGTGGTGAGAATTTACTGGGATTAGATTTGTTGAAAAGATTGCACGCTACACTGTATTGTTCTCCTTCAGGAGTACAACTTACATTAGGCAAGAAAGTGATTTCCCCAATGTACTTGTCTAAAAACACAATGCCGCCTGAATTGTCATCCCTTCCGGATGCCCTTTGGGCTACTGGTCCCAATGATGTGGGCCTCTTGGAGATACCGCCATATGTGGTGACTTTAAAGGCTAATGTCAGACTGCCACGTATTCCCCAGTACAAGATCTCTAATGAAGGGCAGAAAGCATTGTTAGACATTGTCAGCGACTTGATTAATAAAGATGTGATTGAGGAGACAAGAGGCAACGTTTGCAATAGTCCGATTTTACCTGTCTTAAAACGAACGGACCCTTCACAGCCACCTGTTTACAGATTTGTGATCTATCTTAGAGAGGTTAATAAGATTGTTGTGCCACAGTTTCCGGTTGTCCCTGATATAACTGCCTTGTTAACGATGATTCCAGCCTCTGCTGCATGGTTTTCAGTGATTGATTTAAAGAATGCTTTCTTTAGTATCCCAATTGCAGAAGAGAGCAGAGATATTTTTGGCTTTAGTCTGGGAGGCCGAAGCTTCCGCTTCAAACGCGCTCCCCAGGGCTACTGTGAAAGTCCATCAATATACAGTCAAGCTTTGAAAGCGCAGCTTGATGCACTTGTTTTACCTAGTGGCGCTATCCTGATTCAGTATGTGGACGATTTACTAATCGCTGCGGATACTGAAAAGATTTGTAAAGAAGCCACATTGTCATTGTTGCGCCATTTATCTGCTTTCCATCACAAAGTGTCTCTCTCTAAGCTGCAATATTGTCGACAAGAAGTGACCTACTTAGGTCATCTCTTATCGAAGGAGGGAAGGAAACTGACCCCAGAAAGAATTCAAGCCATTGCACAGTTGAGTGTGCCGAAAACACAGAGAGAAGTGCGTGCTTTCTTGGGCATCACTTCATACTGTAGGCATTGGATCCCTAGTTTTTCTTTGTTGGCAAAACCTTTAGTAGCCTTAACATGCAAAGACACACCGAATCCTATCCCATGGTCTGAAGAGTGCCAGAAAAGTTTTGTGGAATTGCGTAATGCATTGTGTTCGGCTCCTGTGTTGGGTACCCCTGACTACAGTAAGCCTTTTACATTGTATGTTCACGAGAAAGATGGTTGTGCGTTGTCAGTGTTAACACAGCCTTTTGGCGACAGACCGCGCCCATGCGCATATTTTTCATCAACCTTGGACCCTGTAGCGAGGGCATTGCCAAGCTGTCTGAGAGCGACAGCTGCTGCAGCAATGTCTATCCGACAATCTGCTGGTTTGGTAATGGACAATACATTGATTGTTATGGTTCCACACGCTGTAGACACATTATTAAATAGGACCAAGACACAACACTTGACTAGTGCGCGATTATCAGGCTATGAGCTTACACTGTTAGCAAATCACATACACATAAAGAGATGTAATACGCTGAATCCAGCTACGTTATTGCCAGTCCCAGCAGACTCAGACGAGATTGAGCAACATGACTGTCTGTTCAGGACAGAAGAAGAGACGAAAGGGAGAGTAGATCTAAAAGATACTCCCCTGACTGAGTGTGATGGTACTTTATGGGTGGATGGTTCGTGTTTCAAACTCCCTAATGGTGACACGACTGCTGCATATGCTATCACGACTTTACACACGGTCGTGGAAACTGCACGAGTGCCACATAATTCGGCCCAAGCAGCAGAATTAATCGCCCTCACGAGAGCATGTGTGTTATCTGAAGGAATGAGAGTAAATATATACACAGATAGCCAGTACGCCTTTGGCGTGGCTCATAATTTTGGGCGTTTGTGGAAAGAGCGTGGGTTCCTGACTTCGCATGGAGCTAAAATTCAAAATGGCAAGTTGGTGAATGATCTCCTTGAGTCACTGACCCTACCGTTGCAAGTTGCGATCATGAAATGCAGTGCGCACAGGAAAGTCACAGGTGATGTTGGACGTGGGAATGCGTTTGCTGATGAGACGGCGAAAGAAACAGCACAGAATGTGAAGACTAGAATGTATGTTGCAGGCCCCGCAAGATGGGTTGACGATGTTGGGATGTGTGAGAACACAATAGAGAGCGTGAAGTCGCTTCAAGCTGAAGCCACAGAGAAATAGTTAAGCAAGTGGAGAGAAAGTATGGGTAAGTTGGACGAGAATGGTTGTTGGATTGATCTGACAGAACATAGGCGATGGTTGTTGCCTGACGCATATGTGCTCCCAGTGGTTACTATGGCACATGGAATGGCACACATCAGTACGAAAGGAATTTGTAAGTTGTTGGCTCCAGTATGGCAGAATGCTGGGATTTCCCAAGTGTGCAGAGAATGTGGTCAAGAATTGCATAGTATGCTTGAAGTATAACCCTGGTAGGGGAACCCCAACTCCAGCTGGTCACTTTGCACCCCCATCATGTCCATTCGAAGTTTTGCAGCTGGACTTTATTCACATGGAAAGATGCAACAACCTGAAATATGTACTGGTGGTTGTTTGTGCTTTCTCAAAATGGATAGAGGCTTATCCTCTGAAAGATAACACTGCCCTATCCACAGCCAAAGCCCTTGTGAAGGAATTTTTCCATTGGTTTGGGATGCCAAGAATGGTGTGGTGTGATAATGGAAGTGAGTTTGTGGGTAAAGTGATGAAGAATGTATGTGAAGGGCTAGGGATAAAGCAGAAGTTCCATGCTGCAAATCACCCCCAATCGGCTGGACTAGTAGAACGCTACAATGGAGCCTTAAAGCTCAAGCTGGCCAAAATCCAGGCGAGCACCGGTCTTAAATGGCCTGACGCTCTGCCTTTAGCACTCCTGTCCACCAGAATGACCATACACTCACGAGTGGGACTTAGCCCTTACGAGGTCGTCTTTGGCCGCCCGGCCAACGTATGGGGGGTTCCTGACTTCGCATGGAGCTAAAATTCAAAATGGCAAGTTGGTGAATGATCTCCTTGAGTCACTGACCCTACCGTTGCAAGTTGCGATCATGAAATGCAGTGCGCACAGGAAAGTCACAGGTGATGTTGGACGTGGGAATGCGTTTGCTGATGAGACGGCGAAAGAAACAGCACAGAATGTGAAGACTAGAATGTATGTTGCAGGCCCCGCAAGATGGGTTGACGATGTTGGGATGTGTGAGAACACAATAGAGAGCGTGAAGTCGCTTCAAGCTGAAGCCACAGAGAAATAGTTAAGCAAGTGGAGAGAAAGTATGGGTAAGTTGGACGAGAATGGTTGTTGGATTGATCTGACAGAACATAGGCGATGGTTGTTGCCTGACGCATATGTGCTCCCAGTGGTTACTATGGCACATGGAATGGCACACATCAGTACGAAAGGAATTTGTAAGTTGTTGGCTCCAGTATGGCAGAATGCTGGGATTCCCAAGTGTGCAGAGAATGTGGTCAAGAATTGCATAGTATGCTTGAAGTATAACCCTGGTAGGGGAACCCCAACTCCAGCTGGTCACTTTGCACCCCCATCATGTCCATTCGAAGTTTTGCAGCTGGACTTTATTCACATGGAAAGATGCAACAACCTGAAATATGTACTGGTGGTTGTTTGTGCTTTCTCAAAATGGATAGAGGCTTATCCTCTGAAAGATAACACTGCCCTATCCACAGCCAAAGCCCTTGTGAAGGAATTTTTCCATTGGTTTGGGATGCCAAGAATGGTGTGGTGTGATAATGGAAGTGAGTTTGTGGGTAAAGTGATGAAGAATGTATGTGAAGGGCTAGGGATAAAGCAGAAGTTCCATGCTGCAAATCACCCCCAATCGGCTGGACTAGTAGAACGCTACAATGGAGCCTTAAAGCTCAAGCTGGCCAAAATCCAGGCGAGCACCGGTCTTAAATGGCCTGACGCTCTGCCTTTAGCACTCCTGTCCACCAGAATGACCATACACTCACGAGTGGGACTTAGCCCTTACGAGGTCGTCTTTGGCCGCCCGGCCAACGTATGGGGTGTACCGAGGCCTACGAAGTTTAGTGAGATTGAGCATCCAGTACTACTCGATTACTTGTATGATTTGACTGTTAAACTGCGTGTTTTGCACCAACAGGTACATGATACTCTTCCCCAAGCTTCTGAACCTCCCGGACACCCTATCAACCCTGGCTCGTGGGTCCTGGTCCGAAATTTCCAGCGTAAGAGCAACGACGAGCCTCGCTGGATCGGCCCTCACCTTGTACTTCTGTCGACAAGGTCAGCGGTGCGAGTAAAAGGGAAGAAGCACTGGATCCATGGTACCCACTGCAAAGTAGTCCCCTTGCCTCTGCCATATGACCAGTGGGTCCAGGAGGGTATCGCCGACTCTGAGACAGACACTGTGCCTCGTTTTGTACCATTCAATGACGCACGCCTAAAAGACACAGTTTCAAACCAAGAGAGTGACAATATTCTGCAAGAAGCTGTGCCACCATCAAATCGACTGGACACCACTGAGCCTGAACTTTTGTTTCAAGACCAAACAGCACCTGGCCGTCTCCGCTATAATTTGAGACCAAGACCCATGGACAAATAAAGATTTCCTTACTATTTCCTTTTTGACATTTTTTGCTCTCCCATCTGAAGGACTTTCTTGATTTTTGTTTTTCGAACCACCATTAGGGGTGGGCGGAATTTGCGTAATCGCGTTACGCAAATCTCCGCGAAACGGTAAAAAATCTCCGCGAACACGCAGAAATTCCGCGAACACGCGGAATTGCTTGTTCGCGATACTTTTTTCCTGTTCGCGATCGCTGTTTGCGTGCTCAAGGTGAAATATCTCGCGAACACGCATATTGAGAACGCGAACAAGCAAAAAATTTCGCGAAGTCGCGGAACGCAGGTTTTTGGGCAATTTCGCGTTCTCCGCGGAACGCGAAATTACCCAAATTCCGCAAATTCCGCGAACGGAAGGGAATTTACCGCCCAGGCCTAACCACCATCCGGGTTCTGCCGCAGGGTCGCGGTGCCAAGACTTTGGGGTACAGGCCGAAGACGTTAGGTCAACGGTTCTGGTTGGTCTAGGGCGTTTCCCTGGACTGACAGGCGTACTCCTTAGCAGAAGAAACTCATCCGCCGCGAGCGGCCCGATTAGAGGATGGAGTTTTTTAAGATGGAGAGACCCGTTGAGGAAATGAACTTCAAAGCAAGGATGTGTAGAATTGTAAAAACTAAATGTTTTGTATTTTTGTGCCTTTTTACACTGTGTAGTATCATGATGTTTATTGTAGGATTTGTGTTCTTCTCCGCTCAAAAGCCCATTGAACCCACCGAACAGCCTATACCCCTTTCTACTGCCTCCTCTCACTCTTTTCACCCTTTGCCTGAGCACGAACAGACCAGACGATCAGAGTTTGTAAATAACTCGTTTATCCAGCTCTTGCACCAGCACCAACTGGTAATGAATACGACCAATTGCTGGGTGTGCGGGTTAATGCCACATACCATTAACAAGGGTATTCCTTATTTGGTGCTGCCGTATAGTTACAATGGATCGTCATGGGCATTCCAGACCATGTTTCTCTATGCTCTAGATACGTACTCCCCTCGCCAACCGCGTTCCATTAGACCTATCACCAATAATAAGGCTTTGATGAAAGGAGTTGCTGATATGAGTAGGGATATTGATGCATACTCATCCATTCCCAAAGAAGAGCTGAGACCTTATGTAGGATGGAACGCGACGGGGTATAGTATTAGTCTGGGTGAAAGACAGCGAAAAATCTCATCTCCAATCTGGGTCGTACCCCACATGGGTCGGTTCTGCTTACAGGGTAATGGTCAGAATCCTAGAGCTCAACTGGGAAGAAGTGACTGTACTGAAACGTACACTTTCCCGTCACAGTTCTCCCCTGCGTTTTTGGCTGCCAAAGGCACATATTTCATCTGTAATGACCGAGCATATATATGGCTGCCCCCTGATTTCTCGGGCACATGTTATATTGCGAACTTGCTACCGCCTACATTTACTGCTGCCTCTGACTATCACAAGACCAGAGTTGTGAGAGGTGTGATTAGTAAGGAGGATACTGCCGGTCAGGAAGCGGGAGACTTCTTCTTGGGTTTCCTGCCGTTTTGGGGACCTATGGTCAATAGTAGGAACCTGAGACAGCTGACACGTGTGGTTGAATCCACTGTCAATGTAACGGCTGGTGCCCTTGGTAATCTGACAGCTGAGCTCCAAGCGGATCGCCTTATGACTTTGCAGAACCGCATGGTTCTAGACGTTATTCTCGCAGACCGCGGTGGGGTATGTAAGGTTATTCAATCTAGTTGTTGCATTTTCATACCAGATAACGCTCCAACAGTATATCAAGCCATCTCCAAACTCCATAAAATATCTGAATCCATACACGTGGATAAGGGAGATTGGTCACTGGTGGGGTGGTTCTGGGAATTGATATCTGCCTGGGGTTGGAAAGTTCTGATGGTCATTGGAATGATCTTAGCCATTCTTTTCCTGTTCTGTCTGTGTATACAGTGTGCTCCTACGATATGTGGCCTCTGTGCTACCTTATGTGTAAGGAAACCTGTATCGAGGGACGAGCTAAGTAATAGGATGATGCTACAGCAACATCTCCATGACTTCGTGAACATCGACCTGGACTCGGATTAAGATGAGTATAGTGATTGCCTATGTAAGGGCAAAAGGAGGGTCTGTCGTACTTTAATATTCGGGACCGCGTAGGGGACAGGGCCCTACCCCTGTCCATCTTGGTATTAGCAAACCGCAAATGGTTAATGCGGTATGTACGAGTGCTTTATATATCGTTCTAGCTATGAATGCACTGTGTACACGCTACTCTGCTTCACTACGCGGGTTCCATTTTGGAAGCAGTGGCCATCTTGTCATTGCCCTCACATAGGCTATAATGGAGTAAATACGGGCCTCACAGTACATGGGCTTCTCCTCTGACTTCTCTGTGACCTGGGCAGCTGGCTCTGCTGCCCCGGGTCAAACTGGTCTCACGAGCTCCACTTCCTCCGTCCACCTGTGATTAGCATCAGGGCTTGACCCGTCATAAAACCCTTTCATTCTACACAATCCTCCGGCTAATCTCTTTCACACCTGCTTGTTCCTGCTTTATGACTTGTTTCCCGAAACAGGAGATGTTCATGTTTATTGGGGGGGGCCTATTGATATCAAATGTGGGATCTGAACCTTACTGTGTAAATCATTGTTAGCTGGCCGAACTGGAATGTGGGATGGTCATCATGACTCTGCCTTTTCTTTGTAATGTACACTTATAATGGCCGTATCATAAAACCTAGGAATGTATGCTTGAGGCAAGAAAAAGGGTATTTAAGATGAAGTCCGTTCCTATGATTTTCAGCAGTCTCCTGAGAACATACACGCTGTTGTACTTCTAGGATACCTGTAATTGGTCTGCAGCCAATAAACGAATCTTTGACTTCACCCAGAAGACTCTGTGTTTCTGTAGGTCTGGAACAGGGTGAACCCAGAAGTCATAGGGTGTGTGCCCCTGCACCGCTGGGACTAAAATACCCAGTACTTCAGTTTCTGTTACATCCATGTCACATTAAGGAATAGGGGTGAGGCATCTCATATGTCATGCAGAGCCATTCAGCGCCCCAATTGAATCAACATTTGGAGCATAAAAGGTTGCATGTACAAAAGCAAAGAGATGGTGCAGCTTTTACCCTTGCATTGCATAACGTCGCACACATGCTCATGTGAAAGCGTCGAGGCTCTTGGCCTCAGATTCAGTGACTTATTGGGAGATATGGATGGAACTATTTCAGAATTACACTGCTGGTGTTCAGTACAAATATCCATGAATCTACCGGCAAGTTACCTAAGATGTGAAGTCACAAAGCCGGGTTTAAAATGTGCAGACAAATGATGAGTTGCAAATTGGTACTTTTTTCTCACAGTGCAAAGTTCAAATGTACAAATGGCATATCTTGAGACAGTGGAATCAAAACACCAAAGGGTATATTTATTAAAGTTTTGCATGGCAGTTCGGGTGGCGTAACACACTGCAGCTGTGCTTTACTGTTCATTATGAAATACTGCAAAAGCAACACAAAACTCTGCTGTGCTGTCCGAGAGCCTGAGCAAATCTTTAGCAAATACACACGAAGTAATGAAAATGGACCAACAGGCCAAAGAGGTTGATACTAGGCTGATCATACTATAAGGAATAAAGTACCCTGTAATGTAAGTTTAAAGCATATTGAGCTTGAAACTTTACATGGTAGCAATGCCCTTTGATGTCAAGCAGTATGCTTTTCACATTCAATTAGCGTACAATAATCATAACAATACTTTGCATTAGTTGTAGAAGCAAAAATATTCCTTTTTGTTTTATTATTGTAACAGTTTTTGTAGGACAGGATTGATTGCAAAGGGTTCTTTTTGAAAGGAAGGGGTGTAATTATTGAGCAAGAATCCACTGATTGCACGTGTGCATGGTACACCCACGGAGACATAAAGCCTACCTGTTCTTCTAAGCAAATAGGATGGCATAATATGGCACAGTGCAGAAATATGTCATTTAAATGGTAGCAATGTCAAGGAAGCACGTGTAAGTACAGCTTCCCACCGCACAAGAGAAAAAGTGGATTTTCATAATTTAAAGTACAGAGGACATCTGCTTATTCTGATCCTGTCAAAATGTTACTCCGTTTAACAGCGAACCACATTAGAGGAGTCCGTTTCGTGCACTTGGCGCGCACAAAATGCTGAGCTTGAACCGCTGCTCTGCGCCACAGGATGAAACGGGTCTCTCAGGTTCCATTTACAGTGAAACAACGCCACGGTCCCTCTGCGGCGCAATTCCTACCTCACAGGCCCTGTTTCTAAATTTACAGCGAGAACACTGGAAAATCGCAGATGCGGGCTGAAAATAACGGCGGGTTGCCGGAATGTGCATTGTTTACTGAAACTGCTGAACGAAATTCTACAAGATCACATAAGCCGCCGCAGTGCTGACAAATGTGGGCTGCGCAGCTCGATACCGTAATGATTGCTTCCAGGAACGAGTGACATGTGATCTCTGCGTTGGATGCGCGTGCTCTCGGGGCAGAGGATACAGACAGGAGAGGGGCTTAGAGTCAAACGCTTTCTCTGTAACTGCCTAAAGGCGCCGAACGTTTATTTCATCCCACTGTGAGCTGCAATAAGCGGAGCTCAGTGTGTCACGATGTACGCACCGTAAAGCCGTGTTTTACATCACGTATCCTCCAGAGAAATCCACTTTCCAGGATCGAGGGCTCTGTCAAAGGGGAAAGCAGCGCGGATCTGAAAGAGCAGACATAAACAGGAACTGCATTGTTGTAAAATGAGCATCCGAGAGACAGGGTGAGCTCCCAGGCATGTACAGTCAGTTTCAGTGCAGGTTGGCATGTCTGCTTTTTTAACCAAACTAAAAAATCAGTGCAGATTTGGAAACAGTAGCATATTTTTTGGGCTATGAAAATGTTAGAAACTGCAGATTGATGTATCAAATATGTTTAACACAAAATTAGGCCTTTCAGAAGTGAGTTTTCACCGTAGTGATTAAATGCACAGTTGAAATCGAGCAAAGTCTTTGGCTCCCGCCAGAGTTTCACCTTACGAAGGACGCCAGACTGAGGCTGCTGATCACAGCCGCCATCTTGGAATTGACAATGGGTCAGATAACTAAGGGGCATATTATCAAGTCAGGCGATAAAATTATACTGCCGCTAAAACGGCGATAATGGGCTTGATAATATGCTCTATGGAATTCCAATTGAAGTTCAGGTTAGATGTCCTTCACATTTAACATGGGCTTCAATTGGAATTCCATAGAGCATATTATCAAGCCCATTATCGCCGTTTTAGCGGCAGTTTTCTGCCGCTAAAGCGGCAATAATTTTATCGCCTGTCTTGATAATATGCCCCCAAGGGGCATATCGGCTAGGCGATAGAATTATCACCGCTTTTGCGGCCGTTTTCGGCGGAAAAGTGGCGATAATTTTATTGCCTAATTAGCAAGCTCACGCTAACGCGTGAAAACTTAGCGTAGGAATTCCTAACGCCCAGCTTTGCATCTCTAATGAGATGCAAAGTGGGCTTTCCTGACCTGACATGACAGGAGAAATGTCGCTAAGCGACATTTCTCCTATCATCAAGCCCCACGCCATGAAGCATAGCGGCAAGAAAAGTAGCGATAACCCCTGTTATCGCTACTTTCCTTACGCCTGCTTCAGGACAGACTTAGCCATGATATCCTATGGAAGGTGGATATCATGGCTAAGTTTGTGAGTCCCTATCATCAAGCTAACGCCACATTGCGTGAGATTATCGCTGGGTTTCCAGCGATAATCTCAGGTTAGGGTTAGCATGAGGATTTTTATCGCTTTTGAGATAAGCGTTGCTAATAGCACTCTATCTCAGCGATAAAAATCCACGCTAGCCGGCGATAATTATCCTAGCTCTAAGAGCGCTGAGCGATAATTATCGCCGGTTGTTGCTGATATGCCCCTATATCTTCCTGGATTCAGTGGTCAACATTATCTTGGGTTTTATCCCAAGCCTGGTTTGGCCATGTGCATGTCAAAGGGTTAGCTGTAAAGGTCACCCCCTCACTTCATACTCCAGTATGCTACAGAGTGGTATGAAAGCAGTGGCAAGCACAGTTTTTTCTTGCAGTTGTGCACGTCACTTTAACCCTGGTTCTCTAACATCAATACTCCACTTCTTGGCAATCTGACACCTTCATTGAATCCTAGTGACAAATTCACAACAACACCAACACCCAAAGACATTCTAAAGAGTCACCAAACAGTCGCGGCTCCTGCAGGTAAGTGTGGTGAGATGGGGCGGGGCAGGGGGCATTTCGACAGAGGACGGAATAGATCAAATTAAATAAATAAATGCATCTTATTCCATCGTCTGTCGACATCCTCCCGCCCCGCCCCACCGCCTACCGTGCTTAACTACAGGAGCCACAACTGCCACCAAACCCTACGGCTAAGATAAAGGTCATCCTTATTAATGCACGCTCTTTAGCCAAACATTGGCTTGAAACTATTGAGCTGATTATGGACCATGACTTGAATTGTTTATCCTTAACTGAAACCTGGCTCCAGGCAGAGTCTGCACCTGAACGCCAACAGGCTACTCCTGTAGGGTATCACACAGTGCACCTAGAGCGACAAGGGGGCGGTGTGGCCTGTACTATTAAAGGGAGTTTTCAACGTAACTCCAACAGTAGCCACTGTGTGTTGTTGATGCAGGATACCTTACATTTACTGTCACAATTTCAATCCACTCTGTGTTTAAATGTATATTATTCTACAGACCACCAGGGATAGGGCATAATATTGTCAACTCTCTTATTGAATATATTACTGCTTGTCGGGAAACATCATTTACAACGTGGGGATTACATCGCGGTTTTTACAACGCAAGTCGTTACAACGACTTGCGCTAGATGGTGCTCTAGGACAAGGAATAGTATAATTTACTATCCAACACCTTCCCTACTGTACGTAGACTGGAGTTGGAATAGTAAATTATACTACTCCTAAGTCCAGCGCCCTCCAACGCAAGTCCTTGTAACGACTTGCGTTGTAAAAACCGCGGTGTAATGTACCGTGATGTAAATGTATGCGTTGTAACGTCATACATTCCTGCTTGTCTATTGAACACTGATCACTTATTTTTTCTTGGCAATCTCCATCTGCATGTGGATAATGTAAATGAAAAAGAAGCCCAACATTTGGTAAATTCCTGTACTGCTTTAGACCTAAAACGTTTGCCCTTAGGCCATACTCACTCACTGGGCCATAAATTGAATTTGATTTTTGCCATCCGTCTAACGTCCAATTCAACACCCTGACACAGGTTATATGGTCAGGCCATAAGTTAATTAAATTCTATTTACTCTGTAAAGATGAAGTTATGTTTACTCCTTCTCGGTCACCCGTGATAGGACAAGCATGGTGGACGCTGGACTGCGAGACATGGAACGCACAATTGAGTCTTACCTCTTCCCCAATCACAACACTGGAACCCGACATTAACTTAAATCTTATAAACAAGTGGGCATGTACCCACATCTTTGGATAACTTTCCACATAAAACTCCTCATCCAAAGAGAAAGCTGCCCACAGGTTCATGATCTACAAGAGACATAAAAGAAGCCAAAATGAAAAGGTAAAAACGTGAGAGGTCGTGAAGAAAGTCTCGAAATCTTGATAGCAAAAGTAAACATAAAAAACCTCTTGCAACAGTTTAAACACAAATTAAAGTTGCCGAGGCACATTATTATATCAACCACATTTTTAGATAAAAAAAATGCCAATAGAGAAGTATTCAAAATATACAATACAATGGCACATTCTTTGGCTGTGGCTAATGGAGTCTCCTTTTCACAAGACTCGCGCAACACCTAATCTGACTTTTTTCACGACAAAGTTGTAAAGTTGACTCAACATCTAGAAAAATGTAATAATAGGTAAATGAATGACCATACACTATAAGTAAGGTGTTCTTATTTTCTAACCAGCCATAATGAATCAGATTGTTAAGCTGTTTCATTCACTTAACTCCACTTCCATTAATGATGAGTGCCCCATATCTCATCCAAAACAGGTATCAGACTTAGTCATTCCTAACCTGATTGATCTCTGTAATTCTTCTTACCTTAGGGATAGTGTACCCAGGTCGTGGAAAAAAGACACATTACCCTTCTCTTAAAAAAATCTACTCCTGATCCCACTGTGCTTCTTGGAGACATACTAACAACTTCACCCACTTCAATTGGGGTTTGGGAAAGATTTCAGTACAGACACCGTCCTGGCTATTACCACATAAAATCTTCAATTGATTCTGGATGATGGAGGTGTGGCGGCCTTGGTCTTGTTAGACCTATGGGCCGATTTAGACACCATTTCACATAAAATACTGTTAGAGACAATGACATCGTATGTTGACATCGCACATAGTGGCCACAGCTCTTTTGACTCGTGTTTAAAAGACCGTACTCAAATTGTCTGAATAGTGAATGTCCAAATTTCAGGCAAACTGAACCAGACTTGTGTCTCTCAGGGAACTTTTCAATTTGTAAATGGTCCCTCTTGCAAGACTGATAAATGCCTTCGCTTTAATTTCTATGCCTATGCTGATGACACCCAGTTGATGCTAAAGACATATGGGAACACTAAAGTTACATCTCATTAATTTTTTTCCTGTCTTGTAGAAGTCACTAACTGGATGAGAAACACCTCTCTGGTACTTAATGTTGACAAAATGGAAGTCCTTAGGTCTAGAGACGTGAGTTGTAATCGGCCTTTATTGTGCTCTAAGTGCAATTTCCTACTTTGCCAAGCCCCAAGAACTACATACTCTCACGTCAGAGGGACGATGAGTTCTAAAGCCCAGCCTATTGTAAAAGCTGGCTTGATTAATTGTCGTTCGTTAGTCAAACACTATCAGGACATCTTTGATCTTATCTTGGACTTTCATTTTGATCTCCTGTTTGTTACTGAAACCTGGTTGACTGACTCTTCCAATCCAATAGTGCAGATGGCTATCCCGGCAGGTTATTCAATCTGTCGTGTCGACCGCTTGGGTGGTAGGGGGGGGCGGTGTGGCCATTATTTACAGAAATGTCTGGGAGATGACACTGGGCAACAAGATCTCATTAGCTCAGAGTGAACTCCTCAACTGTAACATCGTCTTCTCGGCCCATTCTACACTAGCCGGTACCCTAGTCTACAGGCCACCTGGCTATGCTGGCCCTTTTCTTTGTGATCTCGGAGAGTTGCTTGTTTCCCGTGCTCTACGCTTTTCACAATATCTTTTCTTGGGTGATTGTAATATTCATCTCGATCAACGGGACTTGAGTGATTCTAAAGCCTTTTTAGAGGCGCTTGATTTTGCTCAGCTTACCCAATGGGTCAGCTTGCCGACCCATGGCGGTGGTCATATCCTGGACCCTATCTGCTCTAACTTCCCCATCTCGCTAGACAACCCTCGTCCTGTCTCCTGGTCCGATCATTTTCTTTCCTGCTTCACTTGGTCCGTGAGCGATGGGTCTTCTGATCTGCAGCCCTATTCCTGTCCTTCAACAGCTAAAATCGACCCTCTCGCATTTGGCCTCTGCCTAGACAAATCTAAGGTTACTCTCCCTTGTGACCTGAAAGGAGCTCTCGCATGCTTTCTGGTTGGACGGGCTGTGGACAACTTATCTCCCCTGCCTTGTCGTCAGCGCCATAGGGATTCCCCCTCTCAACCTTGGTTCACCCCCAATTTGAAGCTGCTTAAACGGCAATGTAAAAAGCTGGAACACAGTTGGCGCACCGGCTTTTGTCCAATAGCCAAGAGGACGCTTAGAGATGCTCAGAAGATTTACTATCAGGCCATACGTGAAGCGAAAAGTCTCTACTACACTAAACGGATTGTGGGTGCTAGCAACAACTCCAAAGAAATCTTTACTATTGTTCAGAGTTTTATGGCTCCAGCAGCGATGGCTACTAAACTGCCAGTGTCTGCTTCCTGGTGCGAAAAGCTCTCTGACTTCTTTGTTGCTAAAATTCGGTCCATTCAGGCAACATTTGCTTCTAATAGTGGGCCTCCGGTTGTTAGCCCTACTTCGGTGGTGCTATTTTCTGACTTTTCCCCGGTAGTGCTCTCTGACTCCCTGAAACTACTGCAATCCTTAAAGCCAGGTTCCCCGTCTGACCCTTGCTCGGCCAGGCTTCTGGCTGCTTTCGCTGAGACAATTAATCCTGAGGTTAACACTCTTGTTAATCTGTCCCTCACTGAGGCGGTTGTCCCACGGGAATGGAAAGAAGCTAAAATCATCCGGTTGCTAAAAAAGCCATCTCTTGACGCCAGCAACCCTGCTAATTATCACCCGATCTCCTTACTTCCTTGCCTGGCTAAGATCTGTGAGAAAGGAGTGAACAAACAACTGATGGATTTTGTTGAGAACTCGAGGCTTCTCCATCTAGCTCAATCGGGTTTTAGAGCGTCCTACAGCACAGAGTCTGCCTTAGTGGAGGTATCAGAGGCTATCCGTGAGTGCTTGGATTCAGGGGGGAGTGCAGCCCTTATCCTTTTGGATTTGTCGGCTGCATTCGACACCGTTCCTCACGCTCTGTTACTAACCCGGTTAGCTGCTATCGGCATAACAGGCCAGGCCTGGAAATGGCTGGAATCTTTTCTCACAGCACGTTCCCAACAGGTCTGGCTTCCACCTTTTGTGTCTCCTCCTCAGCCTGTTTCCACTGGAGTTCCTCAGGGCTCCTTGTTGAGCCCCCTGCTCTTCAATATTTACGTCACGCCTCTGGTTCAACTGGCTGAGGAAGGGGGGGCCAAGGTCGTTGCATATGCCGACGACACTCAGCTCCTGTTTACATGGGACAGGACTGACTTTTCTACCTCCAGAGTGCAGGGCTGTTTGTCAGCCGTCTTTCAATGGTTATCGGCCGCCCAATTGAAATGTAATGAGGAAAAGACTGAAATTCTGCTTTATGGCAAATTTCCTCCCAATTTTAGGGATTCTATTTGGCCCCCAGCTTTTCCTCCTCCAGCTTGCATGTAAGAAACCTAGGTATCTGGTTTGACGAGCAGCTGTCCTTTCTGCCCCAGATCAATAAGCTCACAGGCTGCTGTTTCGGCATACTCAGATCTTTGAGAAAGTTTCTGCCTCTGCTGCCTAGATCAGCCAAAGAGACGGTAGTACGATTCTCTCCCGGCTCGACTACGCTAATGGTCTCTACATCGGCCTGCCCGATTACTTGCTGAAAAAGCTTCAGGTAATCCAGAATGCTGCGGCGCGGCTGGTGGTCAATCTCCCCATCAGAAATTGTATTTCTCCCTCGCTTCGTCAACTTCACTGGCTCCCAGTCAGAAAACGTGTTGAATTCAAGGCTTTGGTTATTGTCCATCGTGCCCTCTATGATGGAGGCCCTTCCTATCTTAAAAAGAGTTTTTCTTTCTACCAGCCTACCAGGCTTCTGAGATCTTCATCGCAGCTTCTCGCCTCTACCCCCGGCGTTCGCCTTCAATGTATCGGGGGTAGATCTCTTGTCTTTAAGGCCACCAGGCTGTGGAATGCCCTGCCACTATCTCTGCGAGCTATTCAGGACTAGGGGTGGGCGGAACTTGCGAAATTAACTTTCGCAAATTATCGCGAAAATGTTTAAACATTGCTACAACCCATAGTCCACTATCGTTTTCTTTCAGACGGCGCTGAGAGTACATAACCATAAGTTTGTGGTAATAACTGTCACAGGAGAGGGTGCACGTTAGCGACTGCATACCCTACGTGACATTCCTGGTCCTGACGAAAGCCTCGCAAATCTGCAAATTGAGGCTGAAACATGTAGACCGGCCACAATCACTTATTCACATAAAGGATGCAACTGGTCAATTAAACCAGAAAAGACATCCACCATTACCTTTTTGAATCTTGCCTTACTTTTCCAATATTAAAAATTGTGTAGGATAAGTAAAGGCAATTTTAATACTCATGGTGTTACAGTTCACTCACTTTCACGAATTCTTAACAAAACCTGCTCCGCTGTAATCAGGCGTTGTGGCACACCCAAGAGGCATTCTGCCCCTCGTGTGGGATCCCTATGATGAAGCATGTCACCAACTAGGTTGGTGAGTGAGTGATCTTCTTATACACATATGTGACTCATTTTGCCTTGTTCAAATCAATCATTCGGATTCACTCTTTCATTGTTTATTGACTCATATCAAATAGCCAACAATACAACTCCTGCTGCTGAACAGCTACATCCATACAACACTGTAGAAATATAAATATAGACAACACATACACTGCCACTTGCCTCAAATATGCAGCAATCCACATTTATGTCATATGTATAGACGAGGATAACATAACATGTGTATTTGTAAAGCGCACATTCACCCCAGCAATGGGGCATCTTGGCACTGAAATAACAGATGTATATTGTTACCCAACTCAATGGTACTCATTTTATCGACCACAAATGGATGAAAGGATTTGAACCTGTGACCATGAGGTCGAACACAGGCCCCTGCAGTGTATGCATTAGTCCACTGAGCCACCAGACCCCGATACAATTTTGGTTCAGAAAAGGTGAAAGTAGCTTGTTCAGGCCTCATTCTCTGATGCTAGGATTTTGAGTCCCAGTTCAGTTAACAAATCGGGAATGAATATGCTGCTGACATACTTCTAATAGGAGAACTTGGGGGCTCTTATGTTTATTTTATGGGGGTCTTATTAATGATTGTGAACTAAAGTAAGCCTTGAAAGGCCATGCTGATCTAGCCATTCATCCGGAAAACAAAGCCATTTTGAGCTCTTTTTGCTAGCAGTGAACTGAGCACAGAACTGAATAACAAATAGAAAATGAACCCGAAATGGACTTTATGGTGCTTGAATAGATGCTCTGGAACTCAAAGTATTTCCTACGACGATGGATGAATTTTTGTTGTTGTAAAACATGGGATTAGTTACTGCATATTCGAAACCTCTATTTGGAAATAAATAGAAGTGGGATTTTTGATTACTATACATAGAATTGCACAGCTTAATTAATTAAATAAGGAGACTAGTCAAATATAATGAGCATTCTGCTTCCACATTCATAACTTTAGACCAGTGGTTCTTAACCTTTGACCCCCGACACCGAATAAGAAAGCCGTGACTATTACCTAAACAATGCCTATGATTTGAAGCTCAAAACACTATACAAAAACAGGCATACATCAAAAAGATGCACACTTAATGAAAATTATTTAATTCACAAAACATAAAAATATGAGAAAATCACCATTTTAATCGGAAAGTTTGAGCTTTTCAAAATCTAGATTTTTTCCAATTTTCGAATTGATATGCTAGACACTAGTAGCAGTGGCTCCTCCGCTTTGGCAGAGGAGCATCGCCCCACCGCTTCAACTGCAACTCAATACAAAAAATTAAATGATAATACCTCTCTGTTATTCTCATTTAATTTTTTGTATTGAGCTTGCAGTTGAAGCCAGGTTGTAAGGGAAAGGCGGGGCTGGGCTCCCCACATTACAGGAGGAGTGGTGGCTGCACCTTAAGTGCGCATGGTGGTTTGGTCGGCCTTTTCAGGCCGGTCAAACTTTCATGCGTACTTTGCATGTTCTCCACAGCCTGCATTGTACAGCCTGGCTGGAGAACATGCCCAGCCTCCCAGTCCCTCTCTGAGTGCTGAACCACAGTGCTCAGATCAATCGCAACGCCCCTGTATGGCAGCATCATGATTGACCAGGAGATTCTGGGAGGCTGTGTGCTTCCTGCTGCAGAGAGGACGGAAAATAGGCGGGAGCCAGCGACATTTAGGTAAGTGCTTTTTAATTTTTTTATTCCCCTGCTTCCCTCCACCCTTCCATTCCCCTCCCCCGCGTCACCACCCCGTTCGATCGCAGCCACTACTGGACACTAGCATATCATTTTGTATTTTTTGCTTCTTATACATACTCTCTTTTTATCTGTGTATACCACTGCTGCTTTATTTGAGGCCAATAATCATCCACACTGGATTTTGTTAGGTGTATTTGCGCTGCTTCCACAAAACAAGATAATGTTATCAACTTAATTTATACATTTATACAAAAGGTTTTAAAACTTCTAATTTTGCTTTTTTATGTGTATAACCTTTATGAATCTGCTAATATTGTTAAATTTATCCAAGCATATTTGGCTTGACCTTTCAGTGGCATAGCCTGGTGGGTGATATCTGTTCTTGAATCATGTTTGGAATAATCAGTTGTGCGCAGATGATCTCACCCAAGAAGTTGCCGACCGTAGGCTTCCAACTTTTATTAGGGTCTTGGGTTTTGTGCTTTCATGCAAGATTCATCTCTTGCTGCAAAATACTTGCGTTCATAATATATGTTAGGAAGTGATCATTAAAAGTAATATGGTTATTAATGGCCCTGCATGTGCTTGATACATGACTTCATTATACATTAATTAATGTAAGAACATGAAAATAAATAATGTAAATGATCTGACTCCTTGAGGCATTCAGCCAAACAGCTTGGTTGCAGGAATAAAAACACAGATTAACCTTATGGTAGTTAGAATGATGATGTATTTTGTACTTAAATGTGCATCTGTGGCGAGATAGCATAAAATAAGTACATCATATACAGCAGGCTGAGCTCCTTCTCGTACATCGCTGGCAAGACCTGGAATGACCTTCCCCTCCAGCTCCGTACAGCCCCCTCGCTGGCAGACTTTAGAAAGAGACTCAGGACCTGGCTCTTCGGCGGAGACACAGCACCTGGATACCCCTAGGTGTAACAGTACTGAGGTTTACAAATGCTGTTTGATTGATTGAGCTGTAAATGTATGAAATAATCTACGGTAGGGGCAACATGAAGTCCATATATTATGTACTGCAGGCTCAGCTGTCTATATGTTAAGAAGTTCGTATGTGCTAGCTTTGGCAGTGTCACATACAGAAGTAGATTCTGGTGTGGTAAGTTGGAAACCCGTATCTAAAAGTCTCTAAACTGTTCTAGATTTCAGCTGACTGAGTTATTGGGCTTTCGCAATTTGTGAAACGTTCTTATCAGCAGGCAGACATTTTAGGATACAGGAATAGTCGGACTGGGACAGAAAATATTCCTGGGGTACCAAAATCAAAGTGGCTCCCATTAGTGAATTAGATACCTAAAAAATTGGGCCATATTTGCGAACTAGAGCAGTTTTCAACTTGTAAATATTGGCTGTATAAGTGTTTTGCAAGGTATGGAAGACTGCATGGATTTGAAGTTGCTGCAGGAAATGTTTGGCTAGGGAGCTCCACATGAGACGAGGCGCAGTGAGCAGAGATGCGCTGACAGGAAGAGCACACACCATTCTTTTTACTTCTGACTCTACTCAATCCTTAGTAAGCTCATTGTACAGTTCTGGGCACAAACATGATAGTTATTGTGAGAAACTGGGTTATTGGTTGAGGTGGAGGGTGATACCCTACTCAAGCAGCAACCACAATCCTTATCAGGGTGAAGTCACAAGCAAACCCCAAATTAACCTGTGCTCACACCCCTGGCCGCTTGCCATAGAGCAGTCAGGCTTAACTTAAAGGCAATGTGTGAAGTATTTATGCAGCATTTCAAACATTAATAACACAACACAAAGACAAATCTGACACAAAGTTCAGAAAAATAGAGTCAATTGAAACAAACAAATCAAGACAACAAAAATGTATAGGGCCAAAAAAGCACAAGCGCCAAGTGCAGTTATCTAGTCGTGCGGGACTGGGACAAAGTCACAAGTTCAGGCCGACCATGATGGAGCAAGGGCTGGCTACAAGGACCCGCTTAGACTGACTGAATAAGAGTACCTTATTTCCTGGTTGTGAGGAAATGAGAAGTATCGTGTTGAGGTTGCTTTGCCCAGTAGAGACAATGGGAGGTCTGTTCGTCACGCAGTGACAGTTCCGGGGAGCTGCAAAGTGCAAGACGATGTCCTTGCTTGGTGATGAATTACATAGCAGCAGTTTTGATGGCCTGCATTGGGCAATGCAATGTCCTTGTTTTGAGATGCGTCTCTCAGTGGTGGTTCTGACAGGCTTCGTTGGGCAAGACAATGTCCTTGCTAGGAGATGCTTTGGACAGCGCGGCTCCTATAGGCTGTTGTAGGTGATTTGGAATCCTTGCTTCTGGGAAGTCCATGCAGCAGAGGCAATGCATCGTTTCAGAGGGTGATGCATCGACAACCAGAGGCGATGTGCCAGTTCTGGGGGAAATACTCCGGCCTGTGGAGGAGACGCGCCGGTTCTTCTAGATGGGCTGGTAGAGCACCTTCAGGCCCTCTTCGAGGGGTCCAGGACTAAGGTGGTACCACTTAGAAGGGCAGGACTCACATATGGCAGAGTCCAGGTGCTGGGGTCAAGGTTGTTATGTCCCTGAAGCTTCTGATCAGGTGGCCACACAAATAGCCCTTTGAGTCACTCTGGGGTGGATGCAGAGATGCAGGTCCAGTCTTTTTCATCCAGACAAAAGAGCAGCAAGGCAGCAGATCAGCACAATGGGCCCGCAGTCCTCCAGAGCAGCAGTCCATCAGATTGGCAGTTTTTCAGCAACACAGCATTCCTTCTTCCTGGCAGAGTCCACAGGTCCAGAGGTGTACTGAAGAGTTGGGTCTGAGGTCCAACATTTATTTCTGGTGTCCTCTTCTAGAGGTTTCCACCTCACTGAGATGTCAGACACTCCCTTCTCCCTCTTCTGACCCCAGCTTGTCTGGGTTTACAAAAGACCAGTGTTAAACCCTTTGTGAGAGTGCCCAGGCAGAGCCTTTGTGATGTGCAAGTGGTTTAGGTGACAGCTCTTCCCCCTCATTAACTGCGAGTGGCCCATCCTGCCAACACCTATCTTTCGTTTGCCTCCCTTTATGGGAACAATACACATATACCAGCTGCCAACTGCAACTAGTCATGTTACCTATGATTAGTCTGCAGACTCCAAATGGTTAGGGCAAGAAAATGCCAACTTTCTAAAAGTGACATTTTCAGAATGATTAAAATTCCAAATCTACCATTAAAGAGGGCTTTTAATAACAATTATTTAGCTACCAAAGTAGACCAGTCTACTTCTTCCCAAATGGACGTTACAGCTAGCGCATTATAAAATAAGGTAACTCCAATTTTATCCTATGTGAGAGGTAGGCTTTGCAGTAGTGAAAAACGAGTTTAAGAATTTTTCACTACCAAGACATGTAAAACGTAATAGTACATGTCCAACTTTTTAAATAGTTTTCTACTTGCCCTCTGGTCTGCTTAGAACCTGTCCTAGATGTGACTTACTTGTATTAAAAATAGACCTAGGCAGAGTTTTTGGAGTTCCGCTATATGGAACTCCGTGAAGTGACAAAAAAACTCTGTCAAACTTTGCGAAGTTCAGCGAGCGGCCGAGTGCGTTACCTTGTGCTGTTTACACAGATTTTTAGTGCAGGGTGCTTGTTCCACACTGAACATCAGCACGAACGGCATCCAGCAGAAGCGCAAGAGGGCACTGCTTCTTTCTACCGCTTGAGTAGAAGTTCTACTCAAGCGGCAGGTCCCTCAATGTGAACGGAAGGTTTCTCAGTACTATCCGTTGGATTTTTTGGCTTGCGCTCACCAACTTTGGTGAGTAAGAGCAAGGAACTCCGCAAGCTCCGTGGAGTGCAGAGAACTTAGCAAACTCAATGAACGGAGCAGAATTCACCAACCAAACTTAATTAAAAAGAAAGGTTTGGGTCTGGCAAAAGGTCTATCTTGTAAGGTCGAAATGGCAGTTTAAAAACTACTCATACAGCCACAACAGCAGAACTGAAACATGTTTAAAGGGCTACTTACGTAGGTGGCACATTCAGTACTATAGGCTCCTGGGCGCAGGTAGTACTACTTTACTAGAGACTTACAAGTAAATTAAATTGGTAAATTGGGCTTAAGCTCATTCTACTATGTTTTAAGGAGAAAGCACAAGCACCTTAGCAGTGGTTAGCAGTGACAAAGTGTGCAGAGTCCTAAAAGTCAACAAAAATGGGTTCAGAAAACAGGAGGGTGAAGGCGAAAAGTTTGGGGATGACCCTGCAGAAAAGATCAATTCCAACAATTACCCTCACTATGTATCCCATTCCCTTCAACTGCACTCGGTTGCGTAGTAGCTTAGTTGACGCAACATAAATACCAGTAAACACATACATACATAAGGGCAACCTGCAAGCACCAGTCTGCCATCAAAGGGCCCGATTATCAAAAGTAATCTGAGACAAAATCCTAACTTTATGACTTTCGGTGTTCGCAAAAGGAATTTAGGAGTAGTGAAGTTAGGATTTTGTCTTAAGTTTGTCTTATGTTTTGGTCTTAAGACAAAATCCTAACTTAAGTTTAAGTTTGTATATTTTAACTTACTACTCCTAAATGCCTTTTGTGAATACTGAAAGTCGTAAAGTTAGGATTTTGTCTCAGATTACTTCTATGAATCGGGCCCAAAGATCCTAAGCACACATGCCCTTCTATCTCATTCTTTTTACATTACGCAGTCACCAGTCGTCTGTCACTGGCAAAAGCAGGAACCAGATGCTACAAGTCAGTCTGTCAGTCTGGTCACAGTTTTGCCTGCTCCACTGTCTGGACCATGCAGATAGACTATCAGCAGGCCTGACTGATATGTGGAGCAGCTTCGTTTGGGCAATCCTTGTGATTTTGCCCTGGTTGGGATCCTATTTTTGCAGCTGTCTGGGTTAGTATCTCAAACCGAGGAGAGACAGAGGAGAAAGGTAATCAGCTGATCCACTTCCATGGAAGTCTCACAATTGCCACTCATGCATATTCAGCGACAAAAGTTACTTTCATCTATCAGATTGATTTTTTTCTATGGTCCCACAATATCTAATTACCTAATTATAATTTGGTTTTAAGTGTTTGAAAATCATACCAATCATGGCAATCTAGAAATATAACACTTGAAATCATAAAGTTTTTAGGGGCTTATTTATGAGAGGCTTGAGCCGCTGGAGCATCACTTTTGTAACGCTTCGGCAGCATAAGCCTCCCAATCATATCTATGAGGCCATGCAAAACCACTTTGCATGGCTTTGAATAGCCTCATTGACATGGGGAAAGACAAAGCAGCAAACGTAGATGCCTTGTCTTACTCTGCTTCATGAAGGCATTCCATGGGTGTTGCGGTGGGTATTCCCATCAGCACCCACGGATTTTGACGTTGCCCCAGATTTACTTATTCGCATAAACCTAGGGCTGTGCCAAAACCTTATGCCTCCCCAGAGCAGGCCTCCTCCTAACGAGGAGAAATAATTTTATTTCTCCTCGTTTTTTCATCTTTCCATGTGTACTACATTCTGCAGCACACATAGAAAGAGGTAAATGCCTCTCCGCATTGTTTTTATGAAGGAAGGTGCCCCTTTCTTCACAAAAACAATCCTGCCTGCAACGGAGCCACACTTGCACCATGGTGCAAGGGTGCCTATGTTGGTGCTAGTCAGCAAATTGTGCACCAGCATGGCGGCAAAGGAGAGGAATGCACCGTATTTCATAAATATGGTGCATTCCTGCCCTTTCACATTGGTGTAGGGCAGCACTGCAAGAAGACTTACTGCGCTGCCCTACTCCAATTCCTTGTAAAGGAGGACCTAATATTTTTTAATCAATATTTGCTTACTTTTCTAGTAAGGGTGCACATAAAGGAAGCAATGGTGCTGATGTCACATTGTGACACGCAGCGCATAGATTTCAGCAGTGAGCATCAAAAAAGGTGGAAATAAAAGAGTCATTTTTCTGTGGCTGATCATAATTCAGATGGTGTAAGTTTAAAAAAACTCTTGTGTCGTACCTTACAGTAGTCCAGCACGAGGGCTGTTTGGTTACATTACAACTCTTGCTAAATTCCACAGGACATCATTGCGACAACATTGAAGTTGTTTCCTATCCTTCACCCTCTCCATCAAAGGTTCTGGCATGGTCCAAGATTATGCTTAGTAAAATGTAGTACAGCAGAAATCACCAGCCAATGGATTGTTGTGCCTTGGTTGAAATTGGTCCCAACAAATTTTCAATAAAAGACTGTTAGGTGTCGATGGCTGTATGGGTCAGTGCAAACAGTCCCTCATCTCATTGGAAATCTTGAGAGGCGTTTATGGAGACGAATGACAAAATGTTGTTTGAAAAATATTGAGGAACAAACAATAGAAGTTAAGAATATCAATACTTTAATATATAGTTGTATTAAATATAGTTTTTAGCAAATGTAATATATCTTAGTTATTAAAGTAATTTTAGGTTTTAGTTTAATTGTTTTAATTTTTAGTATATTCTGTAATTTTTAATGTGGAATTACTTTTTTTCACATTTATTAAGGAATTTATAATTTAGTAGTTGGTTGGGTTTGAAAAAGAACAATGAGGGAAGTTATTTAAAGGATAAATTATTGTGCTTATTTTATATTTTTTTGTTAATTAAATATTTAACTTGTAATTAATTGTGTAGCTATTTATCTCGTTTGATTGTTATTTTAATTATTTCAGTGTATTTTGTGATTTTTGTACTTGTAATTTTATTTGTAACTACAAATGTATAATTTAGTAGATGGCTGTAATGTTTATAGGGGATAGGATTGGAAGTTATTTACATTATGCCTTTCTATGTTGTTTTAATTGATTCTATATGTTAATTAAATATTTAATTTGATTCTTATTTTATCTATTTAGGTGTATTTGGTGACTTTGAATGTATATTTTATTTTCTATAGTTTAATTACTTATTTATAATTTAGTGGTGGGTTTCTGTGTTTGCATGGGAATAGGGTGGTAGTTATTTAAATTATATTTCCTTTACAAATTCATTTGTGTATGGTAATGAAATATTGAATTGGTAGATCATTATATGAATTTTTACACTGATTATTTTATATGTAAATTATTACATATTCTGTTCCTAAATATTTTGACACATTACTGTAGTAGTTTACATACAAAGCACAATATGTTTAACTTGATATTCTGTTAGGACAATAATGTTATACTTGATATTGTGTCAAATACCAGTTTCTGACCCTTTTCAGAGTAGCCACTACTGCACTGGCTGGGCTCAACTTTCTCTCTTTCAGGCTCCTTCTGCTCAACATGCCTTGTGACAACACTGAAGTCATTTTACCCTTTCTTAACAATGTCTGCACTTCCACAAAGATTTGATTTTTGTCGCCAGCTACCATTCATAAATTTTGCCACACTGTTCCCATCCCCAAACAACTTTCACACTAAAACATAACCTCTTCCTCCTCTCCTGGCAACTTCTTCAACATCATGCTTGTCGCTGTCTCCATTCAGTTTCTGGTTTTCCACTTAAAAGTTGCCCCATATATCAGACAACTCAGGTGTCCACATTATGATCACAGTCCTGTGTACAGTTTTTGAAGCACACACATACTTGGTCTAAAACAAAGTAAGATGCAATTCAAGAACATGAAAACAGTAATGAGGGCTTTGTTTCTTCTTTAATGTTTTGATATCTTCCACTCCCTTTAGCCAACGCGTTGCGTCGTTTCTGGGTAACAACCCTACTACTTCCTCAGGGCTGGAAGTAATACAAATACCGAATTTGTAATGCAAGAATTATACATGATTCTTTAACAACAAATACAAGCCCAAATATTAACCCTGTGCAATAGATCTAAATAATAAAAAAGTTTGTGCTTAATAGTGTACTCTAAAAAATTATAAGTACCATTCTTTATAGCAGACACACAATCTGTATCTAATCATGCTTAGTCAAAATATATTCATATTTACATTGATGGTGATGTCCTTCAAAATTGAATTGAATTGCATAATCTATTTTTCTGATGCTCCTATAGTGTATGTGAGGAGAACCATATATCAGTATTTGTGCTTGTTATAATTAAAACCCCACGTTAATCACATGCTCCCAAGGAAAAAGGAAACCCGGGAGATGTGCTGTACCTTAGAGAAGTATTCTAGATCAAGATCTGAAATGGCCAAAAAGATAAAGATATATGTATATATAGCATAATGATCATGAGGCACAAGTATCTCAATCCGATGTCTTTAATCCTAAATTGCAACACTTCATGAATTATAAATCGAGATGGTTCTTACCTCCTGAATTAAACTCTGTGCACTATTTCTTATTTCCAATATACAAGAAATATCACAGTGCGTAACGTGTAAGTCTCAGGACTTCTATAAGGGAATCATAATTGATCATTAGATTACCACCCCAAATTACATCTGGACAGAATCTCAGCAAGATTCAATGGTTGCGTACCACAGTATATGGCACAAAGTAATCATGGGAGACATGGAGCTTCCAGTTGTAAATGTCAAGTCCCTGAAGTACGGGGAAACCTGAAATTGATGCCGGACATAACCAGTATATCCCTTAGGAGACTGCACCTTCCTAATGTGTGGGTCAGGTCCCTGAAGTACGGGGAAACCTGTAATTTAAAATGATGAAGAAATCAGACTCTCCATGTAAAGTTCTAAGCCTCCCTAGCAAGAAGTATTGGAGACATACTAACACCTTCACCCACTTCAATTGGGGTTTGGGAAAGATTTCAGTACAGACACCGTGCTTGCTATAGCCACAAAAAATCTTCAATTGATTCTGGATGATGGAGTTGTGGCGGCCTTGGTCTTGTTAGACCTATGGGCCGATTTAGACACCATTTCACATAAAATACTGTTAGAGAGAATGACATCGTATGTTGACATCGCACATAGTGGCCATAGCTCTTTGGACTCGTGTTTAAAAGACCGTACTCAAATTGTCTGAATAGTCAATGTCCAAACTTCAGGCAAACTGATCAAGACTTGTGTCCCTCAGGGAACTTTTCAATTTGTAAATGGTCCCTCTGGCAAGACTGATAAATGCCTTCGCTTTAATTTCTATGCCTATGCTGATGACACCCAGTTGATGCTAAAGACATATGGAAACACTAAAGTTACATCTCATAAATTTTTTTCCTGTCTTGTAGAAGTCGCTAACTGGATGAGAAACACCTCTCTGGTACTTAATGTTGACAAAATGGAAGTCCTTAGGTCTAGAGAGCACAGCATATGGACAGCTGACTGGTGGCTTACCTCTTTATGGGCCGCATGCATCAAGCGAAAAACCGGTCGCAAATGGGCAGATTTGCAGAATCTGCCCCTTTGCGATCGGTATTTTTGTATTTGGGATGCATCATCCCAAATGCAAAAATCGCAATTTTAGAAATGGCATATGTAGCGATTACTTAATTGCGATTACATTTAGGGAATCACAAATTGCGATTCCCTGAATGCAATGCATTATGAAATCGCAAATAGCGATTTCGCAAATGGGGACGCAAATTACCATCAATTTGAACTTGATGGTAATTTGCAAAAACTTTGAAAAATGCACAAAAGTGCATTTTTCAAAGTACCTGATTTACACACACACATGCCCTTGGGGGATGTGTGTGCGCAACATGTGTTCCCATTACAGTTTCAGGGGTGCAACAGGAGCACCCTTACACCCTTAAAATTACATGCGCAATTTGCGAGTACCTATTGGGTACTCGGAAATTGCGCATGCAATTCCTATTCATTCCTAGGGGCCTGTAGGCCCATGGGAATCCATTCCTTTTTTGTTTTTTGCAGAGTTTTTATATAACGCGAACTTGACCCGAATACAATCGGGTATCAGAGCGCTTTACATAGCACCAGTTACATTACATGAGGACACACATTCATATATTTTTTTTGTTAGGCACGGGGAGATTAAGTGATTTGCCCAGAATCACAGGATGTTCAGCATCATTACCGAGACTCAAACCCAGTTCCCCAGGTCCGAGGTCGAGCGCCCTAGCCGTTAGGCCAATTCCTCTCCCCAATTTGCAATTTGAAATTTGCGAGTTGCAATTAAGGAATGTTTAGGAATCGCTGTTTTTTTAGCGATCCTATTCGCAATTAAGGAATCGCAAAAGCCTACCTTGATGTATGTGCCCCTATGTCCTTTGCCATCCCTTGGCAAACTTGAAAGAAACCTGGATATCGCAATCAATTCCATACTTAGTTTTGAATATACAATCTACTGGAACTTTTACTTATGTTTTTCAGCAGTCATCATTAAGCTCATCCCTTTTCTGCCAGCATCATCAAGACAAAATGTGGTCCAAGCTCATATAACATCGAGGGTAGACTATTGTAATTTTCTAATGATTGACCTACCCACCTACTGTGTACAGATCGGAAAGTTAGTACAAAATGCTGTGGCAAAAACATCTTAGAAATAAAAAGAAGGGCACTCATTTCCAACCACATGTGACACCTACGCTGGCTGTTCAACACCCAACCAGTTTATTTGAAGCGCTATTGTAAGAAAGTGGCTCTGTATATAGAGCACCAAAGTAAGGTTCAGTGTGCACAGAGTCCACAGTCCCCAGAGGTTTGGCAGAGGCTAAAGTTAGATATAACCTTATTCTCTAAAGTGGTAGCTTGGCCGAGCAGTAAGGCAGTATCAGAAGACAGTGTAAAGCATTTGTTGTACACACTCAGTCAGCAAATGTCACACACTCAAGAACTGAACTCTAGGCCAATTGTTTTGTATATCAAAATATATAGTTGTTTTACTTTAGAACCACAAGTAGGTATCAAAATAATTTCTCAGAATGAAATGCTGTAGTTGTATACTTTCAATAAGCAATATACTTTTAAATACAATAGTTACAGTTATTGCAATAGACAACACAATTCAAACACAATTATAACATTGAGCTCAATGGGAGTTTTTAAGTAAATGCAATTTCAATTACTTTGCGTGTGATTTGGATCCTCGTTTCAGTCCTGGTGCATTTCCTGTAAACAGTTCAAAGAACTCCTTTTTGTTACACAGGCGATTTTTAAGGAATATTTGTATGTTTCAAAAATCGACACGGAAGAATTTCTGGCAAAAACCAGGCAATGTTATCCCATGGAGGAAAATCAAGTTATCGGTAAGTACTGTTGTAATTACTTTTCAGGGTCAGTGCTGGGCACCAAGATCCAGCACTGGGATCTCTCCTGATAACAGGTGAGTAATTTCATTTTCGTTGTTCGGCTGATTTTTAGTGAATATTTTAAAGTTTCAAAACTCGACACTTATGAGAATTTCCAAGTGAAACCAGTCAATGTTACTCTAAGGAGAAAAAGTGAGTAATCGGCTTTGAGGTAAGTACTCGACTGGCAGAGTTAAGGTTCTGGGCATAGACTCAGGGGCCTCCCAGGGTCAGGTAGGTACAGTCGTTACACCCTCAGCAGCTCAGGGGCAGCCGAGTGCAGAGAGAGTTAGGCCCAATGTTAGCCTATGGTGGCAGGGGGCCTTTGGTTGGTGGCTGCTAGCAGGCAGGCCACGCGGCTGTGGGAGCTGGGCTCCTGGTCACTCACACAGGGAAAGTTTTGAAGTAAGATAGGATAGAGGTTGCACTTCCAGGGTCACTCGGGCGGCTGGGTGCTTTTGAGCCATCGGGCGCTCAATGTATTTCAATGGAGAAGCTACCAGATGAACAAAGACTGCAAGCTCAGGGACGGAGATTCTTCAGGTGCGACCACCACTTCGAGAGGTAAGTTGGGAAGCTGTAGGTTAGGTAAGCACCCAGGAGCTGGGCACAGGGGGCCGCAGGAAGCTGGGTGCAGGGGTGTCTTTTCACGTTGGGAAATCTTACCCTCTGCTGATCGCGGTTGGAGGGGTTCCTGGTTCTGAGGCTGCAGGCGTCGTCAGGAGCATCGAGGAGGGTCCTTGGGTGCTGGATTCCTGGTCACAGTCGCCAGGGGGATGTCCTTGGGGTCTTTGTTCACTCAGGCACAGGCTGGGCTCGGCAGGTGCAGAGTGTGCAGGAGTCGCGGTTCCTGGCTGGCACCAGGGGTTTGTTGCTTGTTTTGAACAGAACCACTGCTCGTGGGAGTCCCAGTCTTTTAGATGAGCAAGACAGTCAGGTCCTCTGGGTTTTTGAGGTTGCTGACCACTGGAGACACCGGGTTTTAGCAGGAGCAGGTTCGAGGGTCGACAGGCCTGTAGGGCTGGGGCCAAGTCAGTTGGTGTTGTCCTCTTGTTAGCAGCTGCATAGCAGATCTTCTTTCTTCTTGTTCTTCTTTCTTGTTTCGGATTCGGGATCTGAAGAAGGAAGGTTCAGGGTGCCCCTAAATACTAAATTTAGGGGAGTTACAGGTAGGTAGAGGTCAGGGACCAATGGTTCCCTTCCCTGGTGTGGGTACTCCCCCTATCCTGCCACTCTCCAGTGGGAGGGGGGCAGGAGCCTATTCCTGATTGGGTAGGGCTCCCCGTCCTCAAGATGGCAAGAGCCCGGAGTTGTGATTCACCTCACCTCCCCCACCTGAGGGGTGGGGTTGGCAAAGGCTGGCATTCCCCCTTTCCTCACTTAAGTTTTCCCGCCGATCTTCCCGCCAGAGTGTGGATCAGAACCGGTAGGGGTCAGTTGCTGAGTACAGCAAGTGGCCTGGAGAAGCTCACAAAGGCAGCATGCCTTTGATGCTTCCCCTGCCCATCCTGGGGGAGGAGACCTAGCACCTCGCCCAGGACGTGCATTGTTGCAGACCCACGAGAGCGGATGGCTCTCTACCCAGGGGTCCAGCAACATGTCTGCTGGGTGGCAGCCTAGGCAGCCTCTCAGTCAGGACGCTGGTTATTGGTTAGGTTCAGGGGGCATCTCTAAGATGCCCTCTGTCATGCATTTTCCATTAAATCCCACACTGGCATCAGTGTGGGTTTAATGTGCTGAGAAGTTTGATATCAAACTTATCAGTCTTCAGTACAGCCATCATGGTACTGTGGAGTTCGTGATGACGATTTCCCAGCACCATGTACTCTTAATGGCAGCACTGCACTTACAGTGCCCAGGAATGGACCTGGGTACTGTAGGGGTACAGGGCTCATGCACCTGTACCCACACCACTGGCATAGGGCACCCAGTTAAAGGGGTGACTGAGGTATGCCAGGGCAGTGTGTTTTGTGGGAATGGCACACAGGGATGTGTGCCATGTTCACTCTCTGTTTTGTTCTGCACCAAGACACTCAGCCTGCAAAGGCAGTGTGTGTGTGTCAGGGTACAGGGCCTCTAAGTGTGGCACAATAAGTGCTGCAGCCCTTAGGGGCCTTCTCTGGTCACAGGGCCCTGGGTACCTAGGGTACCATTTACCAGGGGCTGACATGTGGCCAGAGATGCCAATTGGGTTTAGGCTTCGTGCAGTTTTAGGGAAGGAACACAGGCCCTGGGCACCTGATTGCCAGGAGCCCAGGGCACACTCAGTCAAAGTACATCCGCAATTCAGCAAAATGTGGGGGCATACCATGCAAGAAAGATGGCACTTTCTCACAACTATGCCATGGAACATTGTACCGCATGACACCAGATTCCTACAGGGCATGTTTTCTTGATGATTATTGCTCAGGTCCCAATACCTGATCGAAACACTGAGATTCAAAAACAAAAGACAAGGAGGCATATTGTGACAGCCAAGGCGTAGAATCTTCCCCTGCTATCCTGGGTCGTGATGTTTTGGAAGCTCCAGGACATTTCTCCCTGAGGGTTTGTGCACTGAAGAAATTCATTCATTCACTCATTCGTTCATTCGGCCATTCATTCACAAATCAGGTATATAAAATAGTTGCTTAGCTCAGCACTACTTCATCATCCACTTCTGTTTTTTTAACTTAATACTACAGGTTAAATGCAGCCACACTGTCACAGTTTCAGCCAGTGCATCTATGTTCAAAATGAGTGCCATGGCCCATAGTTTCCCTTAGGGGATTGCTGCCCACTGCCATTACTAGAGCAGACCGTGCCCTCCAGTTGTGCCACCCATTGCTACTTCTAAAGCCAAGTGCTGTTTCCGCCTTCGGTATTAACGCAAGTGGCATTGGTCAGTAATTCGGTTGGATGATGACAGGGTCAACCCTGCCTATATTTGAATGCATAGCCCATGATAATTTCATGCAGGTTTCTGCAGGAAATCGTAGATGTCAACTGATACCTAAGAGTATAGCCCCATCCCCACTCTCAAACAACTTTTCAGACTTCTATTAAATAGCATTATGACCACTCCAGCTAAAGTCCCAATGTTTCCATAAAGCACCGTAGGCACTCATGTAAATTATGCGTAAACAAAGAGAGAGAAAGGGAAATGTAAGCGTAGCCACTATTGGTCCCCTTAGCATATATCAATAAACAATGAAAGAGTGAATCCGAATTATTGGTTTGAACAAGGCAAAAGGAGTCACATATGTGTATAAGAAGATCCCTCACTCGCCAACCTAGTTGATGACATGCTTCATCATAGGGATCCCACCCGAGGGGCCGAATGCCTCTCAGGTGTGCTACGATGTCTGATTACAGCGGAGCAGGTTTTATTAGGAATTTGTGAAAGTGAGTGAACAGTAACATCGTGAGTATTAAAATTGCCTTTACTTATCCTACACCATTTTTAATATTGGAAACGTAAGGCAAGATTAAAAAAGGCAATGGTGGATGTCTTTTCTAGTTTAATTGACCAGTGGCATCCTTTATGTGAATAAGTGATTGTGGCTGGTCTACATGTTTCAGCCTCAATTTGCAGATTTGCGAGGCTTTTATCAGAACCAGGAATGTCACTGAGGGTGTGCACTCGCTAATGTGCACCCTCTCCTAAGACAGTTATTACTGCAAACTTACGGTTATGTACTCTCAGCGTTGTATGAAAGAAAATGATAGTGGACTATGGGTTGTCCCAGTTCAGTTAACAAATCAGGAATGAATATGCTGCTGACATACTTCTAATAGGAGAACTTGGGGACTCTTATGTTTATTTTATGGGGGTCTTATTAATGATTGTGAACTAAAGTAAGCCTTGTAAGGCCATGCTGATCTAGCCATTCATCCGGAAAACAAAGCCATCTTGAGCTCTTTTTGCTAGCAGTGAACTGAGCACAGAACTGAATAACAAATAGAAAATGAGCCCGAAATGGACTTTATGGTGCTGGAATAGATGCTCTGGAACTCAAAGTATTTCCTACGATGGTGGATGAATTTTTGTTGTTGTAAAATATGGGGTTAGTTACTGCATATTCGAAACCTCTATTTTGAAATAAATAGAAGTGGGATTTTTGATTACTATACACAGAATTGCACAGCTTAATGAATGAAATAAGGAGACTTGTCAAATATAATGAGCATTCTGCTTTCAAATTCATAACTTTAGACCAGTGGTTCTTAACCTTTGACCCCCGACACCAAATAAGAAAGCGGTGACTATTACCTAAACAATGCCTATGATTTGAAGCTCAAAACACTATACAAAAACAGGCATACATCAAAAAGATGCACACATAATGAAAATTATTTAATTCACAAAACATAAAAATATGAGAAAATCACCATTTTAATCGGAAAGTTGGAGCTTTTCAAAATCTAGATTTTTTCCAACTTTCTAATTGATATGCTAGACACTAGTAGCGGTGGCTCCTCCGCTTTGGCAGAGGAGCATCGCCCCACTGCTTCAACTGCAACTCAATACAAAAAATTAAATGATGATAACTCTCTGTTATTCTCATTTTATTTTTTGTATTGAGCTTGCAGTTGAAGCCAGGTTGTAAGGGAAAGGCGGGGCTGGGCTCCCCACATTACAGGGAGGAGGAGTGGTGGCTGCACCTTAAGTGCGCATGGTGGTTTGGTCGGCCTTTTCAGGCCGGCCAAACTCTCACGCGTACTTTGCATGTTCTCCACAGGCTGTATTGTACAGCCTGGCTGGAGAACATGCCCAGCCTCCCAGTCCCTCTCTGAGTGCTTAACCACAGCGCTCAGATCAATCGCAACGCCCCTGTATGGCAGCATCATGATTGACCAGGTGATTCTGGGAGGCTGTGTGCTTCCTGCTGCAGAGAGGACGGAAAAGAGGCGGGAGCCAGCGACATTTAGGTAAGTGTTCTTTAATTTTTTTATTCCCCTGCTTCCCTCCACCCTTCCATTCCCCTCCCCCGCGTCACCACCCCGTTCGATCGCAGCCACTACTGGACACTAGCATATTATTTTGTCTTTTTTGCTTCTAATACATACTCTCTTTTTATCTGTGTATACCACTGCTGCTTTATTTGAGGCCACCAATCATCCACACTGGATTTTGTTAGGTGTATTTGCGCTGCTTCCACAAAACAAGATAATGGTATCAACTTAATTTTTCAAAAATATACAAAAAGTTTTAAAACTTCTAATTTTGCTTTTTTATGTGTATAACCTTTATGAATCTGCTAATATTGTTAAATTTATCCAAGCATATTTGGCGTGACCTTTCAGTGGCATAGCCAGGTGGGTGATATCTGTTCTTGAATCATGTTTTGAATAATCAGTTGTGCGCAGATGATCTCACCCAAGAAGTTGCCGACCGTAGGCTTCCAACTTTTATTAGGGTCTTGGGTTTTGTGCTTTCATGCAGGATTCATCTCTTGCTGCAAAATACTTGCGTTCATAATATATGTTAGGAAGTGATCATTAAAAGTATTATGGTTATTAATGGCCCTGCATGTGCTTGATACATGACTTCATTATAAATTAATTAATGTAAGAACATGAAAATAAATAATGTAAATGATCTGACTCCTTGAGGCATTCAGCCAAACAGCTTGGTTGCAGGAATAAAAACACAGATTAACCTTATGGTAGTTAGAATGATGATGTATTTTGTACTTAAATGTGCATCTGTGGCGAGATAGCATAAAATAAGTACATCATATACAGCAGACTGTGCTCCTTCTCGTACATCGCTGGCAAGACCTGGAATGACCTTCCCCTCCAGCTCCGTACAGCCCCCTCGCTGGCAGACTTTAGAAAGAGACTCAAGACCTGGCTCTTCGGCGGAGACACAGCACCTGGATACCCCTGGGTGTAACAGTACTGAGGTTTACAAATGCTGTTTGATTGATTGAGCTGTAAATGTATGAAATAATCTACGGTAGGGGCAACATGAAGTCCATATATTATGTACTGCAGGCTCAGCTGTCTATATGTTAAGAAGTTCGTATGTGCTAGCTTTGGCAGTGTCACATACAGAAGTAGATTCTGGTGTGGTAAGTTGGAAACCCGTATCTAAAAGTCTCTAAACTGTTCTAGATTTCAGCTGACTGAGTTATTGGGCTTTCGCAATTTGTGAAACGTTTTAGGATACAGGAATAGTCGGACTGGGACAGAACATTTTCCCGGGGTACCAAAATCAAAGTGGCTCCCATTAGTGAATTAGATACCTAAAAAAGTGGGCCATATTTGCGAACTAGAGCAGTTTTCAACTTGTAAATATTGGCTGTATAAGTGTTTTGCAAGGTATGGAAGACTGCATGGATTTGAAGTTGCTGCAGGAAATGTTTGGCTAGGGAGCTCCACATGAGACGAGGCGCAGTGAGCAGAGATGCGCTGACAGGAAGAGCACACACCATTCTTTTTACTTCTGACTCGACTCAATCCTTAGTAAGCTCATTGTACAGTTCTGGGCACAAACATGACAGTTATTGTGAGAAACTGGGTTATTGGTTGAGGGGGAGGGTGATACCCTACTCAAGCAGCAACCACAATCCTTGTCAGGGTGAAGTCACAAGCAAATCCCAAATTAACCTGTGCTCAAACCCCTGAGCAGTCAGGCTTAACTGAAAGGCAATGTGTGAAGTATTTTTGCAGCATTTCAAACATTAATAACAGAACACAAGACAAATCTGACACAAAGTTAGAAAAATAGGGTAATTGAAACAAACAAATCAAGACAACAAAAACGTATAATGCCAAAAAAGCACAAGCGCCAAGTGCAGTTATCTAGTCGTGCGGGACTGGGACAAAGTCACAAGTTCAGGCCGACCATGATGGAGCAAAGGCTGGCTACAAGGACCCGCTTAGACTCACTGAATAAGAGTACCTTATTTCCTGGTTGTGAGGAAATGAGAAGTATTGTGTCGAGGTTGCTTTGCCCAGTAGAGACAATGGGAGGTCTGTGCGTCACACAGTGACAGTTCCGGGGAGCTGCAAAGTGCAAGACGATGTCCTTTCTTGGTGATGCATTAGCATTAGCAGTGGTTAGCAGTGACAAAGTGCGCAGAGTCCTAAAAGTCAACAAAAATGGGTTCAGAAAACAGGAGGGTGAAGGCGAAAAGTTTGGGGATGACCCTGCAGAAAAGATCAATTCCAACAATTACCCTCATTATGTATCCCATTCCCTTCAACTGCACTCGGTTTCGTATAGCTCAGTTGACTCAACATAAATACCAGTAAACACATACATACATAAGGGCAACCTGCAAGCACCAGTCTGACATCATAGGGCCGATTATCAAAAGTAATCGGAGACAAAATCCTAACTTTATGACTTTCGGTATTCGCAAAAGGAATTTCGGAGTAGTAAAGTTAGGATTTTGTCTTAAGTTTGTCTTATGTTTTGGTTTTAAGACAAAATCCTAACTTAAGTTTAAGTTTCTATATTTTAACTTACTACTCCTAAATGCCTTTTGTGAATACTGAAAGTCATAAATTTAGGATTTTGTCTCAGATTACTTCTGTGAATCGGGCCCAAAGATCCTAAGCACACATGCCCTTCTATCTCATTCTTTTTACATTACTCAGTCACCAGTAGTCTGTCACTGACAAAAGCAGGAACCAGATGCAACAAGTCAGTCTGTCAGTCTGGTCACAGTTTTGCCTGCTCTACTGTCTGGCCCATGCAGATAGACTATCAGAAGGCCTGACTGATATGTGGAGCAGCTTGGTTTGGGCAATCCTTGTGTGTTTCCCTGGGTGGGATCCTATCTTTGCAGCTGACTGGGTTAGTATCTCAAACCGAGGAGAGACCAAGGAGAAAGGTAATCAGCTGATCCACTTCCATGGGAGTCTCACAATTGCCACTCATGCATATTCAGCAACAAAAGTTACTTTCATCTATCTGATTGATTTTTTACTATGGTCCCACAATAGCTACAATTAATTACCTAATTATCATTTGGTTTTAAGTGTTTGAAAATCACATCAATCATGGCAATCTAGAAATATAACACTTGAAATCATAGAGTTTTCAAGAAATTAGGGGCTTATTTATGAGAGGCTTGAGCCGCTGGAGCATCACTTTTGTGACGCTTCGGCAGCATAAGCCTTTCAATCATATCTATGAGGCCATGCAAAACCACTTTGCATGGCTTTGAATAGCCTCATTTACATGGGGAAAGACATAGCAGCGCAAGTAGCTGCCTTGCCTTACTCTGCTTCATGAAGGCATTCCATGGGTGTTGCGGTGGGTATTCCCACGAAGCACCCACGGATATTGACGTTGCCCCAGATATACGTGTTCGCATAAACCTAGGGCTGTGCCCAAACCTTATGCCTCCCCAGAGCAGGCCTCCTCGTAACGAGGAGAAATAATTTTATTTCTACCCATTTTTTCATCTTTCCATGTGTACTACATTCTGCAGCACACATAGAAAGAGGAAAATGCCTCTCCGCATTTTTTGTGTTCAGGAAGGTGCCCCTTTCTTCACAAAAACAATCCTGCCTGCAACGGAGCCACACTTGCACCATGGTGCACGCGTGCTTATGTTGGAGCTAGTCAGCAAATTGTGTACCAGCATGGCGGCAAAGGAGAGGAATGCACCATATTTCATAAATATGGTGCATTCCTGCCCTTTCACATTGGTGTAGGGCAGCACTGCAAGAAGACTTACAGCGCTGCCCTACTCCAATTCCTTGTAAAGGAGGACCTAATATTTTTTAATCAATATTTGCTTACGTTTCTATTAAGGGTGCACATAAAGGAAGCAATGGTGCTGATGTCACATTGTGACACGCAGCGCATAGTTTTCAGCAGTGAGCTTCAAAAAAGGTGGAAATAAAAGAGTAATTCTGTGGCTGATCATAATTCAGATGGTGTAAGTTTAAAAAAACTCTTGTTTCATACCTTACAGTAGTCCAAAATGAGGGCTGTTTGTTGACATTTCAACTCTTGCTAAATTCCACAGGACATCATTGCAACAAAATTGAAGTTGTTTTCTATCCTGTACCCTCTCCATCAAAGGTTCTGGCATAAAGTCCAAGATTATGCTTAGTAAAATGTAGTACAGCAGAAATCACCAGCCAATGGATTGTTGAGTCATGGTTGAAATTGGTCCCAAAGAATTTTCAATAAAAGACTGTTAGGTGTCGATGGTTGTATGGGTCAGTGCAAACAGCCCCTCGTCTCATTGGAAATCTTGAAAGGCGTTTATGGAGACGAATGACAAAATGTTGTTTGAAAAATATTGAGCAACAAAACATAGAAGGTAAGAATATCAATACTTTAATATATAGTTGTATTAAATATAGTTTTTAGCAAATGTAATATTTCTTAGTTAATAAATAATTTTAGGTTTTAGTTTAATTGTTTGAATTTTTAGTATAGTCTGTAATTTTTAATGTGGAATTATGTTTTTTCACATTTATTAAGGAATTTATAATTTAGTAGTTGGTTGGGTTTGAAAAAGAAAAGAACAATGAGGGAAGTTATTTAAAGGATAAATTATTGTGCCTATTTTATATTTTTTAAGTTAATTAAATATTTAACTTGTAATTAATTGTGTAGCTATTTATCTCGATCAATTTTTATTTTTATTACTTCAGTGAATTTTGTGATTTTTGTACTTGTAATTTTATTTGTAACTACAAATGTATAATTTAGTAGATGGCTGTAATGTTTATAGGGGATAGGGTGGGAAGTTATTTACATTATGCATTTTTATGTTGTTTTAATTGATTCTATATGTTAATTAAATATTTAATTTGATTGTTATTTTATTTATTTAGGTGTATTTGGTGATTTTGAATCTATATTTTATTTTCTATAGTTTAATTACTAATTTATAATTTAGTGTTGGGTTATTGTGTTTGCATGGGAATAGGGTGGTAGTTATTTAAACTATATTTCCTTTACAAATTCATTTTTGTATGGTAATGAAATATTGAATTGGTAGATCACTGTATGAATTATTACATTGATTATTTTATATGTAAATTATTACATATTCTGTTCCTAAATATTTTGATACATTACTGTAGTAGTTTACATACAAAGCACAATATTTTTGACTTGATATTCTGTTAGGACAATAATGTCATACTCGATATTGTGTCAAATACCAGTTTCTGACACTTTTCAGAGTAGCCACTTCTGCACTGGCTGAGCTCAACTCTATCTCTTTCAGGCTCCTTCTGCTCAACATGCCTTGCGACATCACTGAAGGCATTTTACCCTTTCATAACAATGTCTGCACTTCCACAAATATTTAATTTTTGACGCCAGCTACCATTCATAAATGTTGACACACTGTTCCCATCTCCAAACAACTTTCACACTAAAACATAACCTCTTCCTCCTCTCCTGGCAACTTCTTCAACATCATGCTCTTCTCTGTCTCCATTCAGTTTTTGGTTTTTCACTTAAAAGTTGCCCCATATATCAGACAACTCGGGTATCCACATTATGATCACAGTCCTGTATACAGTTTTTGAAGCACACGCATACTTGGTCTAAAACAAAGTAATATACAATTCAAGAACGTGAAAACAGTAATGAGGGATTTGTTTCTTCTTTAACGTTTTGATATCTTCCACTCCCTTTAGCCAATGCATTTCGTCGTTTCTGGGTAACAACCCTACTACTTCCTCAGGACTGGAAGTAATACAAATACCGAAATTTGTAATGCAAGAATTATACATGATTCTTTAACAACAAATACAAGCCTGTATATTAACCCTGTGCAATAGATCTAAAAAATTAAAAAAGTTTGTTCTTAATAGTGTACTCTAAAAAATTATAAGTACCATTCTTTAAAGCAGACACACAATCTGTGTCTATTCATGCTTAGTCTAAACATATTCATATTTACATTGATGGTGACGTCCTTCAAAATCGAATCAAATTGCATAATCTATTTTCCTGATGCCCCTATCGTGTATGTGAGGAAAACCATATATTAGTATTTGTGCTTGTTATAATTAAAACCCCATGTGAATCACATTCTCCCAAGGAAAAAGGAAACCCGGGAGAAGTGCTGTACCTTAGAGAAGTATTCTAGATCAATATCTGTAAAGACCAAAAAGATAAAGATATATGTATATATAGCATAATGATCATAAGGCACAAGTATCTCAATCCGATGTCTTTAATCCTAAATTGCAACACTTCATGAATTATAAATCGAGATGGTTCTTACCTTCTGAATTAAACTCCGTGCACTATTTCTTATTTCCAATATACAATAAATATCACAGTGCATAACGTGTAAGTCTCAGGACTTTTATAGGCAGTCAACTCTGTAAGGGAATCATAATCGATCATTAGATTACCGCTCAAAATTACATCTGGACAGAATCTCATCAAGATTCAATAGTTGCTTACCACAGTATATGGCGCAATGAAATCATGGGAGACATGGAGCTCCCGGTTGTAAATATCAAGTCCCTGAAGTACGGGGAAACCTGAAATTGATGCCGGCCATAACCAGTATATCCCTTAGGAGACTGCACCGTCCTAATGTGTGGGTCAGGTCCCTGAAGTACGGGGAAACCTGTAATTTTAAATGATGAAGAAATCAGAATCTCCACATAAAGTTCTAACCTCCCTAACAAGAAGTATTAAAAATCCAACATACTTGAAGATAATGGCAGCCGCACCCAAATACAGGCAAGAGCAGTTGGCTGCCCGCGTTGGTTTCAAATAAACCAAACACAAGAAATCGAAGTAGGGACTTAGCGATTGCCAGTAAAAGCATGAGCGTCATCTTGAAACGGCAAAATTAAGCATTTCATAAGTTAGGCGCTATCATAACCAGAGGCAGACAGTACATCCATGCCTATCAGAGCATACTAATATTTAAATGTCATTGCAGTTCTGTGCCTCATAATCCTAAAGATTTGCGAGTTACACTAATACTGTGTACCTTATAGGAATCAGGAAAAATGTAGGTACTTCAAATAATAAAGTTGTCTCTCTGTCACACCAAGCACAAGGAATAGAAATAGGGACTTAGCGGTTGCGAGCAAAACATGGGCGCCACCTTGAAACAGTGAATTAAGTGTTTCATAAGTTATGTGCCATCCTAGCCAGATACAAATAGTACATCTATGCCTATCCGAGCATACAAATATTTAGTTGCCAGTGCAGTTCTGTGCCTCACAAACCTAAAGATTTGTGAGCTACACTAATGCTTTAATACCTAATATTAGTCAGGCAATATGTAAGAATTTCAAATAATAAAGTTGTCTCTTTGTCACATGAGGACTCTATACAGTGTCCACAACTACTCCCAGATACAGTAGTAAAGCTGGATATACAATATATTAAAGACAAGTGAAAGACTGTATTGATACGAGCGGGCATTTGATATATTCATAACCAATAATGTATCTAGTCTTCGTCCATCAATTGTTAAATCAGCTTGAGGGTGTACAAACTTATTTAACTAATGTTCTCTAATAAGAATATTGAGGAACACATAATTTCTTTTTCTTTTTTATTTCAGATAGATTTTTATTGGTTGTTTCCAAATACAGCAATACATACAATACTACAAATCAAATGACGTAAGGAGTAGACATATGAAGATAAACAAAATAGAGACAGTAAAAAACAAATGCATTGAGGAATCAGGTGGGTATGGCAGTATATCACATTTTCATACCCCAGTAGCGCTTGGCTCAGCTTCACGAAAGCCACTTAGTGGATTAACAATGTCGCAAAGTGTATCTAAACAATCAAGCAAGGAGTACCATAGGTCAGGGATCAGAACAACTTAGATATCGGTCTGAATCTAATTGTCTATAGAGTAGTGCAAGTAACCTGGTGGAGCGAACACTAGTGAGAGTTTTCCATGGGGAGGAATGGTTTATCAGTTCTACTGTGGTTCATGGAGGTTTGTGTGAGTTAAAATAAAGATAAAGAGTGTCCCACATGTGCCTGATAGGGGGTTTCCATGGTGAATTCTGGAGAGCTACGTTGTCAGCCCCCCTAAGGTTGGAGACCCAGTTCAACCAGCATTTAAAGGATGCTTTGCGCGTATCTTTCCAATTGTTGAGTATGATCTTAACCGCTGCCGTTAGGAGTAGGTCCAAAAGCGCCCCATCCCTTTCATTCAGTGACTCTGCTCGGAGGTAACCGAATACTAGGGTCGAAAGGTCCCTACTAGGGGAGTATGGGAAGAGTTTATATATGAACTCGAAGACCTTATCCCAAAAGGGTATCACGCATTCGCACAAAATTAATAAGTGTTCCAGGTCACCTATTTTATCATTACAGTTCCAGTAGATGGGGTCTTCATGGATTTTGTGTGAGTGTAGTCGGGCTGGTGTCCAGTAGGCCTTATGTAATAGCAAGAACTTTGTCTGGGAGAGTACTGGGCTGATCTTATTTCACATAACTGAATTCCACGTCTTGGACCAGTCCTTCTCTGAAATCGGGAGAGAGGAGTGTGACTCCCAGAAGGATGTGCGCTTCTTATTGAGGGCAGACTGTCGTGGGCATAGTGATTTATAAATCCAGGAGACCTGGTGGCCTAACTTGTGTAATTTTGATATATATTGCGGGAGGGAAGGGGGTAGGTTTGACAGTTTCGCTTTAGTTAAAGCAGATTTTATTTTTAGGAAGTTATAAAATTCGAGTGGATCTAGTTTATATTTATCCTGTATTTCCTTAAAAGTTAGTGGGTAGGCTCCGTTGAAAAGTTGCTGGGGGAAATAGATACCCCTGTTAACCCATGTTTCATTATGTAGAGTGCTTCCTTTATATAGAATTTTAAGATTATCCCAGAGGGATTCAAGCTTAGACCGTCTGATGCTAGTGTCGAACAGTTTATCCACCTTCAGCAGGGCCGACTTTGTGTTTTTGAATATAGGCTTTGAACAGGTGACTTTGGTGAGGTTTGCGGTTAGAAGGGACGCTGGGGCAAGATTCTTAAGGAGTGATTTTTCAATGTTCAGCCATACTGGGGTGTATTCTTCTGGTGGCACAAGCCAGTATGAGCCTTGTTTTGCTAAGAATGCCGTCTGGTATAGTTTTAAATCATCTAGGTTGACCCCTCCCAAGGATTTGTTTAGTCTGAGTTTTTTCATACTAATTCTTGCTTTTTTCCCTTTCCATATAAATGTTGAGAGTAGAATGTCCAGTTTGAGGGGGAGCATAGTTATTAAATAGTTCACTAGAGGAGAGATGATCCTCTTGATGGCTTCAACCCTACCCCACCATGTTATAAATCTTGGGGACCAAGCATCAAGAAGAGTTTTAATTTTCTCTAGGGGGCTAGCTTAGTTATGTTTGAGCGTCTCTAATATAGAGCTGCCAAATTCAATCCCCAGGTTTTTGATGTATCCCGGCTGCCATGTAAGGCCGGAGTCACCCAGTACTTCTCGTGTGCAGAGAATGCTCAGGGGCTTGACCTCGGACTTATCATGGTTTAATTTATACCCAGAGTGTTTAGAATATATTTCTATGGTGGTCATTAGGGCCTTGATGAATTCTCTCGGGTTCTCTGTAACAATGAGAATATCATCCGTATGCGGCTAATTTAACATGAGTTTCTCCAAAGGTTACTCCGCTTATTTCATTGTTGCGTTTGATGTCCTGAATTAGTGGTTCCAGGGCCAGGAGAAACAGAGCAGGGGAAAGAGGGCAGCCCTGTCTGGTGCCCTGTTCTAGGTGGAATGACTCCGAGAGGGTTCCATTGATTGCTATTCGGGCAGTAGGGTCTGAATATAGTGCCATAACCATGTTCATATATGAGCCTCCCAGATTAAAGGTTAACATGCAGTGTTTCAGGAATGACCACGAAACTCTGTCAAACGCTTTTTCTGCATTGAGGGTAATGGCGACAGAAGGGGCAGGTGTAATTTTTGCTTTCTCCAGGATGTGACAAAGTAATCTAGTGTTGTCATTGGACATACGATACTTGAGGAATCCTACTTGCTAGTTAATGATTAATTTTGGGAGGATCGCATTTAGTCTATTGGCTAGGATTTTTGCATAAATCATACAGTCCACATTGATCAGTGAGATTGGTCTGTAGTTTTTTGTTAAGAGAGGGTCTTTCCCTTCTTTCGGTATGATAATGATATTGCCTTCCCTCATTGATTTAGTGATATAGCCCTCTTTAGCAATGGAGTTAAATAATTTTAATAAGGTAGGTTGTAGCGACCTATCAACCTCCTTGTAGAAGGAGACTGAGAAGCCGTCTGGGCACGGGGCTTTATTGTTCTTAAATGATCTGATAGAGATCGAAAGGTCTTTTTCAGAAATGGGGTTCCCTAGCGCTGATCTATCTACCTTTGATAGTTTTGGTAGGTTTAGTGAATCTAAATATTTGGTGCAGTCTTCTGTGTCTATTGTTAGTTTATTTTTGTATAAATCCTCATAAAAGGAGTGGAAGGCTCTTAGTATCTCTTTTTGTTTTGTTTGGATGACATTGGTGGAGTCTTTAATCGAGGAGATAGAAAACTGTCTCTGCTTGTGTTTGAGATAAGAGGCCAGTAGTTTGCCTGCTTTGTTTCCTTCACAGAGCTTGAGTGCCTTGAATCTATTAATCCATACTCCGGCACGTTTGCTCACAATTTTATTATATTCGTATTTCCTCTTAACCAGCCGGTCAAGGACGTCTTTGTTATCTGTCTCCTCAGTATGCTTTATTTCCAGTTCTTTGATTTCTTTCTCTAGTGAATCAAGTTCTAGATTTAGTTTTTTGTTGATCTGTGCTTTGATGCCAATAATGACCCCTCTAATGGTCGCCTTAAGCGGGTACCATTAAGTGGAAGTGCTTATGTCTGGGAGGTCATTTTCTGCAATGTATTCCTTAATTGCTGTCTCGATTTTCAATTTGTTTACTGGGTCAGAGAGTACCTCATCGTTAAAGTCCCACCTTTTCGGGGGTTGGATGGGATGGGTACCTGCAAGTTTGGTGCTGATGCAGGAATGGTCTGAGACTAGTTTGGGGGCTAGATCGGTTTGATCTATGAGGTGCGTGAAAGTACTTGAAAGTAGGATGTAGTCGATTCTAGTGTAGGAGTTGTGAGGGGCTGAGTAAAATGTATAGTCTCTTGTATCTGGATGTTGGAGGCGCCATGAGTCCTTTAGATTAAACTTGGAGCAGAATCTGTGAAGGACCTCGTGTGAGCGGGCTGGTTGGTATTTGCATTTTGATTGACGGTCTATAAGAGGATCCAACGGCAAGTTAAAGTCACCGCCTACTATGATAAGATCATCTTGAGGGAAGCTCTCAATTGTACTTGAGACCTTTTCCCAGAAATTAGGCTCCTTGGAGGTAGGGCCATAGATGTTGACCACATGGATGGGGTTGTCTCCTCTCTGCAGATGTGTAACTAGTAGTCTCCCCTCTTCATCGTGTGTGTGTGAGATAGTGGTGATGTTGGATTTTTTGGCAATAAGGGTAATGACACCTTTTTTTAAATGGTCTGCCGGTGAGTATGAAGTATGAGAGATCCAGTTGTGTTTGATAAAGCCTACATCCTCTTCTGATAATTTCGTTTCTTGGAGAAGAATGATGTCTCCCTTAGTTTTGGCTAAGTATTCATAGATTTTTCTGCGCTTCACCAGGTTATTTAGACCCTTAACATTTAGAGATACAATGTTGAGGTCCTCTGCGATGGTTTTATTCTGAGTCATCTTTGGGTCTAGAGGCCACTATATAACTGTTTTACCTTATGGGAAATGGTTGCGTAGACGTTGGTGAACCCGGTATGTGCATGGAGACCATATTGTGCAATTAGTGTCAAGATGAGCATCCTCTGGAAAACACTTCTCACATTGGAGTCCGAGTGTGATCTGTCCCTGAGCAAATATTCAGCATAGAGCATACCTGCTTCAACATAGTTAAAATAACAAAATGGGCATACATAAAGTAAAAACAAAGTGGAAACAGCCATAAGTACATTTATCCCTTGTTTTCCCCCCCATTCCCCTTCTTCTCCCAACCCTCCCTCCCCACCCTGCCCTCCCTGAAAGAGTTGAGTGCTAAGAGCTGCGATAATTGAACAATGTGTCATCAGGGGAAATATTTGTGAAACAACTATGAGAGTTATATATAACCAGAAAAAATGTGACTACTACTGTAGGTTGTTGGGTCAATGAGTGGCATATGGTTGATTTATATGCTAGTAATCGGCTGTCAGAATCTAAGACAGATTAATGACTTAGCGAATATTAACTTGGTAGCTGGTAGACCCGCAGTACCTCTTGAGAACGTTGTGGCACCTTACTTAGAGTAACTAACAAGGATATAGGTTAATAGAACTGAGAACAATAGCTGAAATTACTATGAAATGTGTCAGACTCCATATATCATTTTCATTTCCTGAAGGATATGAAGCATTATTTTACTAAATGAGTTTGCTTAGTTGTGTGACCGCATCACTTTGAAAACCTTTGAAAACCTCTATAGCTAGACGTTTATAGCAGTAATATTACGTAGGTGTAAGAAGGGTAAGCCAGAAAGCACAATTCAAAGGATACTAAGTCTTTCTTTTGTTGGAGGATCCCACAGAGAGGTCCATCTCCTGGGTGGGAGTTCCCTCCAGATGTCGTGCCAGATCCTGGGGGTCTGTAAAGATGAATGTTTTTCCATTATCCACAATTTTAAACTTCGAGGGTCCTGCAAATGAAAATTGAATGTTTTTCCCCCTCAGCTTGTCGCGCAGTTGAAGGAAGCCTTTCCTTGTATTGACTCTTTCTTTAGAGTAGTCCTGTGTAAAGTTTATCCGTTGTCCTTCCCAGGTTACTTGTTGGTTTTTCCTGGCGAAGCTTAGGATGGCTTCTGTGTGCTGGTATCGAAGTGGTTTGCAAATCATGGGGCGAGTCCCTTTTCTGTTTGAAGGGTTGAACGATGGAATTCTGTGGGCTCTGTCTAATTCCAAGCCATGGTGGAAATTTAGCCCAGTTATCATGGGTATCCAAGACACCAGGAAGGCCACACATAATCCCGCATCAGTCTCTGACCCTTCAGGAATACCAAAAATGCGTATATTTCCTCATCTGTTTCGGTCTTCCAATTCTGCGTTTTGATTTTTTGAGCTTACTAGTGACATTATGGAGGTATTTAATTTCTTTGCTAGCCTGGGTGGACACATCCTCAACGTCACTTATTCTTTGCTCTGCGTCACAGATTTTCGAGTTCATAGTATTCATATCTGCGCGGATTGCTGTGAGTTCCAATTGCATGGCGTCTGTATTTTGTTTTGTAGATTTTTGTGGAAATATGGATTTTTCTGATCAGTTATGTCCCCTATCTTGGACCCCAACGGTTTCATGTATGAATCACAAGTACATGTATGTTCCCTCCAGTTCCAGTTATGAAGACGCAAACACATGTGCGTCCACCGTCAACATGTCCTCTTTCAGATCCGCCATGAATAGGCCGGATATTCCATTCCTAAGTATGAAAGGCCACCGGCTTTATATGGTTCACTTATGCCATTTTTACAGTCCAGGCAAGTAGGCCCTGATTCTGTCATCAAACTCTTCTTGCCTTCTGCCTCTGAAAGCTCCAGTCTGAGCCTGCATCTGTGACCATGAACCTTGTCTCATTCCCTGCGCGGCTCACGAAGCCTGACATCAGCCTGTTGCCTGCCAAAAAACTGTATTTCACCTTCGAAATTATCTGCTCCGTTCCCTGCCCAATGCATTCCTGTCTAGTAGTTTAAGTAAACATTCTCCCAGCTACCGAGCAAAGGCCCGGCTTCCCTGTCTTGATGCAAGTAATTCATAGCCCTATTACTATGGAAGATTTCCGCCCTCGCATTTAGTGTAGACACTTAGACGCTCGTACACGCACTAGCAGTCAGTATAGTCAGTATAGAATAAGATTCTACTCTAAGAGACCTCTCTTTTGGATAACATAGTTCTTTAAACATAGGATGTTAGATATGATTTGGGATTAGGTTGACTTGACCCTCCAGACTTCTGTCGCCACATGTAGAGCTAAATGTCAAGTCCCCTTCACCCCCTAGTTGCACGTCAATCACACGTCATGCTGCTGCGCGCGCATTTCTGCCAAGTATTTCTGCTGACATTGCGAAATTCTTTCATGGAACCACCCTATTATGACATCACATCTGATGACGTTCTTTAATCACACCCAGTTACGCCTATTTTTGCTACGCATGAATATATTATCCACACTATCAATTGTTACGCCTCTTGCATTTGCTTCGCTGTAATGCCTATTGTATAAAAGTAATTAATTATCAATAAAGTATGTACTTCACTTCCTGAACCTTCGTGGTGATGGAACTTGGAGCAACCGATTCGAATCGACCATTGGAATAAAGCCCATTCCGAACCTCTAATACCACGGATTCTGCCTCTTATTTCCTGAGCTATTTTTATTATGTTTCTGTATCAAATTAAGTCCCGGTAATTAAATTATTTACCACATTTTACTAAATCTATCGTGCTATGTCGTCCTGTGACAAAGAGACAACTTTATTATTCGAAATGCTTACATATTGCCTGACTCATATTAGGTATTAAAGGATTAGTGTAACTCACAAATCTTTAGGATTATGTTGGCACAGAACTGCACTGACAACTAAAACTTAAAATGAAACACTTAATTCACTGTTTCAAGATGGCACCCATGCTTTGGCTAGCAACTGCTAAGTCCCTATTTTGATTCCTTGTGTTTGGTGTGACAGAGAGACAACTTTATCATTTGAAATACCTACATATTGCCTAATTCATATTAGGTATTACAGTATTAGTGTAACTCACAAATATTTAGGATTATGAGGAACACACCTGCAATGACAACTAAGTATTTGTATGCTCGGATAGGCATAGATGTACTATTTACATCTGGTTAGGATAGCACCTAATTTATGAAATGCTTAATTTCACCGTTTCAAGATGGCGCTCATGCTTTTACTCCCAACCGCTAAGTCCCTACTTCGATTTCTTGTGTTTGGTTTATATGACACCTACGTGGGCGGCCGACTGCTCTTGTCTGTATTCGGGTGTGGCTGCAATTATCTTCAGGTATGTTGGATTTTGAATACTGCTCGTTAGGGAGGCTTAGAACTTTACGTGGAGATTCTGATTTCTTCCTTATTTTAAATTACAGGTTTCCCCGTAATTCAGGGACCTGACCCACACATTAGGAAGGTGCAGTCTCCTAAGGGATATACTGGTTATGACCGGCATCAATTACAGGTTTCCCTGTACTTCAGGGACTTGACACTCTCAACCGGGAGCTCCCTGTCTCCCATGATTTGGTTGTGCCATATACTGAGGTAAGCAACTATTGAATCTTGATGAGATTCTGCCCAGATGTCATTTGGGGGGTAATCTAATGATCGATTATGATTCCCTTACAGAGTTGGCTGCTTATAAAAGTCCTGAGACTTACACTTGACGCACTGTGATATTTATTGTATATTGGAAATAAAAAATAGTGCACGGAGTTTAATTCCGGAGGTAAGAACCATCTCTATTTATAATTCATGAAGTGTTGCAATTTAGGATTAAAGACATCGCATTGAGATACTTGTGCCTCATGATCATTATACTATATATACAGATATCTTTATCTTTTTGGCCATTACAGATCTTGATCTGGAATACTTCTCTAAGGTACAGCACATCTCCCGGGTTTCCTTTTTCCTTGGGAGCATGTGATTTATGTGGGGTTTTAATTATAACAAGCGCAAATACTTATATATGATTTTGCTCAAATGTACTGTGGGGGCATTTGGAAAATAGATTATGCAATCCAATTATATTTTGAAGGACATGTCACCATCAATGTAAATATGAATATTTTTTCACTAAGCATGAATAGACACAGATTGTGTGTCTGCTTTAAAAAATGGTACTTATAATTTTTTATAGTACACTATTAGGCACAAACTTTTGTATTATTTATATCTCTTTCACAGGGTTAATATTCAGGCTTGTATTTATTGTTAGACAATCATGTATAATTCTTGAATAAAAAATTCGGTATTTCTATTACTTCCAGCCCTGAGGAAGTCGTAGGGTTGTTACCCAGAAACAACAAAACGTGTTGGCTAAAGGGAGTGGAAGATATCAAAACATTAAAGAAGAAATAAATCCCTTATTACTGTTTTCACTTTCTTGAATTGTATCTTACTTTGTTTTAGACCAGGGATGCGTGTGCTTCAAACACTGTAAACTGTTTTGTTCAATCTGTGATTGATGCATGGGGAATTAGGGTGTGTCTTCCCCTTTTGTATGCACCGCAAGATATATATAATTTATGTTATTGTCTTGAAAATATCAACTGTTGTGAATAACATTTTTGTGCCTGTTACCCCTTACACCCAATTCAGTGAATCCTATGATCACAGTCCTGTCAACTAGCAGACACGCACGTCTACCCTATCTAAGTGCAAACTCTTCATGAACACAGTCTTTTTTGACAGTCAGTATTCATTTGCTCTTCCATGCTCACTTTATGTTTTTCTGGCCAGTGACTTTGATTAGTTTTTGGCGCATTCAACATTTTTGTTTCATACCACCTAAGCCCTTTTCCTCCAAGTCTTCAATCTATTTATCCTATGAATGGCTCTAATGATAATACACATCATTGCCTTGTTCAACACACATGAACACCTCTGTCTGAGGAAAAAATACAACCATAGAGCTTTTCATCAACTACGAGATAGTATTAACACCCTCAACCTCCCACCAAACCAAACCAAGTCTGCTTAGTGCTGGTCCCTCCTTTATTCGCTCCATCTGTAGTTGACGCATTTTCTACTTTTATCCTCCCCTAATGCCCAGACCATCCACACCATTTCATCATGACCCCCCCCATTTTTATTCATGCCTTAATTTTGCTATGCCACAGTCTTCCATTTTCCATATCCTATAACTTCTCTAATTAGCATTTCATATGTTCTTTGCTCATACCTTTTTCGCCTTGTCTAACTCATTACCACTCGAACCATGACACCACTTTCTTTAATCCTGCTTCAGCAACTCACATGGCCGTTCAATAACTTACTTCAAACCGTGTTGCTGAATTTAACCCAATCTCATTTCACAATGAATACAATCCCACCACTACCAGAAAGATTGGCATTTGCTTCTAAAGTCATATGGCTATCTTACTTCATCTCAAAATTCTCTACCAGCTTCTACCACTTTCTCAACAGATGCAAGGTCTGCGTCTACTACTCCTATTACACTACAAAACACTACCTAAGGCACTCATCCTAAGGAAGTTGCAATAATTAAATTTCCTCTGCTTGGTCTCTCACAGTACCACCTAACTCCCTTTGAGCTATTTAGTATCCACAACTGAATGATGTTGAACCAATCAATTCCCAATCTACTTGGGCTGTTATTTAATTGGAAACTGGTGGCTTTAGCGGTTTCATGTTCCCTTAAAGTGGATAGGAGCAGGCACGAGGAAGGCATTGTTTCTAGGTTTGGGGGTTGGTTTGTAACTTTCACAGGTGATCAGCAACAAGTTATATTTAAGAATTGGGATTTTTCGGAGAATGATCTTCAATGCAATTATGTATATATCATTTCTTGTAAGAGAATTTTTTGCTAAAAGTGTAAATATCTTAAAGTGACCAGCTGTGGTGCTCTATGAACCAACGAGAGCCTTCAAAAGTGCCTCACATCAATAAATAAATATGTTCAGAGCCTGCCCCTTACTGAGCCAGATCCTCAGCATCTGTTGCCACATCCACACATGTGTTCTCAGTCACCAGTATGACTGCATACTCATTTCCCCTTGTTACGGTTTTCTCTTTTTTCCTTTCTAGTACCTTGCAGTGGAAAGAGTAACCATTATGGATTTGGCCTTAGCTTCCCAGCATAATTTCAAAATAGCCCCTATGCATTATATCTTGTTGTATGAGGGATGCAGTCATGATATTTGTCATCTTTGACGCACAGCAGCCACTAAGGGAACTAGATATGCCAGCTCAAAAATGTGACTGCCAAGAGTCAATACTATTTTTTAGTATAAACACTGGTATGAAAGAATTTAAATATTGTCTACCACACTGTAACTTTCCAGTTATCTCTCTCCATTACCCACAACCTCACTCTTACCACTGTTCGTGAGAGAACTACTCACTCACATTTTATGCTTGACCCTTTATCTTTGAACAACATTTCTTTTAGAACAGCTCAATGCACAGATCCATGAAAAAAGCAAGTATTATATAAATTCTTTATTACTCAATAATTGAAAAAAATATTTTATTGGGCTTCACTAGGCTTGTATATTATGTGGATTAAAAAAACAATTATGCTAGTGTAAAATTATGGGAGCAGTGAGTCCTGGTAGGGTTAAATATTAAAATTAAATTGTTTAGAATTATGAATTAAATCATTCAGATGTATGATTATGCAAATGCCTTAAATAATTACCACCACAAGGCCGATTTCTTTAAAATAAATAATTTTCAAATATTTAAATAGTTCATAGCATGGATGAGTCACATAACTGAAATAACTAGAGTATCCATTATGTTTACCTTCTTATATTGAAGCAGTGCAATTTAGGCACCATTCCTACACGTCACAGAAATGCCCTTATGCACTTAGATGTGACAATATATTTATAGTGTGCCATAACTTTATTAACTTGTGTGAACAGTTAAAAGCATTAATAAAATGTATTCACTGTAGAAACTAGAGTTTTATAAACATGTGCAATAATGTTTAGTTTAACTTGAAAGATGTATTTTGTATTCACATTTGCATTTATGTCTTAAGTCATTTCAAATTACTTTATTTTGGTCACCAGGGCCAAAAAAGCACACGCCAGATAAAATGTACATTATAATTAAATTCCATTGCAAAAGTGATCATAGAAAAAAATAATCAGCTAAGGAAATATGTACATAAAAGTAAAATCATAACTGATTATCGGATAAATCAAGCAAAAAAGGAGATGCACTCAAATAGTGCATGTCAAGTCGAAAGGTGCCGAAGGGTTTTACCACGAATCACCCACATAGCACCTAAATATTTTGCAACAGAAATTGCCATTACAGGGCGAGAGTCTGATCTAAGGACGCGCAGAGCTTCCTGATAATTTCGTACACCTATTAGCCTACAAATGGATACAAGCCAGGTATACTGAGGACATAGATAGGTTATGTAATGCAGGGGTTCCTTTTTTAGGACAAGGCCCTTTACAAAGCGACACACCAGGAGGGGCAAGCATGGCCGAGGGGCCCAGAGACAGCCAGCCCATAGTGAAGCGAATTACCAGAAGTCAGAAATAATGAATCTGGATAATGATGACGTAAATGAGGAGGACCTGGTTATCAATATTTCTTCTTATCCTTTGTCTAGTACTGAGAAGAAGGTGCTTAGCAAAGGGACATCGTTTGTCCCCACATATCAAACTAGTTCTCTCGAAATAGAAGTGAGTTTCTTTAAATTCATGCGAGTTTTCTGTTTGAAACACTTCTTCAGGTACATTGTCACTAACCAACCAGATAAGGAAGAGGATACCCTCAAAGGATTGAAACCCAAAAGTAAGTTTATGGCTCCTATAAGCCACAACATCTTAGATTCCTTTGAAACACTGGTGAAACACCATCTCCCCGATGTCGTTAAACCAAAGAAGAATCGGAACCTGTCCATGAAAGAAAAGAATATTTTAACCAACTTAGCCAAAAACCCTGACATTAAATGCACAGTTGCAGACAAAGGTGGAGCTCTTGTGATAATGGACTCACAGTACTATCGGGAAAGTGTCAGATCACACATTTATGATGACAACACTTATATGAAATTAACTTCTAATCCCACGAAATAACTTACCAGAACTCTGACGATCATCCTGGACACAGCTCTGCAAAATGGGATTATCACGGAAAAGGATAAAAGATACCTGCTTCAAAATAACCCTAGAACACCAAAATTCTATATGACACCGAAAATCCATAACAATCTGAGAAATCCACCTTTCAGGCCTATAGTTTCCACCAGAGGGTCACTACACGAACCGATCGGTAAATACATAGATAGACACTTGCAACCTATTGTTCAAAATATGACAACATACATCAAGGATACAACAGACTTCCTAAATAAACTGAACTCAATACAATGGGAGACAACGCAAGATGTGTGGCTTTGCACCATTGATGTTAAGGCTCTTTATACGTCCATACCACATGAAAGGGGATTAGAGGCACTGGAATTCTTCATAACACGTACAGATTGGAATAATGATTTGATTTTTTTTTTAATGGAGCTAATGAGTTTCACATTATACCATAGTTATTTCACCTGGAAGATGAATACTTCTTACGGCTCACCGAAACATCTATGGGCAATTGTGCAGCTCCCAGCTACGCTAATCTGTTTATGCACAAATAGAGAGAGAGCACATATTAACCAACAGCATATGGCCCGATAATTTGCTTTTCTTTGCCCGGTACATTGATAATATATTCCTATTATTAGGGAAAGGCACCGAATTTGAATTGACACAAGCCATTGACCAACTCAATGCTATAAATCAACATATACAATTCACACATGAATTTAGTAGGAAGTCAGTTAACTACTTGGATGTCAACATCTCTATTGAGCAAAACCAAAGGGGATGATGGACGGAGTGTTGAACATTGCAAGAACTCACCCCCAGTCAACCGATCTGGGTTTAATCCATCATCATTCTTTCGCTTACTCCGCCACCCCAGTTCAGACATGGCCATATGCAAATCAGTCTGACCCTGTGCCTCATGGGAACAGTCCAGCCCGAAATGCCAAGCCATGTCTTACCTGGACCGGAAACAAGCATCCTGGGACTGGTTTCTGGCTAATCAGCCGTCATCAACCAGGCTAGCTTGAATCCAGTGGCAAAGTGAGTAAGGGACCCACGTCTGGGCATACCCTGCCAACTTAGGGCGAACAAAGCAAAACCAAAGGGGATGATGGACGGAGTGTTGAACAATGCAAGCACTCACCCCCAGTCAACTGATCTGGGTTTAATCCACCATCATTTTTTAGCTCACTCACCCACCCCAGTTCAGACATGGCCATATGCTAATCAGTCTGACCCTGTGCCTCCTGGGAACAGTCCAGCCCGAACTGCCAAGCCATGTCTTCCCTGGACCGGAAACAAGCATCCTGGGACAGGTTTCTGGCTAATCAGCTGTCATCAGCCAGGCTAGCTTGAATCCAGTGGCAAAGTGAGCAAGGGACTGATGTCTGGGCATACCCTGCCAACTTAGGGTGAACAAAGCAAAACCAAAGGGGATGATGGACGGAGTGTTGAACAATGCAAGCACTCACCCCCAGTCAACTGATCTGGGTTTAACCCATCATCATTCTTTAGCTCACTCCGCCACCCCAGTTCAGACATGGCCATATGCAAATCAGTCTGACCCTGTGCCTCATGGGTACAGTACAGCTCGAACTGCCAAGCCATGTCTTCCCTGGACCGGAAACAAGCATCCTGGGACCGGTTTCTGGCTAATCAACCGTCATCAGCCAGGCTAGCTTGAATCCAGTGGCAAAGTAAGCAAGGGACTGACGTCTGGGCATACCCTGCCAACTTAGGGCGAGCAAAGCAAAACCAAAGGGGATGATGGACGGAGTGTTGAACAATGCAAGCATTCACCCCCAGTCAACTGATCTGGGTTTAATCCATCATCATTCTTTAGCTCACTCCGCCATCCCAGTTCAGACATGGCCTTATGCAAATCAGTCTGACCCTGTGCCTCATGGGAACAGTCCAGCCCGAACTGCCAAGCCATGTGTTCCCTGGACCGGAAACAAGCATCCTGGAACTGGTTTCTGGCTAATCAGCCGTCATCAGCCAGGCTAGCTTGAATCCAGTGGCAAAGTGAGCAAGGGACCCACGTCTGGGCATACCCTGCCAACTTAGGGTGAACAAAGCAAAACCAAAGGGGATGATGGACGGAGTGTTGAACAATGCAAGCACTCACCACCTGATCTGGGTTTAATCCATCATCATTCTTTAGCTCACTCACCCACCCCATTTCAGACATGGCCATATGCAAATCAGTCTGACCCTGTGCCTCATGGGAACAGTCCAGCCCGAACTGCCAAGCCATGTCTTCCCTGGACCGGAAACAAGCATCCTGGGACCGGTTTCTGGCTAATCAGCCAACATCAGCCAGGCTAGCTTGAATCCAGTGGCAAAGTGAGCAAGGGACCCATGTCTGGGCATACCCTGCCAACTTAGGGCGAACAAAGCAAAACCAAAGGGGATGATGGACGGAGTGTTGAACATTGTACGCACTCACCCCCAGTCAACTGATCTGGGTTTAATCCATCATCATTCTTTAGCTCACTCCGCCACCCCAGTTCAGATATGACCATTTGCAAATCAGTCAGACCCTGTGTCTCATGGGAACAGTCCAGCCCGGACTGCCAAGCAATGTCTTCCCTGGACCGGAAACAAGCATCCTGGGAGCCGGTTTCTGGCTAATCAGCCGTCATCAGCCAAGGTAGCTTGAATCCAGTGGCAAAGTGAGCAAGACTGATTTGCATATGGCCAGGTCTAAACTGGGGTGGCATGGTGAGCAAAAGAATGATGGATTTAACCCAGATCTCTTGACTGGGGGTGAATGTTTTGATTTGTTCTGCATTCCGTCCATCAATTGTGTGTCTTTTGCTTTCTCGCCCCAAGTGCGCCAGGTATGCCCAGACGTGGGTCCTGGGCTCACTGTGCCACTGGAATCAAGCTATTATGGCTGAAGAGGGGTGAAACCCCTAAACCGGTCCTAGGATGCTTGTTTCCAGTCCAGGGAGGACCTGGCTTGGCAGTTCGGGCTGGACTGTTCCCATGAGGCACAGGGTCAAGACTGATTTGCATATGGCCAGGTCTAAACTGGGGTGGCATGGTGAGCAAAAGAATGATGGATTTAACCCAGTTCTCTTGACTGGGGTGAATGTTTTGATTTGTTCTGCATTCCGTCCATCAATTGTGTGTCTTTAACATCTCTATTGAGGCAAATAAATTAATTACCAACATATACAGGAAAAACACTGACAAAAATAACCTACTACACTTTACCAGTTTTCACCAGCAACCCTTGAAAAGTCATTTACCATATTCACAACTACTCCGTGTAAAGAGGATGGTATCTCAACCAGATAATCTAAAAAGGAACTTTGATATTATGGTGAAATGATTCAAGGACAGGCAATATCCCAAAGAGATCTTGACAGAAGCATTACATAGAGCAACTTTGAAAACTCGAGAAGAACTCCTTAATCAAACCACACGTCCCAAAACGAGTGATCGAATGGTGATGGTGTCGAAATATTCAACTTCTAGCGCTGCTTTTAAAAAACTGCTTCTGAAGTACTGGCCAATGCTGGAGTCCGAACCGGATTTCAATGGCATATTCATCGAGAAACCTCTTTTTGCGTATGAAAGGAGTAAAAACATCAGAGAGATCTTATTGACAACTCCTTCAAGTGAATCACATGAAAGACACAAAGGCACAGTGCCGTGCCACAATTGTAATAACTTTAATAACATAATCCCAGGAAATGTGGTGACACATCCTAGAAAAGGACACAAGATCAAATTGCGCATATCAGCTACATGTGACAGCATGAACGTAATATATATGTTAAAATGCCCTTGCAGCCTAGTAAATGTAGGCAAAACACAACGGAAGATAAAAGTTCGCATAAATGAACATAGGTCCAACATACGTACATGCAACCAGAAGTCATGTGTGGCCACACATTTTCAGGCTAATCACCATAATGTTAGTCAACTGCGTTTCTTGGTGCTAGAAAGTGTTTCACCCAGAGAAGGCTGGGATACTAACAAGTTGCTTTTACATAAAGAACTCTTCTGGATTAAACTATTGGACTTGCTACAGCCATATGGTCTTAATGACCGGTTAGAATATAGTTGCTTTTTGTAAATTAAGTGGTGCATATTGTAATTGACATTCTCTTTTGATTTATTTTACATGCTTGTGTTTATGTTTCCATTCACCATTCCAATATGGAGGCGTCCGGTTGGGCACCTAACTTACACACAAGTCTCTTTTCTATCTTCATGATTTACGCCCATCGACTTACGTGTAGCCAATATGAAAACACTAACACGTTCGACTCCACCATTTGGACTCTGAATCATTGAGATATGCGTTAACAACACACGGGAGAGGTAGAACCGAAACCGCATGTGATTGTTTTTCCTTCCACTTAAACCGCTTTCTGTTTATACTGTTGGTTGCATACACCCGCACATAGAACTTTTTTTGCACACATACTAGATTGTTGTTGTTCCACCCTAACCACATTTTTAGGTTGGTTTTACAGACCCGTTTTTATAATTTTCTGTGCACATGGACAAGATTGATATACACCATTACACGTGTCATTAGTTTTGTTGATGTTGGTCTATTCGCACTCTCGGGTGAAGTTTAAATGTGGCACTAACTATTCTCAGCACGGGTTTTACAGTTTAGCCCCATACAGGGTTGACCCCAAACCCGTGGCTTCATAGATCTTTAGTACAGGAGAAATAGGTTTATCATGTCATGTCAAGAGCTCCTTAAGTATTACTCCTGAGATCTGCTTAAGCTTCATGGTCGCCTTATCAATATGAAGATGCCAAAACATGCCCTCTGCAAACGTGAGCCACAGGTATACAAAAGAATCTACCTTCTCTAAAGGAGCAACTCCCAAGGTCAATTTGCCCTCAAAAGATCTATGCAGATTGAAAGACATCACCTTGGTTTTAGAGATGTTGATTTCCAAGCCCCGGCCCTCACGGAACTCATTAAAGCAGAGCAGAAGTTTCTGGAGGCCAGAGGGAGTCTTAGAAATCAACAAGGTGTCATCCACAAACAAAATGATTGATGTTTTAAGGCCAGACAAAGATGGAGCATCTGCTTCTTCTTGGGACAAAAAGGATACAATTTCGTTAACATATCATGGAAACAGGTAGGGTCCAAGACAGAGCCTTGGCGAACACTTTTAGAGACTGGTACCCTTTCTGTCAGATGAGCCTGTTCCCCTCCCCATCGTATGCATGCGTAATTATCTTTATGCAGACGGATTATAAGAGATAAGATACCACAAGGCATACCCGGGGCAACAAAGACACTCAAGAGTTTGAATCTTGGGATCAGGTCGAAAGACGGTTTTAAATCAACAAAGGCAACATAGAGGCTGCCTTTGCCAATCAAAACGGTTCTCCAGTAGATCATAACAAAACAGAAAACATGGTCAATAGTTGAAACACTTGACCGAAAGTCTGCTTGAAATGAACTTAAAATGGTGCTCTCCTCCATCCAATTTTGTATTTTATTGAGGAGGCAACTTCCAAAAACGTTTTGAATGCGATCAATAAGGGTTTTTGGTCTATAATTGGAAGAAACGGTCGCCTATTTTATGTATAGGTACAACTATTGCACTCTTCCATGAGTCTGGGATGGGAGACCCCGCTGCGATTGCGTTGGCTAGATTACAATGAGACCAGGGTTCAATATTGGCTGAAAAAATATCTGCTGGAATGCCATCAGGACCGGCCACACCCCGATGCCAAACCACTTAAGTCACTTTTGCAAATGTTCTGAATGTTACTTTTGAAAGTGTAATCATCTATGCTTTTATCACGTTTGCATTTGTATTTGAGTTACATGTGCACAAGTTTAATCATGCATTTGAAGGGCATATTTAAATGCTTAGCCTGACAAAAGGCCTTCATTTTGAATTGTATTTTCCTCAGCAAGTTTGTTCCTTTCCTTTGCAGGTGCATTCTGGAATTTTCATTAGTTAGAGAGGAGTATTGTTGTCTGTACTAGTTTCTTGATAGTAAGGCCCGAGAAGAGACATCTTAGCAAGAAACATGAAGACCTAATGAGCAAATGAATCTTTCTATTCAACACATATCAGGAATGAAGAATATTAAAGGTTACAGTAACTGCCCAAGTGATGTGGGATTGGAAAGTCTGAAAATGCTGCAAATGCACAGAACAAGAAGAGAATTGATTGTTTGTGTTGTGGGAACAGATATATTTGTTGTTGACGTTTTACTGGTTTTGATTAGTACTCACACTATCAGACATTAAGGCAAATTCCCTCATATTTTGAGGAGTATAGACCTCTCTGCTTCCTTTATTCTTGCAAGTGTGACGCTTCATGCTAACTACTCCTTCCAAATCTGGAAGACTTCAACTGGAGTCTTTACTATGCTGACACCTTCTTGCATTCTGAATTTTCTTGAGACCCTATTTTACGAACCATCCTTATTCTAGACTTAGAGCCTGAATTCAATGACTTTAGAACTTCTTAATAGCTAGGTGAGAAAATCAAAGTTTCTTTAAGGAACACCTACTTCTATTTCTCAGTTTGTGTATTGATTGTGGTTGTGATAATTTCATATCTCATTCTACTGAGATGGAACCTATTGAGATATTTCAGCTTATCAGATGTAATCCTGCTTCTTTTTAATGTTCTTTTGATATGCATATTTTCTGGTCTGATTATTATTAAGTAATAAAACTACTTAACATCAACCTTTTATTTCTAGTCCTTATTATGGGCCCACATGGGCTTCTCAAAAGTTGAATTGTTTCATTATTTCTAACTCCCTTTGTGTCTTAGTCAATTTAAAAACATCCATCACATGAAAGATTATAAATCGTGCTCCTGAGCGCTCCAAGTGCTATGCATTTGTTACAGTGCTTAAGTGATTACACTATGTAACAACTAGAGTGATGTTTGGTGAAACAGACACATATATGAAGATAGTTTTGCCTGTAAAATACATCGAGTCAGAAGTAAGAGTTAAAAGAGTTACTAACTTAAAGTGTTTTAGAATAACTAGCTGGCACTAAAACATAGTGTGTCAACAATATTTTGATCTCTCAAAGGTATTTGGAGGGGTCTTCATCAGGACAGAGGACAGGGACACTAGTGGGGAGCAAAGCTCTACCATAGGTCTTGGGAGTTGTTTAGTTAACCTGTGTTAGTATCAGGGACTGACTGAGGTATTTAACTGAAAAATATTAAAAGAAAAGAGTGCGGTGAAAACAATTTTGCTACTGAAAAGCAAATCAGAGAAGTTAGACACTATCCCTGTCAAGTGACAACAACAGTGCCCTACTCCAAGGCAGCCACATTAAATACCCAGCAAGTGAAAAATAGACAAGCTGTTGTGGAGAAGGTAAGGCGAGGTGGACGTGTTTAAGTAAAGGGTTTAGGAGTTTGAAGAGGATCGCGCATGAGACAGAGACACTGGGTAGAATGATAGAAGTGCGTGTGACCCATTACACTAAACATTGACCACTTATTGATAGTAAAACACAGGAAATGTGAAACAGAGATTCTGTAACTTCTTTCTATGTGCCCTACTTACTCGTGTTGCTGTGACTATGGAAGCGTTTTTCAGTCACAGGGGCCAAGTCTTAAAAGTATTTGAGAATTTGCACCTGTAGGTTTCCCCCTATTTAGAGTTGAGAGATGTGACAGTCACAGTTTTCCAGGGGTACTTGCAGGAACAATTTGCAAATTGCCAACAACGCCCAAGTGAAGACAAGTCTGCATGTGGAATTGTTTGTAGAGTACAATTGCAAATGCAAACAAGCATTTGCAATGCAATCAGTCTCGCCTTTGGGATCTTATATGTATATAGCTATGCAGCACATTAGCCTGGGTGCTGAAACATCTACTGTTCTTTAATATGCAGGGAAAGTAAGCACCAAACTGCGTGACACGCCAGGTATGGGAACACATGGAGAGAAACATTGCCTTTCAGCGGGAAATCATATAATCCAAAGCTCTATTTTTAATATAAAATCATGGCCTTCGGTGGTCCTACCACTGAAAATACAAGATTTTAAAAAATATATTATTGTCTACGGGGCTTGTGGAAGACAATTTCTATGGGCTGGGGTCCAGAGAATGCTAAAGTGATTCTGGTATTTTACTGACCTCTACTTGTCGTTTTCTATCAAGACAGTTAAATAGAGGCAGTTGAACGGGAAAAAAAGTCCCTAAGCGGAAGCAGACAAGTTCTAGGGCTGATCTCCAGAGCCCGCAAAGTACATACACATAAAAGTATATATTAAAGTATATACAAGAGGTCTCGAATGACCAACCTAAAAAGTAAGTGGATCAATTTTCTTTTCATGAAATGACTACACGTGACGAATACCGCCTTGCACCTTGTGTGTGCAAAATCCAATTTAAAACTTTGAGCGCGTTGGCCAGAAATCAGGCGAGTTTCGGGGAGAAGTCCTCAGTCTGTATGATAAAATAAACATCCTCACTTGTGAAGGTGCTCGTGTGGTGTGGAGGACCAACATTGGTTACATTTACCAACAGTAACTTTATCTATCTATATACGTACGGGGGCAAGACGGGTGGCATAGGGACAACACCAGTGCCTCCATAGCCGACAGGGGGGCGTTGGAAGAACCAGGACCCTTCTCAGGGTCTGTGTGGAAGTCCGAGGCCAGGAAGCTCCCACAGAGTGTGACGTTCGAAAAGACCAGCAGAACCTTCAGGGCTACCTACACCACAAACTCAGTGTAATGGCAGGCTTTGAAAACAGGAGACAGCACCTGTGTGTTACTGCTAGCTTTGTAGTAATTCGGTCCTGTTTGGGGTTGTCGTGGCATGTGTTTAACGTTTCAGCGTTGCACAATGAAGCAAACGATTACACAGTTACGATGACTGCAGGTAGCTAATGTTATTTCATAGCATGCCGACTAAGCAGTTTATCACATTTGCTTCATTCTATCAAGACTGCCTTAGATCGAAGTAAGGTAGTGAATGGATGAACATTAGCAGTACCATACCGTAACACAACTCCTTCCTACCATATCAGTTGTTAGTAAGGTGCTCCCCAAGAGTCATTTGTCCCTTGCTCTGCATTCCTGCAGGTCTCTGTCTTTAGGAGGCCTGTGTTGGCTGGTCTGAACCCCCTTTGTCGAGAGCCTGAGGCCAGGCGATGAGCACAGGGTAGAAAGATAACCGAAAAGGTATCATCTCAGTCTGACAAAACATCTCCAAACGTGACCCGAAATGGTGGAATGGCAGTGGTCGTAATTGGGCTGGAGAAAGCCTTTAAGAGCTCCGTGGTTTTCACAGTTGCTATGAAAAGGGGATCCTCATATGCAGCACAAAGGCATATGGAAAAGGATCTCCACTGAACCTTAATGATGCTTCCACTTCAGTACCGCCTTGGTGTATGTGTCTCAGCCTGACAAGCTCGCTGCAGCCCTCACACACATCAGTCTTTGAGAGATTGGTGGCATGTGTTCTTCAGCGACCGCCCCCGGAGCATGTGTTTCCAGGAGAAGTTGTCACAAGAACAGAATTCTGCCTTTACCTTATATTTCTGTTGTGCCTAACGTTTCTTTACCTTCTACCTTTAGGCATAAAAAGTCTCACAGTGGATCGGAAAGAGTTGTCAGCGAAAACAATTCGCTAAAAAAAAAATAATGCCTTAATGTGTCTACCGTGATATGGTGCAGCATGTTTTTCAAAGTTTGACATTCTCTGACAAAAAACGTTTTTTTTTCTCTGACAAAACCATTTAAATGTCCTGTGTCTGCGGATGGGCTCATCATACGTCAGCCACCCCCCAACCTACGCCATGTGTCTGACCCTGGGCTGCTGCAACTTCCAGGGCACGCACAATTCTTTGGCTGCGTTGGAGCTGGAGCGCAATGAAAGTCGTATAAAAGTGTTTCCAAAGTATTCAATGTTAATGAAAAAAACATTTGCAAAGCAATAGGAATTGCATTTATACAGGACCTATTGCATTGCAAAGGGGAGAGTGGGCATGCGGGGGGTGAGAAGGCACGGACAACGGGAGTGATGGCGGGGGGCGAAAAGGTATGGACAATGGGAGTGCGGGGGAGGGAGGAGAAGGCACGGGGAATGGGAATGCGGGTGGGGGGCAAGAAGGCATGGACAACGGGAGTGCGGGAGGGGGGAGAAGGCACGGGCAATAAGAGAATCTCCTTAAAGAAAATAGTGCTCACATTCTAAATAACACATACCGTGCAACACTCGAAGTAAAGGGGCCAGTAGGCATGGAAGCATACACATGACGACATGGCCATCATAAGGAGGGACTAACAAGCCTATAATCAATCAGAAGGCAGCATTTAGGAAGGACAGAGACACAAGCCATTGAAAAATATGGGCGGGCAGTAAGCGGGGCTTCCCTCACGTACTGAACTACCACAGATCTTCCCTAGAGCAGCACTTGCGCGCTGACTCTAGGCTTGACCTAAAAATGTCTTTTGCTTCATTGCAATTGCACTTGTATTTATTTTAATATTTTTTCTCCACAGGGAAAATGAAAATATTTTTACTCTGAAAAATTGCCTTCTCTGACATTTCTACTATGGTGCGGTGCTCCTTGCCCATTCCAACACAGGAAAGAAGGGGCTTTTTTTGTTTTACCCTGCCCTTGACAGAAGTAAATTTGCAACCATTTCTAGCATGAAAAAGAGCTGAGAGAAAGTTTCAAAAACGCACCAATTCAGACATTTGTGGTCAAACACAAACTTTTCAGGACACAGCTGGCCTGAAACGCCAAGTCTATGCCCTTGGGAAATTTACTGCCAAGGAATATTACATAAGGCGTGGAAGTATTATTTGTGAGGAAATAATCATAAATGTACCTATCATTATTATTGACACAATATCTACCCAACTCAGAAGGACTGAAGACTATGATGGTCTTACTCTTTTCAAAGTCCAAACTCCTAGCCTGCACATCAACATGTATGTCTGAGGTAATCACTTAACTCACTGAGCCATCCTATCAGCTTATAAAATGTATCTGATTGCAAACCCCTGTGTTGGGAATAGAAAAAAAAAAAATTACGCTTGTAAAAAGGCAATATGCCCACAGCACGCAGATACCCCTAAGGGGGACAGTGTTGTGCTTTACAGATGCTGTTTGATTGATTGATTGAGAAGTTCAGTTTACATGTACATGCTATCTTTTTTAAGAATATAGCTTGTGCAGGTACCCACAAGCCCAGTTTTAATATTTTTCACAAAAGTAAAAAAATCTCTTTATCTAAAATATTCCTTTATTATCTATTTAGAGTCCTCTTGGGCTACGTAGCTTGATATATGGAAGATGTGGGGCCAGACATACAAAACATTTTACCAATGAGTTGTTTGTGATCAGTAAAATGCTTGTTAGCATGTACCAAACCTATTTTACAAGTCGGCAACCTTTTACCGATTCGCAAAATAGGATTTGTGAGTTGCTATAAGAAAGGGGTATGTTAAGGGCTTCCCTTTCTAATAGCGAGCGGGACTGTTATGTAGGAATGTTTTGAGACTGGGAATGCAGTCACAAATCATTTGCAGTTACCAACAACTTCAAGTTGGTGGTAACACATTTGCAAATGGGAAGGGGTCCCTCAGTGACTCCTTCCCCTTTGTGAATGTGGGTGCTAACATTTTTTAAGAGCAGGCAGTGGTCCCGGGAACCGCTGCCTTCTTTGAATTTTTGTTTTTTAATGCATCCTGCATTACAAAAAAAAAACCATTTATTTAAAAAGGAATCACAGACATGGTGTTCTGCTGACCCCGGCAGGTCACCATCCCTGTGAATACAGGCCATTCCAAATAAGTCGCAAAGCAAGACCTACCGCATGAATATTAATGAGGTAGGTCTATTTGCGACCCATTGGAAATTGCAAAATGTGTCTAAGGCACATTTGGACATGGATGTTTGCGATTTCCTAATTGTGAATCACAAAATTTCAAAATTAGTAAATCACACACTGACTTATAAAAAGAAAGAGAGCTACAAAATTCTATATAACCTTAGCGAGGACCACTTTTTCCACAGGTCATTACGTGACTCTTTGCAGCAGAGCTTGTAGACAATCTGGGCAATTGTAGGGCTACACTTTTAGTGATTCATTCATTCAGGCATTTATCAATTTACACTTCCTTTCTTGTTTTTTTTGCTTCTTTCTGTATGTCCTTCGGTTGTTTGTTTCATTTCTTTTATTCAGAGTAGACCAAATCGAACAAAATAAGGTGTTGTTTAAAACCCGCTGTACAGAGAGGGTGTGAACACAATTTGAAGGGGGGTAAAACCTTGGCTGTTCCACAACAGTTATCGGATTAGGTGCAGTGGACAGTAGAGCATGATGGTATCCGTATCCACAAGTCCACCACTTATATATCTTGCAATGCTTTGCCATGATCCATACATAAGTGAACAAATCACCATGACATGATTAGAACACCCTCTGAACCCACAACTTTCTACAAAGGCCAGATTACTGACGCACTCCCCACCACACAAACACAGCAACCAGAGCAGCCTCTACGCGACCACCTGGAGTATGGAAGGTATGTGGACATGTGACTTCCCTCCATGCTTAGGCACAGCTACAAGGCTGCAGCAGCGCAACCGAAGCACTCCAACAAACCTTGAGAGGCAGGGCACAGACTCAGACACGCCATTATGGCAGTCGCAGCGGTCCCCCGCATCAATGGGCGGTGGGGCGCGCCACGCACAGTAGTGATTCGGTGCCCCGGCCTCCCCTGGGTCCGCTGGTGGTTGGCTGGTGGCCCTCGTGAACTGGAAGCACTTATTAGTGCTTCCGGTTCACGTGCTCGGGCAACCTTGGGCAAGCCGGTCGGGACCGGTTTGCCCTCCCCATTTAGGGTACAAGAGGCTGGGAGAGCGGAGAGGACGGCCTCTCTTTCACCGCTCCCCAGCCTGGGGGAACCTCAAACAATGGGTCAAGGTCTTCGGCGGAGGCCCTAACTATTCTTTTTCTTTTTGTTTCCCTGCAGGTTTTCGGACAGAAGGGACGGGACGGTCTACAAAATGGACGGAGACCTTTTGCAAAGTTTCCGGGATGTGGGCAGCTTTTGATGGTGGCTGCGCTTCCTGAACTTCCTGCGCAGGCTGTGGACAACCCCAGGACTCTGATACGATGTGTATCCACAGCTGCGGGCGGGGACTTGGCCGCTCCCAGGGTGGGGAGCCGCCCGGAATGGGACCGCCTGCGGCACCAACGGCAGACACAGTGTTTCACAACATGGAACGGTGAGATTGTGTTGCACATTATGTTATAGAAAGAAATGCCTAAGGAGCTGCTGGGTGTCCTATAAATTAACTTAAAAGGAATAAGGACTGACAGGGCGACCTTGTTTAGAGCTGCCGCTGTAGGCCTTAACCCCAGGCCGCTCTTCATTTCAAACCTTTGCTGGCTCCACAACTCGGCCTCGGTTTCTTGTTTCGGAATCAGAGGGAAGGATGGACGGATACTCATTGTAGCGGGGTATTTGCGTGTGCCGGGAGGCTATATTTGCTTCAAGGTCAGGCACGAAATGGCTTGTTGTGTTGTGCCATATTCTTCCCAATAATTTTGATTACAGGTACCCATAGAAATGTGAACATACGTTGCGGTGCGAGCGTAATGCTGTTTCCTGATCGTAATTTCTTGATGTCCAACAGGGGCCTCCGGGGGATACTTGCACAATGGAGGGGGAGCCGGGCCTGCAGGGGTGGCCACTGTGGGTTGTTATTATTACCGCTAATCGGGAGTAAACAAACGCTTGATTTTAAAACGCTGGCCTCATAAGTCCCTGCAGGCACGCACCGTAACAGGAACACATGATTTCCACTGTGTCAGTGAAAAGATACTGCTACCAAGTCTTTTCCATGAATAATTTGTGCACTATCTGCCACATCCGCAAGTAACGATAAATTGTTGTAGGTAGCTCTTCACACCATTGGTATTGGATATTTCTAAGCACTGTGAGTAACCGTGGTTATTATTACCTAATTGGTGGTCCTCAGTGGGATTTTATGTCAAATCACATGGCTTCCTATACAGGAAGGAGTTGGGTTTTTTTTCGAGTCTGCGGCTGCGGCTCGGGTGTTATGGCTCACGCTCAGGAAGAAGTGTTCTAGCACTAGTGAAGGTGGAAACAGCTTGTTTTATGCGCTGAAGGGTTTTGAATATGTTTCTGTCATCTCATCTTTATATACTAGAGATGTTATGTTATCACTGGTGTGGTTGGATCCAAGACACTCGAGTGTAGATGTCTGCATTGCTGAAGAGAGAGGTACCGCGTGGGTGTTTCCACGTGGTTGCTAACAAGTGGTTGTTACCTTGGAGTGTTACCGTGTGTTACCACGTAGGTGTTAACAAGGGGTTGCTACAGTGTGTTATCAAGTGGTTGTTACAGCACGGATGTCGCTTCCGGAATTTACCACATGGGCGTTATGGTGTATTACCACGTAGGTGTTACCGCATGGGTGTTACCACATGTTACTGTGTGGATATTCCTGCATGTGTCACTGTGTGGATGTTACCACACGTACAGTGTGGGTGTTACTGTGTTTGTGTTACCGTGTGGGTGTTACCACGGGTCACCAACCTGCTTGCTGTGCTTGTACGGCACGCAGGCGGAATACAAAGAAAGCGCTGAGATGAAGCTAATATAATGAAAAGTATATCCGGGGGACATGGGATGCGCACCAGAGGGGCCCTGTGTAGGAAGGAGCGCTTGTTGTTTTCAGTGGTTATGCGTGTGTGTTACTGTGTGGGTGTAACCAAGAATTATCATGTTCGTCTTATCACGACTACATCACATGATACGCAGGAGTAATGCAGGAGATCACTTAATCTCCCTGTGACTAACAAATATGAATGTGCCCTCATGTAATGCAACTGGTGCTATGTTAAGCGCTCTCAGCATAATGTCTTATTTGAACTATGGTGATTGGACAAGATCTGAGTCACTCAGCTTCGGGTCATCCAGTCATCGCAGGCTGAAGTCCATTTGTGTTTAAAGTAAACTCGGGCCGGATCACAGGCGCTGCGCAGCAAGCGCACAGTGGGTATTCGGTCTGCTGCCTTTTACTCTTATGGGCGGACCTGCAATCATATCCTCGTTAAATCACAATCAGACATTTTTTCAGGCAATAGCATTCCATATATCGGAACCTAAGTTGCTATGCATTACCACCAGTGAATTATAACAGCCGTCTAGCTCGCTGAAATTCTCAATTTCATTTTCTGTTCTTAGATACTCTTGTCGTTACGATTAAAGTGAGAGTGTGTCTGGCAAGTCACAGCACGATATAAGAAGCCTGGTGGTTTTACCACTGGCATTTTAATTGTGCCAGCCGCAGGTTTGTTAGTGCAAGACTTTTGGGTGCGACAATCTTTTTAGGATGAAGGGCATTGTTCCCTGTTGTTTGTTCTCGCACCTCCCTTCCCCTCTAGGTGCTGAACCACGTGTTAAGAGTGCCGCCTTTTTTCCTTAACGGTTGCCTTCCTTTTAAAATAAGTTGACATCATTTTTGCGAAACTTTACGCCAGGTTGCGCAGTACTAAAGGGGGTGTGCCGGGGATCAGCATGGCCACAGTAGAGGACGGCTTATAACCATTCGGTGCACTATTTTTTGCTAAGGTTTCACCCTGAGGGGTCCATGAGAACGTACACTGCCCCTAGCATGGGAGATGCGGGCTAGGTGCCCACAATGTCCCTGGAGGTTACGCCAGGAGTGGAGTCGGGACAACGTATCTCCTGATGGCCCGCTGGGGTCACGGTTGGTCACAAATACCGGGGCCTGTCCCGTCCCAGGGTAACCTGCGTTATAACTTCACATCGGCTTCTCACACTCTAGCTAGCTCTTGGGGTTACACCACCGGATATGAGTGTCGCCTGCTTTTCACTGTTATTTGCCTTGTTTGTGAGAATAGGACTTGAGTTGCTGTGGGGGTGGGTTGTAAGGGGGGGTACAGTCTCATGATGTAGTCACTGGGGCTGGCATGTGAACTTTATCTCTTATACAAAGGCTAAGAGCACTAATCCTCTGTGTTTTGTGTTCCTTTATGTATGGCCGGATCCATGACTGCGATACCTGGGAGGTGATCCACACCGCAATGACGTCAAAATTCCCGGGAGGTGATCCACACCGCAATGACAGCAAGATGTGGATAGGAAGTGGGACCGGAAGATCCATGACGGATGTGGCAAGCGGAGGCATCAAGTGTTGATGAGCAATCAAGAGAAGGACTCAGAGGTGCCATCATGCATGGGTGAGATGCTGCAGCCCATACACTGTCTTTGTTGGGTATAGATATAGACAACCAGAATTTGCCTTCAGTAGGGGGATTTAGCAGTCCGCTACGTTACAAGGGTATTTGTCTTGACAGCATGACCTAACTCGGGGGCATCAGACAGATGCAACACCTCAGCACCCTCTGTTTTGAAATGGTATTCGGCTATTAAGCAATATCTTACAGTACTTGAACATGCCGGTGCCATCTTAGCGGGTACTGCGCAGCGTTGTGATGCTCCGTAGTATGGGTTTTTTCCTGCTGAAGGGTCCGAGTAGCAAGGAAGCAAGCAGGTAGTTAGTAGGGGGAGAGGTTCATTCGGAGCCTATCCCAGAACCTAGTGGCCAGGCGTGTGTTTTCAAATTCCTTGGCTATGTTTATGGGAGATCTTGGGGCCTGTGGGGCACTCCCTGGGTAGTCTTCCAATTTTTTCAATTTCTGGGATCAGCCGGTTATTTCGGTACGGCACAAACCCGGTTGAGGTGTGTGCAGTTACACTAGCAATCAGTCTCATGTCTGCTGCAACGTCTCTGTCTGGCGCATCGGGTCTCTATCAATTGAGGCCATTTACTGGCTCCCAGATGGTATGATAATCGCCTCTTTGATCTGCCCAAGTTTAAGGGGACGGGTGCACAGCGGGTACAGAAGTCCCTTGAGGTAGCCTGGCCGGGAAACAGGCAGTATGCCTGTCACTAGTATTCGATACATGCACTCTGAGCAGGTTCTGGAACATATTGTTTACTGGAGCATCTGCCACCGTGGATAGGGTGTGAGATGATATCACCCCTTTTGGAGGATGTTATTGGCAATGGGCTGCCTTGGGCAGGGCACATGTCAGGTATAGTGGAATTATGCTGCTTACGGAATGCTTTTGCCAATGGCTGGATCAGACACATACACCGCTCTAGACGGGGTAAGGAAGTATTTCTGAAAAACTATGGGCACGGTTCAATTGGACAAGGAGCGCAGCATGACCTTTCTAGAAGTCGGAAGGGGGAGGCCAGATAGTCGGTCAACTATACTGGCCTTTGGCTGTAAGGTAATGATTGGTGAGCATAGTTTTCGGTCCTTAGCGGGCATAACAATGGTCAAAATGGGGACGCCCGAGGGAAGACAGAGGGTCTCTCATGGAACTCCAGGGGCAGTTACAGTCGGTAGGCTGGAAGGTTGTGGGGAGTAGGGAGGTCACACTTCCATTAGGCTGATTGGCCAATCCCCGCACACGCATGCGCTCAAGGGCGCAAGGACGCATAAATGCAGCGGCCCCCCTTTTATGGAGTTGAATCTTTAAGGGCGTAGGGGGGGCCCGGTGGAGGTATCCATCCAGTAAGCTGGACCCCCTGCGCAAGGTCACTCCGGTTTGAGGTTGGGACCTAGCTTGATTTTGACCTAGGGCCGCCAGTCATTGACCTTGCCGTAGGCTCTAACAGGGATACGCAGAAAGAGAATATCTTCATTGCTTAGCTTATGATAGGAACGTATATGTATTAGAAGCATGTTAAGGTTAGCCAATTGAAAGCTTGTACCCATCAATGTATTGGACTTTCTGCGTATACCGTGCATAATGTAAATAATAATACATTTTAATGTTTGCTTATTTTATGTAATAAAATACGGCCGGGGTTTTACCACCCCTAATCCAAAGCAGTGTGGTGCTTGAATTGTTTGCCTTGGGGGTAAAAGGGAGGGGGTGAGCCCCATGGGAGCCGGGAGGGTGCACACCCCAAGGGTTGAGGGTGAAGAGGAGGGGGACTTTAGGCAAGTACCAGGCCACATCACTCATGACATCCAACACATCTCACAGAGGCTAACTGTGAACCACACTTTACCAAACGAATCCCAGCATGCAGAGCATCCTGTTGCACAAACAGAGGCAGTCAATGTGTGGACTCCTCGGTGGTACGAAGCACTATGCAAATCCAACAATACCACTCCGGTATTACCTGCAGTTCGCAATTACTTGTGCCATCAGATAAGAAAAATGTAATCAAAGAATAAGAGACACACTATTTGCTCCTCCGAATGGTGTATATTTATTTTTTTATTACATTCTGTTCTATTCGTAGTCAATTTCACTTCGGATATTGAAACAATGATATTATCTTTTTCCAGATGAAAAGTAGATATTGTGTCTGTCAATTGAAAGCGTGGCTTGGAGCAAAATAAAAATACTCCTCACGCCTTTACATTACCCTTCCACACTGCTGCAATGAGATCCAGGGAGAAAACTAAATTAAAAATAATAAAGACAACTGTTGAAGGACACGAGACAATCGCATATACTATTGGGCATGATTTGCAAGGTAATTTACGAGAAGAACACATTCTAAAGACATGTCCAATCCACCCAAAGGGCGATCATTAGGGAGCTTGCAGCAGAAAGATGGTCTACTGTCCTCAAAGAAGGTCCGGTGAGTACATCCCTCGCATTTCACTGTTCTTGGGTGTAGCATATTTTAGGCGCGCATCGACCATATTCTGTCTCGATTCTTCATTCTGTGAAGTAAAGGATTAACCCTCACTCTGTACAACATGAGATCACGTTAGTGGAAGCTCGGTGAGCTCGCTGGAAACATTCAATCTGAATGATCAGTCTCCATGGCAACCACCCATCGCGCGGTGGGTGAGGATATGTAAATATACAGCTTGAACACTCACAAAAATGATATCAGTTCAGCACACCCCCATACAAAACTCAGAGGCGCTTTTCAGTACATGGTTACACATTATAGAATTCCGTGCCACGTAAAAGCGTTTACTGCGCCAAAAAGGAATGGTGTCGAAGTCCTAATGTATAATGGCAGAATTCCAACGGAGTGATGGTGGGCAGCAGGCCGTAGGCATTCATTTATTCCTTAGCAGGGTTTGTGTGCTGTGACTCCACACACAAAGCCACTGAGCACAATCACACGCACTGCGACGCACGCCCGGTAACTCAGGCGGGTCCCGGTGGTCCCCCCTTCCTGTCGGTCGGCGCGCGCACATCTGCCAGATGTGACACATATTTTAGAAAGGTTAAACAAACAGGAATGAGATGAAACTGGTACACAAGGGGCAGATGTATTCCATTTTTACAGACAGCAACGCAGCAGCCACAGTGGTGCCCTGCGCAAGGGGGAGCGCAGCAGGGTCCCGTTTATTAAACATGGCTGCTCCTGTCCCCTGAGCTGGCAGGCGAACAGGCTGCCTAGCGCCTCAGTGCGAAGGCGTGCAAAGTGAGTGCATGATGCTAGCATCTGCTCAAGGGGGAGCGCAGCAGGGTTCCGTTTATTAAACATGGCTGCTCCTGTCCCCTGAGCTGGCAGGCGAACAGGCTGCCTAGCGCCTCAGTGCGAAGGTGTGCAAAGTGAGTGCATGATGCTAGCATCTGCTCAAGGGGGAGCGCAGCAGGGTTCCGTTTATTAAACATGGCTGCTCCTGTCCCCTGAGCTGGCAGGCGAACAGGCTGCCTAGCGCCTCAGTGCGAAGGCGTGCAAAGTGAGTGCATGATGCTAGCATCTGCTCAAGGGGGAGCGCAGCAGGGTTCCGTTTATTAAACATGGCTGCTCCTGTCCCATGAGCTGGCAGGCGAGCAGGCTGCCTAGCGCCTCAGTGCGAAGGCGTGCAAAGTGAGTGCATGATGCTAGCATAGGCTTGGTTTAGGAAGCATATCCTTCTAGTAAAAAATCCTATGCGTAAACAAACACAACATTTGGATGTGTCCTATACAGTGCTGTACACAAGAAATTTGGTAACCAGTAGGAGAAATAAAAACATTTCTTCAACTTTGCGCCTGCTTCAAGGAGGTGCTATCTTTTGAGTCAGATTTTGGGCTAACAATTTTAGTAATCAGACCGCACAAAAACAATGGGTGGTTGTGCTGGACACCCGAATAGGACTCATGGAATGCCAACTTGAAGGAAAGGAGGGCAAACCATTACTTGTGCTAGAAGCAAGGGCACTTTGCCTATGCAAAAACAATTTGTGCAGAAAAGTAAATAACAAGACTTTGAGCCTCTTTGTGTGACTTTGCAACAGCACAAAGCCTTGATAAATCTGCCTACAGACGTTCGTTCTGTGGGAAGTATTTTATCGTTTGGAATCCCAAATTAGGTGCTCTGCACCTGGGCAATGTAGACAGTATCCATAAATAGTGCTGCAGCATGCTCTGTTTTCACAATGGTCAGAAAAGCTCAGGAAAATCCCCTATTCCCTCTTCACTCCATGTTACTGAGGGAATGCATGTAAAGCTCCTCCTTACAGATAACTGAGGATGACTGTGGTCTAGGGTTTGGCGGAACTTGTGGAATTGGGCTCTGTAAAATTCCTTGGAGTTACATAAAAACTCTGCGACTTCCGCGGAGTTTCACCAACAGGCGGAAATAGACACATTGCTTTGCTCACACTGTGATGTAGAGCTGGGAGTGCGTTCCCGCTTAAAAATCAGTGCATATGGCACCACACAACGTGCCAGAGGTTGCAGCTACTTGAATTGATTTTGCAGCAGCTCGAGAGGACATTTTCTACTCAAGCAGCAGCCTTCAGACCATGAATGGTTTTGACCATCTGAGACCGCTCATATTAGTAAAATCTCACTGGATGTCCTCCTAGCTTCTGGAAATCATGCTATGGGATGCCACATCTTGCTTGCGCTCACCAACTTACAGTTCTGGAGTCACACACGAGAAAAATATCTACCATGTGGAGATTGGCAGGATTTTGGCCAGAACTCCGCGCTACAAGATCTAACTTGGAATCACTAAAATTCCCCAATTCTGCCAGCGAAACAGAATATTCCACCTATTCCTACTGTGAACCCTACCAATGCAAGGGTGGATCTGTGACTATCAAAACAGTGCTTATAAGCAATGTCCTGCACAAGTCCACTGGCTTTCAAGCCACTCGATGCACTGTGCAAGTCAGGAACACCATGCACTCTGTGTCTCTTTTACTGCGAGAGACTCCTTCAGATTCTAGAGTCATGTGAGTTTTATTTGGGGTGATTTACTTCTTAGACACTCTTGGTCACTGTGTGTTTTGCAGTAGACGTTGAGTTCTGTTTCTTTGTTTGGCTGACTTTCATGTTCTGAGAGATTGTCTCTCACTTAGTGAACCATTCTGGGGTACTGCGTCTGACTCAGCACTACTTGTTGAATAAAAGTACGCAGCGCCGTCACTTGCACCATTACAGATGGTGGAATGCTTTGTCATTGGGCCCGCTCCTCACCACTCTCTGCAAGAGCCTCTGCCACAATGGAACACCAGCCTGAGGCAAGCCAGCCTGATGCATGGGCCTGAAGTAATTTTCTGTCAGGTGACTTTTTTTGTTTATTGTTTGAGCATAGGGAGGATAGACTGCAGATCAGCGACAGCTCCTCCGTAATGGCAGAGGAGCATAGCCCCACTACAGATGAAAAATAAAACAATTCTATGATCATTTTATTTTACACTGACAGAAGATGCTGCAGAATCTAGGGCACGGTGGGGCTGGGCTATCCTCTATGGACAGACAGCAGCACTATCAGTGCACGTCAGTTTGGCCGGCCATCTTAGGATGGTCAAACTGACATGCACACTTAGATTTCTCCAGCGCAGCTGTATTGTACGCCCGGGTGGAGAAAGAAACAGGCTCTTAGTTCCTTAGTGAAAGCCTAACAAGGCCGCTCAGATCAATCCTGGGTAATCGCATGAGAGCCGTGTCTGGATTGGGTGGGGAGTCTGTGAGCCTGTGCTGGCCCATGAACTTCTGGGAAAAGAGGAGCACTGAGGTGGCTGGCAGCAGGAACAGCAGCTAGAACGGCAGGTAAGTGATTTTTTAAAATTAATATTTGCCCACCACCACTTTATTTTGGCAGCAGCCACCGCAGTTGCAGATCAAAAAGAATTAAAGTTCCTCTCACTCCTTTGATTGATAACTTTTCCACTATACTACACATAGCAACGCGATACCTCTTTGTTCCACAATCCATGCGCATCATCTACAAACAGCAGCTGTTCCACACCATCCCCAGTGCAGTCTGTATCGTGTTTCCCTATATTAAGACCCCACTTTCCTCTCTTTCAGCCTCTGTCTAAATCTCCTCTGCAGTCAGACATGACCAGCTGTTGATCACGCGCCCAATTGACCAATAATAAATTGCCCTTGTTTTGCTTTCAAGATTGTTGGTGACACACTGTTATCTTGTGTCCCACACCTGCTAGCATCGTTCATGGAGCATCGTTCTGCAATACATGCACATATTCTAAATGCATATGATTGTCTAACCAAAATCTAAATATACTCAGGACATTGATTTATGCTTTTTGTTAATTTATCTAAGTGTTCCAGGGTTGATCCGTTCAGAAGTCTTCCTAGTATCCACCTGCAACGAAACTCCATAATAATCTAGTCACAAATCAAGTGGCTTGAGAAGTCCTCAAGCAACCTTGGAGCTGCTGATTTTCAATTGTTTTACTGGCCCATAGAGACTCAGCATAAAACCGGGATGTTCTATCATCTCTGCTGTCTGCTCATCAAACTGGACTTCTAAGGACTGCAGCAAGTTTGGCAGGAACAGAACACGTGCCAGAAAATGTTGGAAGCATACCTACGGCTAGTTACATTTGAAATCTGGCTCCTAATGTCTTACTGAAATTCTTTTATGTATTCTGGCCATTGTCTTGCTGAAATGCCAAAAAGGGATTCCAGCTCAAACTGGAGTGCCTCAGTAGGCACTAGATATCTTTATTCACTATTATTGTCGATCACCGATTCACGGTGCCGTTGCTTCAGGCCCATGTGGCACTTGCAGTTTTGAATACTTACATTTGGTTCCATCTTACTACCTATGTTTCAGCTGAACAGGCTGTTCTGTATGACTCAGTAGACTTGCACAACTGAGGCCTTTATTAGGGTAATACTTTTAGGGTAATACTTTTTACCCTAATATATCAAATGAGACTGGTGTCTGTTTTTTCCGAAATGTCTAAACATATAAGCTACCATACGCAGTAGACTGCACTGGTGTGCGTTATGCTTTGTGCTAATAACTGCTCTGTAGCAGTTCTGTACTTAACTATGTTTTTTTGGTGTATCATAGTTATCCAGTAGGGGCAGTATGCACAATGAATGTGCACATTGACATGGTTTTCTCTTGCAAGGGCAATGTTATCATTTCGAGATGGTAGCCTACACAAGATGGCCGCCCGATTGTTCTCGAGCTTCCACGCCCTCTGCTTGTTTTCTACATAGAGGCGAACACAGCTTATCTCCCTAGCAAATGGTAGGTGCTGGCCTTCCAGTTTCTTTTCATATCTCCCTATGTGCTAAGTTACACTGACCTGTTTCTCCATGGGTTAAACCTCATACAATGGAACTAAGCTGTGAGATGATGGCATACTCAGAATGTTCTTGCTCCGTAGACTCCCTCTGATGTGGGTGAACTTGCAGGTTCTTTTTGCCAATTAAAGAGAGGGTGTGGCAAAAACGAGCACAAAAAATGTATCTATTTAGCCAAGAAGAACATCATGTTATTAATTACCTCAGACAGTTAAACACTATTTTAAACCGAAATCCTGCATCAATTTCAGTCTCATAAATTGCAAACACTCAGAATACCAACATTCACCATGTGCCTCCTGAAAGAGCAGACTCACATTAGCCTCTGATGGGTCCTCCTCTGACAGCGCCGCATGTTTACTCCTGCTACTCGTATTCTCTGTATATATTTTAAAGTCTAAGGGCCAGATGTATATAGCTTTGGGTTTTCAATTACCTGATAGTGAGTTTTTGAGATTTGCTATTTTGTAATCGTAAACAGCTATATACAAATGCGTATTTCACACATTTAGCGATACTCTGTGCGTCAAATATGGACCTACCTCATTCGAGGGACGGTGCTCCAGTGGTTTCGATCTTTCCTGGCAGGCCGTCGACAATCGGTCTGGGCTTCTGCCTGCTCCGCCGAGATGTCGCCATTGGGTGTCGGAGTTCCTCAGGGCTCTGTCCTGAGCCCAACTCTATTTAATATCTTCATGACCCCTCTGGCGGCCCTGGCGGAGTCTTTCGGGGCCCAGATCGTTTCTTACGCCGATGACACCCAGCTCCTCTTCACCTGTGAGAGGGGTGCGGACTTCGATGGAGGTAGGATCCAGGGTTGCCTTGAGGCTGTGTTTCAGTGGTTCCATCTTAACAGCCTCAAGTGCAACTCGGATAAATCCGAGGTCCTCTTTTTTGGGTGCAGCTCGGACCCGGACTGGAAAGTGTGGTGGCCTGAGAACAAGTTTCCACCAGCAAGTTCGTCCCAGGTAGCTAAAAACCTTGGGATTAAGATCGACAATGGCCTCACACTACGCTCGCAGGTAATCGGTCTCACAGGCACCTGCTTTGGCTTACTCCGGATGCTTCGCAAGTTCCTTCCCTTGTTATCGGAGGAACATAGGAAGATAACGGTGCAGGCGATGATAGGCTCGAGAATAGACTATTCCAACGTCCTCTATCTCGGCCTGCCAGAATACCTGCTTCAACGATTACAGGTTGTTCAGAATTCGGCAGCACGGGCTATTTTTGGACTATCTCGCCGTGCCAGAGCCTCGGGCCTTTTGGAGGCTCTGCACTGGCTTCCTGTCCGGAAGCGGATAGTTTTTAAAACTCTCACCCTGGCACACAAAGCCTTGCACACATCTGGAGCAAAATATCTTCAGAAAAGGCTGTCCTTTTACCGTCCTGCCAGATCGCTTAGGTCTGAAGCCTTGTTTCTTGCTGCAGTGCCCCGCGTGAAGAGAGCTCGCATCGGTGGCCGCTCCTTTAAATTATTAGCGCCTCAGCTGTGGAACAAATTGCCTGTGTCCCTGCGCAGCACCCCTAACTTGTTGGCCTTTAGGAAGGGGCTTAAAACTTGGCTTTTCACTTCTTAGTTTCAGGTCCTATCCGGTTTCTTCTTTTTCTGCTTTTGTTCATTTTTCCTGTTGTGTTTTGAGATTAGTGTGCAATTCAAAGCGTCGGGACACTCTTTCGAGTAGCCGCACGCTATACAAAAAACCTGTATAACATAACATAACATAACATATTCATGCGGTAGGACTCAGTTTGCGACCCATTGAGAATCGCAAACACTACAGGAATGGTGGTCTGCTGGGGTCAGCAGGACATCATGTCTATGATTGCCTTTAAATAAAACAAGGTATTTCCTTAAAGGAAAATGGGATGCATTTCAAAAATAAAAAGTGTTCTTTTAATTTTTAAGAGTAGGCAATGGTCTGTGGAACCACTGACTGCTCTTAAAAACGTTTTACCAAACATTCACAAAGGAAAAGGGGTCCCTGGAGGATTTCTTCCTGTCCCTTCCTGTTTGTAAATGTGGTACCAGCTACTCGAAGCAGGCGGTAAATGCGAATGTCTTGCAACTGCATTTCTGTTGCAAAACATTCACACATACATTTGCGATTCGGTATTAGGAAGGGACGCTCATAACACGCCCCTTCCTAATACTGAATCGCAAAACAGGGCTTTGTACATTAAAAAAGGCTTTGTGTGGTTGCAAATGGCTCAATTCTGTGAAACGGGCCATTTGAGACCTAAAAAAAGTTTTATACGTCTAGCCCTAGATTCCTGTTAGCCTTGCTTTTTGTGCAGTGGTCCCATACTACAAAATATTTCATGAAATAGCTCTACTTCTTAGCTCTTCATAATGCCATCTTTCTTTAAAAAAAACACTCGAATTACACGCAATTCCCAAGCTGTGCAAGGATTACCCAGAGAATCTAATTCTGTTTAATAATAATATATACATGTTTAATTGATTTATAATACAAATTAATACAAATATAAAACTTTATACATAAATTTACATACATTTTCACCAATACAGGCAATGTAATCAATATTACATAAACTAGATTATAATACACAAATACTTCAATAATAGGTTTACCTTCACTTTATTAGTATATTCACTAACTTTAACTTTAGAAAATGTGAAAGGATTAGCCCGTAACTCCCGTTAGTTGTTAAAGGGAATAAAGATTTTGCAATCTAACTGCCAAGACCAGGCAAGGGATACATTTGAAGAGATTTTAGGTTTTCTTGCATAAACAGCTAAGGCCCTGATTACAGGTGGGCTAGTTCATTCTGGTTGCACTCATGACCAGGCTGCATTTACATACAATGCTGCAGCCAGGCTGCCATTTAATATTCCATTGCAACAACAACAAGGTCATGGATGGAATTCTCGAGTCTCAGCCACTGGCAAACCCGCGGGCTGCATTCTAACCAATCGTTTTTGCAACACTGTGCCACCCTTGACAAAGGCTAGATGGCATAGTGGCATACTGCTCATGGTAACAGTCTGTCCTGAACTACCAGGTAAGGGGCCCCTGTAGAAGGGACCACATGCAATCCCAGACTCGCTTTGCCCTATTTGAGGGTTGTCAGTGGGGTGTGACTTAAGTCCAATGGAACAATGATCATGGGACCCACATCTGGGCATATTCATCACACTTAGGCCGTTATCTGCAACAAGATGGAATGCTTTAATTAATCTGTCACTGGCAATCTCTTGGTGCCACATTTCAGTCCATTGTTTTTCACCAACCATGCCCCTCTAGACAAAGGCTCGCCTTCAGCAAATAAGTAACAACCCTGCTCCTCATAGAAACAGTCCACCCTGAGCTGCCAGTCAAGGCCCCTCCAGAGAGAACCACAAGCAACCTTAGACCAGTTTCACAACACTTGGGTGCATCATTAGGGTATAGATGGAGTCCTATGGCACAGTGAACAGGGGACCCACAACCGGGCATACCATGCACACTTAGGGTATCATCTGAAATAACAACATGCTGATGAATGGAATGCGGGAATTCATCTCAGCCACTGACAATTACTTAGGCCACATTCCAATCTATTGTTTTTCAGCCAATGCCACTCTAGACAAAGGCCTGCATTATGCAAATAAGTATCGACCGAGCTCCTCATGAGAACACCCGGTCCTGAGCTGCCAGGTGAGGCCCACTCCATAAGGGACCACAAGCAACCCCAGACTCGTTTCATCCTGCCAGGGGCATGTCAGTAGGGTGTAGCTTGAGCCCTATGGCACAGTGAGTATGGAACCCACGTCTGGGCATACACTACGCAATTAGGGTTCACTGTGTCACTGGAACCAAGCTAAAAATGACTGAATAGCCCCAATCAAGTCAAAACTGTTTTGGGGTTTCTTGTGTTCCTTTCAGGGGGGGACCTGGCCTGGCTTTTCAGACATATGGCTGTGTCTATATTTAGGTGTAATGGTGTTTAAAATAGTGATGGACTGGTATGTGCCCCTGAGTATCTACCAGTGGTTGAGATTAATTCAAGCATTCCATCCATCGCTTTTTTGTATAATTCACTGCAACACCTTAAGTCCAATGGGTAACCCAGACATAGGTCCTGTGCCACTTGAACCAAGATAAACTTGACTGAAGAGCCCCAGGCTGTCTGAAACATGTTGTAGGTTACTTGTGTTTCTGTTCTGGGAGGACCTGACATTTCCGGCTGGATCTTTCTTCTGACAAGACTGATATGCATTGAGGTGGCATGGTGTGCAAAATAATGATGGACTGAGATGTTGCCCTGACTAATTAGCAGTTGTTTAGATTAATTTAATTATTTGACCCATCAATTTTTGTATACTTCAGTCCGGCACCCTAAGTGAAATGGCTATGCCCAGACTTGGTCCTGAGCTTACTGTGCATCTGGAACCATGTGCCACCTGATGGAAGAACCCCAATCAGGGCATAACTGGCTTCGGTTCCTCATGATCCAGTTCAGGGAGTGCCTGACAGTTCAGGCTGGACTTTTCCAATTGGAGCAGGTTCAACACTGATTTGCATATGGCTGGGTTCAAACTGAGGTGGCATGGGATGCAAAATAATGATGCACTGGAGTGTGCCCCAGAGAAACGCCCAGTGACTGAGATTAATTCAAGCATTCCACCCATCACTTTTATGTATGCTTCATTTATTGTCTACAACATCAGACCATAAGAATAAAGATGTGAGACTTGTGGTCTTTTCTGTAATGACAACACTGGTTGTGAATACAGAAATGTGAGATCTTTAAAACCTCTGTATTTGTCACAAAGCATTAGCCATAGAGGACTGTCGGATAATAGCGGTCTACTCACATTTTATCAACCACCTCTGATACTACAATCTGCCTCCAAGCTATGGCTAGAGATCCAAAGAGTTAAGGATGCACACATTGGAGGGGGATGTTTTTTTCTTCAAGCTGCCATAATCGGGAATAATCTTACAATGGATATAAGATTTTAACAAGATCATTGGTCTTTTCAGGAAAATAAATCAAGATCTGTCTGTTTAATTAATCTGCTTCTTTGCTTTCCTTAGTAGCTCCCTGGGGTAAATGTTGGCAGGTCAAACCTGCTGCATTTTACCAGGGGAAAATTGCCCAGTAAACAATAGAACAAGTAGATTGTGATGTAGAACTCACCATAAAACAAATTTTCTGCTCTATTCTTGGGGCAATAATCATATTGGATGCTGCATATCACATCAGATAAATTCCGATCCCTGCTGTGTCAGAGTATATTAGGATCGGTAAATTTTGTACCATCCTTCTGGTGAACTGGAATCCAAGCCATAGTCTCTCATACTTTGTTTTCCCTGCCCAAGTATCCGAAAATAATGAAATCTAAAATGCATATATATGCCTTTATCATGATACTCAAATATGGGTGTACATCTATATCAATTAACAATTGCATGGTTGGTCATCCCTAATTAATTCCTGTAAAGTGTTTTTAGCAATCTGCTATACAATGGAAATAAGTTAAGAAATGTATCACTTAAAATATCAAATTCTACAGCATTGCAAATACTCAAGGCATGTCTGTAGTATGGACTTTCAATTAAGTTAAAGCAGGTGGCAGCACCAGAGACTCAAACAGTGCCACCACAGACAAGTGTCAGGATAATCTTGGCATTGCAGGTCTTTTTTAAGGGCCACAATTGGCATATCACCGTGTATCTTATTTAACCTGTTTAGACCTTTCATTGCACTTGTGCTAGCAACGTCTATGGAACCAAAAATGGTTTCCAGTGGAATATGCTGTTACTCATGACACCCAGCGAATCATATTTGACAACAGCCATGAGTAAGAACTGCCCTGATTCACTCTGAATTTGAACACAACCTTTTCCTTAGAAAAAAATCATAGTTTGTATTTTTGAATGGTCATTCAAAAAAGGTTTCTGTTTGCAAAGGATACCTAACGGAAGTTGGAGGCCAACTTTAGTATGATGCATCAAGTGTATATCATCGCCTAAAACAGGGACATGACCGCCCTGTCACCCCACATTCTTTCCATGTTCAAGTAATTTATGTTCAATGGAGTAGCCAGAAAATTAAAATACCCCCACTCTGAACCAAGGCTTTTATGGCACTAAGCAAGGGAAGCAAGTTATTGCAACTCTCCCCAGAACAGCTTGCTTTGTCTTCCATCCAAGCATCTATCCATTCATCTTTTCATCCTTCCATCTACCTGCTAATATCCACCATTTCACCTTTAAATTTTATCATCCAGTCAGTCTTTCATCCAACATTCAGTCTGTTACCATTCTGTTTATTCGTCTGCAGATCCATATCCAAACCTATGCATCTTTCTTCAAATCTACACATCAAACATATCCATCCTTTCTCTCAGTCATCTATCATTTCACTTATCCATCCCCCTTTCATTCATCCATTCATCCATCCACCAATCCTTTCAGTCATCCATCCATCCTTTCACTCATCCATCCATCTTTTCACTTCATACATCCTTCCTTTCACTCAGCCATCCATCCTTTCACTCTTTTATCCACTATTTGAACCATCCATCTATCCATTTACCCTTTCACATGCCAATCCATCTCTCCACTCACTCTTCCACCCATCCACCCATCCCCCTTTCACTCATCTGTTCATCCATTCACTCTTCCACTCATCCATGTGTCTACCCTTTCATCCAGGCATACACCTACCCTACCTTACACTCATCCATCTATTCATTCACTCATCCATCCTTATATCTATCCTTTCACACATCCATCCTTCCATCCTTTTGCGCATCCATCCATCCATCCACACTTTCAGTCAGTCCAATCTGTCTATCCACTCATCAATCAATCCGTTCACTCAGTCATGCATTTACCCATCGATTTTGTTATCATCCATCCATCCACCCTGTCACTCTTTCATCCATCCATTCGCCCTCTCATTTATACACCTGTCTATTTATCCATCCATCCTTTCTCCCTTTCACTCATCCATCCTTATATCTCTCCTTTCACTTATTCATCCATTTATCTATCCGTCCACCTTTTCACTCAGAAATCCATCCACCATTTCATTCACACATCCAGCAATCATCCATTCATCCACTGACCCTTTCACTCATCCATATATCAATTCACTCATCCATCCATTCTTTCACTCATTCATCCATTCATCCAGTCACCATTTCACTCATTCATCCATCCACCCTTTCATCCAGGCATCCATCTATGCTCCCTTTCTCTCATTCATCATTCTTTCTCTCATCTGTCCATACATCCATCCTTTCACTCATCCACCCATCCTTTCACTCTTCTCTCCATCCACCCTTTCAACCTGTCCATCCATCCAGCCTTTACCTTCCCCCACCCACCCATCCATCCATTTACCCTTTCATTCATCATCGTGCCACTCTTTTGGCTCTTGCACTGTTCGATCTATCTTTACCCAATCAATATCCTGAGGTGACATTTTCGACTTCAACCACGTGATCACCTGTTTGAACTTCTTCATCACTATGGGCGACGGACCATTCGAGATTGGGTCCCTGTCAGGCTCTGAGATTGGCCACTCGACAGCAATTTTACAAGCTGACCATAAATCACTCGGAACCACAATGTCAAACAACGTATTCAAATCGACCCACAACACCTTCGAGATTTTAACAAACCGATCAACTTCCTTGTACCATTCCACGGGCTTTTCCCTTAACCGGGGAAAATCATTCGTAAATGCATCCAAATCACCCCTACTCCAAGGTACATGCACATATCCTCCATTCTGTACCTCTCGTAAAGGGAAATTCCCTACCTCTGTCATCCCTCCACCTGGAGGTGGCGTCTCTCCTATCGTTCTCCTAGAACTTTTCTTCTTGGACCATCTTTCTTCCCACTTATCAAGCATGATCCATGCATGTATTGCTATGATCAAATCCTTGATGTGGGTCCTCAATCCCATGACCCTTTTCTATTCCAGTTCCTGATCACTGTACTGTAATCTATGACTTCCTTGCAATGATTTTGTTTTGGACAACTCCACATCATACTTTTTGGCCAATTCTGACAACTTCTCATGTGCAGCTCGTGCCTTGCGAGTCACATCCTTCGCTACAAAGAGTAACTCATCCCGTTCGTACATGCATGTCCTTTCAAGAGGCAAGTTCCCACTTATTATCTCATCTACTTCTGCTTTCAACCTTACAACATCTAACATCCTTCCTTTCAAAGCTCCCTTCAGTACTTCTCAACATGCTGCTCCATCTCGTTCATCATAATCACATTCCTGTTCCTGAGACCTGCTCTCTTCAGACATACTCTTAGGAACAGAACGATTTACTATTGTGCCTCGTTTACTTTCTGCGGTTCTCTCACTCTGATTCTGGTTTCTCACTGGCGGTGCCCACATCCGCAAATCTGACCTTGACTTGGCCAAAGACTTCGGCCTCACTGGTCTCGTATCCCCCTGTCCCCTAGAGGAGTCTGCTGTAGCTGGCAATGGCGTACTCCATTCTATAGGCTTTGGAGTTTTCTCCATTCCACTTACTGATCAATTTCCCTCGACCACACTCCTCGCTCCCACAACTGACTGCACTGAACTCCCAACCTTCTCTTGATCTGGGTTATAGACAGAAACAATAGGTCCAATGGTAACCGGTACCTTTAAAGCATCCGGTAACCTCACACCTCTCCCAACCTCAGTGTTTGCTACAGACTGTCCTCAGTCCCTGTCGAGATTTTTCCTTCTACTCTCACTTCTGACTGAGTCGGTACTTCACTAGTCCCTTCTGCTTGAGCCGACCTTCCTTCGTAGGGATCGAGATTGTATGGAGGTGGTCTCTCAGACAATAACCTCTCTAATAGCCTCTCATCTGTATCACTGTCATCATCGTCCACACTCTTGACCTTTGAGCCATCAGTCTTTACCAATGACGGATACAACCTGTCTCCCTCTATTATTTGCACTCTCCACCTTTTCTCTTCTGCGTCCCATCTCGCATCCTGAAATGTCTTAATCGACGTTTTCACCCTTTCCTGATTTTGATCCCTTTTCCTGTCATGCACTGCTCTACTCCATGCATGCAACGCCTCAAACTGTGTTGGTCTCGGCAAAGGTCGTAAAGCCGCCATCACAGATATCAACTGGTACAACACTTCCAACCTGAAAGAACCATACCATGGGAAAGCTAATTCTCCTTCACTCTGGGTCATTTTATGCCAATTTTCAAGCCAAATTATGATATGCAACCCCACATTTCTCGCCATGTAATGCGCCGGAGTATCCTCGGGAGGGGCCTCTTCTCCCCCACGAGTAATCACATGTTTATCACCTCTACACAATTCTGGGAAAACTTTAAAACATTTCATGATGAGCAATTTTGATCACACACAATGTTTTAGTTTACTTCCTGATGTCAAACCCGCCAATAGCAGCGTGACTCACACCAACCAACCTATCGCAGCGTGGCACCTTCTGACGTCACCCGTCCTCCGCTCGCAGCAGTTCCCCTCCTTCACAACTCACGTCTCACCCTCGCATTCGGCCCATTCATACGCTGAAATAACCGTTTGTCCCAAACAAGTTACTTCTCTGACTGTCCGTCCACAGTCTCTCGAAATTGTCGACCTCGGCTGGCAACTGTCTGTCCACGACCGACCAGACAATCACCTCTGATAGGTTACAAATACTCAAATTCCGCAAACAACCCACGACCAGCGTTGGTTCCTCACACACTCACACATTCGCTTCCCCTACCTCGGTCCAGGTGATCAATGACGTCTCACGATTCCCTTTCGGTGGTCAACAAAATCTACCTCGGGTGTCTTCTACACCACAATCGCTTAAGCTACTCGTCGAGCCTAAGACTTTCCCGGGCTGAGTGCGCTCTCAGTCTGATCTCACAATCACTCAACACTCACTCCAACTGCATAAGACATCACACAGCAAATCAACACCGCAATCTACAAACATCTCACCCTATTCATACTCACTCCTCCACTAACTGCTGCTTTCCTCTGCACCGCTACCAACTGATAGGACTAGATTCTTGCCTACCTGGTTATCTCCAAAAATCCTCACAGGTCGCCAGGATCTTTTTATCTGCCAAATAGCGTGGAGGTGATTAATAAAATTATCAAAATATATTTACCATTATTAGACTTCATTGGGAAAGGACCACTGACTCCGAATCAAAAATTTGTAAGATTTTATTACAACCAAAAACAACTGAACATACAAACACCTCAGTATAAGGTGTAGAAGGTAAATGGGCACCAACAAGAAAGCAAGCCTACGCAGGGTTGTCATTCGGCTCAAGACAAAAAGTATTACTGATTCCAAAATCATCAAGAAGACGATAGTTAGACCAATATCTATTTTAGGAATCATCAGTCAAAGAAAAAAAACATTTCTATCCCTACTCTGTCTCTAAGGTGACATCCCTCCTTAAAATTCCCATCCCAGGCAAGAGAATCAAGAAAAACGTGTCAGAAGTGAAGACTCCCTAAGAAGTACATTCACTTAGTCAGAGCTCGATCTAAGATGCTCCTTCTAGCTTCCCATCTAAACCTCATCTGCTCAACCCACGGGGCACTGTCCCTAATACAAACCCCAAAATCATAGAACATGCCCTTCTGCACACCTCTTCAGCCAGGTCTTCTCTCCGTAGTTTTCCACAAATTTGTCTGGCGTCCAACGACGGTTAGCTTGACCTTGGGTCCCAGGCACCTTCTTCACTGGAAGTATCATCTCCACATTCCAATGCACTCCCCTGTAGGCTTCTCACAGCATCCTAACTCCTAAAACAAATACCTAGTCTCTCTAACAAGCTAAATGTCCTTGCACCTGCAACAGAAACGTGGGAACGAGAAACCATTTCACGTCGACAAGATTTTATGTCTCTCTGCAACCCAAAGCCTGTACCAAGGGAATCATTCTCGGCCTACAACATTAGCTAACCTAAGAAAGGAATAGGCCTTCTCTTCTAACGTATCTACGATCAGGCCTCTACGAAATCAAACACACTATTAAATCACACTCTAAGCATTAATTCATTATCCTCATGTGCGTAATTAAGCAATCTACACGTGTAAATTTAACATGGCACACGTTTAACCTAATACATTGCATTGTATGAAAACTAATCATTGTGCATTTTACTAAATACATTCACAATAGCTAGCAACGTTGACCTTCACAAAAGCGTTATTACATTTTAATCACCCCTATGTTAAATGATTACAACAATACATATCTATGGCACTTCTAAACATACATCGATTAATATGCGGATGTTGACTAACGGTGAGTATGGTGCACCCCTACAAATTCAGAATCACATGACGCTCTATCACATATATAGTATGTTTTAAATGTTGTTTACAAAAATCTTATTCCATTGGCTTTAGATTTTCTATTATTAAATGGAAGGGGGAGATATTTTTATGAACAATATTTAGGACACAATATTTATGCCAGACAGTATTCAGACTGCAGTATTCTGGAACCACACCTACACAATTCCTCCATTCACTCTCAACTCATCTTCCACATGTCTGAATACATATTCCTCCATTCCATATCACCAGCACTTTGGCCGCTCTTCACTTATGTGCCATTTTAAAGTCTAAGGGGCATATTATCAAGGACTGGCGATAATTATCGCTAAGAGCACTTAGCGCTAGGATAATTATCGCCGGCTAACGTGGATTTTTATCGCTGAGATAGCGTGCTATTAGCAACGCTTATCTCAAAAGCGATAAAAATCCTAGTGCTAACTGCCAAACGTGAGATTATCGCTGGAAACCCAGCGATAATCTCACGAAGTTTGGCGTTAGCTTGATGATAGGGCAAGGCAAACTTAGCCATGATATCCACCTTCCATAGGATATCATGGCTAAGTCAGTCCTGAAGCAGGCGTAAGGAAAGTAGCGATAACAGGGGTTATCGCTACTTTTCTTGCCGCTATGCTTCATAGCGTGGGGCTTGATGATAGGAGAATTGTCGCTTAGCGACATTCGCTTTGCATCTCAGCTGGACGTTCAGAATTCATGCGATAATGCAAGGTTTCACGTGATAGTGTGACCTTGCTGATTAGGCGATAAAATTATCGCCACTTTTCGCCCGAAAACAGACGCAAAAGCGGCGATAATTTTTTATCGCCTCGTTGGTGATATGCCCCAATGATTGGGATCCTCTTCCAGTTCTTTTCCATTCATCATGGTTCAAAGCACCTTGTAAATTAATTTCAGGTTACCCACAACACACTCCTCACTCTCTCGTACACCAGCTTGCAACCACATTCTTGTAACTAATACAACCATTTATCAATGTGAGGTGTGGCATACCCCTCTCACTTTACACTAAGCAAATCAATCAATAATTTACGAAGCGGGAACATGCCGATGCTTGGTATTCAACAACTGAATAAAGCATATTCAGCACCTCGTAACTTCCTCCAGACCTGCTTGCTTTTGTAACAGCGCCAGTCCCAAATCAGTCCCACTGGTCATCCCAATATATTTCCATTCCATGTGTCAAATTCTACTATGTTCCTGTCTGCCACAACATCCCACGCTACATCAGTAACACATTCTCACATGCTCCGCTTCCCTCAACACTCTCATAGGAGCCATTTTTTATGCAAAATACAGCCTAAACTTTGCCTAGACCCCTGCCAATCCAAGAAACAGCCTTAGTTGATAATTATTGGCTGGACTGGGGGCCCGACTGGTAGGTCTTACCAGCATTCATTTAGTTAAATACCTTGACCTGAAATTAAGATATTTATTTATCTATTACCCTAACGCACACGTTTTATACATCTGACCCCTATGTGAGGGTCTACATGGAGGTATTTGTACTTGAGGGTAACTGTGGAAATTTAGCTTGCAAACTGAACATTATCTGCGCCATCTTGCCCCTCCCCAGCACCACGCACAGCGAACGCACGGCTGCCATTTTAGGCACCCCACTCATTGTCAATCGCCAGCGCGGTCCCCTTGGCGCTGCAAGCATCCCCCGCGCGCTGGCCACCCCCGCTCTCTCATACAGGCCATAAACCCTCTCCTTCTGCGCGACCCTGCTACGGAACCACATCCGACCGACATCCCATACATGGTCATGCCTCTCCTTTGACAACCCCCTTCCTCTGCACCCCATTGTCCGAACTGGTCCCAGGCCATCACCTAGCCCTGCGGATGCAGTTTATTGCCCCTACTGTAAGGGAAACACCCCACATCAAAGGGATTACAGTAGAATCAAAGCCCCTACCCCCTGAGACCCGGCCGGTTGCCCACACCCCCGGGAATTAGTGGAATTCCCTGCTGCGCGATAGCCATCTTCCACTGCGGGTAGGGTGGGAACCTCTACTGTAACCATGTGTGGGATCGGATCTGAGCCGGGGCTTCAGGGGATATTTCCCCGCACATCAAGGGAATCTCAAGAATGTACTATGTATAATAAAGCAATAAACCAGTGTATAAGAGACCAGGTCTCAGAGATGCAGTTAGAGCACCTCGTGACGATACCTTGCTGTCTGATCTGATGTGTTCTGCTCCGACGGAATAAAACTTTGTTTCCTGCCTTCCAGTCTCCGGCGCCTGCCTCTTTTATTGGTAAATTATCGAGTGGTATGAGAGGCGATTACCGCCGGGCAAATACTTGAAAGGTTATCGACTGAAACTGCCGCTACCATTTAACAATTGGCGTCCCAAACGTGGGGCCCATCAGCGACACGTGGATCCAGTGGGAGAGGTCCCGACGACAGAGTGAACGACTGCAACGATCGGGAGAGCTCCTGCCCAATAGACCCTCGTCTGGCAGCCGATCATCCGAACTTCACTGGTTCCGAGCAGACCTCTCTCGAGTGATCTACGGTCCTGACTGGGAACCATCAGGAGTGCCGCGGCAAATACGGAGAGTAGAGGACGATCGGGCGCTGGAGGCGGAAGACGAGAAACTGTCCACGCGGTCCGGGTAAGGTCGTGAAATACGACAAAAGTGCGAAATAATTGATTGATTGTTTGAATACTAGTATTGCTCATTGATTGTTCTCTTTGAGATATTCGCTGTCTACAAACGGGGAGGAGTAGAAATACTCTCTCTCTCCCTTTGCAGATAGTGAAGGGTAGGTAACGCAGACTTTTGTCCCCGTTGAAACCCGTCGTGCCTATCTTTATCTCCCCATTGATTGATTGTCCGAACATTGATTGTTTTGAAGAATAGTGCTTTTTGAGATATTCTCTGTTTGCAAATAACGTAGAATAGGAATATTCTGTCTAGTCTTTGCAAATAGTTATGTTATTTGTTATGTTATGTTATTTTGTATTTGTAAAGCGCACAGATGCCCCAGCCAAGCGGCGTCCCGGCGCTGTAAAGGACAAGCAACACAACAACTGATAACACGAACCAGTCATGACCACTAAGCCTCGGGAAACAAAAATGTTTTCACGGCTTTCCTGAAGAGAAGGAGATTTGACATAGACCGAATACTGACAGGCAGTGTATTCCAGAGGCCAGCCGCCAGAACACCAAACGAGCGGCCGCCCATTCTGGCTCTTTTAAAGCGAGGAACCTTAGCTAGAAATTGACCCGCTGAGCGAAGTGCTCTAGCAGGGGTGTAGAGGGAGATGGTCTGGGCTAGAATGGGAGGGGAGGCAAACTTTAGAATCTTAAAAGTCAGGCACAGCACTTTGAATTTTATTCTCTGCCTGACGGGCAACCAATGTAGATCGGAAATAGAACGCCTAGCCGAGCAAAACTTAGGCAAACCAATCAGCATACGGGCGGCCGCGTTCTGCACATGCTGAAGGCGTGTGAGCTCTGCTTGGTTAGTGCCCAATAGAAGGCCACTGGCATAATCCAATCTGGAAAGAATCATTGCCTGCATTATAAGTTGCCTAGTGGGGGCATCGAAGAATTTAAAAATAGGCCTAAAGCTTTGAAGAACGCCATAGCAGGTGCCCGCCACTTTCTTTGTATGGGGTATGAATGAAAGATTGGCGTCGAGCAAGACCCCAAGATTTTTCACCTGAGTTGCTGGCGTAGGAGTAGGACCTAGCTCCGATGGCCACCAGTCGTCTCCCCAGAGATGAGTTTCTTTGCCCAACACCAGGACTTCAGTTTTAGTGGCATTGAGTTGGAGACGGTTATCGGTCATCCAACCTGCCACCTCCCTGAGGGCGCTTTGAAAGTTGGAGGTGTCCAGTGTAGTGTTCCCGTTTAGAGTGACCGCTAATTGCGTGTCATCAGCATATGACACTATGGTTAAACCCCATTTATTGGCCACCTCCATCAATGGTCTAACGTACAGATTAAACAGGGTCGGGCTAAGTGCTGAACCCTGTGGAACTCCTTGAGAAATGGAGCGGGGAGAAGACTCATATGGGGGAGTACGCACTTTAAAAGTACGCTCAGTCAAGAATGAGCGAAACCAGTCCAGCGCCGTGCCCTCTACTCCGGCTTCTCTGAGTCTCTGAAGCAGAATAGGATGTGAAACAGTGTCAAAGGCGGCACTGAGATCCAAAAGGATCAGTGCCGCCGTCTGACCTGAGTCTAAGAGTCTTCGAAGTTGCTCGACCATAGCCACCAGAGCTGTCTCAGTGCTATGGCCTGCTCTGAAGCCATTCTGGGAAGGATGGAGGGTACCTGTTTGTTGAAGGTGGGCAGATAGAATATTGTTAACGTGAGCCTCAGTAATTTTAGAGGCCCACGGAAGCAAGGAAATGGGCCGATAATGTTCCGGCTTTGCTGGATCTAGTGTAGCCTTTTTCAGGATTGGCATAACTATAGCTTGCTTCCATAGGATAGGCACCGACCCAGTACTCAGAGATAGCTTAATTAAATTGTGGAGAAACGGAAGACAGAGCTCAGCAGATTCCCTGAATTGTGCTGGTCTCAGAGGGTCCATAGGAGAACCCGATTTGACCCTCACCACCAGAGAATCGAATTCTTCCTGAGATGGAGCAGGAAGCACTACCAGTGGGTTGGTGATGACATTCATAGCTTTAACAATGTCAGTGGGAGTAGTGAGGGGAGGAAAGGATCTGTAGATAGTATCCACTTTATCCACAAAAAAGGAAGCCAGCTCTTCACAAAGGGCCTGAGAGCCATTCCCCGGTGCAGTGGTTTTCCTAGTGGTTAAACCCTTAAGAACCTTAAAGATTAGTTTGGTGGGGTTAGAACTGTTCCTAAATTCCGAGGAGTAGAAGGAGGCACGTGCTTTGCAAATGGCCCGATGGTATAACTTAATGCTGGCCAAATACTCCTGTTTTAAAATAGGGTCATAGGCCTTGCGCCAGGCTCTTTCTGCCCTTTTACAGGTGACCTTAAGGAGCCTAAGAGATTCATCATACCATGGGCTAGAATGGCCAGGCCTGGTCTTACTCCAGCCTGCTGGTATTAAAATGTCTAAGGCCTGGGTCAGCCAATTGCAAAAGGAATCATACCCGTGAAGGGTAGGTAACGCAGACTTTTGTCCCCGTTGAAACCCGTCGTGCCTATCTTTATCTCCCCATTGATTGATTGATTGATTGTCCGAACACTAGTTGTTCGATATTGATTCTTTGGAGGTATTCTCTGCTTACAAATAACGAAGAATAGAGATATTCTGTCTAGTCTTTGCAAGCAGTGAAAAGATAGGTAGTGCTGACTTTTGTCCCCGTTGAAACCCGTCATGCCTATCTTCTCCCCACTGATTGGTAGTTGGTTCTGCCTGGACCGCTTATTAGAGGTGAACCACCCGGCTCCACTGGAAGGCACCCCTAATAAGGACATGTTCACTAAATATGGACTAGTCGCCGTAGCTTATAGCAAGCTGTGGCATAAATATACCAAGAAGGACCCGGAAAGTCAGTGGCCACTGATGGGATCCTTCGACGACCGCAAGATAGAAGCGCTAGAAGTAGCTCTGCGTAGCAATAAAACGACGCCTACTATGCTTGACAGTATTGGCATGTGGCGCAAAGAAGCGACGCAACGGAAAAAGATGGAAGAAGTAAAAGCAGAAAAGGAATTACGAAAGGCAGCTCACCTTGCCGCTAGAAAGTTAGAAGAAGACATAAAGGAGAGAAGGGAAACTAAACTAAGACAGGAGCCCGAAACCCCAGGCCAGTACGCTGTTAGGACCCCTTCTTTGCTCTACCCTGAGTTGTCCTCCAAGCAGCGAACGAATGACGAATTACTGTTAGGTCCCCCGATCATTTACATGCCCCCTCCGTATGCACCCTCCCAATCAGTAGTGCAACACCCACAACCCCCGAGCACGAGCGAAAGCAGTACAGGGGCCTCGGCCCTCACGGCCTCCGCGCCGGCTGAGCCTCTTGTGCCGAACCCAACGTCGACTACAACGCTAGACGACCATGAGATAGGAAAGAAAGTGTCCACCAGAATGAATCGATTAACTAAGGATGAACGAACAGGAATCGACAAGATAGTAAAGGCACTGGTAGGATCCTTTTTGACCTTACAAAAACTAAAATAACGCTAGGAGTTAGCCCTTTGTGGGACATATGAAACCAAGGGAAGGAGTCAAGCTCACGGTCGAGACGACCGCGAGGTAGCCCGACTCCATTACTCTCGCTACCTAAACATGTCTGCCCTACTGCCCACCCCGCCCAATAAGCATGACAAAATCCCGCACAAACGGAAGCCTGCTGACACCCACCATCGACGTCACCAAACTAGGGCTAGATCGCGCACAATTGGGCTATGTTATTTTTCCGATTGCACAGTAACCTCCTTGTGCTCGTCATCAGACTACAAATATGTACAAACACTCCAACGAAGTAATGTAGTTATAACATTTTAATAACTTATAGGATATAACAAACACACCAACAGGGTAAACAGGTTAAAACACGTTTTAAAACAACTATTTACATGACAGTCTGCTGCAACCTCCATCCCAAAGCCTTAACGTCCACGTGACACCGTCCTCGCCTCTCCTTCCTCGAAATTGCAACATTGGCCTGTTTTGGGCGGTCCCTCTTAGTTGACTTTGGGCTATAAAAGCCATGCAAAAATCCATTGACATCAGTGGCGAGCGATTGTGCGAATAGGCCGGAGGCTATACGAAGCGCCGAAGTTCTGGCAACACCAAGGCGGAGCCCGCCATGCTGTGCGGGCCTTTCCGCTTTCTCTTCTTCTTTCTTTAATGAGGGCTGGTGCCCTGGCGGGGGGAAGCGACGCGGACGGGCCTCCCCCACCTCCCCAGGTGGAGGCTCGCCGGGCACCCCAACCGTCTTTCACTCACCGGCCAGCTAAGCTGCACCCAACCGTCTTTCACTCACCGGCCAGCTAAGCTGCACCCAACCGTCTTTCACTCACCGGCCAGCTAAGCTGCACCCAACCGCCTTTCACTCGCCGGCCAGCTAAGCTGCACCCAGCCATCTTTTTCATCGGCCTGCTGAATTTCACCCTGGCACGCTGTGCGGGTCTTCCCAGTCACTTCTTCCTTCAATAACGGAGGGTGCCCTGGCGGGGGGAGGCGACGCGGACGGGCCTCCCCCACCTCCCCAGGTGGAGGCTCGCCAGCAGATGAGGGCACCCCAACCGCATCTTTCACACGTCAGCCAGCTGAGTTGCGCCCTGCCACTTCATTCGCCGTTCGGCTGAGCTGGCACCCCTGCACGCGACCGCCAGGCAACCACCCAGGCACAGGGTTCACCAAGACTGCCGCTAGCACCCGACGCGGGGAGTGGGCCCCCGCAGCCAAGTAAGTAGGGGCCCACTCCGATGGTGATACCATCCGAACTGCTGTTGTCGCTGCTACTGGAACCACTCCGGTGGCAATACCATCTGAACTGCCGCTGTAGCTGCTGTTGGCCCCTCTCCGATAGCCGTACCGAAGAGCTGCTGCTACTGCTGCCATTGAACTCCGGCGGTTGACCCCTCCGGTTCCAGGCCTGGCCCACCGTGAGACAATTCTGGACTCGAAAGCTTGTTTGCTAGGGCATGGGCCCCACCCTTGACAGAACGCTCCCCTCAGCCTTGCAGAATTGGTTGGAGTCATTTGACATTCGACTCCTGCGGACTTCCGGTAAGGACAAAACCACCGCCATTGCTCTTTTGCCCCCGGGCGGCAGCCGCCTTGCCTCCGCTTGGTGCAGTGAGAAAGTAGAGCGTCGGCGGAAGAACCCGCCTGCTGCCCCGCCCTAAGAACGAACCATGGCATTGCTACAAGGTTGTAGTGACGCCATGCTGACGCAAAGTTGACGCTAACGAAAGTTCTCGAACTACCGAAAGGAATTCTGGTTCAACAGCTAATTCATGGAAAGACTTAGACTGTGCACTGACCCGACCCCGCCCCAAGATGGCGCTGATGTAGGAGTGGCCTACAACTCCTTTTGGCGTTCCAGTCACGTGACATTTGTGTTAAAAAGAGATATATATATATGTATGCGATGCTTACACACATGATGGTGGGGAAAAGGGGGGAACCGATTTTTATGTTAATCCAGTGTTGCTCATGTTGCTCGACGCCTCTCACACCGTGGCCGGTCTATGGCGGCTGTAGGCCCGTACTTCCATACTGACATTGTTTTAAATAAAGGGCTTCTTAAAAAGGAATTACGAAATCAGTGTCATGACTAATCATCTGGGTTGTTGAAGGTTTTTCTTTTAAATAAATGATTGTTACTCCTAAGCGAAAGCATACAGATAATACAGACACAATTTGCCTAAAAATCTTTTTGTTTAACGGAATTTGTACCCATCACGCCTGCCCTTTTTCCAAGAATTGTCAAATCAATAATGAACTATAACTTGAGGTATATGTCGCATGCAAGGTATGGTATCCTGCGCCATTATACACGACCAATTGAGAAATACATGCACGACCAGGGAACGCGAATTTAGGAGATGAATGAACTAGAGCATCTTTGCCTCGAACTAAAGAATAATAGGTCCGTGGTATTACCCACCCCTGCGGCTAGCCTGGTACATGGTAGGTAGAACCTTTCGTGTCTGCGCGCGCTGGGGTATTTTGAATACTGCACCTCCCCTCCCCTCTTATTTCCCCTCTATAGGTCACGACGAAGTTCCGACTGAAGAGTGGAGTGGACATGGACCGCACCACGTTCAATATCAGGGAAAACATAGACAAACGTTGTGAGATAGTGCGTAAAATTACAGACCACCATTGGGAACATGAAAAACTGTATGATATGATTTTGCGTGTGTACTACGATTATACGATATGAATGTGTATGCATTTCATGTTCGGATCACTTGAAGAGAGCGTCATTGTATGATTGAAGTGCGCGTCCACCGATCAAAGGGAGGAGAATAAAGGGTCAGACAACCCATAAGATGAACTACAAAATACTGAAGGTACGCAGCATGCATAGGAATAGAGGACAGGAAAGGAGAGGTCCCCGTGCTCGACGCAGCCCTGAGTCTCCGTCTTGATGCATGTACTGTCACACCCTATCCGGGATTTGTGTGTACGTGATCACCGAATTTATGTCTTTTCCCCGCTTGTGTTTTCTTACCTGGAACAGACCCATGCTACTCCATGTTGTGTGTGCACCAAGTGGCCTATTATCTTACCCATCTCTCTCTCTCTCTCTCGTTTTGTGTCGTATGTATGCCAAAATAGCCTACTTGATGCACACGTCTCTCTCTCTCTCTCTCTCTCTCTCTCTCTCTCTCTCTCTCTCTCTCTCTCTCTCTCTCCCCTCCCTCGCAAAAGGCTCTCTCTTGCCCTCTTTTCTTCTTGAATAAATTAACGACATACACCCCTTTGGTAAGTGTATAATTGGCCTGAACACAGTGGTGTTCGAACAAATTGACAGAAACAAAAACGACCATACTTTACCACGTTACTACCTCTCCTTTTTACAAACATTAAGCCTAATCGGCTGAGAAGGAAAGGACAGGTAAGACGACTGATGTCTCCCAATCTGACCCTCAACACGGGGACTATATGTCAGTGGTTTTTGTTCTTAAAGGACACCATCTCCACCACCCAGAATTACCCCTGACCAATTAGCCCGAAATAGAATGTCTAAAGCACCCTGTTCTCCCAGAGATAACTCCAGCCCTATACTAGCCGTCTCAGAGTATCCCGAACGAAACAGCTGATGGCCCTGTTTTAAACCGATAAAGGGTCACCTACTGTATGAAAAGGATACTCATGAACGCATGACAGTAGCACCTCGCACTTACGGGTATTACCAAACCTTGTATTATAAGGCGCAGAAACCGACACCTAGAAGGCCAGACGATGGACAGGGACACCCACAGAACCCTGCACCACAGCAGTAATTAATAGATTAGTAACACGCACATTAACATCAGAGTTAATAGGCACCAATCATGTAGTAACAGATAAGAGCATTTCCGCAACTACTCAGTGGTTGGGAGAGAGAATGAAGTATGTAAATGTCTTCCCTGCCAAGATCTCTAAGACTTTCGTTTCTTATAACTTATTCAAGGATAACCTGCAGCCATCGGAAGAGAGGGGTCGGACGTGACGCACAGTCTGGCTGCGGATCATAAAGCATCTATGACATCGACCAAGGGGGAAGCGACGAAGCAACAAGGGTGTGAGACGAGACACCATTATCAGAACGATGAGCGCGAAGGGCTACATCGAGGCCCCTGCTCACTGACCAGCGTGCCTGAAGTCTCAACCCGTCGGGCCCGATTGATGGGCCCAGTGCTGAAAAGATTCTGCCCCCCTTGGTCCGCATTTCTGATCCGATCCCATGCCACCCCATTCTCTCTTCCTCTTTCATTTGGACTATGACTTTGACCTACTACCGAGAAACAAAAGGCCGGCACCCTGTCTCAAAAGTACCTGTGGTGAACTGTGTTAAGGAACAGGACTGTGATCAAAGAACAGTGAGTGGTCACACCCTGCCACGTGAAGAAATCGGATTTGAGCTGGACCTTAGTTCCACCGCCGGTGCTCAACAGTGCCAACGAAAGAAGAACAACAATGAGAGCTTACCAGTGATAGCTCTTTATAAAACAAGGACACTGGAAAGAAGAACCCATGTCAAAGTTGAAAATCCTCTCCCAACCACCTTATTATATTAACTATCTTCTTATCAAGTTTTCATGATGTTGCATCAATCACTTCCGACTGTACACTGAGAAGTTAAGAAAATGTAACTTTTTATAGTAACATTCATACAACACCAGCCATGTACACGACTATACTGCAACTTTGAATGCACTTCCTCCTCGCCTACTTTATCAAACTGTATGAGACAATGTACAAATGTGTCAGATTACTCCTGCCTACCCTAACGACTCTGTATCTTTAAAATGTGTGACGAACATTGACGATACTGTAACTGAAAGGCTAACAAAGGTGAATATTGGCCGGACAAGCTGGCGAGATATGTTAAAAGGGAGGACTGTGGAAATTTAGCTTGCAAACTGAACATTATCTGCGCCATCTTGCCCCTTCCCAGCACCACGCACAGCGAACGCACGGCTGCCATTTTAGGCACCCCACTCATTGTCAATCGCCAGCGCGGTCCCCTTGGCGCTGCAAGCATCCCCCGCGCGCTGGCCACCCCCGCTCTCTCATACAGGCCATAAACCCTCTCCTTCTGCGCGACCCTGCTACGGAACCACATCCGACCGACATCCCATACATGGTCATGCCTCTCCTTTGACAACCCCCTTCCTCTGCACCCCATTGTCCGAACTGGTCCCAGGCCATCACCTAGCCCTGCGGATGCAGTTTATTGCCCCTACTGTAAGGGAAACACCCCACATCAAAGGGATTACAGTAGAATCAAAGCCCCTACCCCCTGAGACCCGGCCGGTTGCCCACACCCCCGGGAATTAGTGGAATTCCCTGCTGCGCGATAGCCATCTTCCACTGCGGGTAGGGTGGGAACCTCTACTGTAACCATGTGTGGGATCGGATCTGAGCCGGGGCTTCAGGGGATATTTCCCCGCACATCAAGGGAATCTCAAGAATGTACTATGTATAATAAAGCAATAAACCAGTGTATAAGAGACCAGGTCTCAGAGATGCAGTTAGAGCACCTCGTGACGATACCTTGCTGTCTGATCTGATGTGTTCTGCTCCGACGGAATAAAACTTTGTTTCCTGCCTTCCAGTCTCCGGCGCCTGCCTCTTTTATTGGTAAATTATCGAGTGGTATGAGAGGCGATTACCGCCGGGCAAATACTTGAAAGGTTATCGACTGAAACTGCCGCTACCATTTAACATAACCTAAAGTACAAATTGTAGATTAGACACTGCTGAATCAGCTTCACACCACAGAGTGATGCTAAGCATCACAAATAAAAGCCAGATTTAGTGTGAGCACCTACTGTGATGTCATCAGTGATCTGCTAAACCTGGTGTTACTCTATTTTCTGTCTTTTGTGCAATGCTACACTAGAATTCTTCATGCAGCAATCCGTTGCATAAGGGAAACGGTCGGAACAACGCAGCCAGAGTCACGTGCTTTCCAACATCGCAAGCGATATCACGCTTGCCTCAACAATGCCTTACGCGTGGTTAAGGCTGTGCGTGATCTAGATGCTGCCTGGAATGCGCAGAAGCAGGTATGATCAGGAAAGGTGGCAGGACGCAGTGAAGTACGTGGGTTGGGACAGTGGTCGAAGTGGGGGAAAAAAGTAGGAGAACTGTGGGTGGACAATCAGGTGGCGGGAATAACCGAGGATTGGATCAGTGGCCGGAGTCAGGGGTGTGGCTAGAAATATCAAAACGTATCAATTTTTAGTACGTTTGGCATTTCACTAACCAGTTTCAGCTTATAACATTATTTAATTCAAACAATGGATAAACATGTTTATTTGAGGTTTAATTCAGGAAAAAGCCAACACTCATAGGGAATGCAGGTTTATGTAAAGCGTGCGAAATATAAGCAGGAACAACATGTTACCTTAATGCTTTTACTCGCATTGTTCAGAAATGCATGAGTATTTTTTGTTTTAAACATTGAGGACATGAATACAGGGCTCCTCCTGAACACGTGTTTTAAGCAGGGCTCAGTAGAGAAAGGGACTCTTCAGGAGAATCTAGACTCACGGAAACCCACAAGGGCTCCTTCATATTCATGTCAGCCAGCTAGCTGCTCAATCATAATATAGTACATATGTATTTAAGTGTCCTTTCATGCGGTAAGTGAACACAAAGCAGTACCCACTGAACTATACACATAAAATATTGCTCTTTGATATGCATGGTACAAGTTCTTTGCAGCAGGCATATTACCCCTCTGTGCTACCTTAGATGAGTCAAAAGAGCCATTAGACAAAGCTCCCCTCCCATCTCTCTCCAGCAGGTACATCGATCACCAGAATTATCTTGGCACTTTTATTGTTGACCGAAACTTGCTGAATATACAAAGAACTTTGAAGTGTTTTTAAAACTCTTGCACTTGTACAAAACCGGCCCCAACAAACTAAACAGGCCCCCTACCCTTCCAGTTGCCCTGGGATACGCCTGATGCCTGGAACGGCCAGTCCGGCCTAGTTACTTGAAAGCCTTTTTCAATGCAATACTGCAGATATGTATGCTTATTTGATATAAACGTCATGGATCACTGTTAGTATAAGACAGAGATTCTTCCTGAATATCCTTTGAATTGGGTTCCTGCATGAATGATAAACATGAGCAGTTTGGTACGGAAAAGAAGGCATCTGGGTAGACCTCTGAGGTAAGCACATTTATGTTATTCGTAAGGACCCTCACACAGGACCACTTACCCTTTTGACTTTCCTGTACAATTCCTGCCTGTGCTTTACTATGCATAATCTTTTGGCAGATGTTTTAAAGTTTGCATCTTTAACATAATCTTTCTAACAAGCAATATAATAATGTTTTTATAACTTCTAGACAATTTTGCAAATTTTTTAGGGCCATGCCGTACAGAATAGAAGTAAAGGCAGAATGCGGTCATGGGATCTGCAGTCCTGTGATTTTGAGTTGAAGAGAAGTTGTATTGTGCAGAGATGGGTTTGGGTCCAGGCTGGGGTAACTTCCAGCCAAACCCTTGCTGAGGCAAAGGTTCCTGTTTTGTGCCAGAGGCTAAGCTCTCCTCTCACTGGTTCAGAGACATGCTTGCCATAAGTGGATTGGAAGCTGCATGAGCCAGACGGTGCTTTGTCAAGGTAGAGGATCACCCAGCTGTTCAGAGTAGGAGTCGTGTGTTCTGCCTCTTCATGGCCTTTCTACTAGTCCCAGATTCGGCGGCACTGTCCAATCTCACGTCTCTTGTGTTATTCACTGTGTTTCCAGTTTAGGGTGTACAGGTAATAATAATAATAATAATAATCCGCAAGGTACCCCGTTCAGTGTAGTCAGTGTAGTCAGTTTGTTAAAATAGACTAGTTTGTTTGCCCTACTTGCACCACAGCATCCTCTACACAGAGGATTTTACACTCCTTGTTCTGGAATCCACTGCTAATCAAGGGCCGATATTGCATTGTCAACAATCTGCTCTGCTCTGTTATATCACCAGTTAATTCAGAGTTGTCTTATGTTCGAACACCCTCTTGTGCACAGCACTCTGAGACCTGCTTGTGCGGAGTTTGCATTTTCTAAAACAATAAATTGATATTTGGCGTGGCATCACGGTGTTCTAGAGCCATCGTTATGCACTAGCTCATAGAAGTACAAGTCATCTGCTGGCAGCTTCAGAGCACTTCAATGGGATAGGAGAGGGCTGCATGGAGTTGGCGGCGGGAATGAGCTTTATGGCTGACTACGCCATTACGAAGCACTGATGGAGAGGAGGAGAATTAAGTGTAGGTATGCAAGAGAGAACATAAGCGAAGAGGGGTGACGGGGAAGCAGAAGGGAACACTGCTTCTATGTGTGCCACCCTTCACTATTCATGGCTCCATTCACACATGGGAAGGACTCTTAATTGAGACTGTGAGGGCATCCAGGCTGCTGAGAATTGAGTGGGTAACGGGGAGGGGGTCAATAGAACGGGCAAAACTCTTCCTTTTGGGGTGGGTCTCAATGGACCCCCTCAGCGTTCTCACCCAAGAGTGGCTCTTAAAATGAAGTTAACATTAGGCAGGTGGCTTCGTCTCTCCTCTGCCTTCATCACATCCCGTCCTATAATTGTCCATATTTTGAGGGTAATAACCCGTTTCATAGCAAGCTTCAACCCACGCTTCCAAGTATTGCAAACAATATATGTTACTCTTACCCTGTGAAATGATATTTAATTTACCATCCTCTGAAGGATTGAGGTCTCAGTTAGCCTTTCTGTGGTTCCGAATATTGGCCCGCAGATCTCAGCGGTGAGTGTTTAACTCATGGAACCACCCTGCCGAATATGCGCACCTACAACCACCGGCTCAAATTATGCACTGGCTGAAGGCCTGAGCTGGGGCAGTGCAGTCACTTTACTGGCTGTCTTGTATGCAGAGGCACAGGTGTGAAAGACTATGGACCAGGCCTTGTGATCTGCACAAGTGGCATGTAATTTTGCTGTGAATTTTTGTACCAATATTTGGACCCTACCACTGGTAGAAAGTAGAAAAATAAAATGTTATGTTTAGCTGATTTATCAGTGCAAATTTGGATTTGTAACTGATCGTTACTGCATCGCTCACTGTAAAATGTTGTCAAAGCCTGTACACAATTGTCCAGCAGGTTAATTGCAAATGATTTGGCACTTGACCTGGTTCTCAATAAATCTCCACCCCTGTGCCCCTCTGTACCTGAGTAAATGTGCTCTGTATCTGTGCAACCCTTGTGGTAGGGTGTGCCACGCATGGCTTCCACCTTGTAACCAACACAAAGTGAACTGAACAGCTAGCAGGCACTATGAACAGTATTTCTAAGGTGCCAACATACCTCAGTGAATTAATACTCGTCATTGACGTCTCATGTGTATGGATCACGCTGACAAAACCAATTAATCCTTCCCAGGTCGGTTAAATTGAGTATCGCTAGATTGGATACATAATGCTTAGAAACGACGGAAGTGGTATAAAGTGCTTTGCAACTAATATTGACTTGTACAGGAGTCAAGTTGAACTGATGTTGTAATTTACCAACGAAGCAAAGGCTGGTGCTGCAACGCTGGCTTTGCAATAGCACAGCTCACGTGCTTGGAAACTGATTCTTTTTACAGTATTTTGTCAGCCCTTGTCTGTCTGACCTCTACCCTGCTTCAGAGTGAACAAGGCTGCTACTGAGGAGCAACTCTAGAAGTAGCCATTTGGGTCCCCTGAAGCTGGGGAACCAGCTTTGGTTCTGGCAGGAGGCTCAAGCATCCTATGATTCTGGGCAAATCACTTAGTCTCCTCGTGCCTAAAAGAGCAAGTATTTGCAATGCAGTAGGCCGCACATTACTGAAAGTTTGAGCTTTTGGCGTGCATTATTATTTGCAACGCCTATGGGTCAAACTTTCAGTAATGCGAGACCTATTGCATTGTAAATGCTTGTTTTAAAAGACTAAATCCCTGAACACAGACAAAGCAGTGGTACACATTAAAAAAATAACATAAGAAAAACAGCTGATAACACATTTGACATTTTCCAGTTATTTTAACCCCTTCAGTGCCCATGACGAGCTGGACTCGTCATGGGCTGCGGTGGCGCTGTGCCCATGACGAGTCCAGCTCGTCATGAACTCCGCCCGCTAATAAAAAGCGCGGCACTGGGCGGGGAAAGGGGCGGGCATGCAAGGGGTTAAAAAAAGTGCACCGGGTAACTTACTTAATATTTATTTAAGAGCATTGAGGTCAGCGGCAGTCCAGGCTCCTCTTGCAGGCCCCAGTGCCGGGAAAAGAGCAGAGCCTTAAAGGAGGGGCTGGGGACCTCTGGGCAGGCACGAAGAACAATTTCCAGAAGAGGATGGTGGGGCTGGGTCAGCTGTGGGTACTTCGAACAGCGGAGGGCGTCTGCTACAGCAGCCACCGTCCTCCTATTTTCCAGTTCTGGATGGGTGGAGAGCAGATTTACAGCAGGCCATGAATCCTTTTTCTTCTTTTCCAAGTGGTGTCCGTCAGCCTGCCTGAGCCCGAAGATGAAGGGCAGAGGAGGTCAAGGGCAGGGCCACCAATGCATCCTGATGTGACCATTGAAATGGTCACAGTGGGGGCAGGCAGGCAGCGTCCTCACTAAATGAAGTGTGAATCACAGCGGCAGCAGGGCCATCAGAGGTAGCAGTTTTCGCGCTAACCTGAGACTCATGGCCCTTTCAGTGTTGCTTTGCAGGCCCCTGGATACAGAGGGGAAGGGGAGGTGGTCATGGGCAATGCAGAGGCCTTCCTCGATGTGCATTGTGCACCACACAAGCTGAATGAAAGAAGGTTATCGTTTTTAAGTAGGACTATTCTTGCCGTCCTCTAATGCTTTTTTAAAAGAAAGAAGTAGGGGAACGGACTGAAATAATATTTTTAAGTAGTGGCATGCCGTGCCCTTCTGATCCCCCACACTTCTATAACTGGTTGAGGGCCAGGTTTAGGGGGGTTGTTTTTAGGGGTAGAGGTCGTTTTTAGGGCTGTGGGGTGGGGGTTGTTTTCAGGCCTGTTGGGGTCAGGGAAGTATTTATGGCTCGGGCAGGGTAGTTTTTAGGGCTTCAGAGGCAGGGAGATGTTTAGGGTTCGGGGGATGGGGTTGGTTTTCAGGAGGGAGGGGTAGTTTTAAATTTCAGGGCACGGGTTTGGGGGGTGTTTTAGGGCTCAGAACAGGGGGCAGGGATCGGGATACTTTCTCGGGCTTGGGGGGGGCAGGGTAGTCCTTGGGGATGGGGGTCAGGGTATATTTAGTTCTATGGGGAGGGTAGGGTCGTTTTTAAGGCTTAGCGGGCAGGGACGTTTCAGGGCTCGAGAGGGGAGGTAGTTGGTTTTCAGGCGGGAGGGTGGTAGTTTAAGGTCTTCGGGTGGAGGCAGAGGTGAGGGTAGCACTTACCTGAAAAGGCTTAACCACACATCTGTCTTTGCCATGCATGCCTTAACAATGCATATTTTGTTGTAAAAGCATTCGTGGTAAAGGCTAATAATGTATGGTTAAGACTTGCGTGGTTCAGACTGTGGAACCAGCATGCGTGGTAAACGCATGCATTGTTCCGTCACACAACCACCAAATCCCGTTTCTTTTTATACACTTAGGCCCAGAATTCCTGTCCTTTATGCAATAGCTGTGTGATAGAATCACACATGCGTGTGCCACGCACGCCGGTTCCAAGCAGTCTGAACCACACAAGTCTTAGCCACTCATATGCCTTTACCACTCATTCCTTTACAATGAAATATGCATTGTTAAGGCATATACGGCAAAGACATATGCTTGGTTAAGACTTTTCAGATAAGTGCCGCCCCTGGTACTTTATTAATCTTATTGTCTTCTGATTTAAAAGTATTTATTGAAAGAATTATAATGCCTTGCACACACTGTTACTTCACATTCTTTGTGTTTTATCACCTCTCTTTTCTTGTGCATGATTTGGGCACTGGTTTGTCTGCTCTATTTTCACTTATCCATTTCGATCCTAATTTATTGCTTGACCTTCCTTAAACTAGCGCCCTCTGGTTGCACGGTTTCAATTTATTTTAATCATTTCTTGTCCAATTCAGTTCATGGTCTCCCCTAGCCCTAGTCTGCCTTCCTCCATTTCTGGTCCTTGGGGGATATCAATTAATTGATCTTTTTCGCACTAACTCCCCATGTGTCCATCATGAGACCCTTCCACCTTTCACTTACTCGGCCTCTGTATCTCACTCGACGCTTCAATCTCATTGAACCTAAAACTCAAAAATACCGTCTCCCGTTTGCTTTTCTTCCACCTTAATTCTGAAAATGGCATGTGCTCTATGATTGCTTTTACAGTCATTTCGAGTCATTCTAGTGGTTAAAATGTCCATATATGGACCTTTTGTCGAGGCTATTACACATCTGTTGCTATAATAAAATGCTTTGAATGGGAGCTTTATAATGCAGGCGACTGGAACAGTGAACGTGGAAATTATCACTTCTTTCAGGGGAATCCAGGTCAGAGCTGTTTCATCTACTTTACTCGCTCCATTCGTTAGGAAGGAGGGGGAGGGGCAGGAAGAGATACAGGTTCACATTTCCTGCCTCACTTACTGATATCTGAACAACGCTGTCCAACTGCCTGGGAGGCTCTGAACTTGCATCTACCTACAATCGAACTCCCAAAATGCCTCCCACAATCCTTCACGGCTCTTGCCTCCAGCACCTGGAGCAGGCTCCGATATCCCCTCTAAACACTATTTCAGAAACAAGCTGGAAATCCGTATATTTAATGGGCATTGCAACTCTTAATTAGGTAACAGCTGTTTGAGATACTAATGTTCTTAAAGCCACATGTGTGGATGATGTTTTCGCGTTTTTGTAGAGTTTAGGCACTGCCTGATAAAAAAGTAAGGGGCAGATTTATGTTCCCTGGCGCATCCCTGCAAATCAGCATGGATGCGCCGGGGAAGATGCGTCACGCAAGTTTACCCTTGCGCCACAATAGATGCGCCGCATTTACAATGCAGCGCATCGTGGCGCAAGGATAAACAGATGCGTGACGCATCTGATGGCGGAAGGGCGGCGCATTGCTGGAGTTGCGTCGCAAGCGCAACGCAGCTCCAGCAAGGCTCGGGGGTGCCTTATCCCTAACATGCTGCGTCAATCCTTACGCCTGCTTCAAGCAGGCACAGGGATTTGACGCAGCATGGCCGGAAAAGTGACTGAGTGAAATCCTGTAGATTTCACTCAGCCACTTTTCGGAGGCGTTCTTGCGCCGGAACAACCCCCCCCCCCCTATGAAGGTACGCCCACATGTGGCGCAAGCTTTACAACGTGACGCATCTCCCTAGATGCGTCACGTTGTAAATCTGCCGCAGCATGGCGCTGGCTTTGCGCAGCCGCTGCGTCACAAAAGTGACGCAACGGAGGCGCAAAAGTGACGCACAGGGCTTATAAATCTGCCCCTAAATATTTTAGTGCTTTGATACTGCTTGTGTTCGTTTTAAAATAACATTGTCGATTTTCAATATACACCTGGGGGCATATTTATAATAACTGACGCATCCCTGCATATCAGCAGGGATGCGCCAGTTATTTTGCGCCCCAGCTCCGCCATCATGGATGCGCCGCATTTATAATGCGGCGCACCATGGGGCAAAAACGGCACAGATGCGTCACCCATCTGTGACGTAAAAGTGGCGCATTGCTGGAGTTGCGTCGCAAGCGCGACGCAGCTCCAGCAATGCTCTGGGGGACCCTATCTGCACAATGCTGCGTCAATCCTTACGCCTGCTTCAAGCAGGCGCAGGGTTTTGACGCAGCATGGGCTCAAAAGTGACTGAGTGAAATCTTGTAGATTTCACTCAGCCACTTTTAGGAGGCGTTCCTGCGCCGGAACGCCCCCACCTGCCCTGGAACGCCTACATGTGGCGCAGGGCTTTACAACGTGACGCATCTCCCAGATGCGTCACGTTGTAAATACCCCGCACCATGGCGCAGGATTTGCGCCGCTGCTGCGTCACAAAAGTGACGCAACGGCGGCGTAAATGAGGCGCAAGTCAAACATAAATCTGCCCCCTGGACTTCGCCAGTGACATGGCTCAGTGACCTAAGCTTTCAAAACTGACATCTGTCTTCAAGGGGCGGTCCACACGGGAGATTGTGAAGGCTTGCATCGTTCCGAAATCGATACAGTGATAGCATTCAGTAGGATTACAATATAATAAAACCTGTCATTTATTATAGTAAAAGGGTGAACTAACAAGTGCGATATAGAACACAGTTTATATTGTAAATTCAATCTAACATAGACATCACGTTTTGAAAGAAATCTGCCCCATTGCACAAATGTTGCCTGAAATTCAATCATCTAAGTACAGTTAGTGGTCAAATTAATGTATATAAGCATGTTTCACTTTTTTTAATATGCAGGACCTGTAAGTGATATATGCATTTTCTTTTGTTTCAAAGGGAATTGTCAGTAACATCTGGGGATGTAAAAAATCCCGGATGTTGCAGTCAGCTCCATATGTCGCGTGCAGTGTATTTCTGCAGGCTGAGTGGGTTACTTAAGGTTAGTCCACTTGTATCCTGCCAGGTGCAGTTGTGACTAAAGAGCAGATTAGCCATTGATCTTTTCAACTATCGCTGCTCGCTGAATGGCTGCGCTTCCTGTGCTTTGCATGGATTACGTAAATGAGGGTGCTTTAGTTAATTAGCCGTGTGATTGGTCGGACTGCCAGACTTCCTTGATGTGTGTCCTTCCTGTGTGTGACGTAGGTGAAATAAGGATATTTACCCCATTCCCAACAAATCCTAAATGTAGCAGACATTGTTCTTAGACTTAATGCTATTGTGCATAAAAAAGTTCTGCAACATTACATGTGGGGCAAAAAAAAATACTTTGTCCGGCAAGTATTTGTGACAAAAATAAGCAAGTCGTATTTATCAAATGCCACCGGATTTATTGGGACTGTTTTATTGCTATTAGAGTGAAAACAAATCGATAAACTGCTCGCTTCGAAAGAAAATCTGAAACTTCATTAACGTCAAGTTAGGCATACATAGGGAACTTTGCATACCCTTGCGAGTGATTCCCAGAATCAAGCCATTCGTGTCCAAGGCTGCAGATACGTACCATTGCTTTCTAAATTGTTGTCATACAGTATTATTTGACATAAACATGTGAATCTTCTACCTTGCTGGGGGCTGAACTGCTGGCCGGGCCCTGCTCTGCCGTTCTGCTTGGCCGGGACTCTCTCCGCCGAGCCTCTACCCATGATCCCTGGCTTATCTGCAGCTGCTTCCTGCCTTCAGCAGAATTCCGGGCTGGGCTTTGCTCTGCCGTTTCCATTGGCCGGGCTTGGCTCCGCCATACTGGGACCACAATTCCCATCATCCCTGATTGCCGCGAGGACGCCGCGAACGTCATCTGCAAGCGCCAGGAGGCGCATAAAGGTCTGCTTGGGGCCGAGTCCCTTGTGAATCTTCTACCTTGCTGGGGGCTTAACTGCTGGCCGGGCCCTGCTCTGCCGTTCTGCTTGGCCGGGACTCCCTCCGCCGAGCCTCTACCCGTGATCCCAAGCTTATCTGCAGCTGCTTCCTGCCTTCAGCAGAATTCCGGGCCGGGCATTGCTCTGCCGTTTCCATTGGCCGGGCTTGGCTCCGCCATACTGGGACCACAATTCCCATCATCCCTGATTGCCGCGAGGACGCCGCGAACGTCATCTGCAAGCGCCAGGAGGCGCATAAAGGTCTGCTTGGGGCCGAGTCCCTTGTGAATCTTCTACCTTGCTGGGGGCTGAACTGCTGGCCAGGCCCTGCTCCGCCGTTCTGCTTGGCCGGGACTCTCTCCGCCGAGCCTCTACCCGTGATCCCTGGCTTATCTTCAGCTGCTTCCTGCCTTCAGCAGAATTCCAGGCCGGGCTTTGGTCCGCCATTTCCATTGGCCGGGCTTGGCTCTGCCATACTGGGACCACAATTCCCATCATCCCTGATTGCCGCGAGGACGCCGCAAACGTCATCTGCAAGCGCCAGGAGGCGCATGAAGGTCTGGTTGGATCCGCGTCCCGCGGGACGCGCCGGGAGAAGCCCGGGACATGGGCGGGACCGTCTTAGGCCAGAAAAGGCTGGGCTGGGCCACCTCTCTGATGCCCGCATGAAATTGGTCATGTCAATGTAACACTGCTGAAAGGTACTGTCTTGGTTAAATTGCTGAACGTGTATAAACTCTGTATTGATATTTTCTTCTAACTCAGAGTGAAGGACAGAGTATTGGCTTCACTGTAAAATGGCAAGGAGACGGGCGAATAAACCCCTGATGGACAAAACATGTAATACCATAGATAAATATTTAGTTAAAGCTGTTAGTGCTTTATCAGAAGAGATCAATCGTACGGAGAGACGTCTGTCCACAGGGTTTAGTACAATGCTCGGTGATATGTCTAGTGATGAATTAATTTTGGCTAATGAAGAAAGATTAACTACCTCTGAATTTCCTTCAATTATAAGAGATGGGTCTGTTGATGCTGAGGACGTGAATGATACTGTAGACGAGCACTCTCGTATTTCTCGTATTTCTAACACACCCATTGTATTGATTGCTTCCCCTAATTTCCCCTCACCCCCTCTGCCAAAAACTATTGCACAGAAAAGGAAAATAAATGCTCAAGGGAACTCTAAGGCAAAGAAAGATAAGAGATACCCTACACGGGGGGCCCCAGCTAATACAATTAAAGATTTAGCCCCTAAAAATGTGTCGAATGTAATATCTGCAGAAGTTATTTTTGATAAACTAATTGAACTACTTAGGCCACTTCATGATAGAATAGATAATATAGCTAAGGAAGTTCATAAATTACATGGTAGTTTTGAGAAAATATATGCAAGAATGCAGAAGGGCAGTTTGAGGACAGCTATCTGCAGGGAGGATCTAACTTTGGTCACCGATAGCAGTAGCAATCCCCCAACAGTTAATGTAACTAATCAGACAGAGAGACTCTCCTTAGGTAGTCAAAGTTATAGCCAAGTGTTGAAGGAAAATCTAATGCAGAGCAAAACAAAACATGCTACTTTGTTTAAATTGTGGCAAAGATCAAAGGGAGAAATTACCTGCAGGGGTTAGTAACCCCCCGGCAATAGATATCAATAGAACAGACAACGTGGATTTTTTACTTTCTGAAACAAATAAAACACCTTCATCTATTGATTTACCCCCTGAATGTGGGGCATATGTGGTAGTCTTAGTGAATGTACCCAAGTAAAGGAAGGACCAGCGGGAAAATCATGACGCACTTAAAAATAAAACCTTGCATTGGTTATCTAACAACTGCGGTTTCTCGTTGTCAGGGGTTAATCAGATATTGTTAACGCAACGGGTGGGATGGATAGGCACTCTGAATAAATTTTTTGAAGGAGATTGTATCATTATTAATTTTAAGTCCCCTGTTTGGGCGAAGAATACCTTAGGAAATGCCCCACCTCCGTTTCCTCGAGAGTGCAATATGACTCTCTTGCCATTGGGTTATTTTTATAGGCATCTAATGCGGAGTAGGAATCAGGGTAATTTAACTCACAACCTCCCTTTCCCTAACCAAGCATTATCATTAGCGCAATCCTCATCCTGTATAAATGTTCCTTTATATAACAGATATCAGGCACTAAATTCTTTGTAAGATAACGACTGACTTGTGTTAGTTGATGGAATAGGGCAGGTATCCAAGTTAATAGGGACCGACGATGCCATAGCACAAGGAGCAGCATTAGAGGCTGGGCTGTCATTCTCTCTGCCCATAGTACAAGAAGTTTATAATAAGTCCTATCGTAATATGGTTGTAAATATAGGCAGTGAACTGCAAGAAATAACTTGGGAGGGGCAGTCTGAAATTGAGATGACAGCAAGTGCTGCAATATTAGAGCCTTTACTAGAGGACAGCTCAAATAATTTACACTTGAGGAGTAAACCAGTTACGGCAGGCGTAAATGAAGGATATACAATAGTGACATGGAACGTAGCAGGTCTTAAAAGGAAATTAGATACGCCGTTTTGGAAAGATTTTATTACTTCTAATTATGATATAATCTGTTTACAAGAGACCTGGCATAGAGATCCAATTTTTGTAGACGGATACACCTCAAATTGGATTAATGCTATTGATTCCAGGCCAGGAAGGGCTAAGGGTGGCCTGTTGACTATGGTTTCCAATAAACTTGAGGAATGCAAAATTAAAATCTGTATAACAATAGATTACCACTGCCAGCTTATGAGGCTTCAATTCCATAAGGGTAGAGACTTGCTCCTAGTTAACTACTATAATAACATTTTTAATGGTGATAGGGGGAGTGTAATTTACAAACTGGAAATAGAAATTGAGAGGGCATTGTCAGAACCAAATACACAAGCTATTATCCTTTGGGTCGTCGATTTTAATATCCAAGTGTGTCCGTTGGCCCAAACAAAAATTTGTGGATTCTCGAAAGGCCATAACGTGGAGGATGTTGCTGACCATGTGCACTTCACACATGGTGAATATGGTACAGCACTAAATTCTTTAATAGCTAAGTTCGATCTCGAACTTCTGAGTTGTACCGTGAACAGGGATAACATTAAATGCCCAACATTTACAGGCAGGAATGCCGCTACTAGAATTGACCACGTTTTGATTTCGTCTAATACTGATTATGCCAATTTATGGATTACAGGCTGTCAGCGATCACAACAGCATTTCATTAACATTAACATTATTATGTTGGGGGAAAAAACAACTAAATAACACTAAGAGTATTATTAATATTACCCCCACAAGAGCAAATGGCACGAGGATCAAAAGGTCAGGCGTTGACCCCGAGAAAATACAAAAGGAAGTGATTGTTAAATGTAGACAGGAAATAGATCACTGTCTTAGTGAAGATTTAAATCCAACACTTCTGATTCCTAGCTTCCTTAAAATAACCAAGAATATAGAGGATCTTTTTACCAAGAATTATGTTGCAACAAAAAAATTACACGTAGGATGGTTCAATAGGAATTGTACCCAGGCCTTACATAGCCTGAAGTTAGCACCTGGAATTAAGCCACGTAATAAAATAAACATACAAGAATTACGTTCTAAATATAAACGGACTATTGAAGCCCGTAAAAAAGAAATGCAAGATGAAGCATGGGATAAACTTAGTTTAGCTGCAGCAACTAATAATAGCAAACTATTCTGGGAGACAGTAAATAGCCCTTTTTTAATAGATGATTGCCAATCAGAAATAACCTCGTATGTAAACTGTAATGCCTGGATTGAACATTTTACTAACATTTTTAACCCAGATAGGACTGACAATAGCTTTTCCATTGACTCTATCTGGCCCGTTTTACCACTATTGATAGATATTGATGAAGTATACGAAGGACTAGCGGTTAGCAAAGGAGGGTTCCTATTGATTTGTATAGGAATGAAATGAATCTATGGGCCCCGATTTTAACTAGGATTTTTAATGCCGCTGTAGAAGATCATTTCCCGCCGTCTTGGGGACATTCATTAATTATACCCCTTTTTAAAAAAGGTTCTAAATCAGAAGCCTGCAATTACCGGCCAATATCGCTATTAGACTCATCTATTAAGGTAATGAGTAGGATTCTGTTGAAAAGGCTCGAATCCTGGGCCTTAGATAACAAAATCCTTTCACAAGCCCAATATGGGTTTAGGAACGGCTTAGGTACACTGGAACAGTGTGTCAATCTTGACTTGCTTATTAGTAAGTACACTTTACCGAAAGGGGGTAACCTGTTCTTATGTTTTGCCGATTTAAGTAGCGCGTTTTATCTTGTGGATCATTCTATACTGTGGCGCATACTACTGGATACTGGCGCCTCTAAAGAAATTGTTTATTTCTTGGCAAGACTTTACGAAAGTCTATCCAGTAGAGTGCGCTATGGCACCGCAGGTGAATGTACCCCGTTTTTTAACGTTAAAAGGGGCATCCGTCAGGGTTGCGTTCTGGCCCCAATTTTGTTCTCATTGTTTATTAACCAAGTGGATGCAACCTTAAAAGAGTTACCCGCAGATGCCCCCTGATAGAAGGCCAGGCTGTCCCATTTTTATTATATGCAGATGACGCGGTTTTATTGTCACGTACCCCAATAGGCCTCCAGTGCCTTATTAATAATTTTATATTGTTTATTAAGGACAGAAAACTTTTAATCAACAAATCTTAGACAGTTGTAATGACATGTGGGAAAAAAACATCTAAGTCAAGTAAGGCTTTTTTTCTGGAGGGCACTAAAATGTATTCTGTTACCTCGGCGTAACCTTTACAGGAGATGGGAAATGGCTACGCGAATATGATGTGAAACTCCAAATGGATTGTGGAACGTCGCACTCCTGGTTGTTAGTGGTAAATGCTGTTGAGTTTATTTAGGGTGCCTGGTAAATGTCCTCCTGAGCCAGGAGGTGAAAACTATAATTGTGAATGCGTTGTCTCCCGTAGGAGTAACGTCCTTTACTCGGCACTCCTTTGTTGTCAAAATTCAAATAATGGTAATTCAATTGGTGTAGTTTTCTTTAACAATTTATTTTCTGATTCAAATTGTAGACGATTTCATTAACATTCATACTATTTCCGGCATAGTATTGTTCATAGTAAAGTTCAAAATTCACTGTGTTTCAGCCCTATGCATTTCGGGCGAACCCTTCTTCAGGGGGCTTACATTTCTGAAAGCAAAAAATATTGTATTCAAATAACCAGATACAACACATATGTCATCAAAACGTTGTAAATACGTATTACACTAGCAACTATTGTGATGGTAGAAAGAAAAGTTCGGAAGTTTGAGAGTTTGTGAACGGAAGAGTGCCGGACTGTGATGGTTATAACATTCATGTCATGAGATAGTCAGCCTGCAAATGGATTTATGTAACAACCAGTGACTTGAACTGTAATTCAAAAGTAGAGCTTGAATTTAGTGGTTGTAGGATGAAAACGGTGTCCAACTGTGTAAGAAGTGTGTGTGCATATGCGCAGGTGAGTATATGTAAACACGCTGTCAATGGAAGAATTCGTGGACTGTAACTGAAATTACTTAGGGTGTGAAACTAAACTCCTATTTAAACATCTCTATCTTGAACGGTAATAGCTCACTGATTTAACGATACTAATACCATGACTGTGCGGAGGATCAAAACTGACCTTTCGAAAAACAAGCATTCTTTTCTGCCCGTCTGCCGTGGCGAACAATGATAATTTCTCTGGAAAAAAGGGGAATGGTGCGAATAAGTATACTGGATATACATCGAGTCACAGAACATAATTTCATGATAGGCACTACAATTCATTTCCTTAGTTATAGAATAGGTTAATTGGATAACCTTTCAATTTTTGTTGAATCACAACATTGTTTGAATTAACATCGTTTGAATTAACCACATCATATTCACGTTGACATCGTCTTTTTTCACTTTTCATTATCACGTGACGAGTGACTCACGATACCGCGAATATACAAGGAAGCAAACACTTCCGACGTTTTTAAATTGGATTTCACCACTCTACTCGACTGATACTTGATCGCGGTAAGACTTTTTTTATAACCGCATAAGCGGTTTGCACAATTCCGAAAATCGTTGGTATATCCAGTATACTTATTCGCACCATTCCCCTTTTTTCCAGAGAAATTATCATTGTTCGCCACGGCAGACGGGCAGAAAAGAATGCTTGTTTTTCGAAAGGTCAGTTTTGATCCTCCGCACAGTCATGGTATTAGTATCGTTAAATCAGTGAGCTATTACCGTTCAAGATAGAGATGTTTAAATAGGAGTTTAGTTTCACACCCTAAGTAATTTCAGTTACAGTCCACGAATTCTTCCATTGACAGCGTGTTTACATATACTCACCTGCGCATATGCACACACACTTCTTACACAGTTGGACACCGTTTTCATCCTACAACCACTAAATTCAAGCTCTACTTTTGAATTACAGTTCAAGTCACTGGTTGTTACATAAATCCATTTGCAGGCTGACTATCTCATGACATGAATGTTATAACCATCACAGTCCGGCACTCTTCCGTTCACAAACTCTCAAACTTCCGAACTTTTCTTTCTACCATCACAATAGTTGCTAGTGTAATACGTATTTACAACGTTTTGATGACATATGTGTTGTATCTGGTTATTTGAATACAATATTTTTTGCTTTCAGAAATGTAAGTCCCCTGAAGAAGGGTTCGCCCGAAAAGCATAGGGCTGAAACACAGTGAATTTTGAACTTTACTATGAACAATACTATGCCGGAAATAGTATGAATGTTAATGAAATCGTCTACAATTTGAATCAGAAAATAAATTGTTAAAGAAAACTACACCAATTGAATTACCATTATTTGAATTTTGACAACAAAGGAGTGCCGAGTAAAGGACGTTACTCCTACGGGAGACAACGCATTCACAATTACGCGAATATGATAAGATAAGACTCAAAATGTGTAGAAATACCAATAGTATTTTCCGATTTTCAACCAAAGTGGGAGCCAGAAGAATTAAAGATATGGTTGCTATTTATAATGCCAGGTGTGTATCTTAGGGGCACCACTTTGTGAAGTCATTACAGCAAGACGAAAACACTTTCCTCAAACGCTTGCTGAGCGTTCCCCCTTCGGCCTCTATAGATTTGATACATCAGGAAGTGGGACTAAATTATATTTCAGATTTAGCCGCATTACGTCCCCTTCTATTATGGCGCTCTATATGGTCGAAAGAGGAAATGCTATTTACACAACGTATTATTAAAGATTGTCTGAAGTTGGACTATTGTTCCCGTATCCCCTGGTTGAGCTTTATCAATTATTGGTACAGACTTTTGTTTAATTGCAATAACTACTCAGAACTAGAGAATATGACTTTAATTGCAAACAGGGAGATTAAAGAAACCTTCTTAGATTATAAAAAGGTGGACCGAGAGAGACTAATTGGGAAACAACCCACTTTGATATACTACCAACAACTAAATCTTAAAGGCATATTTGACTGATGTAACCCAATCCACTCATAGCTTTGTTGTGACACGATTAAGGTTAGGGATCGTCCACCATCTTGTGGCTTTCCCGATTATGAAAAAAAGCACTAGCTCTGTGTGTCCTTGCGATAACATGTCTAAGCAAAGTTGTTGTCATTTTTTAATGTTTTTGTAAATTTTATCTCTCACTAAGGAAATTTTATTTAAAACCCCTGTTTTTAAAATATAATGTCTGGACCACTAAAAATGCTATGAGGCTAGTTTCTACCCTGGAAAGTCTGGATGTTTGTTTTCACGTAGCGTTGTACATCTTAAAAAGTATTGCTGCTAGGAAATCCATCATTTTTTAAGTTGTTTATAAAATGATTTGGTACTTGGCATATAGCGGTTAAGTAATTTGCACAGAACTGACTACAGTTGATAAGCGCCATTTTATAGTAACCTAATTAGGAATACAGTTGGCATATGATACTTTATAGCGTAATTTGCACATAATGTTCATTGTTAGCACATTAACTAAAATAGGAATATAGTTGGTATATGACACTTTATAGCGTAATTTGCACATAATGTTCATTGTCAGCACATGTCACTTTCTGTAAAATCTGTAGATATTTTACTATGTATTTTACTTTGTGAATGTTGCAGAGGTTGTTATAATGTATAATGTTTTTTTTCTTTTTGTCGTTTATATGGTTGTTATAACAATCCGAATAAAGCTTTTGAACTGAACTGAACTGACATAAATATGTAAAAGAGCAAAAATAATTACAAAGTGTTGATAATTCAATACATATTGAAGAAGCATCAACAATTAACCGTTCACACTTCAATATACTGATTCATCTAACACATTTCGGCAATCGATACAATGCATATCAATATATTGAAGCAGTTAGTACATGGATGGCATAAGCAGATAAGGACAACCTAGAAGAATAACACAGTGTGTCACGCTGACACTATAGGGAGGGTACGACAGCCACATATTTTTTTTTACCGAGTATTATATATAGCACGAACAGGACCCGAATCGGGTATCAGAGCGCTTTACATGGCACCAGTTGTGTTACATGAGGACATATTCCTTTTTAGGTCTCGCCTGAGCCAGCACATCTGCTGCTCTGGCGAGACATTTAGTAGCTGCTTTAAAAGTGGTACCTTGCCGGCCACCAGCTTGCTATTATGCGCACAAGCGATTGCGACATGCACAGCACTTTTTTCCGTCGCGGGTGTGCGCACTACTCGCGTCACCATTTGCGGTTTTTTTTAAATTTCATTTTTGCGCGCACGCACAACTCCGGGCCAATGCTTGCACTTTTTCCAGTGTGCTGAGCACAGAGCACGTCATCGCGAACGCGATCACTTTCGCTTTCACCGTGATCGCGATGACTTTCCAGCCTCTCGGCGTTACTTCTACGGCCACGCGGCCAATGCTTGTTGACCAGTTTCTCAGATTAAGGGATGAGGAGGATGATTGTCGGTTATGGAGAGAATCCATGAGTCTATGTGAAAGGAAACATTTCATTCTGAAGAGGTGCACGGATTTAGCTTGGTCAATTGCTTGAAGATAATCTGGGATAAATCCTATTTCTTCACACTATGTCAGCCTATGGTGGTCGAACAAGATGTTGTTCCTACTGCTCCACTCTTGCAATCTTTGCACAGATTCAGATACCTGAATTACAGGTGTAACATTTGGGGTCAAATATAATCAAAGTAATATTTGGAAATCACAGACATCTCTAAGGAATCAAATTAAATTCTCATTGAATTGGCCATTACTGGCCATGGCTAGTAATGCAATTTTCAAGATTTAGGTTTAAATAGTGGCAAAAACCACAAAGTATAAATTATGGATATCTGGTTGCGCTGGACTGGGACAAAGTCACAGGTTCAGGCTGATCATGATGGAGTGCGGGCTGGCTACAGGGATCCTTATAGGCCTGCTGAACAAGAGCAACTTAAGTCCTGGTTGCGGAGCGTTGTGAAGCCCCACATCAAGGATGTGTCGTGCAGCTGAGGCGATGCGTCAGTGTTAAGGATCCCCTCGATGATGGCTTGCAATGCGAAGTCCGGCATTGAGGAAGCATCGTCCAGCCGAGGGATGCATCGGGTCCAAGGAGCTGCAAGGCTGCAATACAAAAAAATGCGTAGTCTTCAAAACTGCCATTGACCAGAAATTAGCGATGCAAGGTCTTGGGTCTGGAATGCATCTTACAGCAGAGGTTCCACTATGGGCTGTGAGGTTGATGCAGAGTCCTTGCACTGAAATAATCCTCTCAGCAGAGGCAGTGCATTGGTTCTGCTCTGGGTTTCGCTGCACAACAGAGGCAATTTGTCAGTTCTGCTGAATCCAGAGATGGAATGTCAGAGCACATTCAGGCCCACTTCCAAGAGTCCAGAACTGGGGTAGCACGACTTGGCAGGCTAGGACTCATAGATGACTGAGTCCAAGTGCTGGATTCAAAGTTGTAGGAACCTTCTGTCCCTAAGGCTCTTGTCAGGAGGTCAGCCAACTAGCCCTTGGAGTCACTCTGGGGTCCTGGGTTCAACAGATACAGGTCCAGTCCTTCTCACCCAAGGAAGAGGGCAGCAGGTCAGCACAACAGGCAGCAGTCTTTTAGAGCAACAGTTCAGCAGAGTTGCAGTCCTTTCAGCAGCACAGTAGTCCTTCTTCCTAGCAGAGTCCACAGATCCAGAAGTGTACAGAAGAGTTGGTATTTGATGTCCAAAATGTATACTAGGGGCCTCCTTTACAGTGTGAGATGCTTGATAGAGGTTTCCCTTTGAAGTGCACAGGTTTCCTGACTCTCCTGCCCTGGCTCCAGACTACCTTCAGGGGCTAAGGGGTCATTAGTGTGGAGGCAGGACATAGCCTATTTAAGTGTAAGTAATGCTGTGCCCTGCTCTGCCCTCCCATCCTGCCAGTGAGGGCAAACCAGGCACACCTAGCAGGACATATCCAACTTTTTAAAGACACTGCACCCTGCCCTTTGGCTTTCCCAAGCCTACCCAAGTGGTCACTTATATGTTTTAAAAATGAAGGTTTGAGCCTGGCAAGGGGTTTATTTTGTCAAGTTCTAATTGCAGTTTTAAAACTTCACATATAGGCCGCAATGGCAGCCCTGAGAGATGTTTAAAGGGCTACTTAAGTAGGTGGCAGAATAAGTGCTACAGGTCTACTAGTAGCATTTAATTTACAGGCCCTAAATACAGGTAGTACCACTTTACTAGGGATGTATAAGTATATTAAATATGCCAATAAGGGATAAGCCAAAGTTACCATGTTGTTAAGGAGTGAGTACATGCACTTTAGCACTGGTTAGGTGTGGTAAAGTGCACTGCCCACGACTAAGGTTATCAGAATTCACTACATATTCCCAGGACCAGTCGACTGAAGCATATTGCAGTTTTTATACTGAAAGGCACTGCACCTACTGAAGATTGCATGCTAGTATTGTAGAGGACAATCACAGGACCTGCTAGTAATGTGCAGGCCAATCCTTGCTCCCACACTGTGACATTGGGGATCTCTGTTGGGATGTTACACTAAGCTCTCTCAGCTGGGTATCCTAAATTCCCCTAAAAACCCTCACTGGAAGAGGTTGATATTTTCCAACTCTTTTTCTGAATGTTAGCACCCTAGTTGCTCATTAGATCACTGTAATCACTGTAGTAAAGCTACTGCTCACCAGGGAAGTCTGCTGCTGGTATTCAAAGTGCATGTTTCAGTCTGCATGTCAGAATTCTTTTATGAAATAGAAGAGGATTTGAGAAGTCAAAATGTGCCCTAATTTTTCTTTCTGCAGCATTAATCATAATTTCTATGGCAAAACGAACCCCCTCATTATTTTTCCTTTGCAAATTAAATGTTTTAAGTGTTACCACTTTATTCCAATCAAGATGGCTGCAGGTGTGCCATACTTTTGTCATAAGTAAGACTGTTAGCGCTCTAGTTGTTCGTTAGAACACTCTGTGACATTCTGTCATTGGGCTATACTTGGGCTACATCTGGTTGATATTTGTGCTACATTTGGGCTCTTTTATCTCTGGTGGCCATCTTGGGAGACTTATTTGTTGTTTCCTCATTTACTAGAGTCTCCTCAGTAGGAAATACTTTCAGTTTTTTACTTTGATTCCATCAAGAAGGCATTCAGATGTGTCACACATTTGCCATAAATTCAGAATGTTAGCACTCTAGTTGCTCATAGATCACTGTAGTAAAGCTACTGCTCACCAGGGAAGTCTGCTGCTGGTATTGAAAGTGCATGTTTCAGTCTGCATGTCAGAATTGTTTAATGAAATAGAAGAGGATTTGAGAAGTCACTCAAAATGTGCCCTAATTTTTCTTTCTGCAGCACTAATCATACTTTCTATGGCAAAATGAACCCCCTCATTTTGTTCCTTTGTAAATTAAATGTTTTAAGAGTTACCACTTTATTCCAATGAAGATGGCTTCAGGTGTGCAATACGTTTGTCATAAGTAGGACTGTTAGCGCTCTAGTTGTTCTTTAGAACACTCTGGGAAGCTGCAGTAGAACACAAAGGAATCAACTGACACTCTACTGCCCTTGTTGAATGTACATGTTTTACCGAGAATGTCAGACTTCATTCTCACATGACTGAGAAAGATAATGTGAATTTACAGAAAATATGCTCTCAGTTTAGCTTATAGATCACCTTCCAAACCTCTGTGGGAAAAGCATGAGAAAATAGTTTTCTCTCAAACATGATTCATGGTATCACAGCAGAAGGCTTTCTCACATGGTAAAATCACCTTAGAACACACCACAATTCCTAAAATGAGTATGGTACCATCAACAAATGATTTATAATGTAACTAAAGTCTTAAAACCTTCTAATAACTGCAATGCTTTTTAATGAGGTGCTATTATGGATATTGGTCCCAAGATGGCTGCCAACATTTCTTGGATGAAGTACTGACAGCCAATCAGATCTCACAATGAGATGTGTGGTTAGGCTCCGCCCAGATATGTATGTGATTTTGATTTTCTCAGGAACTACTGAACGGATTTACACCATTTAAGCAAAAGGCACGACTCTGAACCAAGGTCTACCTTTCTGCTAAATTTGGTGTAATTCCGTTCAGCAGTTCGGGCTGTAGCTGCGTCTACATGTCCTATGGGAAATTGCATGGGGAAAACACGTTTTGGGACCCCCCTTTTTTCTCAGCCCCCGCTACACAAATCATCCCGAGACTTTCAGGATAGGAGCGGACCTGACCTGGCCAAACGTTTTGAAAAGTTCGCGAAGATTCGTCTACGGGCGCCAAAGTTATTCCAAATAGAATGTTGCGGATTTCCTATGGAAAACAGGTCCTAACTATAACTGCCTACTGTCGACCGCCAGTAGGTAATATATATATATATATATATATATATATATATATATATATATATATATATATATATATATATATATATATATATATGTATATATATATATGTATATAGGTATATATATATATATATGCATATATATGCATATGCACATATATATATACGTACGTGTATATATTTACATACATACGTAGACATATCATGTGACCAAGGCTCTTTGGGAGCTGAAACGCGTAATGGCGGCGGTGCAGGGCACGGAATAAACTTTGAAACACTGAATCTGGGTTCGCCTCGTCTTTCCTAAAACAGACGGATTGTGGACGAGTATTGGATACATAGACATATATATACATCTGCATATCTATATAAATACAAATATAAATGCATGCATACATATACATATACATATATGCATACATATACATGTTATGTACATGAAGGTTTGAAAAACACTAATAAAAGCAAAGCTAAAAAGCCACCTAATTACAATCCGAATTACTTTAACTTAAGCGAGGGAGAGACCTATTCCATTTTCAATGCTTGTTTAATAATTGTAGATACCCCTAAGGAAGGTCAAGAAAAAGACAGAAATTCATTGGTTGAAGCAATGTAATGGACTAATGGAGTTTCTTTACGTGCCTGTGGAGAGGCCCGGATGGGCAATTCACGAGTGATTAAAATGGGTGAAAATTTTGAACTTTGTTTTCTGTGACGTGACAGATAAAACATGAACGGAGCATAGAAATAAATTGAATGAACTTTTGTTTACTACTGATTTCGTGGTTAAACTTTTCACAAATGTGCATTGGGCTGTGCAACTCTTTGACACGTAAACTATGTGTCACAACTTCTTGAATGAAATTATAATACTCGTGTACTAAAAGGAGCGGAATGCACTTGGAGTGAATGCACACCGAATTTGAGGAAATTGATGAGTTTAAAAACAAGAATAAACCAGGGTGTGCTGCAGATCTATTGAAAGACATATCCCTGTGTGCCATTCCTACAAAACACTGCCCTGGCATAGGTCAGCCACCCCTCTAGCTGGGTGCACTATAGCAGTGGTGAGGGTACAGGTGCATGAGCCCTCTACCCCTACAATGTCTAAGCCAATTGTTAGACATAGTAAGTGCAGTAATGCCATTAAGAGTATATGGTGCTGGGAGTTTGTCATTACGAACTCCACAGCACCATAATGGCTTTACTGAAAACTGGGAAGTTTGGTATCAAACTTCTCAGCTCATTAAACCCACAGTGTGGGATTTAATGAAAAATGCACTCAGAGGGCATCTTAGAGATGCCCCCTGATAAACGACCAGCCTCTGGTGGGTTCCCTGACTGGTACACACCAGCCCGCCACCATGAGACATGTTTCTGGACCCTGGGGTGGGAGACTTCGCTTCCTGAGCCCAGAAACAGAGCCTTTCCTGGGCCAGGAAGAGTCATCTGTGGCAGTGGAGCTTCAAAGGCCTTGCAGCCATTGTAATTCGACCCCCAGCCTCTTCTGCTATCAGGAGCAGTCCCCCTTCCTGTCTCCCCTCCTTTTCAGTGGGAAGAAAGGCGGGAAAAATTAGCCAGCCCAGAAGGTGTGCCCACCTCTGCCAACCCCTCCCCTCAGGTGGGGGAGGCGAGGTGAAGCCCACTCTTCAGTGCCCGCCATCTTGCAGATGGAAGGCACTCTCAATCAGGATTAGGGATTGTGCTCACAATCCCATGTAGGGTGAGCACACCAATGGTGTAGTCACCATAGGGTCAGTAGTCCATTGGCTACTGACCTTGAAACCCCCCCAAAAAAAACTAAATACAGTATTTAGGGAGAAGCCCTGAACCAAGAAGACAGATTTCCGCAACCTACGGAGAAGAAGGACAAAAGAAGATGCCCAGCATAGGAGACTGCAGTGAACAACTGACTTGGCTCCAGCCCTACTGACCCGTCTGCAGTTTTCAGAGATCCTGTGCCAAAAGTCACCTTGTCTTGCAGCCAGTGACCTCTAGAACCCCTGGGAGGATTGGCTGCTTTCAACAAAGACTGGATCTCCTGTGAACAGAAGCTCTGTTAAAAAGAATCCCCAAAGCAAGACTTGGAGCCTGCTGAGGACAAAGAAACCCAATGCCTGGCACTACCACGGCACCTTTTGTCTACGGCCCAAGTTCGAGTGGCCCACCAGTCCCAGAGAGGTCCCCCAGCACTTCAGAGTCCGAGTCCACAGTGGGTTGATCCCTCCAGGACTCCCCAACGTCGCCTGCAGCCTCTGCACAGAGACCCCCCAACCTCGAGTGGTCCCGTAATGTGAAATCCGACCTTAAAAGACACCCCGCATCCAGCCGCCCTGCGCCCTGGAGAAAAGAACCCAAGGTGCACCTACATCCCCGAGCCATCCAACTTACCTTCTCAGCTGTTGGTTCCTCCCAGAGGTCTTCTTGGACCGAGCCTGCAGCTAATAACCAAAACCGCAAATCCCCATTGAAAACAACAAGACACCCAATGGCAAAACAGCTCCCTGCACCCAGCCGCCCCAGCACCGCCATGGGTAAAATGTGTGTGCTAAACTGGATCCTCCTTTGCCCTGAGCCTAACACCAGGAGCTTTGCTCCCACAACCCAGTGACCTGCTTGTAAGCTGCCACCAACCCGAGGCCCCCTATCCCCCATTTGATAACATTGGGCCTCAGCACTCTGCACCCGCCCGCTCTAGTGCCACTGAGGGTGTTTTGAGAGTGCATCCTTGACCCTGAGGGAACCCTTGTTCTAACCCCAGAAACTCAACCCCAAAGACCAAGTACTTACCTGGTAAACGATAACTTCATTTCTTTCTATAGGAATCCATTGACTGTTTTTCTCGGAAAGATGTTGTGTGTGGAGTTTATTTGTATGGAAACCTGAAAAATTACAATTGTACAAAACTGATTTTACTTACCTTTTCTCTAGGAAAAGTCCCTGTGTGTTATCTAGGCATATCACACTGAGTAGAAAAAGTAACTCAAAAAGTAATCGAAAAAGTAACGAAAAAGAAATCTGTACAGTAATTTCAATACGTTGACTTACCTGTATTTCAAACAACTGCGTTTGACTTGAATCACTTGTAAACACTGCATAATATTTTGCAAAGCATTTATTTCACTTACCTGTGCCAGGCTAGGCTTGGTTCTAGAAATAAAACGACTCTGATTTCAGCCTTTGAGTGTGAGACATAATTTGCTGATTGAGTGGGTACAACAAATGCTTAACACTACCCTCTAATAAAGCCTGACTGCTCGCCCCCACTACCACAAACAGAGAGTAAGGTGCTATCTACTTTTACCTCTGTCTACCTTTGGGGTTCCACTGGACTCTGTGCACACTATACCTCATTTTGGTATAGAATATACAGAGCCAGCTTCCTACAACATGGCATCATTTTACTGCCTACAAGCCGCCATAAGCTGTTTTAGAAATTGGATCAAGCACACTCTGTTGGACTTTAGTCATATTACATTACTGCAAAGAAATAATAATAATAATAATCGACAAAATCAACTGTCGGGTGATATTCTAAAATCTAGGGCCTATGAACAATGATGAGAAGTAATATGCAAACAAGAGCTAATTAACAATTACAATCATGAAGCATCAATAACAAGCATAAGATACAGTGACCAGCTCATCTGTACTCTCCACAAGAGACAACAGTCAATTTTTCATTCCTGTTTCCTTGGTTGCAGTATGAAGAGGTTACAATAGCAATTATAATAACTTATATGGCATTATGCATAAAAGTGGAAATGTGCGCTTGGCCAATACACGCAAAACTTACTCACTGCAAACATCCCGTCATTCACAACAGTGCCATTTGTGAAGAGCCAACTTCCAGGTGCAGGGTTGCATGGCTGACTCACAATGTCCTGTGCAAGAGCTTGGGTATTGGGTCTCTGTTGGCACTCCGCAACCACGTGGAGCTGTAATATTGTCCAGATGAAACCAGTTGTCAAGTCAATGAATGAATGAATGAATCAATCAGTCAGCGTTGGTAGAGCGCAACTACTCACCCGTGAGAGTCTCAAGGCATTTGTGGGCAGAGGTCACCCGAAAAGCCAGGTCTTGAGGTCCTTCCTGACCTGAGGCAATGTAGGAGATTGCCAGAGGTGGAGAGGGAGGGTGTTCCAGGCTTTGGCAGCGAGGTAGAAGAAAGACTTTCCTCCTGTTCTAGTCTTGCTGATACATGGGTCGGTGGCTAGTGAGAGCTGGGCTGATCGGAGGTGTCTTTTGGGTGCATGGAAGGAAAGGAAGCTGTTCAGGTATGGGGTCCGGTGTTCAGAATGCAGTGTCATATCTGGGTAAACGGTCAGTCCCTATGAACCATTATCTATGTAATGTAGGGAAGGATATAGGTGAAAGGTTTCAGTGTTAAATGCACCTATTTAGGGTACCTATATGGAATATAACACCCACTCGTCTTCCGACTGGACGAGATATGTAACCTATTATTGTACTACCATCCTAACTAGATATTGGTACGTACAAAGTGTTAAAAACATTTATTTTGCTAAAATGTTTAAAAAACGTTTACATTTTTTTTTTTTAAACGTACAAATGTTAAAACTTCTTGCACGCCATAGCTCTAAAGTGTCCGTAGCTATAGTCTGAACCACTATAAGCATTAGAAAGCCATGTATGCCCAATAATGAAAGGAATGTCAATTTTGTTTTTGAGTTCCAAATCAGGTTTGTTTAAAAAGTGTGAATTTTCTTCCAGCACACGACAAGCCAAATGAGTCAAATGTTTATGTGTCCTGGCTGGTAGACGCAACATTTTTGTTGCTTTCTTCCACAGTACACGGCCCCTGTAGCACCTAGCAGAGAACGTCAATTGAGCACAGATGATGTTCCGCACTGTCCGCAGCCAGTTCTGGGACAGCCTGTGCGCCATCCAGGGCCTGGGTGTCATTGGAGGAGCTGGTGTTCATACCAACAGATGCAGTTACTACCTGTGGTGGCTCAAGGAATGCCGCCATCAACATTGGAATACGCTGAGGACACTGCAGAACATGGGCCATTATCGGGTCCAGTAGAGCATTCACGTCTGGTTGAACACATGATGGGAGTGTCAAACAAAGGTCTAACACGCATTCTTCTCCGCAAAACAGGCATCGGAGGACAGGTAAGATGCAGTCCATCCAGATTGGTTGAAATGACAAGAACTAAGATGCACTTAGTTCTCTTAGGTGAGGCGTGACTAGATGTTGCACCATGCGGTCAGGGTATTTACGCTCCAGGAGTGCTTTTTCCATCTCTTTGGTGACTGGGACGTCCATACACAGCAGGTAGAAAACAATCAGGATTCCTGCTATTAGAAACAGGATCAGCGGAAGTCCTCCAAAGACGCTTCCGAATACGGAGTGTAGGAAGTTTGGTATAACTCCAAATACTGTCTGAAAGGTGCTTATAAGTCCAGAACCTTTGGTCTTAAATAGGTGAACAATGCCACTCATAATAGACATATTAAAGAAGCGATTTACCAGTTCTGCTAAATGGTAAGGGCAGTTGCTACGAATAAGCACCTGTATCTCTGCTGCAGACCTTGCGAACTGGAGATCAAACGTCTCTGGAGCGGAGGTTAAGGGCACATACCTCTGTAGAAGCTTGGCTTTCATTCTACTTAGAGTATCAAACTATATTAAAGAAACATTCAATGGAGGCCATAACGGCGCCTCCTGACTGTATGTGTCGGTGGAAACAATACTTGCATACAACAAGTAACCCTGGAACTCACGGTTACCAGATATGCGATGCCCAGGAGCATGCCGCAGCAGCCTAGACTTTTTCAGCATAAAGTAACTCTCATTCAAAAGTAGCCCAAATGCTGGAGTAATCAATGCAGCTGGGGCACCCCTCAGATGACAGGACAGGTTCGCTACAGAACCATTACAAGCCCCGTGCAGCATTATATCCTGACATATGAGTGATCCACTCAAAGCGTTCTCACAGGGCCCGATTCACAGAACTAACTTAAGACAAAATCCTAAACTTACTACCATTTTGGTATTCACAGAAGGCACTTACTCATTTTGGTATTCACAGAAGGCACTTACTCATTTCGGTATTCACAGAAGTTAGGAGTCCTAACTTTAGGACTCCTAAATGCCTTCTGTGAATACCGAAAGTCTTAAAATTAGGATTTTTCGCAGTTTAGTAGTAGTATAGTTAGGACTCCTAACTTTAGAACTCCTAAATGCCTTCTGTGAATACCGAAAGTCTTAAAATTAGGATTTTTCTCAATTTAGTAGTCCTAAATTTAGATTTAGGACTACTAAATTGAGAAAAATCCTAATTTTAAGAATTTCGGTATTCACAGAAGGCTTTTAGGAGTCCTAAAGTTAGGAGTCCTAACTATACTACTACTAAACTGAGAAAAATCCTAATTTTAAGGCTTTCGGTAGTCACAGAAGGCATTTAGGAGTCCTAAAGTTAGGAGTCCTAAACTTAGGACTACTAAATTGAGAAAAATCCTAATTTTAAGAATTTCGGTATTCACAGAAGGCATTTAGGAGTCCTAAAGTTAGGAGTCCTAACTATACTACTACTAAACTGCGAAAAATCCTAATTTTAAGACTTTCGGTATTCACAGAAGGAATTTAGGAGTCCTAAAGTTAAGACTCCTAACTTCTGTGAATACCGAAATGAGTAAGTGCCTTCTGTGAATACCAAAATGAGTAAGTGTCTTCTGTGAATACCAAAATGGTAGTAAATTTAGGATTTTGTCTTAAGTTAGTTCTGTGAATCGGGCCCTCAGTTTTTACCGCTTAGAAACACTTCTCGATCCCAACTCGGACATCAAAATCTGTATGGTAATTCCCAAGATTCCTTACCCATTTTTTAGGTCTCGCCGGACCCAGCGCAAAAAGTGCTACCAGACCAGCCTAGAGCTACAGTGCATGTGCGTGGGCGCGCACGCCGTGTTTTTCCACGATTACTTTCACTTTCGCTTGTTTTTATTTTTCTAAGCTGCTGATCATGTTGTACCTGTACTGTGTCTGTTTCTATAAAGCATTTGTTTACTATGGAAAAGTTAAACCTTTTGACTTTGCCAGCTCCTGTTGAACTTACAAACAACTCTCTCTGTGAGGCATTGGAGAGCTCTGTAGTCCAGCATGAGTGAAGGGAGTGCTAGAGAGCTGCTACGCTTTGATACTGCAGAAATAGCGGCGAAATGAGATGCAAAAGGAAGTACTTGTCTGACCTCCACCTCTTCTGAATGTTCTGCATCCTCAGATTTGCACCCAAGTTATCTAAGGCCTGAGCTAGTACCTGCTGCAGTAGCTCTGACCGCCGGCATCTTGCTGGTGCCTTCAGGCTTAGCCCCGCATCACCGCACTCCCACAGCCCTTCTGTCTGTGCTGCGCTGGGTGGGGGCCAATTTCCAGACGTAGAAGGACCGCTTCTGAGCAAGTCTGTTTGCTCTGCAGTCGGTTTCTGCTGCAGATACATTTTTTTGACCGAGCCTGCGCAATTGTGCTGCATCGTTTCACTTCCATTTTCAGTGGCGTGCTTAATATCTTATGGAAGATTTGCAGCCATGGTTGGCGGTGTCCCCGCTCATAAGTGTCTTCTCAGCATCCTTCATCCGCGTCACCCCAGCAGCTGACCAGGGACTCTCGTTGAACGAGCTGGTGTCTTAAGCGAATGAGTCACTGGCATTATCACCTTGCCCGTTTTGCATCTGATTTAGGCATTACATCATTATAATATAATAATTAACAGACAGCAATTACATTATTGTGGTGATAAAGCAAACCCCCTTTTTGTAGCATACGCTCTACTAAAGACGTTTTCTGACAGGCTGTTGTGTCTGAGAGGCGCTCGATAAGTTGGGAAATCCAGGGACAGGAAGCACACCCCTAGAGCCCCTTCTGCACATAGGGACCCCATTTGGCTCAATGCCCATATATATATACACCTGCGAGGTAAAATCTTAACTCATATTATAAAGGATGCTCAGTGGTGTTTGTATATAGGAGTTTGAAGGGCTTCTGTTGTGCTGTGCCTTTTAGGGGAAAATGTATTGTACCGCTAGGCCACTGGCCTTCACTCCTGATCGCAGAGTCTTTAAATTATAGATGACTAGACTGCTGGTTCCATGTGTGGTGGGCACAGTGAGAAAAGGGCAGTGAAATATATTCGACAAAGACCATCCTGGCTGCAAGTATCCTTGGATAGTCGGAGACTGTTATAAAGATAGATGGGTGCAGGCAGGGAGCAGTGCTTAATTTGAGCTGGTGGTCTCTGGTGCTCAGCACTGGCACTTAATCATCAACAAGCTTTTCATGAGCACCAGTTAAGGACACATTCATTTATGGTAAGCACTGGGAGATTAAATGATTTGCACAGAGTTACAGGATGTTGAGCCGACTCCGAGACTCAAACCTGGCTCCCCAGCCCCGAAATCACCAGCTCTGGCCATTACACCACATCCTCTGCCCACTTTCATGCTTAGTAGGAAATGGGCTGGTGCAAGCAATGATTTTTTTTTTTTACAAATTAACCACTGGCAAAGAGGGTGATGTTGGTAAATGGGTGGTTTAGTTTATTGAAGGTCCTACGCGAATGAATGTTGAGGTTATAATGAATGATTACATTTGATTGTCATCTCCACTCGGCTCAGGTGTGAGAAACTCAGCACCTCAGACCTTCCTCTTCTCACAGCCCAGGGTTGGTTCCTCGTCTACATTCAAGGGTCCCCCTCTGTGAAGAATGCAAAGGATAGCGGGGATTGATCCCAAAATAGCAGCAAATGTTTGGGGAAAATAAATGACTCGATGCCGACATTTTACACCTGATTCCACCAGGTTTCAGTTAGCCTACAGCATTTATTTCAAGAAGTTCGTTAGATTTCGCAGTAAAATGTGACCCCCTTGCTTAAGGCGTGTTCGTCTTGTCTCTGGTAGATTACTGAAACTCAGTGTATGGAGGTGAACCATTTGAGACCATAAACTAAAAGCAGTGCAAGGGGCCTTTTAAATCTCAATACAAGGAAAATTTGCAACAGGTGCTCACACATTTTTAGGTCCTGCTGAGCCCAGCGCATGCGCTGGCTCGGAGAGAAATTTTGGAGGTGAGTTTTCAAAGTGCTGCTGGTTGGCCTAGCGCTTGCGTACACGCGAGCGTGCACGCGCGAACCGCTAGCCTTCAGCAGCACTTTGAAAACTCGTGCTTTAGCGCGTCATCGCGATCACTTCGCTTTCAGAACGATTGCGATGACTTTCGCTTGTACGGCCGCGTGGCGTTACTTTTACTGCCACGCAGCCAATGCTTGTTTTACATGCAAACCATCTCCCCAACCCTTCTCCCCTACCCACCTGCTGCCCACTTCACTTCCCCACCCACCTCCCGCATCTCCCTCCCCCGCAGTCTCTTTCCCGCTCTCATGTGTGCACCCCTACTTTCCTCTGACTTCATTTCCACCTATGTCCCCATCTTGTTGCCTCCTCTTCTATCACTCCCTCTGCTGCCATGTTCTCCATTATTTTAAAAGATTGACCGTCTCCCACAAACTCCTCCCACTCTATTATCGTGACCACACCCCCGTATTACTGTTAAACAGCCCCATCCGAGCCCCGACTGCTCGACCAGGTCTACCTCATTAGAATAACCCCGCCCCCTGGCTTCATTCATAAAGCCAGGCACGGCCCCAGAATAACCGCTCACTGGTTACTCTGGGGGACTTCTAAGGGTGAGCGAAGGATTACTGCTGACTCAAGTTAAAGGGACTGAAATAGTCTCTCAGTAGTGCCCCAGGGGAGAACTTCTGTCATGCGGACTTTCAAGACGGCCATATTGGAAAGGGGATTTCACCTTAAAGTCCTCAGAAGGGACGCAACATTTACTTTCATTCTCTCACCAGAGATAACAGTTTTAAGGATTTCATGGCTGCAATGCTAAAACACTAACATAGATAGCATAGCTGATATCGTCAGAGGACTTGAAACCAATGGTGTCACAAGAAGACCTCAATGAAAGAATAAGACCTCCTCAATTAAACATAAAATTATTATATTAACTCCCAATTCCTCACTACTCACGTGACATGGCTAGATTAAATGTCGAAAATATACTTGTCAACGTTTGACAACATCTAAGAATACAGTGGCCACCTGATTGGTTTTATAAGGGCGTGACCGGTATTATAATGTCCTGCTGGGCTGGTACATAAATTAGAAATATCACCTAAAGTCGATATATTTCCCCCTTATAAGCACATACTTTAAGCAGTAAATGCTAGAAGAAAACATTTCAAAATGTGTTCTACAGCTGCCCGAATGACCTTTGGCTGATAAATAAAGGCCATATTAAAAACAAGCATTGGCATAGCCAATAGTTCTCACCTTTGTGACCTTATAACTGTTTAGCCATGCAACAGTTGATATTGTTGCACCAAGGATATTGTGCTGCCTAACTAAATAGTTATAAGGTCCCAAAAGCGAGACCTATTGGCTATGCCAATGCTTGTTCACATCTGCCTGCCTGCTTTTGTTCAAGGCAATATTGAAACTGAAAAGTAGTGACCGGTAGAGTTATGTGGCCATGGATTAGCCATTCTGTGGACGGTGATTCTGCCACTGTAAATGGTAATCTATCCAGTTTTTCAATACGACGCATTTTATATTTTGCTCCTCTTTGGGCCATTTCTATCTGTTTATCTGTTAGATTGTATTCAGAAAACAGAGACGTGCTGTTGATAAAACGCCAAGGCACATAGTCTGCACACCAAGATTGCAGCCCTCAGCTTAACAACATGACAGAACGTAATTGAGATTGCCCATGTTGTAATATGGCTAAATCCTGTTCTACTATGTCTATCGCAGAAGATACAATGTTGCCTAAGAAATATATCCTGGAGGTCAATGTAGTTAACCCATTGTCTACCACTGCTAGAAATTTCTCTAGATTAATACTATCTTCCGTAGTCTTTCCGCTGCCTCTTGTTGGGATATTTTCCATATTTCGTTGTAGGCACCATAAATGCCAGCATATATGAAACGTTTTTGGCGTAGCTTCCTGGGACCTAGTAAAAAATCCCTAAGATCCATATCCTGTGTGAGTAAGGATAAGTGTTGTTTCAGCTGTGTGAGTGTCGAGGTTTTCAGCCAATCGAGGCACAACTACCCAACACTGTATGATGTCACTACCCCTGGATGCTGTCTCAGTACATAACGTGGACACCACACCCTTCGGTTTTACCCATGAATTGCGTCTGACAACTATTTGTGTCTGTGGGCCAAATCAACCACTTCCTCCAATCAGGGTCTGATCTGTTGTTTTGTAATATGTCATCTAGTGTAATCTCTTCCTGTGATGTTATGTTACCCTCGGAGTGTGATGGAGTCGGCATCCAAGGTGTGTTCAAGTCTTTGTTCTTGGCAAGTCCAAGGCAAGACGTCTGTTGCACTGTCTCATTCAAAAACATGATCTGCTGAGGGATGAGGCATGCTCTAAACAAAGCTTCTGTGCCCTGCACCTGCCATTCTCTAGTACCCTAGACTGATTTAAAGTCTTTGGTGTCTTTCCGTAAGTCGAAACCTTGTTCAGACAACTGGGCAATAAAGAAAGCAGAGTAAATCTGTTTGATGCTTGTTAACATATTTTTCTGTGCCGATGTTGCTGTAACCTTATAATAATATGAGGTTGGGTCAGACATATTAAACCCTGAAAAATATGGAAACTTCAGTGTAAATGTTTTTGAACTGCCTTTCGGCAGTGTTGGACAATGTTCACACTGGTGGTAAGTGAACACATTTCTAGGATTTGCAGATTTATGCAGAAAGTGAGGACCATAATGTTGATAACAATACATGGTTTCGTAATCTGATGTGCCTTCCAATGTTTCACTATTAGAAAACGCAGCAGATTTGTCCAAATCAGACAACGTTATTTACAGGTTGAAAATCCCAATCATCGGAAAATGTACTTGAAGAAATGATATCACTTAATGATATTTCAAATAAATGTGGAATTTTTAAAAGTTCGGTCGGGTCGAATATATCGAAATCAACCTTGTCCCTCACTATGCCATCTGGTACAGGAACTGCTGTAATGTTCACTGATGACAAGTTTCTTTGTTCTCGATGAGATGATTGATGTGGTTTTAAAATTAAATTCACCTTCTGGGCTGCAGAGCTTTGCCGAATGTATTGTCCATTAATAAGCATGTTAAAAGCTATAACTAAGCCTAACCGGAAAAGAAAGAAAAGTACCCCGGTAATTATCCATAGTTCTACCCAAGGTGATACCAGGTAAGTCTTTTTTTTAAAGTTCAGTAAGTCTTTAACTTGCTGCTTGCGTGATGTTTGGGCTGGCGTGGTTTCAGGTTCACTTGGATCCTAAGAACATGTATCAAAGTTTATGAAGTAGCCATAAGCAGTTCGCTCAATTGTTGGAATTGCATCAGGATTTGCTGAAATCTTATTTTGCTCTTGTCGAGGCTTGTTGACGTAGACATCTGTATTTGGTCTAATAGCAATTTGTCTGTTATCTTGAGTTTGATTTTGAAGTTGAATTTCTGGTTCTAGAGGAACCAGTTCCATAGCATTGTTGCATAGTCCATTATTCCATACAGGTGACTCTTCGAACGTGATGAGTCTCTCCGTTTGAACTTCTTGAATAGGAGTGAGAGGAGGGCGTCTGCTACTTTTGAGTCCATGTGGCATGCTACTTAGTATTGGCCACATAGTCTGGTTTGAATAGGTCAATTGAGAGAGATCTTTTCTCCTTTTTTCCGGCAAGAGGTGGCAGAAATAAAGTTCTTGTTCCTTTGACTGCTAGGACCTGTACATGTTTTCTGTAGGATGGCCCAAATTCTTTCTTGGCTGCTATTTTCTCTCTGACCAGATACCTGACTTTTGGGATCCAGGCAATCTTGCCGTGACTGATTTGACATCCCCAGTGGCGGTCTGCTTCAGGTGGACATTACTTTGTTGTGTCCTGGATTCATTTAGATCCTGTAAAACAGCCAAACCATCATGGATGTCAAAAGGTTTTTCATCCGCCACTGTGCCTTCACAATCAAGATCAGATACCCTGATTCTTGTCCTAAATAGGACCTCATAAGGAGTGACACCACCTAGAGAACTTCTTGGCATGTTGTTCAGAGCTCTCTGTACTCCATACAGATGTTTTACCCAACACTCACCCATGCCTTATACTCTAGCTGTCAAAGATTGCTTTAAAACTAATTTTTTTCTCTCCACAACTGAATTTCCCTCGGGATGGTACGGAGATGAGTACCGCAATGTTACACCCAAACTTCCCTTGGCTTCCTTGTAAGCCCTAGAGCTAAACGCACGCCCTGGTCAGAATGTAATGTGCCAATTGCGTATGTCCCTATTAAGACTCGCAAATCTTTGATGACAGTTCGAGCATCACCCGAGCGCAGGGGCCACACCCATAGGAATCTCGAACAGTAATCCACTGCTACCGTGATATTCCTATAAGCCAGTCTCTTTTTAAGGGGCCCCAGTGGTCCAAATAAACACACGCTAGTGGTTTGTCAGATATTAACAATGGTGTCTGCGCTGGACGTGTTACCGTGGAACCTTTCATCCGCTGACAGATGTCGCATTTCAAGACATAGGGCGTATATTCACAAGAACGTGTGAGAACTACCGCAAGAGTAGCGTAATGCAACTTTCAATATTGTAGCCCATCGCGGGAAAATAACCCTGTGTCAACGTTGAATTCACAACAAGGCGGTACCATGCGAAAGAAACCAGATAACGCGTCAAATGTTAGTGGCAAAATCGACGCTACACTGCAAAAATGCATAACGCGAATGTGAAAAATCATGCGAGGAGGACAATCGGGGTGCACAAATCAGCGAAGACCAGCCACAGGCCTGCAAATCCCACGCGCCTGGCAGGAAAAAGCAACATAAAAGTAAAGGAAAAAAAAGCCAAAAAACCTTTCAAACTGCGTAGCAACTTGGATGCACCCGAGTGCAGAGGACAAGCCCAACACCACAAGCCCCACGGAGGACCAGCTAGGAACCCCACGTTCGTGGAAGGGCAAGGACAAGAGGAAGACTGGGTTCAGTCTGCAGGAAGACCGGATCCTCGTCACGGAGGTGACCGAACACCATCCACAACTGTTCGGCACCTCCACTGTGGCACTGGCAACCCAAACCGAAATATGGCAGGCCATCGTTACCAACGTCAATGCAGTCAGAGTGTCGAGGAGGTTACTGGAGGAGGTCAAGAGGTGCTGGCATGATCTGAAAAGGCAGACCAAACATAAGCTCTCCGAGAACAGGGAGGCAGCAACAGCGACTAGAGGTGGGCCTCCTGCGACACAGGAGGAGCTGGATGAGCGGGAGCAAATGGTGGCCATAGTCAGCAGTGAGGAGACGGAGGCAGGATTGGGGTGCCTGGACACAGCACGATACGACCTGACTCAACAGCAACAGGGTGAGTAACGACCAGGGAGAGGGGGACGGGGGGAGACGGGCACAATGGCACACATGCACACATGCACAAGAATGCGTAGCACACTGCACATCCACAATGACCGTGGAACATGTCCCTGATTGCCTTGGCACACTGCAGCACACATAGAAACGCCAAGTAGGCCCCCGTCCACAATGTGCACAGAGGGGCCCCCCTATCACCAATATCACCACTGACCCATGCACATGTGCTGAATCCAGCAAAGCAGCGGCTCTGTGTCCCACACTGACCATGCAAGTAACACTGCATGTCCGATAGCGTGGCAGCAGCCAAAAAAACCGACATGACCCACGAATCGACATGGAGGTAGCCCAGTGCGGATCACATCCGTAAAGGAGCAGGTCAGAGCCTGACATGTCCAGGTGCACCCACAAACCATGCCTTACAATACACGCAGCAAACAAACAATGCACCAGGCCACAAAATCTGTCCGAGAGCACATATGACCTAAGTCTAAAGCAAATCAGGCCCTGAAAAGCACAGAATTCAAAGGTACTCTGCCTCAAAGGGAGAAGGCCACATGAAATCAGAGCTGCAGGGGCAACTCCCCTACTATGCAGCACACACACATAGCAATCACAGGACATCAGCAACGACGGCAATGTGGTACAATGTGCAACACCACAGGACAGAGCCCACAATAGGTTACGCTTGTGCGTAGTAACAGTCCACTCACATCTGGCATTGCCTGACACAGTGTGATGATAATGAACGGGTACCACCACACATCGTCATGTATTGGGAAAACACACTGACTGCCATCGAAAAGCCAGCTCCCCCAAAACATCCATAATGTACATTGGCATGCAGTTTGAATGTAAACATATGCAAATCAACAACATACTTGTGAAACCCTGTTAGCCTGCATCTCCCCTTAACATTGCAGAGGGACAATCAACACTTACTTCAGAGCCGAACACAAACCCCATCATTGATGACGTAGAGGACAACCTGCACATATGTCAAGATACCCTCTAACGGATACTGGACAGCCTCTGCACCCCACCCCCAGGAGCAGGGCAGGCCAGCTGCCTCGAGGTGACCCCACCACCTGCACAGACCACACAGCAGGAAACGCACACCACCACGGCTGTCTCCCAGGACCCTCTGACCAATACATGGAGCACATACAACGTGTGTGGTCTTCTCAGGTGGTGTTGGCTGAACAGCTGCGGGTGGGTTTCGAGCTCATGGCAGCCAAACTCAATGCAATACGTGGTTGTTTGAGTCTCATCATGGACCACGTACATTCCCTATCGGTCACCCCCTGTCCGCACCATGCTCCGCCACAGACTTTGACTGACCTCGCTGGTGCCATGAATAGTACATAAGAACTGTGTGGGCAGACAGGCACCAGCCATGACAGCACAGAGTTGGGACAGATGCAGAGGTCAATGGAGACCATGGAGCGGATGCAGGCTGAAAAAATGTCTGACACAGATGGACACCAGCGACACCAGCGAGTAGTAGCTGGGGACTTCAATGCCCTGCAGTACTTAATCTTGCCATTGCTGCCACTGAGCTGTTCCCAGATGACTGCAGCAGGAACATCGACACACACAGCTCCGACCCCTGATGTGTCCGTGGCACTCAGTGATGCTGCCCCATCACCTTTGCAGTCTGATGTGTCAGAGGCACACAATGATGCAGCCATCACCCCGCCACACACACCGGACACACCGGACACAGAACCTGTATCAGGGGAGTAAGAAGGTAATGTGAACTACTGTGTGGGGAAGGAGGCAGTAGCAGCCATAAACACTGTCCCTGCCTGGTTATGACCTATGCATCATGGCCTGGGAAACACCTCATAGTGACCCCCGGAACACTCTGTGACTTTCACCCAGACCCCTACACGGACTGCCATTTCTTCACCGCTGGCCAATTACACAGCTATCCTGCTGCTGACTGCACTCTCCCTCTTCCCAATCACTGTACAATCCCCAAAGGACTCTGGTTGGCACACCACTGGGCTTCCATGTGATGTGGGCTTGGATGGCCATGTACAGCCCTAGCTCCCGCAATCACCTGAATGTGAATAAAACATTCTAAATCACACAGATGTGTCATCACCATGTTCACTCACATGTGGAGGTATGGCGAGATGTAGGTACAATGACTGGACATGAAGGTACACCCTAGTAACTGACATCTATGCACATGTGTATCCCTATGACACATGGCCAATTGGATGAATATGAAGGTGAGTACTAGCTGTGTCCCCATTGCACATTAACAACAATCTCACAACCCCCAACATAGGCACACATCCATGTATTGAATAGGGTGGTGTGTAGGACTGACCCAAACAAAAGCAGGCCAGAAGTGGTGTCCTACAGCACATGTGACACCAGAAGTTCATGTCGCATACCTACTCACACACTTCTGTGTGGACACATTCTGTTGTGATACATGACATTGCTCCACATGGTCAGGGGTTGGACACCATACTCACATTGCTGAAGTCACAGTGATCAGGTGTGAGGGTCCGACAGGTTCACATGTTGTGCTACATTGCCATGCGTGTGCTCGCCCCCAACAGTGTGTCTGAATTAGCAAAGTTGCCAAACTACGCTGTGTTGCACCGGGCATTGTCCTGCAACACCTTGAACAGGTGTGTGTACACATGCGTTGTTCCACGCACATGCATCCAGAGCCCGGACGAAGGCAGATGTATCCTCTGTTGTGGTGGGATGTGTGAGCTATCCCCACATTGCAAAAAGTTGTTGGGACATGTGCTGTGGGTGCCAATCGGATGTGGCTGCAGGAACGTAGTTACTTGTCCATGAATGCCTGTGCAGCTTCATATGCAATGTGTACCAATAGTACATCATTGTCATGTTCATGGAACCCCAGGGTGAGCCAATACTTTTGGTGGTCCAGGCAGGTGTGCTCAGCCCACACCGTTTCACCAATCCGCAACAAAGTCCAATAGGGAAGCGCCTTGATGTGGTCACTGCACACGAGGAATTGTGCAATCTCCCATGCACAACTACCAATACATACGCAGTATGTCAAGGCATCCCATGCACGGCTGTCTCGGTTACACTCCTGTTCGTGATCCAACAGGGGGTGCAGACACAAGTCATAGTCAATTCATCAACAATTGTGTTGGATAGGCAGACATCTATGGGACACTCAAATGTGCATGTTCGGCAGTGGAACCAGGGCTTGGACGCATGTGACGTAGGCAATGCGGAAGCTGAGCCGGTAACTGATCCGCAGCACTGCGAGTGGCACTGTGCCCAGTAAATGCAGCATACATGCGTGGTACTGTTCCACGTGACGGGGGTTGTGCATGTGCCCGGTATGGCCTGCCATTGCGTTGGTGCGTTTCGTGGAACAGGCACTCTCCTGCACTGCGGCAGTTGTGTGGAGGATATGCCACAGCTCTGAGCAATGATTCGGTTGTGTGTGCAAAGTTAGGGAGAGTGGGTTGCTTTTTCCGTGAGTGTCAAGGGCATGCCATGCGGGGGTACTACAGGCAGGGGCTTCTGTGTGTGGGGTGTGGATGAGTCGGATAGTTCATTTGGGGAATGCGTGGTGTGGGAGTCATCCCCGTCTGCCTTGGCATCTCTCTCAGGGTGTTCCAGGCGCGTTCTGGATCAAGGTCAGAGGTGCAGGTGTCCTCCCGGAACAAAGGGGTTTTCATCCCTGATGTTTGTCTGACTACTACTTGCGTTTTCCGAATGTTAAGTGGCTTTGGCGCTGAGATTGGGACAGGGCCTTGGGCTCATGGTGTACGGATGGCAATACACACACACATGTTGGCATGTGGAGGCAGATGCCCGAGGGGCCTTGACCTGCTTGTGCAATCTCACTCCGTCTCTCTCCCTCGCTCTCTCCCTCTCTCTCCTTTGTTGGGCGCATGGCACACCTTCTTCTCTTGGATTTGGTCTTCCAGGCTATGTGCTACACACTGTCCAGTGAGGAGCTGCTAGGACTCATCCTACGGGTTGTCTGGGCTTTTGTCTGTATGGTGTTTTGGGTTGGTGATTGCATTGCTGTTTGACCGAGTCTCCATTTCCTGGCCACGCATGTCTGTTGATTTTCCTGCTTGTGCGACATCAGGCAAAATGCTTGTATTGGGATTGGTGGTGTTGGTGTGCAGTTTCTTGGTCCAGGGTTGACGGTGGTCTGGGGGGAGGGGGTGTTGCAGGCCTGGGTGTGGTGTCGGAGGGTGTTGTGGTCCTCTTGAGTGTCTGGGCCTCATGATGGGTGGCTCCATGGCTTCTGTTGGGGGAACAACCTTTACAACGCAACTTTTACAACGCACTACCTTTACAACGCATTTTTTACAACGCATAATCCATTACAACGCATGACATTACAACGCATACCATTACAACGCATTTTTAAAAACTACCTTTACAACGCATTCCATTATAAGGCATACTACCATTACAACGCATACCATTACAACGCATAATATTACACTACACTATCCAACACTTACCCTACTGTTGCACCCCCTGGAGTTAGAATAGTAATTTTTACCCCTATACTATCCAACACTTACCCTACTGATGCACCCCCTGGAGTTAGAATAGTAATTTTTACCCCTATACTATCCAACACTTACCCTACTGATGCACCCCCTGGAGTTAGAATAGTAATTTTTACCCCTATACTATCCAACACTTACCCTACTGATGCACCCCCTGGAGTTAGAATAGTAATTTTTACCCCTATACTATCCAACACTTACCCTACTGATGCACCCCCTGGAGTTAGAATAGTAATTTTTACCCCTATACTATCCAACACTTACCCTACTGATGCACCCCCTGGAGTTAGAATATTAATTTTTACCCCTATACTATCCAACACTTACCCTACTGATGCACCCCCTGGAGTTAGAATAGTAATTTTTACCCCTATACTATCCAACACTTACCCTACTGTTGCACCCCCTGGAGTTAGAATAGTAATTTTTACCCCTATACTATCCAACACTTACCCTACTGATGCACCCCCTGGAGTTAGAATAGTAATTTTTACCCCTATACTATCCAACACTTACCCTACTGTTGCACCCCCTGGAGTTAGAATAGTAATTTTTACCCCTATACTATCCAACACTTACCCTACTGTTGCACCCCCTGGAGTTAGATTATTAATTTTTACCCCTATACTATCTAATACTTACCTTAAATGTAATTTAATATTATGCGTTGTAATGGTATGCGTTGTAAAGGTAGTATGCGTTGTAATGGTAATGCGTTGTAAAGGTATTTTTTAAAAATGCGTTGTAGTGTCCTGCGTTGTAATGTCATGCGTTGTAATGGATTATGCGTTGTAAAAAATGCGTTGTAAGTGCATGCGTTGTAAAAGTGTGCGTTGTAACGTCATACATCCCTTCTGTTGCCCTTCGGGTGTGGCCCTGGGCTGGTCTCCCTTTTGTGGTGCAGGCTGCCGTCTGACTTTACACCAGGTCAGAGCAGGTGTAGATTTCCTGGTGCTAACACGCCTTATCGCCTGTTTTGTGTTTTTAGCGCCGATGTGGCTGGTCGTTGAGAATGTTGTGGTGTGATGTTGTCACGGATTTTGGCACGGTAACGCCCACTCTGCATCTCATTAGCGATAGTTGCGCGGCTGCTATCACGGGTAAACTGGTGCTGTGGGCTGTTTACACCGGCTTGTGAATGGGTAGGTATTTTTATCGCAACTTTGGCTGCGATAAAGTGCTGTTGATTCAGAGATAGTTTCTTGTGAATATGCCCCATAGTCTTTAGTCTGTTTTGTTAACCCAGGCCACCAATAGCGTTGTTTCAACAATGAAACAGTTGCCATAACTCCTGCATGTGCAGAACCTATCCCTTTGTGTGCTGCTAGAATCAAACCTAACATACGATCCATGTTTGGAATTACTCTATCCCCCACTCCAGGAATCTGAGCAAATGGAATGCTATTGGCATCTAACTTGTAGGAGTAGTTGAGGGGAAACATTTTTGGTAGTGCTTTGATGTTTTAGTATGAAGCAATGACAGCTACCATAATCTCACCGTCTATTGTCGTTTTAGAATGAGTGATTGCAGATACGGAAGCCATGCGTACAACCCCCTTTGCGGCTTCATCAGCCAATGAATTCCCTTCAATTTGAACGCCATCACCCTGATGAGTCAGTGTATGTATCACTTGAGCCCTTGGTAGTTCAGTTTTCAACTCCAATACCTGTTCCCATAGCATTTTGTGTTTAATTGTGCCACCTTTTGCGTCTTTGAACCCATTTTGAACCCAGTACTGCAAATATTAATTATATGATTGCACACAGTAAAAGGAATCGTACACAATTAGTGTGGGGAATTCCTGATCCATATTCACAGGTGCCAGTGTCAGTCCTTTTAATTCTGCCAGCTGTGTCATGCAGTCTCCTAGAGACTGTGTTTTTGTGCAACTGGGGTGGAACTTTCCATCCCGCATGCAACCTTTAACGATTGCCCATGCTGCACTATATTGTTGCTTACTTCCTATGGCCCGTTGTGCAGATCCGTCAGTGTACATTATATATTCATACTGATCTAGAGGCATTATTTCATTTGGTAGAGGATATTCTTGTTAGTTTTGCAGAAATACTTGTGTTTTTAGATTTGGGTTGTACCTACATTCTACACCTGTTGCAGTGAGAGAATTAGCCCATTGTATCCATCTAGGATGTAAGGCTTTAGCGTTTGGAGCGCTTGCTTTTGTTGCATCCTCTAAGGCTGAAACTGGAGTCACTACTATTATTCGTTTCCCCTGAGCCAGTGCTCTTTCTCTCACTACAGCAGTCTGTTCAAATGGGACTTGTATGCTATCGGTACTGTTTCACCTTCATTATAAGTTAGATAGGTGTACCCAGATTGACCCGCAACTATGCGGATCACAAGGTTGCATACGTTTACGCGTGTCTGTAAGTGGTTGGAAGCTATCATGTCATCTTGTAAGGAACGAAGTATATCTGTGTAATCCTGTGTCCAATGTCTTACTGAAAAATCAGGTTTTATTAAGACGTAGAAATGTTTTACTCTTTCTGCGTAATCCAAAATGTATGTTCTACCAAAGTTTAGGAATCCCAGTATTGACTGTAAATTATTTAATGATTTTGGAGGTTGGAGCAGCGCACATTTTTCTAAAAATATTGGCTGCCAGACTTTTCCCTTCACTTGAAAGCTCATAACCTAAAAACAAGACACTGAGGTAGGCCATTTTAGATTTTTTTAAATTAAATTTGTAGCCCTCAGATGCAAATCCCCAAATTATGGTATTCACTCTGTTTAAGTGTTCCTCTAGGTCATCGTTCGCGGATAAATATCATCCACATAGGACAATACCTCTTCATGCAAATTTTGAAGTAACTCTGTTATCATAGCCTAAAACAACCCCGGATGGTCCTATACCCTTGGGAGAGTCGACAAAATTGCTGCTGGGTCCCTAGAGAAGGCTCTTAGATACCTGCTTTGAGGCACTATATTTTGGCAGAAAAATCCATTTGAGATATCAAGTGTTGTTTTATATTTTTTCCGCACAATGTTATTCATTAATGCGGCACAGTGTGCATTTTGGACTCCAAATGTCTTAGTGTAAGTGTTTAAATGCCTGTAATCTAAAACTAGATAATATGAGTTGTCTGGTTTCATGACTGGAAACAAAGGATTGTTCATTGGTGAGGTGCATGTTTCAATCACTCTCTGATATCAAGTTGATCTAAGATCTCCTTGACCTGTTTTTTAGCCTCTTGATTTATTGGATACTGCCTCTGTGCAGTTGGAGTATTTTGTAAAGGAATTATGTGATGGGTTGAATCCTCAACCCATCCAACATGGTTCTTGCACAATGCTGGAGCCTGGGCTACCGCCCACTCCTGCGCATATGTGTGTTGTAAGTGCCTGGAAATATGGTCAAAGAATGCCAGCAAGATCACCGATTCTCCTTTAGGGCAATCTATGAAGAATGCTGGTGGCTAATCTTGTTCAGCTAATAAAATTTCATAGCCAAACGTCAGGTCCTCCCAAAAGAGACCTCTCACTGTTCTACATTTGTCCCCCTCCATCTGGAGCGTTATTTCATATACTTTATGTGGGATTCTTACCCTAGTATCGGGTATTTCTACTGTGATATAATAATTCAAGCCCACTGTAACCAGAAATTCCATCAGGTTCTGGCGAGCAATTGTTATTTCTTCCACACTGTCTAGCATCGACACAGCCCATTACCCGTTCAGTAGTTGAGTCCTCAGAATTCTGGGCAAGTTTGATCTTTAGCCCTGCAACCTTCTTCTTTTTGAACTGTGGCTTTTGTTTTGTTTTTTCTTTTTTTTAGAAGTGTAATCCTGAGCTTGCTGTTTGTCTCTGGACTTTGTACCCTCTTCTTGTCTGTCTGACTGTCTTTCCCTCTCAGAGCTTTTCGATGAACCCTGAAAGGAACAAGAGGAACGTGTATCAGTATCCTGATACCTGTCAGGTTTCCTAATATTATCCCTATTACTAAGGTTGTATCTCTTTTCGGAGGGCTCCTGTGGAGCAGATCTACCCCGGCATTGAGATCTGTTTCCTTTAAAGTTTTGTTGTTTTTTATTGTCCCATGCCTTCTTAGTTGAAGAAGGTGTCTGCTTGGAAGTGTCCTTTTCGGGACTGCCCATCAGTTGTGGTTTTAGAGCTTTCCCACCCAAACTGTCTCTGCCTAATTCTGCGTATGCAGTTTCAATTATTTTGGGTAGTTAATATTGTTGTTCTAAAGGACTGAACTCCCTTAGGCGTTGGCGAATAGCCACTGAAGCTGCTTCCCCTTTAATATTAGCTAATATTATGGCTGATACCTGGGCATAGTTACCTAGTAACTTCATTCCTAAGTTTAGGGCAGGCTCTGCTCCGTACTCATTTTGTATTTGTCTTAATACATCAGGTACTACAGCTAATGACGGGATACCATGCGTTCTGGTATAAATGGCAGCAAAAACTGTACCCCATGTGGTACAATCCTCTAATGTGGTGTTATCCCCATGGGCAAGTAGATGGTTAGCATTCTGTGTTTTTCATACAGGGTAGTATTCAGGAAAACTGCCTCTAGCTGTGTTATTTTCTGAGCTACCCAGAATGGTATGTGTTCATGTTTTGGGGGCATTTTACCCATTACTGCGTGTAATGTTTGAGGTGGAATTTTAGTTGCTGTACCCGGCGTTTGTGTTCCATTTGCTGCGAATATTGCTGGTTGGACTGTAAGTGTCCTCATGACGAATTGCGTCATGTTCCTATAGATTTTAATTGACTCTTAGTGTTGTATTAGTAAGTCTCCTAATGGCATTGTTTAATGTCAGGATGTAGTGTTTATGCCGCTAATATTGACCATGTTGCCTCTTCTCTTCCGAGCGGCCGAGTCTTACTCTTCTTCTTATATGGGGTAGGGCGCCTTTAAACCAGTATAAATGTTCCTGGTACGTGAGGGGAACCTCTATGTCCTCATACGGACAATATTCCACTGGTGCATCTCCTTCTGTGTAGGAGTGAAACATTTTTGTTCTTGCATTTGCTGCTGTGAATGTAACCCACGGATAAAATACCTCTGTTCTGTTTGATTTGTGGGCCTCAATCACGAATACTACTATGCCACCCCTAGATGATCAAGCATGTTCTAGCAGTTTCAGGGTGACTGTATTTCTAAAATTTGGTGCAATTTTTATTACGTCTGCATCTTTCTCGTCTGCTAAGGGCAGCGGGTCTAAGACCTGGTTAGTAATTTTTTTTAGTACACTAAATAACCTTTAAAGGGAACCAAGATAAGGGGTTTATGCACAATTTTAGGAACACTGTGTCCTTCAAGCTTGATTAACCAACAGCCAATAAATAGGATTTTGTAGCCTACTGTGGCAGAGTTTGTGCCCACCTACTCCAGACATCTCTGGTGTTTTGTGAGTAAGGGTCTCTGAGAATAGCACAACTGACCTACTCAGACTCTACTATTAAATAGGTACCCAACCAACGTTGGTGGCGCCATGTCCTGTAGTTCCTATATACCCTATACAGGATTTGCACATTTTGGATAACATAAACTGTGAGATTGGTGGCAGACTAATTCTGTGCACACCCACCGGATACGTTAGCATGTCTGTATCAGCTAGCTCACAGTGCCACTAGAATCTCCTCCTAGCAGGGAGAGAATAGTTCTTGGCACCATCAGAACATGACAACCCTGATCGTGGAAGCAATATTCTACTTTTCGCTCAGTCACTCGTGCTCACTTAGTTTGTCTCAGAGATACACAGAATGAACATACTGGGTGTTTGTCAATAAGGATTTATTGAACAGTTGTTATTCTAGTGTAGAATAGATGATGTGCAACCATTAAACACTAGCAGAGATATCTGATTAGCAATACTACAAAAGTAAAGGGATGGTATTGTTCTACCATCTTGCAGACAACATGAATATATGCACGTACATAAAACACATGACAAAAAGTGCATACTCCTACGGTGCCTCCCTAACTAGATGTACCTAAATGTACCTAGCATCTATGTAGGTGTTATGCCAAGAACCCCTCTAGGATCTAGTCAACCCCATTACCTGAGAATTAGAGAATGTAGGACCCCATCCTGGTATCGAGGGATGTTGGACCACTGCTAGCTGGAGCGTCTGCATGCAGGAACCTCAGCGTCTCTGGTCAGTGTGTCAGCCGGGAAATCATGGTCTCCTCTGTCTTTCTAAGCAAGACATGATGTATATATACCCATAGGTTTCTCCAGGGGTCCTACCTTGCTGTGTTACTGTGTTGGCCTAAAGGATGACGTCGGGCCTGAACTTTATACAAAGATATTATACAGGAGATGTCGATCCTGCTGTTAATCCTGCGGTGCTTCCAAGAAGCCTCATGCATAATGTATGAGATTCGAAATAGGGAAAAACCCACGTTCTGAATGCAGTGTCATATCTGGGTAAAAGGTCAGTCCCTATGAACCGTTATGTATGTAATGTAAGGGAGGATATAGGTGAAAGGTTGCAGTGTTACCTGCGCCTATATAGGGTACCTATATGGAATATAACAGCACTTGCTCAGGAACCAAGGTAAATTGTTAATCCAGTGGTTATTTTTGTAAAGGGTTTTTTCTAGTTCTCTTAAGGAGCCCATTCCATTTCTCCATGTCCACTCCAGAGCCTTTGATGTGGATTAAAATGTGTATCAGTTGGGTGTAATCATTAGTAGGAGCAGGTATATGAGTTCATACAGATGGTCGGTGGGATTAGTAGACGAGTAGTGCAGATTAGGTATTGCTAGGTTGCATTGTTTAGACAAATGTTGCTTCTGGAGCACAGCCTGCGTAAGATATTAGAAATCCAAATCTAGCACAGGGCTCATTTAGGGAAACAAGCAATGCATGCAGAGGACAAGGCACATGGTTTGGTGTGCAGGATTTAATTTCAAATTCAATGAGGGAAATCATTTACCTGGCCTGTACAGTTGATGTGCTGTCACCAGTTACATTGTTTCTATAAGCATGGGGAGATTAAGGGGCACATGCATCAAGCTAATTACCGTTTGCAAATGCGCCAATTCACAGAATTGGCCCCTTTGCGACCGGTTTTTAGCATTTTGAGATGCATCAAGCCTAAAACCATTTGCAAAATAGGTAATCGTAAAATTTGTGATTATCTATTTTGCAAATTTAGTTAGGGAATCGCAATTTGCGACTCCCTAAATGCAATGCACAAAGCATTCTCAGAATGCGACTTTACATTAAGGAATTGCAAATTAACATCAACTTCAAGTTGATGGTAATTTGCAATTCCTTAGACAAATGCACAAAATTGCATTTTTCGAAGTGTCATGTGCCGCACACACATGCCCATGGGGCATGCGTGTGCAGCACATGTGCACACATGCCAATTTTAGGGGTACATCAGGGTGGCCTATTGGCCCCCTAGCACCCTTGAAATTGCATGAGCAATTTATGATTACCTTTTGGTAATCACAAATTGAGAATGGTTTCCCATTCATTCCAATGGGACCCTAGAAATTAATGAGAAGGCATTCCCTAATAGCGAATCGCAATTTGCGATTCACTAATAGGGAATGTGTAGTAATCGCAATTTATTTAGCGATTCCTACATGCATAAGGAATTGCGATTCCTAAATAGCGATTCCTTAATAATCGCTATTAAGGAATCTCAATTCCTTATGTTGATGCATGTGCCCCTACGTGCTTTGCCTGGAATCACAGAATGTTAAGCCCATGCCAAGATTTGAACTTGGTTCATCAGTGCCAAAGTCAGCAGCTCTGGCCATAACGCCGCAGGAGCTACATGAAAGCTTGCTAACAAGGAATTGGGTTTGAAAAGGCTTGTAAAGGTCTTAAGTGCATCTACATATGAATGCAATCCACACCAGCAGTGGAGCAGACAGCATTGGTAAGAGTTGACTGCCTCTGAATTTATGCTTTTCCCTTCCAGAGGACCCATTCAGAACAGTTCCGGAAGAGCAGGTTTACTGCTCCCATAACAGCGTGCACCATGAGAGAGCTTCCTTGAGCGCTAATGACTTAAAAAGTTTGACAACAAAATTCTCTTGATGCGTGCTCTAGCAGAGGCCCAGCATACCTGGAAACAGTAGGGTGAGGGCGCACATGCACACTACAGGGAACATAGGTCACAACTTATGTTGAAGTTGGATTTTAAATTGTAAGTCTGTAAATGGCACTTTTAGAAAGTTGGCATTTTTGTAATTTAACCATTATGTGCTTCTGCCTGTCTCTAAATACACATCTGGGTTGGTTGACAGCTGGACCAATCTGCATTCCCCCATGAAAGTCACACAAAGGGAGTTGGGGTGTGTTATCTGCACCCTGATGGCCCATCACCAGGCTGATAGGTCTTCCTGAGGTAGATTGGGAGGGAGGAGCTGACATTTGCAACTGAAAAGGGCTGTTCCTGTCCCCACATAAAGGCCTGCAACATACCTCCCTGTAGCTAGTCTTTAGCCAGTGCAGGAAATGCAGGGAACTTGTGATCTTCAAAGGCCTCTTTGAGGTCTCCCGAACTTCAAAGGGACAACAGGGTATACATACTAGACCTCTGACACCACCAAATCAGAACGTTGTGAGAAAGAAGAGCTGTTGTGCTGTAGGAGGAACTGCAACTCTGCTAACTTCTTTGCTATGTTGGCCTGCTGCCTGCTGATTACTGTGCTGCAGAAGCGACTGCCACTTTGCTTCCTGCTTTGCTGTGTTGGCCTGCTGCCCACTGCTTGTTGCCTGGGAGTGAGAAGGACTGGACCTGCTCTTTACATCCTGCACCCAGGTTCTCAAAGGGCTTGCTGACATGCCTCCTGTTCTTAAAGTTTCAGGACCATCAGAGACTTCCTTCAACTCTCCTTCAGCTGCTTTTCCTGCAAAAGCCATGCAGTTATGACTTTGCGGCAATTGAAACTGATGTAGTGCCCTTCGACACCGACACAGTGCCATCTGAAGGCATCCCAGTGTTGTTAGACAACTGAGGAAATATGAATTTTGTGATCAGTTATGTCCCCTATCGTAGACCCCAACGGCTCCATGTGCATGCTATACGTACATGTATGTTCCCTCCAGTTCCAGTTTTGAAGACGCAAATACATGTGCGTCCACCGTCAACATGTCCTCTTTCAGATCCGCCATGGATGGGTCAGATATTCCATTCCTAAGTATGAAAGGCCACCGACTTTATGTGGTTCACTTTCCACATTTTACAGATTCAGGCGAGTAGGCCCAGAATTCTGTCATCAAGCCTTTTCCTGCCTTCTGCCTCTGAAAGCTCCAGTCTGAGCCTGCATCTGTATCCATGAACTTTGTCCTACTCCCTGCAAGGCTAATGGTGCCTGATCCAGCCTGTTGCCTGCCAAAAACTGTATTTCACCTTCAAGATTATCTACTCCGCTCCTCATCCGATGCATTCCTGTCTAGTAGTTTAGGTAAACATTCCTCCAGCTACCGTGCAAAGGGCCAGGCCTCGCTGTCCTCATGCAAGTAATTCATAGCCCCCGTTACCATGGAATATTCCTATCCCCTCGCATCTCATGTAGACACTTAGACGCTTGTACACGCACTAACAGTCAGTATAGAATAGATTCTATCCTAAGAAACCTTTCCTTTTGGATAACACAGTTCTTTAAACATAGGATATTAGATATGATTTGGGATTAGGTTGACATGACCCTCAGACTTCGGTCTCCACATATAGAGCTAAATGTCAAGTCCCCTTCACCCTCTAGTTGCACGTCAATCACGCGTCATGCGGCTGCGCGCGCATCTCTGCCAAATATTTCTGCTGACATTGCAGGATTCTTTTATGGATCCACCCACTTGTGACATCATGTATGATGACGTTTATTAAATTACGCCCATAGGTCCACCTTTATTAGTTACGTATGCACATTTTATCTGTATTATCAGCTGTTACGCCTCTTGCATCTGTTTTCACTGTAATGTATTTTCCTATAAAACTGCTTATCTGTCAATAATGTATGCCCTTCCTTCCTGAACTTTCGTGGTGATGGAATAGAAGCCTGCAATTCGAATTGTATTCCTTTGTATAGGAATAAAGCCTTTTAGAACCTCTAATACCACGGATTCTGCCTCTTATATTTACTGAGTTATTCTTACTAGACTTTACCGCATAAAAAATAGTACCGGTAATGAAATATTTACCACATAAATTGGCGCCCGAACAGGGACACTTTCTCATCTCACGCGCCGGCGGTGCGTTGCAGGCCCGGTCTCCTGCCACAGCTGAACGGACAAAAACGCGTACCTGCAGGATTTCCTGTATCTCCCTCCGGCCAAGCGGGGGCGACTGAGGCTGCGATCAACACCCAGACGAGACGGTGAGAAGTGCGAAGTATCCCGACCAGAGCCTAGCTGAGAGAGCAAGATCCGAGGTATACAGAGGCCCACCAGGTTCCGAAGTTCCGAGTCCAATCAAGTCGAGTCCAGTCCGGTCCAGTTTCAGTTCCGTTCCGAGGCCTTCCGTTCCGAGCTACCCGGTGAGTACCATTACCGGGGAGGCATTTTACGTGCACATAGGCTGTGCCGGTCAAGACGGGTTTGGGTACACAAATCCGGTCTGCACTGTTTCAGCAGTGTATCTGTACTGTTTAGCAGTATATATAGTATGTCTTGCATATAAATAAGTATTATCTAATGCCAGTATTATGTCAGTAACTAGTTTTCTATTAGTTATCATCGTTCGTTAAAAATGTTAAGTGTTAAATGTTTTAATACGTTCTATATATTGTGGTGTGAATGACTGTTCATTATTGTGTTCCTTGTATAAAGTGTGTTCTAGTAATAAGGTCTAAAAATGCCGCTCTTTTCGAAACTAAGACAGATCAAAACCAGAAAAGGGGTACTCGAAGAAGCTGTTCCCATCCCACCTAGGGACACTCCAGGGTACTTTATGTATCATAAACATGGCCTAGATGCCGTATTATTTCTTGACTTATGGGTGGACTACACCAAGGATTTGCCAGAAAATCAGAGATGGCCCGCAGCGGGGACCTGGGATGCAGATTGCATCATGAGAGTAGAAGAAGAATTATGGAAAAAGAAAGCCAGACAGTCACAGAAAGATGCCATTGAATTATGGCGTAAAGAATCATATAGACGTACAGAAAAAGCGCTCAGACAGGAAGAGAAAGGTAGAGAGAATTCAAATAAAGCCCGAGAAAATCTATTAATTGAGGAAGGTACCCGAGTAAAATCAGAACAGGTAAATAGACAAAGAAACACTCTTATGAATGGTATGTATCCTCTTCTGGCCGAAGGGTTACCTAAGGCTACCCCGGAAATACCAAAAGACTTAACTCCTCCATTGCTCCCGATAAAAGCACATCCCAAAACACATCCCAAAACAGCAAAGGACGTTTTCCTTTCCTCCTATTTAGACGACGTAGCTCCCGAGTATGCTAGTGCCATACCTCCCACACCGCTTGCCGATGGTGTTCAACACCAAGAGCATCCGTCTGTATCCCCGCAACTACAAACTCCTACACAAGTTCCCACAGGTCTGTCCGTTTCTACAGTTTTTCCCGCATCTACAATCTCTATCCTACGTCCAACGAATCCTTTCGTGCCTAGCACCTCAGATGGTGCTACAGGAGGTACGACAGACATGTTTGCCACACCGCCGCGAAATAAACAGACCCTTAGAGATTTAGCACTCCAACGTACACCCCAATTAGCGACATCCGACATGTTTAAAGAACAGCTTGTGGATTGTAGATATGATCCAGTGCCAGGTAGACAGGACAAATTGCTCATATCATCACTACGTATACGACGAGCTACATTGTATTTAATGACGATACCAGGAATGGTTGAACACCTAGACAATATATATCGCTTTGTCCAAACAGGGCGAGGTCCAGAAAGTATTAACGAAGCTATGGAATACCAGAAAGTGGATGTCCAAAGACAACTACTACGTTTTTTCATAAATTGCGTAATTAGGAATCAAGACAGGCCTGGGGCAGATCACGAAACCATGCAAAGACTTGCCAAATGGGGTCAGAACATATCAGAAGAGAAACATGATAGACAGGCGTGTATAATCGCCATGTGTCGAAAGATCCGCAAGGAAGTAGAACGAATACATAAAGAAAGACGAGAAACAGACAGAGCAGAATCAGAGGAAGAGGAGGAGCAAGAATCAGAACAATTAGAAACGATAGCTTATGTAGGTAGAGGAAGACCCCATAATAATACCAGAGGTTTTAACGACCCGATACGTCCAATACGTCCAGAATATAATAGACATTTTCCAAACCCTATGTTAAATACAAGATCCCCTGAACACCTATTCCAAGCCGTTGATAAATTACTCCGAGATCGAAGGGGGTACCATATGCTCGATTCCATGGACGAACAAGAATTAGCCAGGTCAGCAGTACAATGGGCTGATAGTCCCAGCGAATACAATGATGATGTACTTGCACACACGTTTCTGAATCTTGACCCATACGAACAGCGTTTAGCTAGTATATACATGATTCAACACCTCCTTATATTATATAAAAGCCAACACTCCGATCCAGGACCCTTACCTGACATATTGACAGAACTACTCACGAATATATGGAGAGGGTCAGGTACTGATTTGATTAAAGAAATTCTAGAATTTCGAAACCAATATTTAACTTTCGTATGCCCAGAACACGTTCCAGTTCCCATTATGGGAAGAAAAATGTATCACATAGATAGACAGAACCCGTTACGCGAAGTACACCCAATCAGAGGTGACGGTAATAACTTTACACGCGTGTTTGTGTACACGCCTATAACTAAACTGGAATTATTAGAAATGAAGAAAGTAGTACCCAGCCATGACAAGGACCCAGCAGGTTTCCACCGTGAAATAAAAGACATGTTACTCATGGGAGAGTATACCTACCCCGACATTATGAAAATATTAAAAGTCCTATTACCCGCCGGTGTTTACAAGAAACTGAAAGAAAAGGAATGGGAGGTGGGAGACCAAAAGATAGATTGGACAGCATTAGAAAATGAAGAGAGGGCCCGAGCTGCAGGAGCAGGGCTTGGGGAAAAGACTACCGCACTAGCAGGGCTACTAGTACAGGTACTGCCACGTTTATTAACTACGAAAAAGGAAGACTGGGGTGCAATATCAGCCTGTAAACAAAAGCCAGATGAAGACACTAGTGATTTCTATTCCCGATTTGAAAAATGTTTTGGTATAAATAGTGGCATAAAAGCCAGTAGCGAGTCATATCCACATCTGTTTGTGACAAAATTAGTTGAAAATTCTCTGCTACAAGTCAAGAATAGAGTATTGAAATTCGAAAGTACCTGGCAAGGTAATACCCCGACACAGATGTTACAGATGTTACAATATCACCACAATAGAATTAGAGAAGAACAAGAACACGAGCAAAGACGTATGAAAGATACAAAAATGAAAATGCTTATTGCACAGTCAGTTCCAGCCGATGGTCATCAAAAGGGTGATTCCGCAGGTCCTACGAAAGGGACATGCAACTATTGTAAACAACAAGGTCATTATATACACGATTGTCCAGTCCTGAAACATAATATTGCTACAGGTAGAACCCAGGAGAGACCACGTCCACCTAGACAGGATCAGAATCAACAACAAATCCCTCAGCATGCACAACCTAGGTTAGCTCCGCAACAACTAGCTCCGCAACAGGCAGCTCCACAACAGACCGTAGCACCACCACAAGCGCAGCCTATTGCTGCCACACAAGCAACGACACAACAGATGTATCAGTATGCACAAGCAGATTATCCCGATTATCAGCGATACACATGAAATAGCCTAGAGAGGGAAGTTGGCGTACCCCTTATAGAGGTTCCTGTAGACCAAGAGGGACCTTATGTACATAGTGAACTATTAGGGGAAGACAGAAAGTTTTTACTTGATACAGGGGCAAGCAGAACAACTATAAGACGCAGTGAAGTTCCAGGGGCACCCCTCTCAGGCTCACAGAATATTTCCCTTGGATTCTCAGGAAAACCTATAATCAATGACGTAACACAACCTCTTCCACTGACGGTTGGTCCATTGACACGTACTACAGATTTATTGCTTACTAAATCATGTCCAGAAAACTTGTTAGGTATAAAAACATTGAAAGCTCTAGGAGCCATAATATGTTGTTCTCCGGAAGGAGTACGACTATTTTTACGTGACTTTAAAGGTCACTACATGTCCAGAGACATGGATCACCGACTGCAGAATTTACCTACACATTTATGGGCACAAGGCCCCACTGATGTTGGTTGCATGAATATTACACCATATCGTGTCACACTAAAAACAGGAGTAGTACTACCACGAATGCGACAATACAAGTTACCACCAGATGCTGTTGTGGCTTTACTGCAAATCATTGACGAGCTCATTGCACAAGGAGTGGTTGTCGAAACCGACTCCAATGTATGTAACTCCCCGATAATTCCGATTCTTAAAAGAACGGATCCAAAAGCACCACCAGTATATCGATTAGTTATTGATCTGCGCGAATTAAATAAATGTATTGTACCACAATACCTTGTGGTCCCAGATATCTCTTCATTACTAACAGCTATTGACTCAGAAGCAACGTTCTTCACTGTAATTGATCTCAAGAATGCTTTCTTTAGCGTCCCAATAGATCCGGAAAGTCAATATCTGTTCGGATTCAGTTTAAATGGACGAAGTTTTAAATTCACACGCGCACCTCAAGGATTTACAGAAAGCCCCAGCATCTATAGCCAAGCACTGAAACGAGAACTTGACAGTATCCACATGCCCGTTAACACTGCCTTGCTTCAATATGTCGATGATCTGCTGATCACCGCCCGAAGTGAACATGAATGTGAAAAAGCGTCACTGACGGTTTTAGAATTTCTGGCCGACAAGGGGCACAAGGTGTCCCCTTCTAAGCTGCAATTCTGTGTCCAGCGAGTTGTTTACCTTGGGCACTCGCTGTCCAAGGAGGGAAGGCAGCTCACACCCGACCGCATCCAGTTAATTGCTAACATGTCACCACCCAAGACACAAAAGGAGGTGCGGGCTTTTATAGGTCTCACTTCATACTGTAGGCAGTGGATCCCTCAATATGCATTTCTAGCAAAACCACTCATCCAGTTGACAACACAGGAGGCAGCCACATCGACTGTCCTCCCTTGGACTCCAGAACATACACACGCCTTTGAAAGCTTAAAGAAAGCTTTATGCCAAGCACCTGTTTTAGCAACACCATGTTACAGTAAACAGTTTACACTCTTTGTTACAGAACGCGAAGGTACTGCCTTGTCAGTACTCACTCAGGAACAAGCAGGATCACACAAACCATGTGCTTATTTCTCTAGTACATTAGATCCAGTAGCTCAGGCTCTTCCTGCGTGCCTGAAATCGGTGGCAGCAACAGCTTTAGCAATCAGACAAAGCGATGCCATAGTGTTAGGACACCAATTGACAGTACAAGTACCACACGCAGTAGAGGTTCTCTTGAACCGCACACAAACACAACACTTGACTATAGCGAGACTCACTGGTTACGAATTAACATTGTTTCAGCCACACATAGAAATCAGACGTTGTAATACGTTAAATCCTGCTACACTGTTACCAGTAGGCGGAACAGATCCATTGGCACATGATTGTGTCGAAGTCATTACTATCACGACGAAACCTAGACAAGACTTGACAGATATCCCTTTGTCAGATCCAGACTTGACATTATATGTAGATGGGTCATGTATGAGAACAAGTACAGGAGAGTTAGTGGCCGCTTACGCAGTCACAACAGACACTGAAATCATTGAAACAAATTGTATTAACACTTTGTCAGCTCAAGCAGCAGAGCTCATCGCTCTGACACAAGCCTGTATTCAAGCCAAAAATAAGAAAGTCAACATATACACAGATTCACGTTATGCATTCGGAGTCGTCCATGACTTCGGCGTACTGTGGCGAGAGAGAGGTTATTTAACTTCTCACGGTGCCCACATCCAACACGGACCCCTCATTCAAGCCCTATTAGACGCGATTCATCTACCTACTGCAATATCGATTATGAAATGCAAAGCCCATACAAAAGTTACCGATATCATTTCTCAGGGTAATGACCTAGCTGACAGAACAGCTAAACAGACTGCTCAGAATCAGACTCATACAACTGACGCGACAAAGACAATAGTTCCGACACCAACACATTGCATGACAGTTAAGGATCCCGCCCTTGATGTAATTGACATACAGACACATGCTACACCAGAAGAAATAAAGAGATGGACTGAATTAGGAGGGATCCAAACAGATCAAGGATGGATGACGAAGGAAAAATCTATATGGTTTCTTCCCGACTCCATGGTTCAAGTCATCATTAACACAATACATAGTCCAGCGCACCTAGGAGAAAAAGCTATGCTAGACAGCATTCAACACATTTGGTTTAACAAACACTTACGAGCAGCAGCTAAACAAAAAGTTCGTACCTGTATGATATGTTGTCAGTTTAATCCAGGTAAAAGCATCCCCGTAGAGCAGGGTGGATTTCAATCTCCCGATCATGCTTTTGAAGTCCTCCAGATGGATTATATCCAGATGGAACGATGTCGAGGATTCAAATATGTTCTCGTAGTTGTCTGTGCTCTTTCCCGTTGGACAGAAGCCTACCCGGTTTCAGATTACACAGCCCCGACTACTGCCAAACAGTTAGTTCGAGAATTCTTCCCACGGTACGGTTTACCACGTGTTGTCTACTCAGATAACGACCAACCGTTCTCCTCCGAACTAATGAAACACGTTTCCCTTTTGTTAGGCTACCAATGGAAATTCCACTGTGTCCGACATCCCGAGGCAGCAGGTCTCGTGGAACGCCATAATCAAACTCTGAAAATTAGATTGTCCAAAATATGTAGGGAAAAAGGTGTCGATTGGATAGTAGCCTTACCAGTTGCGCTCTTTTACATGAGAATGGTAGCACATTCTCGAACAGGGCTATCCCCGTACGAGGTGATCTTCGGTAGACCACCAAATATGTGGGGGACGCCTATACCTCGCAAAATCACTGATGTTGACTGTAATATGCTGACAGATTACCTGGCTTCCTTGATGTCTGCACTACAATCTTGTCGTTCACAGGTAGCCGCAGCTTTTCCCGATAATACTGAGGTGAAGCCCCATGACGTGGTTCCTGGTGACCTGGTTCTGGTCCGGAATTTCGACCGGAAGACCCAACTGGAGCCTAGGTGGAAGTCGCCGAAGCTTGTTCTACTAACTACAAGGACAGCCGTGAAGATCGAGGGACGTAAAGGGTGGTTGCACTCGAGTCATATCAAGAAATTTTATGGACTACCATCTAGTGTGAACGCTCAGCCCTGCATTCCCTCACAGACAGACTCAAAGCTCCCCTTGGTTGAACTAACAAACCCTGAACTTTATAAACTGAAGTTAAGGTCTAGCAAGTCAGACAATTTGATTGTTTAAGTCCTCTCCAAGGTGAATCGGTTGAATTTGTCTCTGACATGTATCCTCTAGACCGGAATAGAGAAAGAAATCAACAGATGCAGCTTAAAAAGCATGCGTATTGTAAATCACTTCGTAGTCACTGCATAGTAACATTATTAATTTTGTTTTTTCTAAGTCTTCTGATCATCATTGTCAGCATACTATTGCACATGTATTACCCTATTCTTAAGCGTGTTTATAATGTAACTGCAGAACATTCTTTTAGTGAATTACCTCCGCATGAGTTGTCCTATAGATTTGCGCTGCGCAACAACACATTCATTAGTATGTTACATCATTCCCATCAGACCAGCAATGCCACAAATTGTTGGATATGTGGCCGACTCCCTCCCTATCAGAACTATAAGGGAGTTTTGCCCCTCTTTCCATATCCGTTCACACACAATGGCTCCTGTGGAGCATGGTTTAGTTTGATTAATTCCCTAGATTCAAATTCCGCAGTTTATCAAGACAACTGGGTATGGGGAAACCTGAACCTAGTTTTGCTTAAAGTCTGCTACCCTAACAAGGAGGGACTTCCCAAAAGAACAGGAACTGATTTAGAAAATGAAGTATATGGATTAGGTAATTTTACACTTAACCTCATGATCCTGAACGTTGAATCTGAAGCTCCACCAATCTTGCCCGCCATGTCAGTATTCCCAGTAAAAGGGGAATTATGTGTAAGAAAGAATGGTTCCATACACATGGGCCATAGTAAATGCACCATTGTAATAAAATTCAGTGATCAAGGCAAGTCTACATTTAGAGCTTCCCGTCATTCCTACTTCATATGTGGCCAGACCGCATATATACGTCTACCTCTAGATTGGGATGGTACCTGTTATATAGCATTCCTTCTACCACCTGTTTTCCTAGCTCCTCCTGATTATCACAGAAATACCCATTTAGTACACAATAGACAGCAGAGAGATCTCCCAATTGTCGATTACACTGAAACAACATGGGAGCAATACACAGATTTCAATAAAGGTTTCTTTCCCTATATAGGTACGGTCACTAATAGTAAACTGATACGTAGATTAACCAGAACCCTTGAAGCAGTAGTGAACAAGACTACTTCCGCCTTAGGCAATTTAACAGAAGAGCAGTCTGCTATGCGGATTGTTGTGCTTCAAAATCGTCTTGTCCTTGACGTCATCCTGGCCGATAGGGGCGGAGCTTGTAGGGTCATCGGATCAAGTTGCTGCATTTTCATACCAGAAAATTCGCCGTCAGTATATAAAGCCATAACCCGCCTTCATAAGATTATAAGCCAGATACACCAGAGTCTAGGCACCTGGACTTGGTCCGGTTGGTTCTGGGGCGTGTTGTCAGCCTGGGGATGGAGAATCCTATCCTTCCTAGGTATTGGCTTTCTCATACTATTCAGTTGCTGCTTATGTCTACAATGTGGGCCAGCGATTTGTGGTCTGTGTGCCACATCGTGTATCCCACATCCAAGTTTTCGTTCAAGATCCCGGAAGAAGAAAGAAGAACAAATGATCCTATATGAACAGATCGATGGATTGATGAAGATCGATATCTCCTGAGGGTCCGTAGGGGACAAGGAGGGAATGAGGAAATATGAATTTTGTGATCAGTTATGTCCCCTATCGTAGACCCCAACGGCTCCATGTGCATGATATACGTACATGTATGTTCCCTCCAGTTCCAGTTTTGAAGACGCAAATACATGTGCGTCCACCGTCAACATATCCTCTTTCAGATCCGCCATGGATGGGTCAGATATTCCATTCCTAAGTATGAAAGGCCACCGACTTTATGTGGTTCACTTTCCACATTTTAAAGATTCAGGCGAGTAGGCCCAGAATTCTGTCATCAAGCCTTTTCCTGCCTTCTGCCTCTGAAAGCTCCAGTCTGAGCCTGCATCTGTATCCATGAACTTTGTCCTACTCCCTGCAAGGCTAATGGTGCCTGATCCAGCCTGTTGCCTGCCAAAAACTGTATTTCACCTTCAAGATTATCTACTCCGCTCCTCATCCGATGCATTCCTGTCTAGTAGTTTAGGTAAACATTCCTCCAGCTACCGTGCAAAGGGCCAGGCCTCGCTGTCCTCATGCAAGTAATTCATAGCCCCCGTTACCATGGAATATTCCTATCCCCTCGCATCTCATGTAGACACTTAGACGCTTGTACACGCACTAACAGTCAGTATAGAATAGATTCTATCCTAAGAAACCTTTCCTTTTGGATAACACAGTTCTTTAAACATAGGACATTAGATATGATTTGGGATTAGGTTGACATGACCCTCAGACTTCGGTCTCCACATATAGAGCTAAATGTCAAGTCCCCTTCACCCTCTAGTTGCACGTCAATCACGCGTCATGCGGCTGCGCGCGCATCTCTGCCAAATATTTCTGCTGACATTGCAGGATTCTTTTATGGACCCACCCACTTGTGACATCATGTATGATGACGTTTATTAAATTACGCCCATAGGTCCACCTTTATTAGTTACATATGCACATTTTATCTGTATTATCAGCTGTTACGCCTCTTGCATCTGTTTTCACTGTAATGTATTTTCCTATAAAACTGCTTATCTGTCAATAATGTATGCCCTTCCTTCCTGAACTTTCGTGGTGATGGAATAGAAGCCTGCAATTCGAATTGTATTCCTTTGTATAGGAATAAAGCCTTTTAGAACCTCTAATACCACGGATTCTGCCTCTTATATTTACTGAGTTATTCTTACTAGACTTTACCGCATAAAAAATAGTACCGGTAATGAAATATTTACCACACAACGACATGTGACCCAACTGCGAGTTTCGACGATGATGCAGCACCGATCCGAGGTCCCGACTGCGAGGCTCAATGATGATGAAGCACCTGAATCACAAGGGGTTCGATGACGATGTGGGACCCAACTGTGAGGCTCAATTTCAACCCATCTACCTGACTGACTGAATCAGAACCGATGCATCGAGTCTTCGAGAACGATGCTTGCTCCAACCAAGGTACTTTTTCAGGGGACCTGCTTGGGTCCCGTAGCCAGCTTGCCTTTCATTGGGGTCAGCCTTAAACTTTGGATTTGCCCCGATCCAGTGTGACCTCAAGTAAGCCCTAAGGGCTATTGACGTCTGAGCATTATATTACAGATTATTCTTTAAAAATTCATGTTCCAAGTTCTACTTGTTGGATTTTTGTCCTTTTGGTCTTGTTTTACTCAAATACATATGCTTTATTTTTTTTAACTGGTGTGGAGCCTTTTTGTGGAGTTTGCACTGTGTTACTGTAATTAAAGTTTTGCACAAATGTTTTACACATTGCTTCTTAAGTTAAGCCTGACTGCTCTGTGCCAAGTTACCAGAGGGTGAGCACAGGTTAATTTAGGTATTTAGGTGGTGTAGGTGACTTTCCCTGACTAGGATTGTGGTGCGTACTTGGACAGGGTGCAAACCTCTTCGAACTAGAGATCTAGTTTCTAACAGTAGCAGAGCAGCAGAATAAACAAGGCAGAAATCTAGGCAGGCTAGAAATGTTGTGGAAGAGCAGTCCAGCAGAGTGGTCATTCTTCCAGCAGCACAGCAGTGTTAAAATAGGCCCAGAAGTGTGTTGAAGAGTGGGTCTGAAGGTCCTGTCGTTATACCCTGGTGCCAGTCTTCTGGATGGTGGGATAAACTCCTGGAAAGGTTCTTTGAAGGAGCATGGAGTTTCCTGACACCCCTGTTCTGGATCCAAGCTGACTGCAATGACAATACAGGGTTGTTAGGCCCTATATACGGAAGCAGAGCACAGGCTATTCAGCTGTAAGTGCAGCTGTGGTCAGCTCTAAACCCTCCCTTTCCTGCCAGCAGATGGCCAATTGAGGAACACCTAACCCCTCTATTATGTGACTGTCTGGGAGGAATTCACAAAGTCTCACTGTCAGCAACACCATGTCTTGTGACTCAAAACAGGCTGCAGACACAAAGAGCTAATGGCAGGAAAATCTTCTAAAAGTGGCATTTTCAAAATTGTAATGAAATATCCGACTTTACCATTGAAGAACGTTTATCATTACAATTTCATAGACACCAAAATGACATAACTCCCAGCTCCCAATTGAAAATGACAGCTTATTAAATATAAAAAGTAACCCCAATGTTGTCCTATAAGAAAGATAGGCCTCACAGGAGTTTTTCACTCTCAGGACATGTAAAACTTAAAAGTACATATCCAACCTTTTATTTACACAACACTGTTCCTTATAGGCTACCTAGGGCCTCCTTTATGGGTCAGTTACATGTAATAAAAGAAGAGAGGGTTTGAATGACAAGTTGACATGACAGTTTTAAACTACATTTAGGCTGCAATGACAGGCCTGTGACATGTTTCAAAGTCAAGAAATGGCTGGAATGATGTGGGCAGTGCACCTTGTTCCAACAACGCAAGCGCTACCATGCTTGCTTTAACCATGCATATGCCTTAACTACGCATATGCATGAATGAGGCAGCGCGTGGTCTAGCTGCTGCCTGTAATGGGTGGAAACTGGAAGGATCGGGAGAGGACGCAGTGAGGTAAGTGAGGCTGCGGCAGGGTTTTGGGGGTTGGGGTAGTTTTTAAGGGTTGGATTGTTTTCAGGGTTGGGGGTTAGAGTTGTTTTCAGAGCTGGTGGGGGTCGGGATGTTTTTAGGACTCAGGGGGTGTACGGATAGTTTTTAAGGGAGGGTGGGGTAGTTTTTAGGGCTTGGGACAGGGAAGTTTTTAGGGCTCCTGGATTGGTTTTCAGGAGGGAGGGGTAGTTTTTGGTGTCAGGGCAGGGGTTTGGGAGCCGTTTTAGGACTCAGAGCAGGAGGCAAGGATCGGGATACTTTTTAGGGCTTGGGAACAGGGTAGTTTTTAAGGCTTAGGGGAGGGAGGAGTAGGTGTTAGGGCTTGGAGGGGGCATGGAAGTTTTTAAGACTTGGGGATGGGGTTGGTTTTTGAGAGGGTGGGGGTAGTTTTAAGTCTCAGGGCAGGGGTCAGGAGAAACGTTTAGCTGATAAGTCTTATCCACGCATATGTCTTGGCCATACATGCCTTAACAATGCATATTTTGTTGTAAAAACATGCGTGGTAGAGACATATGTGTGGTTAAGACTTGCATGGTTAAGACCGCGTGGAACAGGCATGCATGGTAAATACATGCATGGTTCTGTCACACAGACTTTAAAATTCTACTTAAGTTGGTGGCACAATAGGTGCCTTTAATGGTATACTGCTCTACAAGGAGTTTATAAGTATATTAATTATGCCAAATATATATATGCCAACCAAGCCATGTTTAGGGTAGCGGGCACAAGCACTCTATCTCTGGTCAGCAGAGGTAAAGTGCACTGAGTCCTATGGCCAACAAAAGGAATTTCAGCAAAAATTGAAGGTAAGTAGGCAAAACGTTTGGGGAAACACCACCCTAAGGCTACCCAGTTCAAGAGAGAGGCAGCACGTATAACTTCACTGCATGATCCCCGGTTGTACTGAACACCATTACCTCTACTTTTATGATCAGCTGCTAATTTTTCTCGTTCTTGTATATATCTATGAACCACCAAGATCTCATTTTGATTCACATTAATGGAAGATATAATTCTTGTACTTTAGCTAGAAACTGGTAGATATGCTGGCAGTCCAATTTACTCTGTTTTTTGTCTGAGGGATGGAGGATGGTAAAGTAAAGAGGTGAATGCACCACTGAACAAACTCTTTGGTTGTTAGAGATTGTTTTTACATTTAGAAAATATCAATCTTACAAAAATAGAACCAGTGGTGTTTTTATAATCTCTAATCCTTTTGGGTAATACATTTTACATTGGTTTTTTTCAACAGGAAGTGTTGCTAATATGAGCATTTCTGTAGGGAGTTCCTCAACCCCAAAGGCTGTGTTTTGAAGAATTAACACATTTTTGCAAACCGCATAGTAATATGATTTGTTTGCCCTTAGAGTTTATTGCAAACTAGCATGCTTAAAACTGGTATTAATATGACTGAACAAATAATTAAATGTCAAATGTGAGTGGACACTCAATTTATCCACAGACAAAAATTGTGACAATAGTAGCATATTCTTTTTCACTGACGTTGCTGACATTGATTCATAGCATGTCTATTGAGATAGTTGTATTTCATGTCATAGTTCACTTTGTCTACTGTCTGCTATAATGCTTCGCTGTAGAGCAGAATGTAGAAACTTACTGTTAGAATTACAGCACTTACTGAGGTGTAGTTAACATCCTATTCATTCTATCTTTTGCCCTGTGTTTTGTAATATCATTCTAGTACCATTCTCCATGTAATATCAACAAAGGACCTCATACCTCGTGAATTATATCCCACTGTTTTTGTAGATTATTATACTACCAGACTAGGAACATGGGTAAACTGTGAGAAATAGTTAGAGTTGTTGGCCGTGGTAAGACCTATCTTCTTATGTATGGAGAAGCTGCACTTATAAAAATACTACTCGGAAATTCCTTTGTGAATAGAAAGCCAGCGTAAAGTTACACAAAAGTGTAAGTTTACCTTTGTGAGTTAGGCCCAAGATATTTTATTCACTTGTATGTGTGGATGAATATACTGATAGGGTATTTCTGATTGGTAATAAAACAATAATGCAGCATTTTATGCATAGTTAGTACTGATTTGTTTGTCTTTCTCTGGACCCAGTTCTGGATATTTAGGATTTTGTGTGCTGTGTCACTACTAATCAGTGCCACAGTGCGTGTGCTATATCCAAACAAACTAGTGTTTTTTAAATTGGTTTTACACAATTTGTCTATTTAACTTTTTTGTAATGCTATAGTAGTGGCATAGAAAAAGCATCAATTGTATGAGATTTATTTGTCATAGGTGGGCTGCAGAGACTACTTATTCCACGCACATATATGCCAAAATATATATGGTTGCCAAGAACACCACTGTGCTCTGACTGGGCTGCAAGTTTAAAGGAATTGCAGCAACACATGGCACAGAACAGTGCCTTTGTCACATAGAAAAACATATTTTTATATATTCATAAGTCATCCCTTAAGGGTGTATTAAAGGCCTACAAGATAGGTATCTAAAAGCCATTTGACTGTGTTACATTTTCCATACAACAGAACTAGGTGTGACTAAAATATTTAGTTTCATATCTCCACCAAGTAAAATGTTTGTCAATTCCTTCAATGCTATTTCTTACTTAATTCTGAAAATCTGATTTAATGGTGAAATCACATTTTTGATCCCTTGAGTTGAAAAGTAACTTATAAAATTGTGTTGTAGGCCATTCCTCCAGATCTGGGATGCACATTCTTGGCTGGGAGAGTTAATGACTGGCTAAAAGTATTTAATGGCCAACAAAGGGTTTCCCGGCGCTAAGAGATATTAACCAATTAAGCAGGACTCAAAGCTCAGGGGAGAGGCGGGAGCAAGTTACTGGCAGAAGAGCCAGGTCTTGATGGCTTTGCGGAAGCGGATATAGCTGATTTCCAAACGTAAATGCTGAGGAAGGGAGTTCCAGAGCTTGGGACCCAGTAGGGAAAAAGATCTGCCCCCCATCCTCGCTAGGCGAACTTTGGGTACACAGAAAAGACCTTGATATGAAGATCTCAAACAGCGAGCTGGAGTGTAGGTACGCACAAGGGCTTGCAGATAACTGGGGGCATTGCCCCATTTAATTCTGTGCATAAGGCTGAGTGTTTTGAATTTAACCCTATTTACGATTGGTAGCCAGTGGAGTGCCTTAAGGTGACTGGACATATGTTCCCTTCTGTTGCACTTGCAGAGCAGTCTTGCTGCAGCGTTCTGCACCAATTGAAGGCGACGCATGATTACCTGTGGAGACCCCAAGTAAAGAACATTTCCGTAGTCTAAACGGGAGGTGATTAGTGCATTGACCACAGACTTTTGAGTGTCGTCAGGTAGCATCCAAATGATTTTCCTGAGCCACCTCAAGATGGTGAAACAGGTGGATGTCAGGTTAATTATTTGGGGCTCCATGGTTAGGCCGTTATCAATGATAATGCCTAGATTGCGTACTTTTTGTGACGGAGTGGGTAGGAAGCCCATTTCGGGTGGCCAATGTCTTAGGTTCCAGAGATTTTGATTTGGGCCCAGAATCAAAACCTCCGTTTTGCTACCGGTAAGTTTGAGCATGTTTTTACTCATCCAGGTGGCGATGTTCCTAAGACCAGACTGCAGAAGAGAGGAGGAGTCGTGATCTCCATTGGAGAGTGAAAATACGATCTGTGAATCGTCAGCGTAGGTAAACATGTTTAGACCTGCTGCTTCGGCGATCTGGGCAAGCGGAGTAACGTATAGGTTAAAAAGCAGCGGGCTCAACACCGAGCCCTGAGGGACACCGTGGGGGGGATAGGTGGACATTCGAGGTCGCGGTACTGGAGGTGATTTGAAACGTCCTGAGAGTCAGGAAAGATGATATCCAGTCCAATGCTTTGCCCCTGATGCCCATGGTGGAAAGTGAGTTCAACAAAATGTCATGGGAGATGGTATCGAACGCTGCGCTGAGGTCAAGTAAGATCAGCGCAGCGGAGTCACCTCTATCGACTAGGAGGCGAAGATTTTCCATCACACCAAGCAGTGTTGTCTCCGTTGAAAATCCAGGGCGGAAACCCGATTGGGAGGGATGTAATAAGTTATTTGCCTCCGAGAAACTAGCGAGGTGTCCGTGGACATGTTTCTCCATAACTTTGGAGAAGACGGGTAAAAGGGATATTGGGCGGAAATTGGCCAGGATTTTCGGATCTGCCGATGGTTTCTTAAGAAGAGGTGACACCATGGCATGTTTCCATATGGCTGGGACCTTTGCTGTGGAGAGGGATAGATTTAGAGCTTGGCAGATGATGGAGAGTTGTGGGGTATCAAGAAGTCTAAGTACAGAGATTGGGAGGGTATCGATGGGAGAACCAAATTTGACTTTCCCTAAAATGTCTTGGAGGCCCTGATTATTTATCTCAGGCCAGAATGTAAGTGGCTCGTAAAACAAGTATGGCACAGGAAAGATGGCATCCATCTTCGGATCAAGGTCCTAATCTATCACTGCTTGTGTCAGGTGTTGTTTCACTATGTCTTGGTGAATTGTATCAATCTTATCTGATTGTGGAGAGGTGTGGAGAGGTGTGGCTCACTGGTTAGAGGCGGCAGAGCCGTAAGCAGAGAATTGGCCAGGGACCAGGGTTCAATTCCCAACGCGGCAGGGTCGTGGACCAGGGTCAAAACGGGCTCGATAATTCTCGCCTCGGTACCTACTCTAACCGGGAGCACACTCGGCAACTCTGGGCATTAAGCTTGCCTCATCTCTACAACGGCCCCCCACAGACGCTGGGGATGCCTGGTTTCACCTTGGAGATACCCAGGAAGGGACCATCTCACAGGGATAGCCAGGACGGGTTCCCCAGCGGTCTATAGCACCGGGACACCTCCTTGTGAGGTAGCTGTTCGCGCTCTACAAATATCAGTATTATTATTATTATTATTATCTGTGAAGAAACGCGCCAATTCTTCACATTGAGCATTATTCAATGGAAGGGGATTGGCTGAAGTATTTGAGCCCGCTAATTCTCTTACGAGATTAAACAGAATTTTGGATTTATTGGGGGCATCTGAGATAGATTTCGCCACGTAGGTAGCTCTGGCCGTGGAACATGCTTTATGATAAAGCTTGAGTTCTTTTCGGTAAGTGAGGCAGGCTACAGGGGAGTAGTCTGTCCTCCAAAGGCGTTCCAAGCGTGTACACTTGGATTTAGCTACCTTCAGTTCCTCGTTGAACCATGGCGTAGGAGCATTGTGGGATGTGAACTTTTTGCGAGCCAAAGGGAGACAAATGTTTAAGGCTCCTAGTAGCCATTTGTTTATATTAGTGGCTACAATCTCTATGTCCTCAGTATTAAATATTTCATCCAAAGGAGCAGAGTCTAATACGGACATAAAATGAGTTATGTCCAGTTTCTTCCAATTCCTTTTGCCGGACTGCCCTGTCCTGCCGGATGGATTAAAAGTCAGATGGTCAGACACGCTGAAGTAAATAAGAAAGTGATCTGACCAATGTAGGGGCACGGCTGGGTGGCTAAGTGACAGGGGAAAACTGGAAAAAAATTGGGTCCAATAGGTGACCTCCTTTGTGTGTAGCTCCAGAATTCCACAAGGTGAGATTCATGGCAGCCAGATCGTGAATGAAATTTATGCCAGATTTATTCAGATGGTCGTCAAAGTGTATATTTAGGTCTCCAATAATGGATAAATTACTATAGTTTACTCTGACCGAGGCGACCCAATCCACCAATTGCGTGGCCCAGGATTGAAACGGGCCGGGTGGCCGATAAATCAGCAGACCCGTGAAGGAGAAATTCGGATGGAGTAGAAGTTTAAAAAGGGCCATCTCACAGGCGTTTAGGGAAACGTGTTCCAGGGTACATTGCAGCGATTTTTTAAAAATGACTGCTATGCCGCCCCCTACTCCAGTGGTTCGGTCTTGTCTGACAATGGCATAATTGGGCGGAAGGGCTTCAGCTATATCTGGGCCTGAGCTGGCATGTAGCCACGTTTCTGTGAGAAATAAGGCGTCCAGTAAGTTGTCGGACAAAAGGTCGTATATATTTCTTTTGTGTTTGACAAGGGATCTGCAGTTTAGGCTTCCGAGAAGCCACGTATGTTTCGGCTTATGGCCTTGGGAAGTGGGCCGGCAGAGCTGGGGGACATCGAGTTGGAAATTGCAGTATGAACACGAGATGGAGTTGTGCCTATCATTAGGTAGGATCTTACAGTTTTGCTTAACAGGGGGTCGCATGGAGAATAGTAGTTCAGACGAGTAGACCCTTTGATCCAAGAGCGTAGACTCCAGGGGTGGTGGGCCCTGGGCCCGGCCTGGCGCGGACGGGTGCAGACGGGCTTCCCTTTGGCGCGCCTTCGGCGCGCATACGGCGCGCCTGCTGCGCTCGTCCGCTGCGCATCCGAGGAAGGCACATTGATATAGGGAGGAGGGAGGCGTGGCCTCAGAAAGTGGCCGTGGCCCGGGTGTTTGGCGCGCGATGGCGGCGATGTTGTTCCCTTCCCGTAACAGCGATAAGATCCGCTGTGCAAGGGCGATTCCAGCAACTTTCGGGAGGTAAGTGCTCACAGGTGAGTATACAGTGAGATTTAAAAACAACACAATACAAAGATAAAACCAAGACAGAATGCGGACAAACTCTCCCGGCTTCCGCCTCAGGAGTGATTAAGTATCTGTGGCGCGCTCGTGAATCAGCGCAACTAAGAAGGTTTCAGTTAAAGTGGGCGTGGCCTCAGAAAGTGGGCATGGCCCGGGTGTTTGGCGCGCGATGGCGGCGATGTTGTTCCCTTCCCGTAACAGCGATAAGATCCGCTGTGCAAGGGCGATTCCAGCAACTTTCGGGGGGTAAGTGCTCACAGGTGAGTATACAGTGAGATTTAAAAACAATACAATACAAAGATAAAATCAAGACGGAATGCGGACAAACTCTCCCGGCTTCCGCCTCAGGAGTGATTAAGTATCTGTGGCGCGCTCGTGAATCAGCACGACTAAGAAGGTTTGAGTTAAAGTGGGTGTGGCCTCAGAAAGTGGGCGTGGCCCGGGTGTTTGGCGCGCGATGGCGGCGATGTTGTTCCCTTGCCTTAACAGCGATAAGATCCGCTGTGCAAGGGCGATTCCAGCAACTTTCGGGGGGTAAGTGCTCACAGGTGAGTATACAGTGAGATTTAAAAACAATACAATACAAAGATAAAATCAAGACAGAATGCGGACAAACTCTCCCGGCTTCCACCTCAGGAGTGATTAAGTATCTGACAGCATATTCTGCATCTGAAATCCAAAGATTACTGCAGATGAGGTATCCAGCCCATTTCACTGAACTGTTGCACACTATTATTCATTCATTCAACACAACAAGCATTACAACAGCTTTTAAAGCTATATTCAGGCTGATTCCTTCATTCTTCAACTCGTTATTTTCAAGTCTGTTTGGTCGATTTTCAGCTGCTCTATTGATAGCTGGTTGTGCAATACTTATTTTTCTTATAATGAAGAAAAAATGAAAGCATTTTATCCAGCATGAACATTAATAATATATATCCAATTGAGCAGCAGTGCTCTGAAAATATGGTATTCTACTTCATCTTCGAATTATTGATTGCAGTTATTGAGAGGAATTTATCTTTCTGTTAAGTTTCAAGCTCCTCCAGTGAGACCTTTTTTGTTGCATGAGTTGTTGTGAAGCCATACATTTGGAGGTTTCATTGGGATTTCCACCAATAGTAGCATTCTACATTAGAGAATTGTTTGTACCAATACCACTGCACTCATAATACTGCATTCCTATGCCGCTGTCAGTCCTGAAATATGCAGTATATGATGAAATTCCAACGCCAGCAACATCTGCTCCATCATCTTCTCTAGCAAGAATCAAAACACAGATGGTGTCTGCATCCTTATACTTCTTTGATGCTGAGCTTCAGTATGTATGGACCACAGCTACAATCTCAGCTTGTCAACCAGCAATGACAAGCTCAGCTAGTGCTGCTCTGCAGGCTGTTACAGCTACATCATTATCACCAATGCTCCCCTTGCCTTAAGGAAGTTTAGAATTCACATTCTTTCAAGGATAAATGTCAGAAATTGTCTGTAAGAGAAAATGATAAGTAACAGGATGACGTTGTGCTATGCAAAAAAAAGTTCCTTGAAGAAAAAGTCAACAAAGGGTCAGTTTGTACCTTTTATTTGTGTCTCCCATTATATGATTTTGCATCACCCTGCAAGAATTAAAGGATGAGTATAAACACCTAGCTTCCTTTTTGTATCAGAGCACATATAGCTTCATAGTTGATTAAAATACGCTCATCAGATATATCTTTCTTAACATTCCAGAGTGTTATGTGTATTGAGTTTTGTTCTATTCTGGGCAGTGCCTGATTGAGTTACATATGCTAAACAATTATTCTAAATGCTGAATACGCGTGATTCGTATGATGCATTGTGTGACGGGCAGTGATGATAATGATGACGCTGTAAGAGTCGAAATCCTAGAGGGAGGGGGCGTGGTCTGGCCACGCAGGAAGATGGCCGCCTGACGAGTGAGCTCCGCCGCGGGATGGGCTCCTTACGGAAATTTCTTACCTCCCATCGGCTTTGGAGTCCTCTTCACATGCCCTGCGGCAGCCGGAAGGTGGCGGGCAAGATTTGGGCGTGTTTCGGCGACGTGACGGCGAAGTCTCCCTGGTGCTGACCGTCTCGATGGGGATGTGTGGCGCTGCTTGTCCGGCGCACTATGCCTGACGCATTTCCTCAGGCCGCCTCATCTTCCCCCTGAAGCCGCGCCTCTGTTGCCTACGACGAGCGCCTGCCCCATCATGAGGCCGCGCCTCTGTGGCTGTTGAAGAGCGCTTGCTTCCTCATGAGGCCGCGCCTTCGTTGCTGATGACGAGCGCCTGCCTCCTCATGAGGCCGCGCCTTCGTTGCTGTCGTCGAGCGTCCTCCTCATGAGGCCGCGCCTTCGTTGCTGTCGTCAAGCGCCCTCCTCATGAGGTCGCGCCTTTGTTGCTGCTGCTGAGTACCTGCCTCTCCATGAAGTCGCGCCTCCTTCAATTTGCCTGCTGCAATATTTCTTCCAGGAGTATTACCTGACTGGAATTATGGTTCTTGACGCGCTGATGGTCTGTTACTGGTAGGATTAATTCCTTCTACAATTTTGTTGTGGCGCCTTTGTCACCCACCTAATTCAGTCATTGTGCGTCCCATCCTCCGCAAGGTTAGCGACCCTCTGGCAAGTAACATTCATGATTCATCACACTAAACTGAACTTCTAAACTGAACCTTTCGCCCTTCCATGAGTTGTTTCATCTTCGCTACAGTTGCAGTTTCGCGCCTTTTGACTTTGGTAACAGCTGATGCTTCATGGAAATGGCTTTCTTTAGCACAGTCTGTGTGACTCACATAAGAGTGTGCCTCCTTCCAATGTCATCATAGCGCCCTTGTCAACCTTTTTCAGTAAGGCTGTGTCTTCTCTGCTCTGACATGGGCCATGTCTACTCTGCATTCTGAAGTCTTGTTTATTTCGCTGCAAATGCAATTGTGTTTACCATCGCCATAAGCGCGCCTATTCTGTTTCATTTTATCTCAGTTTTATTTACGCGCCTTTGAGCATAGCGGCAGCTGATTCTTTGTCCACAAATGTAATTATACTGTGCTCATGGTTTTTGGGGGTTACTAAGCAGTGATTTCTCCTCTATACGATGTACTTTTGCATTTTAGTGAATGGAAATGCGACATAAGCTCCTTTTGGGGAAATTAGTATATTATTATCATACATATACAGTTATTAATTGTATTGCTTTTGCATGTCCTGGTACTTCACTGTATTTTTTGTGATTACATATAAGCATCTCCTAACGGCAAGACGTCCTCACGTATTTTCAAAGTTTCTATCAAGCATACTCCCCAAATGTCTGCTCCTAAGCAAGGAAATAAGACTTCTAAACCACTTCTTTTTGCAGAAGCTCTTAAACAGTCCACCAATATGCCAACAAAAGGCAACGCCTCCTCCCCTTCCACTTCACCTCAAGCTTCGGCCTCTAATGGTGGGCAGGCGTCGGCGGTAACCCTGCAACGTATTCTGCATGAAATATCTGAGGTTAGTCGTCGACTAGATGACATGAACCTTACAATTACATCATTAGCTGAGGAGACTAAATCAATTAAAACAGAAATCACCAGCTTTCATGCGAAGATTGAATCCCTTGACTCTAGAGTTCTGGCAGTGGAGAATCGATTGGACTCCCTTCCAAATAAAGACCGGGACCTTTTATTCTTCCATACTAAACTCATTGATTTGGAAGACCGAAGTAGGAGGGACAACATTCGTTTTTTTGGCTTTCCAGAGCGCATTGAAGGGCAGAGTTCGAGTGCATTTCTGTGTCGAATACTTCCAAAGCTGACTGGCATTTCTTTCAATCCACCTCTGGAGATACAGCGGGCTCATAGAATTGGCCCTCCACGTGGTGATCCTGCTGCGCGTCCACGGCCGATTATTGCCTGTTTTCTTCGCCATGAACAAACAAGACAATTACTGTCTGCCGCTCGGCTTCAAGGCTCCTTCTCTTTTGAAGGCCATCGCATTCATATGGCAGCTGATTTCTCCAAGGAAACCAATGAGCGGCGGAAAGCCTTTCTCTCCATGCGACCTCAATTTCGTCAATTAGGCATCAAGTATGGCCTATTTGAGCGTGCACGTTTTCGCGTTACCAAGGATGGAGTCTCTAAGGACTTTTTTGACCCAGAGCATCTTCAGCAATTTTTGGATTGCCTTCACCCTCAAGATATGGAGGTTCTTACTACATCTTCACAGCAAGATCAGTCCCAATCATCTTCTAAGTCTTCTACTCCATTGTCAGATCGCAGCAGGCGTCCTCCCAGTAGCCCTCGACCTCGGGGTAGGGATTTTGAACGACTTCATCGCTCACAAGAAGATAGGAAATCTGCACTACAATCGGTTTCGGCTGCTACATTCCCACAAGATTTGCAAAGAGACAAGTGCCGGTCTCCTCTTAAAACTCCTTCAGATGCGGACTGAATAACTCTCTCGCCCCTGGAAGTTGTTATCTTCAGGCCTATTGGCAGTTAATTGTAGACTTCTTTTCCTTGTGAGCCCTGTTTCCATTGTTATTTAACTACCGCATTTTGGCATGTTTTACTGTTCTTATAATGTCTGTTTGCCTTTTTCATCTCTTTCTCGCTAGCTTTCTACCTTATTTCCTTTCTCTTTCACTCTGCTTTCTGTTATTTCTCTGCTTTATAATATTACTCTTTCTTCTTCCTGTATTCATTGCTCTGCATATTACAATTTACTGCATATTTTTACTGGTTCTGCATTTACGTGGGTGCCTTGGCACCTAATTGTTTGATTATAGTTTTCCTATTCTATTTGCCCGCTTGCATGTTGGCCTATGCTTATTTATATGCGCACTGTATGCTTTATGCTCTTAGGTTACTTTATATCTAATTATTACTAGATCTCTCTTTTTAAGTAATGCTTTACAGCTCCCCAATTTCTATTTTGCTCTTTCTACTCTTCTATCGTACTTATGTTCTTTTTCGCAATGCTGTTCTGGGCTTTCCTTCTATATTATTATTACCTTCCAAACCCTTTCTCTTTTTCTGTGGGGTCTTTTCACGCGGCGGCGCTCTAGTGCGCCCAGACCCGCGGGTAACAGTTTACGGTTTCTTGATCTCTACTTGCTACTATTTAATATTTTATAGTTTTCTTTATTATTGTATCACTTATCTAAATCTCATCTCCTTTCTTCATTACTCTTTTTTTTTTTTCATGTATCTCACTTAAATCAGAGTATCGTTTCCACTTATTTTATTTCCGTCTCCCCTTCTTTTTGTCATTTCTTTTCCTTTTTCCTTTGTTTGGTTCAACACGTTGTTTTGTGCTTCACTCTCCTGTTTTTGATCTTTGCATTATTCTAATATGGCAAAAACGCATTCTCTTAATGCAATTACTTGGAATGTACATGGTCTCACCCATTACATAAAACGGAAGAAAGTACTCTCTTACCTTCAGACTAAACATGTAGATGTGGCCTTGCTTCAAGAGACCCATTTAGATGCTTTAGAATCAGATAAACTTTGTAGAGATTGGGTGGGCAAGGTTATACATAGCAGCATCCAACAAGATGAATCCACGGACGCAGGTCCCTCCCGCAAATGTGGAGTTGCAATCCTCCTTCGCAAATCCCTTCCGGTCAGTGTCTCTAAAACATGGTCAGATGTGAATGGCCGCTATGTATTTGCTAAACTTAAAATTGGAGATTCTCACATTTGTGTAGGGTCTGTTTAAGCCCCCACGGGTACCAAAAAAACATTCTTTCTTCAATTGTCCCGCCTGCTGCTCGAAATTAATGCATCGCAATATTTGATTGGCGGAGACTGGAATGTGACGCAAGACTCCATTCTAGATAAAACTGGCCCATTAGATAGGGGCAATGCGTCAGATAGAGCTTTGTTAGGTGACATCATATCAGATATTGGGTTGGTTGATCATTGGCGTTTCAGCCATCCAACGGATAAGGAATATACTTTCTTTTCATCGGCTCATGGCACATTTTCTCGTCTTGATTATTTCCTCATCTCACATAACGCAGTTCAATTGGTCACAGATTCCTGCATTCTGGAAGCGGCCTTGTCTGACCATTCTCCGGTTCTCCTTTCCCTTGAACTGGGGCTTTCTAGGCCTGGACGTAAGTCCTGGCGAATGAATATTCAACGCCACAGGACTCCTACTGGTAAATCCCAACTGCAATCACACCTTCAAAATTATCTTTCTACTAATCAGGGGTCCGTGGCCTCCAGCAGGACTCTTTGGGCTGCAGCTAAGGCTACTTTAAGGGGACAATTAATGCGTGATGCAGCAATCGCTAATAAACAAAATGCAAGGAGACAAGTTGAGCTCGAACATGACATACAAACCTACTCTCGCTTGTATATCACATCTCCGTCCTTACAAAATCGTAAATCACTCGAACGAGCCCGAATGGCTTTAAACAGTCTTTTTACATCTAAAGCAGAATACGCTTTACAGAAAATGAAAGGTCGCCATTACGAGCATGGGGAAAAGGCGGGAAGGTTATTAGCTGCGCAGTTGCGTCAGAGGGAGGCGTCTATGGCCATTCCGGCCATCAGATCTGCGCAAGGACATTTGTGCACAAAGCCTCAAGACATTGTTAACGAGTTCGCCTCCTTTTACAAATCCCTTTATACTTCTGATAATCGAATGGATTCGGATAAGATGACAGCATTTCTTGCTAAGGTGCATCTTCCTTCTCTCTCAACGGATGGCAGAGCCATTCTCGAGGGTGAAATAACCAAGGATGAGGTTTCTAGTGCCGTCGCTGCCCTGCCCTACCACAAGGCCCCTGGTGAGGATGGATTTCCTCCTGAATTTTATCGATGGGCAGGTCACAATATTATTGACACTCTACATGCCGCATTCCAGGAGGCGGATAGTGCATCTTCATTAGGCCCCCTTTCTAACAAAGCTATTATTGTTGTGCTTCTGAAGCCAGGTAAAGATCCCCAGCTTTGCAGCAGTTATCGTCCCATTTCTCTGTTGAACTCTGATATTAAAATCTTGGCTAGTATTCTTGCATCTCGTTTGCGTAAAGTCTTGCCTTCTTTGATACGACATTCTCAAGTAGGCTTTGTACCGGGTCGTTCTTCCCGGAACCATCTGCTTTCTCTGGCCCATGCACTGTGGTCAGCTCAACATCTTACAGACGATGCGTTAGCCCTTTCACTTGACGCAGAAAAAGCGTTCGATCGCATCGAATGGAATTATCTCTTCACGGTTATGGATAGATTTGGTTTAGGTACGAAATTTATTGATAAGGTACGCTTACTGTATAATCACCCTTCTGCCCAGGTGAACTGTGGTGGGTTTCTGTCTGACACCTTTACGATTCAGAGAGGGACACGCCAAGGTTGTCCATTATCCCCCCTTCTGTTTCTTCTGGCTATGGAGCCTTTGGCTGCTACCATTCGTCAATCTGATGAGGTCTCTGGTGTCCCCCTCCCAATTGGACATTCCAAAATATACCTATATGCTGATGACATCTTACTCACCCTTACTCGTCTTCCTCGGTCGATCCCTTCTCTTCTTCAAATTATTAATGATTTCTCTTCTTTTTCAGGTTACAAAATTAATTGGGACAAGAGTGAGGCTTTACCCATTTCTAACGGAACCACAAAAGCAGCCATTTATGGGTTTCCTTTTCACTGGCAGCCTTCACGCCTCAAATACTTGGGTGTCCTAGTTAATAAAGGATTACAAGACATGGTTACAGATAATTTGTCTCCTCTTATCTCCCAAATGCAAAGGGATTTTGATAAATGGAAGGCTTTGGGTCTTTCTCTTTGGGGTAGAACCCAGGCTATTAAAATGGTTACTCTTCCGAGATTTATTTACATTTTAGGTATGCTTCCCCTACAGATTCCCTTGTCCTTACTTCGATCAGTAGATGCCCAGATTAAAACTTTCATTTGGGGTGCCGCTAAGCCTCGCCTTGCTATAACAAAGTTAAAGGCTCATCAGTTATCTGGCGGAATTAGCCTTCCATCCATTGAACACTACTCTTTGGCGTTACATATTTCCCAACTCTCATATTTTTTACCTGGTATCAAAGACTTACCACAATGGGTTCAAATAGAACGACATCTTCTATCCTCAGAATCAAATCTTACTCCTCTGTATGGTAGTGGCACTAGTCGCCTTGACCCGAAAAACCCGATCTTATCTGCCATGCATAAATCCTGGCAGAGAAGTCATAGATTGTTAGGCTCAAATCCAAGAATCCATATCAAGGCTCCCTTATGGAATAATTCGGGTATCCGTTTCAATGGTCGTATGTTATCCTGGCCTGAATGGAGAGCTGCAGGTATTCTTTGTCCGGATCAACTTCTTCATGATGGGGATTTTAAGCCATTCTCTCAGCTTAGTGTAGAATTTGGTCTTCCCCTACATCATTCTTCTAAATACCTTCAGCTTCAGCAATGTTTGAAGACCCATATGGGGTCACCACCGTGGCTACTGCAAGACTCCCCTATATTATCCTATTTGCACATTTGGGGGAAATTTAAAGGTGTTACTTCTGGTCTTTACAAAAAATTTTCGTCTCATCTTTTTTCTAAATCTCTTTCACACGATCTTCAGCGTAAATGGCAATCTCGTCTTTCAAACTCTTTTTCAGATACTGAATGGGATTCGCTTCTAGAGAATTTAAATAAGGGAGCCCGAGAATCAAGGCTCAAATTTTGTCTTTTTAAAATACTGCATGATTGGCATTGGTCTCCAGTCAGATTACACCAAGCTGGTCTTCTCTCTCATTCTAACTGCTGGAGATGTTCCAATCCAGGTTGTGATATTACTCATATCATTTGTGAGTGTCCTAGTATCCAATCCTATTGGACTTACATTGGTGCTACTTTGAACTCCACTATGCCCCTAAAATTGCCACTCACACCAACTAACATTCTCTTGCATGATTTACGTCACTCCCCAAAGCTCTCGAAACCACAACTCCGCCTTTTTCATACCTCACTTGCTACTGCCAAAATATGTATACTGCGTCATTGGAAATCATCTTTACCTCCCTCTCAGGAAGATTGGTTGGTGGCGATGATGCAAACAGCCTCACATGAACGCATAATTTATAACCTTCTGGACTAAGCTGATATTTTTCTTCAAACTTGGTCTCCATTTCTTAATCAAATGCTGCTGATCCCCCTGCTTCCACTTTTACCCAAGCACATTAATCAGCTTTTATCCTCTTTTGTTCTTTGTTTATCTCTTTTCTTTGCCTTCCTCATCCTTTGCTTCATCCTTTGATGCGTTCTTCTGTCTCTATCTAATTACTTTTTCTTCGTTCTATTCATTTATATTTTCTGCACTTTTATTTTCTAGGTCTTCCCCCTTTTCTTTTCCTTATAGGTTATTTTTTATTATGTATCATTCTATGCTTTGCTCTAATTGTTACTTCAACTAGTATTTATTTATTTAAATGCATATTTATATCATATTTATTCATCAATACCCTTTTGCACTGGTTATTTCAACATGGATTTATCTTCTCTTTATTTATTGTTGTTTATGCTCTGATGTATTCGTCTTATAAAACTCAATAAAAAATGTCAACACAAAAAAAAAGAAATCCTAGAGGGAGACCTTGTTTGCCACATGAACTGTTATTAAACCATCTGTTTGTAGACTACATTGAAATTTCAGCCAACAGTGTCATTCTACATGAGAGAAGTGATCCTATCAATGCGAGTGCACCAATCACACTGCGCTCCTATGCAGCTCTCAGTCCTTAAATATGCAGGATATGATATGAAGTATTTGGTGCAAGATACACTATACATACTAGAGAATGTGGTACAAATAGCTTTATTTTTAAGTAGTTTAAAAATGTCTGGGATGCTTCAGACAGTTTATTACTCAAGGGGAAGAAAGTTACAAAAAACTGCCATGTCTCAGCATTTTATGGAGAAACACAGTGTGACATACTTGCGGACAATCTTTACAAAGACAAAGAAAGAATGTGTCCGGTTTCGAATCTGCTAGTATGCCGGAAATGACAGCACCCAATGTTTAACCCGGCCACGAGCTCACAGAAAACGATCTCATTTGCCATCTGACCTTGATCAGATCACAAGATAAGACTGCTTGGTCTTTGATGCAGAGGTCATTGCTGCAGAGAGGTGTGGCCGTGATACACTGATTTCAGTCCCTTATTGTGCCCTGTAGATACGTGACAGCAGAAGAGAGGAGTTGGCCGCATTCAGACCAGTCTTTTATTATTCGGTTTTTATTCTTCAACCATGCGTGGCCTCCAGGTTTACCGTAGGTGTTTCACCAGGTCTGTTTCTACCCTGTGATTCTGCTCCATCCCCTTGCGATCATTTGCACTGTTCTCCTTACTTTTACACCATCGTTCTAGAACAAGAAGTAAAGGGAAAGAGACAGAGTGAGACAAGGGGGAGCTAAGGTGAGAAAGGGGGAAAGCGAGCGGAAGCAAGAGATAAGCTAGAGCAGCAACAACAAGGGGCAGAAAGGAAGAATGAGAGAAGGGAAATTAAGAGAGAATGACGCTGCAAATTATCAAAACATTGAGGGGCTCAAGAAAAAAAAGTGAGAAAAGAGAAAGGGGTGAATGGGAGAGAGAAAATGAACAGAACCATGAAGGGGGAATGAGAGAGTGTTTGGAAGGAAGAGGGAGCAGGAAAAAGGAGTGGCGAGGGGTAGTAAGATTATGGGGCTTATTACAATGTCTGTTGGAGTTGCCTCTGACCAACACCGTCTCGGACTCAGGACCAACCGACCTCTGATCCACAGGTCCGACTGCCTGATTATGATGGGACTGAACACTATTTAGTTGGATACTCCCATTTCTCTGTGGGAGCTTGTGTTGCGGCCATAAACTGGCTGTAATACAGGCTCCCATGAAGAAATGGGTGTTTGTGTAAAACCCTGAACCCTCTGGCAGGCACTCTATGGTGCCTGCCATAGAGTGCATGGACCTACAGGGGGGCACCTTAGGTACCCCCTCGCCCACCAACCGTAGGCAACAGAGGCATGGGGCCCTGGTAGGGGGCCCCCAAAATCGCTTTCCAACAGCCTTTCCATGTCAGACAGGCCAGCACAGAAAGGCTGTGGGAAACCGACATCATAATCCCGACTGCGGAAATTTCTGACATCCATAGGGGATTTCGGTGTGGTTCCGACCGGCCGGAAGACTCTGAGAACCTGTTAGAACCACGTCATGCTTCGACTGCAGACATTGTAATTCAGTGGTTGGACTGCAAACCAACCGTGTCAGTCAGAAAGCCTCCGACCACAGTGGGAAAGCTTCCGACTTGTGGTCGGAGGCTTTCTGACCAACTTTGTAATCACCCATAAAGTGTTTACACAAAAGAGGAGAGGTATCCAGATACAGGATGAGAACTGTTGTGTATTATGCACTCTATGTTTGTCCATGAGACTTTCAGGTTATCATAAAGGTCACACTGGGCTGAGTTCTCTGACAAGGGGTTCTGGGATATCGGGGAGGGGGCAGACCTCCCTGTGGTTGCACTGTTGCACTGATATCTTCATAAATCTCCTCTTTTATTATCCATTTCTCGATTTATTCACAGAAAGAAGAAAGGAGTTGAGGAATGAAACAGGTGGTAATGGAGAGTTTGATAAGCAAGTAAGAAAGGTTTTAATAAAAGGGAGGAGGGTGGAAGGGAAACGAGAAGGATGGCAGGAATAGTGACTTGAAAATGAAAGAACGAGGTGGAAGAAGAGGGTTGAGATAAAGGACACAGAAGGTGAGGGGGCTGAAGAAAGTAGAGAATCATGATGATATATAAAAACTGAAATAAAGAGATTGTTGGTAGAAGGGGAGAAACAATGAGAGGGCAGGAGCTGGAGCGAAGGGGCATGAAAAAGAGAGCATGAGTCTGAGAAAAGGAGGAGTACTCAAGGCTGAAGCACAAAGCTGACAACTTTGTTGGTTCATATGATGCTTTAGAACAGGAACAAGAACAGAGAAACCTCATTTTTGTACAAACCATTTGAAATAAAGCCATGCTGGGAATGGGGATAGGAGGCAATCCATTACAACATTTCCTGTCAGTTTTGTAGCTAGTTACAACGATGATTTGTGTCATAAACTATTAGGAACACGCAAGCACAAAGTTCCCGAGACAGGACAGAATGGTCCTCTAACCCTGCACTGACAGTCAATGATTTTGCCAACATGGGGCTCAGGTGCATTCCCTCCACTCCCTATATGGTGCCCCTGCAGAGACGCCAGGTGTGTAGCCATGAATAACTCGCCTACTGCTGGGGCTGCCTTGTCACTTAGCACAGATTGAAAGCAGCTTGCTGTCTGAAGTGTAGATTAAGCAAAAGTCTCCAGTCACAGTCCTGCTGCCTCCCACATGCTTCCACTTTATCCACTGCTGGCATATTCCATCTGTGCGTTCCACACAAGAGCTAGCAAAGCGAATTATCCCCTGATCGCACCTTTATGCAATTGTAGTGCTTAATTTGTAAAATTGTAAGTGCCGGCGCCCAAAGTTTTGCTCAGAAGCCTGCGACCAGCTCCATTGAAGGTTGGGGTGACAAATACAAATACTGCGTAGTCTCGATTCCACTTGATCCCTCTTTAATGCTCCATCAGGCACTCCCTGCTTCTTTGTCTCTGTCCTGCAGCTTCTTTTGCCGGTCCCTAAAAATGAGTGCTGATGGACCCTGCCTGGAACCACCACCTCAAATTAAGCATGTCTAGACCCTGTTTTCTTCATATAACCCATAAGTCCGGGAAGTAGGGGCACAGGGGAGAGGAGTGCTACATCATCCCCCAAAATAACCATGCTGGAGTTCAGAAGGTGAATGAGCAATAATGATGACTATAATGTTTCTGTTTACTTTGTCACATTTGCTTCACACACAAAGACAAAGGTTAAACGTCAAGCTGCATTTTCTGACAAATTGTTTCTTATTATCGAAACTGGTATTTATGTTTGTTTCTCCGGCTGTGAAGAGAGAGGTCCTAGGAGATAATCTTGCTGGGTTACAGGAAGTGAAATGAAAGTCTGCACATATAAATACCAGCAAATGAACTATACAGATATTTCAAAATATATCAGCAATTAGGAAATAACAAATGAAGCACATTTTTGTTGTAATTCTGAAGTGTGATGGTAACACAAAAGTTGATAGGATCAAAACAAATCAACACACTATATTTGGTGATGTGCAGATGATAAATATTAGCTGAAATCCTATTTCCACAAATCATTGTTTGTGCACTATGTAGGGTTATTGGTAGAACTGTATGCCCATGCAAATTTAGTAGCCCCTTCAACGGAAAATGTGCTGTCTGTAAATTACAGTGCACTATCTCAATAGTGCACCAATATGCACCACTGGCTACATTCTACACCCTTACTACTCTCCTAATGAATAGGTGTGGCACATACACTACACTTGTTTTTTCTGTGACACTTGGGTTTTTCACAATCCCTATGACTTCAGTATTATGACATTAATGACAGCATCCTGCTCTGTTAATTGTTCCAGCACCACTGATATCACCCTTTGCATGGCCTCTTGTTTTCATGCTTTTTTCGGTCGATTCTAGGCCGCGTGCATTCTCTGTCTGCAAGACCTGGTGTATTCAGTGAAAGGACTTTAATCCTGCCTGTCGCTAAGCATAGGTTGACTCCAGTGTCACCCTTCTTTGCTGCCTCTTAACTGGTTTGCACAGCCGAGATGTCACTTCCATTTTTAGCTGAGGAGCTCCGGCCAAGTACGGTTTCATGACACTTTTATTGTTTATCTGCTGTTTGGGATAACTCTTTTTTTTTTCTTGATTTGACTCATGTTCTGATGTATGTGTTTCTACCCCTGTTAACAAAATGTTGCTTTACTTCCGCACCAGCACAGCATCACCACCTAATCAGTGTAGCACCACCAACTCGGCATCAGTGCAGCGCCAACTCAGCACCAGCACAGCATCACTCAGCACCACTTCAGTATCACTCAGCACCACCTAAGCACAACTCAGCACCCTCAGCACCACCACAGCACCACCTTAGCATCAGCAAAGCACCATCTCCGCATCAGTGTACCACCAGTGCAGCACCATCTCAGCACCAGCAAGATTAGCTGTTTTCAGAGGGTGCCCTTCCTTCATTAAAACTTGATGTTAATCTGTGACACACAACACCACACAATTCCATACCACGCAATTCACCAGCACACAATTCTAAACCACCCAGCATAATTACACTACACATAATACCACTCACCACAACATAATTAAATTCCACATAATAACACTCTACTCATTACCACATAAATACACCTAACATACAACCAATCTATACCACATAGCAACAATCCACATAAACACACTTCACATCATGCCACATAATTATAACCAGCATAATTTCAGTCAACGCCACACAAATCAACCCAACATTTCCATTCCACAACACATAATTCAACAAGAAGCCACAGAATATAAACCAACAACACAATGACATAACACGCCACATACATACAATCCACACAACATATTTCTACATCCTACCACAAAATACAACAGCACAGAACATAATTAAGCTCCACTACATAAATTTCCTCAACACAAAACACCATAATTACTCACCATAGCATACAATCCCACACCACATAATTACCATAGACTAAATATCCCATCATTACTATCCACATAATGCTGCTGCACACCAAACCACACAATTCTACTACACACCACATACATCCACTCCACTCCTTAACACATCAGTAATAAACATTTATATTTACAACGCCAATTGCTCTAACTCTCACAAATACAAGACATATTGCATTTAAAGTTTGAGTCTATACAGCACTTGCGCGCCGCTTAGCGGCCTGCTGGAGATGGTTTGTGGAGTTAAACTCCACCCATTGCTTGCCATTGGTTTTCATCTGTCTATGGGTGTGTCCTTTAAAAATCTTTGCATGCTGGGGGCAGTTCTGCCTCTTTGCCCCTCCTTTTTCTCTTCTGTTCCTCACTTGGAGCAGGGACCAAGTGCTGTCTCATTATGCTATAGTACTTTATCTCTTCTTTGGCGGACTATTTATTTCTTGGTTTCTTGTTCTGTTACTGTTTGCCTATGTTGAGCTTTTGCACTATAGCCGCTTATATTTTAATTTAGCATTCCTCCCTCCCATGTCCTCTTAATGCTAAAGTTGTGTTAGTGCTGCTTTCTGCATTGTGATTACCGGTCATTGCTTCTATTATTTTTAGCCTTTTTTGCAATTTTGGATGCGACCGTCAGTTGTGTTTCTTTTGGTAAAACATTAGTTTGGTTTTGGGCTGCCTTTTAAGAGGGATTGGGCATATTTGAACCTTTTTTCACAGTGAGGAAACACAGATTCACGCCATGCCATAACTGCAGCCAGATAGCTCAGGGTGGTACTGAGCAGAGGGGCCTCCGTCCACATGCCTCCCGCTTCTTTTTTATATATATATAATTTTAATTTTGGATGCCAGCAGTTGTTGGCACTGGCCCTTTTTACAGGGTCACCCCCAAACCTTTTGTCTTCCTTCTGTATTTTGTCGGACCTATTTTTGTTGGTTTTATGACTCTCTACACTTTACCCCTGTTGATCTTTGTTGAATTGCATGTGCTTTCTCTTGTAAACTTGGTAAGATTGGTCTGCACCTGTTTGTCATATTTAATTTACCTGCACGTCCCTGGTACAGTGGTATCTTGGTTTCTCACTGCTGTGAGGCTGCCCTCTCATAGATTTGCATTGGGTATTCCTGGATATGTGCTTCAATGATAATTTCTGATATGAAAGGGGTAGCATGGCAATGTTTGGTATGTTTGGAATAGTAGTAATAAATCCTGATTATTAGTGAAAGTGGATTTGTTATTACTATTTTAGAAATGCCACTTTTAGAAGTAGGCATTTCTGTGCGCTTATGACTCCTTGTGCCCTGCCTTCTTGTGTATTAATCATCTGGTTCAGATTGACAGGAGGTGTGCATTTACTCTAGACAATCACCAGGGGGGTTGAGGTGTGTCCTACCTTTCTTGGTTGACTCAGCACTGGACTGAATATCCCTTGGCTGCATTTAGTTGCACCTGCACCTGAATATGGCTGTGCCTGCCTTCCACAGTGCTGTCTTCAACCGCCTGTAGTGTGTCTGGAGCCAAGTCTTGGAATTGAATGGGGGTGTTGTGCACTTCTAAAGGCTGTTTGAAGTGTGCCCGAAACAAAGACTTAGGAGTATAAGTGTGGGGGCTGTGACCCCAGGATGGTAGATACGGCATGGGACTTGTAACCAGACACTGCAGGCTCTACATGCTGCACCAGAGGATTGGTGTGCTGCCAGGGAACAGCCACATTGACTTTGTCTTTTTGTGCTGACCTGCTGCTGGAAGAACTGCAGCTTTTCCCCAAGGACTCTGTGTGCTGACCTGCTGCCTGCTCTCATGAACCTGCGTTCCACCCAGTGCTCTCAAAGGAGCTCAGCAAGAGGTGAGTGCTGTGGAATGCTCCTGGTTGTTTGCCGTGTGCTGGTGAAAACGTAGCACTGGTGAGCACTTTATGTTCCATTTATCTTTTCCTGAAGTAAGCACAGGTGAAACTCTGCACTGGCCCCCTTGTGTGTGGAACAGCAGGAAGGGAGACCTTGCTAGTGAGGAAGTGCTCTCTCCCTCCCACCTGGCAGCCGGTGCATGTGTCTGCACTGCAAAGACGCGCTGTGCCTGTAGCTGGTAGTGCTGTGAGCTCGAGGCTTGGGCTCCCTTTGCCAATCCAAAAAAAGGAAGGAGCAAGGGCTGCTCATTGTAGCACCGCATAACGAAATCCCCCTTCAGCGCAGCCCCTCCCTTTTTAAAGGGAGGATGGGCCATACAGCCACACAGGAACCGGCTTAGGCCACGTTCCTCTGGATTTGTTGGCCGCAGACAGGGTATGCAGACAAAATATCGAGTTGGAAATTTCGAACTACAGGAATATTGAGTCCAAAATATCGTCAGTGAGAAATATCAACAGCAAGACTATCATGGTCAAGAATATCGATTTGAAGGTAAGAAATATCATTTACAAAAATATAGTTGTTTAAAATATAGATTTTTTCATTAGTGTTATGTATTTTAGTATATATTTTAAATGTATGTGATGTATTATTTTGTGCATGTATTGTTTATATTTTTTAAAATATGTGATTAATTTTTAGTAGTTATCAATTTTATTTTAATCCAATTTTACATTTCTTAGTTCTGTAGCGGGTTGTTGTTTATAGGGGAGTAGGGTGAAAAGCAAATCAATTATAATTAATTAGTAGTATATTTTTCTTTATTAATATTTATTTAATTGAGATTTTGTAGTGTTAATTGTGGGAAGTAATTTATTTTTAATTACTATTAATTATTTAATTAATTGAAAATTAAATATGGGAATTGTTTAATTAATTTTAGGTGTGGGCTGTGGGGCTTATTAGGGGTAAAGGGTGGGAAGTAAAGTATTTTTAATTAATTAATAATTAAATGTTAATTAATAATATTTCATAATGGAAAATTAAATATGGATATTGTGTAATTAATCGTAGGTGTGGAATTGGGGGTCATAGGGGTAAAGGGTGGGAAGTTAATTAATTATTATGTCTTTTAATTTGTATTTTAATTAATAATATTTATTCAATTGAAAATTAGTTATGCTAATAATGAAAGTACATTTACTTTTTAGATGTGGTGGTGAATTGTGTGGTGGTATAGGTTAGCATGTAAACAATAAAAATGTGTATAAAAATGTTTTTGTTTATAAATAATTTGTATCTAAAAATATTTGCTTGTTTGAATTTTTTAAAATATTTGATTTAATATATGGTTGTAGGTATTTGTGATATGTATTTAACATTATAATATGTTTAAAAATGTATAATATTAAATATAAATGTATTTTAATTTTTAACATATTTATATATTATTTTTTCTGTATTTCACTTTTTAAAACAAATTTTTGTTGATTTTTTGTTTGTTTTTAATTTGGAATTGACTGTAGTGGGAATAGTAATTTTTATCACTCCAAAATCCAACACTTTCCCTACTGTTACACTCATTGGAGTGGGAATAGTAATTTTTACCCCTCGCTATCCAACACTTTTCCTAATTTTACACTCACTGAAGTGGGAATAGTAACTTTCACCTCTCCTCTATCTAACACTTTTCCTACTGTTACACTCACTGAAGTGGGAATAGTAACTTGTATCTCTCCGCTATCCAACACTTTTCCTACTGTTGCACTGACTGGAGTGGGAATAGTAATTTTTACCCCTCTACTATCCAATACTTTCCCTACTGTTGCACTGACTGAAGTGGGAATAGTATTTGTTTATCCCTACGCTGTCCAACCCTTTCCCTACTGTTACACTCATTGGAGTGGGAATAGTAATTTTTACCTTTCCCTATCCAACACTTTCCCTACTGTTGCACTGACTGGAGAGGGAACAGTAACTTTTAACCCTTCGCTGTCCAACACTTTCCCTACTGTTGCACTCAGTGGAGTCAGAATAGTAATTTTTACCCCTCCGCTATCCATTACTTTCCCTACTGTTGCTCTCATTGAAGTGTGAATAGTAATTTTGATCCCTCCGCTATCCAACACTTTCCCTACTGTTGCACTGACTGGAGTGGAAATTGGTAAATTGCATCCCTCCGCTATCCACAACCTTTCCCTAATTTTGCACTGACTGGAGTGAGAATAGTAATTTTTATCCCTCCGCTATCCAACACTTCCCCTGCTGTTGCACCCACTGAAGTGGAAATAGTATTTTTTACCCCTCTGGTATCCAACACTTTCCCTACTGTTGCATTGACTGGAGTGGGACATTTAAGTTTAAATATTTTTAAATAGTTTAATGTTTAATTAATAATAAAATGTTTTTAACATAAATTTGATGTCATTGGTATATATATATACCAATGACATCAAATTTATGTTAAAAAACATGTTATACATATACATATACTAATTTGTTATATTTGTAAAAATATAAAAAATTACATTAATAGCTTATTAATTGTTTTACAGTAAGTATATATTATAATTATTATATACTTTCATTTGTCATTTTTGTTTAAATGTATATTTCATCTATTTATTTGTTTTAGCTTAAGTTTCTATTTAATATGTTTAATATTTATTATTTTATTATATTTTCCATCTATATTTATGTCATTGATATTTTTTCTCGATATTTTTGTACTTACCTTTATAAATATAGGATGCTGATATTTATGACTCGATATTGTGGTATGGGGATGTTTCGGGTGTCGATGTTTCGTCAGTGAACGTGCTTGGAGCTGTGAGCGGCGGAGGCGCCCCTCCTGGTTGCCTAGGTAACTACAACGCCCCAGCCACTACAGGACCGAACCGCAGCATGTCTCACCAGCTTCTCAGGTACGAGCCGCAGCTTCTCCCCAGACGACCACGTGGACATTGCAGGAAGGATGTCTGCATTTGGGAGCAGCTCTGGGGGCACCTCGCAGCGGCACCACGTAGTTGCGTGCGGCTGTTCTTTGGTCCATTGTCACCTTGGGGAATCCGGAAAGGTCCCCACGCCAGCCTCCATGAAGTGTGCCCTACCCCTCCGGTGCTAGTTGGAATCGTACTGGGGGAGGAGGGGCATATGGGCAGTCTGGTAGGATGGACCCACCACAACAGAGACCACTTTCACCCCTAGTGACTTGCCCCATTCCAGCCTCCTGCTGGATGCAGGTAAGATTACTGTAGTTCTGATAAGAGTCCTGCAGGGATGGCTACATCTTGCACATGGTGACCAGTTGACGAATACCCTACAAAAGAAGTACAGAAGCCCTGTAGCTTCATGAGTAGGGTGATTTAAGGAAGGTAGAATCTATATGTTGTGCCCTGGTTAATGAGGTATTTGTGTTCATTACCTGTATTGACAGGCTAGCATGTCTTTTGCAGGATCTGCATAAAGTGTCCAGTGATGATGTATGGTGGTGCCATTTCAGATGTTGCATTTACATGCACAGTGATAGTGTTATGCATAATGTTTGCATGATGTTTTATAATGTGTGTGCCCTATTTACTTGAGTGCACTAACTATTAGGTTATGGCAAGATGATTTTATGATTTATGTGATTATGGTCTAAAGTGTTTTATGAACAATACAAAGTATATTTGATGCAACCTTGCATGGAGTCTCTTTTGTGGTGTGCCTAGTGTATCACTAGTTTGTGTGTGTTGCGCAAACGCTTCATACATTGCCTTTGGGATAAGCCTGACTGCTCTGCCAAACTATGAAGGGGGTGAGCAGGGGTAATCTTGGGTGTGTAACTCCCTTACCCTTACTAGAGTGGTGTGTTTTACCTGGCTTAAGTTCATAACCTAGCCAACCAGAAAATCCTTTCCTAAAAGCAGTCAGTTGAGCTTCTTTTGGTAGGATATTAGTTTGGTTTTGGGCTTCCTTTTAAGGGGGTTAGGCTTGTTTTTAGCCACTTTTCATAGTGACCAAGCACAAATGCATACGCCATCCGGGCAGTACTAAGCAGTGGGTCCCTCCTTCCATAAAGCTGCCATGTTGGCTGAGGTATTGGAGCGCTCTACATTACTTGAGCACCAGTTCCTTTAAACAAGCCTTGCACTCAATTTGCTGTGACTTAGCTGCTGAGCAGTTCGGACTTGTTGTAGACAAAGCCTCCAGCCTACACAAGTGAGGCAGGCCGATACAGGATTATTAATACGCGTTGTCAGGTGGACGCATAGTTAAAGGTAAGATGCTTTGCCCTGCTGGCTCTGCATATTTTGTTCAGAAACAGTGGTTCACGAGTTGTCGGTGAGAATGTTTGTGTGGGCCAGTCACCAAGAAGGATTATTTCTAAAACACAAAATCTTATTTTTGACTGTCCTTTGACCATGTTGTCTGAATTTACCTTCTTGTTGAAGCAGCAGCAGAGGGTGTTTGGTTATGCTTACCTCCCCACCCCTCCCAGGAGCTCCTGGCCTCTCTCCAGCCCTGCTATCATGTTTTGTTTGGCTTTCTCGGCTGGGTCAGGCATAGGCATAGAGAAAGGACATGTTGGGCCCGATTCACAGAACTAACTTAAGACAAAATCCTAAACTTACTACACTTTACTCATTTTGGTATTCACAGAAGGCACTAACTCATTTTGTTATTCACAGAAGACACTTACTCATTGATGAGTAAGTGCCTTCTGTGAATATCAAAATGGTAGTAAGTTTAGGATTTTGTCTTAAATTAGTTCTGTGAATCGGACCCTTAGTTTTTGCTGACTCTGCAAGCAGAGGCTTGTGCAAACTGGCTTCTCTTCTACTGCATAAAAAAGAGCTGAATTAATTGTCTGATCTGCCGAAATAGGCCACCTACCAGGGTTACGTTTTGTCTAAACAGAATTATGTCTAGTTATATCCGGCATGCCCCCACTTAACAAACTCAGCAAGTCTGTGCATTTTCAGCAACTTTGCATAATCTCCCATTTAGTCTCCCACTGCAACATCCCACTTAGCTCTTTCATGCCACACCCCCCACAATATATAACTAAATAAAGCCTGGAGTGGAGGCAGCACAGAGGATGGCTAATGTTCATTTTCTTTTAATCATTTTTCAGGTGTTATAGCCCATCAATAACTTCCATGCTTTGAGGATACCCTGGAATGTATCATCGTAAAATCTCTGCCTCAGTATTTCGGATTTGAGGTTGTTGTCCCACATTGATCATTGATTTAGCAATATTCATGCTAAAGTTTCTTCTAACTTTGTGTACTATTGCCCGAAACATATATATGTGTAGCTTTTGTCTGTCCTTGTGCTACTCAGCAGGCCTTTAATGGTATTGGCCACGAGTGCCAACTTCTTAGTCCCTTCGGTCAGATATATCCATTTTGACGGTAAATGATTAAATAGCATTATATTAATTTTGATGGATCCTCGCCCTTGTTCAAATTGATGGGCGTTCTAATTTTATAAATACACAGTGTCCCCAACACCCACCATTCACTGCGTTTGCTTGCTTTTGTGTCGAGTTAGAGTGGTGCTTTATTTCACCGCTCTCACGTCACAGAAATACCCTGCACAGTTTTAGTGGTACAAGGTCGCTGTCAGTCAAACATTAGCAAAAAAACACGTAGCTACGTCGATACCGCACGTTTTTTTTGTAACTTGGTTTGCGCTACATAAATTCCACCATGTATTTCGACAAATAAATAAACGGGCAGGCAATACTGAGCGACAAGATTATCACGTCTTGTGTGTTACTTTAATAAAAAATATTTCTATAGCTCCGATCCATCCGGGCAGGCAGAGGGGAGCATAACAGCACGGTGATGGACCCGTTATAGAATGTATAGGAGAAAGATTACAGGAGGTCTATCAGCTAAGATCCTCCATCTGGTACCTTCCAGACGCCCCCAGGCCTATAAATGAAGTCCCCATTCAGACATTTCTGTGCCTTCTGAGGTTTGGGCTTACGCCTGGTTGCCTGTTGGGTTGTTCTCATGTTCATGTGGGTGAGTATTCTATTGTGTGACTGCGCCTCGCCTGCTGGAAGGCACAGGCGTAGTGCGGAATCCTGGAGGGTGGAATGTGCGCACACTCGACCTGGGACTCGGCTGCGAGGGGGCTGCTGTACCGTGCCCCTCCTCCTGACTGTCGGTGTGAAGGGTCCTGGGATTGGAACAAAGCCTACATAAGAAGCATCCCCATGTGTCCAGTTGTGATTAACGTAAGAATTCTGGCGACTTGGACAAAACCTTAGTCAAGTTTAAACCACCGCTCCATCCGATGGAGGTTCCTGACATGCCTTAGGAGAGAATTGGGGTAGATATTTTTGGTCCTGTACAATGTAGTTACCGCAACCCGAAGTTGGTTTTGGTAGCTGTGGATAACTTTTCAAATTGGCATGAATTCCGAATCGCACCTAGAGCAAATTCTGATGTGGTTGTGGATTTTTTAAAGAACATGTTTAGACGGGAAAGGTTACTGAAGACCATAGTTTCCGACAATGGTGGACAGTACACTTCTAATTCTTTTAAAGCTTTTGCAAAACAAACTGGCATGAAACACAGAACCACGTCATTGTATCATCCTGAGGAAAATGCAAATGTGGAATGCGTTAACAGGGTCTTCAAAGGCACTATTGAATTGTCCAACACTAATGGCATTCCATGGTAGGAAGAAGTGAGGAAAACAGTAGCGGCGTACAGGTTCACAAAATGTGCTAGCACAGGTCATAGCCTTTTTGAATTGATAAGAAGGAGGTCGGTTCACACCATGGACATCATGGGTTGGTTAAAAACCACTGGGATGGTTGATTGGTCAGCTGATGAGTTGAAAGAAACGTATGGAGCAAGGACAGGAAAAGTACAAGATGAGGTACGACTCATCTAATGGGGTAAAAAGAGTGGACGTTAAAGTAGGGGACGTAGTCAAGGTAAAAAAAGAACGGATGGTACAAAAAGGGGAAAGCAGATTTTCAGAACCCTTAAAAGTGGTCAAGGTTTTGTGCAACACCGCTCCATTAAGAAAGATTATCTCTTTCCAGGGGTGGTGAGAAGAAGTTGGATTACAGGCGCAAGTCATGTGACTGGGTGGATAATTTTTACTCGGATAACTCCTAGTGTGGAAGCACATGTAGTGGCCCAGGTCCAAGTAGTGCACACAGAGATTTGAGAGTCCAGGATGGTGTGCGTGACTTGAGCACGGGTATCACAACTGTAGAGCACAAGGTTGAGGATCAACGGGGTGATGGTGATAGCGGTGCTGATGCTAATGCTGCCATTGATACCTTGACTCCGATAAACGTACCTCTGCCTACTGTGTCCAGATACGACAGAGTATGTGTGAAGCCAAACATTTGGATGATTTTCTAGTTTAGGTTAGGGTTTTTCGATCTTGGTTGCTCATTTGTCTTCCTTCATATAATTTCTTTAGTTCCTGGTCTTGATTGTCTTCTATGTAATTTTCACTGTACATGTGTTGAACACTCCCTATGCCAACCAACTCACTAGAAGACTACAAACCACCCAGAACTCAGTATCCAGACTCATTCTCAACCGCCCACACTGAACTCACATCACACCACACCTCAGGAAACTGCACTGACTCCAAATACACAAACATGCTCAATTTGAAATCATCATACACACGTTCAAGGCACTACACAACTCGGGCTCGACCTACCTGAGCAGCCATATGTCATTCTACCAACCACCCAGGCACATCTGCCTTGCAGGACTCCTACTAGCACACATCCCACACATACACAGAACCAGATCTGGAGGATGGGCAATCTCTTACATTGCTCCTAAAGCATGGAACGACCTTCCACTGCACATCAGAACCTCCTCATCTCTTCTTGAATTCTACAAGAAGCTAAAGCCTTTCAATTAACCAACCTACCATAGGCAGGGCCAGGCACACACACCTGCTCCGTGTCAGGATGCCCTCACAGGTGATAATGCGCTTTATAAACACACAAAACAAACAGTCAGAGTGAAAATATGAGCCACAGCTCACATCAGGCTCATTGGTTCAGCTTTCTGAGTAGGTCCTTGTCGGTATTTAGAGTTCCTGGCCAAATGACGATGCAGCGTGTGCAATGTAATTTGTTTTATTTATTTATTTATGTACTTACCTCTGTTCGGCCGTATGCCGGAGTTTACTACCTCTCACCCTGCCCCTCCCCCGCCCTGCCTCACTGCCCCGCAGCACTCCCTCCAGAAGCCGCTAATGAAAAAGTATGCAATTACATCCTACCTAGTTCATACCTCTTGCAAGAGGAGCTTATCCCTCAATTACACCTCCCCTCTTGCTGCCTTTTGTCAAAAGAATGTTTTCTACTACTGCAGCTGGCAGTATTTACTCAGGCATATTGCATATGACTATTGGGCTTCCTGCAGGTCGGGGAAAGTTATTAATCTGCTAAATTTTTGTCTAATTGAAAACCACATTCAGTCCTAACTTCTGATAACTTCTCTGTTAAAAGTCATGTATGCTGTGCATACAAAATTTTGAAGTCAGAATATTGAGGGTACTAAATACGGAGGACAAAATATCGAAAATAAACTGGTATGTAAGTCTAGATTCCCTATACCTAGATCCATATATATGTATCTAAATGGTACATATATCTTCAAAGTACATAAGTAAAGGGAGTTAGGAACAGTAAATCTATACTCCTCTGTCTGCATTTAACTTTCTATATTTTGTCCCTTGTAATTCTGTCCTTGATATTCTCATATGTCAATACACTTCATCTCCATATGCAGTAATGCAATCCAAAATATTAACCTTTTTGCAGTCTACTTTTTAACATAATTTGTACTTATGCTGTTATATTCTTCTCATTCACCAACACCATCACTTTAACTTAATTTCATATTTGACAAATGGAGCAGCAGATCAAAATGACCTGACTGCATAATATGGCTGACTGTGCAAAGGAGACCCATTTAAGACTATGAGAATTATATCATTTGCTGTATTGTCAAATAGCTGCACTTATATTAAACTATTTATGCCTATTACACATTTATAGTAGGCTTGGGAGAAATGTTAATTATGTCGGAGTAATTGGAGGAATTTCAGTATTCATACATTACTCTTGTGATTTGAAATTACGGAAATTATGCGATTATGCCAGCTTTTGGAATTAAGAGTAATTTGGGGCATACTGCTGCAGGAGCCAATTGTGGTGGAATACATTTTACAGTGGGGGTGCTGCCATCAGTGTTGCATCACTGAAGTCATAGAAATTGTGAAAATTCTAAGTGTCACATAGAAAAAAAGCATAACAAATGAGCCACACCCATTCAACATAAGAGTGAGAAGGGACAGCCACAAACACAGGACACTCAGCTGCATCTGCATTCATCAGCATAATGATGGGTCTTCCTGGGCAGAGTGAAGGGGAGGGACTGACACTTACTGACTGAACGACACTTACACTTCAATAGGTGGTGTCCTGCCCTCACACAAAGCAAGCACTGATCAACCCCCCAGGGTTAGCCCGGCAGACAGGACTGGGCTGAAAGGAGACCTGCGCACTTCAAAGGCCAGCCTTTGATGTCACCTCCACTTTAAAGGCACTTTTGAGTAAAGGTATTGGGTCTCGGACCAAATCTGACAGACACTTTTTGGACCTGTAACCAGACACACGTCTAAAAATCCAGATCAACATCTGCAAATTGCCAGAAGGACTGATGTGCTGCCAGGAGGGGGTGCTGCTCTGTCAATTGCTCTGATGTGTTGGCCTGCTGCTTGCTGATTGCTGTGCTGCAGTAGAGACTGTCACTTTGCTACCTACCTTGTCATGCTGGTCTGCTGCCGGCTACCTCATGCTGTATTGAACTCAAAGTGCTCTCCAAGGGCTTGTTGGCATTAGGCCTGGCCAGTGAACTCTGCACCGTTCGCGGAGTTTGCAGAGTTCTCTGCACTCCGCGGAGCTCATCGCTTGGGTAGATTTCTACTTTGGGTAGTTTTAAAAATGGGTATTCTGGTTGGTGCCTAAGCCAGGCAGAAACCACCACTCTAGTCAGGGCAAGGGAGTTACACAGTGAAGATAATTCCTGCTCGCCCCCTTGGTAGCTTGGCAGAGCAGTCAGGCTTATCCCAGAGGCACTGTGTAAAGCGTTTGTGCAACACACTCACACAGCAGCGACACACTCGGCACACATCAAAAGAAACTCCACACAAGGTTATATTAAAATAGCCTTTGTTTTATCCATAAAACACATTAGAACATACCACATATATACACTGTGCCACCAGGCACTTGTCATGAGTTTACAAGGTATATATACATCAATGGGCCAATCGGGCCACTGTCATAATCACCTTAATCACACTTAGGTAGGGCATTTAGTAACTACTGGTAAGAGTGCTTAGCACAAAGCATCAGGCACAAACCAAATAACGGAACTTATCATAGTACATTATGCATACACATAAGTAACAACAGTGCACCAAACACTTGCAGTAATGTACGTTTCCTAAACACCTCATGCCCACCGTACACCCGGTACATATTACTTGCACGTTAGCCCACAGACTTCCTATATCAGCTCAAGGCATAACGCATTAGATATGCATGTAATACGTAGTCATCCTTAGTAACCCTCACTCTGGGTGAGCCAGAATTCCAAGGCGGTCTCCAGAACAGGGAGCGAAGCCTCCCTCTGTTTCCCTTCTCTGCTGAGTGGCTCGTGGGTGTGGGCCCCGCCCAGGCAACAGCTGCCTGACTTCTGTTTCATCAACCACCCTGCCCGCACAGCAACAAGGGAAGGTCCTGACTTCCTTTCTGTGGCCACAAGAGCCCGCAAGCCTCTGGTTCAGTCGCTCATTCTGGCTCTACCCACAACCAGGTGATGTAACACCTGGCCTCCGGGTTGTAGCGGCAACGAGCCATGACTTCCTCCTGGCACTAAAATGCGGGGTAGGCTCCCACCCGGACATTGTATCTGCGGCATTTCTTGTTGCACTCTTAGCGAGTGAGCCCGTGTCTCAGGCGTTGTCACTAATTTAAGCCCCCACCAAATGCCTGTGGAGCGTAGAACAAAGGAGCGCTCAACAGCAGTAGGAGCCCACACCCTGGGCTGATCAGCATTTCCGCACGTGTTGGCCAGCGGCAATAGAAAGCACTAAGTCTGTCTCCCACCTGAAGAGAAGACCAAACAGGGAGCAGGCAGTGCTTTTTCCAGTCATCACTATGGGCAGAGCACTAGGGGATTTCCCAGAGTGGAGCTCCCCACCAAACTTTACTGCGCTCACCAAGTTTTGCTTCAAATGGACCCAGGGCCAGTTTTACAGCCCTATTAAATCCCTGGGCCAGAGAACAGGGCACAGGCAGGCCAGCACTCGGGCCCCTTGGCAAGGGGCAGTCCTTAGGCAGTTCCTCCTGGCAGTCCAGCAGCCCCGGCCATAAATTCCAAGTAAGCACTAGTTCATTTCTCATGGGGGCAGAGTCCCAATATTTATTTTTTTAAGTTTGAGTTCAATAAAGAAATAACAAAGAGAAAAATATAACAATATTACCATAGGGTGAATGAAAAATTACTGGAACATAAAAAGAAAATGGTAAAAAAGAAAGAAGGCACATAATAAAATTGGCATCACATGATACATCAAGATAAAATTGCATCATATATAACAATAAATAAATAAAAAGGGGGGGGACATTCAGCAAAAAGGAATTGTAATAAAATAGGCAACAATTGTAGGTCAGAAACACATTATACACAAATATTTAACAGAGTAAGCATAACATTAAATGAGAATAAAAAAAAGCATATGAATGAAACATTCAATAATGAAAGACTAAACTAATCATCTAGATTACAAGGCAAGGGGGAAATTAAGGTGGTTTTCGTACCTCATCTGAACTATTTATAGAAGCAATATGGAGAGAGGCGGATAGAGATAAATAATTTGTTAAAGGGAGCCATAAAAGATCCCTTTTAATTGCAAGAGATATGGGGGAGACATAGTTAATATCTAGTCGGTGATGAAAACAGACTGCATTCCACCAGGATTTGAAATTTACTTTATCAGGTTGTTTCCAATTAGAGGTTATTAAGTGGGAAGCAATAGCTAATAATAAATCTAGAAGCTTAAAGCTCAAAGGGGATTGGGGCCATTGGGGGGACAAAGTGCCTAAAAAGATGTGTGTATAGGAAAAAGAGAGTGAAACTTTAAATATTTTATTAATTTGAGACCAACAAGTTTCCAAAATTGATGAATTGGGGGACATTCAAACAACATGGGGCCGATTCCGATCCTGGAGAAACCGGGTACGAACAGTCGGTCGTAGCGTTTTCTCCGTCCGACTCGTACCCGGTAAAAACACCATACAAACATGCAAGTACGATTCGTACGGAAACACCATTTCCGTACGATTCGTACAAAACACCGGCCGACACAAAAACACATACAAATGTGATCCGGGATGGCGCGGACGCGACATGCGGACGGAGTTAGGCAGCTTTTTACGTACCAGCAAGTACGATTCGTACCGACAGCACTCCGGGCGGCTATATTTTTACGGCACACAAATTGTGCCGGTAAAGCTAAGTACGCCGCGAAGTGTGAGGAAAAGGGGGCCCGGTACACGCCGAACACCCCCAGCCCCCTCCCTATGTCCGCGACGTCCCCCCAGCCCCCCGTATGTCTGCAACGTCCCCCCAGCCCCCCATATGTTCGCAAAGTCCCCCCAGCCCCCCTGTATGTCCGCGACATCCCCCCACCCCCCGTATGTACGGTGCGGACCCCCACCCCACCCCCGTATGTACGGTGCGGACCCCCACCCCCGTATGTACGGTGCAGACCCCCACCCCCGTATGTATGGTGCAGACCCCCAACCCCACCCCCGTATGTACGGTGCGGACCCCCACCCCACCCCCGTATGTACGGTGCGGACCCCCACCCCACCCACCGTATGTACGGTGCGGACCCCACCCCCGTATGTATGGTGCAGAACCCCACCTCACCCCCGTATGTACGGTGCGGACCCCCACCCCCGTATGTACGGTGCGGACCTCCACCCCACCCCCGTATGTACGGTGCGGACCCCCACCTCACCCACCGTATGTACGGTGCAGACCCCCACCCCACCCCCGTATGTACGGTGCAGACCCCCACCCCCGTATGTACGGTGCGGACTCCCACCCCCGTATGTATGGTGCGGACCCCCACCCCCCGTATGTACGATGCGGACCCCCACCCCACCCCCGTATGTAGGGTGCAGACCCCCACCCCACCCCCTGTATGTACGGTGCAAACCCCCACCCCACCCCCGTATGTATGGTGCGGACCCACACCCCACCCCCCGTATGTACGGTGCGGACCCCCACCCCACCCCTGTATGTACGGTGCGGACCCCCATCCCACCCCCCGTATGTACGGTGAGGACCCCCACCCCACCCCCGTATGTACGGTGCGGACCCCCACCCCCGTATGTACAGTGAGGACCCCCACCCCTCCCCAGTATGTATGGTGCGGACCCCCACCCCACCCCCCATATGTCCGGTGCAGACCCCCATCCCACCCCCGTATGTACGGTGCGGACCCCCACCCCCATATGTACGGTGCGGAGGAGGTCCGCACCGTACATAGGGGGGTGGGTTGGGGGTCCGCACCGTACATATGTGGGGTGGGGTGGGGGTCCGCACCGTAGATACGGGGGTGGGGTGGGGGTTTGCACCGTACATACGGGGGGTGGGGGTCCGCACCGTACATACGGGGGTGGGGTGGGGGTCCACACCGTACATACGGGGTGGGGTGGGGGTCTGCACCGTACATACGGGGGTGGGGGCCGCACCGTACAGACAGGGGTGGGGTGGGGGTCTGCACCGTACATACGGGGGGTGGGGTGGGGGTCCGCACCGTACATACGGGGGTGGGGTGGGGGTCCGCACCGTACAGACAGGGGGTGGGGGTCTGCACCATACATACGGGGGTTGGGTGGGGGTCCACACCGTACATACGGGGGTGGGGGTCCACACCGTACATACGGGGGGTGGGGTGGGGGTCCGCACCGGACTGGGGGGTGTCACGGACATATGGGGGGTCTGGGGGGACGTCGTGGACATACGGGGGGGCTGGAGGGACGTCGCAGACATACGGGGGGTGGGGGGATGTCGCGGACATACGGGGGGCTGGGGGGACATCGCGGACATACGGGGGGGTGTTCGGCGCGTATGCGGGCACATGTTTGGACATCTCCATGGTTGCTGTGGAGGTTCACTCCGTACAGTGTTTTTACCATACGGTTGTGGATTCGGACGGACGGGACGCTTCGTACTTGCGCGTTCGGACGTCGGTTTACCGAGTCGTACGTAAAAACGTCCGGGGATGTGTCGGACACTTTTTCCGACCCAGAGATGTGTCGGGGTATACTCCCAATGCGATTCGCATGGTGTTTTTTACATACGAATCGTACTTGCCAGTTTGTACGGAACTTGTACGATCCGTACGTAAAAAAATCCGGATATGAATCGTACGGGGAATATTTATCCAGGATCGGAGTCGGAATTGGCCCCCATGTGTTTTAAATTAGCAGCAGGACAAGGACAGGACCAACAGGTGGAGGACGTAGTGGATGAAAAGGAGGCCAAAAGCAATGGGGAAAATAACGCTAGATGATGTATGAAAAAAAGGGTTTGTGTAGTGTTAGCAGCTCTGGAGGTTTTATGAATTTTAGACCATAGTTTATCCCAAGTAAGAGTTGACCATTCTTGTGAGAAATCCCTTTCCCAGGCCAACTCAACCTTTGTTTTGTGTCTGTCTGAATGAGATTGCAATGATTTATATACATTGGATGCTGAGGGAGAATTATCTAAAGGTTGAAATAAGTTTTTATATGAACTAGGAATATCTTGAGATTGGGACAGATTTTTAAGATATTGGATGAGTGAAGAATGAAGTAGGTTATATTGTGATCTAGAGAAGGAAGTTAGAGAAAATTGGGCTTGAAGTTCAGAAAAAGTAAGGGGCTGAGTATCAGATAATAGCTGGGATATCCAGCTTAAACCTCTAGAATGCCAAGATTTCCAGTATGTAGAACGATTACGAATTTGTAATAATTTATTGTGCCAAATAGGTTGTGGATGTAAGGAGTTATAGTAAGGATAAGACGAGGAGAGTGTAGGGATCAAGAGTTTGCGAGAATGGGAAATGATAGGGGAATGCAGAGAAGCAGTGTTGGAAGTGAAAGTTAAAATTTCTTGAAAGTCGAAAGGAGCGATAGAAATGCTATTTTTAAGCAAAGGGTAGGATAGAAAGGAAGATCCATAGATAACCATCTATCCGTCTGTTTTAATGAAAAGGCAGAGTGATACGTTTTAAAGTCGGGAAACTTAAGACCCCCTGTGAGTCTGTCTTTTTTCAAAGAGGATAAAGCTATACAAGAGCGTTTACCTTTCCACAAAAATTTTACTAATATTGAGTCAAGTTTTTTAAAATGATGTTCAGGAATGTGAATAGGGATCATGGAGAGGGTATATAAAATAAGAGGAGATAGCATCATTTTAATTGAGTCTAAACGACCCTACCAGAACAAAAAGAGGGTATGCCATCGCGTGATGGAATCATTCAATTTTTTAGTAATATAATCAAAATTTCAGTGTCTCAGATAATAAAGGAGAAAACCATAAGCCAAGATATTTGATTTTCAGAGGGTTCCAGGAAAACCTGGAATGGTCATAAAGATGCTTTTGACACAGAGCGTTTAAGGCTAAAACTTCACATTTGTCTACATTAAGACGTTAACCCGAAACATTAGAGAAAGACGATACCTGTTGAAGAAAAGGAGGAAGAGAAGATTCAGGATTGGAGCAATATAAAAAAATATCATCTGCATAAACTGACAATTTAACTTGATGGAGACCAAGGTGAAAACCAGCAATATGTTCATCTTGTCTACTTTTAGTTAAAAAGGGCTCCAAAGCAATAACAAAAAGCAGAGGGGAAAGGGGGCATTCTTGTCATACTCCTCTATGCAAAGAAAAATAATCAGAGGCCTTACCGTTGACCAAAATTGAGGCTTTAGGGACTGAGTACAATAAAGAAATGAAAGTAATCAGTTTGGAAGAGAAACCAGCCCATTCCAAAGCGTGAAACATAAAATCCCAACCAATTCTATCAAATGCCTTCTCAGCGTCCAACGAGATCGCGGCAAAAGGGTGATCCAAAGAAGAAGCTTTACTTAAAACATTGAAGAGAACTCGCGAGTTATCCGAGGCAAGTCGTCCTTTCACAAAACCCATTTGTTCCAGGCCAAATAAGATCTGGAAGAATAGGATCCATCCGGAGGGCCAAAATCTTTGCAAAGATTTTATAATCTGTGTTTACTAGAGAAATCGGGCGGTAGTTTTTACAAAGGGAATAATCTTTGTCCTCTTTAGGAATCAGGCAAATCAGCGCTTCTTGAAAAGTGCCTCTTGAAGAACCATTGTCAAGAAAAGATTGAAATAAAAGTAAAAGATTTGGCAAAAGTATGTTCGCAAAAGAATTATAAAATTCAACGGTAAAGCCATCTGGACCTGGAGCTTTCCCCTGCCGCAATACCGATACAGCATGGGAAATATCTGCTATTGAAATATCTGCATCCAATGACTCAAAATCAATATGGTTGGATAAGGGAAGAGGAATGGATTGAAAATAAGAAAGGGGAACATATTGATCTGGCGGGTTTTCAGGAGTGTATAAATTCTTATAAAAAGAGACAAATTCATTCAAAATATCCTTGTCTTTAAAGATAGGAATGCCGGCTGAACCTTGTAAGGATTCAATTCTTGTTCTTTCTTTTCTAATTTTTAAATAATTTGCTAATAGTTTCCCCATCTTGTTCTGACCCCCATAATAACGAGAACTGCTTTTTAAAAGTATATTAGAGGCCGCATCAGTAGAGATTCTGTTAAAGGTTAGTTTCGCATCAATAAGATTCTTCAGGGAGGATTCATCATTTGAGTGATAATTAGGGGTGGGCGGAATTTGCGTAACCACGTTACGTAAATCTCCGCGAAACGGCAAAAAATCTCCGCGAACACGCAGAAATTCCGCGAACACGCGGAATTGCTTGTTCGCGATACTTTTTTCCTGTTCGCGATCGCTGTTTGCGTGCTCGGGGTGAAATATCTCACGAACACGCATATTGAGAACGCGAACAAGCAAAAAATTTCGCGAAGTTGCGGTACGCAGGTTTTTGGGCAATTTTGCGTTCTCCGCGGAACGCGAAATTACCCAAATTCCACAAATTCCACGAGCGGAACGGAATTTACCGCCCAGGCCTAGTGATAATATACATATTCTAATTGTTTGATTTTGTTGAGTAAGTGAGAGGATTGGGCTTCTATGGATTTCTTCTTCTGAGAAACAAAATTATTAATAAAACCTCTTGCAGCAACCTTAAAGGAGTCCCAAACCATAACAACCATAACAAAAGGGGTGTCAGGAGTGTTGTTAATAGCAAGAAACTCTGAGGCAAAGGAATTAAACATCTGACAAAAATTTTGATTAAGGAGAAGGGAATTGTTAAAGCGCCAATGGCCTGGATGACGGTAAAAGGGGATAAGGTCTACGTGGACAGGGGCGTGGTCTGAGATTAAAATAGAACCAATTTCAGAGTGAGTGGCAAGTTGGGGCAGGGACTTGCTCGGAAAAAGATAATCAATACGGGATTGGGAACGATGTGGAGCTGAATAAAAGCTGTGTTCTTTAAGGTCAGGATGGAAAAGTCTCCAAATGTCCACCAAGGCTCTACGACGAATAGTTGAAGTAAATTGTGAATGCATTTTAGATGGGCAAAATGTAATTCTAGAATGTCTATCTAGTATGGGGTCAAGGACTTGGTTACAATCTAAACATAAAGAAACAAAGCTAGCGGTATCCCTCTAGGACAGCACTGGATTTATCATTACCCCATCATATCTGTTGGTGATATATTCAATTCACCACAAGTGTGCAATCTTGATTAGCACCCGCCAGCACAGTGCTGTTCCAGCCCCTGGAGTGTCAGTAAAGAAAACAGCACAAGATGCACCACTCATAATATAATTTAAATCAGTCCATATCCTTGATGTTTTTTCTTTTCAAAGTAATCTTCTTTATTTTTAATTTGTCATATACACATTAAAACATCCAAGACAGCCAAAGCAGCCGACGCGTTTCGTCCACCACGGGACTTCTTCGGGGCTGCAACAGATTTTTGTAAAAAAATATAGAGTATAAATAACACACATGAGGACTAGGCACAGACAATACAATGAGCAACATCTACATACATAAAAGTGATCAAATACAAATGGACTCAATTCACATCAAGATTGCATAAGACAACGATTGACAATTGTAAACCAATACAAAATGATTGAAGTAATCAACATGTCATAAGTTTACTACGCGTTGGTCCCAACATCATATTTTCAACACATTAACTGGTTACAGTAGCAAGTGAGTTTGTCCTACAAGGTGACTCAATCAAATGGCATGTAGGAATATGCAACGAGAAGTATAGGATTTCGCTGGAATACTCAAAATGTCACTGCATAAGCACCTTTGTTTGATTTAAAATATCATACAGGAACTCCACAAAATGAAAAGACAAAATATACAATTACAGTGTTAGCAGTTGGTGGCGAGCCAAATTTCTGTCTAGGGACATGATTTTACCACAAGTAGAGCGCAATTAATATCATTCCTTAGAATTCAATCTCAAAAAGGCGAGTGACATTCATAATTAAATTGCAAGAACACTAAATTTCCCTATCACAGTCAAGGGCAAAGAAATAAAGAGCCAACAAAGGTCAAAGGTTAAGGAAATAGGATGTATACCCATCGTAAAAACTGATGTACCAATGTTTGTATTTTTTTCGTATTTTTTTCTCTCTCTTTTTCAGTTGTAATATTACAGGAGGCACAGATCAAAGTCACTAGGGGAAATCAAGAGACGGGCAAATGTAAAAGCGAACTAACTACATGAAACATCTGCACTAGTGAAATGTAAACATATTGTGATAAGGTGATATGTGTACTCACTTTAACAAGGTGGGTGCCTCGATTTCAATTCAAAAAAAGTTTATCTGCTAAGAAACTCAAACGGGTCACGTCCTTCCAATATCAATTATATTCCAATTTCGTCCAACGGTACGAGTAGTAGTATCACCCTCTAAGATGCCTATAATTAAATCATATACAAACATCAAGTCAGATGATGACCAAATGTCGAAATACTGTTGTGTAAGTGAAAAAGTGAGAAGGAAGCGATGATCCGAATGTAAAGCCTACAGGGAAGACGTTACAACCTAGCGTGAAAGTGAACGGGAAGGTTTACATTATAATACTAAACTGACCCCGTACAGTCCCCTTGGCATCACCCAAAGCACGCAGGAATTTGGCTAAAATACACCTAGAAAAGCAGGTAAAGGAGCCCGGCGCTCCAACCTACCCGATTCCGCATCTTTCGTGACAAGAAACGCCACCCTTGTCAGGTTGCAACAGGGCAAATGGTTCGTACTTCATGTTTATATAGTGCAAATAATTCATTACAACTTACAACACCTGGGTTTTCCCCTCTTAGAGCGCGAGAGTTACAAGCGTAAGACAGCGATAGAAGTGAGATGAAAAAGACGGCCGCCATCTTCGAAGGGTATTCTAACCCATCATAACAGTAGGGATAAATAGTATTTATCAATAACTTATAATACAAGACCATTTTGTAAATACTTATGTTTAAGGCAAAAGATTTAAAGCAGCTATATAAATAGGCCCATTATCCGAAAAATGTCATCGCTAGGGCAGTATAAACAGGCGCCATTTTAGAAAGGTAAAGACGTTAGTGAGCAACGGGAAACAAATGAGTTACTAATGTAAACTACCATAAAATCATTTATAAATGAAGCCACCATCTTTGAGAGGTAAAATAACCCTTCAACAAAGTGGGAATAAATTGTGTTAATTAATTATATGTGGAATGTATACATTTGTTAAGAATCTCATGAAACTTTTATACCACAGCATTTGTTTAAGGGTCATTTGTTTTTACAAAAATTCAGTTCTTAAGGAAGATTATTTTAAAAAAACCTAAGCTAACATGCCCGTAACCAACATCGAAGAAAAGTCAGTGAGAATCAAATGGCATAAATGAGCACCATCTTTTGCGGGTAAAGGCATGTAAGAAGTCAACGAGGTACAAAATAGTTTGCTAATTTCAACTATCACGAAATTGTTATAGGAAAGGAACAGAACGAAGAAAAATGGCATGGAAGGTCGTCATTGTAAAGTTATCGAATGTCAAAACAAGATAAAACCAATGGTCACCATGTTGTAAGTGGTTCAAATCTTAAAAGAACCACTGGGCACAAATGAATCACTCTTCCTATTGTCACACACTGTAACATGAAAGAGAGACCAGTAAGGTAGTGAGTAAAATGAATAATCAACTACCAGAAGGTATTATAATCAATCATGAGAGAAAAATGGACAGGGCAAGTAGAATTAATTTCACGCATGAGGGAAATTTGTGATCCTATTCCCCCCAAAAATATATGCATAATACAAGGTGTATGCATTAAAGGTATTTCATAGTGTCACATTAAAAATAAAGTAAACATTCAATCGTTTGTCAAAAGGTACATCTTGGGGGAACAGTAAACTACTCGATCTTAGCAGGAAAGGGAAAGGATCATCCTAATGTTATAAGCATTTGCAGAGTAGTAGGAAATACAGTTGCTTTTCAATAATGATTATAACACAAATACAGAAAGTTTGAGAGCAGCCACCATTATGTGCAATAGGATTCATAGGATGCTCTGTAATTACACAGTGTCCAGTAGGGTTAACAGGGCATTGTTTAAAGAAAATAGTGCATTTCAGATTCACTATTGTGTCCCATTTCCACACATCGAAGTCTGCATATCTAGCCAGCTTCATTTTTTCTTAATTCCTGCTCTCTATTTCCTCCCCTAGGGGATATCGGTATTTGATCTATTCCAAAGAACCATAATTCATTAAGTTTGTGTTGTTTAGTTTGGATATGAGTTGGATATGAGTTGTAAGGGGATATCTAAGATCCCCATTATTTACTGCTCTCAGATGTTCCTGTATCCTTACCCTTAATTCCCTTTTAGTGCTACCCACATATATCATATTGCACGGGCAGCCCAAAATGTATGTTACAAACTTGGTTTTGCACGTGATAATATGTTTTCAGTGTTGAATTGGAACGTGCTAGTCCTGTTTTTTCCCATTTTACAAACACAGCTCTTCATGCATGTGAAGAAACCCCCTTGTCCCTCTGTTGATGAGGACCTGTCCCCGAGTTGATGAGTTACCATCATTATCTCAATGATAACCCATACAACATGAGATTCACTATAAATTGGAATAGGGAGAGGATTAACTTTCTAGATATTCAATTTTTTACTTACAACAATACAATACAGAGTACAGTTCATCGGAAGAATACTGCTTGTAACAGTGTATTGCATTATGGTAGTGCTCACCCCCGACATGTAGTAAACAACATCCCCTTTGGGGAAATGAGAAGAATGAGAAGAATTTGTAGCACCCAGGAAGGATTCACTCAAAATGTAACAGAAACTAAAAAGAGATTTTTGGCAAGGGGTTATCCCCTGTCCCTAATGAACAAAATTGAGAGTAGGGCCCTAAATGTGAAATGAGAAAGCACATTAGAAAAAAGAATGCCACGGAGTAAGAAAGGGAAATGTTCCTTTACTGCCCTTGTAACTGGTTACAATAGGGATAGTAGTAAGATCTTTAATATCCTACGGAAACATTGGAGATTGCTTGAGGAAGTACCAGGCCTAAAGGATGAAATAACTAGAAATCCAAGGGTTACCTATAGGCGTGGTCAAAACTTGAGAAATATGCTTTGCCCTAGCTTCGTCACATCCCCTAAAATTTCTAATTGGATGACAGAGGGACAAGGGGGTTTCTTCACATGCATGAAGTGCTGTGTTTGTAAAATCTGAAAAAACAGGACTCGCACGTTCCAATTCAATACTGAAAAAGTCCATAGGATCAAACATATTATCATGTGCAAAACCAAGTTTGTTACATACATTTTGGGCTGCCCGTGCAATATGATATATGTGGGTAGCACTAAAAGGGAATTAAGGGTAAGGATACAGGAACATCTGAGACCAGTAAATAATGGGGATCTTAGATATCCCCTTACAACTCATATCCAAACTAAACAACACAAACTTAATGAATTATGGGTCTTTGGAATAGATCATATACCGATATCCCCTAGGGGAGGAAATAGAGAGCAGGAATTAAGAAAAAATGAAGCTGGCTGGATATGCAGACTTCGATGTGTGGAAATGGGACACAATAGTGAATCTGAAATGCACTATTTTCTTTAAACAATGCTCTGTTAACCCTACTGGACACTGTGTAATTACAGAGCATCCTATGAATCCTATTGCACATAATGGTGGCTGCTCTCAAACTTTCTGTATTTGTGTTATAATCATTATTGAAAAGCAACTGTATTTCCTACTACTCTGCAAATGCTTATAACATTAGGATGATCCTTTCCCTTTCCTGCTAAGATCGAGTAGTTTACAGTTCCTCCAAGATGTACCTTTTGACAAACGATTGAATGTTTACTTTATTTTTAATGTGACACTATGAATGTAATACCTTTAATGCATACCCCTTGTATTATGCATATATTTTACTTGGGAATAGGATCACAAATTTCCCTCATGCGTGAAATTAATTCTACTTGCCCTGTCCATTTTTCTCTCATGATTGATTATAATACCTTCTGGTAGTTGATTATTAATTTTACTCACTACCTTACTGGTCTCTCTTTCATGTTACAGTGTGTGACAATAGGAAGAGTGATTTATGTGTGCCCGGTGGTTCTTTTAAAATTTGAACCACTTACAACATGGTGACCATTGGTTTTATCTTGTTTTGACATTCGACAACTTTACAATGACGACCTTAAATGATATTTTTCTTTGTTCTGTTCCTTTCCTATAACAATTTCGTGATAGTTGAAATTAGCAAACTATTTTGTACCTCGTTGACTTCTTAAATGCCTTTACCCGCAAAAGATGGCGCTCATTTATGCCATTTGATTCACACTGACTTTTCTTCGATGTTGGTTACAGGCATGTTAGCTTAGCTTTTTAAAAAAAAATCTTCCTTAAGAACTGAATTTTTGTAAAAACAAATGACCCTCCTTAAACAGATACTGTGGTATAAAAGTTTTATGAGATTCTTAACAAATGTATACATTCCACATATAATTAATTAATACGATTTATCCCCGCTTTGTTGAAGGGTTATTTTACCTCTCAAAGATGGTGGCTTCATTTATAATTGATTTTATGGTAGTTTCCATTAGTAACTCATTTGTTTCCCGTTGCTCACTAACGTCTTTACCTTTCTAAAATGGCGCCTGTTTATACCGCCCTAGCGAGGAAATTTTTTGGATAATGGGCCTATTTATATAGCTGCTTTAAATCTTTTGCCTTAAACATAAGTATTTACAAAATGGTCTTGTATTATAAGTTATTGATAAATACTATTTATCCCTACTGTTATGATGGGTTAGAATACCCTTCAAAGATGGCGGCCGTCTTTTTCATCTCACTTCTATCTCTGTCTTACGCTTGTAACTCTCGCGCTCTAAGAGGGGAAAACCCAGGTGTTGTAAGTTGTAATGAATTATTTGCACTATATAAACATGAAGTACGAACCATTTGCCCTGTTGCAACCTGACAGGGGTGGTGTTTCTTGTCACGAAAGATGCGGAATCGGGTAGGTTGGAGCGCCGGGCTCTTTTAACTGCTTTTCTAGGTGTACTTTAGCCAAATTCCTGCTTATTTGGGTGATGCCAAGGGGATTGTATGGGGTAGTTTTACAATGTAAACTTTCCGTTTACTTATACGCTAGGTTGTAGCGTTTTTTGCTATAGGCTTTGCTGGGTCTTTTTACCTGTTTTTCTAGGTGTATTTTAGCCAAATTCCTGCGTGCCTTGGGTGATGCCAAGGGGACTGTACGGGGTCAGTTTAATATTATAATGTAAACCTTCCCGTTCACTTTCACGCTAGGTTGTAACGTCTTCCCTGTAGGCTTTACATGCGGATCATCGCTTCCTTCTCACTTTTTCACTTACACAACAGTATTTCGACATTTGGTCATCATCTGACTTGATGTTTGTATATGATTTAATTATAGGCATCTTAGAGAGTGATACTACTACTCGTACCGTTGGACGAAATTGGAATATAATTGATATTGGAAGGACGTGACCCGTTTGAGTTTCTTAGCAGATAAAGTTTTTTGGAATTGAAATCGAGGCACCCACCTTGTTAAAGTGAGTACACATATCACCTTATCACAATATGGTTACATTTCACTAGTGCAGATGTTTCATGTAGTTAGTTCGCTTTTACATTTGCCCGTCTCTTGATTTCCCCTAGTGACTTTGATCTGTGCCTCCTGTAATATTACAACTGAAAAAGAGAGAGAAAAAAATACGAAAAAAATACAAACATTGGTACATCAGTTTTTTCGGTGGGTATACATCCCATTTCCTTAACCTTTGACCTTTGTTGGCTCTTTATTTCTTTGCCCTTGACTGTGATAGGGAAATTTAGTGTTCTTGCAATTTAATTATGAATGTCACTCGCCTTTTTGAGATTTAATTCTAAGGAATGATATTAATTGCGCTCTACTTGTGGTAAAATCATGTCCCTAGACAGAAATTTGGCTCGCCACCAACTGCTAACACTGTAATTGTATATTTTGTCTTTTCCTTTTGTGGAGTTCCTGTATGATATTTTAAATCAAACAAAGGTGCTCATGCAGTGACATTTTGAGTATGCCAGCGAAATCCTATACTTTTCGTTGCATATTCCTACATGCCATTTGATTGAGTCACCTTGTAGGACAAACTCACTTGCTACTGTAACCAGTTAATGTGTTGAAAATATGATGTTGGGACCAACGCGTAGTAAACTTATGACATGTTGATTACTTCATTCATTTTGTGTTGGTTTACAATTGTCAATTGTTGTCTTATGCAATCTTGATGTGAATTGAGTCCATTTGTATTTGATCACTTTTATGTATGTAGATGTTGCTGATTGTTTTGTTATAAATTGTCTGTGCCTAGTCCTCATGTGTGTTATTTATACTCTATATTTTTTTACAAAAATCTGTTGCAGCCCTGAAGAAGTCCCGAGGTGGACGAAACGCGTCGGCTGCTTTGGCTGTCTTGGATGTTTTAATGTGTATATGACAAATGAAAAATAAAGAAGATTACTTTGAAAAGAAAAAACATCAAGGATATGGACTGATTTAAATTATATTATGAGTGGTGCATCTTGTGCTATTTTCTTTACTTGGTTACAATCCCCTCCAAATATAATGTAATCATCATTATAGGTAAGCAGTTTGTTCGATACATTAGTCCAAAAACCTTATCAATCATAGTAGGGGCATATACATTAAAAATGATTAAAGAAATCTTATCTATAAGGAGTTTAACAATAACCCAATGACCTTCAGCATCAATTTCTTGTTGAACAATTGAAACACGTAACTTTTTATGACATAAAATCAGAACCCCATTTTTTTACCCAAAGCTGGAGAAGAAAACACATGTCCCACCCAGCATCTTTTCAATTTAGAAGCTTCATCTTCAGAAATATGAGACTCTTGAAGTAAAGCAATGTCAGTTCTTAACGTAGCTAAGTGAGATAACACCCGTTGCCTTTTGATAGTGTTACTTAGTCCTTTAATGTTCCAAGTTGTAACCCGAAATGTAACTCAATAAGAAAAGTTTGAACAAATTTCACGCTTACAAGAACAGGAAATGAGAATGAGTGGATAAAAAATAGAGAAAAAAGACAAGAGAAATTGAACAAGTGTTTTAAAAGGGGAAAGAAAAGAAAAGAATGGAATATGTAACGATAAAAGAGCAAAGAGGAAGATGATAGCGAACCAATAGAAAAAAGAAAAGAAAACAAGAAAGAAAAAGAACAAAGAGACAGTACAAGTCATACATGAGACGACAGAAAAACATACCTACAGATACAAACAAAGTGAGGGATGGCTACACCAAAGATGATGACGTCAGCAGGAAGACTCCACCGAGCATCCCGACGGACTTCATCAAAGACTTCAACATAACAGGGAGAACGCAATCGGAAGTGGAAATACTCCTGTGGGTGAAAGAAAGAGAAGTTAATAAGAGAAAAAGCAATAACATTAAGAAGAAGTGAGAAGAATATATAGAGCAATACAATATATTAAATCATTACAAAAATATAAACGAAAAAACGTTCAGTATGCAACCAAAACATGGGAACATGTACATGACACGTGGCAGGGATATTAATCTAGCAGGGTTTTGAATTATCCACTGAAAAAACTTAGACAAGAAAAGAGAAAAACATCTGCATAGCAAGTGTCAAAAAAGATATTCATGCAGGTCTAGAAATATCCATATTATCAACTCCATGAAGACAAAGGAACTCTTGTAGCGCTTCATATGTTGTAGTCTTGTCTTTATACGTAACCTTAAAAAGACAGGAATGGAGAAGACCACATCTAGCGCTGATTGAATGTAACTGAGGACGAAGATCAAGAAACGTTTTCCGATGGTCCCTCTCAAAATATTGTTTTTTGGTCTTGACAGCTGATAAAACTTGAAGGAGGTCGGTGTATTGCAGAAAAAGCATGATGACGCCACGAGGCTTCACAGAAATTTTCTGTCCAAGCCTATGGGCCCTCTGAATGTTGAGAGAAGAAGTAGCAGCTAAGTCCAGGAGCTTGGGCAAGAAAGATTGAAAAAAGACAGTTGGATTGGAGCCTTCAATATGTTCAGGAAGACCATAAATTCTAAGGTTGTTCCTAAGATTTCTGTTTTCCAAGTCTTCCACCTGCTTTTTTAGAAGACATACTTCAGAGGCCAGTGATGAAATACATGAGCATGAGGCTTCAAGAGACTCCGTTCGCTGTTCCACAATGAGCACTCGCGAATCCAAAGAAGACCATTTATCGTTCATAAATTGTAACGTCTCATTAGTTTCTTCTATGAAGGGCTTCAGAGCTCGAATCTCTTCAAGAATAACATCCATGGCTGACGAGGAGGATTTCTCAGGAGAAGGAGGGTCTTTTTTGGGTCTTTTGGTGGAAACTGCAGGTAATTTACTTGACAACTGCGCTTTTGTTATGGTACCTGAGAGATTATCAGGTTTCTGAGATTTCTAAGAGGGGAGGGTCTTCCATTTCGGTATCGTTGAAATTTGAGTCCGAGTCTGAGCACTTAGGAGCTTTAGAAGACGCAGATAGTTTAAGATTCCTCTGCCTCCTCATAAAATAAAAGTGCCGTGGGTTTCAGTGAATGACAGGAGACTCTTGTGAACAATAAATCCAAACCATAAATAATGAAATTATAAGATGCTAACACTAGCTGCAGTCTGCAAAGTGCAGAAAAACTCCTTCAAAGATAGGCAGTGTCAAATCACAAACCTGTTGAGACCGCCATGAAAAAGGTTAACTATTCACTTCATGAAGAAAGGCCAGTAGGCAGAAAACAAAATGGTGGCTGCTTTACAACATATGAGAGAAAGAAAACAGCTCCAAACTATACCAGGTAAATCCAAGGAAGCAACAGATTTAACTCCAGAACAAGAGGAAAAGAGTAGGTCCTCAAAAATAAAAAGCTCCAATACCGTTCTTAGTCTATAAGTTGAGGTATAAGTGAACATTGTGAAGAACGATGTGTTCACTGAGGGGAAAAACAAAATGGCGGCAGCTGAAACGCGAGCCAAATCGCGCCATCAGAAGTGCATTAAAACGATGAAAAACAGCATGAAAAGGTGTTTAGAGGCTCACCCAATTACAGCATTCTAGCCTCCCGCAATAAAGAAATTCTCCCGAATGGAGAAATTGCCGGGAACGATGCGACGGAGCTCTCCTGCTACGTGGTCATCTTGCTTGGCTTGTTAGCCATGCAGAGCCCCAATATTTATATACCACAAAGTCTTTGTTCTGCCTGAGTACAGGGCCCTGGACGCAGTCCAAACCAGTTCTGGGGGCATTTGTCAAGTGCACAACACTCCCCAATGATTGTAAGTGTAGGCCCTGGCTCCAAACACACCACAGAGGGGTGGAGCCGTCATTGTGGAAGGTAGGCATAGCCCTATTCAGGTGCAGGTGCTACTCCTCCCACCACTCCAAATTCAGACCAGGCCTATTCAGCCTAGCGCTAACTCATCCAGACTCTCTGGAGACACTGCACCTCCCCAGCCCCTATCACTCCAAGGCCAGACAGTCAATACACAACAGGCAGGCACGAAGACACATAGCACACAGAAATGTCTACTTCTAAAAGTCTAGAACATAAATAGGGCATCCCACTATTCCTCAAGGAACTGGTTATAATCATTATCAAAATACAAATGATCCTCGAGTAATCATTTAAGCATAACTTGCTATTTAAGATCGTCACAAAAGTAAACAAAGTATTCAGCAATCAGGGAATTTCTCATAAATAAATGTTTTATATGTTTGATTCAATCTATTTTATCACAAAAACTTTATCAAAAGAACAACAAACAATCTATTTATCATATCATGTACGGCAATACATTTACTACTGACTCAATATATATATGATACACAGTAGTAACAAACACCTTTTGTTTTAAACAAACATATGGGCAGTACATAGAATCAACCATACATTGAAATCAATTAGTTGTTTGCATTAATTTCATTATGCATCAGCTCTGTTAGTCGTGTGTTGGAAGGATTTATTCAGGTTCATTGGAAAGCAAAAGCCGCGGATTCACACGTATGGCTACTCTTTTGGAGGACACTTTTCGTTTTAAAGGTTTAAGAACCACCGAGAGATATCTGTTTTTTTAGCAAATTCATGGTGCAACGTTACCGTCCTGAAGATGGTCTCGTGGATCTTGTAGACCGTTAATGAGACCGAAACGTCGACGCCACTACACCTTTTTGTTTCCATTGATGTTCGCTGATGCATAATAAATATAATAAATATAATGCACACAACTAATTGATTTCACTGTATGGTTGATTCTATGTACTGTCCATACGTTTGTTTAAAACAAAAGGTGTTTGTTACTACTGTGTATCATATACATATTGAGTCAGTAGTAAATGTGTTGCCGTACATGACATGATAAATGTATTGTTTGTTGTTCTTTTGATAAAGTTTTTGTGATAAAATTGATTGAATCAAACATATAAAACATTTATTTATGAGATTTATGAGCAATTCCCTGATTGCTGAATACTTTGTTCACTTTTGTGATGATCTTAAATAGCAAGTTATACTTAAATGATTCCTCAAGGATCATTTGTGTTTTGTAATTACTTCTAAAAGTGGCATTTCTAAAATAGTGACAATAAATCCGTGAACACCAGCACGTAGCATTTATCACCACAATTCTAAACTTACCTAACTTGATCATGCTACCCCTCTCATGTCAGGAATTTCCTCTGAAGCACATATCAGGGAATCCCTAGTGCATTCCTATGAGAGGGCAGCCTCACAGCAGTGAGAAACCAAATAGGCTGTTTGTCATTACCAGTACATGCCACACAGTTAAGGCACATGTCCTTCCCTTTACCTGCACAGCACCCTGCCGATAGGGCTAGCTAGGGCCTACCATAGAGGTGACTGATATGTCGTAATAGGGGAGTAACGGATTTTGCTAACCCCTTTATGTGCCACGTCACAGTAGCAGTAAACTGCGTGCGCAGGCCCTGCAGTGGTAGAGGCCTAAGACAGGTTTGAAATGCTACTTTGGTGGGTGGCACAAGCAGCGCTGCAAGCCCACCAGTAGTATTTCATTTACTGGCCCTTGGAATATGAGATGCCACTGTACAAGGGTCTGAAGGGTAAATTAAATATGCCAACAGGTGTAGACCAATCTTACCAAGTTTACCATCGAGAGCACATGCACTTTAGCACTGAACAGCAGTGATAAAGTGCCCAGAGTCCTAAAACCACCACCAACAGGTCAGAAAAAATACAGGAGGAAGGCAAAACATTCTGGGATGACCCTGCAAAAAGGGCCAAGTCCAACAGGTTAAATATACATTTGAATGTCAAAGGACCTGTGCTTTATCTCCGAATGTGTGAGAGTCCATATTGACAGCAGTGTATGCTCCCAACTATCAGCTAAACTCAGCGCTCTGTTATATTCTTCAAAAGATCTGCACTTGACAGCAGTGCATCACCCTAGATCACCTACTTCCTGTGCCATAGTGTTGCCGGGGCAACATCATTACCTGCCAACCATTATGAGGTTAGACTGCCGCAGTGCCACCCAAAACTGGATCAGAGCAACATCGAAAGCCCATCTCCAAGGTGGACAGTGCCAACAATGCGTCTGTACCCCGTAATCTCGCACAAGGTACTGTGCGTGATCGGACCTATATGGTCCATATAGTTGTTCTGCGCTCTCTCACAGACTGCTGACTTATTCTAAGTACAGCGGTCATGAGGGACCCGTGAAGGATATTCCGTTCTTGTGGCTGTTATGCATTGACCTACAGATATGTTTGCATTGCAGTTTTGATTTTTGGCCTTAATGTGTTTAACATCTTATAAGCTATTTGTATAAACCTGTGTGGAGTGTTTTTGTGATCTATTCAATAAGTTATTGTTTGGATGTGTTGAACAAATACTTTACACATTGCTTTTTTTGATAAGCCTACTTACTCTGTGCCAAGCTACAAGATGATGAGCACAGGTTATCTTAGCTGTGTTTCTAGCTTTCACTGGCAAGAGTGGTGGTTTCTGCCTGGCCTGGGTATATACATTTGCCAAACAGAAACTCCATCTCTAACATGCTCACTCCCTAAAACATGGCAAAATTGGCTTACACCTAAATCCCATATTTATTAACTTATACGTCGCTACTAAAGTGGTATATCATACACACATTGCCTGAAAATTAAATGCTAGCTGAGGGCCTGCAGCACTTGTTGTGACACTCACTTAAGTAGCTCCTTCAAACATGTGTCAGGTCTGCCATTACAGCCAGAATGCAGTTTTAAACTGCCTATTTGACTAGGAAAAATAAATACCTCACCAAGCCTTAAACTCCACTTTTATTACATATAAGTCCCCCCTAAGTTATGCTGTAATTATCTAAAAGAACAGGGTGCATTATAATTAAAAGGTTGGGCATGTACATTTAAGTTTTGTATGTCCTGGGAGTGAAAAACTCCAAAATGTGTTTTTCACCACCGTGAGGCCGACCTCTCCCATAGCATAACATTGGGTTGCCTTATCGCAGTGCTAACTTTTGATTGAGAACACGCAAAGATTTAATGTTTGCTGTCTGAGAAGTTGTAATTTAAAATCCTCTTTAATGGTAAAATTAGGTTTTAAGTTACAATTTTGAAAATGCTACTTTTAGAAAGTTGGCATTTTTATCTGCCCACATTTTTTGGTGCCTGATGCCTGTTTCTGGGTCACATGAGTGGGTGTACTTGGATTTTGGACTTTACTTTTTCCTCACAGACAGCCACACTCTCAAGGATCATGTGTGCCAGGGTGGGCCATTATTGGCAGGAAGGGGGGCAGAGCTGGGCACAGCCCCACATGCAACTGAAAAGCATGTGTTCTGCCTTCACACAAAGGACTTGTCACCCCTGTATTGTTCATGCTGACAGCCAGAGCAGAGGAAACAGGAAACTTCAAACACTTCAAAGGAATTTCTCTAGAAACTAATCCTACTACAATGAAGGCACTAGGTATTAAAATAGAACCCTAAGATCCACTCTTCAGTTCACTTTCTGGACCTGTGGAAGGACTACCAGAGAACTGCTTGCTGCTGTGGCCTACTGTGTACTTCAGAAGACTGCTTTGCTGCACCTGGTAAGACTGCTTTCCTGGCCGAAACCTGTCTTGAACCCTCAGAAGCCTGCCTTCCTGTTTAAGCCCTGTTACACTTCTTGAATCAAGAACTACCAGAGTGACTCCAAGGACTAATTGGCTGTCTTCCTGATCAGAGTCGTTGGGACAGAAAAGTCTCTAACCATTTTGAACCTGTACCTGCACCCACCCTAAGTGAGTCCTATAGTGGTGCCCCTCCTTGGTGATGGTGTTAAAGGTGTCCTGATAGCCAAAATCCAAAAGTTCTATGAGATCCAAGAGGAGACCAGGACCAACCTGCTCGTCTATCCACCCAAGGTGCATCGCTGGTTGGCCTTTCTTTGCGGCAGCTCCCGCAGCAGCAAATCCTATTCAGTGGTTCTTCGCCAAAGGTCTATCCAGTCTCATGGAACTCTTGTCGACATTCGGCCCGTGTAGGAAATACAGTTACCCATTTCTCAGCTGTTAACGGCCTGTGGTCAAAAAGGAGGTTAACCGTTTCGAGACTCTGCTGTGAAACCCATGTGAGGCACCAGAATGTTCATTACCCTTCGGTGATCAAATTGACGATCACTGAAATTCCAGAATCTTCTACTTCTATATGAATTCAGAACCTTTTTTTGTTTATCCTAACTGTTCACCACTTATTTTCGTCAGTCCTTGTCGAACCAGTTATGTTTCTCTCACTTCCTGTATCACATGCATCACTCATAATAATGTGTATAGAAGGTGTCGCTGATACTAAGCAACCATACCTAAAGTGAAGCCATACTAAATTGTGGGCATGGAAAAGGAAACAAAAGCATCCAGCAGCCATATGAAAGCGCGCCGTGCAGCAACAAGCAAAAGTGGGTGGCAGCTACCACAACTAAAGTAAAAGTGCGCCTCGCCACACACTAGTATGAAATTAAACAAACAAGTAGTCCCCAGAGAACACACAACTCTTATGAGTGCAAGGAAGCTGGAATTTACCGGTGCACCGCACGTAAAACCGGAAATTATATATCGGAGCACTAACGAATAAGGAGCCAAGAAATAACAAGCATTTGCAGTGCAATAGGTCTCGCATTTGTTAAATTTAGAACTTCTAGCGAAATTGGTTATATCCAGGGGGCCTGGGGGAGGAGTGAGGGAGGGAGAAAAGGAGCGAAAGGGGCAGGGTGTGAAATGTGGGGTGAAGTTTAAGGGGTGGCAAGGTGAGGGGGAAGAGGAAAGGAAGGGAGAAGTGATTTGGTAAAGAAAGGGCATGAGGAAGAGTATAAAAAAAGCAAAGGTTTTCAGAGACAGTCGGGATAGAGAACGGACGGCATTGCACGAGATATTAAATAATAGTGAAAGGCACCAAATTACTATAAATAACAGGCAGTGAGGGGGAGGCAGAGCCCCCTGATCATAGGCTGTGCTATGTGCCTGCTTACATGGAAGTGCTAAGAAACGGCTTGGAGCCGGAGGCGCTTCCTTCACAGCCCGGGACTGGCACTTGTTTTTTTAACCCTTGCTTGGTTTTAAGAAAATCGTTTGAACTTTTTAAAGGTTTCTAATTGTTTTGGGTTTGCTACTTTTGCACCTGCTTAGATCCTTTTTTTAATCAATACTATTTAATAAGGTGATCCTATATCGTATATACTTCACAGAAACAATGGTGCATGATTCTCCCGCGCAATACCAATGTATCTGGAAAAGCACAGCTTTGTAGATAAAATTCAGTGTAGGTTTTTCTACATGGCCGGGTTTGATTACAGTAAAAAAATATCGGGCTAAGCTGTGAAAATCTTATTGTTCTATAGACAAAAGAGTTGGATAAAGGCAGACTGGAAAACTATGTGAAAAGTGAACATTGGGAACAATGTGCACAAACTCGCCTAGAGCGCCTCGAAGACAGATCTGTCTGTTAGGCGCGGCCCAGTTTGCCTCAGGAGTAAGGGGGGACCGTTTTAGTTTTATTCCCAGTAAGAGCCTGGCCCGTGTGTTGAGTCTGCCCCACTGGGGATGTTGGTCCTTAGCGCCATGAGTGGTGGTGAGCAGAAAGCGGCACTTGTTTGTGCAAGGGATGGAGCACTGCGAGAGCTGGCCGATGCCTCGGGAGATGTGGTCCGGGTTGCAGTGAATTCAGCAAGTTTGGAGCGAGTCGGGCTACTCCCTGCCACAGCCCACATTGTCCATACCTGTAAACAGAAAAAGTGCGCGCACGACGGATATGTTTAAATTAAATCAAGTGAACACGATGGGCGCAGAAGCACTGTAACAGGCAGTAACACGCGGGACGCAAGGCCCCTTGATGATAGGCTGTGCTCTGAGGCTGCAGACGGCTTGTAGCCTGAGGCGCTTTCTTCACAGGCTCTTTCTGAGGCGGGAAGGTGGGAGGCCGACAACGCCCCAGACACTGAGCAGAGGGAGGGGAGCCACCCCCGACGGGGAAGACGCTTTGAGCTGGAGAGAGACTTGCGCAAAAGTGACAGCGGGAGGAAGCAGTTTATTAAGAATATCCTGCTGCTGAAGAGCCGACATTAGGGGAAATTGGAGCGAAATAAAACATCACGGCTAACCTGGCACCACAGAAAAGCTGAAACAAACTAGCAGTGGTGAACGGCGAAACAAGAAAATATTCCCTACATGCATGGATAACGCAGAGCAGCGGAATGAAACTGTAGTTAGGCGCCGCTGTCTCTGGACTACACAGAAGTTAGCAAATGGCCAACAGAAAGGCAGATAACAACAACATTACCACAAGTAAGCCAATAGCAAGCGGAAAAACAGATTACATTAAATTTAAGCCAACATATAGATTACTTTATGTCTTGCTGAGACAGCGCATGCAGCGCATACCCTGCCAAGGCGAGACCTAAAAAAACGATGCAGGAGTGAACCAATTGCAAGCAGCAGGCGGGATTACACTCTGTACAGTGATTACAGCGTATGCATGCTGATGCTCGACCTAAAATGGTAGCAAGAAAAATCAATAGTTGTGCCACTGTCTTTTTTTGGAAAGTAAATTTTTCCCTGCAGATTAAGCGGCTCAGAGGTCTATTGCCCAAAGCAGAGCTTCTTAATTAGCGGGATATGCATATGCGCCTGTTTTGTTCTTGAAAAGAAAATTTCGAAAACATTTGATGCTCTCTCGTGGGAAGCAGCGGCAATCCAGACTCGACTTTTCCATCTGAGCAGTCAGCACATTATGTTCAGTTGTTGTTTACAGTTTCCAAAGGCAAGGTTACATGGCCCCAGACTTCCAGATTTATTGTAATATGCCTCGAAATGAATACATTATTTTTTACTCAAAACAAAATCAAAACATTTCTTTTGAGACAAATCTATTCTACTGAGTCGAGCTTCTTTATTTATTTGTATTGTATTGTATCTTGACATTAGGTTTTGAAGGTGAATTGCAACAATAATAAGACATCTCAGTGAATGTATATACATACCTCTATATAATCACGGGTTTCACGATGAGGTAATACTGAGCCCAGAAGTTCTGATCTCTCAGGGTATCTTAATTTCAGGGTGCAGTACTACCCGCTATTGAGAGATGCAGGAATGAGGAATTACCTCAGAAATCAATGTTACGGCACCTGTTTCTGCTTGTATTTCGCACATAGCATGCCATTTCCAGAGTAAATAGACTCTCATTCCATTCGATACTGCAATTAATGGTTATTTAGTGATGCAGAATTACTTTGTAATCTAAGAGATCCCTTATAGCATGGGAAATTACAGAGGACGTCGGCATTACCGATTTCCGCAGGTGATTCCCCCCTAACTGAGCCACTTTCGATGGAGACATTTCACCTGGTGTGACATGACTATGTCCCCGACTGTTTATTAATTCCACATGCGGTAACACCACATGAGAAAGTGCCACATGACATTACTCAGAATTCATAATTTCACACATCAGCATTCACTTTCGTTAAGGTGACACCTCACACACCAACATCTGGGTAAAATAACTTGGGCTGTGTCCACCAAATCTGAAGTTTGAAGGATATAGAAGAGATCCGATATGTTTCTTCGTGTGAAGTCCAGAAGTACATTCTTTCAAAAAATGGTTAATATATATGCAATGGTTTAACTACGTCACGTGTTATAAAAATAAAAACAGATACAAAAAAAAGAACAGGCTAAAACAAACACACATCTAAAATATTTCTTGTGCGTTATGTGTAATTTGATCCAATTCCTTTTTTAAAAAAAAAAACTCGTCAAACCTTACGGCTTCTCCAATAGCAAATATTTTTTCCATTTGCTCCATTAAGCAAACACTTTTATTTTTTTACCCTGTGTAGAACACAAAATCCCATGAACACTTTACTGAAGCAAAGATGTGAAACGGTGCATCCTTATTATGCAAACCAGTTTGTGGGACAAAGTTATGAAGGACGTTGGCATGCTTTAGCCTTACATTAGTCCATACCTTGTTACGTTTTTCTTCAGACTGGAAAACATGTCACGCTGGCAAAGTGGCGCAATGTTATTTATTTAAAAAAATCTTTGTCTGATAATAACAGGCTTGATGAAGATTCATAGAGGGTGCATTTATCCACAACCACTAAAGCAGATCTCTGACATCGTCGGAATGAGTAGATTATCGTTTATGCGTATGTAAAGCAATTGAACCGAATACGTTTCTGATCATAGATCTCCAATTTCAATTTTGAAGTAATTTAGATAACTTGTAATTTCTATTTTCCGTCAGAAAGTACTACAGCATTTAATTATGTTACTAAAAAGAAAAAGTGCTCTGCATGCCTTTTTTGCTTGGATGCACATTTTCTCAAATCCAGACATTTCAACTATACATGTTGGTAAATTACATTAGGTTATATATCAATCACCTAAAACGCTGATAATTGATTAACATTTGTCCTATATTTCTCACCTGGAACGAGTAAAGGACCCCCTCTCTCTCCCCCCACGCCCGATGAAGTTTCTAGTTAATTTGGGGCAGTGACCACCATCCCTAACCTACATTTATTTTGTAGGTGAGTCCACAGACAGGCTTCTTTATTATAGGTCCCAAAATGCTTTTCACCCAATTTATGAAGTTAACTTTCGTGCATGACCATTAGTGTGTCTGTCACTTCTGTAAGATTTCAGAATGGTCTGTGATCCTCCTAACCCCATTGTCAGGCTGCAGGCACTCTTGCTGTCTAGAACCAGGTCAATCATTACTTTGATGCTAAAGCCTCTTCCTAGAGAGTAAACCATGCATAATCAATGATGAAAGATTTCTGAAAGGAGGGTCCTTCACCTGTTTTTCCCACAACAGAGCCATTTAAAGGAATCCCTGAAGACAAACTGATTTCACCAATGACATGGACCATACACAATGGGTCCATGTCCCTCTGGCTGGGACTAGGCACACAACATTAAAGAGACGTTTCTTATAGGCAGTCTGAAAAATGGTTGGGTGCGTCTATTGTTAGGAGCACGAAATACGTAAATATTGTTCATTTATCTCTCCTCAGATAGAATGACTGGAAAATTGATTCATGCAACTCTGGAGAGGAGAAAGGAAACATGTTTCCAATGGCTTTCCCCGGAAACTTATGTACAATCGCTGTATCCTCTTTTGACTAAGAACATGGAAGCATTGTTCATGAGTGCGAAAGACTGAATGCTTGACTATGGATGTTGACTCACCAAGAAGATAACTGGCAGGCGGAAGTGACATCAACACCCGTGGACCATAAGGAGATCACAGAAAGTGACATCATGTGACCTTTGACCATAAATGTCCCAGATAGTGATGTCACATGCCCTTAACCCTGATGACTTCACAATGATTGGCATTGGTAAAGTTCTATAGCACGATTAATATGACAACATAACGCAGGCAAATGTCTATTTCAGAAAGCATCTATCATGACATGGACTTTAAAAGTGGTGGGACAGAAAACTTCCCCTTCGAATTGTAGTGAGTTAGTGAATTGAGTCAGTCAGATCTCTCTGAAGGGGATTCCTACGTGTTCTCCCTGTCGAGAATTGATTTGAAAAATTGGGGGAAACTAATGTCATTTAAAGGCCATTTTCACATAATTTTGAAACATGCTGAAATGCCATTGCCTTTAAACCTTTTATGGTATGGCAAGCCAAAAAACCTGACACTTCCCAGGAGTTGACCCCATTTTGTTTCAAAATGTGCTATAAGTGTCTCCTTATGTCAAAATTAACTCCATTGTGCGCTGGACAGAATTTTGCAATAGATGTTCCCACACACCATTGCTGCCTATTTATGTGAAAAACTACATGCATTATGGCAGCAGCAGCATTTTTTAATTAATTGCATCCATACACCATGGCTGGCCCTTCTACGAAAATTGGCTCTTCTATGCCAGGGCCAGCAATTTGTCATGGTTGCCACTACTTATTTGCCACAGTTGCCCTCCATTATGCAAAAAAAATCCTTCAGTACGCTAGTGCCAGCATTTCCATATGAGTGCCCCATTCCAAGAATGTCCTCAAGTAAGACAGCACTGGTATTTTCCCATGGGCACCCCATATGCCAAGAATGACCTCTAGTATGCCAGTGTCAGTATTTTGCCACGGGTGCCTATTATGCCTGAAACTACCTTCAGTGTACCAGTGCCTGTACTTTGTTGCGGGTGCACCTAATTCTAAAAATTGCCCCCAGTATTCCAGCACAAAAATTTTATTGTGGTGTCTCTATAAGCCGAGAGTTACCTTCAGTATGCTAGGGCAATCAGCAAACTTGCAAGCACAACACCACATTCGCAATCATGCTCACTCGCTCTCTTGCGTTTACTCTTATTCAGTCATACACACTCACTCTACCAGTCATAGTCAGACTGATTCTTAGTTGTTGCAAAGTCATCCTGTGCACCCCCATTGTTTTTATGACTGGTACTGGTGATAACTGCTTTGACTGTCCCTTGGCTCTGCCTAACCAGGTGCTATGTTGAACACTATGTGTTAGGGTACCCCTATGATTGGCATGACCTACCCTATAATTCCCCAGTACATAATAGAGCAGGGGTATTAACTACCTACAAGTCCCTAGTGTATAATAGGGCTTGGCAGTTTAGCGGTCAGCAGCCCTTTCTGCAATTGCATAGGTACATTGCTGAGAGCCTGAGGTCATTTCAAAAGCAGCCCTGTGTTGCAGCACTGCTTTTAAATGTAAATTGTGCTCAAACTCCACTTTGGTGGTAGGGGTACTTAAAAAGTGATAATCTACAATAACTGTAGTGAAGTGCTTCCCAAAATCAACTTTGAGACTAGGAGCACTGTGGAGTGAGGATCTACACTATATTTGCATATCCAGGACCCCTAAAGTCTCCGCAAGGTGTCCCAGGGGTGGGGGGACACATAACTATAAGCAGGACCTTTATAAAATATGTTTTATATGCCCTGGTGTTGGAGAAATTGGACATTTATTTTTCACCATTGTAGCAACCCAGCCACTATCGCTAGGGATTAACGAAAAATATTCTTCAAGGTAGGCCTGGGCTAAAAATTCGTTCCGCTCGTGGAAATTGCGATAACTTGACATTTTCGCGTTCCGCGGAGAGCGCGAAAATGTCAAAATTTCCGCAATCCGCATTTTACCGGAAATTTTTTGTTTGCTATCGCTGTAAAATAATGCATTCTTGCGTGCGCGCGATCGCCTTACCTGAATCCCCGCAGTCGCCGACAAGTTTTCCCGATCCGGTCGCGTTCTCCACGAGATGTTGGATTGTTGGTAGCCATTAGCGCTGTCTCGCGACAGTTCGCGCCCGCAGTTACATCATTTGTCGCGCGATCACGTCTTTCTTATCGCGATCATGCACCGCGGGACAAGTGAAAACAAGATGGCCGTGCCCGCGTGCAACCGCATGGGTAAGTTGGCGAGCCGCGACCACGCAGAACATACCGCGAACGGGCGGGAAATAAACGTCTGCATCTTCGCGATATTTCCGCGTGTTTGCGGAGATTTTTAACATTTTCGCGATAATTTGCGAAAGTGAATTTTGCAAATTCCACCCACCCCTAATTCAAGGACCTAGGTGAACTGTATTGATACATCCAACAATATGCTGTTTTTGAATTTATCCTAAAGTATACAGAGAATAAGTTATAAGACTTTCTTGTCTTCAAGCCAAAATTCAGTCTTCCTGTGGTCTCCCCTGATTGTTCAGAGTTAAGAGGATTATTCAGGCTGCTTTGATGAAGTGATAAGGGCCTCACCCAGGGAGAGGCTATCTCTTGGAGAGAGCCCTGCTACACAGGAAAGCCAGAGCAGGGGGTGGGGTCATAAACCATGCAGCTTCAAAGAGGGATAGGTCAGGCAGTGAATGCCAGGCCCATCTACCCATCAGCTCGCCTGACCCAGCCAGATGGCAGGCTTAAGGCAAGAATTTGCAGATGGTAGGGGGAGGAGAGTTATGGAAATGCTGGAGGTTGGTTTAACTAGTTCTTGCTCCTCTGCTGCAAGTTCAGACATGCTGAATAGTGCACTCTGGGAGAATATTTGACAAGCTTTGGAGGAAGTGGTCATGCTCTAGGGTGTGCACTCCTGCATGGCCCCAGAGAACACTGAATAAGTATGTGAGAGGTGTAGAGCCTCTCCGATCTGCTGCTTGAAACTAAGACAAGAAGAAGGCTTTCCAAGCTGGAAACTTGATTTGCACCATCAGGCCCTGCATTCTGACTGACTGCGCCTGCTGCATTATCTGGGACTACAGTCCTTTGGATGTTCCTTGCTTCAAGAGGAATAAAGTGTGGGCTCCCTACATGTTACAGGTTAACAGATTTCACCTGGACCATCACCAATAAGAATCTCCTTCCTGGAGTGTGTCCAGTGGATTTGTAAGGGATTTGTCTTGGTGCATTGTGGGAATTGTAGTTCCCAATTTTTCAAGGACCATCTTTGAGATGCCAGATACTTTGATTGTGTTTTGAACACTTGGACCCTCGAGAGGAACTTCAGGAAAAAATTCTAGAAGTTTGGAGACGTTTGGATCAACTTTTGGAAAAAGCTCCATAAGTGGACCGACTTAACGGCGAGAGCCATGCCGTAGTGGTTCATCCCCCTGAAAAGCTACAGAGGTCCGACGTCCAGAGTTTGACCGGGAGCTCCAAGGAAAGCAAGCTGGCAAATCCTCCCTTAGCACGGACTGGTGAAGAGCATCGAGGGATCCCGACAGGGAAAGCACCAGAAAAAGTTTCTAAGTCAGAAGGTAGAATCTTGACTGAGGCCTACTGCGAGGGGTATCTGAACAGGGCTCCATCTCGGTCAGCCTGAAACTTTGACTTTGTCCTGGTCAAGCACAACCAGATGTCTCAAGGTGGTGCTATGGGTTCTAAGTGCTATATAGTACTAAATCTTTAAAAATGTATATCTCTGGTTCCCTACCTTGGATTTTTGTCATTTGTCATTTTAAATATAAAAATATTTCCTATTTTTATAAACTGCTGTGGGTATTTATTGTGTGTTGTGTCTTAATTATTTACTGAATTGGTGTTTTTAAATGCTTAACATACATGTCTCTTAAGTTAAGCCTGTCTTCTGGCAGTCAAGATACCAAGGTTGAGCATGGGAATCATTTATTGAGACCTATTCTGAGTCCTAGGTTGCATTAGTGGCTGTATTGCAAGTGGTAGATTCATATTTACTACTTCTAATAACCCAACATTACTTCTTCCTCACTCACTTGTGTTCACTTCTACTCACTCATTCTTAAATATTCTCACTCACTGTGACTCACACTGTCACTAATGTTCAGTTGCACCCACTAGCACTCCCTCACTCATTTTTATTTATTCTTACACACCCACTCTTGCTCAATTTCAGTCACTCTTACTTGAACTTGCTCATTATATTCCACTCAGACACTCAGTCTCATTCATTCTTACTCACTACCTTCATTGACACTCACTCTCTCAATTTCGCTCAGAAACACAAATGGTCACACATACAGATTCATAAAGGTACACATACTCTCTTTCTCTTGCAAAAACACACACAACCCACAAACATGCAAACAAGATGTATTTTAAAACATATTTTTTACTTACCTCATCTACCTGAGGAACTTCTGTTCCATCTCCTTGATCTCCATTTTTATTACACAACCTCTGAATATTAAACTATTGTTCAATATTAGTATAATAAAAACAGGCCAGAAAAAATGAAAAGTGGAGTCTCAAAGCACATAAGGGGGCGCTACCCCTTACTTCTTGGCACTGATTATGCCACCTATATGGCCAGGGTCGCAAAAGCATTGGCAGGGGTTGCTAGTGGCATGCCATGTGTCCAGCTGCAACACCTGAAAACACCTAAATGAGATCCATGCTGTTGCAATATTGAGAATACACAAACAACAATGTCTCAACCGGTATTATTGAGAGGACGAATAATTAAGCATTCCACAAAACTTTGCAAGGAAAGAAAGTAGAAAGACTCATAATTCATTTGTATGTGCAAAGGCATCATATATTTGGATGAGTGCTAACAATTAGCAGGACAGGAGAAGAATTGGGTACAGAACAGTTGGGAACAGATGTAGCAGCACTGTAAGCAATTAATACAAAAGTAACCTGAAACACAAATGGTCACACATACAGATTCATAAAGGTACACATACTCTCTTTCTCTTGCACAAACACACACAACCCACAAACATGCAAACAAGATGTATTTTAAAACATATTGTTTACTTACCTCATCTACCTGAGGAACGTCTTTTCCGGCTCCTTGAGCTCCTTTTTTATTACACAACCTCTGAATATTAAACTGTTGTTCAATATCAGTATAATAAAAACAGGCCAGAAAAAATGAAAAGTGGAGTCTCAAAGCACATAAGGGGGCGCTACCCCTTTCTTCTTGGCACTGATTATGCCACCTATATGGCCAGGGTCGCAAAAGCATTGGCAGGGGTTGCTAGTGGCATGCCATGTGTCCAGCTGCAACACCTGGAAACACCTAAATGAGATCCATGCTGTTGCAATATTGAGTATACACAAACAACAATGTCTCAACCGGTATTATTGAGAGGACGAATAATTAAGCACTCCACAAAACTTTGCAAGGAAAGAAAGTAGAGAGACTCATAATTCATTTGTATGTGCAAAGGCATCATATATTTGGATGAGTTCAAACAATTAGCAGGACAGGAGAAGAATTGGGTACAGAACAGTTGGGAACAGATGTAGCAGCACTGTAAGCAATTAATACAAAAGTAACCTGAAAACTTTTTTCACACAAGTGCTCGTGACACTCAAAGGTGGGCGGCGCAGGTGACAAGTGAAAACTGCGACAGTTCAAGGTGCAATAGTGATAAATATATACAGAAAAGGACTTATGATTCACAGGTAATTTTTACAAATATACAACTTTATTGTGAACCATGGTAAGGGGTGCCAGACGTTGCAGTGGTATGTCGTCGGCGTTTCGATCCTAGTGGTTAAAGATCATCATCAGGACCCGGTTACTGAATGAAGGTGCTGAATATGGGAAGAGGAGGAGTAAAACCGGGGAGGGTGGGTCAGCAAGGCTTGATTCCGCCGTGGAGGATGCCTAGAATGCAAAGAAGCATGTGGCAGCAGAGGCAAGGGGCGAAGCAAAACGATGAGGGTTTGGCAGCAGGCGGAGTCCAGTGGTGCCAGCCTTGGTAGGGGCCCGATCCACAGCGCACCATCAGGAAGAGCGGCGGGTGAATGGTGGTCAAGGGGCCAGTTTAATTGCGGGTAACGGTAGTTGGGACCAAAGGGCCAGCAGTGCCCTGTTATGGCAACCTGGGTCGGGTCTCTGATCCACAGGAGGCCATAAGGAAATGTGGCTGATGCTGGAAGGCAGGAGGGCCGAAACGGATGTGGCAGAGCCTGGCGGCGGCCTGTGGTGAGCCAAGAGTCCTTGTGCGTGGAGCCAGGGTCGGAATGCTGACCCTCAAGGGACCGTCACAGAGTGATCGGCTGGGAATCAATCTGAGTGCAATATTGAGAGCTGCACCCCTGTACTTTGTGCTGAAAGCAGGTCATTGTTGGCTCTTCCCTGCACCTATAACATGGTTCACCTGCATCTGTAGCACTGCTGATAGTGGCACCTCTATGCTACATGCCCTAGGGCAGGCTTTTTTTGGCACTTCACGCCACCTGTGCCCTGGTGCCCCTGCACCTGCTGCACTAATAACTGTGACTCTGTGATTCCCACTGGGAGTAGGCTTTAGTAGGCTTCTCATACCCAAGAGTTCTGGTGCCAATGCACCTACTGCACTAAAGTATTTTTCTTTATATACCCCCAGCTAAAAACAAGCGTTGTGTAACACCCAAAGATGTATTCAGAAACTGCAGATTGTTATACATTTTGTAGTAGTACAAAATGTGCAACAAAATGCTATTCACAAACCTATGTGCAGAGTTTCTGCCTTCGCCTCTCCTATCTTTTTTGTCCAGAGATCTCTACCCGAGTTCAGAGTCTCTGCACACGTAAGTATATGTTTTAGTACTTAATGTGGGAGGGGAGGGGGAGTGGTTGGAAATGGAGAATACTTATTACTAATAGGGAGGGTAATAGAGAAGAGTAAGAAAGGATTTGGTGAGGGACATGTAACCACCCACAAAAGTGCATGCCCATTGCTGTTCACAAACTGCACTTCTAAAGTTACTACAGCCAAAAAGGGACACAAAACTGTAGTTATTGAAGTCCAGTAGCACACATGGCCAATCACTGGTACTGCAACACCTTACCATATAAATCAATAGAGTTAGGGACTTAAAACCCCATAGGAAATATTGTTAATTTATACTACATCATTAAAAATAGTTACACAGATGAATAAATATAAATTCATAAATATACAAACATAGTGCATATTTTAGTTAATTGTACAATCAGTATTTTAACATCAGTTTCCAGTGTAAAATTAATGTTACAATACATTTTATTAAATATAATAAAAAAATTACTTTTTATTATTGTTTTCTTTAGTTGGCAATTTATTTTTTTATTTAAACTCAAGCAAAATTATTTTAATGCAAATTAATACAAAGATTTTGTTCCAAATGTAGGTATTAGTGCTACAGCATTTTATTTCTTTAGTTCTATTTTAAATAGTATGCAGCAGAAGAAAGTCACCCAGGGACCTTAGCTGAACAATCTTGCAGGAGATGAGATACATGGCACTTGACGTCTATTTCTAATGTTCAGATCCATACCAGGCTAAACACAATAATAAAGAAAGAGACCTTACATTCTAAATGTCTCTTATGTAGAGATTCCTACAGATAAAGTTAAAATAAGCATAGAAGAGGAATGAAACTGAAAGCAACTCTTCTAGATATAGGCAGTCGCTGTAAGGGAGGCTTTAAAAGTTGGTTGCTAGCTGCCAACTGGGGCTGGCTGATGCTCTGGTAAAAAATGAAACAATTTGTAACAGTTCAGTGCTCAAGTGAGCTTAGGCAGACGTAGCTGGTTTAAAATAGATTCTTTTTTTGCAAAAACAAATGCTTCTAGTGAGCCTCCTTCTTGTCCTGCCTTTGCACCCCCAGAGGGTAGGAGTAGCAAGGTTAGTGCAAGGGTTAGTAAGGAGCAAACCACTCCACAATTACGCCAATTGTCCCTCTAGGGAGCATCCTGCCAGTATGTGGCCTTTATGACACAATTGTTTCTTTAACATTGCTCTAGACTATTTCCACATAAATCCAAGTTGTGTTTCTCTTTAATACAACAGGAGGTCTGGCCAGGGTGCTGGGTGTGCTAGGGGTCTGCTTTTGTGGAAGATAGGTATGGGGTGTTGCGTAATGTTCAGAGTGCTGGGACAAGTTCAGGTTACGTATTACGCTGAGGATACTGAACTTAGAAGGATATTGCTCCAGTACCTAAAACAGTGTTCCGATTGTTCCTGTATGTAGAAAAGCATACATTGTGATGAAAGTTTCAATAGTGTCCAAGTATGTTAAGTTTACATTGCGATGACCGGCTCCATTTTAAAAAAAAACATATTATTATGGGCATTTTTTATAAATCATCACTCATAATACAAAAACAAAAGGAGGAAAGACGTTACATTAATGATGTTCGGCCTGTACAGTAAATTATTTCAGACTATTAGCTTTAGGCACTACTAGCGATCATCATTGCTAGTGATTTCATGCAACAAACTCTACTCGTCCAGTAACCTTCTCAGGACCTATTAGACTTTAAGCAGCAGTCTAATAAATTTCTTACATCTACAATTAGTGAACACATTATTTAGTACTTGCTCCACTGTTGTGTTTTCACTACATCGTTTAGGTGGGTAGCTTTCCAACATTGGTCCTGCGTATATGCATACCACTCATGGTTATTTAAATGCTACTCTAGTTACTTAATACAAACCATACAATTGAAAAGAAAAGAAAGGGAAGGAAAAACCTCTGCAAGGGAGTGGTGTAAACAGTCTTGGACAGTATAACCCAGAGGGAGTCACAGTGTGGATAGCCCACAGGTGGGTCCAGGAGGAGGGCCTCCAATACTGCCATTCCTCATTCTCCTGGCGAACAGGTCACTTATGAACAACTGCCCATGCACGTCTCCTACTCGGATCAGTCCCCAGGGCTCCCTGGAGACTGCGGGGGAATATCTTGTTCAGCGCTTCCAGGTTGGGACCCTTGTCCTGGCCCTCCCCCCTCACTACTGGTACACTCCGGCTTCTCCCATGCTGCCAGCACCTCCCTCCACTGTTCAGCTATTGGGTGCTTTCTCGTTCCCCAGGCCTCTTCCCAGCTTAGCACTCTGCCCTCTGCCCTAGCCCACGTGAGGACATCTCTATTCCAAGTTTCATAATGAGGCCCCCTCGCAGACTTTCATTCCATCGCTATTCTGCGCTTAGCGAGACCCAATGTGAGATCTATCAGCCTATTCCCAACTTTACGCTTACTGTACCGTGAGGGCCAACACAGCCTCCCAGAAAGGACGTAAGCACTGACAGTCCCAGGTCATGTGACCAAAGTCTGCATCTGGGTGTGTACATCTGGGACATTGTCAGACGTCCCCCCCATAGGTCACAATAAGTTGTTGTGGTGTCATATAGGACATGTGTGTTTAGTTAAACTGAATGTATTTTAAACATATATTCCAGGAGATCTTTTTGGGATACTACAAGATCTTGCGCCACTCTGTGTCTGTAAGTTCTCTTCCCACTTTGCCCATAGCCCACTAAGGGGACCAATGGACGCTGATTGTAGCGTGGCATATAGCCATTTCACTAGGTGTCCTGCTGTACCAGGGGTGAAGAAGGCATGTAGTACTGGGTGGGTCTCTGGTTCTTCCCTCCCTCTGTCCCATAATTGTGCAAACTTGCGTGCCAAGGCCTCGTACTGTAAGAACTGACCTGGGGGGAGCCCGCAGCTATCTATCAACTCTTCAAATAGAATCAATACTTATCCAACCCTGCATCTGACCAGAGAACCAATTGTTCGTTTGTGAATATGGATTAGGGGTTGCCATGCGGTAACCCCACAAGAGGTAACATGGAAGTGGATCGCTGCCCTTCACTCTAACACCTTCTCCAGGTCTGAAAGACTGTGTGTTGCAATAATGAACAGTAAGGGGTGGGCGTTGTTGGGATTAGCAGTTTTGCCATCACAAGACTGGAACACGATGCCAGGTCCGATAGGCACGTGCCCTCCTTGTTCACTCCCTCTACCCATTGTGCCAGCCATTGTAATTGGGCAGCCAGCATATAAAATTCAAAGTTCGGTACACATAGTCCTCCCTCTGACATAGGGTGTTGTAGCGTTTTCAGGGACACCCTCAGGTGCCCATCTCTCCACACCAGATCTCGTAAAAGGGCATTAAAGCGGCGGAACCAGCTGCTTGGCATCAGGACTGGGAGATTTATATAAAAATACAACAGCCGGGGCTGCATGACCATTTTAGAAAGGGTAATAAGGGCCATAATGGGTAATTGCAATGTGTGCCAAAAGTGCAAACAGGAAGGAAGTGAATGCAGCGCCCTGCCCAGGTTACCTTCTTTCAAATCATCTGCCATGACAGGCTCCATAATGCTTATATATGTAAAGATATACAGTATTTCAGTCCTCAAAATGCCCTTGGTGTGTAAAGCATGCAATACAATAATGTTAGAAGGAGGAAAAGCTGCCCTCACCATGCTAGATCTCTCAGCAGCATTGATAGTCTCATCCTGCTGAATTGTGCCTGTTTGGCCAGACGTCTCAGGCCGGCCAAACAGACCTGCGCAGTTAGGTTTCTGTTAGACCTGGCACCATTGGCGTGGGTCTCCCCTGCATCTTTTGCTTTTGCCTCCTGTCTTTTTGCTCTGTGCTGGACTCCGCTTGGCTGGTCTATATATTTTGGGCATGTTGCCACTGCTGTTCAGTGCCAAAGTGCAAGTGCTCCTTTTGTAAATTGTTGTTATGGATTGGTGTTTTCCATGATTGGCTGATTTGATTTACTAATCAGCCCCTAGTACAGTGCATTGTGTGTTCCCAGGGCCTGTAAATCAAATGCTGCTAGTGGGCTGCAGCACTGATTGTGCCATCCACATAAGCAGCCTGTAAATGTAACTCTGGCCTGCCATTGTAGAGCCTGTGTGCAGACTGGAACTGCCAGGCCCTAACCTTGCCTTTTCCTCCATGTCAGTCACACCTAAGGTAGGCCCAATGTACCCCTGTGTGCTGGGTGCAGTGTATGTGAAAGGTAGGACATGCCCTGGTGTGTGTGGCATGTGAATTACTGCCAATTTAGTTTTTCATTATTGCAAGGCTACCTGTTCTCATAGGATAGAATGGGGAGTTTGTTTATAACATCTTATAAACATAACTACCCCTGGGAACAAGGTAGGAAAATAAAGTTTAGTATGCCTGAACTCAGAATGTTAAAATGCATCTTTTAGTGAGGGTGATTTTTACATTCTGTGCTTGAAAATACCACTTTTAGAAGGTAGGTATTTTCTTGCTTAACCATCCAGTGTGCCTCTCCTAGGTTTGTGTATTGCATGTCTGGCTTTGAATGACATGGGCTAGGGAGGAGCAGTGGCTCCAGAGAGCCTGATGAGTCAGGGCTGGGCTGGGCTGAATAGACCTGGGCTGCATTTAGAGTAAGGGTAGGAGATTTTCTTTCACCTGAATGGGCCTGATCTGCCAAAGACAATGCTGTCTCCACCTCCTGCCAGGAAGCTGCATTAGAGAGGACAGAACTGGTCTTGGCTGGGTACAGAAACTCTTCGCCTTCAGAGAGCAAAGGATTTTTGTGTATAAAAAGAGGGGCCCAGACCACAGACTTTTAGATCATTTCTTGGAATCAAGAGGAACCATTGTCAAGTAAAAGAGCTGGAGAAGCTGAGGAGGAATACTGCCCCTGTGCTGTTTGCTGTCTGGGGTTTGCCTGTAGTCGCAACTTGCTGCCAAGGAAAGGAGAAAGGACTTTGCTGTTTGCCGTGTCCCCTGCTTGAGGAAGATCTCCAAGGGCTTGAAACTGAGCTTGCCTCCTATTCTGACGTCTTAGGGACACACAACTTCGCCCTCAGCTCCCCTGAACTTCCTTGTTGGGAGTTCTGACCTGCAAAGAGGTGCCGGCTGTTGTTTTGGACCTCTAGATTCTGACCTGCAAAGAGGTGCCGGATGTTGTTTTGTACCTCTAGAGACTGTTTTCCCCTGGGAGCTGGAATACCAACGCAACATCGAGAAGCGTGTCGCATCCATACCTGTTTTTGACGCATCGCCAAATAAACCGTCACAGTGCCTGCAATGGGATGAGAAATCGCTGTACGCCGCTTCGAGTGCAACTATCCTTGAAGTCTGAAATCATCGCACTGAGTTCGATGGAAGGCCTGCTGTGTGGCAGCAAGAGTTCACGCATCATTCCGGATCGTCGCATCGAATCGAGGCGCCAAGTTTGTCGCATCGTTGGGGGAGGCAGTAAGAAACCGACGCATCACCTCCCCAAGCAGTTAGAAACCAATGCATCACCTCCTCTCCAGTATGGAACCGATACATCACCTCCCCTGCGCAGCAGTAACGAATTGACGCATCACCTTCCCTGCGCCCTGTTTTGTTTGTTTGCATGACGCATCCAAGGTACTGTGTGTGGAAAGTGTCACATCTGCAATATGCTTTGAACTGAACTATTTCTACCATCTAAAAGTCATATAATTTTTCATGTATTGTGTATTTTTGTTGTTTTGGGTCTTGTTTGTTTTAGATAAAGATTACTTATTTTTCTAAACTGGTGTTGTATCCATTTGTTGTGTTTTCACAAATGCTTTACACACTGCCTTTGAGATAAGCCTGTCGGCTCGTGCCAAGCTACCAAAGGGGTGAGCAGGGGTTATTTTAGAAGTGTATCCCCCTTACCCTGACTAAAAGCAAGAGTCCCTATTTGGACAAAGGTACCTACCTCTGCCAACTAGAGAGTAGTTTCTCTAACTAGCTGTATTCTACAGCTGGGTGGAGAAACATGCTAGACTCCCTGTGCCTGAGCGGAGCATCTAAGCAGCTCTCTCAGGCCAATCCTGGCACTGCTGTCATAGTATGAGAGCAACATCTGGATTGGTTGGGGACTCTGTGCCAGGAACTGCAGGGAGCAGCAGGTGAGAGGAAGCACCAAAATGCGAGCAGCCTGCAAGATCAGCTTAGTTTTTTAAAATTCAACCCTCCCCTTTCCCCCACCACCGCTGCTCTGCCCCCCCACCCCCACTGGATATTGGAAGTGCCTAGACTGCTTCAAGTTAGGACCACCGATTGAATATTGCTCAGGGACAAGCATTTTGAGAACACACACACTGTATTAATCTGCTACAAAAAGAAGGATGTTGCATTTGTATGAGGCCAGTATCTGTGTCTCAAGAAAAGAACATGCGTCCTTTATATAATGCAGTGAAACGAATTCAATTGCTGACAGCACAAGGGGTTGTTTGGGCTTGGCTGCCAGTAACAACAACCTTTTAGCTTCCTGGCAGAACAGTATTCTGAGCTCTTCAGGGGAGCTGGTACTTACCGGATCCAGCTAATGTCAGCTTTATTTAGCCTCCTAGTCAAATATTAGCTTCATGCAATCAGATTTAACGTTCAAAAGCACAAAGTGTTCATGTTGAAATGCTTCATTTAACCAAGCCACCTTAAACAAAGGGTACTCAAACAACATGGTGAAATGAAAAGCAATCTGGATAACCATGTATTGTGTATTTCGGGGATGTTGCTACATAAAAACAGATGATGTGGCACAACATTTTTAAGATGTTTAATATTAATTATCACGTTGGTAAAAATAGGAAAAATGCAATAAATACTTGTTGAATTTAATTCTATAGTTGTTTCTCACATTAGCTTGATTTAAAAAAAAAGAAAAATGGAGTTTGCCAAGAGCTAGAAATAAGTTCCATTCCTTTTACTGGAATGAAGTCTAAGTGGAGATATTCACTAGTGCAATTGTTTTCTAAATGTGGTTGAAAGGTCAAAGTATCTCCTAATTTCACTGGTAAAATGCAACTAAATATGGCATGAAAGTCATAGCAAATAGGGAATTAAGTGTATTGCAAAGCAATTCGACCTAAAATAGAGACCCAAGTTCATGAGCATCCTTTAGGGGCCACCATTAGAGATAACCTGGGGAAACCATTGTTACCTTTGATGTGCTGTGCTACTCCTGGAGTTTTCCTTGAGACAGCGAAACACTACAAACAGAAATGAATCTGCCATCTTTACATTGTGTGTGCTTCCTCCTGTGAGGATGTGTAGGGGCTGAGGGTGAAACAAGGAGTGGAATGCTGGTTCTGTGCAGGCACTTGTCTCAGTAAAAATACTAGCCCAGTATCATCATTTCTGAATAGGTTCTGTGTCAGATTACTGAGCACAAACGTTTCATGCTAACCAAACATCACATTCAGAATATCAAATGCCAAAATATTCTGATGGTAAGTGTCTATTGGTACACTGTTGCTTACTATTTTGGACTCCACATCTATGTACCTTGAAGATATATCTACATATATTTACTGAAAAAACCAAAGGTTAGAGGTATGTTATAATTAGGTGAAAATGGCAGCTAAAATGTAATACAGCCTTTATCAAACCTCGCACTTTAGTGAAGTACGCACCATTTTGACAATTTCTTTTTGAAAGGTTTCATTCTTGTTCCTATTATTGGATTACATGTGGACAACAAGAGGACAACTGCCATCCTAGTTACAGATAACAGTATTTCGGCCACCATATTAGTACGTCCAAATTCCATTTGTGCCAAATGGAAACACTTCTATTCTCCCCACATCTGGGGTGGGTGACAGCTGGGCTTTGGGAATACCCTCCAGACATCCACATGCAAAGGGAGCTTAGATGTGACTAATGGGTCCTCCACATTCTGATGGGCCATCCTGGGCAGGATGGGACACTTACACAAGAACGGGCTGTGCCTGTCCCTACTCAAAGAAGTGCTTAAATTCCTTTAGTGAGTCTGGCACCAGGGCAGGGGCTCAGTGCACTCTAAAGGCCTCTCTTTGAAGTCTCCCCACTTCAAAGGCACTACTGGGTGTAAGTACTAGATCCCTGACACCACCAACTCAGTATACTTCTAGACCTGTGGATACTCTACAAGAAAGAAGGACTGCTGTGCTGCCAAAAGGACTGCCACTCGGCTGGAATGCTACTCTCTAGGAGCTGCTGCCTTGCTGTGATGACCTGCTGTCCTCTTGTGTGGGGAAGACATACTGGACCTAGAACTCATCTTGAACCCAGGACCCCAGAGTGACTCAAAGGGCTAGTCTGCTGGTCTGATCTGAGCCTCAGGGAAATAACAGGCTCTCCACAGATCCTTGACCCATTTTCTACATGTTCCTGACCCCCAACAGGTGCCTCTCAGGTCCGTGGGCCCTTAGGTGGTTCTGCAGGTTATGAAATCAAACTTTTGGCCATTTTGCGAATGGTGCTTCTCGCACAAAGGATCAGTGTGAGGGAGTGCAGGTTAGTCTCGCGCACAGCAAGCATCGCTGCTTGCAACCACGAGGCTCCAGCCCATCCATTGGCAATGCCCTGCGGCTCTTTGCATCCCACAGACCAATGTCAGTGATTCTCTTCTTGCTCCCGGCATACTTCTACCCCATGAACAGAACTCTTGGCACAATTCTTGATAAGGAAAAAAATCAGCGAGACTTACCTGCTGATAAAGCTGGATTCTTATCTTATCGTATCTTACCATCTCTAAGAATCCTCAGGTCGACTGAATCTTTTTACCTGCTGAATAGTGTGAAGGGAAGAACATCCAGTTTCTTAATATATCAAATCAAACTTCAATTTATGCTTCAAAAATCACTGACTCCGAATTCCAAATTTAGGGGTTTATTACAAAGCCAAAAATAGTTGCACATACTCATCACGAGGTTAAGAAAATAAATGAGCACTAATACACAGAATATCCTACGCAGGAGTCTCATCCGACTAAGGAGAATAGTTAACTCCAGAAGCATCAGGCAACCAATAACTGCTCCAATCTCTATGTTAAACTTCATTAGTCTAAAACGAAAAAAAAGCAATTAATCTATCCCTACACTATTTCTAAGGTGACATTCATACTTAGCATTGTTCCCAGGCAAGAGAGAAAAAGATGTCAGTAGTGAAGACTTCCTTAGAAGTACACTTACTTTGCTTAAGTCAGTGGCCAAAGCTATAGAGCTCGTTCTGAGATGCTCCTTCTAGCTTCCCCTCTAATCCTCAACTGCTTCACCCTCAGGGCACTGTCCCCAATTCAAAATTACAAAACAGTAGAACACGCCCTCGTCACACCTCTTCAGCCAGGTCTTCCTTCTGTCATTTTCCATCGAAACTCTTACTTAATCCAAAGGTTATTGGATTGACCTTCGGTCCCAGGCACCTTCTCTGCTGAAAGTATCATATCTACATTCCAGTGTACTCCCATGGTTGCTTCTCCTACCATCCTAACTGCTAAAACAAAGGATTAGTCTTCCTAACAAGCTATGTGTACTTACACCTGCAACAGAAACGTGTAATCGAAAAACTCTCCACTTGCAGAATTTGCTGACTGTTTCTAACTGAGGGCCTTCCCAAGGGAACACTTTTCGGTCTACAATATTCAGCTAACATAAGAAATGAATAGGACTTTCACTTAAATGTATATGCGATCAGGCCTTTACATTTAAACAAACATTTCTAAAGTCACATTATAAGCATTCATTTCATTATACTTCATACATGAATAAGCAAAACTACACGTGCAGACTTTAACATGGTGCACGTTTAAACCTAATGCATCACCTTATATGTAAACTAATTCATAATGCATCATCTAAAATACATTTTTGATTAAACACTACATTAATCTTCATAAATGACATGATTACATTTCTATTCGCACTATTATATGCTGCTTTAGTACTATATTTCTAAAAACCACACGTTAATACATTTCCTCTAAATATATGACTACCTGTGATTATGATGCACCCCTACAAATTTTAGAATAGCATGGCGCTCTATCACTGCCAAACCCAAGGTACATCGCGGTCTGCTTGCATTTTTGGATTTGACCCTGTCGAGTACAACCAAATAGCCTGGTTGCACTTTATGCTTCTAAGCACTATAATGCAGTTTATTCTTTAAACAAATCATAACTTTGATTCTACTTATTTGATTTTGTTGTTTTGGTCTCGTTTTGTTTATTACATTGAGCTCTATCTTTCTAACCATGTGTGGCGTCTTTTTGAGTGGCATTTTCACTGTTTTATTGTTTGAAGGGTTGCACAAATACTTTACACATTGCCTCTTCAGATAAGCCTGACTGTACTGTACCAGAATACCAGAGGGTGAGCACAAGTTAATTTAGGGTGAGTATCTGAATTACCCTGACTAGGACTGTGGTTCCTGCTTGGACAGGGTGCATGCCTCTGCCAACCAGAAACTCAATTTCTAACATGATCTATGACATCATTGATACCACGACTGCAACATCTGAAAATTACATCATCATTGAGGAGTGTGCATGGCGGCTAGACGAAAAACCAAATGTACTTTATTGAGATAACAGAGGCGCTTATATGATGGGGGAAGTTTTTGCACTATTGAAGTGCCATGCTAAATGAGACATTCCCATAACCATGTAAGACGTTCAGATTTTGAAGACATACTGATGAAGGTTTGAAGAGAATGGTCGAACTTATGATAAATTAAAAAAATTAAGATTAAAAACAGTGGAGCAGTGTAATTTTGGCTCCACTTACACGTCATAAATATGCAACCTTAGCATTACATACTTGTGTGTCCTAATGTTAGTAATGTAAAGTGTTGTACTTGAACTCAGTACTGAACTGCATTCACTGTGGAACAAGGAATCATACATACTTTGTGACTTAACATTATTAAAGCAATATGCTCCTTAGACACTTGCTAAGAACCATCCTCAAACTAGTAAAATATATTTACAATAGAGACGAAAATGATTTATATATAAATGTATGCACTAATGTTTTCACTTTGGTGTCCATAATGTAGTTCTTGGTCACACTTGTATACATGCATTTAAAGTTATTTTACTTTTACTGAAATGTAACATGATATTAATTCTGAATCTAATGTACTGGCATTACTTATTTTATTGGTAGTTGTATGTGCACACGCATAATAAATGTGCACCATTGAGTTAATAGGTAATGTTACCATGACTACGCCTCTATTTCTTTCTGTATAAAATACTGTTTTTATTTCAGCTTGCGTTACCTTTCCCTTGCAGGTAATGTCCAAATGGTTTGTTAGTTTGAGAATAGAAGTAACACTGTATTTGCAATAGAGATCATGAGAAGAGGTTCTTGACAAGGAACATGGTGAGCAAGCGTGTTAACTGACAAGCTCTATTCAGCAATGTTGCGAGGAGCTGCAGGTACCCAAAGAAAAGGTCGTTTTCATGACTGTCCTGAGAGAGTTTGTTAATGTATTAGCTTACAACAGGAGAATGGAAAGGACAATGGAGCTCCTGATGGTGTGAACAATGGCAGTTACCCAAAGATTTGTTTGGTAATAATAACTAGTATTCTCACAGGTTGATGTTGCCCACTTTTCCTTGGTCATGAATGCCGTCCCCTGTGATTATTTGCTGAAGTGTGGCTTAGGCCACAGCTTCCCACAACTTTTTATGCATTTCCCCAACTTTTTGAGATATTTTTAGACTTAACCATCCTCTTTAGTTCAGACTCTAGCTTTGATGACCTTAGATATTACTAATGCCTAGGAGAGAAGATTGAAGTCTCTTCTCTGAGCACCAGATTGTTTGTATGAGCATGAGTGAACTTCTTGTTTGTGTTACTGATGCACCGGAACTTCTCCAGGAGGTTTGGCTATCCAGTTGTGATTTTATTCCTTTATAGCATGGCATTGGGATTGATTTGCATTAAGCTCTTAACTTGTAAAAAAAACTCTTAACTTTACCGATTGCTGGTCGTTTTTGAGAAGCCAAATGAGTTGCACTGTAAATTTTATGTGTTTGACGAATTTCTAAGTCTCATCACTCCTTAATCATACAAAAGGTTCCATTGACTAACGATTGGTAAGAAGGTTGGCCCAGTGCTGGATCAACAGTAAACAAAGCAAATTAGTAAAAAACATACAGAAACCTTCATGTGACAGTACTTTCTTCTAATCACTTGGGTACGACATGTACTGTAATGGAATATCAGAGTATATCATTGTGAAGGAATTTGAAGATGATACCACTATGTTCTCCTGTCTCAAAAAATGCACCGAAATCATTATAATGCTGAATCAGTTCCTTAACGATCCATTTCAGATCACCATTTTCTCACTTGCCCGGGATGATCTGTGGCATTCAGAGTAAATCAACATCCTTAACTAAGCATAAATGACATACACATGTTGATAATCACTGGCTGCAAGAGGGTGGGGACGGGAGCGACAGGTGGGTGTGGCACCACTTCTTGGTCAGCCTGGTAGCGTACATTATTTGTGCCACTGCTCCTTAATATAGTTTCCACTTTGAAATGGTAAAACTATTCCAAGATGGCTGTCATATTCAACACCAGCCTTGCATATCATCACTGGTGAAGAGTGAACTTGAGTGCTGGTGTGATGATGAATGAAGACCCAATGCTTCTCTCTATGTATTTCTGTTTCGTCATTACTTTAACTCTGACAGACAGTTCAAGCTGTCTCTAGCCAGGCCTAAATGCAGGTAGGCAGCAGAAGCACTAAATCACAGCTTTATCGTGCTGAAATACATACCATACCAATAATAACTCTGCCGCATATTTGTATGCTGCATACAACATACAAGCAGATTCTTCACCAACTCCAGCGAGACACATTTCGCATCCAAAACATCTGTGCTGATGTCATTTTGCAGATGTTTATATCATGTAAACTGTGCATTTACGTTGTGTGGTTGCACAAAATGTTTCAACAGCTGCACATAGTGTATCAACACAAAGTAAAATGCATTAGCATTATCACTAATGTGGCATTGTGCAACTATATACATACATTTATGTATAATTCCATACTGGCATTTGTGCTAATACATACACATTTGATGTGCAATCTAACTACCTGGCACATATGAAGATTCATAAAATGCCAAGGATGATGTTCAATGATATTGAACGGGGCAAAAGGTGGTGTTAAAATGTGTGAAAGAAATGCACATATACACATTCCACAACAAAGCGCTAGACGAACAAGAAGTCTGAGCATGCCCAGTAGATCTGTTGCTCAGGAAGCGGAGTCATAGTACTTTTGCAGAAATGTCAATAAAAGAGTTAGCTTCCAGCTGAAAATTATGACTGACGGGCAGCGGCGGCTCCTCTGCAATGGCAAAGGAGCATCATCCCACTGACTCAGAGCCATCAGCTGAAAAATAAAATTATATTTTATTATTATTTTAATTTTCAGATGCTGTCTGACCCAGCGTGTGGTGGGAGGGTCAGACAGGGCCATGGCAGATGGGGCGGAGTGAAGCGCACTGCTAAGTCTTTGGCCATCCAAATATGCGCAGTTAGGTTTCTCCAACCCAGCTGAGTTGCACCGCCGGGTTGGAGAAAAAGCACAGACTCCCTGTGCCTGGGTAAGTGCTTGTTTCCAGTCCAGGGGGGACCTGGCTTGGCAGTTCGGGCTGGACTGTTCCCATGAGGCACAGGGTCAAGACTGATTTGCATATGGCTGGGTTCATACTGGAATGGCATGGTGACCAAAAAAACGATGGATTTAGGCCCAGATCTCTGTACTGGGGCGAATGTATGACATTGTTCTGCATTCTGTCCATCAACTGTTGTTTTTGTTAGCGCTTAACCAGCCCACTCAGGCCAATCCCCATACTGCTCTCATGCTTGGTAATGGAATGAGAGCAGCAAAGGGATTCGTTGGGGAGTCTCTGACACTGTCCCAAAGAATGATGGAAGCAGTGGAGCATTGAGGTGTGAGGAAGCCAGAAGCATCAGGTACACTTTATTTATTTATTAAAAACGCCTTCTGCAATCACTTGCGTTCCCGCTGTGCTCTCCTGTGACTCCCGGCGCTCCCCCCAAACCCACTCCACCTGGCCCATTACCTTTTATTTGTTTCGGCTGACACTGCTGATGGGGACACTATTTGGCAAGGGATAGCCACAATAGCATTGAAGATATGAACAAGATGGCAAGGATAGCACTTTATGCCAGGGCCACCTTTATGGAAGGGGTGGAGCACATGATGACTGAGACACCCACAATACACCAAGAAGGACCATCTTCCAGTTCATTATGATGCCCTGTAGTTCACATTATACCAAGGTGGGTTGCCTTATGCCAGGGAACCATAATGCCGAACAATATGCCAGCCAGGGACACCTTATGCCAGGGCATTGATAATGTCTAGAATGCCCACAGTATACCAAGGAGAACATTGCGAAACCTAGAATCCAAATATATTACCACGTATGACAACCTTACGACAGAGCTGCCATACTACTTAGAATGCTCACTTCAATCTCTGCCAGCGTCCCTGACACTCAAAATTTCCAATTTCATACTCATCTCCACCTTGTTCTTATTTGATCTCTACCATTCCTATTTTTCTCTCTGTTCCATTTTCTCACTTTTCTTCTCTCTGCATTTGACACATTTCTGATCCTTTTACTCCCCTACCCCTTTCTTACACCCTTTTCTTTCACTCTTTTTTATCATCTAGTTTCTTCCTCTATATATTTTTGCACCCTCTTTCTATTTACTAAATATCGTTTTCCTCTCTCTCACACCATTTTCCTACTCATCCTTTCATACCTCAATCTACTCTCATCACCACATTCTTTGCTTTGTCTGCATCTATTATTTCCTCCTCTGTTTCCTTTGTTTGTCCTTTCTTTGCCCATAACTTTAGTTTTCCATTTTATGTTTTCTCATCGTTCCACTTCAATGTATCTATCTTCCTCTTCCATTTTGCTCTTTCATGTTTCTCCTTTGCTTTCATTTTCATCAACCAGACAGCCCGAACGCACGTAACCTGCTGCGCCCTGCGGTATCTGAAGCTGGGACGCAGACTGAGCCTGGGCTGACGAGCAGTGAGTGCACAGGGATCGGGGACAGGACGTCGGATCATCAGGTCACCCCGAAAACCAGTGCGGCTGGAAGGCCTGAAAGTAGAGCACAGATCTTGGCAGCAGACACCTTGAGAGCGGAGGGCCCTTGGTGGAGGGGAAACATCGTTAACATCGCAGTCAGTACACGCGATGCTGTTACATCGTGGTCGTTACAACGATTGCGATGTAACCACGCGATGCCATTACAACGCAAGTCTTTACATCGACTTGCGCTAGATGGCGTGCTAACATTACAAATAGTGTAGTTTACTATCCCAACACCTTCCCTACTGTTAAGTGGACTGGAGTTGGAATAGTAAATTACGCTTTTCTAATGTTAGCACGCCATCTAGCGCAAGTCGATGTAAAGACTTGCGTTGTAATGGCATAGCGTAGTAACATCGCAATTGTTGTAACACCGCGATGTAACTGCACGCGTTGTAATGACTCGCGTTGTTAAGTCATACATCCCCGAATTGCGCATGTTAACTTAATCCGGCGGGGCTTCAACACGTTGATGCTGCTTATCCATAATTACATTGTGGGCACAACTGGTGGCTATTAATTTTATGGCGGCCACCCATGATGCATCTGCAGACTTTGAAACCGTCCCTTCCACCTCTCCTCTCACCACTCTTGACCTGGGGGTGAACTGGAGGACAAGGCAGACGGCGTTTGCCCGGTAACACCGGGACCAGTGCTTTCGATGGAATTATGGTGGTGCACCCTGGGCGGTAACCATAACTGTCTATACTTACCGAGGAGCCTGAGCAACCTTGGCCGATGCCCGATGGAGCTGTCCTATGCAGCTATAGAGAAATTTGGCTCTGGTTCTCCCCCTTGGCTGTCACCTACCCGGCCGGATATCGGACATTGTTTTCCTCATCTCCCCGTTGTGTTTCCTTCCCTACCCCGCCTCGTCCCTCTGTGATTCTTTGGCTACCTCCCCTTTCCAGCCCTGCATAAACTGTAGAGTCAGCTACCTTTATTGTTTTTCGGTCTCGCCTGACCCAGCACATGCGCTGGTCTGGCGAGACTTTTTGAGAGTGCTCCAAAAAGTGCTACCAGCCTAGGGCTACAGTGTATGTGTGAGGGCGCGCACGCCGCGCTTGACCGCAATTACTTTCACTTTCGCCGCCGCGCGGCCGTTCTGATGTTTGATCGCGATCACTTTCGCTTGGCATAGCCAATAGGTCTCGCTTTTGGGACCTTATAAGTATTTTTTTGTTTACCCACGAGATGCCTTATTCCATTCTACTCATTTCGTGCTTTTCTTTCAGCTTACTGCTGCCTCTTTACATCTAATCACTTTTCTCCATATATTTCAGTAGCTTCTTATTCTTGACTTTTGACCGTTTCTCTGTCTTACTCTCTTTTCAAATTGTTTCTCTTTTTCTCGATTGTTTCACTCCCTCGCCTTCTCTCTTGAGATTTAACTCTTTTTGTCTCCCCACCTCTCTGCTTCATTCTCTCTCTCATCTTCATCTTTATAGTTCTCCCCTTATCTCTTACCTCCCCCTTTCTTTGCAGCCCACTCCCTCCCCATTGCTTGTCATTTTTAGCTTGACTCTTCCAGTTTTCTGCTGCTTCTGACAGGCTCACAGATCCTGCGCTCAACCGGCCCTCGTACCTCTCAGGTCTTTAACCTCAATTCTGTTTGTTCCTAGACAATTATCAGGTGTTTGAGAGAGAAGTGATGTGCCGATCTGTCATATCTGATACAGGCAACCACTCCGCCTCGTTTTAAGTCTGCAACTGCACCGCCCAAAACTGATTCACAAGCCCACAGTGTTTTTTTCATGAAAAATAACAAAAGATGCCAATAATTGTTGTAGAATGCTATGATAACTAATGTTTGGTCTCTTCTCTTTTTTTCCCGCTGGCATCCCCCAGGGGCCCATTATGGTAATTTTTCTCTATAACTGGCAAATTGCATAACAAGTTGGATGATAAAGTAGCAAGCAAGGCAGAAATTTGCATTTTAATACAGCTGTCTAAATCACTTTCCCACCGACCGGCTGGATGGGACACTTTACAGCTCGCTGACGTCCCCTTGTTTTTTAGTTTTCTTTAATTTTTATTTTTATGAGCTCAGTGTTTTTGGCGCGCCCGGAACTTGATAATGATATGTCACTGTCGGCAGCGGCTCAGAATATCTTGTTTATAGTGTGTTGACATCGCTCACGGACATCGGCGGTCGTTCCCTTTTGAGGGTGGGCAGATACAGGAGCGCTGCCGCTCTTATAACGGAACGTGCTTTGAAATGCGCCTTGGTTGGGATCCCATGCTTGGCACCAATGCTAAGGGTGAGGCTCTGGCGGCTTCATAATCCCGCAGTGTACAATCAGTAGCGTAACGCAAAATGATGGGGGTCGCCTGCAGAATGTGATGAGGGACCCCCGGCGTCTAACAGAGCGCAATAAAATGCATCCTTCTTGAAACTAGTAAGTAATAGCTGTAAATTGATTGATTACTTGTTATTAAATGCTTTTTTGACATCTGAGTCTGTAACCCTACTGCAAGTCCCTAAGTCAGCCTTGGGCTGCTTGACTCTGCTGCCTTGAGTGACAAATGCTAAAAGGGTGTACCTTGTGCTTAGGTTTGGGCTCAATAAGAAGGTTAAACGCCAGGTGACCAGCAGAAACAAGCATTGGCATAGCCAATAGGTCTTGCCTTTGGGACCTTATAAGTGTTTAGCCATGCAGCGGTTGATGTTGTTGCACCAAGGATATTGTGCTGCATAACTAAATACTTATAAGGTTCCAAAAGCGAGACCTATTGGCTATGCCAATGCTTGTTTTGTTTAATTTTTGTATTTCCCGCTATTTTGGGATAATGCTAATGGCTTCTGTGGTCCTCCATCATGGTGGTTTTTGACCTATCCTCTTTTCTACTGGTCTGTTCCTTGTTCTCCCGATTGACCTTTTCCTCTAGTCCACCCCCCCCCCCCTCTATGGTCTCCCAACCCTCCCCCTCGTATAATTTCACCAATACTCAGGTTGGGTTTGTCTGTCTTTCACTTTGACTGTTTTGTCTGCTTTGTTCCCCCTGAGGTACTTTTCTCTCTTGCCGGTCTGCCTGACTCTAATCTACATTCCTTACCCCTGTTTACCATTCCCCCGCTACCTTTCTTTCTGCATAAGATGTGTATCTTGGCAATGCTTCGTGCTAATAACTCATATTATTGTGTAATCTCATGTTTTTCTCCTATGTCTATACTTGTAATTGATGTAATTATGTAACCTGTAACTCGCTGAGCCTCATGTAAAGTGCTCTGATACCTGCGGGTCTAGCCAACGCTATATAAAACTTTGCAAATAAAAAAAAAATACATTAAAATTAAATCTTTATAGCCTTCCATCTTTTTTATCTCCATATTACTATTCATCGTCTGTCCTTTCTCAGTCTCTTTCCCCATGCCACCATGTTTTCTTTTTTCCTTTCCATTTTCTCTATTTAGCCCTTCCATATTTCTTTCTATATTTCACCCTTCCTTCCAGCTTTCTAGCCTTCTCTTTGTTTGTTTGTTTGTTTGTTTGTTTGTTTGTTTCTTTCATTCTTGCTTTCTTTCTTTCTTTCTTTCTTTCTTTCTTTCTTTCTTTCTTTCTTTCTTTCTTTCTTTCTTTCTTTCTTTCTTTCTTCCTTTCTTTCTTTCTTTCTTTCTTTCTCTCTTTCTTTCTTTCTTGCTTTCTTTCTTGCTTTCTTTCTTTCTTCCTCCTTCCCTCCCTTCCTCCTTCCTTTCTTTCTTCCTTCCTTCCCTCCCTCCCTTGCTCCTTACTTTCCTTCTTCCTTCCTTCCTTTCCTTTATCTTCTTCCATTCCCATATTTCCATCCTCATTTCTTTACATTTTTCGTTTTCCATCTTTTTCCTTCTTTCCTTCTGCTCTTCAACTCCCATTTGTGTGCTTTTCTTCCACTTTCTTTTCAGGTTTCTTTCCAAATGCCCGTCATTCAATTGTACTTTTCTTTACTTCTATCCTACTATCTATAGCCTTATTACTTTCCCAATATCTTTCTTTCATTTTCTTTCATTTTCTTAATTTATTTTATTTATTTCACCTTCTCCTTATATTTCTTTCAATCTTTCTTTCCTATACACTACCTTTCTTACTCGACCTCTCATGCTTCTTATTTCTTTACAGTTTTCACTTTGTGCCTCACTTTGACATTATGCTTGGCTACTTTGCCAGGCATTAGGCCGCATCTCTGAACTCTGTCATGTAGTTCTCTTACAGTGCAACTCATGAGCTTCTGTCTTGAGATCTGCAAGTCTCCAATCAAAGTTGAGAAAACCTGTAAAGAACATTTAAAATAATTTACATAATACATACCTCCTACTGGCTGTGCAGTAGCAACCTCTATAACAGCCTCTCTCAGGTGGAGGAGGTGCTTCCTAATGCCCTTGAATGGTTCCTTAGGCTTGTCCCTTTTTTTTGGGAGACGAGGTCTTACTGTGATATTGCCTATTACCTCAGTTATACAAGCAGAAGACCTAGGTTTAGATACCTGCTGCACTTAGACAAATTGTGTGATGCTAGGCAAGTCATTAACTTGATTTCCTTATCTGAAAAAATAGGACCACTTCACTCAGTGTCTGAGAGTAGTAAATGGTAAACTATGAGACTTCCGCTTATTACTTTTGGAACAGCTCTTTCCAAGTGGGCTTAAGAAAGGGGATTACCTGCAAGAAAATCTTGAGAACAATACAGCCACACTGTCCATTTTACACCAAACAGCGGGGCATATTATCAAGCCCATATCGCCACCACAACGTCACTTTTTGTGACATTGTGGTGGCGATAGGGTCAGCTCCCTATTATCAAGGCAGCGTTAAGCCACTTAAAGCCACGTTAAGTGGTTTAACGCTGTCTTGATAATGCAGTGGGTGTTGCAGTGGGCGTTCCACCGCAACACCCATTGAATTCGACGCTGCCACCTATTTTCAAGGGTGGCGATAATAGGTGGCAGCGCCGAACTTAAGACCAGGAAAATCCTGGTCTTAAGATGGCGAAAAGAGGAGAAATGCTTTATTTCTCCTCCTTTTTGCTTTTTCCATGTTTGCTGCCTTGTGCAGCACACATGGAAAAAGCTAAATGACCTGGTGTGTTTATGTACAGGAAGGTGTCCCTTCCTGTACATAAACAAATCTTTTTTTATAAATGCCATTTTGTAACTTACGTGTGGTGCATGAAGCAGCACACACGTAAGTTACAAACTGGCATCTTAGGTTTGTTTATGTGCAGGAAGGGACACCTTCCTGTACATAAACAATCCTCCCCTGCACGCAGACATCCTTGCACTCTGGTGCAAGGTGCCTGCGATGGCGCTAAGTTGTAAAACTTAGCGCCATCGCAGGGGGAGACACGGGCTGCACCATATCCTTGATAATATATAGCAGCCTCGCATTTCCGAAGTGATGGAGAGAGGCGTTAAGCCAAGAAGTCTAACGCCTCTCTCCTTGCTAATATGCCCCAACGTGTTTAAAAATCAATACGTTTTATAGGTAGCCTGTAGATTGAATTTGAATACTTCAGGATCTGCCATCGGACCCAGAACCAATACTTACCTGCAGCTGCAAATCGCACACTTTTCATTAACAATATTATGCCCTATTACGTGTTTCACAAAGGAAAACTACTTCTCGGACTTTAAGGCTTTAGATAAATATGACATGTAACTTTCCAAAAAATCCATACAGCTTGTGTTTACATTTCTAGTTTCTAGGATTTCTGTCTGACCTTTTAAGACAGAGCTTAAATGTGTTGATGGCCTCTGTAGCAGTGTTCCTTAAAAGGGATTCAATAGAACAGGCAGGATTCCCTTTCAGATAATAGGTGCAGCAGAGGTATCAACAGTTCATGTTTCACACACACATAATGTAAAGCACATATAGTATAATTGCATGTGCAATAAACGAGATACGGCTTGTGCAGTTGTGCAAGCCTCCTTCAACCCAATCAAGCCCCCCATAGAAGCAGTGCGAGATTCTATCACAAGGAAAAAACACACAAAAGATAGCAGGAAGACAAACTTTCTCAAAGAGAACAGGCAAATCATGGGCAGCAGCAGTGCAAACATTCCCATATAAAAGAGGCACACAACTCGAAGCACCTGTGCAAGCATCCCTACTTAAAACCGGCAAAGCACTGGCAGTATTTGCCCAAGTCTGCCTTACATAACTTGTATAGCAGAGGAAGAAGTGATACAAGCCTCACTCAGAACCGCCTACCTTAGAAAACAGCTATGTAATGGTAAAGAAGTGGCAGTACAAGCCTCGTTCACACTAAATGAGAACATCATGTGAAGCACTTTTGCAAGAAATTCTCACAAAAAAGATTAGCTTTGCGAGGCAACAGTGCAACACATAGAGCAAGGACAACATCTGTGGAGGACTTCTTCATGAAAATGGACTAACAAAAGGTAGAAGTACATGACTCTTTAATCAAGTAATTAAAACAAGCACACAATACAGGTACAGCATGGACAGCAGCTGTGTCTGCCTTCATCATAAAAACATGTAGTGCATATGCAATAGGTGATTACGACTTTGCCAGCCCTTGACAGCTGCGGAAACAACAGGGAACTCTAGAGTACTTGGCAAGAAAGAGAATTAGAGCTCCCTGACTAATCAGTACCGTGGTTTGTGAAGTACAGATTGTTAGAAATTGGGTTGTAGGTTCATTGTTAGAAATTGGGTTTAATGAGCCCTTGGCAAACAGCAACCACAATCCTAGTCAGGGTAAGAGGCAGACCAGCCCTAAATTAACCTATGCTCACCCTCTGGTAGCTTGGCACAGAGCAGTCAGTCTTAACTTTAGAGGTGGTGTGTAAAGTATTTGTGCAGCAAAAAAGTAAAAAAGTGAAAACACCACACAAAAAGATTCCACATCAGTTTAGAAAAACAGTTCTTAATTTAATAAATAGGAGAATACCAAAACGACATAAATACAATAAGTAGAACTTCAGATATGCATTTTTAAAGACTAAACTGTGAAATAGCACTTAGAAGCAATAAGTGCTTACTTGGGATATCTGGTCACCCCACACCGGGACAAAGTCAAAAGTTCAAGCCAACCTCTATGGAGCACGGGCTGCATACAGTGGCCCAGTGAGACCCATTAAAGAAAAGTACTTTGATACTGGCTGCTTAGACGTCAAAGATGTGCGGTTGCAGCCGAAGCAATGCCTCGTGTCGGGTAGGTCTCTCTTTCACCCTTAGGACTGGCAAGGAGTTAGCTGGGGGCTACTGAGATTTTTCTGACCTCTGATGCATCTCTAAGTGGGTGGCAGTAGCCCCAGGTGTTTTGCACCCTACTTCCACTCTCTGTCCCATCAGTTCATGGCTGGTATCCTGAAACTAGTTCTTAAACCCAGGGCTTGTACCCTGAAGCTGAACAGGGGACATGGATGAGTCCTACCTCACCTTGCCCCTCTATCTGGACTCCGTACCCTCTGCTCTGGAGAATTACCTCCAAAAAACTGAACTGTCAGGGTGCCCTCGACAGCCACCCATTCCACTTGTCCCGACACAGGAGGCAACACATTTCCCAGAATGCAGTCTAGGGGCATCTGAGGAAAAAATATGACCTTCCTCTGGTTCATCTACCCGCCCCATTCCATTGATACCAGGGTTATAGCGTGGAAAAAGACTAGCCTTTTGGGCCTGAGTAACCCTGCACACTTGGATGGTCTATTGTTCATGGGTAACTAGCTTTTCCACTACCATGGTCTGGCTAGCCCTGTTATCCTTCTGAGCAGTGACTGAGACTCCATTCACTTCCACCTGGTGGAAGCGATGACTCCCACCCTCAGGGATCACAAGCTCATCCTCCCTATCCCCCCACTAAAGGAGGTCATGGCATGGTCTATGTGCTGTCCTGGGGACTACTTACCCCTAAATCCTTATTGGCCACCCCTGTAGAGGTCCTCCTAGTAGGTTTCTTTAAACAGACAAAGTCCCCCTGCTTATGTCCTAACTGAGAGCATTCAAAGAAGTAGGGTTGGAAATAGGGCACCCTGGAACACCACCCACTGGAACCAACCTCCTGTTTCCCAGATGGGGAGTGGGAACCCTTTCCTCACACCTTATTCTGGGACTTGTTTGGATCATCTATAACCTCCCCTTACTCTGCCAGGGGAAACCTGAATCACCTTTCTAGGGGTCACTCCCAGGTACGTTTTTGGATACTCTGATACTGACCCAAACATCCGTCTCCTCAGCAAGCTTCCTGGACTCAGTCACCTTACTGTTAACTAGGTTCTGACACAACTTTGTAAAATAGATTCTCAGCATGTGCTCTCTCATGATTAAATTGTGCAACACAAAAACTTTCCTGCGCACAACCAACCATTCAGTGCTTTGCTGGAGTAGCAGGCAAAATCTACCCAGGATTGGTTGGGGAGCTTCTGGCTGCCCTGAATCTTTGGTGGTACTTCTTAGGGGTCAGTCAAATTCTGGCCATTAAAAAGGCTATCATTTCGGTATTCTTTGTTTGGTCCCAACCGCTAATGTAAGAAGTGTGTCTCTCCCTACAGTAGGCATGTGTTTACACAGACCACCCCCGTGCTCCTCAGGAGCCCTGTGAACCTTCTGTGCAACTTCATAAGCAGAAAACCACTTACCTTCAATGCAACCTCATAAGCAGAAAACCACTTATCAATATCATGTCCCACCACATAACTGGGTACCAAATCCGTGGGTATGCGAGCCAGTTTGTCTCCTTCAAGTACTGCAGGTATGCTGCCACCATCACTGCTAGAATCTGCCTCCCTGACCTTGATGTCTAGCTCTTTTAGACTCAGTTCATGAGCCAATAATGTTTCTTTTCTGTTAATGCAATCTACTGTAGCCTTCTTTGCCTGTAAGGCACTTTTCTCCTCCATGGCCAGTTTTCTTTCCTCTATTTTTAATTTGGCCAGCTGTAAGTTGAATGCCCTTTTCTCCCTCCTCTTCCACAGTTCTGGGCATAGGCCGTGGAAAGAGGGACTGCTCCCTGCTCTGACGGGTGCTCAAATTCAGGGTTTTCACCATCAGCCACTGCAGGTGGTTTCTCAGAAGAGACATTCTCAGTCTCCTCCAGTCCATCATCCTCTACTTTGTGGTTCTCTTCCTCAGAGCGTGCTTCTTCCTAGGTCCTTAGGGCCTTTTGTAATTCCTTCTTTCTTGGCTGCACTCTTCACAGGAAGCCCAATCTCCATGCAAATGTTTTTGAGCTTGGACACTGTATAGGTTTCCAGATTGGGCAGTTTACATTTCATGTTACCAGTTGTAGCAACAGACACGATTTTGGAGAAGAAAAAAAACATTTAGGGAGAATTTAAAATTTGAATTTGTCTTTGATGCGGATGGGTAGTGTACACCAAGTTACTGCATTGCATTGCACAAACACAACTCCTATCCTCACCGCTGATCCCTAAGGTTAGAAATTAGTCTGTAGGATATGAGTCCTAGTCAAGCAGCAACCACAATCCTAGTCAGGGTAAAAGGCAGGCAAATCCTAAATTAGCCTGAGCTCACTGTATGGTAGCTTGCCACAGAGCAGTCAGGCTTAACCTTAGAAGTGATGTGCAATTATTTGTGCAACACTTCAAGCAGTAAAATAGTGAAAATACCCCACAAATAGATTCCACATCAAGTTAGAAAAATAGTACTTCATTTAATAAATAAAACAAAACCAAAATGACAAAAATCCAATCAGTAGAAATTGAGATATGATTCTTTAAAGGATTAACCATAAACTAGAGCTTAGAAGCAATAAGCTCTTACTTGGGATATCTGGTCTCACAGGACCGAAGTCAAAGTTCAGGCCTACCACTGTGGAGCGCCGGCCGGATACAGGGACCCAGTTAGGCCTGCTAAACAAAACTACCTTGATCCTGTCTGCATCGATGTCGAAGATGTGGGCCGCCTTCAAAGCGATGCGTTGGTTTTGAACCACGCAGTGGGGTGATGCACCGGTCCAGATGCGCAAAGAAGTGCCGATGGATCAGCTCCGATGAGCAAAGAGCTGTGGTGCAGAGAAAGGTTTACAGACAAAATATCGTCACTGGAAATATCGCCCTACAGAAATATTGTCACAAAAATATCGAAGACAAAAATGGCGTCATCTCATACTAATGGAAATTACAAAAATATAGGAAAAAAATATCCTTGTTATTAATATCATTGTTAAAAATATCGCCTTTTAAAAAATATATAAATAGTAAACATTAAGGGGTCAATTAGGATGGCGGGCGGTGGCACCACCGCAGTGTCTGCGGTGGCGGAAAATGCCTTTTTCTGCATGCCAGCAGCGGACCACACACTCGCCATATTAGTATGGCCAACTCAGCCCATTTCCCGTCTGCTATCAAAGTACGCCCGCCACCGCGGCGGTGGGAGCCAATGGAGACTCACCGCCGTGCGCAATGACATCATGTCCGCTGTACAAATCAGGATGCCCCAAAAAGCCAGTTACACCGCAGCGGAGAAACCGCCCAACCACAGACGGCGGAAGCTCGGCAGCAGAGCGCGAAACCTGATTCCTGGTCCTGACCGCAATGGATCCAGCTCTTCACGTCTTTCCGATGCTATACCTGATACATCACCAGCAAGTCCTGGACCGTCGCGGCCGCCGCCGCAGGTACGCAATAACACAATCCTGCACAAAACCACAACACACAACTCATGGGCTGATACAGGGTTTTTGGCCACACCAGACACCCTGGTGGGGACAGGAACACATCCATAAGTGTACCCACACATGTCCTACCTGGCACCAAGTCACCCCTCCGCAGCCAGGTCACACATATCCGTGATCTCCAAGTAATGTCCCGGTCACGTCTCCGCAGCGGTGAAGACAATGGAAAACATGCGCACAATGCAGAAGGCAGGGCCAGCGCCAAGCATGGGCAGGGCATAAAGTACACAGGGCCCCACCTCCACTCTCCACACAGTAGCCCCCCCAACATGAAGGGACATGCCATGTGCCCCCCTGTACACCCCCATGCACCACAACAAGCTAGGTGAATCCACACCCTGCACCACACAACAAACATCTAGGGAGACAGCCACAGCAGGAGTGGCTGCAGAGGAACACACAGCACAGGAGCACATGCCCAGGGCAAACCCCACATCAAAACAACACCACATTCATGGCAAGAAAACTGAGTACAAGCACAAAATGAACACACACACATACAATGAACATACATCCTACTGGACACACAGCCTGCCAAGTCACAAAGACATAGCCCACACTGACACACAGCCACATACACAGACCACATGCCACCAGCAATGGAGCACAACATACAGGAAATCCAAAGTGAGGTGCACACAAATGGAAGGTCAAGGAGATAACCAACAAGCATGTGTACATCACATGCAAGACATGGAACAGAGAACAACACCCTCACCCCATCAAAGCACACATGGCTGGCACAGTGAGTGAAGTCAAACCACAGTCACCTCAGCGCAACAACTCAGGGAGACAGCAAGGCAACTCATGTATAGGCACAGGGATGAAAGGAAGGCCCTGAAATCAATATCCTCAATGACATGAATAAACTGTTGAAACACAACCATTACAGTAAACCCAACCTGACAGTTGGAGAAAACACTGCTCTCCATGAACTGCAGAACACACCGGAGCTTACCATAAAACCCTGTGATAAGGGAGGGGGAATAGTCCTTATGGACACTAAGAAATACGAGGAAAAGGTTCATCAAATGCTGAATGTAGTTGAACACTATAGGCCCGTTAAATCAGGAGCCATTACAAAACTGAAGGAAACAATTGACTATACAACTAGCAAGGCCTATGAGGAAGAAGTCATCTGTGAGAAAGAATATCTATTTTTGAACAAAACCAATGCAATAATTCCAGAATTGTATGGTGTGCCCAAAACGCACAAGAATGTTCAAGATCCACCACTACGCCCAATAGTTTCTTCCATCAATTCCTCGACTGAACCACTATCTAAGTATGTGGACATGTTCTTATGCCCATTCACCACCCAATACAAATCTTACATCAAGGACACGGGAGATATCATCAACAAATTGGAAAATGTACCCTATGACCCTAACAATGAGATCTTGGTCACCTTAGATATCGAAGCACTGTATACAAATATACCGCAACAACAAGCAGTTGAAGCAGTCAAAACCCTCCTAGAAAGACTGCCAGGAGAGAGACCCAACAACTTTATAGTTGAATGCTTAGAAATAGTGCTTAAAAACAACTATTTTGACTTTAGAGGGGACCTGTACCACCAAACCAAAGGTACCAGTATGGGGCATCTTGTGCCCCCAGTGTGGCCAATATATACATGGGGGAATATGAATTAAAACACATTTTCAATGAAATAGCTCCCTTCTACGAGAATGTCCATAAATTGTACAGATTTATCGATGATATTTTTTTCATCTGGCGTGGAGACAAAGAAACTCTAGACATTTTTATCAACTGGCTGAATGCCAGCGATAAGAATTTGAAATTTACTAGCAACACAAGTACTACATCAGTGGAGTTTCTAGATATCATCATACAGGCAGAGTATGGTAGGATCTCTGTTAGTTTTTTCAGGAAACCTACCTCCAAGAACACCATACTGTCTCATACCAGTTACCACCCAAATTGCCAAAAAGACTCAATTCCGTTTGGAGAGTTTTTACGTATCAGGCGTAATTGTTCTAATATTCAAGATTTCGACAAACATGGAGAAGACCTAAAACAGAGACTACTTATACGAGGTTATCCCAAACGTCTGATCAGAACTGCATACAAAAGGGCACGTTATTACAATCGAGATGCCCTATTAGCAGGTAACTCTCGTCCAAAGAATGACAAATTGGTGTGCGTCGTGAATCATTCGACCTTAAATTTTAAAATAAAAAAGGTCTTGAATAAAAATTGGCACATCCTAAATACCGGGGAAGGACAAGAGACTATCCAGAAACCCATTTTGGCGTTTCGTAGGAACCGGAATTTAAGAGATAGCCTTGTGCACACTAGGCCTAGACGGCAACAGTCAAACTCACAGACAACTCCGATCCTAGGTAACCACAAATGCGGCACATGTGTTGCATGTGATAGCGCCATTGTCACCGAATTTTGGCAGTATCAAGGCAAGGTAGGCAAACTACGTGATTTTACTAACTGTAAAAGCCAAAACCTTGTATACCTTATACTATGCCCCTGTGCACTCGGCTACGTAGGCGAGACAGGCCGAGAATTTAGGACTCGCTACAGTGAACATAGATCCGCCATCAGAACAAAAAAACTACTAAGCCCTATGGTACAACATTGCTTTGACCTTCAACATAATGAGAAAGAACTAAGATGGCTAATCCTAGAAAAAGTAAAACACATCCCAGGGAAAGACGTACAAGAAGTCAGAAAAACACGTGAGACCTATTGGATTTACACTCTGGATACAGTCAAAACGGGTCTAAATGAAGAAATAGTATGGCACACATGATAGCGTGCATTAGTGTGACGCAGTATATCTAGGACATTGATGCATGTTAGCAGTGACCCCGGGCGATGGGCCACCGAGATTGGCTGCGCAAAACTGTATTTTATAATCTCTGCTTTAGCACCACACATATATGCTTATATGGTGGGACAAGGAAGTCGTGAATATACGCGTGCATTAGTGTGATGTAGCATATTTAGGACATCTATGTACGTGGGTAGTGATCCCTTACCATTGGCAATTGTGATCTGCTGGGTCAAACCGCATCCTGGTATTAGTACCATACATATACCAAAACACAACCGTTGTACTTCGTAGTGACCGCTGTAGGTAGGCAATTGTGATTTGTGGCGCAACCGTATCTTCCAATTTCGGCACCAGCATTACATACACATCAAAACACATTGATGTTTTGTGCCTTACTTACTCTCTATTTCCAGATATAGCCTATATATATGCACGCAAAGTATTTTCAAGCCCTCTCATTTTAGTGGCCTTGGGCCAGTTTCTGCCAACATAAGTTAAAACCTATTGTTTTGAACTGAAATCAATTAGTACGAACGTCATTAACTAAGTAAGTATCAGGTTAGATAGCCAGACCTGAACCGTTCCAAAATGGCGGCTGAATCCTACGTATCAAACATAGTAATTACAACATTTAGATGGCGTTAAAAATTGAGACATATACAGGACAGAAAACTTTCTAATGGTACCCCTGAGAAACTGTGACAACACGGGTACAAAGAGTTTACAAAATCTCACAAAAAGCAATGAGTTACACAGAAGCCTCTGTATTATCACCATTCTAAGATGGAACCGGCAGAAACATAGGCACTCAGAGTCAGATCATGTGGACCATTATGCTGGCTAGTACGTCACTCAGCATCACAGGTTTTCGTAATTAGCAAATTTGTATCGCTGGCCTAACGTATAAAAAGGCAACAGTAACAATGGCAACCCTGCCGGAGTAGGATCACATCAAGAACGCCGACGAGTGGATATACGTTACCACCAATAGGTAAGATGCCGCGCCGAGAAAACAAATACATAAGAGCACTCATAGGCCACTCAATTCAACTTAACTTTACTTGATTTTACTTGATTCTATGCTTCAATAAGTCTAAAATAAACAAAGCACTGATGTAGTGATACCAGTAATTTTAGGGGGGGATAGCAAACGCAATTTAGTCAGAAGCTCTAATTATAACGAGGAGACCGGCAACCATGTATGGCCAGCACTAGTATAAATACGATGACCAGAGACAGTAGCGACAAATGAATAGTAGTGAGATTTACTTGCTAAATCGTTTAAATAAAAGTCTCCATATAATGCGATCTACTCTTCTACTCTCTATTGCTGACTAGAGCACTTAACAAGAAGGGAACGAGAAATTCCCACCTGAAATAGCGCTAACGTATGAGGAAAAGAAACAAGAAATAAGAACATAGCATGAAGAAAAGTTAACAACAAGACTCCTTAGGTAATTACACACGAACTGGTCACTCTATATGGTTTACAAATAGGACTTGATATACTAACCACTCTCAATTTCTTTCTGATTAGGAAGTCATACAAAGATCATTTGAGGGCTGACTACCCGTTGTGCTTCGGGAGAAAATTTTGGAATAATATTCTCGCGACGACCTTTGAGTTTGATCCTCATGATTGAAACCCGGATTGATTAAGGTACATAAAATGCTGATTTATAGAACAAGAAGTGCACCCTTATAGGAGGTATGATTAGTGACGAAAAGATAAAATCTTCTTACAGCATTGGCCATATTACGAATTAAGAAGAGAAGTAAACGAAACACTATCTCAGAAGAGGCGTCTTGCTACACTAACAACAAGACAGAACAGGTAGAACACATCAATTTTTTGTATTCCCAAGATAGAGATTAAATACAAATAAAATAGAACCAATTTGAGTGGTACCTTGAAATATCAAAGATCAGCACAATAGGATAAAGGTCCTCAGAAAAATTCGAGTACTGTGATAAAAGTAAGATTGCCAGGAATGAATGTCATTTCCCTTTGCCTTACTTTTTCACTTTTTTCACTTTTATCACTTTTTTTACTTTTCACTTTCTTATTCTTTTCACTCTCTTAGTAATTACTCTGGCTTTTTGGAGAGCATTAAATTCAGTGGCGTGGGTGTGACCTAGACAGTATAGAAAACTCTTCTTTTTAATTGTATATATTGGAGATAAATTATGTATTCTCCTGTGGGACGCATAAATAATACATAGGGCTAAATCATGGTTCTAATGTTATACAATTGGTTTACAGAAAAACAGTTTCCCCATTTCTGCCCGTGATAACAAACTCGTAACGACAGGTCCTGAAGAAGGTGGCGATAAAAGAAGATAGAGCCACCGAAACGTGCGTCGACCAGATTGAGTGATACACCCCAGTGTCCTGCATCACATCAGAGGGCTGAGCATTTTGCTCATGCCCAGTTATCTTTGTACAAACGTTGGTGCCTTTCTGGGGTGTTGTATGAATGTGTTGTATGAAAGTGACATGTATGTAGTATGATCAGAGGAGTGACTGATGTGGGGATATCTTTTGAACCATTGTTTGCGAATTTGCAGATTTATTAACTGTTTACATTTGTATGCACTGTGAATACACAGCTAAACACACATAAAGGAATAATGATTAATTCTGCATAGTTTGGCTTTTTTAGTAACAAGAAAAGAATCCAATGTATATTAGAGAAGAATGTATATAAGCAAAAAAATGAAAAATAATTTACAAAAATAAATATAATAGATAAATTGTATACACAACTGGTGGTTTTTTTCTTTATGTGAACCCACGATAAGTGAATAGTAAAATCAAAGCAATATAGGTCTAGAGGGATACTTACTAGTATAGTTTGTTGTGTTTTGTTCCCCCTGTTCCCTGACCTTAAATTAAGTTTTTTAGGGGGTTACCTTTTTCCAATTGCCCTTCTTAGGTGTACCCTTAGCAGGCACCACCTTCTAAGTGGGCACGGAAATTGTCTGCTTGTCTTTGCGAGATTCTTTTGGGACAGGAGAGTCCTTGGCTGGGGATGGCTCTGAGGCATGTGACCCTGAGGTCTGCTTCTTTGCTTTTTGGCCCCTGGTGTCGCCTGATGGGCTTTTTTCTTTGCGCTCTGGGGAGGCTTTGGTTTTCTGTGGGGATGGTGTCTGTGCCCTAGACCACTTGGGCTGCTGCTGCTGTGTGCTACGTGTGCTGTATCGTGACCTTGAGGTCTGTGAAGCATGGTCACTATCGTCAGATGTGGCCACTGGCATGGGGGTGGACAAAGGGACTGGAGCTGGACCACGAGATTGTGCCAGTTGAAGGGCTGCAGTCACTGCAGAGGACAAAGAATGGATAGTCCGGTGCAGCCCACCCATGTCTGAATGTATGCCCTCCATGAAAGCAACCCCCTATGCCAATTTTTTGTCGTGGTCTATGAATGCATTGAGGAGAGCTGTCTGGCCTACACACAGCTGGCGCAAAAGGTCCACAGACTCAGCACTGATGGCAGCGGGGGGGCAGGGGCAGCGGTGCCTGGGGTGAAGGACACTCTTCCCCTCTTACCAGTGCAAACACAAGCAGCAACAGAGGAAGTGGCTGGGAGAGTGGGCACTGTTCGCTGTGTGGTGGAAGATGATGCAGAATCCCTGTTCCCTGTGCCCGCCAACATGGATGCATCACTGCTGGCATCAGATGACGTTGAACTTTACGTCTCTGGCTGTGATTCCTACAGCAGACTCCTGTCCCCCTCAGAGGCGCTGGTCACATCTGTGTCACTGGGCTCCTTTGCAGCTGTTGTGCTTGTTTCCCCACCACTGGTGTCCGTTCCCTGTCCCTCCGTGACTATGGGAGATGCTGCATGAGAGAGAGAGATGTGGGGTCAGATCAGTGGCAGCAACAGAACAAACATATGCAAGCAAAGCAACACTGAAGATGACTAAGTCTACATGTTGCACGCCACCCTGTGCAATAACATTGTGCAAACACACTTTTGTTACTCAAACAGTGCGTGTAAACAAGAAAATCAGGCATAAGTGAGCCATGTGATGACCACACAGCACAACATCCTGCATGTGGCTCCGTTCAAACAGTAACACAAATAGCTCAGACCTGAAGCCCATGACCCAGAATGCTATTAAAATGCCCAGTACTCAAATTCCCTTAGGAAGTACAGGTAGGACAAATGCATGACAGCTGAACCCAGCACAGAAGCCACTTACAAGCAACTGCATCACACTATCAACATCACATAGCCCAGTGCTGGCACAGGCTGTGTACACATGCAGACACACACAGCCAAAGTTACCCTTCCCAGAATACTCACCCCTACTTTGCTGCTGACGCTCCTTCAATCGTGCATCCAGCTCAGGCTGTGTCACGGCCAAGATGCGGCACATTAGTGGTGTCATGTTGCACCATGCCAACCTTCCAGTGTTCTTTGCCAGCCGTGAAATGTCATCCCACCTCTTGTGGCAGTGGGTGCACCATCGGTTTGAGACACCCAGAGCCCGCACCTTGCTTGCAATGGCCCTCCACATGGCCTTACATTGGTGTACTTTGAGCTCCAGGCATGGGAGACAAGAGGGGGAAAACATCAGTGACACAAAGTTATGTAACAAAATCACTCAGGACAGTAGCATGAAACTGACTCATCCCAAATCCACAGATATGTCTTGCAGAGACAGGAATGCATCTCACATGGTACATCTGCATGTGAAAAGCACACGTAAATGCATGCAGGTGTGAGGGGGGACACAGTACCTGCACATCTCATATACAAGCAGGATGCCAGCACAGAAATCCATGTGTAGTCTGCCCACATCTACTGTCCATTTCTAGGTAGAGCAAGACATACACCACATAGCAACATGTGTTTGGGGGAGACTCACTGTGTCCAACACTGCGAAGCCCTCAACAACCTTGCCCTGTGAATAGCTCACTGTGTCATGGATGTCACATTGAGGGACATGATCTCACAAACCCACACCCTTCTCACAGGGCCTGTCATGTGCAATCTACAGGGCTGAGAAGGCTCATTGATGGAGAGTCCTGCAAAAAACACACATGTAACACTGTGTACATTCAGTGATGTGTCCTTGTCAGATTGGGCGGTGACTGTACAGGCCAGGTGGGTTCACACTGAGATGGACAACAGGGACCCACACAGCCATTCACACTAGCAATCACTGTCCTGACTCCAGCATTACCAACTTGCTGTGTCACTGTATGGCTGACAAGTCAACACATGTCCCTCCAATCTTGATGTGCAGACAGGTAAACGTGTGGAGTAGGGTACACCCCCCTTCACCCTAGGAAACAGCATGTTAGGCAGTGCATGACACAACCCCACACTCTCAGGCACATACTGCATCAGACCAACTACATGTGTGCCCCCCTGCACTCTCACCCCCACTGCTGAAGACTTACCACAACATTTGGGGCACCTTATAGCCGTGGGTACTGTGTGAGCACCTTGTCCACCAGGACCTCCAGCTCCTTGCTTGTGAAGGGACTGGCTCGGATCTTCTCAGTCCTAGCCATCACTGTGGACATGAGACAGCAGCAGCGGCAGTGGGTGGTGAGGGGTCTCAGGTAGTAGTCCCTGGAGGCAGCAGCAGGTGAGGGGTCTCACGCAGCAGTCCCTGGAGGCAGCAGCAGGTGAGGGGTCTCAGGCAGCAGGCTCTGTGAGCAGTGGAAATGTGGGGCTCTCTCCCACACATATATAGCCCCCTGGTGTCGTTTCAGTGGTTCTAAGCTGCTGCAATTGGTGTTCCAGTTCAGCCTTCTTCAAATGCTTCCAATGACCGACTCCGCTGTGGTGGATCAAGCCTACTGTGATTTTCAAAATTGCATCATGCTACGGCAATTGCGGATCCCAAGGCTGTAAGGGTCCATGGTGGTGTCACACCAAAGGGGCCAGGCTGGTGCTACCGCGTGGTGCATCTTTCAATTGCATCCAATGACCGGACCCACGGTGGCGGAGCATGCCTACCGCAATTTTCAAAATCACATCAGGCCACCGCAATTGCGGTCCCCATTGGCATGGTCCATGGCGGTGACACACCACAGTGGCCAGGCGGTAGCTACTGCGATTTGGGTGCCATACAGTGACATGGGTGCCCATGATTTGGTTGGCTGAGCATGCCAACCGCCATTTCACCATGTGTATATGCCTATCACTACTGCGATTGTGTCTTGGGCATTGGCGGTGACACACCGCTGGTGCCAGGCTGTAGATACCACAATTTGAGTGCCATACATTGGTGCCTATGACCATGATTTGTGTGAAGGAGCATGCCATCTGCCATTTGGCAATACGTATATTTCTATCACTACCGCAATTGTGTCCTGGGCATTGGCAGTGACAGACCACAGGGGCCAGGCGGTAGCTACCGTGATTTGGGTGCCATACAGTGACATGAGTGACCGGGATTTGGGTGGCGGATGACTGTGACAGCACCAATGGACACATCATCCTGTGTCAATGGCCATCTGCCAGTCTTCAACAGTGCACAGTGGCCACATGGTTGATGGCATGTAATTGTGCACACAATGCCAATTAGCCATGTACCCCAATGCTGATTACACATGCCATGTTTGTGTATGTGATTTCTTAGATTGGCATGTACTCCCTCACATGTCATTTGTGATATTGATGGGCCTGTAGACAGGACAGTGTTGTTATGGACTCCCCAATGTGTACACATGTCAATGTGTAAAAGTGTAGTGAAAATCACAGCGATGTTTTTCAAGATGAAGAATGTCCATAATTGCCTGTTCTCTTATGTTTTACCATGCACACCCTCGTCATGTACTGTTAGCCTGTGGTCATTGTGTTGTTGATGTGTGCCAGGTTCGATTAACGACTGAAGGTGTGTCAGGTGCAGCAGCGAAGTGTGAGACAGTGGTGTTGCATTTTTACACAAATGTTGGATGATATACTCCCAGGCGTGCCCATGGTGAATGTGGTCATATCCCTATGTGCATTCTCATATGGCGAGGATGATTTGGAGGTACTTGCTGTGTGTCATTTGACAGGTGTACGATTAGTGTAGCTGAAGGAGTCCCTACATGTAATCTGGTCTGTAACACAATTTTGATGACAGTTATTGTTGGCGTTGTGTCTGCCAAAATGTGAGATGCTGTGCCCATCTCATGATGTATTGCATTGACATGTGTCCACTTTCATCTCAACTAGGAGGAGACCAAATCTGCATCGTCCCTTCACAGTGCTGGCAGACATGGAGAATGAGATCATCCGGAAATTCTGTCTGGATAGAGCCATCCTACAGACCCTTTGTTCTCAGTTGGAGCCCTACCTGCAGCCTCGCCGAACATATGCAACAGCTTGCACCCCGACATCTAAGGTGATGGCGGCCTGCATTTTTTTGCCACTGGATCATTCCAGCACACAGTGTCCAGCGCAGATGGGATGTCACAACCTATGTTCAGCATGGTGCAGCGTGATATTCTGTCTGCTATGATGATCTACAAGAACACATACATCCATTTCCCAAGGGGGTAGGAATTGTCTGCTGTGAAGGGAGATTTTTATCCCCTTGGACATATCCCCAATGCTGGTGCCATTGATTGCACTCATATTGGGCTTGTACCACCCCAGGCACGTGAGCACATCTACAGGAATCAGAATCATTTCCACTCCATAAATGTACAGGTGGTGTGCCAGGCAGATATGATCATCTCACACGTGTGTGCCAAATTTTCAGGCTCGGCCCATGACATACATCCTGTGAAGCAGCATTGTATCACAGCGAATGGCTTATCTGCTTCCCGAGCGTGCATGGATTGTGGGTGAGTATGCCTAGTCAAATAGCGTGCTGTGTGTGTGACATGCTGTCCTCTGACCCAGCAACATTGCAATGTGTATCTGTGTTTGTCACAGATAGGTGACTCTGCATATCCCAACCATCCTTGGTTGCTGAGCCCACTGCGGAATCCCAGGACACCAGCTGATGTCCTCTACAATGATGCCCATGGGAGGACATGTCGTGTGGTGAAGCGTACTTTTGGTCTGCTGAAGTCATGTTTCCGCTGCCTGGACAAGACCGTAGGTGCACTGATGTACTCGCCCGGGAAGGTGTGTCAGATTGTAGTGGCATGCTGCATGCTCCACAACCTAGCCATTCTCAAGGAGATCCCCCTGATCCAGAATGATGATGAGCAGCAAAGGCCCCCGCCTGCAAACCAACACGTGTCCAGTGATGAAGACAGTGGAGAGGAGGAAGGTGTTGACCTGCGTCAACAGCTCATCACCCGCTACTTCACTTGAAGGTGGGTGACAATGTACAACGGATCCATTATCTGATGATGTTGCTGTTGTTGTGAAGGTGTATGTGGGCTTTTTGACTGCAGCCGGTTGTTGACTCAGTGGTGGCTGACAATGTTTCTGGGACAGGGTAGTTTTCTACATCGACAGGATGTGTATGTTGGCACTTGTTACCCATTGTGATGTGTGCATGTTGGATTATCTTGATGGTAGGTATGTGATGTCTGTGATGCCACAACCAGGTTAGTGAATGTTGTTCTATTGTGTATTCCTAGGTGCCTTCAGCCTCTCCTTGCCTGCATACATTCCATACTCCTGGTACATTGTAATCATGTTGAAGCCTGTACATCCTGGAATAAAGACAGAGCAGACACACAACATGTTTGTAAGGATTTTTTATTTACAATGGTGACATGTGAGGGGGTGTACATTTACATTGAGGTGATTAGTGGAGCAGTGAGTTGACAGTTGTGGTAAATGAGAGAATCGAGTAGTCACCACATTGATGTGGTGACCCAGTGCAGCAGACAGATGCTATTCACAAGGCAGTGTGGGGTAGGACAGTCCAAAATGTCAATGCAGTGGTGAAGAGGGTTGCCATCATGACCGGGGTTTGGCAGGTGCTTTGCCTCCAGTTACTCCCAGGGTTGTCTTAGGATGGACCCTTAGTCGCTTGGCAGGGGGGGCCCCTGCTGTAGGGCCAGTGGGGTCTGAGGACTCACCTCTCTCTGTGGCCACAGTGGAGGATGGTGAACTGTCATCCTGCAGCCCACCAGAGGGAGGTGGAGGTGTTGGTTGTGATGCAGGCCTGTCCCTCAGTACCGCCACTTGCTGGCCCAAGAGGTCCACAATTTGTCCATTGGGGCTGTCGATGGACCTCATCAGCAGGATGAGCTCACAGAACACTTCTTCCGACCGGCCTGTTCGTCCCTGGGCCCGTTCATATGCCCCAATTACTCTGTTGATGTGGTCCAGGGATTGGGTCCCAGGCTCTGGTCGTCTGTGAGTGACCCTGCCCCTCCCACCTTCCCTGCTGCCACGGACCTGTTGCCTCACCACTGTAGGCACCTGCATCCTCTCATTGCCCTCCTCAGTCGGTGGGGTGGGGTGGTCATCCTCTGGGACAGGGGGAGTGTTGCAGGCAGCACTGGTGATGGTGATGATGGTGGTGGTGGTGGTGAAGGTGGAGGACGCACAGGATGCAACTGCAGGGGTCTGCAGAGATGTTGGTATTGCAGCAGATGTGGTGGGGGGACTATGGGGTCCTGGGACCTGTTGCGCCCTGGCACACCAGATGGGCCGGCTTCGAGCTCATCGTCCAGTGAATTCCGGGAGTCAACATCCGAGAGTCCATGTACCGGGGGAAAACTGGCTCTGCAGGTTGCTGGTGTTGTCCTCTGCAGTGAGTTCTTGGTCACCTGTGGATCAGTTGGGAGATGGTCATTGAAGTGCACCCCGAAAGCTTTGTGTTAGCTGTATATTATTCACTGTTTGTACACCAACACCACACAGTTGAATAATCATCACATTTTTTTCTATGTGCACTACTGTGCCTCCTGATATGATGCTGTGGTACATGCATTACTTGTCCATGGTGTGAGTTGTCAATACCTACCATGTGCAACGTGCATAATTTGTGAGTACAGGGACATGCTGCCATCTAGGGACTAGCGAAACAGAGGACTCTTTTTTGCTTACTCTGCCCTGTTAGACGTTACATCTGGGCATGAACTGGTCATTGTCATCTCCTGCATACCTCTGTCTTGTCATGTACATTTCTGGATTTGTACCACCATCCATGCTTCCTTGTTTCTCATTTAGTCCTTGCTGCTCTAGCCCCATGGCACTTACAAATGGAATTCAGTACTGTGCATGATTGTGCCCAGACTTTCGTCTACATGTGCATTGGTGTGTCACACTTTGGCTGCTATGTGCACACCGTGAGTGGCAACAGGATCTGTGTGTATGTGTGTGCAATGAGAGGGCTGGTGTTGTCATGTGGCACCATGCTTTTTGAGGAGAATGGCTGTGTCCACATACTGGCTACTTACCTGTTATGTTTTCCCATTTGGCTTTGACTTGACACATCTGTGTGTGCGTGTGGTAGGGGTGGGCGGAATTTGCGTAGCTACCTGTTAGGTGAGTGTGAACCATTCAATGGCTGGCAAATGCCTCTGGGTGGGGGGGAGTGCTCCATCCTTCTCAGGGGTGGGTCAGGGGGCCTGGTGTGAGTTGTTGTGCAGGTCACCAACCCCCAAACAGCACTCCCAGGGAAGAGGTCGACCTACATGTTAGGTGAGTGTGAACCATTCGATGGCTGGCAAATGCCTCTGAGTGGGGGGTCAGTGTTCCAACCTTTTCAGGGGTGGATCAGGGGGCCTGGTGTGAGATGTTGTGTGGGCCTCCCAACCGCAAACAGCCCTCCCAGGGAAGAGGTCTACCTACCTGTTAGGTGAGTGTAAGCCATTCAATGGCTGGCAAATGCCTCTGGGTGGGGGGGAGTGCTCCATTCTTCTCACAGGTGGGTCGGGGGGCCTGGTGTGAGTTGTTGTGAAGGCCTCTCACTCCCAAAAAGCCCTCCCAGGGAAGAGGTCTACCTACCTGTTAGGTGAGTGTGAGCCATTCAATGGCAGGCAAATGCCTCTGGGTGGGGGGGGGCAGTGCTCCAACCGTCTCAGGTGTGGGTCAGGGGGCCTGGTGTGAGTTGTTGTGCAGGCCTCCCACACGCAAACAGCCCTCCCAGGGAAGAGGTCTACCTACCTGTTAAGTGAGTGTGAACCATTCAATGGCTCAAAAATGCCTCTGGGTGACTGGGGAGTGCTCCATCCTTCTCAGGGGTAGGTCAGGGGGCCTGGTGTGAGTTGTTGTGCAGGCCTCCAACCACCAAACAGCCCTCCCAGGGATGTGGTCTACCTACCTGTTAGGTTGTTTGTAGTGAGACAATGGCTTCCAACTGCTTCTGGGGGTGAGTGCTCCATCCTCCTCAGGTGTGTGCCTGGCAGCCTGGTAGGAGTATTACTGAAGTCTTCCCACCCACATACACCCCTCCCTGTGAAGATGGCTACCTACCTGTTTTTTTGTAGTGAGACAATGGCTTCAAAAAGCTTCTGGGTGGGTGGCACTGCTCCAACATTCTCAGGGGTGGTTCAGGGGGCCTGGTGTGGGTTGTTGTGCAGACCTCCCACCCCCAAACAGCCCTTCCAGGGAAGATATCTACCTACCTGTTAGGTGAGTGTGAACCATTCAATGGCTTACAAATGCCGCTGGTTGGAGGGGAGTGCTCCATCCTTCTCAGGGGTGGGTCAGGGGGCCTGGTGTGAGTTGTTGTGCAGGCCTCCCACCCCCAAACAGCCCTCCCGGGGAGGAGGTCTACCTACCTGTTAGGTGAGTGTGAACCATTCAATTGGTGGCAAATGCCTCTGGAGGGGAGTGCTCCATCCTTCTCAGGGGTGGGTCAGGGGGCCTAGTGTGAATTGTTTTCCAGGCCTCCCACCAACCAACAGCCCTCCAATGGATGTGGTCAACCTACCTGTTTGTTTGTAGTGAGACAATGGCTTCCAACTGCTTCAGGGGGTGAGTGCTCCATCCTGCTTAGGTGTGTGCCTGGGGGCCTGGTAGGAGTATTACTGCAGTCTTCCCACCCACATACACCCCTCCCTGTGACATTGGCTACCTACATGTTAGTTCGTTTGTTGTGAGACAATGGCTTCAAAAAGCTTCTGGGTGGGGGGCAGTGCTCCAACATTCTCAGGGATAGGTCAGGGGGCCTGGTGTGAGTTGTTGTGCAGGCCTCCCACCCCCAAACAGCCCTCCCGGGGAAGAGGTCTACCTACCTGTTAGGTGAGTGTGAACCATTCAATGGCTGGCAAATGCCTCTGGGTGGGGAGAGTGCTCCATCCGTCTCAGGGGTGGGTCAGGGGGCCTGGTGTGAGTTGTTGTGCAGGCCTCCCACCCCCAAACAGCCCTCCCAGGGAAGAGGTCGACCTACCTGTTAGGAGAGTGTGAACCATTCAATGGCTGGCAAATGCCTCTGGGTGGGGGGGGAGTGCTCCATTCTTCTCACAGGTGGGTCATGGTGCATGGTGTGAGTTGTTGTGCAGGCCTCCCACCCTCAAACAGCCATCCCAGGGAAGAGGTCTACCTACCTGTTAGGTGAGTGTGAACCATTCAATGGCTGGCAAATGCCTCTGGGTGAGGGGTGGGGGGAATGCTCCATTCTTCTCACAGGTGGGTGAGGGGGCCTGGTGTGAGTTGTTGTGCAGGCCTCCCACCCTCAAACAGCCCTCCCAGGGAAGAGGTCTACCTACCTGTTAGGAGAGTGTGAACCATTCAATGGCTGGCAAATGCCTCTGGGTGGGGGGCAGTGCTCCAACCTTCTCAGGGGTGAGTCAGGAGGCCTGGTGTGAGTTGTTGTGCAAGCCTCCCACCCTCAAACAGCCCTCCCAGGGAAAATGTCCACCTACCTGTTAGGAGAGTGTGAACCATTCAATGGCTGGCAATTGCCGCTGGGTGGGGGGGAGTGCTCCATCCTTCTCAGGGGTGGGTCAGGGGGCTTGGTGTTAGTTGTTGTGCAGGCCTCCCACCACCCAACAGCCCTCCCACGGATGTGGTCTACCTACCTGTTAGTTTGTTTGAAGTGAGACAATAGCTTTCAACTTCTTCTGGGGGTGAGTGCTCCATCCTGCTCAGTTGTGTGCCTGTTGGCCTGGTAGGAGTATAACTGCAGTCTTCCCACCCACATACACCCCTCCCTGTGAAGATGGCTACCTACCTGTTAGTTTGTTTGTAGTGAGACAATGGCTTCAAAAAGCTTCTGGGTGGGGGGCACTGCTCCAACATTCTCAGGGGTGGTTCAGGGGGCCTGGTGTGAGTTGTTGTGCAGACCTCCCACCCCCAAACAGCCCTTCCAGGGAAGAGATCTACCTACCTGTTAGGTCTGTGTGAACCATTCAATGGCTGACAAATGCTGCTGGGTGGGGGGGAGTACTCTATCCTTCTCAGGGGTGGGTCAGGGGGCCTGGTGTGAGTTGTTGTGCAGGCCTCCCACCTGCAAACAGACCTCCCAGCGAAGAGGTCTACATACCTGTTAAGTGAGTGTGAACCATTCAATGGCTGGCAAATGCCTCTGGGTGGGTGGGGAGTGCTCCATCCTTCTCAGGGGTAGGTCAGGGGGCCTGGTGTGAGTTGTTGTGCAGGCCTCCCACCACCAAACAGCCCTCCCAGGGATGTGGTCTACCTACCTGTTAGTTTGTTTGTAATGAGACAATTGCCTCCAACTGCTTCTGGGGGTGAGTGCTCCATCCTGCTCAGGTGTGTGCCTGGGGGCCTGGTAGGAGTATTACTGCAGTCTTCCCACCCACATACACCCCTCCCTGTGAAGATGGCTACTTACCTGTTAGTTTGTTTGTAGTGAGACAATGGTTTCAAAAAGCTTCTGGGTGGGGGGCACTGCTCCAACATTCCCAGGGGTGGTTCAGGGGGCCTGGTGGGAGTTGTTGTGCAGACCTCCCACCCCCAAACAGCCCTCCCAGGGAACAGATCTACCTACCTGTTAGGTGAGTGTGAACCATTCAATGGCTGATAAATGCCGCTGGGTGGGGGGGGAGTGCTCTATCCTTCTCAGGGGTGGGTCAGGGGGCCTGTTGTGAGTTGTTGTGCAGGCCTCCCACCCCTAAACAGCCCTCCCGGGAGAAGGTCTACCTACCTGTTAGGTGAGTGTGAACCATTCAATTGGTGGCAAATGCCTCTGGAAGGGAGTGCTCCATCCTTCTCAGGGGTGGGTCAGGGGGCCTAGTGTGAGTTGTTGTGCAGGCCTCCCACTAACCAACAGCCCTCCCATGGATGTGGTCAACCTACCTCTTTGTTTGTAGTGAGTCAATGGCTTCCAACTGCTTCTGAGGGTGAGTGCTCCATCCTGCTCAGGTGTGTGCCTGGGGGCATGGAAGGAGTATTACTGGAGTCTTCCCACCCACATACACCCCTCCCTGTGACGTTGGCTACCTACCGGTTAGTTTGTTTGTAGTGAGACAATGGCTTCAAAAAGCTTCTGGGTGGGGGGCAGTGCTCCAACATTCTCAGGGGTGGGTCAGGGGGCCTGGTGTGAGTTGTTGTGCAGGCCTCCCACTTCCAAACAGCCCTTCCAGGGAAAAGGTCTACCTACCTGTTAGGTGAGTGTGAACCATTCAATGGCTGGTAAATGCCTCTGGGTGGGGGGGAGTGCTCCATTCTTCTCACGGGTGGGTCAGGGGGCCTGGTGTGAGGTGTTGTGCAGGCCTCCCACCCTCAAACAGCCCTCCCAGGGAAGAGGTCTACCTACCTGTTAGGTGAGTGTGAACCATTCAATGGCTGGTAAATGCCTCTGGGTGGGGGGCAGTGCTCCAACCTTCTCAGGGGTGGGTCAGGAGGCCTGGAGTGAGTTGTTGTGCAGGCCTCCTACCCCCAAACAGCCCTCCCAGGGAAGAGGTCTACCTACCTATTAGGTGAGTGTAAACCATTTGATGCCTGGCAAATGCCTCTGGGTGGGGGGAGTGCTCCATCCTTCTCAGGGGTGGGTCAGGGGGCCTGGTGTGAGTTGTTGTGCAGGCCACCCAACCCCAAAGATCCCTCCCAGGGAAGAGGTCTACCTACCTGTTAGGTGAGTGTGAACCATTCAATGCTGGCAAATGCCTCTGGGTGGGAGGGAGTGCTCCATCCTTCTCAGGGGTGGGTCAGGGGGCCTGGTGTGAGTTGTTGTGCAGGCCTCCTACCCCCAAACAGCCCTCCCAGGGAAGAGGTCTACCTACCTGTTAGGTGAGTGTGAACCATTCAATTGGTGGCGAATGCCTCTGGAAGGGAGTGCTCCATCCTTCTCAGGGGTGGGTCAGGGGGCCTAGTGTGAGTTGTTGTGCAGGCCTCCCACTAACCAACAGCCCTCCCATGGATGTGGTCAACCTACCTCTTTGTTTGTAGTGAGTCAATGGCTTCCAACTACTTCTGAGGGTGAGTGCTCCATCCTGCTCAGGTGTGTGCCTGGGGGCATGGAAGGAGTATTACTGGAGTCTTCCCACCCACATACACCCCTCCCTGTGACGTTGGCTACCTACCGGTTAGTTTGTTTGTAGTGAGACAATGGCTTCAAAAAGCTTCTGGGTGGGGGGCAGTGCTCCAACATTCTCAGGGGTGGGTCAGGGGGCCTGGTGTGAGTTGTTGTGCAGGCCTCCCACTTCCAAACAGCCCTCCCAGGGAAAAGGTCTACCTACCTATTAGGTGAGTGTAAACCATTTGATGCCTGGCAAATGCCTCTGGGTGGGGGGGAGTGCTCCATCCTTCTCAGGGGTGGGTCAGGGGGCCTGGTGTGAGTTGTTGTGCAGGCCACCCAACCCCAAAGATCCCTCCCAGGGAAGAGGTCTACCTACCTGTTAGGTGAGTGTGAACCATTCAATGGCTGGCAAATGCCTCTGGGTGGGAGGGAGTGCTCCATCCTTCTCAGGGGTGGGTCAGGGGGCCTGGTGTGAGTTGTTGTGCAGGCCTCCTACCCCCAAACAGCCCTCCCAGGGAAGAGGTCTACCTACCTGTTAGGTGAGTGTGAGCCATTCTGTGTCTGGCAAATGCCACTGGGTGGGGGAGTGCTCCATCCTTCTCAGGGGTGGGTCAGGGGGCCTGGTGTGAGTTGTTGTGCAAGCCTCCCACCCCCAAACAGCCCTCCCGGGGAAGAGGTCGACCTACCTGTTAGGAGAGTGTGAACCATTCAATGGCTGGCAAATGCCTCTGGGTGGGGGGGAGTGCTCCATTCTTCTCAGGGGTGGTTCAGGGGGCCTGGTGTGAGTTGTTGTGCAGGCCTCCCACCCTCAAACAGCCCTCCCAGGGAAGAGGTCTACCTACCTGTTAGGTGAGTGTGAACCATTCAATGACTGGCAAATGCCTCTGGGTTGGGGGCAGTGCTTCAACCTTCTCAGGGGTGGGTCAGGAGGCCTGGTGTGAGTTTTTGTGCAAGCCTTCCATCCCCAAACAGCCCTCCCAAGGAAGATGTCTACCTACCTGTTAGGAGAGTGTGAACCATTCAATGGCTGGCAAATGCCTCTGGGTGGGGGGGAGTGCTCCATCCTTCTCAGGGGTGGATCAGGGGGCCTGGTGTAAGTTGTTGTGCAGGCCTCCCACCACCCAACAGCCCCCTCACAAATGTGGTCTACCTACCTGTTAGTTTGTTTGTAGTGAGGCATTGGCTTTCAACTTCTTCTGGGGGTGAGTGCTCCATCCTGCTCAGGTGTGTGCCTGTGGGCCTGGTAGGAGTATTACAGCAGTCTTCCCACCCACATACACCCCTCCCTGTGAAGATGGCTACCTACCTTCTCAGGGGTGGGTCAGGGGGCCTGGTGTAACAGCCCTTCCAGGGAAGAGGTCTACCTGCCTGTTAAGTGAGTGTGAACCATGCAATGGCTGGCAAATGCCTCTCGGTGGGGGGGATTGCTTCATCCTTCTCAGGGGTGGGTCAGGGGGCCTGGTGTGAGTTGTTGTGCAGGCCACCCACCCCAAACAGCCCTCCCAGGGAAGAGGTTGACCTACCTGTTAGGTGAGTGTGAACCATTCAATGGCTGCCAAATGCCTCTGAGTGGGGGCAGTAGTCCAACCTTCTCAAGGGTTGGTCACGGGGCCTGGTGTGAGTTGTGGTGCTGGCTGCCTGTGCACATGCCCCCATGGTAATGTTGTTAGCTACGTTTGGGGTGGATGTGAGGGAGTGAATATGGAAAGGTGAGACGTGTTGGGGAGTGTGTGGTGGAGATGAATGTATTTGGGCCTAGGAGGTGTAGCTTTTTAGTTGTGCAAGACAGTACATAGCACTGTGGTGCTAGTCATTTGTTTGTACTTACCAGCCTCCACCCCCCCCGGCTACTCCTGTGAGACTCTCTGGATGCAGTATGGCAAGCACCTTCTCCTCCCATGCATTGAATGTTTTCGGTGGGATGGGAGGGCCAATGCTAGTCCTCAGAGCCAGCTTACGGTTCTTGCTCCTCTTCTGTTTGACAACCGTCTTCAGTTCATGCTACCGCTTCATGATTTGATTTTTTGAGCACGGGGTGGTCCCTACTACAATGACCTTATCGACTATCCTTGCCCACATTTGTGATCTTGTGGCTTATGGTGTCTGTTGGACCAGGCTACCAAACAGTTGTGGTTCCACTCTGACTATCTCATCCACCATAACCTTCAACTCACTCTCTGTGAATTTTGGCATTTTATGTGTTTCCATGGTGTGTGATGTGCAAAGGAGTTATGGGTGCAGGGGTGTGAGTGGTGGGGGTGATGTGTATGGTGTGTGATGTGCAGGGCGTTAGAGGTACAGGTGTGGAAATGGTGGTGGTGCTGTGTGTGGTGTGAGTAGTGATGGTGTGTTGCTTTGACTATCCTTTGTTGTATGGGTTTGTGGCCTTCAGTCTTGGAATGATGCTAAGGATTGTGGTCAGGGGAGTGGCTGGTTTTATACTCAGCTGTGTGGGTGTGTCCGAATGGGGTTTTGCTGTCAGGTTTGTTGTGTGGGTTGTCCTGGGATTTGTATGTTTGTATTTGCCATCTGTTTGTGTCATTGGGGTGTGTTCTCTGGCCTTGTTGTGGGTTTTTTCTTTTGGCCGCCATATTTGTCACGGAGCGTCCGCAGCGGTGGCTATGCTGCAGCTCTTCCGCCGGCTCTCCCATTCATCACTGTTTGCGACCGCGGCGGTCGGAAACTGCGGAACTACGCGGGGCCATCGGGGTTATCCTAAGTTAATGTGCGGTGTCTCCGCTGTCCTTGCGGTGGTTTGATTGTTTGACGCTGCGAATGCACAGCCGCGGATGGGTTTTGGCCATCTCCTCCCGCTACGGGCGGTTTTTCTTGGCCTCATTCCGCAATGGTCGGTGTTTTTTGGCAGTTGTTCCTAATTTGGACGCCGGTTTTTCCCCGGTGCCGGCGGGTGGTTGATTTCCAGTTCCATGGCGGTCAGGGTGGTTTTCCGCCCGCCATCCTAATAGGCCTCTAAATATATTAAAATATAACAGTAATATAAAAATTAAATATATGTAATTAATCTTAAAATAAATATAACTATTTTTCCAAAAATAAAAAGCACAAATATGTACATATATATGTTAATTTAATTTAAAAATATTATTAAACAAATATTTTAAATTCATACTGTTACTTTTTTAATCTAATTATATATATAACCTGGATGCAGAATTGCATATCCACTTGCAATAAACAAAGACATACAAAATTGATCAAGAAAAATATAGATGCATTAGAACCGGAATAACTGAAAAGCACTTTAGTGATCAGCACTAACTGCAAGGAATTGACAAATCTGACCATATATTGCTTTTAACTTAATTGAAATCTTAAAAATGGATTATGGGTCTCTTTAGAAAAAAAATCTATAAAATTCTAAAAAACATCACAGGAAAAAGGATCATTTAAACCTATAGCCAGACATCATTAACACAGTAAAGAAAGGACAAGAAGTAAATAATTGGGATATTGTCATCTCCCATGGAACATCATGTGATTACTATAATTGTGAAAATTGAGTACAGAAATTAACGCAGTGAAGAAAGGACAAGGAGTGAACAATTAGGACATTGTCATCTCTCACGAAACATCATGTGATTACCAGAATCATAACATTGAGTACAGAAATTGTATTGCCTCTCTAATCATGAAAAGGTCAAGCAAGAATTGAATATAAGAAACAAGAGAGCACAAGGTTTATGAAATCAGAATGTACTTCACAAAGAAAAAATTATGCGAAAACTCTTTTGCAAAAAATGATTATCATTTTAGGATATGCACTAGTCACTTTAAAATTGAGAATTGCAAATTATACTTTCTTTCTCTCCCTCGGTGATCTCCTTGTTTCTCCTATCTTGCTGCTTAACTGACATTTTGGGTAGAGTAAATTATCTACAGATACATTGTGATCTTGTGGCTTTTTATATATACTCCACCATACCCTCTTAAATATCAGGCAATAGAACTCTGCACTTTAAATCTCTTGAAACAAGGGATGATTCTTTTAAAGTGAGTAGGGACAGCGAGTGGAATGTACCTTAGAAATTCCATGCAAGCAAAAACACAGAATATGCACTAGCCACTTTTACTATTTAGACCTTCTTGTTTGTGTTTTAAACATATTTGAAAAATGATATATTTATATTCTAAGATACATGTGTTATTCCAAAAGTAAGCAGGGGCAGTGACCAGAATGTACTTTACATGTCACTTTAGGTAAAAACACAAAACATGCACCAGTCACTTTACTGTTGGGATCTCCCTGCTGTTGTTTTAAACATATATGACAAACAATGTACTTTACATCCAATGATACATGTGTTTCTAACAATGATTAATCACTAATGATGTTTCATGAATTACTTTGAACAAACATCCTCTCTTTTTAAACTCTTGCGTAACTTGCACATTAATACATTGACTGTGAATTTCATATCTTTATCGCAGCCTGCAAATGGAATGGATTGTAAATACATGCACTGCTTGTCAGGATTTTTTTATGTCTAGTCTTTCTTCTAACAGAAATAAATTAAATTAAATACACTGAGCACTTTAAAAAAAGACATTCTAGGCACACAGACTCTATGTCCAGTAGAAGGCTGGGAGCTGAAACGCGTAGACAGTCCTCTACCGTTTTTGTTATGTATCATGGTTTAAAATAAAAAAAAAAATACGTACTTGATACCTCTGTGGTTGGTGCTGTGATCCTTCTCCGAGGGTTTGGAACGAAGGAGTTTGGAGCATATATATATATATATATGCGAAACAAATCCTGGCTTGCCAACACCTTCCGCCGGCTCAAACAGGTACAGACCACTCGATGGAAATGGGGAAAAATGTAGTGTTTTATTAAATATAAAATACACAGCAGCCAGTCAGTCCTGGCCAGTGCCAAGCATGATGCGTTTCGACCGAAGCAACTCGGTCTTGATCACATGACGCGCTACCATGTGTAAGTCATATATAAATAGTGAAAAAATACTCACACCTGAAAACTGTTAGCCTCAAAACATGACAATAAATATAGACAACAGACTCTTAACAATTTGCTCGTAAAGGTACATCATGATGTTAATAAATAGCTAAAAAAAACAATTAAAATTGAATAAGATGGAGTATTTACTGATATTCAGCTAAAAGACAAAAGTTCATGGGTCTAAAAAACGGAAAAAGTACATACATAGTGCATTATAATGCTGTCATAGTGACTCAGAAGTATATCTGGACCTAAGGACCGCTGCCTGCATGAAAAATGTGCAAATAACAAATGTAAACCATTACTTGATATACAAGATGAGGGACTGTCCGTGTGCAGCGAGCGAGAAGCGGGAAAGACACTGAACCTCGCCTCCTACGAACCGCGGCACCACTGCTGATCCCACCGATACCGCAAATTTTCTTTTTGCGGTGGTGGGGAGCCGAGTGGCGCTGAATGAGCGGAGCAAGCGGGAAACCGTGGCACCACCGCTGATCCCGCTGATACCGGCTGCCTTCTTTCTGTGTTGGCGGGCAGCCAAGTGGTGCCGAGTGAGCAGTGCACTCGAGTTGGGCGGTTCACTGTGGCTGCGGTTTACTGTGAGTACGGTTCTGCAAGAGTGCTTTCTCTGAGGGGGCTGCAGGTGCCGCAAGAGACTCCCAAGAGCCTCACAATGCGGTAAGAGCATCGTTGAATGTGGTGGAACGCCGCGAGGTTCCCAAACACGGCAGGAGGCGCAAGCACTACTTTTGAACGAGGTGGAAAACCACAAGATCTTCAAGGAGATCCTCAATGCGACAGGAGCCGTATAAAGTATTGCTAAACACAGATAGCCACAGAAAATAGCCACAGTGAGGATTCAGCGAGGACTAAGCTGCTGTTGCTTTTCCACCGTCAGATTGCAGAATGGGGGTGCGGGTTGGGATTGGAGTAGTTGAACAGCGGCGCCGGGTGATTAACAGTGAAGAGTGGAGTGGAGCTTAAAAGTTCAGAACAGAAATACTAGTAATAAGCAGGTGTGTATAAACTAACAGCGAGTAACAGCCTTTGTCGTTTGCCATTTGCCATACTTCCATACTACCAATTGCCATTAGCCATACTACTGAGGGAAATAAAACATTGAATTATATTGCCCCTTCGGCATCCCTTGCCCTCGCGGAAGCGGCTCGGTGGTCCCTCATCTTTGAGTTTGAGACCGAGACTGAGACCGAGACTGAGCACAGCTTGTGGTGTGGCTTGTGGTGTGGCTCAGGGGTTGTGGGGCAAGTTGAGTGGCACAATGATGGTAAGGATGTGTAAATAAGGATTTAATTAACGCGCTGCTTGTACTGTGCTGAAAATTGAAAATTGAAAAGCAATAGTGGAGGTTGAAGAAAGCTGATGGTGCCGAGTTGTTCATTACCCAAGCACTAACCCTAAGATTAATCCAGTATCATTCCCGCCGGGCTATATTTATCATCTATATTGTGACGCACATGTGTAAACGTATACATTTGCAATCTACTAGTAGTACAAAGTTATAAGAAATAACTATTTTTAAATACGAGCAAATGAGGCAGATATTGGGAATGCGCTCAGGGAAAGAAAGAACAGTGGGCCCCCCCACAAGACGAGCCCGGAAAACACAAGTACCAAAAGTGTTAAAAAAAAGCCAAAGCTTGGGTAAAAGGAGAGGTAAATTCTTTCGCTCAACTACAAGACACATACGGCATGGCAACGACCAAATTTTTCAGATACACACAAATCAGACACGCGCTGAGGAGCGCCATTCCACCAGAGACACAACTACCAGAGACCTCACCTTTAGAAGACAGACTCCTTACTGACCACATGCACACAAAGGCTATCTCCCAGACATATCGCATGATCATAAATACCCTGCCGGACCCCACGGCGACACTGCGGTAACGCTGGCAGACAGATGTGGGGGTTCTGGATGACTCGGACTGGCGGAAAGCGTTGGCATCTCCACAAGAGGTGGCGATCTCTTCCAAGCTTAAATTAATGCAGCTCAAAATCCTTCATCGCATATATTTCTCACGCATTACTATGCATAAACTAGGACGGGCGCCCAACCCCCTATGCCTACGACAATGTGGACTCCCAGGCACATTTTATCACATCATATGAGAATGTCCCCGACTTCAACCCTACTGGGGGAAAGTCATGAGTGTGATCTCGCGGGTGGGGGGGCGAATGTCCCACCAGACCCAAAGCGATACCTCCTCAACATTTGGGAGCCCACGGATCTGAATCTAAGGCTGCAGGATTGGGCGGTGTTGGGGATGATGATTGCAAAGCGGAACATAGCCAGGAACTGGGGCTCGGGGTTAATCCATACATATCAACAATGGAGAAATGACAGAGATAGCGCAATGGTGGCGGAAAGGGCAGTATATATTCACAGGGGATGCCCAAAGAAATGGTCTAAAATATAGGGAAAATGGAACGAGTTTAGAGGAAACATATGCGAACCCCCGCAGGTAGAATCAAGCTCGGATATCAGCTCATGACAGAGGTATCGGAAGTAATTTATTTCTGTTTGATTCTGTTGCAATGCACAAAATTAGGATGGGAACGAAACCAGGAGTTTTTTATGTGTATGTATGAGCGACGACAATGGTTATTATATTGTATAAAACATCATAATGGTATTTACAAGTATGTTGTAAGCGGAAAACAAGTGGATAATGTTGAGTTTATTTGGAAAAAAGCAAAAAAGATATTTCCCCCCAAAAAAATTCAAAAAAAAAAAAGCCAAAGCACAGATAAAGGGGGCAAATCAAACTCTAATTTCACCAATAGCTCGGATGTTTGAAAAATCGACAAAAATACTACAGAAATTTGACTTTATGAGAGACCCAGCAGGAGCACTCATGTCAATGCAATCAGAAGTAAAAGCAAAACAGTTACAGACACCGATTAAGCCAACTAACAACTCGGAAGTAAATATACAAACAGTTGGTTTAGAGTGGGAGTGAGATCATGTTAACAACCCGCAAATTAAGGATATAGAGGGACAAATAACTGAACAAATAGCGGATTTGGAACCATTAAACCCAGCATTGCTCCCTCAAATGGAAAAAAGAGATATGGTTAAGAATGGGATGGAAATATCAACAAAAGAATTATCACATGTCGATATGACTATGAGTTCAATCACTGCAGGGGTTCCGTTACCGTTAGAAGTTAAGGTTGAAATAAGGAAAAAAAACGAATTAGCTAATGACTATATATTACATAGCAAGACACTAGATCAAGAGGACAGTGTAAATAATGCAGCCGAATTCGTACAAGGATACCAATATCAAATTACTGGTATAACTAACTCTGCATTGGGGACAACAATGTCAATAAGAACAAGTGGAGACAAAAATATGGAATTGAGTTATGAAAAACAAGAATGCAATACTTCAAATCATTCAAAAACATCGGTCATCAAGGAAAAAAATTAGGAAGCAATGATCAATCTGTATTTAAGACCGAATACACCAGTAAAAACAGTAATATGGCTAAATCATAAAAAACATCAGGAAACCAAGAAAGTTACCAGGCTGACACCAAAACTCACATTTGCAACAGGGAAATATACATTGACCCAAAAGCTAAAAATATTATAAATCAAGACCTGGGATCTATATGGGATATATTTTATCAAACTTCAGCACTAACTCTTGAAGCACTGACATTTCAGTCGAACAAAATGGATACTCAAATTGAAATACTTGGAGTTATGGCAAATGGAGTCGCCGGGATCGATCATAAATTAGCTGAGTTAGACAATTTAATAATCAAAGCCCAAAAGGAGGCAGCCTCAAATTACTTTGACTGTACATGTGCTCCCATAATAAATAAACTGGTAACTATTCCGGATCTTGTGAATACTATATTAGATGATGTTAAAGACATTGTGCGTAAACAAAATGAAGATCAGAAAGAGGAGAGGTGTCATTCAGACAAAAAGCTATCTGCCTTTGCAGAAGAGGGAAAAGTGGAGCAACTTGGAGACATAATAGATTCTGATGTCTTGATTAAATTAAGCACGGTAATAATGCAGAGCACAAAACAAGAGGTAAATAATTTAAAAGGAACAGAAATACTGCTTGATTTCCCAGTCCAGCTGAATAAAGAAGGAGAGGATAATGAAGATTCTATAGCCTTTGAAACAACAAAAAGACAAAGAAAAAAACTACGCAAAGCAAGAAATAAGACAAACAAGGAAAATGCAGCAAAAATACACTCCAAATTGGAAACATCTACTGATATGATAAAAGAGGGAAGAAAATAAAGGAAAATATCAATAGAAAAACAAGATAGAGATTTATCTGGGAGTCAGTCTGCAAAAATATTGGATGAACTGAAAAGTATTATGATGTATTTATAAAGCCTGGAAAACATCCTGACGACCAAAAACCTCACCCGATAAACACAATTATATTAAAGGATAATACCGATTGATTGCCGTGCACATCAGAATTGGAGGGAAAGAAAGCTCAAGAAAATGAAGAAATATATAGGCTCAAAGGAAATGGCTGTGTAATTAAAAAGGAATCTATTTGTGATATCCAAAGCGATTCGATTAAAAATATGAATAAAGTAAAGAGTCCCTTAAACACCCTTGAACCTAAATCTCCGTTATGTAACTAAAATGAGGAACAAAGGTATATTGGTCCAGTGGTTCAGAGGACAAATCAACGAGACCAAATAACTGCACCAAGATTAGGCTGGAATTTGACACAACAAAAAGATTATCTAGTTGCACAAAAACAATGGGTTGAGGAAACTAAGAATAATTCTATGATATCAAAAGAAATGGTAGAGGATACTAGGCATAAATCAACATGGGATAACCTAGTGATTGTAAGAAGTGGTCAAAATAAACAAATTACATATAAGGAACACCAAAACTATGAGGATAAAAAAAGAGAAGCATGGTTGCCTAAAAAGACTGCACAAATAATTTTTACACCATTATACGACTCATGTGGCAACTATGATATTTTGAATAGAGGAATTATCCTTCGGTTAATGAAATCCGTACCATCTTTAGAAAAAGTGTCAACTGAAGTTATTGAATGTGTAGGTTTTTATGGGACGATTTTATACAATGAACCACAATGGGCAATCCCCGAACAGATATTGGATCCCATAATAAACACCAAACAAATTTTAATGGGAAGAAACTTTTTGATGGATGTGGAAGCATTTGGAGTAAGAATATTAAATGGTAGATTTTCAATGGATATACCACCAGCTTGGACATTTCAGTCACATAATTTTAATTCACAAATTAATTATACAATGGTGTCATTAAATTTCTTTAACAAAGTAATTTCCTACCATCTAAGGAAGGTGTCAACAAATAATTAATATAAAATTGTCATGTTTATGAAACATCAAAAGTATCTGACAACGCAAGGTCAGACATGTACCATCAATTATAGAAAACCTATATGGAAAATAAATAATACGGAATGATATAAAGGAAAAGGCACAAGAGATAGTTAAAGAATGTTTTATAGATAAAACCAGGAGGTCTGCAATTGAGCAATGGGAAAACTTCACACAGAAAACAGTAAAACCTAATGATACCACTTCTTGCGTACAGAAAAAATAAGTGACACAACTGGAAAAAAGGGAAACTAACATCAATCTCCCATATACGGTTAGAAAAATCAGACGAACCCGTAACAGGCTCAGGAAACAGCAATCTAAGCTTCCAAAAAATGAAAATATACAGATAAAATAAAAAAAATATCAATCATAATTTGAGGAAACTAATTTGGAACAAAAAAAACCAAAGCTCGGCAGGACCTGTGGACAAAAATCTTTAACGCTAGTAAACAAGCAAACTCAAGGGAGTTTTGGAAAATGATTAATGGTCTAGGCAGACCTAACAAATCTGTGGTAGCATCCGTCTTAACCGAAGATGAATGGTTTGCATTTCTTATAAAACTCTTAAACCCAGTTACTAAAGCTAATATCCAGGGTGGCAAACAGATAAAGATGGTTAAAACAGACTTAGAATGTGATATTGAAATCTTTATTACAAAATCACAAGTCGCCAAACTAATAAAGAAACAAAAAGACGGGGCACCAGGCCCCAATGGTATCCCGTTTGCTCTCTATAAAGAAGAACCAGACTTTTGGTCTGTATATCTAACAGAGGTTTTTAACATAGTTGTATTCCGAATTCTTGGAGAGGGTCATTAATTTCTCCTATTTTTAAGAAAGAAAATTGGCAATTGCCGGAGAACTATCGTTTGATTACCCTTCAAGATACTGACGCAAAACTGTTTGCGAGGATTTTATTATCAAGTTTAACAGATGGGGTAAAAGAAAAGCAGATATTGCCCCCAAATCAAACAGGATTCATCAAAGGTCTAGGAACTTCCACAAACATACTAATACTATCAGTATTAATGGATAAGGCAATTTTGGCAAAACAGGCCTTGTATTTTTGCTTTGTTGATTTTAAATCGGTATTCGATTGTGTGAATAGACAACGTTTGTGGAAAAAACTAAAGGAGCAAGAAATTCCAGACTCATTATTGAAGTTGATTCAACTTTTGCATAGTGATACCTGGATCAGGGTGAGGTTTGGTGAGGTTGGACGCTAACAAAAGAAGTACCTACGACTGGAGGATTAAAACAAGGGTGCGTCCTGGCCCCACTGCTTTTTAATTTATATTTAGTAGATCTCTCTACTGTACTGAATGAAGTAAATGCACACCCGCCTAGGTTAGCAGACAAACAAATATCCAATTTGTTGTATGCAGATGATGTTATACTTTTAAGTCAGACTAAAGTTGGGTTGCAACGGCTAATCGATCGTATATCAAAGTATGCAAAAGAAAATCATATGGTAATAAATGAAGCAAAGACCAAAGTAATGTTTGTTACAAAAATACACGACTTAAATACAATTACAAATGGTTGTTGGAAGAAACTCAATTAGAACAAGTTGTATCCTACAAATATCTTGGTGTTATTTTTAATGATAGTGGAAATTTCCTTCTGCAAAAAAAGGATATCACCAGAAAAGAAAATACTTTGGTTGCAGCATTTAGATCATACAGAAAGCTATAAGTGACTTGTCTTATCGCCCTTTCCTAAAGGTTATTTCGGCGAAATCATTACCTATTCTGACATACGATAGTGAGGTACTAAATGGGAAAGATGTGGAGATCATTAATAATGTGGTTGCAAAAACTTATAAAATCTTATTTTGCCTGCAGAATAATGCCTCACAAGTGCAAGTGAGGCTGGAATTTGGGTTAAATAACCAGCTATATGCAAGGAAAGGGCAAGCGCTTAAAGTGTGGAACCGAATAAAAAATAATCAAGAAAACCAAATGTCTCAGTAGTTATGGCAAGAAGTAAAAGATAATAGGAATCTGCAGGTCTGGTCCTATTTAAATACAGCGATAGAAGAATTTGGTGTAATACCGATTTGGGAGAACACAATTACCCAGGAAAACTTTAAAAAAACAATCAACAAACTTACGAATCATCTGTCCCTGATAAAAGATAAAGATATACTTGTGAAAAGAAAACATGCATGGCCAATCATAAACGGATTTATGGAAAAAAAAGGTCCAAGAATATCTTGAAACATCGTGGTGGCAGAAAAACAAACATATCTTTATCAAAGTACGATTTGGCCTACTGCCGGGATTAGGTCATTTACCTCCATGGAAGAAATCAGAAGAGAATACCCAATGTAGGTTATGTAAATCCAGACAAGAGAACATTATACATTTAGGTGCCAATTACGATCCGGTAAAAAATGTCCCCGTACGACTCGTATCCGGTCTTTTTACCTTACGAATTGTACAAGTGCCGTACAAACTGCCAATTACGATTCGCATGGGAAAAAGACCATACGAATCGCATTGGGAATCATTCCCCACACGTCCTCGGGTCGGAAAAAGTGTCCGACACGTCCTCGGACGAATCACCGTACAAATGTGAAAAGTGAAGTCCGACCGCGGAATCACGATCCATCCCGTGCGTCAGAAGTTACAACCGTATGGAAAAAACACCGTCCGCACCGAACACCCATAGCAACCATGGAGACATGTGCCCGCAAATGCCCGACCCGCCCCCAGCCCCCGTACGTACGTGTCGAACCCCCCGTGTATGTACACCCATGTACGTGTCGTACCCCCCGTGTATGTACACCCGTGTACGTGTCCTACCCCCATGTATGTACACCCGTGTACGTGTCCTACCCCCGTGTATACATAGAGTCGTACCCCCACCCGTGTATGTACACCCGTGTACGTGTCGTACCCCTCCGTGTATGTACACCCCTGTACGTGTTGTACCCCCAAGTATGTACACCCCTGTACGTGTCGTACCCCCGTGTATGTACACCCGTGTACGTGTCGCACCCCCACCCGTGTATGTACACCCCTGTACGTGTCGTACCCCCACCCGTGTATGTACACCTGTGTACGTGTCGTACCCCCGTGTATGTACACCACTGTACATGTCGTACCCCCCGTGTATGTACACCCGTGTACGTGTCGCACCCCCACCCGTGTATGTACACCCCTGTACGTGTCGTACCCCCCGTGTATGTACACCCCTGTACGTGTCGTACCCCCACCCGTGTATGTGCACCCGTGTACGTGTCATACCCCCCGTGTATGTACACCCCTGTACGTGTCGTACCCCTCCGTGTATGTACACCCCTGTACGTGTTGTACCCCCCTGTATGTACACCCGTGTACATTAGAGTCGTACCCCCACCCATGTATGTACACCCCTGTACGTGTCGTACCCCCACCCGTGTATGTACACCCGTGTTCGTGTCGTACCCCCGTGTATGTACACCGCTGTATGTTTCGTACCCCCCGTGTATGTACACCCGTGTACGTGTCGCACTCCCACCTGTGTATGTACACCCCTGTACGTGTCGTACCCCCGTGTATGTACACCCCTGTACGTGTCGTACCCCCACCCGTGTATGTGCACCCGTGTACGTGTCATACCCCCCTTGTATTTACACCCCTGTACGTGTCGTACCCCTCCGTGTATGTACACTCTGTACGTGTCGTACCCCCACCCGTGTATGTACACCCGTGTACATTAGAGTCGTACCCCCACCCGTGTATGTACACCTGTGTACGTCAGAGTCGTACCCCCACCACAACCTCCTAAGTACGGAGCGCACCCCAGGCCCCAACATCACAACCGCATGTATGAGTCGTACCAAGCCACACACAAGGACAGCACTGTACAACAAAATGGCCCATGTACACCCCGTACATACGCTAAAAACGCACGTACACAACCAGGACAAACCAAAACAACACAAGAATACACCATTCGAATGGCACAAAGCCACTAAACATGTCCAACAACCACTAAAACAACACATTCACTGACCTGCAACTGCCAAAAACAAATAGAGGCCCAAAACACCACCACTCCTTATAACACACCCACCCAAACTTCAGACACAGCCACACCCACCAATGGACCAATAAAAAGGGCCCACACACACAAACCATGAGCCTTTGCAACAGACTCACTGCTGCCAGACCCCACAGACAACCTACAGCACCAAACTAGAAGCTTCACCACACCTTACACTTGCACACCTTCACACAACCACCTTCACAAACACCCCCTCATCACATTCACACACACACCTGCACAACCACACCCACACACCCACAACCATCCACACCCCCCCATCCACACCCACACCCCTCACCATGCCCACTAACAAGAATCCAAAGTTCAGTAACCGAGAGTTGGAGGTCCTTGTCGATGAAATCCTCAGAGTCGAGCCACACCTCTTTGGAACATTGGTCAGACAGACCAGCATGTCAGCAAAAACAGCCATGTGGCAGACCATCGTCGATGCTGTGAATGCTGTTGCGGACACCAGAAGGAACAAGCAGGAATGCCAAGCCAGGTGGTACGATCTGCGGAGGAGGGTCCGAGCCAAGATGACGGATGAACACAACCGGGCCGTCCCGCAGACCCGTACACTACCATCCCTAGGAGGAGAGGGTGATGGCCATACTGCCGGTGGAGGCAGTCGAAGGATTAGGAGGACTCCGAGACCCGGGTGAGTACACAAACAACGCACCTCACATGGGGGGAACGTCATCCACAACCAAACTCACAAACAGGCACGCTACCACCCCAAGCTATCGCAAGACTCAACCACACTCCATGAACACGCACATGCCACTGGCGCCACCATGCCCCATGCACCCAGCTGGACAATGTCAAGTCACAGGCCACAGAAGACACCAACACATGACACGGTAACCCAGATGGCGGGAGGGTGGGCCTAAAAAATCACATAGTGCAACTCAGAAGCAGACAACAATGCCCTCTGCCCATATGGCCTAGGTCACAGCCAGACAAACAGTGTGTCCCCACACAGGAAAGACTCGCCAGTAAATGGCGGACGCCTTGCATTTACACATGGGGGTGAAGGCACTGTTTTGCACATGACAGCAGCTAATGAACAGCCAACACTGTGAAAGAGTGGCAGCACACACCACCACAGCAGCAGCGCAGACACACACTACACCCAATGGGTGCCTGGAGATCAGAAACAAACTCACATCAACAAGCCAAGGGCCATTCAAAGATCTGCTAACAGTGTGTGCCCAGGAAGCTGGGCTGAGGTGACAGAGGGTGACACACAGAGGGAGGGAGAGGGGGACAGAGAGGGAGGGAGAGGGGGACAGAGAGGGAGGGAGACACAGGAAGACGGACAGAGGGAGGAGGCTGACACACAGAGGGAGGGAGAGGGGGACAGAGAGGGAGGGAGAGGGGGACAGAGAGGGAGGGAGACACAGGAAGACGGACAGAGGGAGGAGGCTGACACACAGAGGGAGGGAGAGGGGGACAAAGAGGGAGGGAGACACAGGGAGACGGACAGAGGGAGGAGGCTGACACACAGAGGGAGGGAGAGGGGGACAGAGAGGGAGGGAGACACAGGGAGACGGACAGAGGGAGGAGGCTGACACACAGAGGGAGGGAGAGGGGGACAGAGAGGGAGGGAGACACAGGAAGACGGACAGAGGGAGGAGGCTGACTTATAGAGGGAGGGAGAGGGGGACAGAGAGAGAGGGAGACACAGGGAGACGGACAGAGGGAGGAGGCTGACACACAGAGGGAGGGAGAGGGGGACAGAGAGGGAGGGAGACACAGGAAGACGGACAGAGGGAGGAGGCTGACACACAGAGGGAGGGAGAGGGGGACAGAGAGGGAGGGAGACACAATGAGAGCAAATCAGCCATGTGGTGTGTGGGAATGTCTGCTCGTCAGCAGGTGGACTGCGTGCATGTAGACAAGGGTGGCCAGTGCCAGCACCCCCCCTCTCCTCCATGGCAAAACACAGGGCCATGTCACAGCCTGTGCACGAGCACAACGACAGCTACCTGCATCATATAAGTGTGTGGAACAACTTCATGTGCCCACGTACAGTGCAACACGGAAGGCGCCAATGCACGGCTCGCCACACCTGCCCACTCCACTGCTGACTGCAGTCACACTTGACGCAGCTAGTAAGACTGTGCCACACATAGTTAAAGGCGCCAAAGCTGTGCCCAAGGGACACACCCATGCCCAAGTGCACTGTGAGTGGAATGCAAGACAGATCCAAATTCCCAGAGGAAATGTTCCAACTTTGAAACTGATGAAACATGGATGTTGCTTGGACCAAAATTAACATTGTCTCTCTCACACACAGGTCAACCTCGTGGTTCACCCCCCAACACTGGGGGGGAAGACTCACAGGACCCGGCTCTGCGGGAGGCCGATCCCACCGGCAGCGACGACTCTCACCACTCTGGGGACGACCCCGACCAACCTGGCCCCTCTGGTGTCCAACGACCTGCAGCACCTGCGTCAGGTACAACGGGGCCAACCACCACCCCCACTCCTGCCACATCCCAGGAGACACCCAGGATCCCTGCCCCACCACCACAAAGCAGCCAGGCTGGCCAGGAGGGACACGGTGTCCCGGGCACCCAGGAGGAGGCAGGCGACAACGCCAATGCCACCCCTCAGGGGTCCCGGAGACCCGATGTGCCCACAAGGGCAGGCCAGGTGCAAGTGGGCAGGGGTGGTGGGAGTGGAGGATGGCGGAGGCGCCAGCCTGACCAGTTGGCTGGGGATCCGGTATATTCCCATGTCCGAAACATCCTGGACACATACCGGCAGGACACCACGGGCATGGCCCAGGTTGTGTCCATCCTCGAGGGGATCAAGACCCAGCAGGCCCAGCAACATGCGGAGCTACATGCCTGTCTACTGCAACACCAACGGAGGATGGAGGACGGACAGGCTGAGCTTGTGACGGTGTACACGGGAATTCACACTACACTCCGTCGGATGGCCGACAACATGGTCAACCCTCCCTGTGCCAGAAGGCATAGAACATCACCACCCACAGGGAGGGATCAGGAGGAGGAGGAGGAAACATCCGATGGAGCATCCCAAACATCGTCACGGCCTGCTTCTGAGGGTCCCCGCAGGAGGGCGGGTCATCCACGGAAAAGACCGTGAGGGTCGGCGCTACAGCACCATCTCCCAGGACACCTGGCCTGGCACCTGGCCCACTGGAGCAACAGCAGCACAGCATCAAAAGACATTCTCTGCCACATGGCCTTGCTGGTCACTGTCTGACCAATGTTGACAAAGACTGTGGCATGGACTCTATAGGCTTTCAAATGGTAAGGACACCAACTCCCCTACTGAACTTTGGATTCCAAACACCCGGAAAGCCCCTCATGTCATACCCCCCCCCCACTAAAATAAAAAGTCACACCATGAAGAGAAGATGCCTGCTGGTTGCATTATTACCTTACATGTGTCTTGTAAAGTCTAAACATGCCTGAGTTCTCTTTTGACTTCAACCATCCACACCCTGGGGCCTGAGTCTGGCACAGGACACACGGGTCACAGTGTATTAGGCAAGACAGACATGGAGCACCATACACACCCGTGATGGGCCCAACCAGCTGAGGGGGTGGCCGCACAACCGTGCCGACAGACATATTGAGTACAGCAACAGTCATGCGCAGAGGTCAGGGATCATGTCCAGTGTCCTGGGGGGCACCCAGGTATGTGTAGACAGGTGGCAGAACCATGTCCTGCAAGCTTGAGTCCGGTGGATGCAGATAATGGGGGCCTGGCCAACGTTGGATGCATGGGGATGGCACATGTCACAATACCCACACAGTCATGGACATCATGCACAATACACAGTCTCATTCCACACACACAGCTTGCATCTGCTACTCGACACATAGACACATAGCCACTATCAGGGAAAACCATGCCAGACATGCCGGATGCACCGTGGCAACACACCAGCATTGACTGAGAAGAGGCACCTTGGAGGCATAGGGACACCTTTATTAGTCATGTATTCGGGATTGCAGAGGCAACACTGGCACCCCCCTTCTGCAGCACAAATGCGTGATAGCCATGGAACTGGCACACAAGTGTCGGTTAACAGCTAAACACCCCCAGCTGCTCACGGAGAGCCTGCCATACACCATTGATCCGCTGATGTGGAAGTCCCACAGCATGTCAAGCCAATGCAAACCATATGTGTCCGAGGGCAGTGTTACACACATTGATGCCATCATCACAATCCACTATCCCATCACTGATGACTGTCAACAAGTCTGACCATCTATTCAGGTGTACCCAGCTGCATGTCATGTGTACCATGGTGATGCAACATGTCTGCAGAGGAACCAAACATCGACAGGGGCAGTGTGCATACATCGTGAACAACTGCCACACCCAATACACCCCTGATGCATCCCTTACCCTAAGGAGACTTCCAAACGTGTCCGTGCCTGTAACGCTGAGTCAGCACACGATGACGTGTCCATGAGAAATAGCAGTTGCACAACAATGCAAGCAGCAGACGGCATGCGCAAGTACCTGGGGAAGAGAGACACACAAGAAGTCAGCCACAAAAAGCACAGCCACTTGCATGTGCATTTACTCGACACATGTATGGATGACAACATGCTAGGTCACAATTATGATGGGGGAAATACAACCATCACTGGCACCATCACTCCAGTGACACACCCACACACACCTCAGACTCACGTGCCGTACTTGCAGGTGGAGACACACATCACAACACATGCCACATGGGGACCAATGCGTGCACACTCAGACACTGGTACTCACCACTAAGCAAAGAAGTCGCGTATGAGCCGAGTCCAGATGTCCTCTTGCGGCTCCACATCCTCCACATCACTAGCCCCATTGCCAAGCCCTTCGTCCTCCACGGGTGGATGGTCCTCGTCATCTTGATCCAGGATGAGTGGCACAGCTTTCTCAACTGCCATGTTGTGCAGCATGCAGCAGACCATGAAGATTTTGCAAACCTTCGCCGGGGCATATGGGAGGGCGCCGCCGGTCTTGTGTAGGCACCTGAATCGGCTCTTCAGGAGGCCAAACGTCCTCTCTATCACTCGCCTTGTCCGGCCATGGGCGGTGTTGTAGCGGAGCTGGGCCGGCGTGATGGGGTTGCGGAGAGGTGTGATCAGCCATGGCATGTTGGGATAGCCAGCGTCCCCTACATGGAAAGCACATGGACATCGTTAGAACAGGAGAAGCGGTCGTGCTGGAAGTCTACGCAAAATACAGGACAGACAGAGTGTAACCACCAACAACACATGCTCGTTCGTTGCGCAGCTGCGTCATCATTTCAGGCACCCTGCTACGCCTCATGATGTAGGCATCGTGTGCTGATCCTGGAAAACGAGCACAGACATGTGAAATCACCATGTTGGACAGACACACCACAAGGGCATTGATGGAGTGGTAGTGCTTGCGATTCCAGTACGCTACCTCCTGTGCCTGTGGTGGTACCAAAGCAACATGTGTCCCATCTATGGACCCAATGACATGGGGCATCCCTCCCAGGGCATAGAATCCACGCTTGACCCCAGTCAACATTTCAGGGGTAGGAAAATGGATGAAGTCATCCAGGTGAATCAACATGGCCTCTAAGAAATCATGCAGCACACGGCAGAACATGCTCTGGGACATGCCACCAACATGAGCTATGGTATTTTGAAAGGTACCCATGGCTAGAAAATGTAGGGCTTCCATTACCTTCAGCTTGGGTGTCAGTGCCGTAGGATACCTGTGCAGCGGTTGCAGGTGTGGTGCCAGTCTCGCCGTCAACTCCAGAATCAACCGTTGGGGGAAGCGGTAGCACCGGATACAGTCATTCTCCCGCATGGCAGCCAAGTCCGGAATTGCTCGGGGAAGAGGCGGTGCTCTGCAGTAATTTGGAAGTGACAAGGAAGAGTGAGTGCACCACAACAACAATTAATTTGTACTGAGCACATGTTAATCTGTCTGTACACATATGCTAAATACGGAGTCAGGTATGTGCCACATGCCCTGGACACGTATGGCTGGCAGGTGACACTCCTACCAAGACCCAGCTACACACGGAGATTGTGAACCTCCACATGCCATGGCATGGGATTAGCTGTGTCCCAGTGCAAGTGAACAGCCAGACGCAAGACAGGAGTGACATACACCCACACATCAGCAGAAGTAGGATGTCGATTGCAGAGACTGGTAGCGGAACACTAGAGCCACAGGTCACATGACATTACACTAGGACAGCCCACACACCTTGCCATGAAGGTGCACATGTCATGACTCACCACACATTCATAGAGAGTATGCAGACATGTCCTTGTTACGCTACTCCGTGTCCCATGCATACATACGCACCTCACATCCAATACCACATGTGGCATGGTGTGCGGAACAGTGTGCAATGTCAATCTACACACAGACACATGTTGGTTGCTGCAACAGCTGCAGCTTTTGAGGGTGCTCCAACATCAACCTAATGGGAACCCCCCACACATACATGACATAGTCACATCGTGCACCGTGGGTAGTGACAAGTCAGGTGTGGTAACCCCTGTACCGGGCATCAGGGGACACTTCCGTGTGTTGGTGTCGTGCCATGCCAGTGTCGCTCATCCCAAGTGTGCAGTACGACATGCACACATGTCAAAGGAGTCAAGGGCATGCCTGGCACACATTGCACCGTTTCACATGACATCTGTACACATCTCATCATACATGTGGTGCCTTCTCGACTCAGGAGTAATGTGCCACATCACAGCCTGTCACCACCGTATTGCTGCTAAGATGGCCTGTGTACGTTCCCAAATCACTATGGGAGTGCTGCCGTATGTGTACCCATAGTGATGGTGAGCGTACAGGCATGTGTACAGTCAGTAAGTACGCATACGCAAGAACACCCATAGTGGTACGGCCCGTACACGCGTGTGTACATTCACTATCACTACGAGTACGCATACGCGAGAACACCCATAGTGGTAGGGACCGTACACACGCCTGTACGTTCACTATCACTACGAGTACGCATACGCGAGGACACCCATAGTGATAGTGGACGTACAGGCGTGTGTACGGTCCGTACCACTATGGGTGTTCTCGCGTATGCGTACTCATAGTGATAGTGAGCGTACAGGCGTGTGTACGGGCCGTACCACTATGGGTGTTCTCGCGTATGCGTACTCGTAGTGATAGTGAGCGTACAGGTGTGTGTACGGGCCGTACCACTACGAGTACGCATACGCGAGGACACCCATGGTGATAGTGAGTGTACAGGCGTGTGTACGGTCCGTACCACTATGGGTGTTCTCGCGTATGCGTACTCGTAGTGGTACGGCCCGTACACACGCCTGTACGCTCACTATCACTACGAGTACGCATACGCGAGGACACCCATAGTGATAGTGGACGTACAGGCGTGTGTACGGTCCGTACCACTATGGGTGTTCTCGCGTATGCGTACTCGTAGTGATAGTGAGCGTACAGGCGTGTGTACGGGCCGTACCACTATGGGTGTTCTCGTGTATGCGTACTCGTAGTGATAGTGAGCGTACAGGCATGTGTACGGGCCGTACCACTACGAGTACACATACGCGAGGACACCCATGGTGATAGTGAGCGTACAGGCGTGTGTACGGGCCGTACCACTACGAGTACGCATACGCGAGGACACCCATGGTGATAGTGAGCGTACAGGCGTGTGTACGGTCCGTACCACTATGGGTGTTCTCGCGTATGCGTACTCGTAGTGATAGTGAGCGTACAGGCGTGTGTACGGGCCGTCAATAATAAACAGTATCCCTCTAGACCTAGATTATTTACTTGTTGTGGGTACACATGAAGAAAAATACCACAACTATGTTTGTATTTTTTCATCTAATTTATTCATGTTTTATTCATTTTATAGTTATTTTTTTGTTTGATTTCTTTTTCACATTGTTTCCTCATACAATAAAAAATTCATCTCTTTTTTGTGTAAATAAACGTACTATACAAAAATAGTTATCTCTTTTTTAGTACAAAATGAGAGAAGATGTGATTTATATCGAAAACATACAAGTCATAAAATTGATTCAATAAATATCCCCTCACCAGTCACACCTCTAAATATACTACATGCATATCACTTTCACACAACACCTTCGGGGAGTTCTTGCGCATCAGACGCAACTGTTCCAACATCCAAGATTTTGACAAACACGGGGAAGACCTAAAAAAGAGACTACTCGCACGAGGTTACCCCAAACGTTTGATCAGATCTGCCTATAAAAGGGCACGCTATTACAACCGGGATGCCCTTCTAGCGAGTAACACACGCTCCAAAAATGACAAACTGGTTTGTGTTGTGAATCATTCAACTCTTAATTTCAAAATAAAAAAGGTCCTGAACAAAAATTGGCATATTTTAAATGTAGATGAAGCACAAGAGATCATCCCTAAGCCCATACTTGCATTCCGCAGAAATCGTAATCTTAAGGACAGCCTGGTTAATATGAGGCCCAAACAGAAACAACTAAACTCACAAACCACACTAGTAGGACCCCCGATCCTTGGTAACCACAAATGTGGTTCATGCATTGCCTGTGAGAGTGCCGTAGTTACTGAATCTTGGAACTATCAAGGAAAGACAGGTAAACTACGTGATTTTACCAATTGTAGGAGTCACAATCTTGTGTACCTCATATTGTGTCCTTGTGCTCTAGGATATGTAGGCGAGACAGGTCGTGAGTTTAGAACTCGCTTCAGCGAACACAGATCTGCTATTAAAACTAAAAAATTACTAAGTCCTATGGTCCAACATTGTATCGACCTTCATCACAATGAAAAGGAACTGAGATGGTTGATCCTAGAAAAGATAAAAAATATCCCAGGCAAGGATACACAAGAAGTGAGAAAAACACTTGAGACCTATTGGATTTATACCCTGGATACAGTTCAAAATGGTCTGAATGAGGAAATAGTATGGCATACAAGATAAGGGACCTCTGCACAATATGAATATGTCCATTATGCCATGAACCACCTATCTTCATTAGACACAATAAGTTGTCACATGATTACAAATACTAATCCCCTTACTACACGCAGAGTATGCCATTCTTTACTGTGTGGTGGACTACCATCATAAGCACAAATATGGCCAAGAGAGTAGGTGATTATTGGACAAGCAACCAGAGGATATCGCACACCACTACTAATATACACTCCCTTAAATGGTGGTTATGCTCTGCGACATGAACATAACATTACAATCATCCTGGGTCTTCTAATAAATCAAACAATAGCCCCAGCCAAATATACAAGCGGTTTAACCATTTGTTTCATGTCTGCCCAATTCCAGTATATAGATATAAACATTAGTTGCACCTGGTATTATGTCAGCGCTTAGTATAGAATTCTGTCTAAAAAATCCAAAGCAGTCAAATCAATGGTGATATTTGAACCGGTATTAACCTCATTCAACATGGCGCCTATGTTTCGCGACTCTAATAACGCTATTACCACTCTGGGTTTACCAACATATCAGACAATGGCTCAATGTAAGTATATGAGCAGACTACACATTATACTCTGATTTCAACGCAGAAATGGGCAAAGATTTGTACCAATGCCTCGTAATAACTTTGGAGATCAGACGAAGTCTACATAGAGCTCATTCTGCTCTATACTACTACAAGATGGAAGGAATGAGGCAATAGCTTCAGCTAAATGGGCAAACGGATTAAATATCACGTTTATATCTGTTCAACCCCAGTACATATGGTATAAACAGTAGTTATATTTAGGATGGTGCTAGCGCTTAGTATGGAACTTCTGTCCAACAAATTTATAGTAGAGATATCACTGGTGATATTTAAACCGGTACTAACTCTATACAAAATGGCGCCCATGTTTTGCGATATTAACATAACATTACTACCACCTTGGGTCCATTAACATATTAGATAATGGCATAAGTTAAGTACATGAGCGGACTATATATTGTGTCCTGGTCCCCATGTGGAACTGGGCAAAGATTCGTATTAATACTCCGTAATATCTCGGAGATTAGACGAAGTTTATATAGAGCTCACTCTGCTCTACACCACTACAAGATGGAGGCATGTTAACCTAACATCCTATTAATAGGAAACGTACGTAGTGCGTCAAGCAGCTCGCCGGTGCGAGCGTCAGGTGTCTCATATTAGACACTTAGTAGGAGGACTGGGAAGAATACTTATAAAAGGCAATAGTATCGCTCACCATTCAATCGGAGCAGGAACACGCCAAGGATTTTTACTGGAGAACACGCGTCACGTATCAACAAGTAAGAGACCTAGTGGAGAGTATGTTTACATCTCTATTTTGAACCAGCACCGTGACCGGCAACTAAGTGTATCTTTAAATAACCTTTGCAACAGAATGTAATAAGACCGGCATCGAGGCAGCGCGTAATAAGGAACTGCTCATAAGGCTTGTAAGATACCCATTCAACTTAGGGGGAGTGACATTATGGTAATTAATTTTCAACAAATGTCTGTCGAGAGGCCCTAGGGGGATGGCAGTAGGGTACTGAGACAAATATAAACTCGTTGTAAAGTATATATACTGCAATGGCAATGGCAGTTGTACTATAACCATAGATTATATACTTACAGAAACCGGTCCAGTGATCGTCCAAACAAACTAATCTTCTCCCCACTCTCTCTTTTACGATCAATTAGGGTACCAAGAAATACACTATAGACTTCGATGCAGTCACCCATAGCAGGTGTGATGTGAGCGTAACAAAGGAACAAGCACAGACCAAAAGGATGAGAGACTAGGACATGCATAAAACAAGTATGTTATAGATTATAAATAGACTGAATTTCTTGAAATTGGCGATATGTAGTTCTCTCAGTATCATGTATAACTTATGAGGAAATAATCTTTAGTCTTTTATTACCAAATGCAGGTAAACAATGACCACATGAACGTCGAATGTAATCCTGCCCCTCCAACACAAGACTCCGAACATATATTACGTGGCATATCTACGGCTCCACTCCACAGACAAAGTGCGATTAAGGTACATACAAGGCATGCTACATAGCGACACATGGGGCTATGATGTAGGCATTTAAGACATGCGACACACAACCAGCCTAGCTACTCATAACAGTATAATTGTTTTTTTACAGCACCAGTTAGAGTTAAGTTGTTCTAAAAAAAGAAATTATCTGACCAAGAACGACAGCCACTGGGCTCTGCTACGAAAACAGGTAGACCAAGTTATTCCGACTATGAATTACCAAACTCTGAATGTACAGAGAGCATGTCAGTATTAAACACTATACTGCATACCAACTGAGTACACTACCGCTTCTCAGAATCATAGGAGAACTGATGTAGAATTAGGTGCTAAGATCCCACACCTTCCTATTTCATGTTTATCCTGTTTTCTTTTCTTTTCTTTTCTTTCCTTATCTTAATCAATTTCTGAAACAGTAATCAGAGAGCAATGAATTCAGTAGCGCTGTTGCCAGCTTGACAGTCAGAATGAGTCTAAAGAAAAACTTTTTGGAGACAAATTGCATATTCTCCTGTGGGTCATATACATGGAAAAATAATATAAAATAATACTATATAAATATATGTTTTTAATACTATTCCATTGATTTTCAGACAATCAGGCCCCCACCCTTGCCCGCGATATAAACACGTAGCAACAGGTCCTGAGGAAGGTGGCATTCAAAGAAAATTAGGCTACCGAAACGTGCGTCGACCAGCTTGAATGAAACACCCCAACGTTTAGCACAACATCAGAGGATCTAGCGGCTCGCCCTTGTCGGACGAGCAGCATATACGCTGTTCCTTTTCTCTTTGGGGTGTAGTATGAAAGGTGTTGTATGAAAGTGATATGCATGTAGTATATTTAGAGGTGTGACTGGTGTGGGGATATTTCTTGAATCAGTTTTATGACTTGTATGTTTTCGATATAAATCACATCTTCTCTCATTTTGTACTAAAAAAAGAGATAACTATTTTTGTATAGTACGTTTATTTACACAAAAAAGAGATGAATTTTTTATTGTATGAGGAAACAATGTGAAAAAGAAATCAAACAAAAAATAACTATAAAATGAATAAAACATGAATAAATTAGATAAAAAAATACAAACATAGTTGTGGTATTTTTCTTCATGTGTACCCACAACAAGTAAATAATCTAGGTCTAGAGGGATACTGTTTATTATTGTTGGTTGTTCTTTGTTCCCCCTGTTCCCTGACCTCAAATTAATTCATTAGGGGGTTACCTTATTTTCACTGTGTACGGGCCGTACCACTACGAGTACGCATACGCGAGGACACCCATGGTGATAGTGAGCGTACAGGTGTGTGTACGGGCCGTACCACTACGAGTACGCATACGCGAGAACACCCATGGTGATAGTGAGCGTACAGGCGTGTGTATGGTCCGTACCACTATGGGTGTTCTCGCGTATGCGTACTCGTAGTGATAGTGAACGTACAGGCGTGTGTACGGGCCGTACCACTACGAGTACTCATACGCGAGGACACCCATGGTGATAGTGAGCGTACAGGCATGTGTACGGTCCGTACCACTATGGGTGTTCTCGCGTATGCGTACTCGTAGTGATAGTGAACGTACGCACGCGTGTACGGGCTGTTGCTATGCATTTGGGGTGCCCTAGTGCCCCGGAACACACCGTACCTGTGTGTGAAGCTCAAAATTACATAGGGGACACATGAGGGACAAGTATTAAGGCCTACATGCATGCTGGTTGTCATGGAGACCAAGTTTTAAGTTTGAATTTGTTCTGGAAGGTGCACAGCAGAAGTCAGTTGGAATGAATCTACTTTGTTGCAATGTGTTTGTGGGGTTGACATCATGCTGAAGAAAAAAACACAATAAGAACCCACTGACTGTGCTAGGTTTGAAGGGATTGGAGGAAACATAGGATGCAAAGGTGAGTGACCAATCACTCTGTACTCCTGTGCATGAAACAGGCCAGCAAGGCAGATATAAGGCAGCCAGGTCCCATGAGGGAGCACTTGCCTGCACATATTTCGATTCTACCACACTGCTGCTGCTCCTGATTCCCTGGAACCATGTCAAGGTCTGTGGAGAGGTCACAGCCCTTCACCCTGGAGGAGAACATGGCTCTGCTGGATGTGATCCTCCCACAGTACCCCATGCTGTATGGGCGACCAGGGTATCAGGTGAGTGCAGAGCTACTAGCACAGACTGTGTCCCTTTTTTTGTGACTGTGACTTCTGCCATTGTGTCCAGGTGTGACACACATGCTATGTACTGTAGGGGGGTCCCAGGGGGGGGAATGCCTGATGTCTCCCAGCAGTGCCCAGAGACAGGAGGGGTG